>NC_041729.1:94573115-95865590 GCF_004115215.2 Ornithorhynchus anatinus | reverse complement strand
AAAGATAATATTGCTTTCATTTCCCTCTGGGGCCAAAATGGAAAGGGTGAAAAGGTAACATCTGTAGCATCTTTGTAAATGCAACTGCATTCCCCCTTTTATTCCTGCCAAGGGATAACAGTTGTAGTAATGCCATTAATAGGAAAGAGAACAGTGACTAAATCATCTATCATAAAATCTTTTGGGAGAGCAGTGTATAAATAATAGGAAACAAACAACTGGTAAACTTGGCATTAAAACACGAGTACTAGACAAGGCTTGACAAAGGACACTCCTGCTCTGGCCTCTTGATGATTGATTAAGTATTTTGCATAGTTACCTCTATTTCCTGGTGTTTGCCATTTAAGACAACAGGAGGAATGTTTTGCTTTTTCTCTTTATGCAAATATTTTAACAGTGATAAATCATGATGAAAGTGACACTTAGAGCAAAGTGACTTCAAGTCTTGGTGTTGCAGAGCTTACACAAAGTGGGTGGCCACTCCAAGGAAACCACACAGCTGTCTTCCTGCACTTTTGCAGACACTTAGCCCATTCCACCTGCTCTTTGAGGTACAGAGCTCAGCTGTTTTCCTGCAGTGTATTTGAGTGAGTCTGATTCCAGCAGAGGAACAAGAACACTGTGTCCTGAGAAAAAATTTTGGAAAAATTCAGCTACTCTTGGTGTGGGCGAGGGTGTTTTCTGCACTCGGTAGCTTTGAAGTGATTCGTCATTTGGTCTGGACTACACAGATGAGTAAACCAGACACAGAACAAAACATCCTGCCAATGAAATCAACAAAAAATGACAACCCATCTCCCTGCAGAACACTCCAGTAACAATTTGAACATAGGGTAGTGGTAACATCCAAATAATTTGCTATAATAAAAACATTCAGAGAATTAAGATGGAGACGGTGGAAACCATTATATTGGAGTCCCTGGGGGACCGCAGTTTGGAACGTAATCTGGTCAGGGTCATGATAATCCATCGTCCCAGGGTAGTGTGTTTGCCTATTTTTTCCAAAGCTAGAGCAAAGTCTCAGCTCTCCCTGTGGAAAGGCCGGTGAAAAAATGCTGCAGCTAGCCTCCTTCCCCAACTTTTCTAGTTGCTCCTGTGGAATATACCATCATGAAGGGCAAATTTGAATGATACGGAAGAAATCTATCAGTTATCTGTATTGAATATTTACTGCGTTTACTGTGTGGTGTACTAAATGCTTGAGAGAGTACAGTAGAGTTAGTAGATATGATACTGACTTCATGGAATTTAATATTTAGCAAAGAAGGCAGACACACACATTACAGATAGGTGGGAGGAATATAATAGATGAAATACAAACATAGGTGCTATGGAGATTGTGAGTACTTAGGTGTTTAAGGGGTGCATTGGTTTTTTGGATCAGAGATTAATCAGGGAAGGCCTCCTTGAGCAGATGTGATTTTTAGAGGAGTTTTTAATATTGGGAAAACTGTAGACTGTCAGAATGGGGAGGGAAGGAGGGAGGGAGGGAGTCCCAGACGGGGGAAGGGCTTGAGCTCTAAGAGATTGGTGGCAGAGAGTGGGAAATAAAGCAAAGTGAGTAGGTTAAATTGAGGGGAACGTACAGGGCAAGCTGGGGTAAAGTGAAAGAAAAGAGGAGGAAGAACACTGTTATACTAATTCTAGGCAGGGAATGTGCACACTTTGTTATGCCACTTCTATTATGCTCTTCCAAGTGCTTAGTACATTCCTCTGCATGTAGTGAATACCCTTGATTGAGTTCTTTCAAGCCAATGATCAGTTATTTCTGCTTGGTGTGGCGAGGGATAGATAGACATTGGAGGCTTTTGAGAAATTAGAGAACTTGCATCAAACAGTGTTTTAGAAAAATGTCCAGGCAGGAAAGGGAATCAAGTACTGGGGAAGGTAGAGATGACTGGAAGCAGGGAAACCAGTGAAGAGAGTGATATAGTAATCAAGAAAGGATATTATAAGTGCCTGGACCTGAGGGGTGGTTGCTTGGTTGGAGAAGAAAGAGCAGATCCAAGGGTTGCTATGGAGAAGAAATGACAGGATTTGGCAACAGACTGAATGAAAAGGTTGAAAGGGAGAGGAAAATCAAGGACAATGCCAAGGTTAAGGGCTTGAGAAACAGGGGATGATTCAGTAGTCAGCTGTAATGGGAATGTCCTGGAGGTAGGATTAACAGTGAGATCAACATTGAGGTAAGGATCAGGAAGGAAGAAAGAACCATCATAGAGGTGATAGTTGAGTTTGTGGGAGTGGAGAAGCTCCACAAGGGAGCCAATGTCTCATTCACATCCTGCCTCCAGCCTGGACCTCCCTCCCACTTCATAACCAAAAGATGATCAGTCTCCCCACCTTCCAAGTCTTCTTAAAGGCACATCTCCTCCAAGAGACCTTTACCTACTAGAAAATCATTTCCTGTTCTCCCACACACTTCTGTGTCACCCTTGTACTTGGATTTTCATGCTTTTTTTACCCCTCATTCAGTCCCAAAGCACTTATATATACAGCCATAATTTACTGATATATATTCACTCAATCAAATTTATTAAGCTATTAGTGTGTGCAGAGCACTATACTAAGCATTTGGGAAAGTACAATACAACAGTACATAGTGACAATCTCTGCCCACTATGAGCTCACAATCTAGAGGACATCAATCTAGAGACAGACATATTAATGTCTGCCTTCCCCACTAGATTGTAAACCCATTGTTGACGGGGAACGTCTACCAACTCTGGTTTATTATATTTTCTCAAGCACTAAGGACAGTGCTCTTCATACAGAAGGCACTCAATAAATGTGATTGACTGATTGAGGAGCCCCTGCACTAGATACTGTGTTATCTCCATAGAGGGCTTTCAGCAAATCCTGCAGTTGGAATAGGGTAGCCACTTATCTGGATTTCAGATAATCTGTTTCTTACCTGGTACTGACACAGCCCTGGTGCTTGTATGTGTAGTGTTTTAACATGCTGCAGAGTACCACTGCTCAAAAACAGTACCTGAGTTCACAGGGGTAAGGCAAGGGAAAGCAGTGGCTTTGGGTCAAGGGTTGTGGAGGTGTGCCCATCATTATCTAATTTACAAAACTAGTGTAAAGCAAGTAGCCTAACATGGCTCTATTACTTTCAAATTAACAAACAGATGCTTGGTTATCAAGGACGTGTTTTAGGAAACTATGAAGGAAGTTGTGATTAGTCCTTTAGACTGTAAACACCTTGTGGGCAGGAAACATGCCTACCAAATCTGCTATGTTTTACTGTCCCAAGTGCTTAGTACAGTACTCTACATGCAGTAATGCCTCAATCAATATGATTGATTAGTCTAAGTTGGTAGGGGAGGGTGTTTCAGATGGTTAGCTTCTTTACACCAAGCAAAAACTCATAACTGGTTGAATCTTAGGTATCATCTCACTTCACCTACAGCTACCCAGCTTACATTATTAGCTTCTTCAATACTCATTTTCTAAATGACTTACTACAACACTTGGACCTCCTACACCTTTGCTCTCACTATTCCTCTTGCTTGGCTTTCCAGGCCACAAAACTCCACATATTTAAAGGTCCCTAAATTCCACCTCCTCAAGGAAGCCTACCCTGACTGACATCAAAACTCCAGTCACACATCAACGCAACCACCACTGAAACTGATGTGTTTGTTTTCCCTATCATCACTTTTCATCAATAATATTTACTGAGCATGTCCTACGTGCAGAGCACTGTTCAAAGTGCTTGGGAGAGTACAATATAACAGAGATGGCAGAACCGATCCTTGCCATATTTATGCAAATGTGTATATTTGTGTAAATTCATCCTGACATACTTGTGCGATGTTCTTTCTCCTGCTCCCACTGTTTATACATAATTTAACTGCTTGTCTGCCGCATTAGATTGCAACTTCCTTGAGGTCAGAAAGGACCTCTAAGTATAGTACTTTGCTCTATTAAGTGTTCAGTAAATACCGTTTAAAACAAATGGAATTTAAGTGCTTACTATGAGCCAGGGACTGTACTAAGCACTGGGGTGGATACAAGCTCCTCAGGTTGGACACAGTCTATTTCCCACATGGGGCTCACAGACTTAATCTTCATTTTTCAGGTGAGGTAACTAAGGCACAGAGAAGTTAAGTGACCTGCCCATGGTCACACAGCAGACAATTGGCTGATCCAGGATTAGAACCCTGGTCCGTCTGACTTCCAGGGGTATGCTCTATCCAATAGACCATGCTCCCCTCAGCACTTTGCTCATTTGTATATATTATTTATTACCCCGTTTATTTTGTTAATGAGGTGTACATCCTCTTGATTCTATTTATCGTGATAATGTTGCCTTGTTTTTGTTTCGTTCTGTTTTGCTCTGCCGTCTGTCTCCCCCGATTAGACTGTGAGCCTGTCATTGGGCAGGGATTGTCTTTATCTGTTGCCAAATTGTACATTCTAAGTGCTTGGTACAGTGCTCTGCACACAGTAAGTGCTCAAATACTATTGCATGAATGAATGAAGTGGAGGGCTGGGATTAGAACCGAGGTCCTCTGACTCCCAGTCCCATGTTCTTTCCACTAGGGTATGTGGCTTTTCAGTCGATGGAATGATGGAGGAAAAGATGTATGAATGGGTCAAACGTGGAACGGATGAAAGGAGCAGTTAAGAGAAAGTACTCGATATAGTATATAGCAAGAGAACGGAGCAGACAGATCCACTTTTGTTTAATGTTAACTACGCTCAATTCCCCCAGAGGCTGAGTTAAACATATGATCCTAGTAAATCCATCCAAGGTCTTGTCCTTTTGGCTTTGCACTCTTTCAAACCGCCCCCCCCACCCCCCCTCCACACACACACACCGATTTTGTGGGCTGAGTATGGGGAATTGCTGGTGCCTATTGAA
The DNA here is from genome assembly GCF_004115215.2 of Ornithorhynchus anatinus. Classification (NCBI taxonomy): domain Eukaryota; kingdom Metazoa; phylum Chordata; class Mammalia; order Monotremata; family Ornithorhynchidae; genus Ornithorhynchus; species Ornithorhynchus anatinus. Next base: position 95,860,717 of record NC_041729.1, on the reverse strand, counting down.
ATGTTCCTTAAATTCTTCTCAATGTGCTTGTCCCAGAATGTGAGAGGACTCACATGGCTCAAATCCTATTCTGGAGTTTTCCATTTCCTCTCTTACTTTATAAATATCAGCTTCAATTCCTTCTGGAGTGTCTGCATACTTCCTTTAAGAATGGTTCCATCTGTGTCTTTCTCCCCCTCCCCACCAAAGTATGTGTCTAGGTTTTGTTCCAACATCAGTGATACAAGATCTGGCAGACAGAGAAGACCTCTTGTTCCTGGATTTAAATTGAATTTTCACCAACCCTTCCATATAGGGGACTGAAAACAAAACAGGAAAATGCTAATGAACTCTTCTTTCAGTTGGTTATTGAATACCTTCTAAATGTACTGTTTTCTCCTACAAGTGAAAGAAGTGAAAGAAGTACCTCTATACTTAGTTTCCAGGCACCGAAGACATTTTCTAGGCTATCACCTCCTCGTAGAGGGTTACTAGGGTCATTTCCGGAACTTGAAGGTGGCATGTTGATGGTTTCATTTGGAGCTCCCTAAAGACAGGGATCAATCAGTGGTATTTAGTAAGAGCTGACTGTGCAGAGCACTGTACTAAGCCCTTGGGAGAGCACAACAGAATTAGCAGACACATTCACCTGCCCAAAATGAGTTTATATGCTCTTGTCTTTTCCAAGCAGCTAGTGGTGTGATCTGCACCTAAGTAGTTAAGTACTACTAAATGAAAAGACACTATTTATTTGTTCGGTGAAATATGTTTACACCATTTGTATCGTAAATCCACCATTCAGTAGTATGTATTCATCACAAACCTTGTGCAGAGGCCCTGGGAGTTAGAAAACATGATTTCTACCCATAAGAGGGTACAGTCTAACAGAAGAAACAGACTTGAATTTCACTGGGGAAACAGCAAGACCTACTCGATATAACATGGGCCTGGGAGTCAGAAGGACCTGGGTTCTAATCCTTGCTCCACCACATGTTTACTGTGTAACCTTTTGAAAGTCACCTAACTTCTCTTTGCCTCAGTTACCTCATCTGTAAAACGGGAATTAAGACTACCTGATTAGTTTATATCTACCCCAGTGCTTAGAAGAGTGGTTGACACATAATAATCACTTAACAAACACCATTACCATTATTACTGCAACAAAGTTGAAGTGTCCAAATAGAGTAGGTAAACTGATATATACAAAAGTGCAACAAGAGGTGGTGCAAAAGTACTATCATGCAAAAGTGCTGAGATAAGGCAAGTGTAACCTGGAGAGGACAAATGATAATAATAATTATGGTATTTGTTAAGGCCTTACTATGAGTCAAGCACTGTTCTAAGCACTGGGGTAGATACAAGGCAATCAAGTTGTCCCACTTGGGGCTCAGAGTCTTAATCCCCATTTTACAGATGAGGTAACTGAGGCACCAAGAATTTAACTGGTTTGCTCAAGGTCATACAGCAGACTGTGCCCAACCCGATTTGCTTGTATCCACCCCAGCGCCTGGCACACAGGCTCATGACAACCTGAATCTTGTCATTTCTCAGCCATGAGATGACATGATCACTTTATCAGCATCCCATTCCACAGGTAGAGAAGCAGCATGGCTTAATGGAAAGAGCACGGGCTTGGGAGTCAGAGGACATGGGTTCTAATCCTGGCTCCACCACTTGTTTGCTATTTGACCTTGGGCAAGTCACTTAACTTCTCTGGGCCTCAGTTACCTCATCTGTAAAATGGGGATTAAAAATGTGAGTCCCACATGGTTACCCTGTATCCACCCCAGTGCTTGACACACAGTAAGCGCTTAACAAATACCATGGTAAAGATAATAATAAGATGAGAATCAAAACCACCCAAACACCCAGTAGCATAACTGTGGTTTACATCTGTGTGGGCCTATTTGGAATGAAGCCCACTCCTAAGTAATCATCAACACCATGAAAGGTTCCACTTTGCATATTATTTTTATCTATTTGTCACCTGTTTCTTTTCTGTTCAAGTTTAAAATGATTTTATTCTTTCCAATGCCCAGAATTAATTTGGAAGCCTCTTTTCATTGTGATAAGCCACGTTGAGCTGTGATAGGCCAAGCACCTGTGGAAATCAATCAATCAATTTGAACTCAGTGTGTACAGAGACCAGTGTACTCAGCAGTTGGGAGAGAACAATAAACTAAACAGACATGACCCTCACTCTCCAGGAGCTCACAGTCTAGCTGATGGATAAAAGAGTACAGGTATTTCTCATTCTTGGCTGGCATTAAATGAGAAAAAACAGCGTCTAAGGCACTATCACCAAAGTAAAAAAAAAAAAAAAAAGAAAAATCTGCAGAGGCTTTCTCAGGTCATGTGTCATAAGAATCCTACCAAATAAAGTTGGAATTCCTTCGATAAGAGTTTTCAACATCCTTAATGAATGGCTGACTATCTTACTAAATTAGGAGTTTACTGAGCCGAGCAGCCATTTCCTATTCCATGGTTGGTTAATGAGTCCTGAGCAGCTTGAGTGTGATGCTTTAATCTTCCGATAAAATGTCAAGGGCTGTTCGTGTCAAACCCATCCCCAACTAACTTATTCCCCCAAAGAATACAGGTAAATGTCAGCGTAATGAACTGTTTAGCAAATACTATTGTGTCTCTGAAAACTCAACTCCACTACTTGGTCCTAACTCTCCACTCTCTAGCCTGACTGAGTTTATTTAGCATCTGTCCCACTTCCAATTGCCCCCAAAGTAAAATTGCTTTTTTCACCTCCTCCCTTTGGATAGGATTACCAATCCAGCATATATCATTTTGGGATGAAAAATCATTTCCGTCAAATATGTTGCCTTCATGAGACATTTTAACAGATTTCTTACTGTCAAAGCAATGGTTATTAATAAATCACGGTATAATAAGAAATTCAGGACTCCCAAAAGTAGATATGTCATTTTGAATTTGTATTTTCCTTTGCTCTGGAGGGAGAGGGAGAGAGAGAGAGATTTCCTGAGCAGCTTCATAAAATTTCGATACCCATAGAAGGTTAGGAAGAGTAGCCTGAGGTGATTGCAGGAGGTTTGGAGGACCTGATTTAACTCTGATTTAAACTGTTTTATAGTAACATCCTTCAACCTATCAGAAAATGTACTTTCTACTTGGACCACAATACACGCAAACACATGGGGCAAGCAAATTTTCTCACTGTCCCAGACCACTTGACACTGACATGGGTTAAGAAGCCCAGTAAATAAATCAAATAAATACACAATTCAAAGGTTCAGCTATTTATAGGAGAACTAATTTTCTCGTTCTCAAATTCTGGATGATTTCATCCTTGTAGAAAATGCTGCTAAGGACCTAGTTATGTCTTGAAATTTAGAATCATCCAGTATAGAATTAACCTCTAAGATCTTTGTTATAAGTGCTTACCACATACCACGCACTGTTCTAGTGCTGAGATAGATACAAGATAATTGGGTTGGATACAGCCCCTGACCAACAAAGGGCTCATAGTCTTAATCCCCATTTTACAGATAAGGGAACTAAGACACAGAGAAGTTAAGTGACTGGCCAAGGTCACACAACAGACAAGTGTCAGAGCTGAGATTAGAACCCGAGTCCTTCTGACTCCCAGGCACTTGCTGTATTCACTATGTCATGCTGCTTCTGAGGACTCTATTAGATGTTGAGTAATCAGTGGTCTCAATTCAGGTGTTTCTGGACAGACACCATAATAAGCTCAATTGTTGAAAGTTTGTCTTCCTCCTTTTGAAAGAAAAAGTTACTTAACAGGAAAAAGGCAGAACCTATTTATTTTAAGAACATTTCCATTTGACATGTGTATGCTTATTTTTTATACATTTTTACAGTTCTTATCTGGGCTGTTTTATTCTTTGAGCAGAATATATATCTCCATGGATGTGGCAAAAATTGTCAAACAGGTTTTCAAAGCCTCATCCAAATATCAAATCCCATTTTTATTTTCTCTGCCTTTTCAGGTTTTCTGATTCTGTTCCTCCCACTAACGTCTCCTTCCACATGGGTCCCAGACAAAAGTAGAACTACAATGGGACAGATGGACTGCTTGCCCCATTGATTTTTGTGCTCATTCAAATTCCTGAGAGCTCCTCAGACTCTGGTGGTTCCACCCACAGAGGTCTGTATTTTTTTTTTTTTGGTAATGGTATTTGTTCAGTCATATTTAGTGAGCACTTACTATGTGCAGAGTACTGTACTAAGCACAGTACTTATTGGGAGAGTAGAATTCAACAGAATTAACAGATAAGTTCCCTGCCCATACATAATGAACTTACAGTCTAGAGGAGGAGACAGACATTAATATGAATAAGTAATTTATGCTATAAAATTTAAAGATTTGTACCTATCTGCTATGGGGCTGGGGGCTTGGTGAATATCAATGGTCCCAAGGTCACAGGTTGAAATGCATAGACTATGCAGAAGGGAGAGCGAGCCAGAGAAAGGAGGGATTCATCGGGGATGACCTCTTGGAGGAGATGTGACCTTCTTTGCTAAGCATTTACTATATGCCAGACACTGTACTAAGTGCTGGAGTAGATTGAAGCTACTCAAATTGGACATAGTTCATGTCCCATTTCAGAGATGGGGTAACTGAGGCACAGAGAAGTTAAATGACTTGTCTAACATTACACAGCAGACAAGTGGTGGAGCTGGGATTAGAGCCCAGGACCTTCTGATTCCCATTAGGCCTTGCTGCTTCTCTAATTCTTGGAGTCACAGGTAACAGAGAAACTCTGAAAACTCCAGTACTTCTAGGGTGAGGAAATGTAGTAAGGGTAATGAGAGCTCCCAAGTGACTCTGCAGCCCAGACTATCTTTCTAAAACATGTCTCGGAATGCGTCATTCCACTCCTCCATCATTAATAATCATTACAGTATTTGTAAAGTGCTTACTAAGGGTCAAGCACTGCTCTAAGAGCTGGGGTTGATACAATTAATTAGGTCAGATACAGTCCCTGTCCAAAAAATAGGGCTCACAGCTGAAGTAGAAGGGAAAACAGGTAATGAAATTCCATTTTACGGATGAGTAACTGAGGCACAGAGAAGTTCAGTGTCTTGTCCAAGGTCACACAGCAGGCATGTGGCAGAGTTGGGATTAGAACCCAGGTCATCTGATTTCCAGGCCCATGCTCTTTCTATTAGGCCATGCTGCCGCTCTAAAAATCCCTAAGAAACCTGCCAAGGCTATGCATTTCCAAAAGAATCTTCTGGTTTCAAAGCTCTCCTCCTGCTCTTCCCCAGGTATATCTGTTCTCCTCACTAAACTGCAGCTTGCTGATCTCCTTATTAAGCTTCCCCTGACTCCCATCTCAGACCCTTGCCCTGCCCTTTCCTCTGCCTAGAACTCCCCTCCCAGACCACCTCCTCCCTCCCTCATTCATTCATTCAATCATATTTATTGAGCACTTACTGGGTACAGAGCACTGTACTAAGCACTTGGAAAGTACAATAAGCAATAAAGAGAGACAATCCCTCCCTACAACAGGCTCACAGTCTAGATGGGGGGAGACAGACATTAATGGAAGTAAACAAGCATCAATATAAATAAATAGAACTACAGATATATACATATATACATAAGTGCTGTAGGGCAGCGAGAGGGGGGAAGAGCAAAGGGAGCGAGTCAGGGTGACATGGAAGGAAGTGGATCTGAGGAAAAGTGAGGCTTCGTCTGGGAAGGTCTCTTGGAGCAGGTGTGCCTTCAGTAGAGCTTTCAAAGGGGGAAGAATCCCTGCCCATCTTCAAAGTCCTTCTAAAATAGCCACCTACTCCAGCAAGTATTCTCCAACTATTTACCATCTCACCAAGTGATGTCACATCTTCAAATACCCTTAGCTTTTTTGTATAACAGTCCATCAATGAAATTATATTTGAGCCCATACTGTGTGGAGAGCACTGTACTAGGAGCTTGGGAGAGTGCTATATAACTGAGGTGGTAGACTTAGAGTCTACTTCATTTATTAGTCACTAGAGCTTTTGTATGCTTAGTACAGTGCTCTGCACACAGTAAGTGCTCAGTAAATGTGATTGAATGAATTTATGCGGTTTCCATTCATAGCTATTCTTTTTCTCCTGCTCCCATTGCTCTTACAGTTAGCATCTGCCTAGCTCTCACATATATTGTAAGCTCCTAGAGGGCAAAGAAGGTGGATCCTTTCTCTTTCACCACATTCTCCCAGGTGCCCTCTCCAGGACCCTGCAATGGTAGGCAATCAGTATTCATTCAAACGTATTTATTGAGCGCTTACTGTGTGCAGAGATTTTACTTAGTCCTTGGGAAGGTACAATTCAGTAATTAAGAAAGACAGTCCCTGCCCACAATGGGCTCACAGTCTAGAGGTGGGGGGAGACAGATATCAATACAAATAGACACCAATAAATAAAATGACAGATATATACATAAGTGCTGTCGGGCGGGAAGAGGAGCGAAGCACAAAGGGAGTAAATTAGGGTGATGTGGAAGGGAGCGGGAGATTAAAAAAAATTGGAGGTTAGTCCGAGAAGGCCTCTTGGAGGAGATATTCCTTCAGTAAGGCTTTGAAGGAGGGGGGGCAGTAAATGCCATTGAATGATTGAATGAACCCCAACTACTTTGATAGAGAAATGATGTGAAATTTAGGATTTTCTACTGCTAAAGCCCAGATTATTTGAAACACAATGCTGCTCTACCCATGCTGGCTGCTGGCTCCCTCTAGACTGTAAGATCATTGTGGGCAGGGATTATGACTAATTGTTGTATTGTACTCTCCTAAGTGCTTAATACAGTCTCTGCACACAGTAAGCATTCAATAAATATGATTGAATGAATGAATGCTACCTCATAGCCCTTGAATCTTACAACATGTGCTTATAGCTTTTAGTAGAGAAAAAATCTAAGCATGTATTTCCAAGGCTATAACACTCATTCCCTGAGGAATAGGCCTTCCCTGAGACTCTGCACACCGTAAGCATTCAACAAATAGGATTGATTTATTGAATACAAGGGTCAGGCAAGTACAGCACCTCCCTCTCCACTCTACCATGGTCCCCTCATCCTGGCTTATGGGCTTAGAAGAGGAGGTTGGATCCACTGTCCCTATGAGCTGTGAGTGGTGGTCAGAGATGAGGACTCCATTTTCTTCCATTCTGGGAGCCCAGCACATGGTGAGAGATTGGAGTGCTCAAATATTTCAGCCCCACCCCATGGGCCCTCTCTGGTTGTGACTGCATGTAGTCCTGGATTTGGGGGATCTCAAACAGATTCACACAGAAGCCAGGATTTCCTTCGAGGTCCAACTGGGAAGCAGGCTGTTCTCTGTCTCTTTTCTGTCTCTAAACCTGGGTTGGGCCCTCTGACTGATTGGCAGCAGCAGCCTGCACTGAAGCCTCGGAACTCTGGCAGTCAGACCCAGAGACCCAATCTGATTGAAGATAGTAATCCTCAGGCTATCTCTGGGCAAGAAATTGGGAAAGCCTTTTGGGAACCCAGAGTACCACAGAACAAAGTCAGAGGGGATAAATATCAACCCATTATTTATCGAACTTGGGAGGGAAGTAGTAGTTAGGATATTTAGGGCCTGCTGAGCAGAATGCACAATAATAAGAGTGTGCGTTTGAGCCTCTGCAGTTCTCAAACAAATACTAGTGTAGAAAACATGGGGTGGATACTGGGGGAGATTATTCTTTGTTTGTAAGCACAATTCTAGTTTAATCTTTGAGTTCAGTGACTGTGTCTTTTCCTTCTTTTGTACTTTGCATCAATCAAAACCTTCTCACAGTTAGCTTCAGGGCTTTCCATTAAAGTTACCAGGGCGGTATGATATATATTGCAATATGATATATTTTTTTTACTTCATATCAAAGATGATAAGGTGTAGATGAAGTACAAAAAGAGTAGTTTAATGAAATAACGTGTAATTGATTAAATATAAAAGAGTGCTGAGGTATTAATAAGTGCATAAGTGCTGAAGGTATAGCTTATGGGTTAGACTGTAAATCTGTTGTAGGCAGGGACTGTGTCTACCAACTCTACTGCACTCTCCCAAGTGCTCAGTACAGTGTTTTGCACAGAGTAAGTGCTCAAAAATTGATTGGTTGATATAATGTAGGGTCCTGGAAATTAAATGGGAAAGGCTTTTGGAGGAGGTGGGATTTTGAATATGGGAAGAGCTGAGATCAATAGGATATGGGGAGCAGGGAGGGAGGCGTTCCAAGCCTAGGGAACAGCATGAGCGAGTGGAGGGAGACAGGATAGTTGAAGATTAGTTTTTGAGGAAAAGGAGTTGGGATCTAGTGGGTTGAAGAGAGCTGATATATAGCATAGGGAAGCATAATGGAAAGTCCTGAAGCTAATTGTGAGAAGGTTTTGATTGATGCAATGTAAAAAAAGAAAAAGAAGCTAAAGACAGAGTCAATCTACTCAAAGATTTAACTATGTAACAGAATTTACAAATGAATAGTAATTTCCCTCAATATCCACCCCCTATTTCCTATGCCATATTTCCTACTCCAGTATGTGTTTGTGAACTGCCAAATCTACATCTCTAGCCCTGATCTCTCTCCCTGTTTCCAGTCTCACATCTCCTCCTACTTTCAAGACATCTCTACTTGGATGTCCTCCTGTCACCTCAAACTTAACATGTCGAAAACATAGCTCATCTTCCCTCTGAAACCTTGTCCTCCCTCTCATTTTTTCATATCACTGTAGATGGCACCACCATTCTTCCTATCTCAAAAGCCCATAATCTTGGCATTATCCTTGACTTCTCTCTCTCATTCAACCCACATATCAAATCCATCACTAAATCCTATCAGTACCACCTCACAACATTGCTAAAATCTGCCCTTTCCTCTCCTTTAACTGCTACTACATTAATCCAAGCACTTATGCTATCCCTCCCTGATTACTGTATCAGCCTCCTTGCTGACCTCCCTGTCTCCTGTCTCTCTACACTCTAGTCCGTATTTCACTTTGCTCCCCAGATCATTTTTCTATAAAAATGTTAAGGACATGTTTCCCCTCTCCTCAAGAAACTCCAGTGGTTTCCCATCCATCTCCACATCATACAAAAACTCACCACTGGCTTCAGAGCACTCAATCTGAAGCAGCGTGGCTCAGTGGAAAGAGCATGGGCTTTGGAGTCAGAGGTCATGAGTTCGACTCCCAGCTCTGCCACTTGTCAGCTGTGTGACTGTGGTCAAGTCACTTAACTTCTCTGGGCCTCAGTTACCTCATCTGTAAAATGGGGATTAAGATTGTGAGCCCCATGTGGGACAACCTGATTCCCCCGTGTCTCCCCCAGCGCTTAGAACAGTGCTCTGCACATAGTAAGCACTTAACAAATGCCAACATTTTTATTATTATTAATCACCTTGCCCCTCCTAGCTCACCTCATTACTCTCCTAGTTCAACCCAGCCCACACACTTTGCTCCTCTGTTGCTAACCTTTTCACTATACCTTTGTCTCTTCTATCTTGCCACAGACCTCAGTCCACATCCTGCCTCTGGCCTTGAATGCCCTCCCTCATCAAATGTGACAGACAATTCCTCTCCCCCCCACTTCAAAGCTTTACTGAAGGCACATCTCATCCAAAAGACCTCTAAGTCCTCCTTCCCTCTTCTCCCACTCCCTTCTGCATCATTTTGACTTGCTCACTTTATTCATCCCCCTCCCAGCCCCACAGCACTTATGTACGTAGCTGTAGTTTATTTATATTAATGTCTGTCTCCACCTCTAGACTGTAAGCCCATTCTGAATCTATCTGTTTATTGTTGTACTCTCCCAAGAGCATAGTACAATGTTCTGCACACAGTAAGCACTTAATAATTAAGATTGAAAGATTGAATGAATGACCTGCAGAGGAGGTTTATTAGTCTCCTGCGAGAAAACAGCTATAAGAAATCAGAGGTGGTTTATCAACCTGTATCAGCCATACAAAAAACCAGAAATATATATTGGCAACCAAGAGCTAAACATAGACATGTAATTCCGTTACCTAGGTAGCATACTGACCAAAGATACAATTATAGACAAGAAAATAGAAAAGCAAATTGAGAAGGCCAGCACATCCTTTGGGAGACTGTCAGATAAAACCTGGCATCAGCATGGTATAATCCTCCAGACCAAACTCGTGCTGTAAAACTGCCCAGCTTAAAGGTGGGAGACCTGGATCTCACACAGACATCATACCTGGCTAAACAAGCAATTCCATCAGTGTCATTTAGAGTCCATACTTGATATCAAATGACCAGGCAAGATCATCAAACATGACAACACAATAAAGGTTAAGCTTTTTTATATGCACAATGTGACATACTTTGTATATGCATATCGTCCCTTTCAAGCACACATTCAGAGGTAAATTTTCACCGTCAGTGGTGTCTCCTTCAAATATGAAGTACAACTAAAAAAAAAATATGGTATTTGTTAAGTACTTACTATGTGCCAAACACTGTTCTAAGCCTTAGGGTAAATACCAGCTAATCAGGTTGCCCCACGTGGGGCTCACAGTCTTAATCCCCATTTTACAGATGAGGTAGCTGAGGCACAGCGACGTTAAATGACTTGCCCAAGGTCAAACAGCAGACAAGTGGCGGAAGTGGGATTAGAACCCACATATTCTGACTCCCAAACCCATGTTCTTTCCACTAAGCCATGCTATTTCTTTGTAAATAGCTGGGACACAGATTGCCAAGACATCAGAGGTCAGTATTTCCCTTCAGCCCCTTGTAATAACAGTGGGGAGGAATGGGGGCAATGAAAACAGTAATAGCAGAGTCCTCAACAATTTATAATAACAATGACAACAACAACAACAATAACAACAAAAAAAGCTATACCTGACTTCTCAATTGGCTCCCAGCACAGTGTAAGTATTGTTGAAAGTAGAAACATCTCATCTTCTGGGAAAATGTTTGACCTCCAAATGGGAGCTCCCAACCCCAGGAAACATGCTAGACTATCAGTCAATCAAATCATATTTATTGAATGCTTATTGTGTAAGGAGAAATGTACTAAGTGATTATCCATTGCATTGGAATTACACACAATTACCCAGTTCATTCTAGGGGAAGTGTTCTATCCAATGTGGTGATTTATTTTAAAGAAAAGTGAACATAGAAAACCCGCTACAAACAGCATGGCCAAACAGCTGGGTGGTTTTATATCCCAGGAACAGCTTGGGAGTAACTATCCTCAGAAGATCGCTTGGCAAAGCAGCTCATTTCAAATACCTAAGCTGTGAGGAGGAGAAATGTTCTTTTGCTGAATCCTTTAAGTAGCTATCATATGGTTTATTGGTCTAAATGAGAACATGTGCACCATTTACAAAGAAAATGAAAGAACTTGATTGTTGAAATCCAGAATGTAGAAATTCCATGTTCAGCCCAAGTATATTTCACCAGAGCATTAAATCAGACCAGTCTGCCCTGAATTAAACACTTTCTACATTAAACTCCTAACCTAATCACAGGAGAAGCCTTCTTATGCCTTCGTACACCATAGGTGCATGTCAGAATGGGGTTTTTACTTCCAAATGATGAAGCTAGAATTATTTTACGATTTGACTCCCTTCTATCATCCCTACCTGTTTTTTATATACATCTTTTGGGTTCATTTTTCTTTACTTTCCCCATCTTGTCTGTTTTCTTCCCCAAGACCTCAGTCTCACTTGTCCCATGCTCCTTAGAAGCCACCATCACTGTGATGAGAAGCATTATGGCCTAGTGGATAGACCACGGGCCTGGGAGTCTTAAATCTGGGTTGTAATCCCAGCTCCATTGTGTGTCTCCTGTGTGACCTTGGTCAAGTCACTTCACTTCTCTGTGCCTCAGTTACCTCATCTGGAAAATGGGGAATAAGACTGTGAGCCCTTTGTGGGACAGTGATGTTGTCCAACCCAATTACCTTGCATCTACCCCAGTGCCATGCCTGGCACATAGTAAGTATTAGTAATAGTAATAGCACAAATACTATTATTCCATGTTGTTTAGGAAGAAGAACAAAGAGCACTTGGTCACTAATAATAATAATCTTGATATTTATTAGAGCTTCCTATATGCTAAGCACTGGAATGGACACAAAATAATTAGCCCAGACACAGTGAGTCCATATAGAGAGGAGGAAGAACAGGTACTTTACTCCCATTTTACAGTCAGTGGTATTTACCGAGCCCTGGGTATAGAGCACTGTACTAAATGTGTGGGAGAGTTCAGTACAATAGAGTTGTTAAACATGATCCATGCCCTCAAAGATCTCCAATCTACTGGATGAGAGAAAAATGAAGCAAAGATAATTTATTTGCCCATGGTCCCAAGGTAAGCAAATGGCAGAGCAGGGACTAGAACCCAGAAATCCTGACTTCCAGTTCTGTACTCTTTCCACTCAACCAGGTTGATAAACAAGAGGTAAGGTTTAAGGGTGCAGTCAGTACTATGAAGGATTTAAGCATCTTGTTGATTACTTGTATTTTCTTCACGCTATTTAAAATGAATATGTGTATGTGTGTGTGTGTGAGTGTGTGTGTGTGCGCGCACATGTTTAGTGCCATTCTGTTGGCAGAGCTATGGCTAGCTGTAAGTGTAGAAATTCAAGCATGCCCATGCATCTCCTAAAAAGAAAGAGGTATTGGATGGCTACCAATGAACTGCATGCTTGCTCAATCCCAACCAAGGGGTTACCCTTGATATCCCTGGATTCTAATCCCAACTCCTCTATGTGCCTGCTGTGTGACTGGCTCAAGTCACTTAACTTCTCTGTGCTGAGCGACACACTTGAGAGAGTACAGCAGAAGCAGGGAAACATTCTTTGATCTTGAGGAGCTTGCAGTGGGGGAGAAAGAAAAATTGACCTCTCAGAGGGAGCAGGAGGAAGAGAGAGAATTATTATTATTATGGTATTTAAGTACTTATTATGTGCCCGGCACTTTACTAAGCAATGGGGTGGATACAGCAAATTGGGTTAGGCACAGTCCCTGTCCCATGTGGGGCTCCCAGTCTCAATCCCCATTTTACAGATGAGGTAGCTGAGGCCCAGAGAAGTGAAGTGACTTGCCCAAGATCATATAGACAAGTGGCAGAGCCAGGATTAGAGCCAGTGATCTAACTCCCAGGCCTCTGCACCAAGCAGCTTCTCACTATAACATGCTGCTTCCCTCTCTCTCTCTCTTTCTCTTTCTCTGTACTCTCAAGCACTAAGTACAGCACTAAATAAATATGATTGAATGAATGAATTCTAAATAGATGTGAGCTGGTGTGACAGCCTGAATTCAGCCCTGGACTCATGAGCTTTAAAATGTCTTCTTAAAGAATACGAGGGCTTTCTTATTCAATTGTATTAATTGAGCATTTCCTCTAAAGACTATAAATGACTATTAACTATTTTTATGTTATTTGTTAAGCACTTGTATCACTCTGTATCAGGCACTGTACTAAATTCTGGGGTAGATACAAGCCAATCAAGTTGGACACAGTCCATGTCCCACATGGGCCTCACGATATTAACTCTCGGTCCATTCTTCCTGGCATTGGCATGTTGTCAGGGCATTGGTCTTGAATGGATGAAAAATTAGTTATCTATTCAGAAGTTGATGGGTGTTGAATTGATTAAATAATGTGCAGGGTGTGGCAGAGGAAACTAAGAAAACTTCAACTCTGAAAATCATATTCTCTCCAGATGAGTAAGGGTGATTGTGATTTGTGTTCTGTGGTCATTCTGTTCCAAATGATAAAGCCTTTTCTGGTTTTTAAGGTCTAGCACTGTGAAGCATGATGTTTCTCCATTAGAATGGAGAAATATGATCACTATATCCATTGTCCCTACATAAAATACCTCATGTAGTTTTAATGCAGGGAGATTTTTCATTCTTTTACATAGGCATTACATGGTTATTCTCAACAGTACTTATGAGAGACTGCTGAATTTTTAGAGTCAGTGAAGTCCTCCATGGGCATTCAATTGGTCAGGGTCTCTAAAGGCTCACTTGAATGAAAATAATTGTGAAGGAACTGCTGAAAATGTTATCTTTCCTGATAAATAATCCTGCCTTTTCCTAATAAAAAAAACACAGTAACAAAAAAAAACACAACCCATGAAATTTGCTATTAGAGTGTTTCAATTTGGTGCGATTTCAAATTCCACTGTGACCAACAATCTCTTTCAAGCCGGCTGCAGTTTCAGTCTGTCCTTTGGAAAGTGGCTTCATCTGTTGCTTTCAGGATCTGTCAATGCTCGATGCCCTGTCTCAGTCTCTCAGTCAGAACAGCATTTTGGCTCAAAATGGGCCACCCATTGTCTGACAGCTCTGTACCAGCAGGGTCTGTCTGTGGCTGTTGTTTCCTGGCTGTCGAGGTAAATGTTGTTTTATTGCTTCGTATCAAGCTCAAATGTGCCTTTGACCAATTTGTCATCCTAACTCATGTATGCTTGCTCACTTGCACTTGCACTGTATAACACTGAACTCAGCAGCCATTTTCGGTACATGCTACTGAGGCTTGGTCATGGTGTCCCTAGAAAGATAGCAAGAGTTGAGGTTTGGGGCTTCTTTTAACTTCTTCCATCTCTGGCACTGACTCATTTCCTGAAAACAGTTGTCCTTTAGCAAGAGAGTAAAGTGGCTCATCTTAAGCAATTATGTAAACCACACAGAGACCCTTTTTAAAGATTCTATGTAAAATGCTAAACCCCAGTGCAATGCATTTGCTTAAGACCTTTTCTCCCCTAGCATTTAATGCACATGAAAAGCTACCTTCTCATCTCAAGGTGAATGGAAGTTCAGTAGAAGTCTCTGATTTTTTCTACCACTAACTCATCCTCTCCTGTGGCTTTCCCATCTCTCTTCATTGGCAAACCTTTTCCCCATATGGAACTTTCTTCCCCTTAAATGTCACTAAATCACACTCTATCAATCAATGTATGTATTGAGCACTTATTGCATAGAAAGCACTGAACTAGGTGCTTAAGAGCTCTTTTCCCTAGATGGCAAGTTCATTATGTGCAGAGAACATGCCTACCAACTCTATCCCAGGTGCTTAGTACAGTGCTCAGCTCATGATAAGGATTCAGTGAATAACATTGATTAATTGAGTGACATGATCCCTGCTCATAAAGTCCTCTCCTTGAAAAACCTCCTAAAATAATCATCTCCAAAATACGTTTCCTGATCAGTCTCTCTGTCCCTGTTTGTGTGATCCCATCAGCCACATTAGCACTCATATGCATATTTGGCTATTTAATTCTTTCATTTTGTCTTATTTGTATCTATGGTCTATTATTTATTGTATGTTTGGTCTTTTTTTTTCCACTTGCAACTTCTTCAGGGCAGGAATGAGCTTTTTATGTTTTTTCTATGTTCTCCACAGCCTACTGCAAAGAGCTACTCAAAATAAGTGTTCAGTATATATTGCCGATGATAAAAAAGATAGAACTGTGAAGATGCCCCCACCTTAGCCCTAAGCTTTTTTATGATATTCATTAAGTGCTTACTATGTGCCAAGTGCTGTAGTAAGTGCTGGGGTAGACACAATTTAATTAGTTTGGGCATAGTTCATGTCCTACAAAGGGCTCACAGTCTTAATCACTATTTTCCAGATGAGGTAACTGAGGCACAGAGAAATGAAGTGACTTGCTCAAAGTCACAGAGCAGACAAGTGGCAGAGCTGGGTTAGAATCCAGGTCCTTTTGTTTCCCAGTCCTGTGCTCTATCCACTGGACAACACCACTTCTCATTGATTTTCAACACCGTTTTATCAAGCATTCCGATGCCACTGGAAGAGAAAAACTAGTAGTTTAGTTGGAACATTTTCCTGACGCAGTAACGTCATGGCTTATTGTTTCAAGTTCTTACATTCATTCATGAATACTTAGTAAACAGGGGCAGAGCCGGCTTGAAGCAAAATAGGTTAAGGGTTGTATAGTCAAACTGACATCTAAGAAGCCCCTCTAGCTGGAACTCTCAAGCGTGATATTAGTGGCCCTCTCCTCAAATAAAAAGGATGATTGTTTAAATATTTTCAAACTTTTGTTTAGATTCACACATCTTTGATCAATGGAAGACCCAGTGCCGATGACCCTTCCCCTGAACTCCTGGAATTCACTTCTGCTCGTTATATTCGCCTGAGATTTCAGAGGATCCGGACACTGAATGCTGACCTGATGATGTTTGCCCACAAAGATCCCAGAGAAATTGATCCCATAGTAACCAGAAGAGTAAGTTCATCATTGGATCTTGTCTGAACATTATTAACCTCCTTGTTAATTTGTCTACTTCAGGTCTATCTGCAAAATGGGGATTTTTGCGTGTTCTCTTTCTCCCTTGGATTGTGAGGGCAGGGACTGTGACTGATTCATTTGTGTTTTATTTATCCTAGTGCCAAGCACATTAAGCACATAGTAAGTGCTTAATAAATACCACAATTTTTGCCCTTTTATCTTCATGCAAAATGCCTTCATCAAATACTCACAAGACTCTGCTATGGTCTGTCAAGCACCAGTGGTGAATAATTGCCTTCCCTAAAAGTAGAATGCCAGAGGAAAATTTTAACATCATCTTTCCGACAATTCCTTCAGCATGAGGAGTAACAAAAAAAAAAGTACGGCTTTCCAATGGCAAACATTTGTGAGATTATGAAACGGAGGATCAGCAGGAAGCCACTGTCAGTTATTATTGTGTTTCATCCCTCCCACCACCCCCACATTGTTCCCTGGTTCATTTAACCTTCCTTAGACAGTATCGACGAAGCAGACATTTTATAGCCAAGAAGCTCAATTACAGTTTTAAAATGTGAAGTTTCAGCTGGAAAGAAAGGAGGATACAATGCGCTATTGATCACATCTGCCCAGTTAAAGGAGTTATGGACGGGGACATGGATCCCAAGCTGCTAAGTGCACAGCCGATTTCCGCAGGATGGGCAGAGGCACCAGATTTAGGCTAATTGCCATCTCTGTGAGCTTCTCAGCGCATGAGGGGAAAACATGTAGGCCTGAAACAAGGAGGGGGAATGTGGACTGGGCAGGAGGTGATGGATCTGTTTCAAACTGACCCTACTTGCAGACAGGGATCATTACTTCCAATGATGCTTCTGATGGTAGACATTCTAGAAACGACTTTTTCATTCCAACCTGGGGAGAAGCATGATAGAGGGGAATGCCGAGGAAAATGAAAATAAAACAAAAACTTCTCTGACAGTATATCTGTCATGGGAAGAAAAATCAATGAAAATCAATTGCATCTCCTTTTTACCATCATCTTGGGCATAATGGATGTCTCTCATGGAGGACGGCATTGTTGCTTGGGTCTTTAAAGCAATTCCAGAGACACAGAAACTCCAGAGTGCTTCTGTCAATTACTTTCCCATGGCTCCATGAGACCCATCTGTGGAGATGCAAATGAAATCTATAGGATATTTCTTTTAACCCTCTTTCATTACACTTTTTGCTTCTAGCAGCACTGGGTGGCCTAATGGTGGCCTAATGGAAAGAGCCATTCTCATCTGCATCATCCCACCATCAGCCCCACAGCACTTATGCATATATCCATAATTTTAATTCTTTTTTATTAATGTCTGTTCAGTTGTATTGATGTTTGTCTCCCTGCCCCTCTAGACTGTGAGCTCACTGTGGGCAGGGATTGTCACTCTTTATTGTTGTATTGTACTTTCCCAAGTGCTTAGTATAGTGCTTTGCATACAGTAAATGTTTAATAAATACAATTGAATGAATGAGAGTCAGATGGACTGGGTTCTATTCCTGGCTCTGTTGTGTGACCTGAGGTTTCAGTTACCTCATCTGTAAAATGGGGATTAAGTACCTTTTCTCCGTTCTACTTAGACTGTGACCCTAGACAGGTACTGTGTCTAATCTGATCATCTTGTATGTTCACTTGTGTTTAGCTTAGTGCATAGCACATAGTAAGCACTTGACAAATACCACCGTTATTGTAAGATAAGCTCTTCTTTCTAGCTTAGCTACCCAACAGTGCAGAGTTCAACAGACATAGAGTGGGAATTGCAAACTTGGAGAACACCTTTTGTGAAAATTAAGTTATTGACTATTTGGGTCAAGGATGCTAGGTTCCTGCCTGCAGATTGCTTTTGGCATTTTGGAGGGAAAAAAAATTCCCCAACTTATCCCTGCTCCACTTTCCACTCAATTCTTTAAATTCAGTTTACCCTGACTGAAAGTCTTAGGCTCTGGGACAAAACCATCTCAGTTGATGGTGCATTTCCCCTCAAATATGTTACCTCAAAGAAAAAAATTCATGCCTGATGCTTAGTGGAGCTGCTGTAGTAATACCGGAATTCCTTGTCCTTCAAGGTACTGAATGTTTTACACTTTATTAAGAGTAAAACTGCGTTATGATCTTCTGGGGTGATGTCTCTGGACTTGTGGTAAGGTGCACCAATCAAAATCATTGTAATAATCCATGGCTATCCTTTTCTCAATGTGGATCCTTCAAACAACATACTTGTTCACCAAGTATTTTCTAATGTTATTTCCAGAAACAAACTTGACTGGATTACCTCCTCTAAACTGAAGTGTCTCTGTTTCCCTTGCAGTATTACTACTCAGTCAAGGATATTTCTGTTGGAGGAATGTGTATTTGCTACGGTCATGCAAGAGCTTGCCCTCTTGATCCAGCAACAAATGTATGTATATTTATAGTACCCTTGGGCAAAATGCAGTCAGGAAAATGCAACATGGTCTGTGATTCATGCTGACAGTTGGGGCATCTGGCCAACTAATGTCAGGTCCTCACTTGGATGGTTTAACTAAAAGCCAAGTCGTGGTGGGATGAGGCGGGCGAGCCGAAATGATAGACTTGGAAAACTGCCACAACGGTATCAACACAAGCCTTTTTTTTAAGGCTTCAAACTGGCCCATTCATTTCAAAAGCTCTTTAGCTGTGACAGCATGCAGTGTGATTTAGCTGGAGGGAAAATCCAAAATCAGTCAGGCTATATATTTCTTTTACAATATTAATCAAGATTATTCCTATGCAGAGAAATGGAAAAAAAAAGGTTTTCCTGTCTCATTCCTACCTATAAAAATTTTGTGATCAAAACTGAGGATCCAAAGGTCAGAAAGGTTTGGTTTAGTCCAGCTGAGCAATATTGAAATATTTGTCATTTACAGAGGGGCTTTTGACTTCAGATGAACCCTGTTATTAATCTTAAATTATGTAATTCAAAATGACAAGTGGGTTAGGACTCCCTTTTCCATCTACCATCCAACTCCAGGGTAGCCATTTCATTGCCACTTATGGTAAATAAACTTCTGGTAACCAATAATATATTAGGGCTGTGTATTACAGAAAGATGATGGCTGCTCATAATTTAAGTCTACTGAGTTTTGATAGGTTTGGACAGGGCAAAAACAGAATGGTTGTACCCACAATTCCACAATGTCAGGGCAAAAGAGCAGTTAATGAAGTTTGAAAGATGAGAAATTTAAGATGAAGTTCTCCCCCGCTAGACTGTAAACTTGTGATCAGAGAACCTGTCTACCGACTCTGTTGTATTGTACTCTCCCAAGTGTTTAGCACAGTTCCCTGCGCTCAGTAAGTGTTCAATAGATGCCATTGTTTGATTCATTCAGCAGATGAACAACCATACTACATAAAGTTGTGCAAACAGAGAGGTTTGAATAAACTGGTGACTTAATATGGGTTAATGGGTCCTTATTGAGTTTTTCTCAAAAGCAGTTTCTCCCAGCATTTTGTGTGAGCTAGCTAGCCACTGTCAAGGAACTTGTCAAAGATCTCTGGACCAGGTGAGAGGTTACTGAATAGTGTGCACAAAGGCAAGAATATGAAGGATTGAACGAATGGGGAATTCTCCAGTTATGGTAAATAAAACAATAGAATTGTAACTTAAGTAGTCTTGAGTTAATATATATATATTCAAAAGTTATTTCTCTCCCATATCCCCAAGAGCTCCAATAAGTCCCTTAAGGCAAATGCTCCATTTGACTTTTTTTTTTGTGATTAGAAATCTCGCTGTGAGTGTGAACATAACACCTGTGGAGATAACTGTGATCAGTGCTGTCCAGGATTTCACCAAAAGCCTTGGAAAGCTGGGACCTTTCTCCTCAAGACTGAATGTGAAGGTATGTTCTAGAGGCTCTATGCAATCTGAAATTTCCTACTTCAAATAAGGCATAGCATGAGCAAACCCTATATTAATTGAAATGAGATAGTACGTGGCCTAGTGATAGACCACAGCTATGGGAGTCAGAGAGATCTGGGTTCTAATTCTGCCATTGCCACTTACTTGCTCTCTGACCTTGAGGAAATCACTTCACTTCTTTGTGCCCCACTTACCTCATCTGTAAAATGGGTTTTGTGACAGGGATTGGGACAGACTTGATCATCCTGTATCTTCCCACGGAGAAGCAGCGTGGCTGGAGAAGCAGCGTGGCTCAGTGGAAAGAGCACGGGCTTTGGAGTCAGGGCTCATGAGTTCGAATCCCAGCTCTGCCTCTTGTCGGCTGTGTGACTGTGGGCAAGTCACTTAACTTCTCTGTGCCTCAGTTCCCTCATCTGTAAAATGGGGATGAAAACTGTGAGCCCCACGTGGGACAACCTGATTCCCCTATGTCTACCCCAGCGCTTAGAACAGTGCTCGGCACATAGTAAGCGCTTAACAAATACTAACATTATTATTATTATTATTATTATTATTATTCCCCAGAGCGTAGACAGGGCTTGACACATAGTAAGTGCTTTACAAATACCACAATTATTATTATGATTGTGAGCCCATGCGGGACATGGACTGTGTCCAGTCTGATTAGCTTGTATCTAACCCAGTCCTTAGTACAATGCCTGGCACATAATAAGAATTTAACAAATACCATAAGAAAAAAATACCATAAGATAGTAATAGTAATTGTACTTTTTAAGCACTTAAAGTTTGCAAAGCACTTTTCTGAATGCTGGGAGAATATATATCTGGAATTAAGCATTGTATCAAGGGGGTTCACAATCTAAGAGCTAGAATAGACCTTTTTATATTTAAACTGTGGCTGACATTGAATTCTTTGACTTTCTTGGTCATCCCACTTCCTTTACTTGTCAGACATCCATCTTTCATATATAGGATCATACCTTTATCTTGAATTCCTGACTATTTCTTTGTTCTAATCATCATTATTACCAGCAATATTAGGAAAGCAGCATGGCCTAATGGAAACATTACATTTATTGAACACCCACTGTGTGTAGAGCTCTGCTCTGGATATTTGGGAAATACACAATAGAAGTAAAATACATAGTGTTCTCCCCTTGAAGGGCATAGTCCGATGTTCTTTTCAAATTTTCCTTCTACTCTCAACCACGTATTCAAGTACATTCTGTTTTTCTTCAACCTCACAGCCAATTTCCTATTTGGGCCCTGATCATTTCTCCTCCGGATTCCGGTAATTTCCCTCCCTCCAGTCTCTTCATTTCTAATTTTGCTTTCTTCCCAGAATCAGAGTGCTGTGAGCCAGTGCTACAGCAATTATCTTCAATCAATCAATCAATAGCACTATTCACGCCTTCTGAAGCCCTTAGTACAGTGTTCTGCACACAATAAGTGCTCAATAAATTTGATTGAGTGACTGAATATTCATTAGTGCTACAGGCAGTTGAGAATATACAAGTGCTGAAGTTGGTTGTGGGGATATAATCTAAGGACAGTAGAAATTAGTTGGGGAAGGTCTTCTGTCTTTCACTCAGTATGATGATGGTAAAATCCTCAGACCTCTGTTGGTCCCTGGATACCTTTTGTCTCTTTTTATTAGGTATACACTCCTGATCTCAGTTTGGCTACAAAGCCATCTAGTGGGACTCTGCTTAGATCATTTCCTTCATTTCTTAACTTTCCCATCTGTTCCTCTTGTCCAATCGAGCAATTCTTCTCTCATACTACTTTGTTCCTTGTCCAACTTCTGACTGACTAATCAGCAGGTGGCAAACATATGGAATTCATCTACACAGGAAATGACAGGCCAAGCATCAGAGGTCCAAGAAGGGTTTGGATTAATTCATGGGCTAGAGATCCATCATAATAATTGTGGTTTGTAAGTGTTTACTGTGAGCTAAGCACTGTACTAAGCATGGGGTAGATGCAAGGTAAGCACGTCCCACATGAAGCTCACAGTCTAGGTAGGCGGGAGAAGAGGTATTGAATCCCCATTTTGCAGATGAGGGAACAAAGGCATAGAGAAGTTAAGTGACTTGCTCAAAGTCACACAGCAGTAAGTGGTGGACTCAGGATTAGAAACCAGGTCCTTTTTTCTCTGGCCCATGGGAACTAGTTCATGCTGCTTCCTAGGTTCCTAAAGTAATGTTACAGGTGTGGAGAAGAAAGTTAGGAAAGTTAAGTGGTCTGTTTGGATTCATAAAGTGGGTGCCAAGTAGAAGAGTAAAGACATGGTTCCTTCCAGGATCCTGTTGATTTTGTTGAGACAGAATCCTGGGCTGGATGGACCATTCCTCCGATCCAGGAGTAACTTTGTTCATGGTATTAGGTGAGACAGAATCCTGGGCTGGATGGATCATTCCTCTGATCCAGGAATAACTTTGTTCATGGTATTAGGTGATGACCACTTCTCCCCCCTACACTGTAAGCTCGTTATGGGCAGGGAACATATCTATTGTAATCTCCCAAGCACTTAGTACAGTGCTCTGCACATAGTAAGTGCTCAATAAATACCATTAATTGATGATTAAATGATTGATTACTTCTGTCTTCCTGGAATAGTTTCCTATGGAACAGAGACTAAATGAGAAATGGCCCAGTTCTATGAACCCAGACGTTATGAACTATGAAATATTAAGTCTCACCTGTGGCTGAGGGGCTCAAACATATTTGCCAAGGGGGAATGATTGTAGCTCACATGAATAGGTGGTAAAACTGGTGGTAATGAAGATTTTTCTGGTCTGGGTTTTATGTGGCTTTTCTGATAAAGTTATATAGAGTGAAAAGAAAATGTTTCCTCTTGGCACTTTTCTTAGCTTTGCAGCATCATTCTCAGCAACATTTATTGAAACCTTTTGTGTGCCAAATTCTGTACTAGGCACTTGGGCTGCTTGCAGTAGAAATAAATGACATGGTCCTTATCCTTGAAGTGCTTATAATCTAATGACAGAGACCAGAATATAAATTAAATAATTATAAAATAGAAGTGATCATTATTGATATGTAACAAATAGATACAGAAATATATACGATTACTAAAGTGGAGAAGATCAGGGAAGTGAGATTAGTTGCATGGATAAGTCCGGTTCACAAAAAGCAAATTTCTTTAATTTTTCCTGCACTTGACTTGCAAATGATATTTTTAAACATAATTTCTTCAGAGTTGAACCAGTACTCTATATGTACAGTGGGGATAATTTTATTTAACTACTAACCCTTAATCATGCATAATAATGGAAGACTATGGCTTCTGGCTCCATTTCCTAATTTGCTTGAAATATATAGGGTGTCCTTTTGTATAAATATTTGTGTTGTTTGAATACATGCCCAGAAACTCTTCCAATTTAAAATTTATGTAGATCTACAAATAAACATGGGATTTCCATGCCTGAGAGTGTGTATGTTCATACATCTGTACTATCTGAATGCAACACATTGAAATATTCATATTTTCCTAAAAGGACTATTTTAATTATTCATATTCGGGTGATACCAAATAATTCATTCCCTGGTGTGCGAGTTTGGGCCCCTCAAGAAATCCATGTGAGACTCTGATAGTCAATCCACAAGGCAAGCTTCGTGACTTTGGAAGCCACAGTAGCAGATTGTCTCTTCAGATTTATGCCCCTTGTTGCAACTTTATGGTTAAGATATGACTGAGAGAAACCCAGGAAATTCCCATAGCATCAGCTTTCCCATATTTTTACATAAATAATCTCATGCACAGTGTGTTCAAGTTAGGCAATAGGCAGCCCATGCAAACTTTTATCTGCACAGCTGTTTTGCTGTGGAAAGAAATCACTCTGTCCTATTGACTTTCCCAGAATATTGAGAGGATTTAAAAGATGAGAGTTTGTGGAGTGTTCTGAAATCTCAGGAAGAAAGGCACAACCTAGATGTAAGGTGTGTCTTTTTATATGGAGCCCATCTCCTCCCAACTTTTCCCCCACCATGGAAGCACAGCTGGACCTTTGTGAGTTTGCAAAGAGATTTTTCACAACATTGCTTAAATCCACCCTCTCCTCTCCATCCCAACAGCTACCATGTTATCCAACCACTTAGCCTCTCCCACCTCGACTAGTGCATCTGCCTCCTGTCTCTTCTTACTCCAGTCCATACTTCACTCTGCTGCATAGATCATTTTCTAAAAAAATGTTCACTTCATGTCTCTACACATCCATAAGAGCTTCCAATGGTTGCTCATCCACCTCCAACAGAAACTCCTTGCCATTGCCTTTTAAGCACTCAATCAGCTTGCTTCCTCTTACCTTATCTCACTGATCTCCTACTACAGCCCAACCTGCAAATTTCACTCCTCTAGGGTCAATTTACTCACTATGCCCCAATTTTATCTATCTCTCAGTCAACCACTTTTTCCTATTCCTAGTGTGAAGCTCCTCCCTCTCCATATATACCAGGCCACCACTCTCCCCAAGTTCAAAGCATTTTTAAACTCAAATCTCCTCCAAGAGGTCTTCATTCAGTCAATACTATTTATTGAGCTGTTACTGTATGCGGAGCATTGTAGTAAGTGCTTGAGAGAATACAATATAACAGAGTTGATAGACATGTTCCTTGCCCACATTGCACTTGCAGTTTCCCTGATTGAGTTCCCTCCATACCCACACCCCCAGCTCCCTCTCCCTTCTCCTTCATCTGTGCCCTTGGATCTGTTTATTTTGTGCATTTGATACTTGCCTCACCCTAAACCCCAAAGCATGTTACATATATACCTTTAAATATAAATCATTTATGTATATCAAAGGCTGTCTCCCCCTTCTAGACTGTATGCTTCCTCTGGATAGGGATAGTGTCTACCAACTCTACTCTCAAGTGCTTAGTACAGTGCTCTGCACATAGTAAGTGCTCAATAAATACCACTGAGGCCATTATATGCCTCCATTAATTTCCATCATGGGGAGGCAGTGGCAGGAATCTTCCTCTGTCATCAAGGACTTCATATGATATCCCTCAGCTTTGGGTCTTTTTCACATTTTCTCACCCTCTAATCAATCCCATTAATGATCACTGTTCTAAGTACTTAGGAAAGTTCAATAGAAGTAGTAGACATGATGATTGCTCTCATGGAGCTTAAAGTATTTTGAGGACACAGACACCAAGTAATGTTCCCCGGTGTTTTCAGGCCTAAATCCATGTCAAAAGAGCCCTCAGAGTCACTGTAGGGGAGCCCAGATCTGTCAGCCTCTGCTGGCTCCTAAAATCTTTGGGTTTTTTTTTTGTTCTAATGCAGGTTTTGAGATGTTCTAAGGGTGTGCCCAGATCTGTCAGCCTCTGTTGGCACCTAAAACCTTCTGGTTGTTTTGTTCTTCTACTGCAGGTTTTGAGATCTTCTACTCATTGCCCCCCAAGTCTTGCCTCATTCATGCTGCCACCACTCTATGGCTGAAGGCCAGGCACTCTCCAAAAGCATAGAGGTCATTGGGAAGTAGCCTACTACCTCCCTCCCAGTGCTGGCTGCAGGAAGTCCATGGACAAAGCATTCATGTCCATGGCTCCTCGGGTCACCCATCTCACCGACATGTGGGGCTTCTTTCCCAGCCCCTACCGCAGACAGACACCAAGAATCTCTGCAGTATTTAATATGTTCTTAGCAAGATCACAACCACAACAAATCCCATTCAAACCATCTTTTTCTGCACCTACTATTTCTTCCCCACGGCCCTCTGAACTTCCCTGTAGATGTCCTGAGGTCCACATTATTTTTCCCCTCAGGGGCAAGGGTCTTGCTCATCTGGAGTTTGGCCACTGGACTCTGCATCTCCAGGGATATTCTCCGATGCCTCCATGGACCCTGTGTCTGTCCATAGTCCAGGGTCTCTTCCAGAATCTTTCAGTGGCACTTTTTAAGTGCTTTACTATATGCTACAACTCTGCTAAGTGCTTGGAAGAGTACAAGACAACAGAGTCAGTAGCCATGTTTCCAGACCATTCCAATATTTCCCTCCTTACCCTAACCTAGCTCCTTTGTTTCTTCCCCAGTCCTCCTCTCTGGTTTGGCTTATACTTCAGGAAGGGACACCAAAGAGTGACTCTCCTCGCTTCCTCCTCCTCCTCCTAAGCGCGGGGGTCAGAGGAAGTGGTTACCACACACCAAAATATGTTTAGGGGAAGCAAATAAGTAGAAAGATACAAACATAAGTATGTCTTCTAGACTATAAGCTCTTTATGGGCATGAAAAGTGTCCACAAACTCTGTTATACTGTACTTTCCCAAGTGCTTAGTACAGTGATATGTACACAGTAGGGGCTCAATAAGTGCCACTGATTGATAAGTACTGTGGAGAGAGAAGGTGGGTGAGTTCCTTAGTGTTTAGTGGGGTCACAAAGAGTGGGGAGGGAAATGATATGGAGAGAACAGAGATAATGCCTTCTCAGCGTGATAAATACACAAGGTAGTTTAGTGGTCCCCATCCCTTCAGCCCCCAATCCAAGAGGTGCAATGTATCTTAGTGGGTAGAGTATGGACCTGGATTCTAATCCCAGCTCTTTCACATGTCTGCTCTGTGATCTTGCAAGTCATTTCACTTCCTCCTTAATGGGGATTAAGACTGTGAGCTCTATGTGGGCAGGGACTGTTTCCAATTCACTTACCTTCTACCTACCCCAGTGCTTAGTACAGTACCAGGCAAGTGGAAAGTAACAAATACCACAATCTATCCAAAAGTAACTGGCAAAGCATCCTGCCAGGGAGATTTAGGGAGGAAGGAGGGGATGTTGGTTTCCTCTATTTTGACCTCAGGAGGATGTGTGCCTTCCATGGGAGCTCAACTGGAGAATGGGTGTAATTGAAATCCTCTCAGAGTTTGTTCCCTTTTTTTGATCAGAGGTTAAAGGAGATACTACCAAGAACCAACATTTGACCCAATCATATCTAGCATTCCCCTGTATGGTGCTGCCCACAAAATTGACTAGAAAAACATGATTTTTGTCTTTCTGTGACACAATGCAATGATCAAGTGATTTGTGGTAACAAAACATAGGAGGACTTGGTTAATGAAGGAAGATGATTCCATCTGAGAAGCAGGGTTACCTACTGAACAAAGCATAGAGATGGGAGTCAGAGGACCTGTGTTCTAATCCTGTCTCTGCCACTTGCCTGCAGTGTGACCCTGGGCAAGTCACTTAACTTCTGTGGGTCTCAATTCCCTCATCTGCAAAATGGGGATTCAATACCTGTTCTCCTTCTTACTTATACTGTGGAACCTGATTATCTTCTATCTATCCCAGTAATAAGTGCAGGGCTTGGCATTTAGGAAATACCGCAATTATTATTCCTCTCAGGGTCACACCTGGAGAGTTTCCAGTATTCTACCAGTCTCGACTACAGGAGGGAGGTCAAGCAGATGCATGCCCATTCCATTCCTAACTTGGGCAGTGGCTAGTGAGTGGAAGGCAATATGCTACAAGTCAAAACTCACCTGTGCTGGGTAGCAGTGGTATAACAGAGAGTTGAGGTCAGAGAAATGTTTACTGCACAGAAGGAGGCACTTCCATATATTTACCAAGAAAACTCTATGGATACACTTCCAGAAATATTGCAGGTGGAAGTGGGGCATTCTGGGAGAGATGTGTCCATGGCGTTGCTATGGGTCGATCACGACTCGACAGCATAAGACAACAACACAATTATTATTAGTATTAGGAGAGCCTGCGAGGAGAGACTTTACAACTGAAATAGAGCCGGGGGTCTCATCTAGAGGACGATGACCAGGTGTTCCCCTGACCCACAGAGATCAGAAGAAAGGGAAAGAACATTTAGAGAGCACAGATGGGATCTCTAGGTCTAGGAAGAAGGTTGTTAAACATTAAAATGAGTTGTCAAGAGAGATGGGGAATGGCCACCACTGGAGAGCTTTAAAAAGAGAATTAATTTTCAGCAGCTGGTAGCAATGCCTGGATAGGTACCTCTCTGCCTCTGCGCCACCTTTAAAATTTCTCACATGTTTCTTTAAACACAGTAGTCATGGGCCTCTAGCTGAGGTCTGAGGTCTGATGAGCAGAGATGGGGGCATGCTTAAGTAGATGCTACCCCAGCTGATGAGTTTCAGAATGCAGTTTTACCTTGTTATAGCCCAGACCTGAATTATTGATTCAATTTCAGTTTGAGGCTAGTATGACTCCCCCTGGTCTTTTCTTCTCTGTTCTGTTTTGAGTTCACGGGTTTTAATATTCATAGTTCCTTCCCAAATGTGTTACTTTGCATTTGCCACCTAAATGGAATTTGAACTGATTTGACTGGGTGTCAGGCTTACCTCACCTGGGAAGTAGATGAAGGATGGTGCTTCCATTCCCTTTTGGTTTCTGCTCATGCCATCCAGTCACCCCACATCCCTGCTGCTCCACTTCCACCATCCCTCATCCTCCAATCCTTTCTGGTTTCCTGTTGTTGTCTATATTCGTCCACTACTTGCTTTCATCTATTCCCATTTGTACATGGGTGGCAGGGCTGCAGTGAGGGAAGGTTAAATAATACCCAGAAGTAAATGGAGACTGTATGGTTCAGTGGAAAGAGCATGGCTCTAGGAAATCACGAGACCTGAGTTCAAATTTCAGCTCTGCCACTGGCCTACTGTGCAATCTGGGACAAGTTGGTTAACTGCTCTCTGTCCTGGTTTCCTGATCAGAAACATGAAGAAGCAAGTACTTGTCTCACTCTGTCATGGAGATATTGTGAGATTAAAATGAGATAACTGATAGGAAAGCATTTGGGAAAATGAGAGAGTGCTTTACCAATTCAAGGTGCTATTTAAGTGGTGAGCTTTGGCTATTGCTTCTGGTCCCATCCTACCCCACACCTAATCCTCCCACCTTTTTTTTATGATATTTGCTAAGCACTTACTATGTGTCAGGTACTATATTAAGTGCCGGGGTAGATGTAAAATAATCAGATTAGACACAGTCCATGTCCCATCTAGGGATCACAGTCTTAATCCCCAATTTGCACATGAACTAAGGCACAGAGAAGATAAGTGACTTGCCCAAAATCACACAGCAGATAAGTGGTGGGGCCAGATGAAAACCTAGGTCCTCTAACTCCCACGCCTGGGTTCGTTTCACTAAATCATGCTGTTTCTCACTATTCCCTGCTAAGTCTCCACAACCTCTGAAGAGGTTAGGCCATTCATCTTATTTCTCTAAAGTATTTTGAATCCTGATTCCTGAAACTTCTTGATACTGCCATGCATCACTGACATCCAGCCTTACCTAGCCATAGTTTTACAGATAGTTTCAAAACCAGGTAATCCACCTTAACCATGGTTCATCAGTTTCAGTGATTATAGAGAGGCAGTGTGGCCTAATGGAAAAAGGATGGGCTTTAGTGGAACTGGGTCTTACTCTCAGCCCTGCCATTTCCCTACTGGGTGACCTTGGAAATCTATATCTCCTCCTCTGTTCTCTCTCCTTCCCTCCACACTTGTATCTCCTCCTGCCTTCAGGATATCACCACTTAGATGTCCTCTCATCACCTAAAACTCAAGACTGAGGTCCTTATCTTCCTTCCCAAACCCTGTCCTCTCCCTGACTTTCCTGTCACTGTATATGGTACGACCATCCTTCCTGTCTCACAAACCCCTACAATCTTGATGTCATCCTTGACTCGGCTCTCTCATTCACCCTATATATCCAATTCATCACCAAAACCTGCTGGTCTCACCTTCACAATATCACCAAGATTCACCTTTTCCTCTCCATTCAAACGGCTACCACATTAATATAATCACTCATCTTATCTTGATGATGATGTCTTGTTTTCGCTTTGTTCTGTTTTGCTTTGCTGTCTGTCTCCCCTGTTTAGACTGTGAGTCCATCACTGGGCAGAGATTGTCTCTATCTGTGGCCGAATTGTACATTCCAAGTGCTTAGTACAGTGCTCTGCACATAGTAAGCGCTCAACGAATACTATTGAATGAATGAATGAGTATTCCCACCGGATTATTACATTTGCATCCTTTCTGATCTCCCAATCTCCTGTCTCTCGCCACTTCAGTCTATACTTCACTCTGCTGGGCAGATTATCTTTCTACAGAAACGTTCTGGACATGTCACCGCTCCCACTTCTCAAAAACCTCCAGTGGTTGCCTATCAAGCTCCATATCAAGCAAAAACTCCTCACTGTTGGCTTCAAAGCTCTCCATCACCTTGCTCCTTTCTACCGCACCTCACTTCTCTCCTTCTACATCCCAGCCTGCACACACACACTAACTTCTCACTGGGTCTCGATCTCACCTGTCATTCATTCAGTTGCATTTATTGAGCACTTACTGTGTGCAGAGCACTGAACTAAGTGCTTGGAATGTACAATTCGTCAGCAGAGACAATCCCTGCCCAGCAACAGACTCACATTCTAAAAAGGGGAGACAGCACAACAAAACAAGTACATCAGTACCAATAAAATAAATAGAATCATAGATATATACACATCATTAAAAAATGGAGTAATATATACAAATATGGACAAGTGCTATGGGGAGGGGAAGAGAGTAGAGCAGAGGAAGGGAGTGGGGGGGACAGTGGGGAGGGGAGGAGGGGCAGAGGGAAAGGGAGTTCTCAAACTGCTACCACTGGCTTCAACCCCTGGCCCACATCCTACCTTTGTCCTGGAATGCCCTCCCTCCTCAAATCTGCCAAACAGTCACACTTCCCTCCTTCAAAGCCCTACTGAAGACTCACCTCCTCCAGGAAGCCTTCCCAGACTAAGCCCTTTATTTCCTCAGCTCCCCCTCCCCATCGCCCTGACTCACTCCCTTTGTTCTACCCCCAGCCCCACAGCACTTGTGTACATATATGTACATATATACAGTTCTATTCATTTATATTAATGCCTGTTTACTTGTTTTGATGTGAATATATATCTCTAAGTATATTTGTTTATATGGATGCTATTGATGCTTGTTTACTTGTTTTAATGTCTCCCCCATTCTAGATCTCCCCCTTTGTAGACTGTAAGCCCATTATGGGCAGGGATTGTCTCTCTTTGTTGCAGAATTGTACTTTCCAAGTGCTTAGTACAGTGCTCTGCACAAAGTAAGTGCTAAATAAATGTGATTGAATGAATGAATGAATACTCCACCTCTCTGGACCTCAGCTTCCTCATCTGTAATGAATTTGGATGATAGTTTGTAAGTCCTATATGGCATAGAGAATCTGATTTAATGACCTTGTATCTATCCCAGCATTTAGCACATGGTGGCCTTAAAAAAAAATGCCCAAATAATAATTGTAACCATGAGACTTATTTTAGATTAAGCCAGGTAAAAATTCTTACTTGGGGAGAGGTATACCACATTGATTCCTTTTACCAATCTTTGGGGCAATAGAATATTGGATTGTTTGATCTGATTGCTTTTTGACAAGCTTGTGATGGCTTTATCTTAACCTTTAGCTATCTTTCTAGTTCTTGCAAATTGTTTTTTAAATTAATTTCCCTCATCATTTTTCCAGTTATGGATTTAAACATGAATTCCTTGAACTATAAATGAGGGGCATGCAGTAATTACTGAACTTTCGTAGACTGTTAGTCTG
Organism: Ornithorhynchus anatinus; assembly: GCF_004115215.2. Lineage (NCBI taxonomy): Eukaryota > Metazoa > Chordata > Mammalia > Monotremata > Ornithorhynchidae > Ornithorhynchus > Ornithorhynchus anatinus. The sequence continues at coordinate 95,829,013 of NC_041729.1, read as the reverse complement.
AAAAATGAAAGCAACATAAATTATCATTTTCTGGTGTCATCAGACTCTGTTTTGAGAACCACATAACTCATGGTGGACAAATGGCTTATTGTCAGGATTTGGATGAGGTGGTGTGCCTCCTATTGCAACTGAAATTTTGAGTTCAGAATTCTTTCATTTTCACTTTTATATTTTATTGACATTTTGCACATTTCCATGGCATGGCCCATTTGACAATAATTTATGCTGACACTTGTCACAATTCAAGAGTAAGAAACGTTTGAAATATTTCACTTTCTATAAAAAAATCTGAGAAAAAATATAACATACAAATAATGCTGATTCTATTTGTGAGTGGACCTTGTTAATTTTAATAGCAGAGAAAGTTGTTCTCTGACAAGTTGGTCCCGATTTTCAACAAATGCAATTATAAGCAACAGAAATGTCAGAACGAAGAAAGATGATTTACTAGGAATGCTGTTTTTACATGTCTGCCGACAGACTCCCTTTGGTGAAATTGTGACCTACTTGAACTTCATGTTTAGCATACAGGATGTGAACCTGATCCTCTTCCAACCAAGTGCTTTGTCCCCCAGGGCTATTCACACAAGACATGAGCTTCAGGGTCATTTTTGGGCATGGTGGGCAGGAGGAGGTTCCAGCAATGGAACTACTTGTTCAGATATTCTGTTGCGCAAGCAGATGCTCCTTACTTCTGGTAATGAGTTCAGGAACATTGATTCCTGGATGCTGATTTGAGACCACTCAGAGTTGCTCTGCTGCTTGTTCCTGTACTGATAGGGGCCTCTGAACTGCAGACTTTGAAGTAATTACCCTGATTTACTGAACTCTAAGGCCTCCCTTCTCCTTCCATTCCCCTTTCCTTCCCCTTCCCTTCTCCTTCTCTGGCCTATCCCAATACTTGCCTGTTTCTGAATAACTGTGATTCCTCATCCTTGGGGAGACAGGGTTCAAATATGACCTAACAAGCACCCCAGAGTAGGGAGGGTCTTAAAGGATTGCTAATTATACAACATCAGTTGTTGCACTCTGATGGCATGCACTCTGATGGCAGTCTTAAGTGTATAAGCAATGCAGATATTGTGTTGAGCCATGGTTCAATTTGCCTGTGATTCTGCCCACAGAGAAGGTAACGGGATGTTGGTAAAACAGTTGCCTTCCTTGACAGCTATCATTAAACTGGGGGTGGGCTATCTAACATCCCATTCTTCTTCATCTACATCCCTAACTTGGCTTCTACCATGTCAGGTACCCAGATGTGAGGTTTGCTAACAAATCTTTCCTTTGTGCAGCATGCAATTGTCATGGAAAGGCTGAAGAATGCTATTATGATGAAAATGTCGCCAGCAGAAATCTGAGTTTGAATATCAATGGAAAGTACATCGGGGGTGGTGTATGCATCAACTGTACCAAAAACACCACAGGCATCAACTGTGAATCATGCATTGACGGCTTCTTTCGGCCAAAAGGGGTAGCGTATACTCTGTTCACTCTCTTCTGGGATCCAATCTGTGTTTTTTTCCAATATGATGAATATGGATTTTAAAAGATGTCTTCTAGGAGGGTTAACTTCTGATTTCTACAACTGACCGGTCATCTTTCCCAGTTGGAAGTACTACAAAGTAGATGTTCACGGGGGTATGAAAACAAAATCTGGTTGATCTGAAGGATGCTTTTGAGGTCAGAGCCTCCAGCTAGTGTTTCAGTTTGAAGTAAAAGAGAATCCAGTTCTGTAAACACAGCTTTCCCACCAGCAAGACTTCTGGCTTGCTAAACAAAGACATTTGACTGGACTTGCTATAACAAGGAGAGGAGCTTTACTTTGATGAACTCATTTATTTGGAAGAGTAAATGGATGCTAAAATATTTGTTTGTGGTCTCCTTACTTCTGTTAAACTCCTGGGAAAAATGAGTGTGCAGTTTCTCTCCAGGGCAGGATTAATGGTACTGATGCCAAGATCTATTGGGTTTTGTTCTAGACTATAAACTCATTATGGGCAGGGAAGCTGCCTGCTAATTGTCCTATATTATACTCCACAAGTGCCTAGAACAATGCCTTGCACACAGTAAGTGCTCAATAAATACCATTGATTGATTGATCTATTGAAAGTTTACTAGGAAGTATGTTGCTCTGAAAAATAAATGTGTTAAGGAAGGAAATCTTATGATAGCCTTTAGGAAACAGATGTTCTGTTCATAATCATTTTACAGTCCTGACCATAAGGCATAAACCTCAAATAACCTAAGCACATCAGCTAGTTTGTAATTGGTAATTTCTGATTCATGATTGAGAAGCAGCATGGCCTAGTGGGTAGAGTAATCACATGGGTGTCAGAAAGCCTGGGTTCTAATTCTGAATCTGCCACTTGTCTGCTGTGTAACCTTGGGAAGTCATTTAACTTCTTTTTGTCTGTTACCTCATCTATAAAATGGGGAATAAGGCTATGAGAACCACATGGGACAGAGACTCTGTCCAACCTGATAAACTTATATTTACCCCTGGGCTTAATTCAGGGCCTGGCACATAGTAAGGACTTAACAAATGCCATAATAACTGGTGAGGATTAGAGTTTTGTAAGCACACTTACATTTATTTCTATCAAATGAAGATCCTGTGGCCATGGCTTACATTTTGGTCAACAAATGTTTGGGCAGGACTAAATTACTTCATTCACTGGATCTAGAGCTACCCTGGATGCTTCATCAAAACGTTTGTGGCAAATCAGAGGGTTTTTCATTTTAAAGCTTATTGTCCACTGTGGACTCAAAAAGCTATGGGTGAAGAATAAAGAAAATGTTAGCCTAATGAGTGATTTACAATTGAAAAAGCTTGTCTTTTGCAGATATATCTAATGACATTTTTAAAGATGACCCTGCATGTGAAAATCATGCTGCTCAAATTCTAGTCAAATGATATTTTTAGTAATACATTTTAGTAATACATCTCCAAGTGTACTATGGTATATAATGAAAGATAAATCAAGTAATGATTATCAATATAGCTCATTTTCTTGAGGGTCTCTGAAATTCTTGGGAAAAATAAATTATTTTATAATGAACCTAAAAAAATGAACTATCGATAATTATTACTCAGTTTATTTTGCAATAAGTTGCATATTGCACGTGGAAATCAATTAGTGAGATTGATATTTTATTCACAAAACTTTTTTAATGAATCTGCATTATTTCAGCAGACAAAATGTTGTAGGAGAGATGGTTGAAGGTTTTGCCCTGACTATGGAGAAGCAATAGTATGTTGCTGAGAATTGCTGTTTTTGCTAAGTAGCTATCCCCTCTATCCAACAGAAATATTCCTAGGATTATGTTATTTTCAAATTGGAACAGTTGGTATGTATTTTTTTGTTATGAAGGTTGACAATAAGTCTACTGATTATCTATTTGTATTTCTAGGTCTCACCCAATGATCGACAACCATGCCATCCTTGTAACTGTGATCCTATTGGATCTTTGAATGACATCTGTGTCAAAGACGAGAAATATGCCAGACGAGGTGAGAGTTGAATTACTGAAATTATGGTAATATTAAAGGGAAAGACCAAAAGTGTCATTCGTTGCTCTCAACAGTCACTTGGGAACTGAGAATAATAAATTCATTTGAATCATGGTCTAATTTTCAAACTCCTAGTGTAACTTTTCTTTTAGATTTGTGGAGATTTTTATTATCATTATTACATTACAAAATTATTATTATTATTATCACAGTAATGATAATTGTGGTATTTGTCAAGCACTTACTATGTGCCGAGTACTATAATAAGCACTGGGGTAAATGCAAGATAAATGGATCAGACACAGTCCCATCCCACATAGAGCCCACAGTCTAGAGGAGAAGGAAAACATGTATTAATCCCCATTTTAGAATCCCCTCTAGACTGTGAACTCATTGTGGACAGGGAATGTGCCTACCAACTCTGTTATATTGTACTCTCCCAAACTTTTAGTACAGTTTTCTGCACACAGTAAGCACTCAATATCATTGATTGATTTTCCAGATGAGGAAACTGAGACCCAGAGTAGTTAGGTGACTTGCCCAAGGTCACCTAGTAGTCAAGTAGCAGAGCTGGGATTAAAACCCATACTGTTTCCACTAGGTAACACTACTTCTTCAGTGTTCCTATCCACTGTCAAAATCACTTGATCATTATCGTCATCACAGACAACAGGAATGATTGAACAAGTATTGTGTGCATATACTATCCTAGGGCTTGAGGGATACAGAGAAGATGAACAATATGATGTCCAAACTTACAGGAAGTTTAAAGGGAATGACTAATGGGCATTAACTGAGAACTATACAGCAGTTTAGAGCATATGAGGGTAGGGTTAAATAATAAATCATGTGGGTGAGGCTCAAAAATATCATCAATACTTGAATGAGAGATCACCTGGGAATACAGGGTGCTATAGGCTATGAGAAGCAACATAGCCTAGTAGGTAGAACATGGGCCTAGGAGTCAGAAGGACCTGGGTTATAATGTCTGCTGTGTGATCTTGGGGAAGTCACTTAACTTCTCTGGGCCTCGATTACCTCATCTATAAAATGGGGATTGAGTGCAAGCTCCATGGGGGACAGGGACTGTGTCCTACCTAATTGACTTGTATCTATCCCAGCATTTAGAACAGTGCTTAGCACATAGTAAACATTTAACAAGTGCCATTATTATTAAGGGGGTGTTGAAACAAATCAAACCCTTGTTCATGTTAGATGCCTGCAGGTTTAAGAGGGGTCTGATCAACTTAGGAAGAGCTGTCCATAATGGGTTAGAGGGTAAATTAGGGCTGTAAGGGGGAAAAGATAGCCATGAGAGGGCAGTCAATGCAGTTTTTCTCCAAGGGGCCTGGTGTTCCTGTCAGAGACATAATACTGGGCTAGATCAACCATGAGTCTGACCCATTCCCAGCATTACGTAAGTATAAGAAACAGTTCTTAGGTGTGACTTATATGGCATGAGGCTTTAAGATTGTAGAGAGCTGGTCATTAAAGAAGATGAGGTTGGAGAAAGAGGAAGGAACTGTAGACTCCTTCATTTTAAGGGAAGGAAGTGAGAATCATTTGACCCCTCCCTACCCTGATTTGAGGGTCCTCACAACAAGGATCCCCACTGACTCCAGGTTATTTGAAGAAATTGAGATCCGTGACAACTTACATCATCCAAAAAAGCCTGCCCTAGTCAAACTGGTACATTTGGTCAGACCAGTCTTACCACCTTCTACATTTTCAACCTATTTCTATGGCTAGACCTGCACTAGCAAATTGTATGTAATTCAGGACTCCAAAGCACACTTACCCCTCTGCCATGTTGACTTTTTAGATTACAATGTTTTCCTTTTGGCTAGAAATATGAAAGTTTGTGTAGGGGGGGGCTATGTTTAATTGTAATTATCCTACTTATTTACTAGTCTAGACCCACTGTAACCCAAGATTTGCTATCTTCTGAAGAATAATTACAATGAATAACAATGCTACAATATTTTCCACCTCATCAATTTGAAGAGGGAATAGTCCTATTGATAGACAAACATTTACCTGCTGCCACTAATTAAACTAGAGAATTTTGAGTCCTGAGTCTCAACATAGGCAACATCTTTGAATATTAGTAAATAACAGCTTTCTTTTAACATGGAAACCTTGAACTGCATCTAAGGCTCTTTTATCTCCTTGTATTCCCTCTTTACATTCTTTTCAAAAACATCTAAATTGCAAGGTCATTTTAAAAGGATGCCATTTAATTGGACTCATTGTATAGTATTGGCAAGCCGGTGTTTGGGAGAGATTGCCCTCATCCCTTTTTAATAGATCAGTGGAAAACAAGGTGCACAACAGAGCTGTAAAATAAAGAGCCCAGAGGTCTGTAATTGGCCAGGTGATTACTTCAAGACAGTGATTATCCTACCACACAATGATCAAGGTTAGTTTTATAGCAGTACAGAGTACAGAACAATGGGTCATCCTGGAGGAGGGGATAAGCAAACACTAAACTATGTTTAATTTTCTACTGCGAACTCAAAGCATTCCCTCAGGAAGTACCTCTCTTGCCAGTCCAGACAGGCTAGGCAGAAGGTTGGTTCAATCCTAAAATATATTAGAAATACTAATAGCATTTATTCACTGCTTAATAATAATTATGGTATTTGTTAAGCGCTTACTATGTGGTAAGCACTGTTCTAAGCACTGGGGTAGATACAGGGTAATCAGGTTGTCCTATATGGGGCTCACACTTTTAATCCCCATTTTACAGATGAGGTAACTGAGGCATAGAGAAGTTCAGTGACTTACCCAAGGTCACACAGCAGACAAGTAGCAGAGGCGGGATTAGAACCCATGTCCTCTGACTCCCAAACCTGGGCTCTTTCCACTGACCCACACTGCTTCTCACACTTCCTATTGCATGCAGAGTACTTTACAAAACACTGTGGTGGAATAGGTCATTGTCAATGAGTCCTTAGAAGGCTCATCATCTAAAAATGAAAATGGGGGAGGAGGTGACAGACCCATGTGGAGAGATGAAAGAAAGCACTAAGAGAACATAAAGACGATGCAAAAAATATGAAAGGTACTGTGGCTCCAGAAGCAGATTGTCAGACTCTTAGTGGCTCAGAATCCAACGTCAAAACAGCAGGCACTTCAGGAACAGCTGCCCCAGTCTTCTCCAGGTTTTGGCCACCATGCTGCAGCGGCCGCTCTGTTCCACGGACGGAGAATCTTAGAACTGGGAGTCTCTGTGAAAAGTAGTTCATTCTTGATTCCTCTCTGTCCCATCATGAGTACTCCATAGCCAGTCTTGAATCAGCTTTATATTATGTATCCCAACAACGAAATGAAATGGCATTAGAACCCTTACATTGTGTGCTTGTGACAGCCATCTTAGAATTTAGTCTTCGGACGGGCGGGAGAACACACCAAGCCAGACCAAGTACCTTGCAACTACAACACAACCATAAACAGTGACATTCCCTGCCCACAATGAGCTTACACCCTAGAGGAGGGGAAAAGTTTAGAATTCCCTCATCTGGGCAGATCAAGTAGAATACGGGCTGTATTCTACTTACTTTATTGCAGTAAATAATTCTATTTACTGCAATGCATATATCCAGTGACTGGCACAAGAGAAGCAGCCTGGCTTAATGGAAAGAGCATGGACTTGAGAGTCCGAAGTCCTGGGTTTGAATCCTGACTCCGCCACTTGTCAGCTGTGTGACTTTAGGCAAGTAATTTAGCTTCTCTGTGCCTCAGTTATTTCATCTGTAAAATGAGGATGAAGAGTATGAGCCCCATGAGGGACAACCTGATAACCTTGTATCTACAGTGCATGGCACATAGTAAGTGTTTAACAAATACCATCATCATCATCATCTCAGTGGAGATAGAGCATGGGCCTGGAAGTCAGCAGGTCATGGATTCTAATCCCTAGTCCTCTGTTTGCTGTCTGACCTGGGCAAATAACTTCACTTCTCTGGACCTCAGTTACCTCATCTTAAAATGGGATTTTGAGTGTGAGCCCCACATGGGACAGGAACTGTGTCCAACTCGATTTGCTTGTATCCACCCCAGCGCTTAGTACGGTGCCTGGCACATAGCACAAAAAAAATACCGTTATTATTTTTAGGTTTTTTTAATTAAAGTAAGAATGCTAAATAAGCACCACCATTATTATTTTTTCCCTGAAGTCCTGGCACTCAAACGGGAGGAGAATTACTAAGTAAATAACCTAACAGGTGGGACTTTCCCTTTTCCCTCCCCTTAACCCCCACCGAGGGCATTGTTAGGTTCATAAATGATACTTCCAGCTGGAACATTCTGGGCAGGCTTTCTCTGTAGCACCAGAGATTCAGGTCATGTGGGTATGGGTTTGTCTGAGGTTTGTTATTTTATGGTTGGTCTCTCCGAAGGACTGCCCCCTGGATTCTGCCATTGCAAAAGTGGATTTGGAGGACGGAGTTGTGATCGGTGTGCCTTGGGGTACACTGGCTACCCTGACTGCGTTCGCTGTAACTGCACCGTGATGGGCAGCACAAACGAAGACCCCTGCATTGGGCCCTGTATCTGCAAGGTATGGATATCACCTCCTCCCACAGAAGGGAGGCAGCTCTTCTTCCATCCTCTAGCTTTTGTGGCTGTTGCTCTGATAAATATCCATTATCTCTTCTCAATGGGATCCTCCAACAAGTGTCTTTTAAGTGGCCACCGGGCTCACCCCAGCAAAATGGGGAACTAGAAATTGACACTCTTGAGGCTCCCCTGCTGTTCACAGAAACACTTATAAATACAGAGAAGATAAGCCACTTAAGAAACCCTCAGCATCCTGATAACCACTTCCTAGATTTCACCTACTAAAGCCTATTCACTTAAAAAAAAAAAAAAAGTGAAAAAGAAGGCTAAGTAAAGCACACTGTGTGTCCTGGGAGCAATAAATGGGCTCCGAGACCATTACTGTTTTCCCTTAATCATGCAACCATTAATACATTTCCTTTAAGCATTTCTTTCAGAGATCCTGGCAATTGGTACTGAAATTGGGGTGGAGAGTGGAGGTTGGAATTACCCCTCATGCTTCAGTTTTCAGGCTCGGCGTCCAAGAAAAGGGAGTAGCAGCAGCATTATCTAGTGGATAGATCTTGAGCCTGGGAATCAGAAGGACCTGGTTTCTAATCCCAGATCTGCCATGTATGACCTTGAACAAGTCACTTCACTTCTCTGTGCCTCATTTTCTTCATCTGGAAAATGGGGATTATAACTGTGAGCCCTATGTGGGACAATCTGATTACCTGTATCTACCTTAGTGTTTAGAACAATGCTTGGCACATAGTAAGTGCTTAACAAATAACAGCATTATTATTATTATTATGTGGGACAGAGACTGTGTCCAACTCAATTACCTTGTATCTACCCCAGTGCTTAGTACAGTGTCTGGCACATAGTAAGCACTTAACCAATACTGCTTTACTATTATGATTATTATTAGCCCCATTGCTCTTTTCTGAAGCTGACTCATGAAGCTGCATTTGTCACTTAGGGTGGGTCTAGGTTCCACAGTCCCATTGAAGAGTGGCTAATATTGCAGGGTCATTAATCCAAATAAAACTAGTACCAGGGCTAGACCTTCTCCCCCATCCCTCCCCAAGCAGCTATGAACTTAGGCTGTGTCAGAGGGCATCCTCTGTTCAAAGGAACCCTCTACCTTGGAAATGTTTATTTTCCACGCTTGAAGGAAGAGAGTAGGGCAAATAAAATGGACAAGAGACTTTTATCATCCCTTCCAGCTCATGTACTAGGTAGACATGAGTCTTTGGTGGGGAGAGATCTCCACTTCTTATGTCTCTGGCTAAAGAGGGGACAGAGTGGGACTGGACTATTGTGGAGTGACCTGGTTGAAGGTATAATAATAAGAAGCAGGGGAAGCAGCTTGGCTCACTGGAAAGAGACTGGGCTTCGGAGTCAGAGGTCATGGATCTGACTCCCGGCTCTGCCACTTGTGAGCTGTGTGACTGTGGGCAAGTCACTTAACTTCTCTGTGCCTCAGTTACCTCATCTGTAAAATGGGGATTAACTGTGAGCCTCACGTGGGACGACCTGATTGCCCTGTATCTCCCCCAGCACTTAGAACAGTGCTCTGCATATAGTAAGTGCTTAACAAATACCAACATTATTATAATAAGAACGATAATACTGGCAACAATAATAATGATTGTGGTATTTTTTAAGGACTTCCTATGTGTCAAGCACTGTATTAAGAGCTGGGATAGATATAAGATAATCAGATCCCACATGGGGCTCACAGTCTAGGTAGGAGGGAGAAAAGGTATGGAATTCCCATTTTTAGTTGATGCAACTGAGGCACAGAGAAGTTAAGTGACTTGTCCAAGGTCACAAAGTAAGTCAGAGTTGGGATAAGAACCCAGGTCCTCTGACTCCCAGAGCCATGCTCTATCCACTAGGTACTGGGAGAGACACTTCTGATCATAGGGATAAAAGATGATTAGAAAAATGGAAGTGAAAGCTCATCTCTAGACCTGTAAGCTCACTCTGGATAGGGATCGTATCTACCAACTCTTTTCAATTGTACTCTCCAGAGCACTTAGTACAGTTCACTGCAAAAAGTAAATGCTCAACAAATACCACTGATTGATTAATCCTTTTCAAAAATCCAGAATGCAAAAAAGATCAAGGGAATACGATGTACAGTGTGCCTCTCAAATTGGTCTTGATGTTAGTATTTGCCGGAAAAGCTGAGATGTGTGACCATTAACAACATTCTCTGGGAAAACTCACTCATGAGCTGCTTCACTTGAGTTCCTAGTGAGAGTAATTATAATCCTATTCATAAAGACACCCCCTACCAAGGCCCTTGAGGCAATGCATAGACGATTTAAAGTACATAATAAGCACTAATTAGGAAATCATGAAAGAGATGGGGGAAAACAAACATCATTTTAGAAAGTTATCTTTGGAGATGTACTTGTGCAATGGCCATTTATATATTTTAAGAGATTTTGAATTTTCAGTCTGTGCCACAGCCACACACACAAGGGCACACGGTAAAATATATGAAGCTCCTATATCTATTACTGAACATTACAGTCTTCACAACTCATTTCATGTGTGTGTGTTTATACACGTGTGCTTGCATGCACATGTGAATGACTTAAAGGAGCCTGTAAATAAAATACATCCTATATTCCCCTGGAGTAACATAGGGGAACAGCAAACCTTATATACATAGAAACTTCCTTCCATGGAGAAACTCCCTTCCACAGTTTTCTGCAGGAGCTAGACAACACATATTCATTCAATCATATTTATTGAGCACTTACTGTGTGCAGAGCACTATACTAAGTGCTCCTTATATTCATGCTCCCTTTATTCATCTCCTCTCCCAGCCCTGTAGCACTTATTTAGTATTATTATTAATCTATATTTATGTCTGTTTACCCCTCAAGGTTGTAATCCCATGTTGGTAGGGAATATGTCTGTTTATTGTCATACTGTACTCTCCCAGGTGATTAGTAGAGTGCTTTGCACACAGTAAACAATTAATACGATTGAATGAATGAATAAATGAAAAAGTATATATAAATGGATATGTATCAAATACTGTTGTGTCATTTCTGAACCACAGTAACTCTATGGACATATTTTTCCTATAATGTCCTATCTTCTGCCATACCTGTAGTTGTTCTGGTATATGTAGCCATAGAACTTTCTTGGTTAAAAAAATACAAAAGTGGTTTACCTTTGCCGCCTTCTGTGAGATATATATATATATATATATGCATGTGTGTGTGTGTGTGTGTGTGTATATAGATACACACATACACAAATGCAATTTATATAGAAAAGCAGCATGGCACAATAGAGAAACAGCATGGGGCAGTGGATAGAGCACAGGCCTGGGAATCATTAGGTCATGGGTTCTAATCCCAGCTATGCCACTTGTCTGCTGTGTGACCTTGGGCAAGTCACTTCACTTCTCTGTGCCTCAGTTACCTCATCTGTATAATAGGGATTGAGACTCTGAGTCCCAGTGGGACAGGTACTGAGTCCAACTTTATTTGCTTGTATCTGCCTTAGCACTTAGTGCAGTGCGTGGTACATAATAAGTACTTAACAAATATCATCATCATATATGTCTATAAATATGCATGTCATCTCTGTACCCAGCACCCACTAGCTTGGATTGGCACTGAGAAGTGTTGTACTATGTGCTTAGGGCCTGTAGGTCCTATTGTGCCTGAGGTAATACCAAATCCTGGCAGGGCTTAGGGCTACATCAAGGGTCCTGCTTCTATTAGCCATAACTCCTAGGGAATCCAGCCCAACCCAGCTATTCACCTGTAGAGGGCTGGGATAGAGCCCTAGAACCAGACCAGACTATAGAAAACTTGCGAACTTTCCTGGATGTTGAGAAACCATGCTAAAAGCCTTCCTCTGTCTGCTCCTAAGAGGAAGGGCTGATGCCAAAGAGGCTGGATCCCTTTATAGATCATCTGCTTATAGAAGCAGCATGGCTTAGTGGAAAGAGCACGGGCTTGGGAGTCATGGGTCATGGGTTCTAATCCTGGCTCTGCCACTTAGCTGTGCGACTTTGGGCAAGCTACTTAACTTCTCTGTGCCTCAGTTACCTCATCTGTAAAATGGGGATTAAGACTGTGGACCTCACGTGGGACAACATAATTACCTTGTATCTACCTAAGCACTTAGAACATAGTAAATGCTTAACAAGTACCATCATTATTATTATTATCACTTGACCTCTCAGATGATGCTGGTGGTCAGAGTGAAAGCCCAAAGGCACTCCAATCATTGGATGACCTGAGCTTCCAAAGGTGAGACCAGCTGGGCCGGGAACTTGGAACCCCCTATGGCCCCAGATGGTGCCACTGAAGTAATAATAAGAATTATTGTGGTATCTGTTACGTGCTTACTATGTGTCAGACACTGTACTAAGCATGGGGTGGGTACAAATAAATTGGGTTGGACACATTCCTTCTCTCTTATAGTGCTCATGGTCTTAATTCTCATCTTACAGATGAGGCAATTGAGACACAGAGAAGTTAACTGACTTGGCCCTAGGTCACACAGCAGACTAGTGATGGAGCTGGGATTAGAACCCAGGGCCTTCTGTCTCCCAGGCCCATATTTAATCTACTAGTCCACTCTGCTTCTCAAGTATCTGTGGGTCACGACCACACCTGGTCCCTCTGAAGAGCAGGGTGAAGGGAGGGAGGGAGGGAAGGGGAGGATCTCTCTGCATTCCAGAGGAATGGCAGTGAGAGAATCAAGCTCACTATTCTATTTTCCAAAGAAGAATGTGTTTTCACTGAAGTTAAATGAAAAAATTGGAATTTCCCATACATATACACGAGGCATGTTACAGAGAATGTGGATGTGGGGAGCAGGCCAACTAGGGAACTAGGAAGATGCAGAGTGAAGCAACGTGTCACCTACCCAGCACTCACCAGGAAGGCCTGGAGGGTGAGTTGTCATATTCCAGGGGCCACTAGGGAAGAGGCAAGGTTCGTTATAATTCTGAAAGTGAGACCAAGAAACTCAGGAAAGCCCGTAACAAACTCTAAATACCCCAAGGGTAAAGCATGACTGAAAGATTACTCAGCCAATTATAGTAGTGAAAAGCTTGGAAAAATCGCAGGAGGCATGCTGGTAACTTTATCAATACAATCACCTGTTGGATAACAAGTCTCGGTTAAACATGGACCCCAGAAGAGGTTTCTAATTTAGAAGAGGGCACAGTCATGAGGAAGAACTCTGAGGAGCGATTGTGGCTGTGCTCCTTTCCTCCAGAGAGGAATTGTCCTGAGAAATAGGGGAGCCTGGGGTTAAACCAACCACACTGCAGAACCTGATAAACAAATTAGGAACAAAAGAAGTCAGAGCAGATTTCAAGACCAGTCTGTCCCGTCTATCTGTCCTTTCCTTTACCTAATGGAGAAATAATTTCAAGATATCAATGATTATTTTAAAAAATGAATAAATTAAGGATCAAAGAAAGAAAACAAGATTTACCTTGTTTCCTAGGGTGAAAAACCCAAATAGATGTTGTTTCATGTCTGTTTTACAGATACCATTTTGGTGTTCAATGAAATTTTAATAACTCACTCAATTTGATCTCTTAGAGTGAGGTGTAATATATTTTAACAGGAAGCAAGCAAGCAAATCGTGGCTTCAAAGCAAATATAGTGCAAAAATTGATCTTATTTAGTCAATCAACATATTTATTGCTCACTGTGTGCAGGGCACGGTACTAAGCACTTGGGAGAGTACAACACAGTAATGTAACAGACACATTCCCTGCCCACAATGAGTTTACAGTCTAGAGAGGCATAGGCATGGGTATAGTTATATAGGTATAAAATATCTCAAATTTCCATACTTTCACAACTAAATCAATAGTTCAGGAAAAACAGCAGAGCAGGGCTGTTGCATTTCTTACAAGAGTTTTGTTGTGGTGAAATGTGAGAAAATATTAAACTCTTATCAAATGATCAATCAATCAAAGGTATTTTTTGAATTCTATGTACAGAGCACTGATCTAAGAGCTTGGGAGACTTCAGTACAGTGGAGTTGAAATCACATTTCCTGCCCATAAGAAATTTACAGTCTTGAGGTAGGAGGCAAGGCTGTGGAGGAGAAGGAGACTGTGACTTCCTCTCTGCATTTTTTTTCTCAATTTAATATTATTTTGTGGGTACTTCTCCTGGGACCAACTTCTCCAATATTTTCTCAGGGTGGTGGTTCACAGGAAACTTCTAACGAATTAATTTTAGAAACCAAACACCCAAAGCCATAATCCTTACTTTCTCTCTGGCTTCTCTGCTCCTAACCTCTTCTCGAAGTATGCATCCCCTGGGGATACGTAGGTTGCCCTGCTCTGGGTAACAATTTGTCAGAGCTCATCTTGAGTCCCCAGAGCACCATTTTTCATTAGAGTCCATGTAAATTCATCTTTCTGCTTGTGAATGGGGAAGAACTACTAAAGTGCTGTAAACAAAGAGCAGTTGATGTGGATTAACCCCGTAAATCAAGAGAAAATGTCCAGGACAAACACTACAGGAACTGCATTAGACCCATCTTGTGGAGCACTGTCAGAGCATGGGCCTGGAAGCCAGAAGGATGTGGGTTCTAATTTAGCCTCTGCCACTTGTCTGCTGTGTGATCTTGGACAAGTTACTTCACTTCTCTAGGTCTCAGTTACCTCTTCTGTAAAATGGAGATTAACACTGTGAGCCGCATTAGGAACAGGGACTGTGTCCCACCTGATTAGTTTGTACTTACCCCAGCACTTAGAACAGTGCCTGGCACATAGTAAGTACTTAAAAATCAGTAAAGCAAACAAAACAAAACTTCAAATAGGGAGATGGAATCCATCAATAGTATTATTGAGAACATACTGTGTGCAGAGCTCTGTAATAAGTTCTTTGAATAAAACAAAAAAGATAGTAAACATGATCCAAGCCCTGAAGGAGCTTACAATCTGGAGGGGCATTGCAATTTAAATAGACAAAAGCAAAAGTAGGAAAGAATGCATGGAGTGAAGTAAGTGCTCAATAAATATGATTAAAGGAATGAATGGCTTAAAATGGATATCACTTTGGGGGCTAGCAATGAGAAATGAGAGAGTGGCAGGAATGAAAAAGTAGAGCTAGGGAGAAGGCATGGAGAGTAACTAGATATAAGCAAGGAGTCAGGATGTTGTTTCACTTTCTCTCTCTTTGAAGGTACTAGTCCACCTACCCTACCTAGTTCTTAGGTTTTGTTCTGGTTCAGGAAATCCGTAGAAATACCTCTAGAATTACCCCTGAGAGTGTAAGCTCACTGTGGGCAGGGAATGTGTCTGTTTACTATTATATTGTACTCTCCCAAGTGCTTAGTACATTGCTCTGCACACAGTAAACACTCAATAAATATAATTGATTGGATGAATTGAATGACAAGGAATCTGACCAAGAGACCTGATGTCAGGGCCAAAAATGAGTGAGAGGAGCAAGTGTGAGTTGATTTAGAAAGGTAAGATGCTTGCAAGTCCTTAGGGATTCTGGGACTCTGGAGCCATTAGAAAATGAATCAGGGGAGAGAGGAGAATAGAACCACTTCCTGTCTTCCCTTGACACTATCTACTTTCCTGTAGAAGGTGCTTCATCTGTAAAAGCGTTGGAAGTAGGGAATAAGAGTAGGCCCTTCATAGCCCCGAGACCTTCTTACTAATGACCTCAGCTCACTAGCTACATCTGGCTATTCTTAGAATCAAATATGTCTCTTGAGCATAGACACCCATTTGACAGGGTGATGCTATTAGCTTCTCTCCCACTACTTTTTGGGTGGAAAGTAATTGGCTTCTTTGTTCTTTTGGAATGGAAACAGTCATGGTAGAGACAAGATGGTGGCTCCTCTCCTTGCCCATTGCAGGCAGGAAGCAGCCCTACCTAGCCTGGAAAGCAGTGTTGTCCTCATCCAAAACCAGGGTGATCTGGAGTTTTTCTTGCCCCACTCAACCTGGTGCCTATGGGGACTATCCATCCCCTTTCCTGACAGCAACAGCAAGCAGCATCTCCTTCCTTGAAGCCCCCTTAAGCTGCATGCCTTCAAGGTTGGCACTGAATTGGGCCAACCAAGTCAGGCAGAGAAGGGAGCCATTTGACCTTCCCCTAAGAGCCAGGGCAGGAAACAAGAGCAGCCCCCATGTCGGGTGCTACAAATGCTGATTTTCACCGAGTCCCATGACAGGTTGGGACATTTTGTGCGATGAAACTTCATCAGGAGAAATCATCCAAGATGATTCAATTCAGTGGTGGTTTATAGCATCTTCTGGTTTGGTGTCTGCATCTTTTAAATTACAAAGACACCTGGAATTCCAAGCAGGGAGAGGCACCAGGGAAGAGGAAGGTGGAACTTCCCTCTGAAGCAGAGTCCTGCAGTGAGGGAAGTGGGATGGAGTCTGTCCAGGAAGGCATGGTGATCGCAGGGACATGGAGTGGACCGGGTAGTGTGTGCCCTGCTTACAATCCCCCTGTCCTGTCTATGTTATGGAGCCACCCCAAACAGAGAGGAGATGGAGGGAAAGCCAAAGTGGCTCTATACCAGCTCATGGAGTGAAACGATTTCATTCTCCCTATCAGTGGTGCCTTGGATGAGGAGTGAAGTGGGCCTCAGATCAGTGTCAGATTATGTCATAAAGTACCAGAGAGAGTTGGCACCATGTTGGGTTTCAGTTGATCCCCTTCACCTTGGGATTGGTAGCACTGGTAGGACACCCTGACAAATTTCTAAGTGAACCAAACCCCTTTTATACTAATCACACCCTCTATCACAGTCCTATTCATCCCACTGTCAGCCCACATTATTTATGAACGTATCTTATACTCTACAGTTTCCCCTATATGTCATGTATTTTCATTCATTCATTCAGTCATATTTATTGAGCACTTTGTGCAGAGCACTGTACTAAGAGCTTGGAAAGTACAATTCAGTAACAAATAGAGATGATCCCTACCCAACAACGGGCTTATAGTCAAGAAGGGGGAAATAATAATGATAGTATTTGTTAAGTGCTTACTATGTGCCAAGCACTGTTCTAAGTGCTGAGATTGTCCCATGTGAGGCTTACAGTCTTAATCCCCAATTTATAGGTGAGGTAACTGAGGCACAGAGAAGTTAAGTGCCTTGCCCAAAGTTACATAGCTGACAAATGGCAAGCTGGGATTCGAAATCCCAGTGGTTGCCTATCGACCTCCACTCCAAACAAAAACTCCTCACTCTAGGCTTCAAGGCTCTCCATCACCTTGCCCCTTCCTACCTCTCCTCCCTTCTCTCTTTCTACCGCCCACCCCGCACGCTCCGCTCCTCTGCCGCCCACCTCCTCACCGTCCCTCGGTCTCGCCTATCCCGCCGTCGACCCCTGGGTCACGTCCTCCCGCGGTCCCGGAACGCCCTCCCTCCTCACCTCCGCCAAACTGATTCTCTTTCCCTCTTCAAAACCCTACTTAAAAATCACCTCCTCCAAGAGGCGTTCCCAGACTGAGCTCCTCTTCCCCCTCTACTCCCTCTGCCATCCCCCCTTTACCTCTCCGCAGCTAAAGCCTCATTTTCCCCTTTTCCCTCTGCTCCTCCACCTCTCCCTTCCCATCCCCACAGCACTGTACTCGTCCGCTCAACTGTATATATTTTCGTTACCCTATTTATTTTGTTAATGAATTGTACATCGCCTCGATTCTATTTAGTTGCCATTGTTTTTACGAGATGTTCTTCCCCTTGACGCTGTTTATTGCCATTGTTCTTGTCTGTCCGTCTCCCCCGATTAGACTGTAAGCCCGTCAAACGGCAGGGACTGTCTATCTGTTGCCAACTTGTTCATCCCAAGCGCTTAGTACAGTGCTCTGCACATAGTAAGCGCTCAATAAATACTATTGAATGAATGAATGAATGAATGAATGAATGAAATCATGACCTCTGACTCCCATGCCCGTGTTCTTTCCGCTAAGCCTTAATGCTTTTCTGCCCCTCTAGAAAATAAACTCCTTGTGGGCAGGGATCAAGTCTACCTACTTTATGGTATTGTTCTTCCCCAAGTGCTTAGTGCAGGGCTTTGCACACAGTAAGGGCTTAATAAATGCTATTGATTGACTGAACGGATACCCAAGGGCACTGGAAAAGAAGAAATTTGGTTCCCAAGTGTGTCAGGTCCAGAGCAGTCCAGGTAAGCAGCAGCAGTTGTGGGCACAAGAGCTGGAGGAAGAGGATAGAGTGAAATTAGTTTAATATCACCCCTGCCATTGCTGCCTCCTTCCTTCAGGGCCAATGAGCCAGCACAACCCTGAGTAAGGAGATTGATGGTGGCAGCAGAAATTGTGCAGTTCCTTCCTCTTTGCCTGGTAAGATCTACCTCTCCTTCGTCCTTAGAGAAGCAGCTTGGCTTAGTGGTAAGAGCATGGGCCTGGGAGTCAGAGGACATGTGTTCTAATCCCATATCTGCCACTTGTCTGCTGTATGATCTTGGGCAAGTCACTTCACTTCTCGGGGCTTCAGTTCCCTCATCTGTAAAATGGGAATTATGACTGTGAGCCCCACGTGGAACAACCTGATTACTTTGGATTTAGCCACAGTGCTTGGCACATAGTAAGCATTTAACGAATACCATAATTATTATTATTATTGTCCACAGTTAATTTATAGTTGTTATGGTGTTTTTTGATTTGTGAGATTCTTTTTTTCCACCAAGCCTCTGTCCTCCTACATCCCCTTTCCCTCCACCTCCATATAGTTTAGGGACCATTTCATTAGGGATAAGAGAATAATAATCCTTTTAACAAATCTGCTCAATGTGTAAATTTGGTGCACGACAACTCTGGTAGCCACCTTCCCCACCTCCCAGATAAAAATAATCAGGAAAAACTTTCTGTTTTCTCATTCCTTGCTATCTCAAAGTGTGCCCACCCTGCTCTCTCCCTGCTTCCCTCCCATCCTGTCTCCTCCTTTTCCTCCCTCTATCCCTCCCTTCCTCTCTTTGCCTCTCTATCCCATTTTCCTTTCTTTTCTTCTGCTTCTCTCCCTTTTTTTCTCTGCCCCTCCCCCCCGCCTTTAAATTTTCAGGAATATTCACAATTACACATCAATGATGAAATAAACTACAAATGTTTGTTTCGTTTCTGTGATTGGATTTTTGTGCACCAACTGATCAAAAATTTAATTTTGTTTGGTACTGCTTCACAAAGAGGTTACTGACCTCTGTGCTAAAGGCATCAATTTTATGGGGTCATGAGTTCGAATCCCAGCTCTGCCACTTGTCAGCTGTGTGACTGTGGGAAAGTCACTTAACTTCTCTGGGCCTCAGTTACCTCATCTGTAAAATGGGGATTAAGACTGTGAGCCCCATGTGGGACAACCTGATTCCCCCGTGTCTCCCCCAGCGCTTAGAACAGTGCTCTGCACATAGTAAGCGCTTAACAAATACCAACATTATTATTATTATTATGGGGAAAAATCTCTCTCCAGAGCCAGATAAATAAATGTTAGATGAATACATTCAGTATTACTCTAACACAAGGATTGCATTTTTAGCAAACATATTATAATGTTGGTATTTGTTAAGTGCTTACTATGTGCAGAGCACTTTTCTAAGCGCTGGGGTAGATACAGGGTAATCCTGTTGTCCCACATGAGGCTCACAGGTAATCCCCATTTTACAGATGAGGGAACTGAGGCACAGAGAAGTGAAGTGACTTGCCCACAGTCACACAGCTGACAAGTGGCAGAGCCGAGAGTCGAACACATGACCTCTGACTCCGAAGCCCAGGCTCTTTCCACTGAGCCACGCTGCTTCCCCAAGATAATATTATAATACTATCTGTGTTCAATGCCACATGTTTATGGCCAAACCATTTCACCTAATGCTAGTCAATCAAATTATTTGAGCACTTAGTGTGTGCAGAGCACTGTACTAAGTGCTTGGGTGAGTACCACAGTATGACTGACTCATTCCCTGCCCACAGTGAGATTATAGTCCAGAGGGAGTTTACAGCACACTTCATCCAAAAGGCAAGGCACAGAGAAGTGAAGTGACTTGCCCAGGGTTACACAGCAGACAAGTGGCAGAGCCAGGATTAGATCCCAGGTCCTTCTGAATCCCAGACTAGGAATCTATCCACTAGACCATGCTGCTTACCCTAAGGTTAGAATGGAGGAGAAGGAGGGAGAAAAGAAATCAGGAAGGAAAGAAGAGAAGGGTGGAAGAGAGGAGAAAAGTACAGAAAATTAATAATGACAGAAATCATCAAAATTAAACTGATTAAAATTATATAAACAAAATCCAGTGTACCATACAATGCTGTGTGCCTAGCCATTGGGAAAGATTAAATTTCCCTACCACTCTATCCTTTTCCTTCTGACTGGCTTGTATTATGACATTTCTTTCCTTCAGTGCTTTGGGGTTTCATTACTGTAGTTCTGAAATCAGTGAAAATTCTCCAATTTTGGGCTAACCCCTGCTGAAACCTGCTCAGAGAAACTATAATAATGGTGTTGGTGCTAATACTTTAAATGTGTATGCGTCCCTGGATGCTTGAAGCTTAAGAGATCAAAACACGCCTAGGAAAGTTTCTCTTTTCATCTATCCTCCTTTGTTGGAGGTTTTATTTTGTAAGAAGACACTGGTGGGCTAATCTGGATGCTGAAATCCAAAGGGAGGAAATTAGAGCATAGTGGGGAAACTCATTGGAGGACAGGAAATCCTTAGGAATAACTGTTCTCTCTCCTTTTGGGGTCTTAGGATGTTTTCATGTTCTCCTGCTTTTTTTCCTCTTACCTCATTTTGTTTGAAATCTTATCACATTTACCTCCCTCCCTCCTCCTATTAACCACTTCTATGTAAGAAGCTCATGGCAGACTTTACTGTAATGATTGATCAGATAGCTCTACAGTTCCACAGTTGCCACATCTCAATTTTTTTTAATATCATCAGTCATCTTCAGCTGGTCTGTAGCATACTTTAACAGCTCGGCTGCAAGCATTGGGGCCTAGTATTAAAGAGAGCCCTTCTTGATGGAAAAGAATCCATCTATCTAAAGCTACGACAGCTTTAGAAAATCAAAGTATTGTTAACTGACTATAGTCCTTCCAAATGTGGTATGCCCATACTAGAGATTATTAGTTTCTGTCGCTTCTTCCTGGTCACTTGCCACTGTCACAGGCATCATGTAATTGTAGAATTGGGCATGGCTTTTTGGTCAGGGTTTTCGTTCCATAAAAGAAATGTGATTCATTCATTCAAGATACAGGCCAAAGTCCAATTTATAATGGGGCATTTAAATGCTAGTGTGACCTAATAGAAAAAGCATGGGCTTTGGAGTCAGGAGAGCTGGGTTCTAATCCTGATCTACCAGTTGTTTGCTGTGTAACTTTAGGCAAATCACGTAGCTTGTACATATCTCAGTTTCCCGATCTGTAAAAATGGGAATAAGAAATGTTTTCTCTTTCCTCCTTAGACCATGAGCTTCAGGTGGGTCAGGAGCTGTGTCCAATAAGCTTATATTGTATCAACCTCAGGGTTCAGTATAGTGATTGGCACATAGTAAGCACTTAGAAAATAATTCTATTATTATTTTTAATTTCTTTCTCATTTTCTCTTCTCCTGTCTTTCACTCGGTGAAAGATTACTACTTTGAAGAAGACCCATCCTAGCCCCAACACTTGAATGTGTGTATGTTTGTTTTTTAGGACAACGTTGAGGGAGAAGACTGCAGTCGCTGTAAAGCAGGCTTCTTCAATCTGCAACAGGACAATCCCAAAGGCTGTGAGGAGTGTTTTTGTTCAGGGGTATCGACTATCTGCACAGACTCCTACTGGACATATAAGAAAGTAAGTTGCCGTTCTTGAATCTGTTACACTGATAGGCTTCTACAGTGTGTTTGGTTTTTCTTGAAGCAGACATTGATTTCTTTGAAAGTCTTGTTTACTGTACATACTCAATTATGTAAAACAAGGGAGGATTTTCTTTCAGAGGAAGCTTGACATTCTTTATGCCTCTATGACCAGAATTGTTTAAAAGCTGGGTTGAAATGGCAGATAGCCCAGTACACTGTCCCAGACAGGCAAGAATCTCTTGAAACAATTTGGAAATGTGTATTCCAAAAAATATTGCAACCAATGTGGTAGTGTGCATTAATAGAATAGGTCAGTTTAGTCCAAAGGCAGCGTAATTTAATAGACAGAGCACAGCCTAGTGTAAAGAGCATGGGACTGGGAGTCAGGGGACCTGGATTCTAATCCTGGCTCTGCCACTTGCCTGTTGTGTGGCAGTGGGAAAGTCACTTAACTACTCTGAGCCTCTCAGTTTCCTCATCTGTAAAAATGGGGTTTAAATCCTACTCCCACCTACTAGATTGTGAGCTCTGTCCAGTCAGATTTTCTTGTTTCAGTATTTCTTACAGTGCTTGGTACCTAGTACGCACATAACAAAAATTAGATTTGGGGAGAATAAAATCTATTTTCCCAGCATAAATGCAATATTTGGGCAGAATGACCCTTTTCTACCTTTCCCCATCTATTAAACTGGGGAAGCAATACCCATTCCCAATCTAAAGTACACATCATATTTTTAGTACTTGAAGTATAATGCTGGAATGGGGTGAAATCCTGAATCTTCGTGTATTTTTAGGCTCCAAATGGATGTGCTTATGCAATTTAGCCATTAGGAGTTGACTAATCACATTTTCTAGTACTAACTAGTTATGGTATTAAAACAGAAGAGTATAATGGAGGATTCCAAGCATGAAGAAATAGACCTCTTTACTCAACCTATTGAGAAATAATCAGCAGTTCATAGAGACAGTATTTTTCCATCTCAGTAATGTTGTTAACATTGTCTTTGCCTCTTCCTTCTGAATATTCCTTACCCTCTACCTCTTTCTTGTCCATGAGAAAAGGGATTTAGGATTTGAGATACTGGGAGATCCCTATTGAGTTAAACCCTGATTGGTACTGCTTTTGAAGTTGGAACAGAGAGTTAATTATGTCTTCTGTGTGACCTTGGGCAAATTCTGGGGGGCAAGGAACATGTCTACCAACTCTATTATAAGTGTACTCCCTGAGGCATTTAATACAATGCTCTGCACACAGTAAGTTCTCAATAAATATGATTGATTAATTGATTTTGTGCCTCACTTATCAATAAAATGGGGATTAAGACTGTGAGCCCCATATGGAACATGAATTCTGTCCAAACTGATTATCCTGTATTTATCCCAGCACTTAGTTCAGTACCTGGCACATAGTATTGTTTAACAGACGCCATTAACATATAAATCTCCATTAGGCTTTCACTCTCTGCAGTTCCATTTTCAAATTTAAAGAACTGCTAGAGTCCACTTTCTCTGTATTGTTCTCTTTTTTCTCTCTTATTTGTTTACTCTCATATTCTCCTTCACTCTCCCTCTTATAAGAACCAGAAGACAGAGACTGCAGCTTAACCTTCTTTTGAATCTTCCCCATATGCTTCCTTCAGTTCTCTACACATACCTGGGTAATGAAGAAATCAATGGGCCTCTGTCTCTCTCTTTCCCCCTCTCATTTCTTCCTTGCCCACATTTGAAATCAATGTGGTCTGAGCTAATGAGGGGATACTACAGAACTTCTAATGCCCCATCCTATTTAGCTTTGGGGAGAGCTTACTGTTAATAGTATTCACTAGGAACCTGCTTTGTGCCGAGCACTGTACTAATAAGCACTGGGGGAAAAATGTGGCTTTTTCTGACCCCTAAGGTGGAGAAAAGTGGTGAAAAGGAAATGGCTGATAGCAGATAAACAAGGAGAGATGAAACAATAGAAATGAAAACAGTTTAAATGGCAAGGACAAAGGCAAACACCAAAAAAAAAAAAAGGAATAGGGAACTGTGGCTAGAAGAGCTAAATTTCAGGCTAGCATCTCCAATTTCACGTTTGTTCAAGGCATTGGTCATCCCACCCTGTTTGAGGGTTGTTGACTACGTTTGCCTCTTCGATGAGAAAACATATGGGAAATAAGGCACTCAACCATTTGTTATTTCGCTTAGTTCATACTAAGCCATGACATTGCCA
Organism: Ornithorhynchus anatinus; assembly: GCF_004115215.2. NCBI lineage: Eukaryota > Metazoa > Chordata > Mammalia > Monotremata > Ornithorhynchidae > Ornithorhynchus > Ornithorhynchus anatinus. Next base: position 95,804,913 of record NC_041729.1, on the reverse strand, counting down.
TGTTCCTGGGAGGTCACAGCTTGCTACCAAAGACATAATCATCCCATCTGCAGTGTGACATTCAAACTTTTACCTACGCCAAGTCTTATACAGACTTTTCAAAAGATTAAATCAGTGAACAAATATCAGCCAATTCCCTCTGAAACATGGTTGCTAAAAGGATTAACAAAACGATGTCTGGAAAGCGTTTTCTGCTCCATGGGGGAAAAGTATTCTGTATATATGGGTTTTTTTTCACCCTGATACATTTACACTGGTTTCTTTTCTAGATATGTGCTAAAAATTCCCCCAAATATCTGAACTTGTAAAATCAATAAAATGTTCACACCTTCACACACACATTCATGTACTTTATTTGCAGTAGGCATGTTTGCAAGCCATATCCTCTTCAATACTATTTCTGGCTCCATAGTAGCTTGATGTTTTTCTAAGCACTTGATTATAGAACACAAGGGAAGTTCTGATGATTTTAGTACCCATGGGCTTTCATTGAGTTTGTTAAAAGTTACCTTGTTAATTGAAAAGACTTGTTCATTATACAGCTGTGCATAGTGAAGCATATTTAGGTCTGCAGCACTTCAATATTAAGCTAAGAAAGCAAAGTTGAAAAGGAACTGATCTGAGGAAGTGGAATTTAGAAGTTCTGGAAAAAATGAAGTGTCTGAGGCACTCTTTAAAAAGAAATGGTATTTAAGTGCTTACCATATGCTAAGCACTGTTCTAAGCGTTGAGGAAAAAACAAGGTAATCAGGTTGGACACGGTCCCTGTCCCACATGGGGCTCACAGTCTAAGTCCTCATTTTACAGATGAGGTAACTGAGGCAAAGAAGAGTTAAGTGACTTGTCTAAGGTCATACAGCAGACATGGTGAAACTGACATTAGGACCCAGTTCCTCTGATTCCCAAGCTCGTGCTCTCTCTACTAGGCCAGTACCCAGTGGGGGCCAGTACCCAGAATTTTTACCTATCTTGCTTCTGACCAGTGTAATGACATACCTAAGGTCTTGGTTTCTTGGTGGTTTTAAGATCATAGCTATCTACAAATGGTACATTTTTGTAAATATCTGTTTCTGAATTTGGACCTCTCCAGCTTCTCTTTTAGACAGCAACAAGATAGCAAGCCCTTGTCATTGAACTGGAAAGGTTTCTGTTTCCTGAATTTTCCATGGACAATTTCAAGGCTCTTAGAGGTTTTACAGTAAAGACAGAGAGGAAGAGTGAAGTACCAGTGGAGATCTCCCTAACGAACTTCCTGTTTCTATTTTAAAGATTCACGACATGAATGGCTGGTATCTGACTGACTTACCTGGCCTTGTTAGAGTTGGACCTCAGCAGGATGACTTTGACAGACCGCAGGAACTCAGCATCAACAGTGAGGATGCCAGGATGAAATTACCTCAGACATATTACTGGACAGCCCCAGGCCCTTATCTGGGTAACAAAGTAAGTTATTGTGGGTCTCAATTCTCTGTACTGCAGTGGAATTTATTAGCAAGAAAAAAGATTTCTCTTTTACAATCTGGTTTGGAAGATTCAATTGGATATAAATATGACTGGCAAAACCAGTAAGTTTGTTATAGTTCTTCAAGGGGATACTCCAAGAAATTCAAGGGAAAAAGAGTAAGTTGAATAAACTAAGTAGTTAACTTCCCAGTGCCGCAAATGAACAACTTGAATGGTATAAGAAAGAGCTTGAGTTTTTTGCAGGCCTATTCGAGTTGGTCTTTGAGAGTAAGTTTATTCAAATTCTAATTGGGCAGCTTCATTCAGAATCCTAAAATACGTTTGAAAGGACTGCTGGTGTGTCCACCTTTAACAGCTCTTAATTAGAGATCAAAAGTTACAAAATGTCTCATAAAACTAATTTCACGCTCGGCAAGAGGGTTATGGAAGCAGCAGCATCCTGCACCTCAAAAGGAGTACTACAGTGAAGCTACTTCAAGATGGCACTGAATGCATTTAATCTGTATTAAGCCTAATCACCTCTATAGGTAAAAACATATCCGGATGAGCTCACTTAACACATTCGAAACCCAAGATTATTTCTAAAGTGTGTTAACATTCTCAAAAGAGGACTTGAGGGAAGTTTTCTGGTTTTGTCCAATGATCCTGTGTGGGAAAATACACAGGGAACACAAGGGAACTCACCTCACTGGGTTAAAAGGATGTTCCCAGCCCAATGGTGTTAAACCTCAATCTTCAGAACCAAATTACTCCAGAAGCTCTGTTAATCAGAGAGAAAAGCCAGTGAATTGCTATAAGTCTAGTTTTTACCAATTTCATTATTTGCGAAGTTGACATGATTGTCATTGCCGTCATTAGCAGAATTTGTAGAGCACCTATTGCATATAGAGTTCCAAACTAAATGCTTAGAAAAGCCAAAAAACCAAAACGAAATTGGCTCGTGTAGGGTGGAAACTACATTGTGAACTTGTGTATCCATCAGTCAATCAATCATTGGTATTTATTCAATGTTTAGTGGCTGCAAACCATTCTACTAAGCCCTTGGGAGACAGCAGCATGGCATAGTGGGGGGGGCATGGGCCTGGGAATCAAAAGACCATAGGTTCTAATCTCAGCTCCATCACTTGTCTGCTGACCTTGGGTAAGTCACTTCACTTCTCTGAGCCTCAGTTACCTCATCTGTAAAATGGGGATTGAGACTGTGAACCCCACATGGGAGAGGAACTGTGTCCAACCTGATTTGCTTGTATCCACTCCAGTGCTTAGTAAAACACCCAAAACAGAGTAAGCGCTTAACAAATACCATAATTAGTATTATTATTACCATAGAGTACTCTTTACATTTGTCCCCAAGAGCCTAGTTCAGAGTTCTAGACAAGAAAGGCACTCAGACAATGTTGCTATTCATGATGTTAATCAATCTATCAGTGGCATTTATTGAGCATTTACTGTGCCCTTCTCCCAGTTACCCAATTTGTCAGGAGCAAGCTGAAGTTATCCTACCATGATTGTACCTCCAGTTCTTCTTGCTGCTCCATGATCCCCAGTTCTCTTCACTGCCTTCTGGGGAAGCCCCAAGCCAACCTGGGCCCTGGCATCCTATCCAGTTTTCAATCAGTCAGTCAATCCTATTTTTTTAAGAGGAATTAATTAAGCATGTAGTATGTGCTAGGCACTGCTCTAAGTGCTGGCGTAGATACAAGAGCATCATGTTGGACACATTTCCTGTCCCACATGGAACTCACAGTTTTAATCCCCAGGTAACTGAAGCATAGAGAAGTTAGGTGACTTGCCCAAGGTCACATACAGCAGACAGGTGATGGAGCTGGGATTAAAACCAAAAAACTTCTGACTTCCTGGCCTGTGCTCTATTCACTAGGCCATGCTGCTTGAGTGCTTCGTATATATAGAACACTGTTCTAAACACTTGGGAGAGTACACTGTAACAGAGTTGGTAGACATGTTCCCTGCTCACCAAGAGATTACAGTCTAGAGGGTGCATACAGTCCAGAGGGATAATAATTGCGGTATTTAAGTGCTTAATATGTGCTGAGCACTGTACTAAACGTTTGGGTAGATAGGAGATAAGAGTTCCCACATGGGGCTCACAGTCTCAGTAGAAGGAAAAACTAGTACTGCATCCCCATTTTCCTGATGAGAGAACTGAGGCAAAAAGAAGTTAAATGGCTTGCCCAAAGCCACACAGCAGGTGAGCAGAGGGGCACAGTGGAAAAATGTTTTTGCCACATAGACACATTTGAGTGTCGAGTGAGGATGGAAGGAAGAAGTCAAAGTTTTCGAGGAAAGCTCCTGGCCGATGCACCCTAGCACAGGGAGGATCAGCTGTAGAACTATCCTATCCTTCTCCCCCAGCTCTGACAGTTTCTGAGAGCTCCTCCATGAATAGTTGAAATAGCACACATGTACTAATGGTTGTGAGGGGAGAGGGTTGATGTGGTTGAATGAATTATGTCACAAAACAAAAGCTTTTTTTGGAAATCTTATTAAATGTTATAAAGTGAAGATAGATAAAGGAATAAAATGTGCTCAATATATGCCTAATAACAGTAAAGCAGAAATATATCGCATGAATATTCAGCAGTCATAAAGACTAACTAAAACATTATTTTCAAGGCATTTGACATCAATAAATGGTCTCAACTAATTATTTTTAGCTGTGCCCATGTATACTTGCTGTATTCTCAGTGAGAACAAATGAACTTCAAAAGGTTGAATAGCCGGTGATTGAAATTGCCATTTGAGGCTTTGAAACTCCAACCTCGGGTCAGAATTTGATGGATTTCCATGAGATTATTTTTCTGCTGAAGGAGGAAATTATTTGAAAGCTCAATAGAAATATTCCTGGCTACATTTTCTATCATTTTATCTTCTATAGGCATGTAGAATGTTTCTTTCTGACGGCTGGCACCAACAGAACAAAAGAAAAATGAGGAAAAAAAATTAAACAGCTTTTGTTTCAGGGTATCTGGACATGGTGCTCAAAGTGAACTTACTTCATTTGACTAGCCTGTATTCATGAGCTGCCATTTCTAGCCCTTTTCACCTGCTTATTAATAAAATCTCCCCTCCCTGCAGCTCGAGGGACACCATTTTTCTCCATACTTCCTCTACTGCCCCTTGTTAGTCTCTCAAATTGCCCACACTAAACCCAATGGGAACCAGAAGAGGGTGGAAACCAGAAACATCTCATTTGGAAGAAGGTTGAAATGGGGTAGGTGAGTCCAAAGTAAAAAAGAGGTGGGTTTGAGGCAAGAAAGGACAGAGCACCAACATGGCTTGGGAGGAGAGTTTAAAATGGATGGGGTCTTTCCAAAGTCGAGAGACCGACATGTTTACTATTTAGAGGGCAGGTGAAGGGTTGGGTGACAAATAAATGGGGTAGGAACAACAAAGGAGGGACCGAGCCACTGAATAAATTGTTTTTGTGAAGCCATTTGACTTCAACAGGAAATTATCGTTGGGCATGGCAGCAATAGCTTTCGAGTACTTCTTCCATTGTCATCCAGAAAGTCTTTTTGCACTATTTCCATTTGCTGTACACAAGAATGGTAATAGGGTGTGTACCTGTTTTTCCTGTGGAAGACATTTTGTAATGTCTTATGGTCTACTGTCAGACATCTGTGTCTGAGTGAAATAATTTGCCTTAATAACTGAACCATATGAATTTTTGATACTACAATAATACAGCAAGTACTCATGGATTACCACAATACATCTTACTGTCATGTCACAGCCCGCAAATTATAGTAAGAATGACATGCTTAGCTTGGATGATTTAGTATCTTGCTTAGGAAATAGAATATTGCAGGTTGTTGTTTGTAAACTCAATAAACAGCTTCTCTAAATAGTTGAGTAGATTAAACCAGGCTCTCTTAAAAGCAGTGATGTCTAACTGAGAAACAGCATGGCTTAGTGGAAAGAGCATGGGCCTGAGATTCAAAATTCTAATCCCAGTTCTGTTAATTGCTCCTGTGTGACCTAACAATCAGTTAACTTTTCTGTGCCTCAGTTTCCTTAACTGTAAAATGGTCATTGAGAAGCAGTGTGCCTTAGTGGAAAGGTCTTGGGAGTCAGAGATCGTGGGTTCTAATCCTGGTTCTGCCACTTGTCAACTGTGTGACTTTGGGCAAGCCATTTAACTTCTCTGTTTTTCAGTTACCTCAACTGTAAATTGGGGATTTAATAATAATATAATGTTGGTATTTGTTAAGCGCTTACTATGTGCCAAGCACTGTTCTAAGCGCTGGGGTAGACATAGGGGAATCAGGTTGTCCCACGTGGGGCTCACAGTCTTAATCCCCATTTTACAGATGAGGGAACTGAGGCACAGAGAAGTTAAGTGACTTGCCCACAGTCACACAGCCGACAAGTGGCAGAGCTGGGATTCGAACTCATGAGCCCTGACTCCAAAGCCCGTGATCTTTCCACTGAGCCACGCTGCTTCTGTGAGCCCCACTTGGGACAACCTGATAACATTTGATCTACCCCAGTGCTTAGAAAAGTGCTTGGCACATAGTGAGCACTTAACAAATACCATCATTATTATCATTTTTGTTACCAAACCTGTTCTCCCTCCTACTTAGACTGTGAGCCCAATGTGGGACAGGGACTGTGTCTGTCCTGATTAATTTATATCTACACCAGTGTATAGAATGGTGCTTGACACATAGTAAGTGCTTAACAAATACCATTAATAATAACATCTGGGGCAGGGTTCATTCATTCATTCAATCATATTTATCAAGCACTTGCTATGTGCAGAGTACTAAGAACTTGAGAGAGTACAATAATAAAGAGACACATTCCCTGCCCACAACAAGTTTATAGTCTAGAGTGGGTGGAGACAGATGTCAATACAAATAAATTATAATTATGTACATAATGCTGTGGGACTGGAAGGAGGGAAGAACAAAGGGAGAAAATCAAGACAATGCAGAAGGGAGTGGGAGAAGAGGTAAAGAATGGCTTAATGTGGGAAGGCTTCTTGGAGGAGATGAGCCCTCAGTGAGGCTTTAAAGTAGGGGAGAGTAATTTTCGGATTTAAGGAGGGAGGGTGTTCCAGGCTAGAGGCAGGAGTTTTACACACAGAAAAAGACCATTTAATGTTATGGCTATTCCATATCTTTCGATCTGTGGGCCTTAAAATTCCAATGTTTTTGTTCTTGTTTTGTTTTTTTTTCTTTTGCAAAAACCCTGGTGGTATTCATATGCTTCAGTTTGCAAACCTCCTCCAAGACCCTTGATTATAAGGGTTCTGGTGGGCATAACGTAAAGTGAGGGTACTGTGCAACTCCTCTTATAACATAACTCTCCATATGCCTTCTGAGTCTCTGTTTAACCGCCATGTCCAAGCACTCCTTCAAATGGGAAAAGGTTCAATTTGTGAGTACTGAGACTTGCCTCCTAGTAAGTGATAATGAAAGAGATCAGCTCTTGAGGGTTAGAAACATTACTGCATACTTCTAAAGCATGGTTTAGCTAAGTATAAGTTTGGCAACATTAAAAAAGAAATCCATTGTATCTTTTTAAATGTGACCTGGGCTCCATAATTTACTTTCAAATGTTAGACTGTTTAGGCCTATTAGTTCTTTCTGAGGAAGTAAGCTTCCAGATAGTTTGAAGAACGGAACATACAAATAACTAGTTTGGTCACAAAGTACTTGATAGCCATTTTTTTTTCCTTTAAAGAGTATGTATCAAATTTTAGCCCGAGGTTTACGTTAGAGTTTTTTTACTGGATTAAAGCTTCTGTGGGAGATGTATTCTGGAAGTGAGAGCTTTTTTATGTAGGATGTGATTACAGGAAAATAATGTTTTCAAATTGTTTATTCTATAAATGTTCTATCCATGAGATCTACTTGAAAGTCTATCATTCAGTGGTATTTATTGACCCCTTCCTGTGTACAGAGCACTGTACTTAACATTTGTATTATTAAGTCTATTTCTGGTCTCTCAGAGCATATTTTTGCACTTTTGTGAGTTTTGATTTGGTTATCCCTTTGTACCATTGTAAGCATCTTTATCTATGTAAAGTAGAAGATGTCTCCTCAGGGGCAATGCTGAGCACTCTAATAGGATGGCTCCAATTCAGCTAGTGGCTTGAAGGACTGGGTCATAGAAGGGGCAGAACAGGGGGATAAGGGAAGAAGAGAAGAAACGAGGAAGACTAGAAGTAGGGGAGGGAGAGGCAGAGGCTAGAGAACTGTGATTTGAGTGGCTGGAGCCTTCAGGATGGCTGAAGGAGAAGAGAGTAGTCAGCTCTGTCTACTGTAGCCAGTCTACCAGTCTTTAAGCCAATAGGCTCAAGGTGTACTGTTAAGGGGTTGAGGATCAAGGGTGGTTGAAAATTTTAAAAAACAAAAACCATTCTGCTAGCGATAGCTATGGGATTTTGTTTTTAGTAAGTACTTTTGAAGCATGGTGGTTTTGATATTAATCTAAAATCATTATTATTAATAAAAATAATGATTGTGGTATTTGTTAAGCACTTAGTATGTGCCAGTCACCAGGTGCTGGGGTAGATACAAGCATATTGTGCTGCTCCACATGGGGCTGATAGACATAATCCCCATTTTACAGATGAGGGAACTGAGGCACAGGGAAGTGAAGTAACTTGCCCAGGTTCACACAACAGACAAGTGGCAGAGCTGAGATTATTCATTCATTCAATTGTATTTATTGTGCACTTATTGTGTGCAAAGCACTGTACACTTGGAAGAGTACAATGCAATAATAAACTGATACATTCCCTGCCCACAATGAGCAATGAGTCTAGGGGCCATTGGGAGAGACAGACATCAATACAAAGAAATAAATTACAGATATTTACAAAAGTGCTGTGGGGATGGGAGTGGGGAATAACAAAGGGAGCAGTCAGGGTGATGCAGAAGGGAGTGGGAGAAGAGGAAAGGGGGATTTAGTCAGGGGATGCCCCTTGGAAGAGATGTGTCTTCAGTAAGGCTTTGAAGAGGGGCAAGTATATGTCTGTTGGATTTGAGAAGGGAGGGCATTCCGGGCTAGAGGCAGGATGTGGGTGTTTGGTTGGCGGCGAGATAGATGACATCAAGACACAGTGAGAAGGTTAGCGTTAGAGGAGTCAAGTGGGCAGGCTGGGTTGTTGGAGGAGAGTAGTGAGTTGAGGTAGGAGGAGGCAAGGTGATTGAGTGTTTTGAAGCACTTTGAGTGCTTTGAATGCTTTGTTTGATGCAGAGGTGGATGGGCAACCACTGGAGTTTTTTGAGGAGTGGGGATACATATCCTGAACGTTTTATTAGAAAAATGATCCAGGCAGCAGAATGAAATATGGACTGGACGGGGGAGAGACAGGAGGCGGGAGGTCAGCAAGGAGTCTGATTAAGTAATCCAGGTGGGATAGGATGTGTGATTGTATTAATGTAGTAGCAGTTTGGATGGAGAATAAAGGGTGGATTTTAGCAATGTCATGAAGGTGGAACCGGCAGGATGTGAATATGTGGGTTGAATGAGAGAGAGGAGTCAAGGATAATGTCAAGGTTATGGGCATATATATGTGTCTGGTAAACAAAATACCACAAGGGTAAGGGTAATTTTTTCCCACCTCAGAGTGGCCAGATGTCTAGAGCTAGCATCACCCCTGGTAAGCTCATTGTGGGCAGGGAATGTGTCTGTTTATTGTTGTATTGTACTCTCCCAAGCACTTAGTACAGTGCTTTGCACACAGTAAGCACTCAGTAAATACAATTGAATGAATGAGCAAATGAATGAATAAACAGCTGTGGGAACAGAGTATGCAGCAGGGGAAGAAGCACTGACCGGGGGCAGGATGGGGCAGGGACTCCTAGGCCCTATGGTAGAAATAGTAGTAATAATAATAATGATAATTATGGGGGCACATAGTAAACACCAGACACTGTACTAAGCTCTGGGGTGAATACAAGTAGATCGGGTTGAGCACAGTCCCTGTCCCACGTGGAGCTCACAGCTCAATCCCCATTTTACAGATGGGATAACTGAGGCCCAGAGAAGTTATGTGACTTGCCCAAGGTCATGCAGCAGACAGGTAGCAGAGCCAGGTTTAGTACCCATAAAGTAGCATTTCTTGAGCACTCACTTGGTGCAGTGGTGGGCATTTGGGAAGTACAGAATAAAGTGACACATTTCCTGACCACAGTAAACTGACAATCAATGGGGAGGTCAAATATAAAAATATTTACACTAGAGTGGACAGAAGGAATAATTGAGAACATATAGATACATGAGTGCTAAGGAGCAGGTAAATAGGTTCAAAGGTGTTAGTTGGCTACAGAGATGATGACTCAGGATGCTAGGAAATTAATCAGGAAAAGCTTGTTGGTGGGGTTTTAGAAGGGCTTTGAAAGTGAGGGAGCTATAGGAAGGGAATTTTGCACGAAAGGACAGAGGAAGGATAGCCTGAATGAGGATAGCCTGCTAGAAGGCTGGCCTGGGAGAAACAGACAGCAAGTTTTTTATTGTTTTGGGGTTTTTTTTTTGTTTTTGTTTTTAATTGTTATTTGTTAAGTGCTTACTATGTTCCAGGCACTGTACTATACAATGGGGTAGATGCAGGTTACTCAAACTGGACAAAGTTCTTGTTCCATGAGGCTCACTCTCTCATTCCCCATTTTAACAAATGAGGTAGCTGAGGCACAGAGAAGTTAAGTGACTTGCCCAAGGTCATACAGCAGACAAGTGGCAGCCTGAGGATAGAATCTAGCTCCTTTTGACTTTCAGGCCTGTGCTCTATCTACTAGGCCCTGCTGCTTCAAGGGGGTAGATAGGTAAGGTAAGGCCTTGAAACTGACTTTGGGTTACCACCAGTCATTAATTGAGATACTTAAGTGCCTACTCTCTGCCAAGCACTGTACTAAACACTAGACTGTAAGTTGGTTAGGGGTGGGGAACGTACCTGCTAATTCTATTTCACTGTCCTTTTCAAGTACTTAATACAGTACATAGTAATCACTTAATAAATGCCATCGATTGGTTGATTGGGGTTGATAAAGGATAATCAGTTTGGATGTAGTTACTGCCCTACATGGGACTCACAGTCTAAGTAAGAAGAACAAGAAGTATTGAGTACCCATTTAACAGATGAATTAACTGAGGCATAGAGAAGTGAAGTGACTTGTCTGAAATCACACAGCAGAGAAGTGGAGGAGTTGGGATTAGAACCCAGATCCTCTGACTTCCAGGCCCATGCTCTTTCCATTGGGCCATGTCGCTTTATTGTAATTGTTCAATATTGTCCTAGTTTGTTTTTAATTAGGAACTCATGTGCAGGCCCTAGTCAGAAATTCATGGGTTCTAATCCCGGGTCTGCCACTTTGTCTGCTGTGTGACATTGCCTCATCTGTAAAATGAGGATTGAGACAGTGAGCTCCACATGGGTGAGGGACTGTGTTCAACCCCTATCTGCTTATATCTGCTTGTATCCACTCCAGTGCTTATGTGCCTGGCATATAGTAAGTGCTTTAAAAATGCCACAGTTATTATTATTATTATTATATCGTGATTGCTGAGGCTAGTCTGAGAACTGGGATTGAGATTCAGGAGTTTAAGAGAGTTACTGTTTTTTGGTCCTGTGCCTGCTCAACTCTTCTACTAGATTCCCCACTTTGGTCCAGAATAGCAAGGGAAGATCAGCCGGTTGCATAATCTGCTTCTGGATGGGCTGAGGCTGAACATGATGACCAGCTCAAGGACATCCCATTGTCTATATGTGCTATCTGTATGAGGTGCCTTAGAATTGTGTGAGGCAGTCTCCAGGCTGGGATAATACACATTCACCAAGGACTAAACGAGTTCCCTGGTTCCTTTGTTCCTTTGTTGGGCTTGTTGAGTCCCATCTGAGACTCCTCACTATTAGAGATATGCCTTTAAGAAGGAATCAGGAAAGGGTCTACCAGCTCTGTTATATTGTACTCTCCCAGGCACTTAGTACAGTGTTCTGAACACAGTAAGTGCTCAATAAATATGACTGATTGATTGATTAAATTTCTTATAGACCTGGAAGCAGAAAAAGAGTATAAAAGAAACTTTGTTTTGCTTAGAAATGTTATGTGTCTACACAAGTTATTTATTGGTTAAATAAAGCATGTAGGGATTGGACTGATGACAAGTGAAGATTCACACTTCCCAGAAAAAAGTCATCTTTTAAGTAGAGGAGAAATGGTTTGTGTTGGAAAAAATATTCGACCTCCTCCCTTTTCCCTCAGGCCGGCCTAGTGTTGATTTTCAAACCACTCTCTCCATATCTGGAAAGAGCACGGGCTTTGGAGTCAGAGGTCATGGGTTCGAACCCCGGCTCTACCACTTGTCAGCTGTGTGACTTTGGGCAAGTCACTTAACTTCTCGGTGCCTCAGTTACCTCATCTGTAAAATGGGGATTTAGACTGTGAGCCCCACGTGGGACAACCTGATTCCCCTGTGTCTACCCCAGCACTTAGAACAGTGCTCGGCACATAGTAAGCGCTTAACAAATACCAACATTATTATTATTATTATTATTATATCCTTTGAGGAAAGTTATCTGATCTGAAGTTTTTGTGCAATTTCCTTCTTAAAATGTCTGTTCAACAATTTGAAGTGGGACATTTCTCGAGGCCTGCAGGGTGGGGTGGTAAGCCAGTGACAAATAAAATTGCAAGATTAACTTGAATGGACTTAAAAAAACACAATTCATGCTCTTTCTACTACTGTTTTATTTACTAAACCCCAGCTTTGGAAATAATACAATTAAATTAAAAGCATTATGAAAGGGAGTCAGTTTTCTTGGCACAATTTTTCTGTTATTATTTCTGGTGTTTGTAGATGGTGATTTAATGCAGAAAGACATTTTGAAAAGTGGGTTAGAAAGACAGAAGATGAGTTTCATGAAGAGCAAATGTGACATAGAGTCCAGAGAAAAATCATTCAAGCTTGAACTTTGAGTTGTGAGGACTACCAGCTGCGACTCATAAAGAGAATTTGGAGTCATCATCCCCTATTCCTTCAAATCATAAACTCATTTTTATTTTGTAATGATACTTAAGCCTTTACTATGTGCCAAAAACAGTATTAAGCCCTGGGATAGATACAGGATAATCAGGTCAGATAGAGTCCCTGTCCCATATGGGGCTCAGAGTCTAACTAGAAGGGAGCTGGATTTAATCCCCATTTCATAGATGAGGAAATTGAGGCACAAAGAAGTTTTTACCTGCCACCTCCACATGTGGGGTTTCTACCTGCCACAAAGTGACTTTCCCAGGAAATACAGCAGGCAAGTGGCAGAGGCAGCACTAGAACCCAGATCCTTTGACTCCTAGGCCCACATTCTTTCCCTTAGGCCATATCAGCGACATTTAAGACACCTGATCTGCAAATTCCCTCTTATCTACTCCTCTTCCTCTACACTCCAGCCTGCACTCTCCATTTCTCTCAATCTCACCTTCTGATTTCACCTTGTTCTTGATTCTCTTGCCTTAACCCTTGCTTACATCATTCTCCCTGCCTGGTAGTTCCCTGCTCCCTTCAGATCCACCAAAAGATACATTTCCCCACCATCAAAAGGTCAGGAGGTCTTCCCAAACCATTATTTCTTTGCACCACATGATTATCCTTCCAGCCTCTACTTCAGCACTTTTGTGTCACTTCCAAACTTATGCACTCACACCCTCCCACATAGCACTTTTGTAAATATAGCCTCTCATACTCTATTATCTTTTTATCTGTAATTATTTTGTCAGTCGTCCCCACTAGATTATATTCATTCATTCAGTCCTATTTATTGAGTGCTTACTTTGAGCAAAGCACTTTACTAAGCACTTGGGAAAGTACACTATAACAATAAACAGTCACATTCTCTGCCCACAATGAGTTTACATATAGATGGGGGCGGGGGGAGAGACAGATATCAATAAAAATAAAAGTTACAGATATGTACATAAGTGCTGTGGGGCTGGGAGGGGGTGAAGATCAAAGGGAGTGAGTCAGGGTAACGCAGAATGGAGTGGGAGATGAGGAAGAGTGCGACTTAGTCTGAAAAGATCTCTTGGAGTAGATGTGCTTTCAATAAGGCTCTGAAGAGGGGGACAGTAATTGTCAGATTTGAGGAGGGATGGAATTTCAGGGCAGAGGCAGGGTGTGGGCGAGGTGTTGATGGAGAGACAGAGGAGATGGAGACTCAATGAGAAGGTTAGCAACTACAGGAGCAAACTCTGAGAGGCTTATGATGACTGGACTGTAGAAGGAGAGAAGCTAGGTGAGGTAGGAGGGGCAAGGTGGTGGAGTGCTTTAAAACCAGTGGTGAGGAGTTTTTGTTCGATATGGAGGTGGAGTTTTTTGAGGAGCAAGGAGACATGTCCGGAACATTTTTGTAGAAAAATGATCTGGGCAGCAGAGTGAACTATGGATTGGAGTGGGGAGACGCAGGGAGGTCAGCAAGGAGGCTGATACAGTAATCAGGGCGGGATAGTATAAGTGCTTGGATTAACCTTGTAGCAGTTTGGTTGTAAAGAAAGGATTTTAGTGATGTTGTGAATGTGTGACTTAGAGCATTTAGTGACGGATTGACTGTGTAGGTTGAACTTTCATTCATTCATTCATTCAATAGTATTTATTGAGCGCTTACTATGTGCAGAGCACTGTACTAAGCGCTTGGAATGAACAAGTCGGCAACAGATAGAGACAGACCCTGCCGTCTGACGGGCTTACAGTCTAATTGGGCGAGACGGACAGACAAGAACAATGGCAATAAATAGAGTCAAGGGGAAAACATCTCGTAAAAACAATGGCAACTAAATAGAATCAAGTTGATGTACATTTCATTAACAAAATAAATAGGGTAATGAAAATATATACAGTTGAGCAGACGAGTATAGTGCTGAGGGGATGGGAAGGTAGAGGGGGAGGAGTAGAGGGAAAAGGGGGAAAAGAGTGTTTAGCTGCCGAGAGGTGAAGGGGGGGCGGTAGAGGGAGTAGAGGGAGAAGGGGAGCTCAGTCTGGGAAGGTCTCTTGGAGGAGGTGAGTTTTAAGTAGGGTTTTGAAGAGGGGAAGAGAATTAGTTTGGAGGAGGTGAGGAGGGAGGGCGTTCCAGGACCACGGGAGGACGTGGCCCGGGGGTCGACGGCGGGTTAGGCGAGACCGAGGGACGGGGAGGAGGTGGGCGGCAGAGGAGCGGAGCGTGCGGGGTGGGCGGTAGAAAGAGAGAAGGGAGGAGAGGTAGGAAGGGGCAAGGTGATGGAGAGCCTTGAAGCCTAGAGTGAGGAGTTTTTGTTTGGAGCGGAGGTGGATAGGCAACCACTGGAGGTGTTTAAGAAGGGGAGTGACATGCCCAGATCGTTTCTGCAGGAAGATGAGCCAGGCAGCGGAGTGAAGAATAGACTGGAGTGGGGCGAGAGAGGAGAAAGAAGGCAGATCAGAGAGAAGGCTGACACAGTAGTCTAGCCGGGATATAACGAGAGCCTGTAGCAGTAAGGTAGCCGTTTGGGTGGAGAGGAAAGGGTGGATCTTGGCGATATTGTAAAGGTGAAACCGGCAGGTCTTGGTAACGGATGGGATGTGTGGAGTGAACGAGAGAGACGAGTCAAGGATGACACCGAGATTGCGGGCCTGAGAGATGGGAAGGATGGGAGAGGACCAGGCTTGGGAGGGAAGATGAGGAGCTCAGTCTTGCTCATGTTGAGTTTTAGGTGGCGGGCCGACATCCAGGTGGAGGCATCCTGGAGGCAGGAGGAGATGCGAGCCTGAAGGGAGGGGTAGAGGACAGGGGCAGAGATGTAGATCTGTGTGTCATCTGCATAGAGATGGTAGTCAAAGCCGTGAGAGCGAATGTGTTCACCAAGGGAGTGAGTGTAAATGGAGAACGGAAGAGGGCCAAGAGAGGAGAACGGCAGAGAGGAGTCAAGGATAATGGCAAGGTTATAATCTTGTGAGACAGGAAGAATGGTGGTGCTTTCTACAGTAATGGGAAAGTCAGGGGGAGGACAGGGCTTGGTTGGGAAGATAAGGAGCTCTCTTACTGACATGTTAATAATAATAATAATAATAATGTTGGTATTTATTAAGCGCTTACTATGTGCCGAGCACTGTTCTAAGCGCTGGGGTAGACACAGGGGAATCAGGTTGTCCCACGTGGGGCTCACAGACTTCATCCCCATTTTACAGATGAGGTAACTGAGGCACAGAGAAGTGAAGCGACTTACCCACAGTCACACAGCTGGCAAGTGGCAGAGCCGGGATTTGAACTCATGACCTCTGACTCCAAAGCCCGGGCTCTTTCCACTGAGCCACGCTGCTTCTCTGAGGCGGCAGGAGGACATCCAAGTAGAGATATCTTGAAGGCAGGAGGAGATGGGAGACTGGAAACACTGAGAGAGATTAAGGCAGGATATGTAGATTTTGGGTAGCATCTGTAGAGAAGTGGTAGTTGAAGCCATGGGACAGAATGAGTTCTCCAAGGGAGTGGGTGTAGATCGAGAATAGAAGAGGACTCAGAACTGAACCTTGAGGGACCCCCAACAAAATTCCTTGAGGGTAGGGAACATGTCTATTTCTACTTCCTTAAACACTCAGTTCGGTTCTCTGCCCAAAGTTGTTCAATATATTGATTAATTTGGAGAATAAAGATAAATACCTATATGTATACATAGATATATATTTGTGCTTTTAAAGTTTCAGCAATAATTGAAATAGGCCTTATTGCATAGTTATTTTTTAAAGATCATAAGAAATAATAAATTATCCAAAGATTCCAGGAATGTCATGATCAGTTACCCTAATTTTAAAGTAAATTTTAAAGTAAATGTTCAATAAACCACATTCCTTATCCCTACAATCTCTTTAACAATTAAAAGTGTGCAGATGATTTGTAAGCAAAAGTTAGATAGAAAATATGAGACTAAGTTGCTGTGTACGGTTGCACTTACTTAGGCCAAAGAACATCAACTCAGCTTGATGGATTATGATTAAAACGTAGTGAGGTTAGCAGCAGCACACTCGGGAAATAAGAAACTCCAAGTCACAGTGGGTTCAAGTTCAGTAATACACAAAAGAGCTGCTGTTGCATCTACAGTTTTTGAAATAAGACGATGAACAAAAATCACAAGAATGATCCTATTTGGGAACTAATGGAGTGAAGTAAAATGATGTTATCAGTTGGACAAGAATTGAGAGTTCTTTTATTTATGGTGAAAGAGATTCCATTAAAGAAATAGGCATCATTTGAAGATCACAATCAAACAGATTGCCATTACAATAGATACACGATTGGAAGTTATTAAAACATGTCTCTATGGGGTGCCTCTTTTCTCAGGAGATTTTTAAAATGCAAAATCAGTAATGAACGTCTATTTGTTTCAGAGGAAAGAGAAAGCTGGATAATTCAGTAAGAAAATAAGAGATTTTCACCCGTCTCTAAATCATGCAAAATATAGCAAATTGGAGATGTATAAGAGAGTTCAATACTCTGAGTTATTACTCTTTGAACACTGTTTTTCCTGGCTCTTACTCCTTCTCTTTAGTAATAAATAATTGGGATTAAAATCCAAGGTATCGAGTGCTATGCATGTGCTGCCTGCTCTGCTGTCAGCCTCTCTCTAGTTCAGTTAATCTGATATACAGTTGTTGGTATCGTGTCCTTAAAGCACCATTTAAAATGCAATACTACCCTCCTCAAAAGTTTCCCATGGCCTCCTCAAAAGTTTCCTCTCTGAAAAAAACAGTAACTCCCATCCAGTAGTTCACCAACAGCTCTCACCTTCTCCCTTATCCTGCTACATTCCAGCTTCTTCTCTTCTCTTCTTTTCTCTGAACTATGCCTCACTTGTGGCTCTCCAGTCTTGGTCCCATTTCACACCCTTTTGATCCTGAAAGGAAATTCCTCTCTCAAATTGATTGAATCGGTCACTTCCCACCTTCAAAGTTCTCCTGAAAAAACACATTTTCCCAAGAACCAGTGGGGCCTGCTGGACAGGCCAAAGGACTGGCAGTCAGGATCATTCAGTCAATCAAGTTGGATTTATTGAGCACTTAAATGTGTCCAGAAGACTATACTAAGCATTTGGGGAAATACAATATCAAAGAGTTGGTAGACGCGTTCCCTATCCAAAGCAAGTTTACAATGTAAAGGGGTAGATCTGGATTCTAATGCAGATTCTGCTGCTTTAGACAAGTAACTTAACTTTTCTTTGCCTCAGTTTCCTTATATGAAAAATGGGGATTGATTACTTATTCTCTCCCTCCCCTTTAGATTGTGAATTCCAAGTTGTAGAATGACTGTCTGATCTTATTGTGTTGTACCTACCCCAGTGCTTTGCACAATGCTTGGTAAGAAATATGTGCTAAACAAATATTATCATTACATTATCATCATAATCATCATCGTTACTATTATGAGGTATTTTCTAACTAAGCCTTCCTTCATAATGTCATCCCAAAAGTTCCCCTTAGCAGCACTCAGGTACATTTATTTTCTCCATTTACTGATTTTTGTTTACTTAAGTTTAATCAGTTGATTGCCTGTTTTACTCTTATTCTTATAAATGTACAGTTTGTGTTTCCTATATCCCCCATTATAAGCTCTTAAGGCCAGGGCCCATCTTCTACTTCTATTTCATGTTCCCGACAACCTAGCCCTGCATACCTGCAGGTGCTCAAATACTGATGATAATTAAGTTTTAAAAAGACACAGCATATCAAATCAATCATATATTTAAAGAAAGGACCATCGAATGCATATATCTGTTCATCTCAATGAATGTGATTAAAATAAATATGATTAATCCATAATGGATAAAGAATGTAATATTTATGAATTCTTATACTGAGTTTTAAATTCTGTATCTTTCCACAGTATGTGTGCATATCAGGTGACTGTGAATAATACAGATAAGAAAATGTTTGTTTCTCATGCCTTCAAAGCTTTTTTAAGTAATTTTAAAGATACATAATAATAATGATCTTTGAATTTGTGCTCTTCATATAATACTTGCAAAGTAATAGATTAAGTGGTATAACAGTTTCAACGGCATTTGATGGACTATCAAAAATCTTCAACTGTTTCTTTTAGCTACAGCAAATTGGAATTTTTTTCTCTTAAACCTCATTTTTTTTTCCTAAATGGAATATAGAATGGCAGTAATCATTTAGTGAAGAGTAAGAAATAGCAATAGAACTCTTCTAACTCCCTCCTTAACACCATAGAGCTGAAGTGGTCTGTCTTGCTTGATTCATCCTAAATTTTCAAATGGAAGGCTCCACCCACTACACGGCTTCCAGACCATATTTTATAGTCTTCAGAAATTGGAGCGGAGGAATACAAAGCTCTGACATTCATTCTTTCGCTCATCCATAACGGATTTCCAGTACCTCGTCAAAGTACAGGCTCTACTAATTTCAGTGAGAAACTGCCCCCTCTCCATTCCTGGGGCCTGAAATTCCAAAGAGTTAATGAGACAGTGGGAAAATGGAATGTGAGAGAGGATCCCAATTCAGAATTATATTGAATTATTAAATAAGCAGTTGATTGGATGATGGAATATTACCTGCAAAGTAAGGCTTATCTCCTTGAGGCATAACCAAAGCTAGCGGAATTTAAGCCAATTAGACTGACTGTCTCTTCAATGAATTGTGACCTATCAATGGTAATAGCTTATTATGATGATAAATGAACCCATCTCTCAAACTGAAGCCTGAATACACACTTCAGCAGTTTCCCTGAATCACAGAGCCATTACCTCTGCAATGTCAGCCTAACAGGAGTGACAGCATCGGGAGCAGATAGCATGCATGAATACACACAGATGATTGTTTTACTCAAATGAATATATTTACCGCTATTTCCAAGTAAATGGATCCTCCTCGCACATTGCTTGTTCTTGCCAGAAATATATATTCGGTAATATTTCCTTTACAAAGAGGAGAGAGCCCCTCCTTTACTGCCACTTCCCGAAATGACTTGCCTCATTCTAGATAGTCCTCTTCAGGCTTTCAATATGCAATGTCTTCCAATTGCAAAGGGGGCGGGGGGCAGAATTTCCATATAAAAATATCCTTTCTGACTGAGCCATTTTCTTTATTAGTTTAGTCCCATCAGAGTTTACGTTTATTCTGCCTGGAGATTCCCATGTTTTGGAAGATTGGGAGAAAGTGTGACACAGGGATTTGATTTAGCAATCACTTTTTGTTATCACCCTATTTTGTTTGTACTGTAGGGCTGTGCTGGGTTTTGCTTTAAGGCTTTTCTGAAGGTGTTTTCAGCGTTAGAAATTTTGGAATTTGCAGTGGGGGAGTTAGTATTTTCTAACTTACAGAAACGTATTTGTTCTGGTTACTTAAGAGTCGTCAAACAGTTCAGGTCTGTGTCTAAAAGTATTCCCTGATGCCACATGTGGAATTACAAAGGGATTGCCAGGTGTATGCCAATATCTCCAACCTATGATTACTCATCATGCAGCTGCTTATAGAGTCGCAAAGAGGGAAGTCCTAGTGGGTACATGAAGTTGGAAATAAAGTGAGCCACAAAATTGGTGACAAAAATCAGACAGACAGAGTAGGGGTCTGGTAGACACTATTCTTGCCACTCATTTGGATCAATACAAGCTAACCTTGCTGTTACCTCATTTTCCTGAAAATGACAAATTAGAAATCAGAGAGGGTTGTTCAGTTTTAGGTACCTCAGTATTTATCTCTCGTGAAGAAGACGCCTATGTGTATCCTTAATTCATGTGTGGTCTTGTCCTGGGAATACCATTCGCCAATCCACTGGGAACATGCTTGATATCACCAGCCCAATCTGCACATACCAAAGGATAGACAGGGTTGCCGTGCTCTTTGGCTATTGGCTTGGTCTATATTTAAATTGATGATGGGCATTGCACTTTGGCAGCAACAATTTTATAGTATGAAAAGACTCCTAGAATTATCTTCAGAAAAACCCCTTCTTTAGGGTTATTGGAAATCACCACTTTGGAGAAGCAGCAGGGCCTAGAAGAAAAAGCACAGGCCTAGGAGTCAGAGGACCTGGTTTCTAATCCTGGTTTTGCCAATATAATGGTGTGTAACCTTGGGCAAGTCGCTTAACTTCTCTGCACCTCAGTTTTCTCAACAGCATACTGGAAATTAAATATCTGATCTCCCTTCCAATTAGACTGAGAGCCCCATGTGGGGCAGGTGCTGTGCCCAACCTAATTAACTTATCTACCCCAGAGTTTATAACAGTGTTTGACACGTAGTAAATGCTTAACAATTGCAATAAAAAAGAAGAAATATGTATTTCTGATGTTAATCTGAAATTCAGGTGTTCAGGTTTTAGCGAAGATTGAAAAGGTTTTATTTTGGTCTTTCAAATAAAGGAAAGAAAGGGATTTCAGCAAAGCTGGCTCTTCTAGAACTCAGTCATGTTCGTGTAAAACCTCACATTACAAAAAATGGACTTTGATCCACATTGTGTAAAAGCACAAAGCCATTTCTTCTGCTACTGCATTGATCTGTATCAGACAGTCAATGGTATTTATTGAGCACTTATGGTTTGCAGACCATATATGAAGTCAGTGACGGCCTCCTCCACTCATGGACCTGTGTCAGCTTTATTTATTTTTGACTTCTCAGCTTGTAAATATTTTTATGTTTGTCTCTTCCCAACTCCTTAGAGTGTTAGTTCTGTAGGGCTAGGAAATATGTTACTTCTCTGTGACGCAATCGATAAGCACGTTCGACTGTTAACGAAAAAGGTTGGTGGATCAAACCCACCCAGTGACGACTTTATTAGAGAAGCAGCATGATTTAGTTGTAAGAGCACTGGTTTGGGATTCAGAGGTTGTGGGTTCTAATCCCGGCTCCACCACTTATCAGCCGTGAGACTTTGGACAAGTCACTTAACTTCTCTGTGCCTCAGTTTCCTCCTCTGTAAAATGGGGAG
This sequence comes from Ornithorhynchus anatinus, assembly GCF_004115215.2. Classification (NCBI taxonomy): domain Eukaryota; kingdom Metazoa; phylum Chordata; class Mammalia; order Monotremata; family Ornithorhynchidae; genus Ornithorhynchus; species Ornithorhynchus anatinus. Next base: position 95,783,534 of record NC_041729.1, on the reverse strand, counting down.
TGACTGTGAGCTCCACTTGGGACAATGTGATTACCTTGTACCTACCTCAGCACTTAGCATTCTCGGTCTCCTTCGCTGGAGCCTCCTCCCCCTCCCATCCTTTAACTGTTGGAGTTCCTCAAGGGTCAGTTCTTGGCCCTCTTCTGTTCTCCATTTACACTCACTCCCTTGGTGAACTCATTCGCTCTCACGGCTTTGACTACCATCTCTACGCAGATGACACGCAGATCTACATCTCCGCCCCTGTCCTCTTCCCCTCCCTTCAGGCTCGCATCTCCTCCTGCCTCCGGGACGTCTCCACCTGGATGTCGGCCCGCCACCTAAAACTCAACATGAGCAAGACTGAGCTCCTCATCTTCCCTCCCAAACCCGGTCCTCTCCCCGACTTCTCTATCACCGTGGATGGCACGACCATCCTTCCCGTCTCTCGGGCCCGCAATCTCGGTGTCGTCCTTGACTCGTCTCTCTCGTTCACCCCACACATCCTATCCGTTACCAAGACCTGCCGGTTTCACCTATACAATATCGCCAGGATCCGCCCTTTCCTCTCCACCCAAACGGCTACCTTACTGCTACGGGCTCTCGTTATATCCCGGCTAGACTACTGTGTCAGCCTTCTCTCTGACCTCCCTTCCTCCTCTCTCGCCCCGCTCCGGTCTATTCTTCACTCCGCTGCCCGGCTCATCTTCCCGCAGAAACGATCTGGGCATGTCACTCCCCTTCTTAAACAACTCCAGTGGTTGCCTATCGACCTCCGCTCCAAACAAAAACTCCTCACTCTAGGCTTCAAGGCTCTCCATCACCTTGCCCCTTCCTACCTCTCCTCCCTTCTCTCTTTCTACTGCCCACCCCGCACGCTCCGCTCCTCCGCCGCCAACCTCCTCCCCGTCCCTCGGTCTCGCCTATCCCGCCGACGACCCCTGGGTCACGTCCTCCCGCGGTCCTGGAACGCCCTCCCTCCTCACCTCCGCCAAACTGATTCTCTTTCCCTCTTCAAAACCCTACTTAAAACTCACCTCCTCCAAGAGGTGTTCCCAGACTGAGCTCCTCTTCTCCCTCTACTCCCTCTGCCATCCCCCCTTTACCTCTCCACAACTTAACCCTCTTTTTCCCCTTTTCCCTCTGCTCCTCCACCTCTCCCTTCCCATCCCCACAGCACTGTACTCGTCCGCTCTACTGTATATATTTTCGTTACCCTATTTATTTTGTTAATGAATTGTACATCGCCTTGATTCTATTTAGTTGCCATTGTTTTTACGAGATGTTCTTCCCCTCGACTCTATTTATTGCCATTGTTCTTGTCCGTCCGTCTCCCCCGATTAGACTGTAAGCCCGTCAAACAGCAGGGACTGTCTCTATCTGTTGCCGACTTGTTCATCCCAAGCGCTTAGTACAGTGCTCTGCACATAGTAAGCGCTCAATAAATACTATTGAATGAATGAATGAATGCACTTAGAAAAGTGTTTGGCACATAGTAATCACTTAACAAATACCATCATCATTATTATTAATTCTGTAATTCCCAAGTGCCTAGTATAGTGCACTGCACTAACTGGGTCCTCAGTAAATGCTGTGGGTGCTCCTGCTACTACTGCTAACTACTATTACTACTTGGGAAAGTACATCAGAAGCAAAAAATCTGGCCTCAGTCCTCAAGGGTCTTACAATCTAATTAGGGAGATATGGGGCCAAAATATCATTTATAAATAGTGGAAAAAGGAGGAAGTGCAAGGATGTAATTGATAGTAGTACACCTATGTCAGGATGAATAAATAATTGACCATACCATTGAAAGTACTGTATACTGAAGTAATAGTTAATGCATAGAACTAAGGATGACTTAATGATGCGATTTGGGGTGCAACAGGATGCGAGTTGGGTAACTAGGGTAGGTTTTTTGAGGCCAAGATGTGCATTGTCAGAAGAAAGTTCCCTAATTCCAGTATTCTCTCCAAAAGGTGTAATGAAAACCTGCATTATATAGAATTGAGTGCTTTCATTTCTAATCTTATTGGATCTCACCTCATCAGAAGCACTGAGGAACCTTGGTGTAGCTAATCATAAGATCCTTAGCTCTTTGTGGGAAAACACGTCTGCCAACTCAGTTGTGGCATACTCTTCCAAGCTCTTAGAACAGTGCTCTGCACATAGTAAGCCCTACATAAATACCACTGATAATGATGAGGAGGAAGAATGATAGACTGTTATACCAATAATCCATTCAGCCAAAACCTTTTGGAAGAAACTCCAAAGCTTTTGTCTTGCTTTGAATGAATGCCATTATGAAAAACTTAAAAAAACAACAACAAAAAAAAACAAGCAAACAAGAAAACCTCAGTGAAGTTGGGTGTATTTACGTCACCAAGAAACCTTGGCCAGACGATTTGTGACCAGATTGATGAAATTAAGTTAGTGAGTTGTGACAAGTTTTCAAACACAACTTCAAAGCTTGGGCTGCCAATTCTAATGAAGCCCACTGATGAAAACTAATTTGTTGAACTTAAATGATAGATTTAGGAAGTGTCTGCGTTAAAAGACAATCAAATAACTATGTGAATGTTTGGTCAACTGCCATTTATAATTTAAATGTTTGCTTTAGTTTTGTTTAGTCTGCTAGGATCTTGGAAGCTCTCAACAAGTGAATTTTTGTGATTTTTTTTGCATCGTGAATAAGCAATGAGTGATGTATATCCTTTTCCTCTTTCAAGGCATTCCATAAATTGTCTGACATGATATTGCTTTTGTAATAAAGATTTTGCCACATCCAGGATATTTTCACAACTTTTTTTTTTAAATGGAAAATGTAGGTGAACCACAGGTAGAAAGAAGCAAAATTTACTGGCAGGTTGGATTTTGTTACTTCTCTCTAGCTAAACTGAAACTTGCCAGAGCAATTTCCTCAACCTCTTTGAAAGCAATGAGAACATCTATTTTTTTTAACGGTATATGTTAAGCACTTACTATGTATGTGCCAGACACCTTTCTAAACACTGGGGTAGATAGAAGCAATCAGGTCAGGGTTCAGTCTTAATCCCCACATTACAGATGAGGTAACTGAGGCACAGAGAAATTAAGTTAATCGCTCAAGGTCACACAGCAGACAAGTGGTGGGGCTGGGATTAGAACCCAGATCCTTCTTATCCCCAGGCCCATACACTATCCACTAGACCATGCTGCTGCTTTCATTGCACCAGTTTCCAATTACCTGGGTAGTGTAGAGATGACCCTAGATCCATAAGGAAATAAAATCACCAGGCCCTAGCCAGGAGTCATTTTAAATAGGGAACATAAAAATTAGTGGCAAAAATATTAATGTGTGTAGGTTTTTCTGGTAAAGATACCAATTACTCCAAAAGTTTTAAAGGGACATTAAATGATTCATTGTGGTATTAAAGTCCTTAGTATACCAATAACTATTTTAAGTGCAGGGGTAGATAAAAGACAATTGCACAAGACACAATTCAACCAAATTATCTCCCCTGTCCACTTCTAATCCTTAACTTGAGAATTTACTATCCAAGCAGATGTTTGTTGTGTATTTTCTCCACTTTACAAAAAGCAGTCTTATTTCAGGAATTGCGCCCATCTCTCCTGTTTGAAAGATTTTGGGGAAGGGAAAGTGATTTACTTTATACTCCCTGGCTCTTAAGTTTTAGTCATTACATCAATGGTATTTATTGAGGGTTTACCTTTTTTGTGGGTTGCACAACTAGCTACAGGATCATAGTAAAAGATTTAGCATCAGCTAGGTAAGGAGAGCCTATGAGGTTGAATGAAATGCAGTCCCAGGATTTTCATCAGTTACCTGAATGAAGGAATGGAAAGCAGTAAACTTAATCAGTGTGATCCCATAAAGCCAATTTGACTTTGTTGTCAGAAATTCTAATTTGGCTAATTCCCCGAAGATTGACAATTTTAGGGGTGGCTTTACAAAGTGATCATTCCCTTTCTCAAGTCTACTAAAGTTTGGCTTTAGCACCAGTAGGAAAGAGGGTGTAAGATAGGGAGAGGAGGCAGGATGGTACAGGGTCTTGCTTGGGTTATTCAAGAAGATTCGCAGACATAATTTTCCTGGAATTGATTGGAGCATAGGTCCTGACTACCTGCCTCTCCACTTCCTTTTCTTACATCCTGCAGTTTCTTGCAGCACTTCTGCTACAGGTAGAAAAGTCTAAAATGTTCTTGCAAGTAATTGGATGTGTTGATGCGGAACACTTGAAAATATGCTCAGAGGCTGGGTCAGTGTACTGTGCCCGTTCCTTCCTCTTTTTTTTTTTGTCTAATTCTGGAAAGCATTGTACTTGGGAGAATACAGTATAGTAGGTAGACTCCATCCCTGCCCGCAAGGAGCTTCCAATCTAGGTGGGGAGCCAGACACTGAAATAATTTACAGATAAGAGTCTACACTCGCTGCCTTGAATTCCTCAACTCCAATTCTCTCCTGGACCCCCTCCAATCTGGCTTCTAATAATAATGTTGGTATTTGTTAAGCGCTTACTATGTGCCGAGCACTGTTCTAAGCGCTGGGGTAGACACAGGGGAATCAGGTTGTCCCACGTGGGGCTCACAGTCTTAATCCCCATTTTACAGATGAGGGAACTGAGGCACAGAGAAGTTAAGTGACTTGCCCACAGTCACACAGCTGACAATTGGCAGAGCTGGGATTCAAACTCATGAGCCCTGACTCCAAAGCCCGTGCTCTTTCCACTGAGCCACGCTGCTTCTCTAGAAGAAGCCATGCTGCTGCTTCTATCCCCTCCACTCTACCGAGACTGCTCTCTCAAAGGTCACATGACCTCCTTCTTGCCAAATCCAATGGCTCCTACTCTATCCTAATCCTCCTTGACCTTTCAGCTGCCTTTGTCCCCTTTTCCTCCACACCTTATCTCACCTTGGCTTCACAGACTCCGTCCTCTCCTGGTTCTCCTCTTATCTTTCTGGCCATTCATTCTTGGTCTCCTTTATGGGCTCCTCCTCCCCCTCCCATCCTCTAACTGTAGGGTTCCTCAAGGGTCAGTTCTTGGCCCCCTACTGTTCTCCATCTACACTCACTCCCTGGGCGAACTCATTCGCTCCCACGGCTTCAACTATCACCTCTACGCCGATTACACGCAAATCTGCATCTCCTCCCCTGTTCTCTCCCCATCCCTTCAGGTTCGTATCTCTTCCTGCCTCCAGGAGGTCTCCACCTCAATGTCTGCCCGCCACCTAAAACTCAGCATGTCCAAAACTGAGGTCCTTATCTTCCCTCACAAGTCCTGTACTCTTCCTGACATCCCTGTTACTGTGGACCATCCTTCCCGTGTCTCAAGCCAGCAACCTTGCTGTCATCTTTGACTCGGCTCTCTCATTCACTCCACACATCCAATCCGTCACTAAGGCCTGCCGGTCTCACCTTTATAATGTCGCCAAGATCCGCTCTTTCCTCTCCACCCAAATAGCTATCTTACTGGTACAGGCTCTCATAATATCCCGGCTGGATTATTGTGTCAGCCTTCTCTCTGATCTCCCTTCCTCCTGTCTCACCCTGCTCCAGTCTATTCTTCATTCCGCTGCCCGGCTCATCTTCCTACAGATACGCTCTGGGCATGTCACTCCCCTTCTTAAAAACCTCCAGTGTTTGCCTATCAACCTCCGCACAAAAAAAAAACTTCTCACTCTGGGCTTCAAGTCTCTCCATCACCTTGCCCCCTCCTCCCTCTCCTCCCTCTCTCTTTCTACTGCCCACCCCGTACGCTCTGCTCCTCTGCTGCTCACCTCCTCACCATCACCCGTTCACACCCATCCTGCTGTCGACCTCTGGCCCACGTCCTACTGCTGTCCTGGAATGCCCTCCCTCCTCACCTCCACCAAACTAACTCTCTTCCCCTCTTCAAAGCCCTACTGAGAGGTCACCTCCTCCAAGAGGCTTTCCCAGACTGAGCTTCCTCTTTTCCCTCTGCTCCCTCTCCTCTCTCTCTGCTCCCCCTCCGCCCTCTTCTCCCTCCCCCTTTCCCCTTCACCTCCCCTCAGCTAAGCCACCTTTCCCTCTGCTCCTCCCCCTCTCTCCTCCCCTCTGCACTGTGCTCCTTTTTATATATTTTTATTACCCTACTTATTTTGTGAATGAGGTGTACATCCCCTTGATTCTATTTATCGTGATTATGTTATCTTGTTTTTGTCCATCTGTTTCCCCCAATTAGACTGTGCCCATCAGTGGGCAGGGATTGTCTCTATCTGTTGCCAAATTGTACATTCCAAGTGTAAGCACACTTAGTACAGCGCTCTACACACAGTAATCACTCAGTAAATACTATTGAATGAATGAATGAATGAATCAGAGGATTAAGGAGAAGTGGATTGGTATATAAGTTAGTGCTTAAATAATAGGATATGTAAGTTGATATGTACAGATGGGCAATGCGTGGCTGTGAGTACAAAGTTGATCAATAGTGCTCTAATAGTACTTGCATTTGTTAGACACTTTATATGTGCTGCACACCTTACTAAGCACTGGAGTAGATACAAGCTAATCAGTTTGGACAGAGTCCATGTCCTACATAGGGCTCAGAGTTTTAATCCCCATTTTACAGATAAGGTAACTGAGGAACAGAGAAGTAAAGTGACATGCCCAAGGTCACACAGCAGACAAGTGGCGGAGTAAGGATTAGAACGCAAGTCCTTCTGACTCTCAGGCTCATACTCTTATTTACTAGGTCATGCTGCTTCCCGATTGTAAGCTGCTCTACTGCAAGCCTTTTTTGGTCAGGGAACACAACTACCAACTCTATTGTATTGTACTCTCCCAAGCATTTAATACAGTACTCTGCATATAGAAGTGCTCAATAAATACAATTGATTGAATGATTGGTAGCAGAGGGGAATATAACCTGGGAAAAAGGGAAATTAGTTAGGGAAGGCTTCCTGGCATAGATGGGATTTGGAAAGACTTTGATGGTACCCAGTGCTGTTCTTTGCAGAGTGGGAGATTCAGGTTGGGGGGAAGGTGTGAGCAGGTAGTTGGAGTGGGGAGAGACAAGAAGTAGACACAATTATTAAGTCATCTTGAGAGTAACGACAGGTGAAGAAGTTGGGCGACTGGGTGGGAAAGAGCTAATGGAGTGTCTTAAAGACATAAGCAGTATTTTCAGTGGCATTTTATCTTCCCCAGGAGCAAATGCTTCATGTTATGCATGTTATGACACGAGTGAGGAATCTAGTCTGGATTAGAATTCAGAACTAAACTCAGGTCTGTGCTACTTCCAAAGTCTCTTTGCCTCTCCCATTAAGTGAACACCACCCCCTGTTTGAAATGAACATCCTTTCCGCTTCAATTTCCTCACTTACAAAAGGTAAATGTTTCTGGCTTTTGTATGACTGCACTTAACTAAGCTAAAATAAAGATATTTTGTAAATGTGAATCCATCAAATTAGAATACTGGACTAAGGAGTAAAACCTTAGAAAATGAAAAATGACTACAGGTTTTAGAACTCTCTGGTGGGCCCCCATAAGGGAAGATAGCATTGAACAGGTGGCAGGGAATCTCTAATGTGACAGTCTTAGCTTAATGTATAATGATATTGGAGGCAACTTCTTTATTCTAACAGATGGTATGGCAAGGAACTGATATGAAAAAATCTATATACACTAGCAGAGAATGCAGAAACACTAGTACAGATTTCTGAAATAGATATAAACTAAAACCTTAAATGATCAACTCCTACTGAACAATATTTGTCAAATGTATAATTCACTAGTACCACCAGTAAAAGATTTTCTTGAAAACTGAATAAGGCATATTTTATAGACAGTCACTATCCATGCAAATGATATGTAGATTTCATCTCAACTATCCTATGCAGTGAAAGTAACTTACAAATTATACATCAGGCTTAAAAACTTCTAAGTAATTATTAGCTGGCTTGTACTAAATACTGTATTTATCCATTTTCTACACTGCCCAATGGAAAAAAAGTCACAAAAATGATAGTTTTACATCTGTTGCTAACTCAAAGGTAGGCAACTTAATATCTAACTTGGACTCACTCTTGAAAAGAATAGTTTATAAAAAAATGTCTACAGGTAGGGAAGATGTCACTCTCTTAATTATTGAAAAGATACTGTTTGCTACAACAACCATATTGAAGAAAGTTGTGAGAAAAGTCCCACGTTGATTGCCACCTACCTAGTGTGGGCCACTGAACTTTTAGAGATATTGCTAATCAGCGGTCAAGTGGTTTTATTGAGTTCCTACTCTGTTCAGAACACTATTTTAGGCACTTTGGAGAGTATAATAAAGTAGGAGGTAAAGTCCCCCTCCTGGAGGAGTTTATAATCTAATATGATGAGTGATCTGTAAGTGGGTTTAGAACTGACAGTCATGCTTAGAATTGGCAAGTAGTGTGGGTTTGGACCAGGGCCAGTCTAAGAGGATCACTATTTGGCAACACCGCTATGGAGGGCTGACAGCTTTTCACAACCCCAGGCCAGGATTTGAGTGGGTAGGGAGGGGAGGCAGGGCAGAGGATACTGGACTATTCCAGGACCTCACTAGGAGTTTCATTCCCACTTGGAAATGCCTCCATGGGATCCAGACCAAATCAGATGAGCCTAGAGAAACTCCAAGCAGGGATCAAAACTGGTAGTCATATAATAGCAGCATTTACTGAACATCAGGTTGATGAAGTGTAGAGCAGGAGGTGCTGTGAAGCACAGAATATGGAAGGGATGTGTTCTCTGCCTACAAGAAGCTTACAGTCTAATAGAGCTCTTCACACAGTAAGAACTCAATAAATATGCTTGAATGAATAAATGGGGAGACAAAAATATTTACTACTTGAGTAATCTAATTAAATGAATGAGTAGATATTTATATTTATGTGATATTTATATATGTGTTATATATGTACATATATGCATATATATATATATGATAGTAAGGGTGTATATCAGTTCAACAGTCCTAGCTTTGGCTGAAGGATTGATATGGCTCAGGGGTCTGGATAATCAACTGGGTTCAGCTTGTTGTAGGAGTTATAATTTTAGGAGGGCTTTGGAAGTTAGGAGAGCTCTAGTCGTCTCTGAGATCCATCAAACTCATTATTAACCCAGGCCTGAATAGAGCAGGCATAGTGCTGCTGACTGCTCTCTTGCATACTAGAAAGGAAATGTGTGTGACGGCATCGGGCACAAAGCATATTGGGATTATTGGTTCCATAATCATAATCAGTATCTGAACTATGGAACTTGATGGCAGGAGCCACAGATGAGGGGAACTTTATGATCCAGATTTTGGAAGAAGACCTAAAAACATTCAGTTATTTATCAGAACTGGACTGGGGACATGCCAGGGGGAATTGGATTGTAATTCTCTCTGGAGAAACAGCATCGCATAGTGGATAGAACACAGAGCTGGAAGTCAGAAGGTCAGGGGTTCTAATTCCACCTCCACCACTTGTGTCCTGTGTGACCTTGGGCAAGTCACATAACTTCTCTGTACCTCATTTACCTCATCTGTAAACTGGGGATTGAGACTGTGAGCCCCATGAGGGACAGGAACTGTATCTACCCCAATTTGCTTGTATCGACCCCAGTGCTTAGGACAGTGCCTGGCACAATGTAAGTGCTTAACAAGCACTTTATTATTATTATTATTATTATTATGTAAAACCAGGCAACTGGCCACCACTGTCCTTAGGAAAGCTTCTTGTTCTTTGGGCCTTTCCCTACTCAAAGCTGGACTTGGGGACAGCTCTGGGACGATTCTGGAGTCAGGACTTGTCATGTCAGGGCCTCCCCACACCAGGCTGCAGGAACAATTAAGATATGTCCTCTACTCTCCTGTATGTGCTGGATATCTTGAAAATTTGAATTTTTGGCATCCCCTCGAGGTGGGAAAATTGTGCCTATTCCTTACTTCTCTGCTGAAAGCAGCTGAGCATTGCTTCTTTTTTACAGAGAAAAAAGTTTTATTCATTTGCCATCTTTCTCAGTTTCACACTGATGCCAGAAATCCCCTAGTGTTTACTGATTGCACCATATGTTTAGCTATCCACTGAAAAATGCCACAGGAAATGTCGATTTCTGCAGAAAGTCTGTGCCCTGTTTCTGTCCATAAAGGGACTCGGGGACTGTCTTTCATTCTCTAAAGTCTACAGGAAGGAGCAGGACAAAAGGCCTCTGTCCTTTGAATCACAAATTCACTTTTATGTTCCTCTTGGTTCTACATGTGTGCTTTGAACTTGGAGTTGGGTTTTGTGGAGAGGTCAGTTGAAGTAGCAATCCAAGGTGGAGCACAAAGCCCATAGAAATTACTTACTAGACTCTTGCCACCTAAAAATTCCATCCTTTTACAGTAATTTTTACCATCCAGGAAGACATAAGGCTGACTAGTTATTTAAAAAATAAATGGCTGGTGAACCCTAGCTAGAGGATAGCGAGAGTAGTCTCCTTGGTGTTCTTCACTGTATTTATAATACACAGTTTACTGTCACTTATGAAATCAGCTAAGCTAGATCAATATCCTCAGGAAATATGAATGTCTATTTTAAGAAGACACTTTATTGCCTGGAAGGATATTATCTTTATGCAGCATGTGTACAATATGGTCCTAATTTGTGTCTGTGAGCAAATCCGGAAAAAAGTCACTTGAAATTTTACCACATTCATCATGGAGCTTAGCCGTTATTTGTGACATGATTTATCCTCTCCAGAGATTTCATCTTCCCTCCTGCTTGAGGCTCAGAGAGGTGACATAGAATGGATGAAGATAGGGGAAGATTCTTGTTTTAGCAGTGCCTGCTAGGCTGACATTCCTGTTATTAAAAGCCTGTCAGCATTTCCAGTGTGAGCCTCCCTTTTCTGGATGTTCTAATTCCATCTGTGAACTCTAATTTCACCTGAAACCAGGTCCACGGAATCACAGCTAAGGATCATATCTTCTTATTTATCTCTGAAGTCCAAGTCTTCCCCTCCAAAACACGGGACCGTTTAAATGCTTGACATTTAAGAAGTACTAAAGACAAAAAAAAAGTAATAATAACAACTCTCTGGAGAACAGAGATTCTGTGGGTCAGAAATTATGGTAAACTGGGGGCCAGGACTGGCACATGGCATGCCCAGAGGGAGGCTTTTGCATGGGTCAAATGGAGGGGTAACAGGATAATATTTGTGGAATTTAAGTGCTTACTATATGCCAAGCACCATACAAAATGTGGGGTAGGTTCAATCAGTTAATCATTCAGTGGTATTTATTGAGTACTTACTGTAGAGCACTCCTCTAATTGCTGAGGTATTTACAAAAAAATTCAGTTGGGCACAACCTCCGTCCCACATAGGGCTCACAATCTAAGAAGGAGAGGGGAAAATGCTTTTAAGCCCCATTTTATACACGAGGAAACTAAGACCCAGAAAAGTCAAGTGATTTGCTCAAGGTCACCCAGCAGGCAAGGAGCAGAGCTGGGTTTAGAACCCAGGTTCCCTGATTCCCAGGCTTGTATTTTTTCCATGTTGCCAAGCTGCTTCAGAAAGCTGTCTTTTGAAATCTAATCATCCCATCAGCAACTGGAGCTGGAGTTTAGAGTGAAGAATGGTAATCACATAAGCAGAACTTCTAGCACTTATGCAGGGAATGGCATCTAGAGTGACTTTACTAGCCTGACATTGCTGAACACAGGGAGGACTCAGAAATTATAAACTGTTCTTGCTGAGCAGAGGAATTCCCCATAAAGGATCAGATGCCTTAGATTATTCATACTGGGTCGGGCTTGGGGTGTGAGGGCAGTGATAAAAGGTGATAGCTGTTCATTGAGCTTCCTGATTGATAAAGTGCCAGATAAAGTGAACTGTTTATTTTTTATCAATCAGAAAACCAATGACTTTATAGTTCTGCCAACTCTGACAATGAAAAGAGAAACTATGGCAGCTTTATTGAGTCATCCATTTAAATCATTAAATAAAATCATTCAGAAGGTAAACAGTATGACTCAATTAGCACTGAAGGAAGAGCAGCATAAGACAATGCAGGAGTATTTTTTTTCTAACAAACTTATTTGATGCTTTGGCTCAAATTGATATTTTAAATGCATAAATGCATTTGTTTCCTATACCAAATTGTGTTTAGTAATTGCACTGAACCAACAAATCAGAAATCAGAAAATACATTTTTACTGTTTAACCATATTGATGAGAGTAAATCAAAGCAATCATACTCTTTTTAAGAATGTACATCTTGTTTTTCTAAGGTGCAAAATTATATTATATGACTAGTGGATGAGTTAGTAGATAATATCCTGGAGTTGTGTCTCTTTTGGGTTGCTAACAGTGGTCATCCAAATCATTTGGAGATTGATATATATATATATATGTATATATATATATGTAAAAGAAGGGTGAAACCCTCTCCTCCCACCAACCCCAGCCCTATTGCTTTAGCAACCTGCAAATCATCACTTGTTGCTAACAAAACTCAAGTGCAGATATGTGGGGGTGTTGAGATTAGAAGCAGGTCCTTTTGACTCCTAGGCCTGCACCCTGTCCAATAGGCCAAACTGCCTCTCACCTTCCTTAAATGAAGGAAACTATAAAGATTGGCTTTTCCTGCTTTGGACCTGAGACCTTAGGGCCAAGAACTGGCACAGAGGAACTGTGCGAATGTATGTCTCCTGGGAACTTTATCCCCCCTACTTTAGACTTTTCCCTCCATTCAAATTCTTGAAAGCTGTTGAGGGTAGCAAAATAGCAGACCTCGAGAATGGCAAACACGATTAGAATGAGGCCTGTTCACTGGGCCACCAGAATCTGCTCTTGATGCTCATAGACACTTAGTCCAATGTGAAGTCATTGATGGGGTCTTTTTGTACTTCATTCATTCAGTCGTATTTATTGAGTGCTTACTATGTGCAGAGCACTGTACTAAGCGCTGAAATGTACAATTTGGCAACAGAAAAAGACATTTCCTACCAACAAAGGGCTTATAGTCTAAACAGGGGAGACAGACAACAAAACAAAACAGAATACTTGTTTTGTTCTGTTTTGTTTATTGTTTTGTTGTTTTTGTTTTGTTGTTTAGCTAGGAAGGGAGAATAAATGGTGTGAATCTAATTGCAAGGATTACAGTAAAGGGAGTGGAGAAGAGGAAATGAGGACTTGTTTGGGGAAGGCCTCTTAGAGGATATGTGCCTTCAATGCCTGTTTACTAGTTTTGATGTCTGTCTCCCCCTTCTATACTCTGAGCCTGTTGTGGGCAGGGACTGTGTCTCTTTGTTGTTGAATTGTACTTTCCAAGAGCTTAGTGCACTGCTGTGCTCACAGTAAGCACTCAATAAATATGCTCTGAATGAATGAATAAGCCTTTGAAGGTAGGGAGAGTGATCTTCTGTCAGATATGAAGAGGAAGGGCATTCCAGGCCAGAGGCAGGATGTAGCCCAGAGGTCAGCGGTGAGATAGATGAGATTGAGTACAGTGAGTTGTGAATTTGATGCGTATCTAACACCAGTTCAAGCAGCCAGACTTAAAGAGGACTGTCTGAAGTTCACCTTCAGAACTGTTGGTAAACTTTCATGTCTCTCCTTTCCTTAGACTTCACCTATACTCCTTGTCTGCCCTATTGAAAATCCCTTAGAATAGAGGCTTAATGTCAAGTAACAAAATTAATGCTATTCTCCACCACACTTTTATATTGTTTAAAGACACAGCTGATCAAGATGTAAGATGTAAACATGATCTGGTTGAGAATCTGCCCATTTGCCCAACTGATGCTTGTAAATCAAATTAAAATTATTATTGACCGAGGTGCCTTCCATGGCTCTGGCTCCATCATCAGTATGCTCTAATAATATCACATGCATCTAATCGCCATTCTTGCTTTTGAGGTTTACAGTGCTAAATACCTTTGCTATGTCTTTTTCATAAACAGCTTGGAAGATAACCTGTCTTACATCCATGGTGTTTTTATGGCATTTGTAAAGCTCTTACTATGTCCCAGGCACTGTACTGAGTGCTGGGATAGATACAAGATAATCAGGTTAGGCGCAGTCCATTTTCCACACAGGGCTCACATTCTTCATCTCCATTCTTCTGATGCGTTAACTGAAATGCAAAAAAGTTTTTTGTTGTTGTTTTTATTTTTTAAATGGTATTTGTTAAGTGCTTACTACGTGCCAGGTACTGTACGAAACAATGGGCTAGATACAAGTTACTCAGGTTGGACATAATCCCTGTCCCAAATGGGGTTCAGTCTTAATCCCCATTTTATAGATGTGGTGACCGAGGCTCATAGAATTTAATTGACTTATCCAAGGTCACCCAGCAGGTATGTGGCAGAGCCAGGGCTTATAACCCAGGTCATCTGAGTTCCAGGCTTGTGCTTTTTCTTCTAGGCCACACTGCTTGATTTTCTATCTTTTGACAGCTCAGACCTATGTAGGGAAGATGGTTTAGTTCATCCTCTAGACTCTGTCTATGTGGGCAGGGAACTTGTCAACTAACTCTGTTATACTCTTCCAAGTACTTAGTACAGTGCTCAGCATACAGTAAATGCTCAATAAGTATGATTGCTTGATAGTGAAGTGCACTCTGAGGTGATGCATAGGGGAACCAAGTATAAGGCTGTGTACCTAAGTACCTGAGAAGCAGCGTGGCTCAGTGGAAAGAGCACGGGCTTTGGAGTCAGGGCTCATGAGTTCGAATCCCAGCTCTGCCACTTGTTGGCTGTGTGACTGTGGGCAAGTCACTTAACTTCTCTGTGCCTCAGTTCCCTCATCTGTAAAATGGGGATTAAGACTGTGAGCCCCACGTGGGACAACCTGATTCCCCTATGTCTACCCCAGCGCTTAGAACAGTGCTTGGCACATAGTAAGCGCTTAACAAATACCAACATTAACATTAACATTCACTTTTTGGGGTTGTACAAGGAGTGAACTAAGACTCTGGTAAGAGAGAGTTCAAGAAAAAATAAGCATTCAAAGCTGCCTAAATATTTGTACCACCCAAGAGAGTGAGTGGCCCTGTTTTATATTTTGATGGGTATTCACTGCTTTCATGCTCCACTTTGAACTCTTAGCAGGAACTTCAGAGTATTCTGAGGGTTCGCCTTTATGTGACAGAAGCTCTGTTTTCTTAGAAAATAGCACTGCCCCCCCACAAAAAAAATCACTTAAACTCACTTTGTTCCCAAAAAAAACCTATAGTTTATGAGATGCTTAAAACTTAGAAAGTAATCACAAACTTCTTCATCTGTTTTGGGAGGTGATCATATTTATCTTGAAATTTACCATATTTCTTCCTTTAAAATCTAATATGGTGGTTTTGTTTTTTTTAATTGAAGAGAATGTTGTGGTAGGGCCTGCATGTAACTTGAACAAGATCAAATTTTCTGTTGCTGCCTTGGCTATTTGTTTTAATGACAGGGCCAGTAGGGCAACAAAAGACAGCTATTGGGTAAAATAAGCCATACATCAAATATGGGAGTAAAGGTTATTTGCTAAAACAAAACCCTCCCTCTCAAGAGGCTAGAATTGCTGAGCAGAGTGTTGTGATGGGATAGTCAGTTAATGACAGTAATAATTTGATAAACTTTGATGAACAAATAGAAGTTATACTGCTAATTTTGGCAGAGGTGTGTTCCATCCTTACTCTTAGGTTAGCATTAACTGCCCTATTTTGTTTCATTACTGCCAAACCCACTAAGGCAACCGAGAAGAATTACAGTATTTATCAAACCTTACTATATGCTCAGTGCCAGGGTAGATACATAATAGACAGATACAGTCAAGTTGAAATCTTAATTCAAGTCATTCAAAGTTCTGGTGAAATATCTCTAGAAAAATGAAGGTAAATTCTTACAGACAGGGATATGAAAGGCTGCAGCCCTGACCAATGGGCCTAAGGAGATCCTGGGATCAGCTTTGGGAAATTGGAAAGGGAAGGGAGCCCCCAAGTCTGCAGGGGAGAGACATAGGGGTGGAAGGTCACCCCTGAACCTTCCCATCCTGTCCTCTCATTCCCTTTCCCTTCACTGTGAGGAAATACAAGATGGTGGGTTCAGCAGAGAGCAGACCCAGTTGGAGCCACAATAGCTGTGGTCCAGAGTTGCCTGAGCTCCAGAGACTGCTAACCATTCTAGTGACTGGAGGAGCAATGCAGCACCAGCCATGCATACACACCACACACACACACACACACACACACACACGCCCATGGTTTGTAGTCAGTGCTTTAGTTTTAGCTTAGAAATGGCTCAAACGTTTTCCATTCAGTTTATATTCAGTTAGAGGCCTTCCCCAGTTGAGCCCTCATTTTCTCTACTCCCTCTCCCTTTCACTTGGATTTGCATGCTTTATTCACCTCACCCTCAGCCCACAGTACCTATCCATAATTTATGTCAATGCCTGTCTACTCCTCTCATCTTGTAAGCTTCTTGTGGGCAGGGAATGTGTCTACCAACTCTCTTATATTGTACTTTCCTAAGTGCTTGGTACAATGCTATGTACATACGAAACACTCAATAACTATAATAGATTGATTAAATGAGGAAGGCATTCTTTTCTTACCAAGCATAGAGCAGATTCATAAGCATTGGACACATTTCTCTTTTAGTGTAATAGATGCTCACTCTTTGTCTTGATGTTTATTTATCTCTACATTTGAAGCAGTCTCATCCGAGAAGCCAGAAAATAATTGCCTAATCTTTACCTAGACTATAAACTTCTTTGTGGACAGGGATTATGTCCATCAATTCCATTGTCTTATACTTTCCAAGCTCCTAGTACAAAGCTCTGCATACAGTGAACGCTCGATACACATCATTGTTTGACTGCAGGGCTTAGAGAAAGCAGGATTGAGACAGGACCAACTTCAGGTGATAAGCAAGAGAGGCAGTTGCCTCGGGGAGCACCATGTGGAGAGGTGAGAGTTTGATGGGAAATACAGCTGTCAGCAGCTTCATGAGGAGATAAAATTGCAGTGGTTAAAAATTCCAAAATACTGGCCTTTCAGAAGGAACCCCTATGTGAAAAGGACCTGGGGCACCAGGGGTGGGTCAGTAAAAAATAAAAATAAAAATGGTGGTATTTGTTAAGCGCTTACTGTGTGCAAAGCACTGTTCTAAGCGCTGGGGGATATATATAAGGTGATCAGGTTGTCCCATGTGGGGCTCACAGTTTTAATCCCCATTTTACAGATGAGGTAACTGAGGCATAGAGAATTTAAATGACTTGCCCAAAGTCACAGAGCTGGAAAGCGGTGGAGCTGGGATTAGAACCCATGAACTCTGACTCCCAAACCCGGGCTCTTTCCACTGAACCACGCTGCTCCCCCTGGATAAATGCTGTAGGCTTTGGAGTCCGTATGGCATCATATGGAACACTGCATGTACGCACAGTGTCATGGAATGACATGATATCATGAGGGGAGGGGTGAAAATTTTTTCCTGCCTCCAAGGCAGCCAAGTGTTGAAAGCCAGCCCTGGGTTGATGAAATACTTCTACTCTACTGAAGGCAAGTGAAGAGTGTGAGCCCATTGAGACCCAGAGACCATATCTAATTCAATCAATCAGTCAGTCATGTTTATTACATGCTTACTATATGGAGAGCACTGCATTAAGTATTTGGAAGAGTAGAATACAACAGAATTAGCAGACTTGAGCTTACAGTCTAAAAGGGGAAACCATTCCCATCTATGTACTCTTTCCCAATGTTCTCCATATAGTAAGTTTTTCATAAGTACTGCTATTGCAACTATAGGGGAAAGGGGTGGGTTGAGGCAAGGCAGAAGGGATATCCCACACCAGGGGCCTTGAGCTCCACACCCTAGGGTCTGGGCTCCTTGAAGCGGGGGTTCTTGATGGCTAAGCTTGATTCTCCTGTGACAAAGACATCTCACCCTAACAAGAGAGGAGGGCAGGCAGAAGCTTCTGCCACCCTAACATGTAGAATGATGGGAAAGTTATAGCAGTTTGTCCTCAGACATCCCTATCTGGTATGATGACAAGTCAGAGGACCAAGAAGTAACGCACTAAAACAATTTTCCAAGAGGGAGAACATGATGCAGGTGATGTAGTAGTGAACCTATATCTTTATTCTCACTGTAGCAGCAGCACAACAGACGGACAGTGTGAGAAGCAGCACAGCCTAGTGGATAGAGTACAGGCCTGGGGGTCAGAAGGTCCTGGGTTCTAATCCCAACTCCGCCACTTGTTTGCTGTGTGACACTGGGCAAGTCACTTCATTTCCCCTTGCCTCAATACCCACATCTATAGAATGAGGATTGAGTTTGTGAGCCCCTTGTGGGACATGGACTGTGTTCAACTTAATTACCTTGCATCTATCCCAGTGCTTCTAATAGTGCCTGGCACATAGTAAGCACTTGACAAATACCATAAAAAAGATGTGGGGTGAAAGAACTTTATTTTGTGGAGAAAGGAGTTAAGTCATTGAAGTGAGTACCAGAATTAAGCTCAAAGTATCCAAAAGTATCCAGCTCCTTGGGGAGAGATCTGATATTCTGCATATGCCGAGGTAGAAACACTAGGTTTTCGTAAACCAAATGTGTTGGCTCCAATTAATGAATTCTCATTTTTCTCTCCAAAATGATAGGGAAAACAAAATCTTGCATTATACAATATCTACATACCTTCCTTTATTGGAAGAATACTGATGGAATACAAAAACTTGAAATAGTGACAAAAATTTAACTTTATTCAAATAGAAAATGATAAATACTTGTGCTTCTTCATATCTATAATATTAATACAAATTCTCCAAAAGGATTATATATTTCACTTCAATTCTATTGCCATTTGTTTAAAGATAGTTTGTCTGTTTTCTTCTTAAATAAATTGGACTTGGATTGGCATAAAATACATCCTCTTCATTGTGTTTCTATATCACTATTGTAGATGAGGAAAAGGCCTAGGTTCTAGGGACTCTGTTGAATTCTTTTATATCTCCACAGCACAATTTGAAGCCTGATTCAAATTGGTGTATTTGCAGTAGTCATAGGGTTTTATTTATTCATTTATTTTCAAATTAATCCAGGGCAGAGCTGGATTACTGATGAAACATTCCCTTAGAACAAAGCAAATAAACAAGAAATTCAGCAGCTAGGCTGTCTTGTTCTAAATCCACTGTTAGTAAACACAGCAGAAGTTCACATGGGCTCTTTGCTGCCCCATGACCACCCATCTGTTGAGATGGCAGCTTCAGCTCACTGCCTGGCAAATCCTTGTCATGAATTATTAAGTCCAAGACAATGGAGACTTCCTCTAGACTGCCTGTAGGAAGTCTTTGGGTTTGTGTTTCCTGCAAGCAATGTCATCTTCCTTGGTACTTTGTCCACTGAGCCCTTCAAAACAACAACACAGAGATTTGTTATTAGAACTGACACCTGAAAACTGTAGCAACAAAAATGTGGAATTGGTAGATTTTCTGTTAGATTTTTATTTGGTCATTTAAATATCCAGTAGAGTCAATGGGAGTACATACAGAACATCAGATATTGGGATGGTATATGTGTAATCATTCACACTTTACAGGTACCGTAAGGTGACAGTCCTGAGGCAAAGCCAAAGTCATCTATTTACATCCCCAAAGCAGTTTTTTTTTCAAATTTGGCTTCGGCAGTTTGTTGAATCATAGAATCACAAAATCATTAGGGTATTATCTTCTCCCATTCTGGAACCACAGATGATTCAAAAAATCTTGTTTTCTGGAATATAGTTAAAAATCCATACAGAGAAGTGAAATAGAAAACATAATCTGGATCTGTGCACTTCTTTAATAATTATTGAGGTGAAAAATACACACCACTTTGGCGGTGCAGTCTGTCCTGTGATATTGGCTATGTGGAAACATTTTCTCAGAAAAATCAGTCACATTTATTGAGCACTTACTCTGGGTAGAGCACTGTGCTGAGCACTTGGGGGAGAACAATAGAATTAGGTAAAATCTCTGTCAAGAGTTTACAAGTCTAATGGATGAGACAGACAATAAAGTAAATCACAGGTAGGGGAAAACAACAGAATTTTAAAATGTGTATCTACTTAGGTGTCACAGAAGGGCTGAAATAGTAGTAGGGAAGGAAATACTATAGGGAAAGAAAGATTAATCATGGAAGGCCTCTTAGAGATGTGATTTCAGAAAGGCTTTGAAGTTGGGGAGAGCAGTGATCTACCTGATGTGATGCCTGAGGGAGTGTGAAAGAGGTCAGTGGTAAGAGATGAAATTTAGTCCCATTGAGAAGGTTGAATTAAGAGGAAAGAAGCATATGACTTGAGATGTAGTGGGAAAGACATGTCTAAGTATCCCCTATCCTAAATTTAAAAAAAACCCTCGTTTGGCCCCATGTCTCCTTCCAATTATTGTCCCATCTCGCTCCTACTATTCCTCTCTAAGATCCCTTAGTCAATTGTCTACACCCCTTATCTCAAGTTCCTCTTTTTCTATTCCTTCTTTGACCCCTTCCATTCTGGCTTCCGTCCCATTCACTCCACAGAAACTGCCTTCTCAAAAGTCACAAACTATCTTTTTCTTGCCAAATCCAATGGTCTCTACTCCATCCTTATCCTTCTTGACCTCTCATCTGCCTTTAACATTGTAGAACACTCCCTTCTCCTGGAAACCTAATCTAACCTTGGCTTCACTGACACTGTTCTCTCCTGGTTCTCCTCCTTTCTCTCTGGCCTCTCATTCTCTGTCTCTTTTGCAGGCTCCTCTTTTGCTCCTCTTCCTCTGACTTGGGGCTCAGTTCTGGGTCCCCTTCTATTCTCCATTTATGCCCACTACCTTGGAAAACTTATTCACTCCCATGTCTTCAAAAACCACCCATATGCAGATGATTTTCAAATCTACATCTCCAGCCCCGATCTCTCGCCCTCTCTGCATACTTCCTCCTGCCTTCAATACATTTCTATTAGGATGTCCTCCCATCACCTGAAGCTTAACATTTACAAAACAGAACCTCTTATCTTCCCACCCAAACCCTGTCCTCCCCATGATTTTCCCATCACTGCAGACAGCACCACCATCCTTTTCCTGTCTCGTAAGCCCATTACCTTGGTGTTATCCTTTTCATTCATTCAATAATATTTATTGAGCTCTTACTATGTGCAGAGGACTGTACTAAGTGCTTGGAATGTACAATTCGGCAACAGATAGAGACAATCCCTGCCCACAGTCTAAATTTCTCTTTCAACCAACATATTCAATCCCTCACTAAATCCTGTTGGTTCAATCTTCACAACATCATTAAAATCCATCCTTTCCTCTCCATTCCAACCACTACCATGTTAATCCAAGCACTTATCCTATTCTGACTTGATTGCTGTATCGGCCTCCAAGCTGATCTCCCTGCTTCCTGTCTCTCCCTACGCCAGTCCGCACTTTCCTCTGCTGCCTGGCTCATTTTTCTATAGAAATGTTCAGTCTGTTTTACCTCACTTCTCCAGAACCTCCAGTGGTTGCCCATTCATCTCCAAGTCAAACAAAAACACCTTACCACCGGGTTTAAAGCACTCAACCACCTTGCCCCCTCTTAACTCACCTCATTGCTCTCCTACTGCAACCCAACCTGCACACTTTGCTCCTCTAATGCCAACCTACTCAGTGTATTTCAATCTCCTCTATCTCACCACCGACCTCTTGCTCAAATTCTGCCTTTGGCCTGGAATGCCTTCCTTCTTCATATCCATCACACAATTCTCCCCACCTTCAAAGCTTTATTAAAGACACATCTCCAAGAGGCTTTCCCTGACTAAGCCCTCATTACTCTTTTCCTACTCCCTTCTTCATCACCTTGATTTGCTCCCTTTATTCACCTCCCTCCACCCTACAGCAGTTATGTACATATCCATAATTTATTTATATTGATTTCTATCTTACCCTCTAAGCCAAGAGTTTGTTGTGGGCAGGGAATGTGATTACCGACTCTGTTGTACTGAAATCTCCAAAGTGCTTAGTACAGAGCTGATAGAGTGTGTTAAAGCCAATGTTCAGGAGTTTCTCTGATGAAGAACTGAATGGATAACTATTGGAGTTTTTTATGAAGAAGGAAAATGTATACACAATGATGTAAAAAAATGATTCAAGCAGTGGAGTATGGTATGAGCTGGAGAAGAGAGAGGCTGGAGGAAGGGAGATTTCTGAGGAGGTTGATACAATTTTTGAGTGGGAATAGGGCAAATGTTTGGACTAGTGGGGTGGCAGTACAGAGAGGAACTGGTTACTGACTGATTTGGCAGGATTTGGTTACTGACTGAATATGTGAGTTGAAAGAGGTGAGAGGAGTCAAGGATAATGTCAAGGTTGCTGGCTTGAGAGATGGAGAAGATGATGGTGTTGTCAGCAGTAATGGGTAAGTTAGGAGGAGGAGAGGAGTTGGGAGGTAAGATTTGGAGTTCAGTTTAGAACTTGATCAGAACTGAATGTCAATCTTAGAATTGCTGAAACTCAGTCTTTCCAAATGGGTTTCCTCATGTAGCCCCCATCGTGTTCAGAGACTCGCCCATTTTGAGGAACACACAATGTCTGCAGTAGAATTGAACAACACCTCTTCAATTGCAGAAAATCAGCCCTGCCTTTCCATTTGAATCCTACTTACCCATCCTTTGTTCACATTCTTGGCTCTCCTCTGTTTGTCAAATTATTTCTATTTTTCCTAAAACACTCTCCCAAATTGATGACAATTGATGACAGGATTTTATTTAAGTAAAGGGAGTCATTGTGTCCTCCTCTAATGCTTAGAACAAAGACTTTGAAACAATTATACCACAAATTAGGGGAAATAAAATGGTCCTAGACAATGGGACTGCAAGAGACAATTGTCATATGATCCAATGAGTAAAGCATTTTTGATCATTCATTGGCCTCATCAGCCAAACCAACATATATTGCTAGAATCTCATGATCAGAAGCATCATCTTTGGGTCAGAAGCAGAGCTGGGTATGTGTGTGTGCATTTTGGAATATATAGATGTAGTATACATGTCTACATAGATAAATATAATAAACAAATTATTGTTTTGTGTCCCAGAATTGTGCTTATTTTTTAAACATGTGACCTACTATCCTGGATCACGTTTAATTTGTGATCGACTGTGTCAGCTAAGATCAATGTGTCTTTATGTGAACTAAGTCACTGCAGTTCAGTCATAGCCTTTGAGGAGATTGTTTTCACTAAGGGAATTTCTCTGCATTTTCTGTTTTAAAAAGCCCTATTAAAAATAATATCCAACTCTGGTGACCAGGTCATATCACTCAACTTAGACTTGTCAGCAAAACGCTATAATCAAAGTCAAAATGACTAAAATACCTTTCTCTGCACATACCTTCTTTGTCCCCTCTCCCTCTGGCCTGACAGTATGAGGAACATGAAGAAAGAAGGAAAGTATTAGGCTCTTTCATTCAACTTATTTTACTCTCACTGTAACCACACATGAGGTACTCAAGAATGAATCTAGTCTCTCATAGTTCTTTTCCTTTGATGAGGAAGAGCCTCTGGCTCTTCCATATCTCACATTCCCATTTTGTTCTGTGCCATCCCATTCTGTCACTTCATCCCAAACCAAAACCCTTCTAATTCCCTTCATTGCTGTTATTTTTTCACTATTTCTATTCCCCTCGGAACACAAACATAAGAATAATGCCACTGTTCGTTCAGATAAGTGTCCCATCCAGCCCAATATGTGGGAGCCAATAGTGGCAATAGCTTGCTAGGAGGAAGCATGTGATGGTAGTCCTTTGTGGCATCCATAATCCTTGGTAAGGTTCTCATGTGTTTGTTTCCTACTCCATTCTAACTTTCCCTGCAGTTGTATACTCTGAATCTCATATCCATGAATTCATCTGCTGCCATTTTCTCCAAACACACCCTCAATTCTTTTTTTCTGCTTCCCATTTCCCAGTGCTCTGCTGTGTCCTCTCACCCAATTTTAGAGATTAGGTTCAACCATTTACTTTCATCCTGAATTTGACCTTCACTTGTTTCACATGGGTTTTTATTATTAGATGATGGATTCAGAAATAGTGAAGAATGAATTATATTTTGACAGCACTGGACAAAATTTCTGTTATCTAGAGAATCTGAAGACATTAATCAAGGTAAAACCCTCAGGAAGGATTAGTGCAATACTTAGGAAGAACACTATAAATATACAGATTGATATACAGAACACATGAGGTTGATGACCTTTTTCCTGGCCTAAGGTTTGGTGTGTTTGGTTATAGGTTAGGAGTCAGCCATTTTCATATTTGTGCTTTCAAAAGAATGACAGGCTCAATTTACCTAGTTTAGTGATTTCACAGCACCTTTTTATTTGATTAAGATGCTACCCGGGAAAACATTTTATCCAGCAGGTAAAAGCAAATGTTATCTTTTACGTGTCACTTGGTTATATAGCAACGCTGATCATTTGATGGTGTCAGATAATATCATCATGAGAAGAGTCGGTTGTGGAAAGGATTTCATCTTGAGTTGTTTTCTTGTCTTGCCGGCTATTCCCTCCCCATTTTCCCTTGTTGGCATTTCTCAGGAAGGCAAACCAGGGAAGAGAGCACAAGAATACCCATGGGGCAGCCCCTTTTGAGAGTCTCATTGTTACATTCTACCTTTAGCCTTTTCCACACATGAAGTAATTTTGCCTGCCTCATTAAATCCCTAATGCAATGTGCAGCCTGCATACCACAGAATTATGGGTCACGTCAGTTATATTGTAGAGTAAATGTAAAGTTACTTGCAAACAAGCTGTTTCTCTCCCCCAAGGTAGAATTAAAACAGGTGCTCCCGGAAAGCAGTTACTTGTGTGGCGGTTATCCTAATTGGATAAATTTGATATTCAGGAAAGTGAAACCTCAGCCAGCTCCAGAAATAGATGGGGGTTCAATCCTTTCCTCGGGATAGATGCGCCACCCTGAAGCATCTCCTCAATCCCAGAGCATCTCTTTGAGACACTCCTTTGAAGAAAGTCGATACTGGAAGTGGGGAAAAGT
Organism: Ornithorhynchus anatinus; assembly: GCF_004115215.2. Classification (NCBI taxonomy): domain Eukaryota; kingdom Metazoa; phylum Chordata; class Mammalia; order Monotremata; family Ornithorhynchidae; genus Ornithorhynchus; species Ornithorhynchus anatinus. The sequence goes on along the minus strand of NC_041729.1, from coordinate 95,758,572 downwards.
TTTAAGTTTTGCATGAGCCCAGTAGAAATGGACTACAATTGGCAAATTCATTTCCTCTTAGCATTCCCAGTAGCAGCTTTCATCAGGAGAGTCTTGGTCCTCAGATTATGGGACTGAGAATATGCATTAAGGAATTATAATGACATTGGGTTTTGCAGTGCCACTTGAACCCCCTCATCCCTACCAGTTATGTTCTGGAAAATGCATGGGATATGATGAGGCAGGAGGTGAGCAGGTATGCAATGCATAGTAATGGGGACACAAAGTTTTATTTTGTTTCATTGTTTTACATACAGGACCCATTTATGGCTGATGTGGCTGCAGCATAGCGCTAGTGTGTACTGGAACCTAGTGGATGGAGCACAGGCCTGGGATTCAGAAGGACCTAGATTCTAATTCCGGCTCCACCACTTGTCTGTTGTGTGACCTTGGGCAAATCACTTCACTTCTCTGGGCCTCAGTTACCTCATCTGTAAAGTGGGGATTAAGACGTTCAGTCCCATGTGGGATGGGGACTATGTCCGAACTATTTACTTTATATCTACCCCAACATTTGGAACAATGCCTGGCACATAATAAGCTCTTAACAGATACCATTAATAAAAAGAAACAAGCAGGTGGTTTCCTTGATATCTCCTGTAGTCCCTGCTGCCCACATTATCCACATTATGGGGAAGCAGCGTGGCTCAGTGGAAGGACCCTGGGCTTCGGAGTCAGAGGTTATGGGTTCGACTCCTGGCTCTGCCACTTGTCAGCTGTGTGACTGTGAGCAAGTCACTTAACTTCTCTGTGCCTCAGTTACCTCATCTGTAAAATGCGGATTAACTGTGAGCCTCACGTGGGACAACCTGATTATCCTATATCTATCCCAGCGCTTAGAGCAGTGCTCTGCAAATAGTAAGTGCTTAACAAATACCAACATTATTATTATTATTATCCAGGTCCACTAGCTGAGATACCCTAGGTGATACTGTGATTGGAAACATTTATCAGGAATGACCTGGCCCCAGGAGACTTTACTGGAATTGCAGAAATGAGATTTTAGCTCAGGACTCTTGATTCCCAGAGCTGTATACTTTGCCCTGGACCAACTGCAGGGAAAATAAGGATTCCCTCAAAGCGACCTGGGATTGGGCTGCTTCTTGGATCCAGAAATCTGTGCTCACTTCTCCCTCCTGCTGAAAGTTTAATTCCTCTGAAGTCAGAAAGCTCAATTTCTCTATTTCATTATTGTGCAGCACCCCCCAGTGCTACAGCTGACAGAATCAATGTCTTTTCTTTGATATGGAAGAAATTAAAGTTTTCAAATTTAGCATTAATGTTAACACTCTGAGGTGAGAGGGAAAAATTAAGGTTGTCAGAATGTTATTAACTCCTCCACACTGTAGACTCGGTATAGTGAGTGGCTTAGATGATAAAGTATAAGAAAACCAGCTCAGACTGACTTAAAGTTGTGCGTACATGCGCACACACACACATCCCCCCCCCCCCAGATTAACTAGTCTAATTTTTAAAACTCTGTAAATTGCTTGAGTTTTTTGGAGAAAGATATATTAGGATAATGATCAACTCAAGGAAAGATCATATATTCTAGGTGTATTATTGCAAACTTTAATCTGTTGCCTACCAACTAAAAACATAGAGCAAACTCAGCCAAAGCCTGTGATTCATTCAACAGTAGGTAAAAAGGCACCATCATTTAATGGAGTGCAGGGTTGCAAAGGGACCTGGGATTGAATGGGAGCAAATGAGAAAGGACTTGAGAGGCAGGCAGGCTTTAGAGAACTAAGGGAAAAATCAATCAATAGTATTTATTAAGTATGTATTGAGGATTCAGTAAGTATGACTGAATAGCTGCTTGCATGGCTTGTGACTAGAACACAGAAATATATCTAAATTAGCATCCACGTAGGAGAATAAATGTCACTTTGTGTCACTTCACTTCTCAGTGCCTCAGTTATCTCATCTGTAAAATGAGGATTAAGACTGTGAACCCCATGTGGGTCATGGACCTTGCATCTACCCCAGTGCTTGGTGCGTGCCTGGCCCATAGTAAGTGCATAACAAATGCCATTAAAAAAAAAGTTGTTTTTTTCACAGGTCTCACTGGGGCATAGTAAGTGCTTAACAAATACTATTTTTTTAAAATAGATTTTTCAAAGCCCTCACTTTCCAAAACATTACAGCAAGATTTCAAGGAGTAGCATAGCCTGTGAGGCAGCTGGTTAGAAATGCATTCGCAGAAAAAATTTGAGTTCTTTTTCAGGATGAGGCACCAATTCCATAGCATTCCCATTTGATGGCTGTCACATTACAACTAAAAGAGATACCAAGGACCCCAAAAGGAAATGTAGGTAAATGTAGCCTCTGAGTAATTTGCCATAAACTTGGCAGCACTTGTCCTATTCTGGGCAGCCGGCTGATATTTTCTGAACAAGAAAAAAAGTTTGTATAATGCTAGATGAATTATAATGCTAGATGAATTACTTTTTTTTTTTTAAAAAAAGAATTTGATGTTGTGTTTTTATTTTTTTCTGGGACTTTATAAGGGAGGTAGGTGATATGCACAGAACCTAGGTGTAGAATAAGTACGAAATGTTGGCAGCACAAAGAGATGCAGAACAAACCCTTTGTCAAAGTAAAAGAGTAGTATAGGGTTTTTTGTAAAGAGTCTCTTTGCACCAACAACCACTAAACAGCAATGAGAGGCCCAAGATAAACATGTTATCATGTCACTGATATGCTTGGGAAATCTTACTCATACTTTCATCTCACAGCGAGGTTTGATCTTGAACGTCAACCTTTCTGTAACTGTTTTGTAGAAAAATGGCTTTGCACTGCACTCTAACCATAAGGTGGTGACCAATAGTCTATTGAGTTTTCGCTAAAATATTTAGGGAATCCTATTTAGACTTTCTTTATTGTCCTGCTAACTCCAAATATGGTGGAGTTAGCAATGGTATTTATTTAGGACCTTTTGAATTTGATATATTGTACTTAGCCTGTAGAGAGTGTGGGAGAGGTATTAGAGAGGTATTAAGACGTGATCCAATCCTTCAAGCAGTTTACAATCCAATGGAGGAGTGTACAATTTAATGTATATCTCAGTATATCGGAATTTACAGTGCAATTTGTCAACCAAAAGGTTAACTCAAAAAAAAAAAAAGATTGATTCACTATTTTGGAGTATTTTAATCTGATCAAAAGGATCAGACAAAAATCAAAGCTCTCTTGAACCTATACATAAAATTCAAAATGGATTTTCTAAAAGATTAGAAGTTTTCCCCACAAAGCCTTGCCCAAACCCCATTTTATCTTCTGTTGTGTGAGTCCTGAACTTCCTTTTTCTGCCTGCAGTACAGAAAGATCATTCCTCTGCCACATTTCTTGCATCCTAGTGCTGAAGGAGGTTGTTGAGCTGATTTGAACAAGTGTGGTAGCTGAAATTTGGGGTGCTTATCTCATTAAAATGAACTTTTTAAAAATGTTCATCCCACAGTAATCACAGTAATGGAACATGCTAGAGTCCAGCCTATTTTTCACCCTCTCAAATGTGATGGAACATTACTGAAGGATGGTTTCTCCATTGAAAGGGACACAGAGATTTTCTTAATTCAAGTGTTGTAAGAGCTAAATAAATGAGCCCTTAGAAAGCTTTACATTTCTGCAGTTTTTAAAATGTAAAAATCCTGTTTAATAAGCCATAGGAAGCTGTATGCCATTTCCTAAGAATGAACGTTGAGGACAATAAAAGCTCTTCTCGCTCCCTTCAGAGTTCTTCCTGGACTTCTCTCCAATCAGAGAAACACACTGTGAAGCCACAGAAAGCCTGCTTCTCTGAATAAGTGTCAGTCTAGAAGAAACACTAGAATACAAATCAGTAGCTTTTCAGAAAATAAAAAAAAAACTGCTCTATTTACAGGCCTTTGGTGACATAAACAAAACCAGACTGTCGTATTTGCATTGAACTCTACTATTCAGGACTGCTGTTTTGATGCCTGCTCCAAAAATAATTTCTGTTGGGTGATTCTTCTCGTCCTACAAGGTTATCGACAATGTCACAGACAATATACAAAATAAGGTTCATTGTGTAGTTCCTGAACATGCCCTGAAGCTGAAACAGGGGTAATAGTGCTCATTTGAACCAAACTTATTTGACTGCACAGGGGAAATGAGAACGTTATTTTCCCGTTTCAGTTGAAAGTGGTCATGATGAAAAATTCCCTGGGCTCCTGTTCTATCCTTCTATCTTGACCTACACTATTTCTTGGCTCACAGACATTGTAAATGGCCTCTCTGGTGAAGCGGTGTCTTTGTGGAAGAGAGGCTTGCCGGAGAGAGGTCAGGGCAGGCTAAAAGGTGAAGGCTTCTTGCTATGTATCTTTGTGTCTCTTCTCTTTGGGGAGTTTCTGTTCCTGAGTAAAGAATGGAGGGAGACTGGGGAAAGAGAGGGAGTTAAAAAGGATATGAAGCAGCATGGCATAATGGATAGAGCATGGGACTGGGAATCAGAAGGTCGTGGATGTTCTAATCACGGCTTCACCCCTTGTCTGCTTTGTGACCTTGGGCAAGTCACTTCACTTCTCTGTGCCTCAGTTACCTCATCTGTAAAATGGAGATTGAGACTGTGAGCCCCTTGTGGGACTGGGACTATGTCCAACACGATTTGCTTGTAACCACCCAGCACTTAGTACAGTGCCTGGCACATAGTGAGGGCCCAATAATAATGATGGTATTTATTAAGCACTTACTATGTGCCAAGCACTGTTCTAAGCGCTGGTGTAGATACAAGGGTAAAGAGGTTGTCCCACGTGGGACTCACAGTCTTCATCCCTATTTTAGAGATGAGGGAACTGAGGCACAGAGAAGTTAAGAAGCTAGGCCATGGTCACACAGCAGGCACATGGCAAAGCCGGGATTAGAACTCATGTCCTCTGACTCCCAAGTCCAAGCTCTTTCTACTAAGCCACACTATTATTATTAGTCCACTTCCTGTCATGTAACTATCATGTCTTTTCTATTCTAGCTGACCTCAGCAGGAGGACAACTGATGTTTACTATCTCTTACGACTTGACAGAACAGAACACAGCTGTGGAAAGCATACTTCCGCTCAGTGTTATCCTAGAGGTAGAGTATATTTAGGCTTCAGTGTTTTCTCTCTCTCCAGATTAATCTCTTTTTACGGTTTTAATTTATTCTCACTATGTGGTCTTGTTTTGGGCTTACAGACTCCTAAAAAATCAATCATTATGGGAAGTTGTCCATTTTATTCAACAGGGAAGCATTTTCAGAGAAATTAAACTCAAAGTTCAGTGTGATCTTCAGTATGAAACCTGCAACTGATATTACCTATCAGAGTCATTCAAATTTCCAGGCCACTGTTTAACAAGAATAAGAGAGTTCATCATAGTGTTCCTGGGCAAATGCCTATTTGAGTCATTATATTTTTCCTTCTCAACTACCACCTTTGCTTTCTTCTGACTCTCCCCCCCTGAGTTTTCTGTTTTGCCCCGCTATCTATATTGCTACATTGTGCTTTATTATAGGAAAGGAGTGGGGGTTTCTGGGAGCTCAGCCCATATTAGAACACATCCAACCAAGGCTCGCTGTGTCTTATTCTACCCAAATTTATTTTGGGGTTAGGGACTGTGGGACCATCCCAACCAAGGGCCACATGCTGGAATACGTGGTAAAGCAGAGACTTAAATGATGGTGATATCGGTCAAGAGCATGGGCCTGAGAATTCAAAGGATGTTGGTTCTAATCGTGGCTCTGCCACATGTCTGCTATGTGACCTTGGGCAGGTCACTTCACTTCCCTGGATCTCAGTTACCTCATCTGTAAAGTGGGGATTAAGACTGTGAACCACATGTGGGACAGAGACTGTCCAACCTGATTAGCTTTGATGTAGATAAAACCTACATAAGCCAGACCTTAGCACAGAGCTTAGCACATAATAGGCACTTAACAAATACCACTATTATTATTATTGTTATCCAGGAGAATTTCTGTGGTAGCATTGGCTAGCCTCAAAAATTGGCCATCCTTTCTCCCACCTCCCCATCCACAACCATGGTAAACTTCCTGAAGTTGTTCAGAGAGACAGCCCCAACCTTGCAGGAGTCTTTGGAGTTTATATATTTTCCATTCATCAGAAGGTAAGGGAACAGGAAGAGTAAGAGGAATGTGAAAGAAAGGCAGCTGAGGTGTTGGGTTTTCCATGCAGCCAGCTCCCCCAAATTTTTTTGAGCTTCATATGCTCATGGAAACCTCAATCACTGGGCAGATCCAGGAAGGTCTGGGCACACTAAAGGCCTTAGCTTCAGTGGCTAGCTTCCCCACTTTGCAAAATCATCATGTAGTTAGGCAGCAAGTCCTTCTTTGCTATCAAATGGCCATATTTAATAAATGGAATGAAGTGGGAATTTTTCCTTGGATTCCTTGATCGGGATCACAAAAATCTCTGTGATAAACTAGGGCTCTTTGAAAGAAACATGCTCATTTGATATATTACTGACGGAATATAATACGACAAGACAGATCCAGCAGGAGAAAATCTAAGTGAAATAGATTGGTTGATTAAAGTAAGACACATTGCAGAGCCATCAGCAAGCTGAGAATATTAAATTCTTGGGGTTTTCTTGAATTTCCTTGTACCTTCATGGTGGAAAGGTTTTTTTAAAAAAATATCACCTGTAGATTTTTCTTCCTCCTTTTCCATTTGCCTATTTCTGAAACCACTCTTCCTATCAAGTGAGTGGTCAGGCTCACCATATCAATTTTCTAGAGGGTGGTTTGAATCAGACCGTCCCAATTCTAAACTTTTTGATGCAGATTAATCATTTGTTTATTCATTTTACTTTAGCTTCTCCCCTCCCTCATGCATTTCTCTAGGGAAGTGGCCTGCGAATCAGCTCGACCCAGGAGGGGTTGCACCTGCAGCCATCTGAAGAGCACACTAATGTGGTGCTGCTTAAACCAGAATCATTCACTATGCACAACAGCGTTTCCCCAATCAGCCGAAAAGAATTCATGACGGTCTTCACGAATATAAAGCGGCTTCTCATTCAGGCCACATACAGCTTTGGGATGGATGCCATCTTCAGGTAAAAGCAAGAATTATACTTTGATGCTTCCCCATGCCTTCGTGCAGAATCTTAAACTGACAGGCATCACAAACGTGTTTCCCATTAAGCATTTTGAATTTTGACGTAAGCTTTTAGCACGGGCTTAGTTTGGCCTGAAAATGGAGGGGTTTGTTTGTTTTGTTATTTTAAATAAGACAGTGCTCTGCACATAGTAAGTGCTCAATAAACACTATTGAATGAAAATACTATTGAATGGATCTAGTATACAGGTATTAGGATTTATAGAAAGATTCCCTGTTTTCTTTTGGTTCATAAAGAATTTCATTTCCATAATATGAGCTATCCTTTAAAAATGTCTCCACTAGGTGGGGCAGACCTGTCTGGATGCCCAGCCGGTGATATCAGCAGCGTGGCTCAGTGGAAAGAGCACGGGCTTTGGAGTCAGAGGTCATGAGTTCGAATCCCAGCTCTGCCACTTGTCAGCTGTGTGACTGTGGGCAAGTCACTTCACTTCTCTGTGCCTCAGTTACCTCATCTGTAAAATGGGGATGAAGACTGTGAGCCCCACGTGGGACAACCTGATTCCCCTGTGTCTACCCCAGCGCTTAGAACAGTGCTCTGCACATAGTAAGCGCTTAACAAATACCAACATTATTATATCATCCTATTATGCTGTGTGCCTGGGTCACAAGTGTTAGGTCACAGCTGTTGTGATTAGAAGTGTATTCAGTTTCACCTCTGCTGCCCCGCCTCTGCCCTTTCTGCAGTTCAGCTCTCTGGAGGCGTTGGTTTTCCTGTTCATTTCTCCCTTAGCTGCCATGATTCCAGGCTCTAAGATCCCAGTCTTCATGCTTGCCTGGTTCCTTCCTCCTCTTTCCTGCTGGCTCCATTCTCCTTCCCTTTTCCTCTCCCTCTTGTTTCTGCTCCAGCTTCTGCCCAGAGGTGAAACAAAGAAACCTGTAACTGAAATTCCCTATGATGTCATATATGTTAAGGGCTTGGAAACCCGCATAAAGAGTCCATTATCTTTCCTCCATGCCCTCAGTGGAGCAGGTCTCCCCACAGCCTCGTGGGAGCACGGTCCCCCAGTTCAGGGAACACTTAGGATGTAGGGCTGAGCCGATTCACATCCTATCCACCGACTCTGGCCACAAACACCCCCAGAGGGTGGTGGCGGATTGTGGGGAGTGTGGGAGGAGGAAGTCGAAGTGAACAAGTGGGCCACCATCAACTCCTTTATGCCAGAAAAGCTCTAGATTATAAACTCATTGTGCACAGGGATTGTGTCTGTTTATTGTTCTATTGTACTCTCCTAAGCACTTAATACAGTGCTCTGCACACAGTAAGTACCCAATAAATATGACTGAATGAGTGAATGAATGAAGGAACATGGATAGGAAAAGGGCAGAGGTCAGGGAACCTCAATAGTTCCTGGGCAGGGTGGTGGTTGAGGGGCTGCACTGGCTGGACTGGTCCATACTGTGGAGGTTTTACTCAGGCACCTTAATCTCCCATCACCTCCACCAACAGTGCTACCTCCCCGCAGATCTGCCTATACCCCTCCCATTGCCGACCCCCATCTTCCCAGATCCCCCATATGGAGCCCTGTTCCCATTGACAGTAGAGGTGAGCGGGCATTGTGAGGTTGGGGAGACGGTCACTTTCAACCCACCCATCTTCTGGCTTCCCGCTCTAGCCACTGGGAATCAGAGAGGGATGGGGTTGGCGGCAGATTGCCACCCCGGAATATTTTTCTAAACCTCAGTAGCCAATCTGGGGATTTCACAGAAACAGGTTCTGGCATGATCAGACACACTTCTAACACTGTTTCCACCCTTCCCACCGCCCAAGCAAAAGCCTCTGCTTCTATTATACGTGCAGATAAAATTTGAATAGGATTGTAATGGAAAGCACTTGAATGTGCTATTTTTTTCATTTAAGCTGAACAATCTTACACTTTCTCAGAGTTTCACACCAACCCTTTAGAGGCATATTATGTTAAAAAAAAAATGCTTGTTCAGGTGGAGTAAAACATAAGTATTTATATGAAAATCCCACCTTGAAATAACCAAGTGTTCAGTTGCCACAACCAATCAAGCCTTGTATATATTGAGCATTTACTTTGTGCAAAGCACTGTACTAGGCATTCTGGAGAGTATAATACAATTAAACATCATCCCTGCTCTTGGAAAGCTTACAGTCATTAATAATTGGGAAGTAGTTATTATTTAATTTTATGGCAGAGAAAACTTCTGGAAGGCATATGATGATAAAAGATAAACTAAAATATTAATTTTAGAGGCTGCTAGTTTCATACCTGCAACTTCCACCCCCTCAAAATTGTGAATTACCATGGTGAAAGGTGAATCACAGTATAGGCGCATTTCAATGACTAAAGTAGCTGTTGTGTGTTCTTTCATAAAAATAATAACAACGCTAACAATAATAATAATAGTATGTGGTACTTCAGTGCTTTCATTTATCCAAGCACTGGCGTAGACACAAAATAATCCAGTCAGATACTGTCCATGTCCCACATAGGTCTCACAGTCTAAGTAAAAGGGAGATATCCCTGTATTATTGATGAGGAACCTGAAGCACAGACAAGTTAAGTTACTTGTCCAAGGCCACATATCAGGCAAGTGGCAGAGCAGAAATTAGATCACAGGCCCTTTCACTCCCAGACCCTAGTGCTCTTTTAGTAGGCAAAACTGCTATTCTTCAGGGGTAACTGCCTCTCTCTTTCTGTGGTTAGAAAGAAAGAATTCTCTCCTTGGATTTTATAGCTCATAAATCCCATTTTGAAATCCCATGTCTAGCCTTACAGAAAGTGTGATTCTGCTTCACATTAAAATTCCTATAAATTTTGTTTTCCCAGAATTTATGTGTGGTCAGAATTTTCTCACTCCTCTCAACTTCCATTTTTGGAGTGATACTATTTTTGAAGATAATTTCAAATTTCCACCACATCATAATTACCTTATTTTCCTGAATGTTCAATAATAATCAATTGATCAATAAATCATATTTTGAGCATTTATAATATACAGAGCATTGTACTGAGCACTTGAGAGAATATAGTATAATTAGCAGAATGTCTGCTAATTCTGAAGGAGTCAGAAGGTCATGGGTTCTAATCTCAGCTCCACCACTTGTCTGTTGTGTGACCTTGGGCAAGTCACTTCACTTCTCTATGCCTCAGTTACCTCATCTGTAAAATGGAGATTGAGACTGCGAGCCCCACGTGGGTCAGGGACTGTGTCCAACCTGATTTGCTTGTATCCACCCCAGTGCCTAGAACAATGCTTGGCACACAGTAAGTGCTTACCAAATACCATTATTATTATTATTATTGTTCTATTGTATTGTACTCTCCCAAATGCTTAGTCAGTGCTCTGCACATAGAAGCAATCAATAAATTGACTGACTGATCCTCATTTTACAAATGAGGAAGCTGGGATGCAGAGAGGTTCAGTAATTTGTCTAAATTCACAGAGCAGGCAGTGGTAAAGCTGGTTTTAGAACCCAAGGCTCAACTCCCAGAATCATCCTATTTCTACTATGCCATGCTAATTTTGAAGAAATCTTTTAAATGAACGCTAACCTTTTGCTAGAATCTCTCACTAGCCATTAAATTGGTACTCTGGAGCAAGAAGCATAGACTAGTGGAAAGAACACACTGGATTGAGAGTCAGAAGATCTGGGTTCTAATACCAGTTCTGCTCCTTGCCTGCTGTGTGACCTTGGGAAAGTCCTAAACATCTCTGTGCCTCAGGTTCCCTGTAAAAATGGGGTTAAGATATCTCTTCTATTTCCCCCTTAGATTATGAGCCCTATGTAGGACAGGGATTCTGTCCAATTTGATTATCCCATATATACCCCAGCACTGGTAACTTTTCTTGGTACATAGTAAGTGCTTAACAAATATCATAATTGCTCTTAGTAGTAGTAGTAGTAGTAAGTGTGGCTTAGTGGAAAGAGCCCGGGCTTGGGAGTCAGAGGTCATGGGTTCTAATCCCAGCTCAGCTACTTGTCTGTTGTGTGATCTTGGGCAAGTCACTTACTTCTCTGTGCCTCAGTTCCCTCATCTGTAAAATGGGGATTAAGACTGTGAGCCCCATGTGGGACAGCCCGATCACCTTGTATTTACCCCAGCGCTTAGAACAGTGCTTGGTACATAGTAAGCACTTAACAAATACCATCATTATTATTAGTAGTACTAATAGTAATCGTACTGCTATTTTACTAAAGTCCTCTTCAACAGATTTTTCTTCCTCTTTCTCTCCTTTTCCTCCATCACCTGCTTTGCCTTTACTTGGTAATATTTCAACTAAATGGAGTCATCATCTCTCCAAGGAGGGACTTGTAGATCCATAAACATGACTACTGCCAAAGAGCAATATCCTTTCACATAGGCAATGCTAAAACATGGGGCTGATATGCTATGAAGACAAAAAGCAGAACCCACAAATTAATTATGGCTTTTCCCCACATTTAGTCAATAGAGAATGTCATGCTTTTTAAACAGTGCAGACATGAGCGCTCTAGCTTTCAAAATGACTGACAACCAAATCGACAAAATGTGGCTAGGGGCTGGGTTTTTTTGTCAGCGTTCCATCTAAGACTAGCTCATCCAAAGCCTTTCCCTCGTGATTTATGTCAGATAATTCCACTGTCTCCACTTCTTAAAATCACTGGTTTCATTTGAAGCCTCCCCATTAAGTGAATGACATGTTCATAGAGGATAGCTATAAGAGCCAACACAGCAGCAAACCCAGGTATGTGGCAGCTTTGTTCAGGCTGCATTACCCTAGAGCACAGAGTTTCAATCTGGGCAAATGAATGTCAGGTATTGAAACCCCTTTTCCTCCCCCCTCCACTTCAGTAGAGCAGAAAATCAGCATGGATCTTTGATTCAAGAATACAATTATGTTTTATTTATTCCCCATCAGCCAGGGTCATGTTTGTAAAACATCAGTCAAGTTGATTACAATTTGTCTGGCACAATGGGTTTCTGACTGGGTTTGAGACCGGTGCCAGAACCCGAAGAAGGTCTGTGGTGTCAAAGAGGATTAGCATGCCTGTGGTCTGAGACTGGATTCATCTCTGTGAGAAGAGGCCCTTCCTTGGGAGGAGGAGGAGGAAAAGAAGGAAAGCAAAAAGGGGGAAGGGGAGGGAGGCAGAGGGAAAAAGGCGGTGGTTGTTGCTTTCAACTGAACACTTATTTGATGATCTAGTGAAAGGTATTATAACATTCCAAGGAGCAGCTGGTCTGGGGACCTGGTTTACCTGGGAGCTAAGCAAAATGTAAATGCTAGCAGTATTTCTCACCTGATATACTTTCTGTCCCTACTCATTTCATGAAAAGTATAAACCAGAGAGCTTTCACTGACCCACTGAAAGTCACTTGGAAGATCTCCAAGAGGCCTTCCCTGACTAAACCCTCTCTTTCTTTTCTCCCACTCCCTTTTGCATCACCCTGACTTGCTCCCTGTATTCATTTCCCCATCCCAATCCCACAACACTTATGTACATATCTGAAATTTATTTATTTACATTAATGTCTATCTCCCCCTCTAGACTCTAAGCTTGTTGTGGGCAGGGAATGTGTCTGTTTATGGTTACACTGTACTCTCCCAAGTGTTTAATACAGTGCTCTGCACACAGTAAGTGTTCAATAAATACAATTGACTGAATGACTGACTTCAGGGGTTGTTAGCCCTTTTTCTCAAATAGAAGATAATAAGTGTGCATTTCGGCCTATTGTAAGGATCCTGGGATGGGGGGATTGGAAACCTAGGTTCTACTAACAGCTCTGCCAGTGTTGGTCTGTGACCCTGGGAAAGTCATATAATCATCTTGTGCCTCAGTTTCCTCATCTGTAAAATAGGGATAAGGTGCCCGCTCTCCATACTTAGATTTTGAGTTCCACTTGAGACAAAAATTGCATCTGATCTAATTATCCTGTAACTACCCCAGTTTTCAGCACAATGCCTCATACTTAGTGTTCAAGTCTCCTATCAAGAAAGATACATTAGCTGCAGTCCTGAGACTTCAGAACCAAGCACTATAAAGGAATGAATTATAGTGGTAGTGGTTTGTGCATTCTCTTGTACTTACCTGTCAAGGTTCTGTTGGGGCATGAATGCAACGAGCAAATAGGTAGGTAGGGTACATAACCATGGGATCATGTCAGTGCTGCTCCATGCCCAGAGGGTGGTTATTATTAATAATAACAATACTAATAATGGTATTTGTTAAGTGCTATGTGTCAAGCATTATTCTAAGCTCTGGGGTAGATACAGGCTAATCAGGCTGGACCCAGTCCTTGTCCTACATGGAGATAACAGTCTTAATCCCCATTTTACACATGAGGTAACTGAGGCACAGAACCGTGAAGTGACTTGTCCAAGGTCACACAGCAGACATGTGGCAGAGCAGAGATTAGAAACTACATCCTCTGATTCCCAGGCCCATGCTCCATTCTCTTATTAACTAGGAAAGGGTGACTTTCCTCATAAGAGTGGAGGAGCAGAGGTTTGTGCTTTTACCATGGCTCCTGCTTTTTTTCTGTAAATGCCCTGTCTTCTGTAAATGCACTGCCTTTTGAGCCTGGATTTGAGATAGTTGTTCCCCAGTGCCTGGCTCTCTCTGGACTCCTGCAGCTTTACCAGGTGAGGTTGGGTGCTGGTTTCAAAGAAGAAAACTTGTCATGATGAATGGAGTTGGGATGGTTTCCTGAATTCAGTAGATTAAAAGAATGATTACGTTAGATTAGTGTTCCAAGCCCATCCTCCAAACAGGATACTGTGACCTCCACCCGAGTGATTCCTTCAAATGTTAAGTGAGATGAGGAACATCCTGGAAACTGAAGAAACAAAGACCCAAGACACTGCCATTTTTGAAATATAGTTTGTTCTAAGAAATCGTATTTCCTCACTTGGAGGAAGTTAAAATATGAATTTTTTTTTAATTCAATACAGAATAATGTGTGTTGCAGCTAATGCTTATTTACAACATTGTTCCCAAATTATGATCTTGCCTCTAATCAATCAATCAATGGTATTTATTGAACAATTAGTGTGTGCCGAGCACTACCCCAAGCACTTGAGAGAGTACAATACAGTAGAATTAGCAGACATGTTCCCTGACTATAGTGAGCTCACAGTCTAGCGGGGGAGAGTCCTTCCTTAGATTTGATCCTTCAGAATGGAAAAAAAAATCCATAGCCAATCACATATAACCATTTGCCCATCTGCACAGGCTCTCTTTCTCTCTCTTGCTGTCTCTCTCCCTCTCTTCCTACCCACCACCCTCCCTCGCTCCCCCTCGAATACCTTCCATTCAGTGACAGTTCCAACAGCCATAGCCAAGGGAGAAATGGCCAGGGATTTCTAGAGCAGGGAATCTGCTCACTCCTCAGGCCCCCTGCCAAGTGGGTAACTGTTTGGCATAGAACCACTCAGCTGATTGCATCACCCGGACCACAAACAGCTGCGGGGTAGGATTTGAGGCAAAGAGGTTAGGGAAGCCCAGAGCAGAGATGAGAGGATGCCCCAGTTAGGCATCTGATTGAGAAGAGAATGGTGTTGGACAAAAAGCCTGAAAGTCAGCAGAATTCATTCATTTAGTAGTATATATTGAGCGCTTACTATGTGCAGAACAATGTACTAAGCGCTTGGAAAATACAAATTGGTAACAGATAGAGACAGTCCCTGCCCTTTGACGGGCTTATAGTCTAATCAGGGGAGACAGACAGACAAGAACAATAGCAATAAATAGAATCGAGGGGAAGAACATCTCATTAAAACAATAGCAAATAAATAGAGTCAAGGTGATGAACATCTCATTATCAAAATAAATAGGGTAATGAAGATATATACAGTTAAGTGGACAAGTACAGTGCTGAGCGGATGGGAAGGGAGAGGGGGAGGAGCAGAGGGAAAGGGGGGAGAAAAGGGTTTAGCTGCGGAGAGGCGAAGGGTGGGGTGGGTAGAGGGAGCAGATGGAAAAGGGGAGCTCAGTCTGGGAAGACCTCTTGGAGGAGGTGAGCTTTAAGTAGGATTTTGAAGAGGGGAAGAGAATTAGTTTGGCGGAGGTGAGGAGGGAGGGCACTCCAGGACCGCGGGAGGACGTGGCCCAAGGGTCAACGGCGGGATAGGCAAGAACGGGGGACGGTGAGGAGGTGGGCAGCAGAGGGTGCAGGGTGGGCAGTGGAAAGAGAGGAGAAGTAGGAGGGGGCAAGGTGATGGAGATCCTTGAAGCCTAGAGTGAGAAGTTTTTGTTACCAGGGAAGGGTTTGTGAATGCGGTGCCCATTGAAAGCATGACTGGCATTGGGTGAAGGGAGGTATTAAGTTAGAAAACAAAACCAGAAGGGAATAGGCAGTTGATTCCTGGAATTTCTATAAAATGCCTAGTGTCAAGTGACTGTTGCTACTGAAACTCATAACAAATTCCTGATTATCTGTTTATGGCCAGAAGGTGTGGTAGTGTGATCTGTGAGGGTGGGACCTACAGTATTGGGGAGAGAGTGCAGAGAGGAGTGAGCATTTGCCATTCCTCCAAAATCCAGTAGCTAGCCTTTAGGGGTACTGGCTAGCTGAACCCCAAATGCTTCCTGTGATTTTTAATGGTGCCAAAAGGATGAATGGTAGGCCAAAAGGAGTCTAGGATGATATTAGCAAATTACTGGGTCAGTCTTGGGGTACATTAGCATGGAGCCCAAAGAGGGCATACCCCTACTGTAAATTGCTATCTGGTGTCACAACTGGGCATCCAACTTCAAAGGTAATTGGAAACACCACCCACACATGCTTTTTCTCACACACTTTCATAGATCCACTAAATCTATTTCTCACAGCTATACCAGGATTATGCACTCGCTCTTCCTTGCATTAACAATCAATCAATCTTATTTATTGGGCACTGAATTAAGTACTTTGTAGAGTACAGTATAAGAGTCGGTAGACACATTTCCTACCCAAAAGGAGCTTACGGTCTACATGTGCCCTTGCTTCTCTCCCTTTTAAAATCAACCAAAGGTATTTATTGGCTTACTATGTGCAGAGCACTGTACCAACTGCTTTGCAGAGTACAACAGAAATAGCAGACATGTTCCCTGTCCATAAAAAGCTTACAGTCTAGAGGGGGAGACAGACATTAATATGAATAAATAAGTAATTTATAATCTATAATTTTAAGATATACACATAAATGCTGTGGGATTGGGGGTGGGGTGAAGATCAAATGTCCAAAGGTCACAGAACCAAGCATATAGATGATGAGGGGAGAGTGAGCCAGAGAAAAGAAACCTTAATCAGGGAAGCCCTCTTAGAAAAGATGTGACCTTAATCATGATTTGAAGGTGGAGAAAGTAATAATAATAATAGTAATGTTGGTATTTGCTAAGCACTTACTATGTGCAGAGCACTGTTCTAAGCGCTGGGGGATACAAGGTGATCATGTTGTCCCACATGGGGCTCACAGTTTTAATCCCCATTTTACAGATGAAGTAACTGAGGCACAGAGAAGTTAAGTGACTTGCCCACAGTCACACAGCTGACAAGTGGCAGAGTCGGGATTCGAACCCACGACCTCTGACTCCGAAGCCCAGGCTCTTTCCACTGAGCCACACTGCTTCTCTTCACCATCACTTCAGAAAGTGATGGTCTGGTGTATATGGAGGGGGAGGGAGTTTCAGGCTAAGGAGAGGACATGGGAAAAGGGTTGGCCAGATTATAGATGGGATCGGAGCACAGTGAGTAAGCTGGTACTAGAGAAGTAGAGTGTGCAGGTTGGGCTGTAGTAGATTAGTGAGATGAGGTTGGAAGGGAAAAGTTGATCAAGTGCTTTAAAGTCAATGGTAAGGCACTTTTGTTTGATCTGGAGGTGGAGGAGCAGCCATTGGAGGTCCTTGAGGAGTGGAGAGACATGGACTCACTGTGTTTGCTGATAATTGATCCATGCCCCAAAGTGAAGTTTGGACTGGAGAAAGAGGAGTCCAGGAGTCCTGCGAGTCAGCGAGGAGGCAGATGCAGTAGTCAAGCCAGGAGAGGATAAGTGCTTGGATCAGCATGGCAGCAGTTTGTATGGAGAGGAAAGGGCAGATTTTGTGTCCTTGCAATGCTGTGAAGGTAGAATATACAGGATTTGGTGGCAGATTGAATATGTGGGTGGAATAAGAGAGATGAATGGAGGACAAAGCCCAGATTTCGGGATTGTGAGATAGGGCAGAGCAGCAGCAGCCCTGTTGATATGGGTCCTACAATCCTTCCTCATGTGTCCTTCACCACTCCTCCCATCTCTCTATTTTTTAATGGTATTTTGTTAAGTATTCACACTGTGTCAGGCACTGTACTATGCTCTAAGATAGAAGATCATCAGGTTGGACACACTCCATGTCCCACATAGGATTTACCATCTTAATCCCCATTTTACAATTTAAGTAACTGAGGCATATAAAAGTCAAGTGACTTGCCCAAGGTCACACAGCAGACAGGTGGCAGAGCTGGGTTTAGAGCCCAGGTTCTCCAACTCCCAGGGCCGTGCTTTTCCACTAGACCACACTATTTCTCAGTTCTTGACCGTGAGCTCTCTGATAGGCTAGAAACTGAATTATCAGCCTAGCTCCCTTCCCTTGTGCCTAGCCCAGTGTTTTGTGCAAACACTGAATGAAGGGCTACATATACCAAAAATATCCATGAGTAGCACAGACCTACAGGGACCATGAAGGTCCCAGGAGGCAAGAAGTTCAAGTTATTGGCAGAGTGGGTGGGCAATTTTCATAAATACTGATTCTAAGATGGGAGGCTGACTGAAAAGACAACCAATCTTTTCTCCATTCTGCAGAATCTGCATTGTATTATTTGAGAAATAGTTTTTCCTTCAGCACTTGCTGAAGTGAATAATATCAAAGATGACATTCATTGAAGAGTTTGCAACAATTCTGAAGGCTGAATTGGGTTTTCAAAGGATCTTGGTCTAAGAGGATATATACCTGGGAAGAAATAAATTGCAGTATCCTATCAAATCTTCATATACATGACCCAACATACAACTGTTGTTAGCGTGTCCCTTTCAATCTTGTCTTTTTCAAAATGCTCAACTTAGTCTTTAGAACAGTTGCAAATTTGTTTACAAATTTTATATGAACATGCTAACTCATACTAGAAAAATGCACAGGGACATGTTTCAAATTGGACACACAAAAAGTGTGATAGCATGGAAGAAAACACTGGGAAAAAATAAGGTTTTAAAAAATTGTTGTCCTCAAATAGAAATCAAAATAATTTGCCGTATCACAGAGATGAGAAAATAGATTGCCATTTATTGTTACGCTGAGGTTTATTTTCCGAAGAAACCAATTCTTCAGTTTTTGATACTTTGGACAGCAGCCTACCCATCAGAACCAGAACTGTGGCAGAATACACTCGTTATTTCCCTATCAACTCTCTCCTTTGTCCATGCCAGAGAATATTCTAATCACATCCCATCTGCTCCGCCCCATTTCTGTGGTAGAGAATACACTGATTGTATCCCATCTGCTTTGCCTCAGTTCTGTGGCAGAGAATATGCTGATTGTATCCCATCTGCTCGGACCTGCTTCTGATTCATCTTGTTTGTGTTTAGAAGTAATACTCAGGAGGCAGTAATAGTCAGCAGAAGTAGTTGGTTTAGTGGACAAAATTCTCAGAATTCTTTACTCTCCCAAATCTGTCTCCCTCACATATGTGTCATTTATTTAAATAAATCTAACATGGTATTGAGGGTTGGGAATGACCACGATGAAAGGAACAAAAAAAATCTATGGGAACATATCTTCTGAGAGACTGATTAACACTTAAAACTGTTAAACACATTAAAATCCCATTTAGCAAACAACAGAAACTAATGAACTTTGGTAATACTTTGTGAATGTAAATGCAGAATATTACTAAGTGAGATGTTTGGGTGGAGAAATGTCTCTGTTTGAAATGGTTACATGGATTGAGGGAAGGAACAGCTGCTATTCAATAAACTAATGAAATTTGGCAGTTCATTAGTAATATTTTGGTTGATGAGTCTTCCTTCTAAAACTATTTGTGTTTTTTTTTGTGCCGCTTTGGTTTCTAGGCTTCTAATTTTGTTTCTCTAATTACCATTTGCTTATTGTTTCTGGGCCAAAAAACAAAAAATCACAGATTCTCATAAAACTCTAGAGCTTAAAGGGACCTCAAAAGCTCATTTAGATCAACCCCATGTTTCCAGGTGAATCAGTAGTAAACCATCCAAGATATATGGGAATGAAGAATCATAACTGCTCTGGTTGTGTTTCTAATATTTTATTTCCCCCGTTCAGCAGTCCAGAAGTCTTTCTGCATATGCAAACTACAATTTCTCCCACTTGAATTCAAGACCATTTCCTCTTGTGTAGTCCTCAGTGAACAGGGAGAGCAATAGAATTAGTAGACTTGTCCTTTGCCCTGAAGGAGCTCACAGTCTAGCAGAAAAGATGAACACTACCATAAATTACAGGTAGGAGGAAGTAATACAATATATCAGCCAATGGTATTTATTGCACACATACTTTGTGCAGAAAAACGTCTATTAAGAGGTTGGAGAGCACAGTACCACAGAATTGGGAGACATGTTCCCTGACCTGCAGTAGCTTACACACTAGAGGGGAAGAAGACTTTAAAATATATTATGCACATGTTCTAAGTGCTGTGGGGCTGAGGGTGGGGTGAATATCAAGTGCTTAAGGACGACACAGAAGAGAGAGAGAGAGAGTAGGAGAAGTTAGGGCTTAGTTGATGAAGGCCTCTACCGGGAAATGAGATTTTAATAAGACTTTGAAGGTGGGGAGTTAATGGTGTGTCGTATATGGAGCGGGAAGGAGTTCAAATTAGAAGGAGGACATGGACAAGTGGTTGACAATGAGATTTAAATGAAATCAAAGTACAGTACATCAGTAGGCACTGGAGGGGTGAAGCGTGTAGGCTAGGATGCAATAAGAAATGAGAGAGATAAGGTAGGAGGGGGAGTGCTTTAAAGTCAATGGTAAGGAGTTTGTTTGATACAGAAGTGATTGGAGGTTTTGGAGAAATGGAGAAATTAGAAAAATGATCCAGGAGCAGAGTGAAGTAAGGACTGTAGTGGGAAGAATTAGGAAGAAAGGAGGTCAGTGAGGAGGCTGATGCAGTAGTCAAGGCAGTATATGAAAAATTCTTGGATTAGCATAGAAGTAGTTTGTATGGAGAGGAAATAAATTCCTTTGGGGAATTTTCTGAGATATTCTATGTACTTCCTGTGATTTCCTAAAGATCTCCCACTGTCAAGTCTGCCTCCAAACCACTGCTTATGTCACCCTTTCTTCCCCTTCTTCAAAGTCCATCTACAAAGTTTCTTCCTCCAGGAAACATTCCTTGATTAATCCCCCACATCACTGTGATCCAGTTACCCTTCAGCCACCTCAGCAATCTTATGCCCCTTTAGATGTTTCATTTTGTATTGATTTATTTATGCATCTGTGTTTATTTTTCATATCTATTTTCACATTCTACTAATTACTGCATATTCACCAACTTGCATCTACTTGTCTTCCCAATGTGACAAGAAAGCCAAGGACTTTATACTTATCATCTGTGTCTCCCAAGCGTCAGGCATAGTGCTCTGGTCAGGATAGAGTATGAGTGACATGTCATAAGTTGCTCAGCAGGCCAGTGGCAGAGAGGGGTCTAGAACTCTGGTCTCCTGATTCCCAGTCCCATGGTGTTTTGTGTAGACCATGCTGCCTTCCCAAGAAAGAAAATTTCCACACTTTAGTAATAATAATAGGAATCGTGGTATTTAAATAACTACTATGTGCCAGGCACTGTACTAAGTGCTGGGGTGGATACAAGCAAATTGAGATAGACACAGTCCCTGTCCCACATGGGACTCACAGTCTTAATCCCTATTTATACAGATGAGGTAACTGAGTTACAGAGAAGGGACTTGTCCAAGGTAAAACAGCTATCAAGTGGAGGAGTGAGTTTTAGAGCTCAGGTCCTTGTGACTCCCAGGCTGGTGCTCTATCCATTAGGCCATGCTGCTTCCTTTCATATGACCGTAAGAAAAGAGCCTCCCCCCTAAAAATGATGCCTTTTTCATTGGTACTGTTTTTAAAATCATTGGTTTACCCCTTTTTAACAAATTTTTTCCTCCCCTTTTTCACAGGTTAAAGTCTGTTCACCTCGAATCAGCAGTTCCTTATTCCACAGATGGAGACATTGCTACTGCTGTGGAATTATGCCAGTGTCCTTCTGGATACAGTGGTGCTTCTTGTGAAGTAAGTTTCTGATGGTGGCTGTGAGGTTTTGTCTTCAAAGCTAACTCAGTTAATTCATTGTATGCATTCAACACCTATTGTGTGCTAAGCACTATATTGGGAGTTTAGGAGACTTGACCTCTGTCCTGAAGGAGCTCAGGTCTAGCAGGAGAGATGGACACTAACATACTACAGGTAGAATAATAATGATAATTATGGTATTTGTTAAGTGGTTACTATGTTCCAAGCACTGTTCTAAGCACTGGGTTAGATACAGGGTAATCAGGTTGTCCTATGTATCTCACACTTTTAATCATTATTTTACAGAGGAGGTAACTGAGGCACAGAGAGGTTAAGTGACTTGCCTGAGGTCATACAGCAGACAGTGACGGTATATATCAGTCAATGGTATTTGTTCAGTTGTATGTATTGAGCACTTACTGTATGCAGAGCATTGTACTAAGTGCTTGGGAGACTACAATACAACAATAAATAGACACATTCCCTACCCACAATGAATTTATAGTCTGATTGCTTACTGTGTGTAGAGTATTATACTAAGCTCTTGGGAAAATACTATATCAGAGAATTGGTATATACTTTCTCTGACCAGAATGTTAAGTCCCTTAAAGAGGAAAGATGGGTAATAATAATAATGTTGGTATTTGTTAAGTGCTTACTATGTGCCGAGCACTGTTCTAAGCGCTGGGGTAGACACAGGGGAATCAGGTTGTCCCACGTGGGGATCACAGTCTTAATCCCCATTTTACAGATGAGGTAACTGAGGCACCGAGAAGTTAAGTGACTTGCCCAAAGTCACACAGCTGACAAGTGGCCGAGCCGGGATTTGAACCCATGACCTCTGACTCCAAAGCCCGTGCTCTTTCCACTAAGCCACGCTGGGTACACAGAAGGGGGCCTATAAACCTGTAAATTCAGAAGGTGTTTAGTTTCCAGATCTCTTGGTAAAATAGCATCACCCTTGCTAAGTATGAGGGAAAACAATGAAAAACCCATCATCATCAAAAAGTATCAGGTGCCCATGCATACACTTCTTGATGAATTTGCAATCTAAAATAAACAATCGGAATGCATAGAAACAAATCAAATGAAACAGATACAACTGAATGTTGTATGTACCTGGGGTGGCCAAACCAAGGTTTGTGAGCCGCACATGACTCCTCTTCACTTACTTTGCAGTTTCCACATGTTTGCCTTAGTGTTTATTGTGTTATGTAGTGACCACAGGCTGTAGTGTGCATGTTGACCTGGGTGAGCTAGAAGGGCCATATCTGGCCCTTGCTTTCTGCCTCTTTTTCACCAACCCCGCTAGCCACCACTCTCCCTTACCACAGGCATGCATGCTTACTGCTCTGGTTAAAGAAATTATTTTTTGATCAGCCGTTTTATGCTTCTTGTTTGATGTTATTCAGCTCGTGAGGTTTGGCCACCCCCTGGGATATATCAGGTGCAGAGAATTCATGGAATAAATGAATCTATTAAATTGAAATATTATCACTGGATCTAGCATATTTGTAAATACCTCTGGGCAATGGACATGGCCAAATAAGATGAGGGAGTTGTAGGTTCAGATAATTTGGTCCTAGGTCAAATGTTATAACTTCAGAAGGCTTGTAAAGAGAGATAATTAGGGGAGGGAGTAAGGATGTCCTAGGCCTAAGGTGAGTTCAAAGTCAGAAATGGGATGCAAGGGGTGGGGTGGGAGCTGTGAGCAAAAGAGAAACAGAATGTGTGTTTGTGTGTGTGTGTAAAAGCAAGAGAGAGAGAGAGAGGCACACAGAGAGATTGCGTGAGTGAGTTTCTAACAGCTGAAATTCTCAGAATATTCCTTGTTTTTCCTTTTCTTTCAGTGTTTTGTCTTCTGGCTATTTTTCAGTCTGTAGCTCCTGTCTTGCCACTGTCATATTTTCATTCTTCACTTCTCTGCTTTATTTTACCATTTCAGAAGAAAGATCAAGCTAATGCTTCCTCTAATCTCACACCTGCCAATAAAGCTAAGGTCAGTGCAAAGCAGTATTGTCAGGAAGACTACCTCTCTGCGAAGTGTCTACCACCTCAGCCGTGTGACTACCCATCCCTCTAAGTTTTCTGGCTGACATGTTTTGTCATGTGCAACCCCGTCACATGGGTCCCATTCTGACATTTGTGTTCTCTCCCTTCCAGTCCTGCTGGCCAAGGCACCGGAGAGTGAATGGGACGCTCTTTGGTGGGATCTGTGAGCCGTGCCAGTGCTTTGGCCATGCGGAGTCCTGCGATGATGTGACCGGAGAATGCCTGGTAAGTATTGTGTCCTCGGGGAAGAGTGATTGATGAAGTTAAGATCAGCTCGATAACCCTGTGCCATTGCACTATCTTTGAAACTTGTGTTGCTCAAAGGATGGAGGTGTAATTTGGCAGAGGGAAATCTTTATCGATAATTGCCTTTGGATCAGGATGGAGTTGATCAGAAAAACCTGCAGGAAGAAACACTGGGAAGTCACCATAGCTTGAACTATTGAAATGGGATCAACAAAACCTTGCATGACATGATCGACATGGAGAAATGGGTAAACCAGAGGTTTCCCTCTTCCCTATCAACTAGCATGAATAGCAGAGTGTGTATTATATTTTCTATTTACACTCTGAATCACATTCCCTATCCATAATAACCTCGGGAAAACAGAGCCACAGCTGACATTTTGGCAGCTGGGAGATGGTGTTTTGGTTTTTTGTTGTTGTTGTTGTTGTTATTTTTTTAATAGACAAACAGGCTTAATAAGAATTTGGTTTGTCTTTATTGTTAAAAAGATGAAACTTGAAAATCATACAAAGCAACATGATTTTGCAATTACAACCCTGCTTTTTTATCCAAAGCATTTCCACCAAGAAAGTAACTTTTTCCATCAAAGCCTTTGAATTGGTGAATTATGCTGAATAGACTGTTCTGATTAACTCAAGGGCATTTTAGTTTTATATTGTCTGACATACCATGAAGCTTGAAACAACATTTCTCATTTCATTAGTCTTGCAGAGAAATAATTTGAGTCAATGCCAATTTAACAGGATATCATACTCCTATTTCCCTATAGAATTTTAGGCAAATTCTGTTGTTCCAGATTGCTTTATGGGATATTTTTCTTTCTTTCTTCCTCTCCTGCCTTCCTCCATCTGCCTCTCTTCCTTTCTCTCTTTCTCTTTCTTTTTTCATTACTTATTTTTCTGAGGGAATAGCTGCTAGAGAAAGCCTAAAATGAAAATGCAGGGTTTTTATAATGCAATTTGACATCCAGAATTGCTGTTGGACTACCTCCTTCTCCCTATATGAGATGATGCTTAATTGCATTGCAAGGCAAAACAAGATAGCTTTAATTTGGGTATCAGTAGATTTTGTTTTTTTCAATAGCTTTGTCACGAGCAGAGTCCCGAACCAATTCTTCAGTTCATACTGTGAATCTTAAAATGGATCTAGGAAAAAGACAACACCGTGACAGTTACCTTTAGTGGGAAATGTTTATCTCCTGATTGAACATGGGTTTGTCTTTCCCTACTCCTCAAAGAGGAAAAGAATCTGTTAATATGATTGGGCCCCTGTGTAGCTCCCAGACATATACTTTATAGGATTAACTGGGAAGGAATTATTCAAGAATGGAAAGGAGATGCTGGTGTAATAGCTCACATGGCAAAATGTAAATCAGTGGCATTTATTCCACAAATGGTATTTGTGGAGCATTGTACTAAATTCCTGGGAGAACTGAGCATCCCAGGAATGTAGTTGGTAGATATGTTACCTGCTCAAACAAACTATAAGTTTGTTGTGGGCAGAATACATTTCTACCAACTCTGATATATTGTACTCTCCCAAGTGCTTAGTACAGCACTCTGCAACCAGTAAGTATGCAATAAATGCAATTGATTGACTCAATGAGCCCAGAGTCTAGAGGGGGAGACAGACATTTACATAAATAAATTATTTATAACGTATATTTTAAAGACATGTACTTGAGTCCTGTGGGGTTGAGGGTAGGGTGACTATCAAATGCCCAAAGGTCACAGGTACAAGTGCATAAACAAAATGCACAGAAAATCCACAAAATGATTAAACTATTTGTTAAGCATTTACTATGTTCCAGGGGCTGAACTAGTAAAGTAGATACAAGAATAATCCCACACAGTCCCTGTCCCACACTGGACATTACTTTTAAGAGAGGCTATCTTCAGTACAGTGTCTCCCAACCTCTTGCTTAGCTGATAGAAATCCAGTGACTAAAGTTTTATCAGCTCTTTCCTCTCTGTTGTGATTCCATTCAATTTTAGTGAGATTTAGCAGTCTCTTCATTTGTTGGGTGACTGAGGGTAAGGCGTGATGATTTCTGACAGATCTTTCTCCTGTTGGTTCCTGACGCATACCACATTGGGGCTGTGATTGATTGAGACCCAGAAATATGTTACCCAGAACTCCTGAAAGGATGCTTTGGGGAAACATAAAAGGAAGATACAGGACGAAGTTCAACATGCCTCAGTTAGAAAGTATGGCCCTGCACGAAAAGCAACCTAGAGTGGGAGGAGTGGAGTTGTCCTGGTGATTTTGGTTGCATATCCCAGAGTAAAGTTTACTGAAAATGCTGCTTTTCACTCTGGATCATAGGGTTTTTGACACAATTCATGAAATGGAGGATGTTCAAACCCTCTGGAAGAGAAATGTTTCACTTCAAAGGCATTCCTTTTTTATAGACTTACATGGCCTTTTGGCTCCCTCATTATTATTCATTGGGCTTTTTCCCCCTGCAGTATCACAACAATTTAGACACCTAATTTTACTGATATGACTTTGCTTTTTTACTCTTGAGCTTTGAAAGAGAACTGAAATCTTTTGTGATTTTTTTTTCCACTTGGGATTAAGGCTAATGTTATCTGTTGACTGTAGGCCTTTTTAAAAAGATCATTTTTTGCTCCCATCTTGAAGTAGCTGGGAGAGACTTCTGATCCCCTAGAAGAACCATATGAAAAGGTTTATTTGTATTGTGCTATACACCGTTCTTTGATTTAATAGCCAATCCAGTGCAAACTCAGAAATCCCTGTGACAGCATAACCCTCCCCACTCTTCATCCCCCTGCCCCAGGCCAATTATGCTATCGGAGTGTCACATAATCCCCAGTCATTTTAGAGATTGATATTTTATAATTGTAAAAAGAAAATGGAACATATTAGATTTGTTTTAGCATAATTTCAGTAGTGTGTACCATGAGTTCTAGAAAGCCTGAGAGACCAGTTTATGCAATTTCCTCATTAACACTTAGAGGGGACTAGATGCTACATAAATAGGATTAATTTCCTCTCCAGAATTTCAACCAAGATCCAAATGCATTCCTTTTAAATACATTAAACTTAGGTAAGAGGAAGGTTTGTTTCCTAGTATTGGTGACACTCAGTAGATTGGTTATTCATTTATTGAAAATCTTGGGAATTGGCAGATAGATTTAGCCTGCCTTAGATTTTCACTGAATTACCAGAGGATGATTGCTGTGAAGCAGCAAAACTAAAAATGGTGTGATCCTACCTTAAATCTGACATTAGGAGGAAAAGGGAAAACCAGCATGTCCTAGTGGAAAGAGCATAGGTCTGAGGGTCATTCAATAATGTTGGTATTTGTTAAGCATTTACTATGTGCAGAGCACTGTTCTAAGCGCTGAGGTAGACACAAGGGAATCAGGTTGCCCCACGTGGGGCTCACAGTCTTAATCCCCATTTTACAGATGAGATAACTGAGGCACAGAGAAGTTAAGTGACTTGCCCACAGTCACACAGCTGACAAGTGGCGGAGCTGGGATTCAAACCCATGACCTCTGACTCCAAAGCCCGTGCTCTTTCCACTGAACCACGCTGCTTCTCTACATTCACTAGTATTTATTGAGCACTTACCATGTGCAGAGCATTGTACTAAGCGCTTGGAATGTACAATTTGGCAACAGATAGAAACAATCCCTGCCTAATGATGGGCTTACAGTCTAATCGGGGGAGACAGATGGACAAAATCAAGACAACATAATTATGATAAATAGAATCAAGGGGATGTATGCCTCATTAACAAAATAAATAGGGTAATAAAAATATATACAAATGAGCACAGTGCTGAGGGGAGGGGAAGGGAAAGGGGGAGGAGCAGAGAGAAAGGGGGCTTAGCTGAGGGGAGTTGAAGGAAGGAAGGGGGAGGCGACCTGGATTCTAATCCCCACTTTGTGACTTGTCTGCCATGTGACTTTGGGTAAGTCATTTAAACGTTCTGAGCTTGGGTTTCCAGCAACAATTGTATTTATTGTGCACTTACTGTGTGTAGAACACTGAACTAAGTGCTTGAAAAGTACAATACAGCAATAAAGAGAGAATCCTTGCCCAAAACAAGCTTACAGTGGGGGGGGGGGGGGCAGACATCAAACAACATGAAAACGTAACCCTTTAAAACATATTTTCTCCATTTGCCTAATTGTGGTATCTATCTCACAGAGCACTGTTTAGGGGATGGCAGGGATCAGTTGATTTTGACAAACAAGCACATCATAAGGCTGGTAGAAAGTGCTACAAAATTTTATTTCTACATTAAAAAGAATGGGTCTAGAAGTGTGTGCGTGCTTCCTTTTGAAACATTACAAGGGTCCTGCACCCCTAAAATCTCTCTAAACCCAGAGCCAGAGGGAAGCAAAAGAACCCAAGCAGAAGGCTTGTGTGGGAAGTTAAAAATACATTTACTGCCAAGAAAGAATAGGCCTGTGCTTGTCCCATACAAATATAGTGCCTTTTGATGGATGGCTAGCAGCACTGCATGTTACACTGAGGCAATGGAGATTGAACTGATTAATGAACAATGAATTATGATGAAGACATGATGCTCACAAATCCACATTTCCCATTCATCTCCTGGCTTGATACGAATCCAAAATGAAAGCAGCAGCTTCCAAAATGGGACTGCCAAATCATTTTAAATACTTAATTTAAATTATCAAAAATCTAGCCTATTTTTTCCCTGTATAATGTTATCCCATCTGTTTGTGAAGTTTTCCTCAGTTTTCAAATCTTTAATTATGAGTCAGGCAAAACTGGCTCACATGTGTTACTTTTGCCTTGTTAGTGAATCACATCTATCATTAGAGTTCATGTAGGTAACAATTAAATGCCTAAGATGATGATCTCAGAGGAGCAGCGGGTACTGTCACATCTCCCACTGAATCAGATGAAGCAAAAGCACCGATTAATTTTACAAAGAAAGGGGCTGGATCTGTCTGGAAGTCAGACTGAACTCCTTAATTGTAATCACAACAAATAGTCTGTTTTTAAGGCTCTGGTGACATTAACCTTCCTTGCTGGTAACATAATCAGATTACATCCTCGAGAACAATAAGCAAAGCAGAATGAGATAGAAGACAACCATTGTATAATGGGGATGCGATATAAAAAAGAAGTATTTTTTTGCATTCCTAAGAAAACTAACAGTATATTTTAAGGAATGAAATGAAAATTAGCCATCGGCACTATTTCTCTGCAGGGAAACTGGCCGTGAAAAAAGGAGGAATTAATTTATCACTTGCAGGGGAACAGCCAAGATATCTTAGTCTATTTTTAGCTCAGGTTTTGATGATTTTTGAGACCAAAATGACAAATACAACCATATGTTTCTTTCTCAGGACTGCAAGGACCACACAGGTGGCCCATTCTGTAATAGATGTCTTCCTGGTTTCTATGGTGATCCAACTAAAGGGACCACTGATGACTGTCAGCTGTGTGCCTGCCCATTAAATATACCATCGAACAAGTAAGTTACAGGCTTACCTACCTAGTCATTTCTCCATCTGGTAATTAAAACAAATTCTTCAGAGTTTCTGTCCAGTGTGACCCCATATTTTCCATGATGTACAGGCATGCTTGTCGCTCTCACAGAAAAGATAAGATCTTTCTACTTGAGTTAGTTTACAGTTCTGCTTATGATTTCTTTGGTTTCATATATTTTATAGATGACTATTTAAATATTTTCTAGTAGTGCTTGACCCATGACAGGAACAAGACCGAAATGGTTCCAAAATGATCCCCCCAAATCTACTCTGGAAAGCAGTAACATCTTGAATGACACCTTAGTGACCTGAAATATTTCTCAGAAATGGCTTTCAATGACAAGCTGATGATATTTATGTCCTTAAAGTGTTTTTCAATAGACTTTAAGTAGTGGGGATTGTAATTTACTAGCAGGGAGTTAGAAAGACTTGAGCTCTGTGACTATTAATTAGGAGGATGAAATGGGCCCCTGGGGGTAACTGATTTCTCCAAATCCAACAGGAAGCAATAGATCAGAATTCACTCTTCCTGCTGATTTGTGTGGTGAGCACCCACAAGAAGCCACCTTTCCACTCTGTGGTTATTTTCATTGTGGGGATATGCTCTAAAGTAAAACTCAACTAATTTAAGGCTATTGGAAAGTATTCTAAGAACATAAATATCCCCTCATGTAATTGAAATCTGTTTCTGGACTGTGTAAGAAAAAAAAAATCAATACATGCTTTGGATGTGTGCAGTCCCTTCTCATAGTTTCTCCTTAGGCTTAGAGCCAATCAGGAAAAGCTTAAAACCATGGTTATAGAATCCCTGAGTTGCAGCTCCTGAGGCAAAATTGCCATCCACCAAGTGATCTATGTAGATCTGTGTATCTTTTCAAGCCACCACAGCCTTCCCTGCATCTGACAACTGAGAAACCACACTGGTGGTGCTTACGGCCACATTTCTGCTCCATCCACTTCTCCAACTGAAAAGCACAAAAGGTAGACCCAGCAGTATTAAATGTGCTTCTGGAAAATCATGATATAAATGAGCAAGAAATCACAAAAATGGGACTCTGATCAAGCAGGGGACACACTGGTGCATTATCAGCTTGTTAAGATACCTGATAAAGTGGAAGATCAAACATAGTTACTAAATTTATGCATTGTGTCATAGATTTGTACCTGCAGCCAGGTCCCAAGTAAAGAAAGGAGGCAAAATAAGGAGATTGTGCTGTATTATGGAAAAAGAAATATGAAATTTCTGTTGTTGAAACAAAAAATGCTGGGTATCAACAGGAAAGTTAAATGAAAGACATAGTTTGCCACTATATAAATACACTCCTGGGTAGTGCATATAGTTTTTGTCTTCACATCTTAGGGAGAGCATAATAGAGCTGGAGAAGGGACAACAGGCCATCCAAGATGACAGGTAGAAAGAGCAGAGAGTCAGGAGACTTGGGTTCTAGTTAGGCCAAGTAGGGATTGTCTCTATCCGTGGCCAAATTGTACTTTCCAAGCATTTAGTACAATGCTCTGCACACAGTAAACGATCAATAAATACTATTGAATGAATGACTCACTCTCATTTGGCTTCAATTTCCTTACCTGTAAAATGGGGAAAATAGTACCTGCCATTCCCTGCATTATAGGAAATGAGAGGACTGATTAAAAAGCCCTATGAAACAACAGAAGTGCTATTCATATATCAAAGTATTAAAATCAGTGGCTGTGGCAAAATTTCTCTATAAAATTAGGCAGAAAAGATGAGGAGTCTATGGTTGGGAAAGACAAAGTCTAAGAGGGGATATAATAAAAGTTTAAAAAATTAAGTGTTGTCTAGACAGGGTATATAGAATTAATTTCCATTCATTTAATCATAATTAATGAGCACTTACTGTGTGCAGAGCACTGTACTAAGTGCTTGGGAGAGTACAATGTAGCAATAAAGAGACACATTCTCTGTCCACAGTGAGCTGAATGCCACAATACAGGGTGAACGAGACCCATTTAGGCTCAAAGTTGATACATTCAAAGCAAAAGGTCACACTTCACCCCTAAGGGTGTAAACATTTAGAATTTGTTACCACAGGAAGTCAGTTCAGGGGTGGGCAGAAATATCTATAGGTCCAAAAGGGATTTGAATTACTTCACTGATACTTTTTTTATTGAATCTAACCGGATTAATTTGTAGATATCCTAGAATTTAGTAGAGTGTCTGGCACATAGTAGTGCTTAATGAATGCAATATTAATATTACCATTGTGTTTTTAGAAGAACAATTAGGAATGTATATGGAAAAGATAGAGATGCTAAATGCAACCTCTCATATCCATTAGGACCGATGTCAAGGGAAGCAGCCAACTTTGGACAGAATTCTAGATGATTGGTCTGACTCAGTGATGGCATTGCTTATATTTATATAAATGATAGTAAAGGAACCTGATATCTACCGTTGTACTGTCTAATTCACTGCCTATGTTCACTTCGATTTTAGAAAATTATGTGACACTTTAAACTAAAGAAAATGAAAATCAAAGAACTTGGGCCCTAAAACAAAATAAGGGATTACCTGAAGGTAGCATCTCTCCTTACCTTTGGATTCCACTTAATAGCCTGGGTACAATCCCTGAATTTCTAGTAGACGGATGAAACTCAGCAATGCCTGAGTGGGATTGGAATTACAGTACCAACATTTTGCTGCTTAAATCCCACCATTAGGGCCATAATTCATTTGAGAAGGGCCTAAATGAAAGAAGTTCAGTTTGCAGATGGTCACCACCCAATAAAAACAAGAAATGGTGTAATTACAGTTGTAAAAAGTTTTTCAATTAAAAATGCTTAGAAAGTGGCAATTGTGTAAATTTTCCAGAATTAAAGGAGAATGTATTCTACCCTAACAACCTAGGAGAGTTGTTTTTAACCAAACAGAATACAATGAGAAAATGTAATGAATTAGAGAATACAATTAGGCTTTAAAAATGCTCATTTTTCATCATTACTGTTGTAAGCGGAATTTGAATGGATTTCCATTGAATGCTGTTAGGCATACACAGAAGCGTTTCCCTGTGTAATTCTGAATAGAGTATGATAGGCTATATTATATTCACAGGTTGCTCAGAAGAAAATTCCCAAAGTTCGCTGTTACCATTTCGCATATATAAACTGCTTATTGAATGCTTTTTTCCATGATGATTTATGTCTAGAAACAGGTTCATAAATCTTACAAATTACAGGCATTTTGGCTCCAAATTTCTTCACTAATATTATTACATAAATCAATTACACTTGAATATATAAATTGTATATAGTATATGATTTATTGATAAATAGTCTATAATAATTCAATTATGCATAGCCTATAGAGTATATGTTTATACTTTACTACTGACACATTCATAAAATTGATTTTCTCTGGGACTTTATAGAGGGCAGGTGTACCATAAAGAAGTATGCTATTTGAGGAGAAGTTTTGATTAAAAAAACTTCCATTTTATAAAAAGTATAATTGTGGTATTTTTTAAGAGCTTATTATGTACCAAGCGCTGCACTAAGCATAGAGGTCGCTAAAAGATAATCAGGTCGTACTCAGTCTCTGCCCTTCATGGACTTCACAGTTCAAGAGAGAGGGAGAACGAGTATTTAAGTGACTCCTCCAAGGTCACATAGCAGGCAAGTGGCAAAACTAGGACTGGATCTCAGGTCCCCTGACACCAAGGCCCATGTTGTTTCCTTCCATTGTGCTACACTGCTTCTCTACTAGACTCTGATGCAGTGAGACTTCTGAAATGCAGTGCTTAGGTCATTGTCCTGCACATAATAAGTGCTCACTGAATACCATTGATTGATTGAGTGATAGTGGGATTGTGTTGTGCAGATAAGATCAATGGTTTTGGAAACCAAATGCCATTAGTCTTGACTTCCAAGCTTACATGCTGCCTCTCTCCTTCCTGACTGTCTGATTAAACTGCAGCACCTAGAGAGGTGGGTGACTGTTTTGGGGATGGTGGAAAGAGAGATGGGTGGAAGAAGAGAAGGAAGAGAAAGAGGGAGGGAAGGGAGAGGAGTTTGGGATTCCCTAGACTAAGCGGAGCTGTCGATTAGGTGCATGGCTGGGCCAGGTACAAGGCACGTAACATGAGAATTCACAACCACTCTTTGGGAGTGACTCCATTTTTTTTCACTTCTGTTGTGTTGAAGTACAAAAAAGGAAACTGTTAGCACGCCCCTCCTCATTCATTGGCTAAAGACTCAAGTACCAGTGGTGTTATTAGCTCTAATCATATTGATACTATACTATATTGATAGACCTTCTGCTTCCAGTCTCTTCCCCCTCCAAACTGTGCCTCGAGGATCATCTTAAAACATTGCTCAGCTCACATCCCTTCTCTCCTTAAAAACCCTCCAATGTCTTCCTGTGTCTCTTCATATCACAGAAGAATTCCTCACAACTGGCTCTATTACTCTCCATCAACTCAACCTATTTCACTTATCTGCCCTCTTCATTCACTATTCCCCAAGGTACTCTCTTCACTTCTCCCAAGTCAACTTTCTAGTTGTCGCTCACTCTTAACTCTCCCCCCTCCATCCCCTCATTCACACTGCTCTTCAGCTTGGCACTTTGTCCCTTCATGAATCTGACAGATCAGAGCTCTCCCTGTAAACAAAACCCTCCTAAAATTGCTTTCCTTCAAAAAGCCTTCCCCACTTAATTCAATCAATTGTATTCATTTAGAGCTTACTCTGTGCAGAGTATGGTACATAGGAGTTGGAAGAGTACAATATAACAGACCCATCCCTGCCCACAATATACAAGCATCCCAAGTATATAAACACAACCGCCAACTCTACTGCATATCAACTTATTCATACCCTCCATCAGCAATCTTGTGTATATGCCCATTCAGTTGTACAATCAATTTTTTATTATGACTATACCTGTAAATAATTTTATGTTTGTGTCCCCCTTTAGCAAACAAGCTCTTAGACAAGGGAGCACAGTATTCTGTACTTCCTTTAGACACTTCCTTCGAAATATTTCAGTGGGTGAATGCATACTTCAGTCATTTAAAATTTGGATGCCTGTATCCAATGCTGGTTGGATTAGGCTATACCTGAACAGTAATGATAATAATAACTGTGGTATTTGTTAAGCACTTAGTATGTGTCAGGCACTGTGCTATGCCCTGGGGTGGATTCAAACAAATTGGGTTGGACACAGTCCCTGTCCCACATGGGGCTCGCAGTCTTATTCCCCATTTTATAGATGAGGTAACTGAAGCACCGAGAAGTTAAATGACTTACCCAAGGTTAAACAATAGGTGTGGGGCAGATTTGGGATTAGATTCCAGGTCCATCTGACTCTCAGGCCTGTGTTCTAGCCACTAGGCCATGCCAAACAACTCAGAAGATCTACTGTAGCCAGAAATTGTAACGCTGTGCAGAGATTCAGCTGGAGAATTGTGAGGGGTTGCCTGAGACTAACTTTAGCATCATGCTTCTAAGAATGGATACCAGAATCGCCTTGGAGACCAAATTCAACCCACCTCCTTTTGCCCATTCCCACACCCTTCCACAATCAATCAGAGTCCAGGTTCTTCTATTGGAGGATGGATGGATAGAAGTTTGAAAATGCCACATTCTGTTCAGTACAATGAATATCAGATCATTTGGGGTTTTATCTGACTTATCCTGAAATCATTTACTCTAATAATTTTCCAATAATATACCCCATATTTAGCATTTCTTCTCCTTTATTACTTAAGACAATGTTGGATGTACAGATCTTAGGCTTCAACGTACAAACTGCATTTGAACCGCCACTGCCTTCCTCAGTTAATTTGATAACTGAAGCTCAGTGTTCTATTTTCAGAATACTAATAATATCCTAGGCAGAATTTATATATCTTAGAAATGTTGATGATGCTTCATTAGAATAGAGCTTTTATGATTCATCAATTTTCATTAACCAGGCAACATTCCTGTGAGCTACTATGCAGTGAGGATGTAAACCAGTAAATCCATTTCTAAAAGCTTATAGGAAGTATAGGGTAACTACATGTAAATGTAGTTTGGCTATTTATTTTGCCTCTGGAAGAAATGCATCATTAAAAGGAAGGTCAGTGTTGTTCAGAAAGCTAAGATTAAAAAGTCCTTTATGCTATGTGGCCTGGTTATGCTACTGGCATACTGTCAGACTTTGGGCAGTATCACTTACCTCAGCTCTTTCATCTGTAAATTGAATATAGCAAGCTTTTCTGTGCAACTAAAGGAAGAGTTTTTGGTAAGAACCTGGTCGTATTTATAAAACTGTAAAAATAAGGTCTGAAGCAGAATCTAGAATACTGATTCATCAGACTCTTTCAGCTGGCAGCCCCATTAAATTAGACCTTGATCTATCAAGATAACTGAGTTGTGTTTCCCAGTAGATGGATATTTGAAAACTCCAAGGAAAACACTAGGTAGTATCCTCATAATTGGGTTTTATGATCATGGCTTTTGCTTAAAGCTTTTACGACTCTTGCATGCCTGAGTTTGAGGAAAGTCCCTGCTTGCCTTTGCTCTCCTTAGTCTCCTGTGGTATTTGAAAGTTTAGTAGGTAATCTAGGAAGTGGTACCTTTTCCTCTATGCTGATACAGTGCCAAATAGTGTTAAATGACAATCCACTGGAATCTCAGTGTAGTCTCTAGTGATATCACAAGCTTCTCTTCCTGCCCCAGAAGAAAATATTCCCTTGCTATTCCTGCCAAATTCCAAAGTGAAATTGCTACATTTGGCCAAACAATTTTCCCTGAAATAGAACAATTGTTTATGAACATTTTTGAGGCATCTCTCACTCAGATCTTTGAATGCTACAGTGACAGCATTGCTGTGAACTACAGAGCCTGACCCATCCTAATAATGTCAGTAGTTGAAGGACAGATTTCTTGAATGGTGTCATTTGTAAAGACTTTGAGAATCACACTGGGTCAAATGGTGCTGGGTAGAATATTGGCAGTGATTAACAGAAGCTTCAAATTACCAGAAATTTTTAACTGGTAATTTTAAACTGATTAGCCTGGGGAGTTGAGATTTAATTCAAGATAACCAATGCCAAACAATATAGATTTCTTAAAGGGCTGAGGAGCATGGAGGACAGGATGCAGAATCATTCCTCTTCCCTTAGTCTCCTCTCTGGAAAAGTCTCATCCTTAGCTCCATTTGGATACAAGAGTCTTCAAGTGGAGCCTCTCACACCACCACCATTAATGCTACTGCTTGGGCAGAGGCCAATCTCTTCCCATATTTATGGCCATGTTTGGGACCATTTTTTTATGGTATTGGTTAAGCAATTACTATTTGCCAGGTACTTTACTAAGCTCTGTATTAGACTCAAGCTAATCAGGTTGGATATGGTCGCTGTCTCTCTTGGGGCTCACAGTCTTAATCCTCATTTTACAGATGAGGTAACTGAGGCCCAACAAAGTGAATTGATTTGCTACAAGGTCACAGAGCAGACGAGTGATGTGGCTGAGATTAGAACCCAGGTCCTTCTGACTCCCAGGTCCATTCTTTATCCACTAGACCATTCTGCTTTTCTTTGTTGGTAAAGCTCACAGACAAGGACCATGGAGGGTCTGATAAAGGGAGAAATTCTCACCTTAGTTGGGCAAAAGTCATTCTCAATGCTTGAGTCCTAGATAGGTTTGAGATAGAATTTCAGCTTGGAGCCTCTCCCTCCTCCATGTCATGTTTAAATAGTGCTCAGCGGAAAGCTAGTGCAGTTTAGCCTGGCCACCCAAGAGCATGCTAAAGCATTAGGGCTATCATTAACTTGTTGTAGGGGACTTAGGAATTCATTAACTCCTGGGATCCAGGACCAGCCTTCCCAGCTGCTCCAGTAAAAAATGATACCTTAAATGTTTACAGCACTTATGTATTTTGCCAAAATACTTTCACATTACTTATGTCTTCACAATCTCCCATCGAGATGGAGTGAAGTAGGTATTATCCTCATTTTTTAGGCAAGGAAACTGAAGCCCAAATGGAATAAGTGACTTGCCCAAGGTAGACAGACCAAGGGCTGAACTGGCATCAAAACCCAAATCTTCTGGCTTGGAGGACTTTCTGTTGGACCATATTCACACTAAGGCTGCTCCCCCGTGACTTTCTTTACACCAGCCTCCAAAGTTTATCCAGTTTAGAGTTCCTTGGTGTTCCTCAATCCTGAAAGTCTCTTGAGGTGACTGGGCTCCCCCAATTTTAATTAAGAAAGAATTTGATTACACTTTATATTAGCAAAAATGTATTGAAGCAGTTTAATCCTGACAACTTTGGAGTAAGAAAGGTCAAGAGATTATTGTTGAATAATTGTTAGAAATCAAAGGTATTGAGATATAGTAATAATAGTATACATTAAGCAATTACTATATGCCAAACAAATTTAATGCAGTCCCTCCCTGTAACACCTGGGGCTCACAGTCTAAGGGTTAGGTAGAGAAGTTAATTGAGCTTCATTTTTCAGATGAGAACTATAAGTTCACTGTGGACAAGGCATGTGTCTACAGACTCTGATATATTGTGATAATAATAATAAATGTGGTATTTTTATGTACTTATGGTGTGCCAGGTACTATACTAAGCGCTGAGGTGGATACATGCAAATCTGGTCGGACCAGTCCCTGTTCCACAAGGTGCTAATAGTTTCAAACCCCATTTTACAGATGAGGTAACTGAGGATCATAGAAGTGAAGTTATTTGCTCAAGGTCATGCAGCCAACAAGTTGCAGAGCCAGGATTAGAACTCATGACCTTCTCACTCCCAGGCCTATGCTCTGTCCACTACGTTATGCTGCTTTTCTTGTACTCTCTCAAGTGTTTAGTGCAGTGCTCTGAACATGGTAAGACCTCAGTAAATATGATTAACTGACTGATGCAGAGAGAGGTTAAGTGACTTGCCCAAGGTCACACAGTACAACAGTGCCAAAGCTGAGATTAGAGCCCAGGTCTCCTAATTCCCAGTCCCATGCTAGGTCAGTAGGTCAAGCTACCTCCCTAATTACAGTAACTTAGGCAAGTAACCCTGAGAATCAAGGTCAGGCAGAAATTCAGATTCAAAAATGATGTACTTGCAGTCCTGGTTCTCTTCTTTTGATCTTTCCAGTCTCCCCGAATTATCCTACCAGGAAAAAAAAAAAGAAAAAATACATTTAAGGGGGAGGGGAGGAATGGAAGAAAGATTAATTGAGGGCATCCCACTTTAAAATGACAGAGCAGCAGATCTCTGAGGATTCCAATCCATTTATTGCTTTTCGGCATGCCAGCTGATTACCTCATTACTGTATGTCAATCACTCTGGAAGGACTTGGATAGGAATGATGCAAAACCAAAGTGCCACTAAACAAAGAAGCCCAGCAGGAGTAGGACACACTTGTAGGGGTGGCAAGCAAACCAATAAATCCAGGGGTGAGTACTGATTAGGCTATTCCCTTGTTACCCAAGAGCTATGTTAGAAATCTAGGTGGGAAGCAACAGGGACAGCTTCAGACATTTGGCTGCTGTGAGCTGGAGAAAAGTTGCCACTCCCTCGTATTCTGTTCAACACTCACAAACCGAAAGCATTTCTCCAGGGGAGCTCCTGACCATCTCATGGGTCCCCCTTTGCGCCAGCCTCAATGCACTCTCCTCTTGTCCCCTCTTGAGAAGCAGCGTGGCTCATTGAAAAGAGCACAGGCTTCGGAGTCAGAGGTCATGGGTTCAATCCCAGCTCTGCCACTTGTCAGCTGTGTGACTTTGGGCAAGTCACTTAGCTTCTCTGTGCCTCAGTTCCCTCAACTGTAAAATGGGGATTAAGACAGTGAGCCCCACTTGGGACAACCTGATCACCTTGTATCCTCCCCAGTGCTTAGAACAGTGCTTGGCACATAGTAAGCACTTAACAAATGCCATCATTATTATTATTATTATTGTCCTGCATCTACCCCAGCATTTAGCACAGTGTTTGGCATATTGTAAGCTCTTAATACCACAGTTACTATTATCCAGCTGACCGATGGGAATGAGGGTGACTGCAGAAGCCTATGTGGGACAGATAGTCCCAAACCCAATGCATAACACCGAAAAGTAGCATCCTGTGCTCTAAGCTCCTTATGGGCAGGAATTATGCCTACTGACTCTTTTGTACCGTACTCTCTCCAGCTTTAGTGCAGTGTTCTGTACACAGTAAGCACTCAATAAATGCCTTTGATGGATTGATTATTGTGTTTGCCATGGTCAGCCTGTTAGGTGGTTTTCAGTTTTGCCTCTTGCACTCACTAATCTTATTATTATTATTATGGTGGTATTTGTTAAGCACTTACTATGTGCATAGCACTGTTCTAAGCGCTGGGGGGATACAAAATGATCAGGTTGTCCCATGTGGGGCTCACAGTCTTCGTCCCCATTTTACAGATGAGGGTCACTGAGGCACAGAGAAGTTAAGTTACTTGCCCAAAGTCACACAGCCGACAAGTGGCAGAGCGGGGATTAGAACCCATGACCTCTGACTTCCAAGCCCGGGCTCTTTCCACTGAGCCACTGAATCTTCTGCAGTGTCTGCAAAGAGTGTCATTCTGTTCTTCATTACAACATGCCAGGCTGGTGTGTTTGCCGCAGTTGTCTCCAGTGTCTGAAATGTCCAATGCATTGTAATGTATTGTTCTACAGTAAGAGGGATTGGGATGGGAGAGTCATTTTGCTGGTGTGCTTTGCTTAGGCCAGAAGGATTCCCAGAGAGCAGCTGAATATTTCGTTGTTTATTGATGAACACAGCCAAAAGTCCCTTAACAACATGATGTTGGGCTGCTGCCACATCCGTGTCGGCAGAAATAGCAGCAGCCTGTCTCCCTCTATTGGCTAATGCCTAATCTCTCTGTGTGAGAGCCAGGTCTTCCCCGCAACCCCCTGCAGCCCATGTGGATCATGCGATGCTATTGGAACGAGGAATAGGAATTATGCTGCTAATGACTTTTCATCTGTCTTTCTCCCTTGTCCCTATCCTTTCCCACTATCGCCAATGTAGTTTTAGCCCAACATGCCACCTAGACCGAGGGCTCGGACTGGTATGCGATGAATGTCCCTTTGGGTACGCGGGATCACGCTGTGAGAGGTAAGCAAGCACTGTGCTATCTTTCATATGAGTTTTTTTTCCTTGGAAGCCATAAAGCCAGCAGATATCTCTGTTCTCTTAGTTTCCTACAAAAGAGTAGCACTGATGGAAAAAAGTTCCTCATCACACTTGTCAAACAAATGCACTACAATTTTTTTATTTATTTGTATGCTGTAAAATGCTTCATAAATCTCCATTCCCTTAGGGAATATTTGATGAATATTTTATACTTAAAAGTTAAACATGAAGCTACAATGTCTACCAATAATTTCCTGAGACAAAGTAATATGTTTTGAGATGGACTTTGTGGCAGCCCTAGGACCTTTATTTTTCCTAATTACTTTTCTGTCCTTAAAATGTAACTCGAACATGTAGGAAAATGGGTAACCAAACATTCTTTTAAAGTCAAAAAAATATACCAAAGATATTACCTAACCATTCCAATTTAAATATACCAAAGATATCACCTAACCATTCCAATTTATACGCTGTTCTAAATCATTCTTAAATCAAAGATTTTTCTGATAAATTATGGACTTATCATATTTGATACTAAAAAAAGTATTTTTAAACCATGTGGTTTATTTTGCA
The DNA here is from genome assembly GCF_004115215.2 of Ornithorhynchus anatinus. Taxonomy (NCBI): domain Eukaryota; kingdom Metazoa; phylum Chordata; class Mammalia; order Monotremata; family Ornithorhynchidae; genus Ornithorhynchus; species Ornithorhynchus anatinus. Next base: position 95,717,677 of record NC_041729.1, on the reverse strand, counting down.
GTGGGTTTATTGTATTATTCATCTTACTGTATAAACAAGTGTCACCATCTTTGCACAATTAGGAAGAAATATCGAATGAAACAGTCTTCTGAAATAAGCCTGTACCTGAAAACTATCCTATCCTTTTGAAGATTTTACTCATGTGCTTCCCCCTTCCACTTCTCTTCCCATCTTCTTCTCTCCCATTGCCCCACCACTCTTTTTCAAAACTTCTGAGTGGTTCTGATGGCATTAGTTGGATATCAGAACTTACTTGTACCCACCATGGCTAAAGCTATACCTGTAAAGCTAAACCTCCTTTCTGACTTGGAAACCTTCACCCCTATTTCACTAGGGTCTGTAAAGTTAATGACTGAGAGAATAATTCACCTGCGAGCGGCCTGGCGGTTCCTTGGCGAGGCAAGAGCACTGATAATTCCAGAGTTCCCAAGTGCTCCTATAGAAAGTGGTATCATCTGTAAATTAGTGACAAGGACAAGGTTAAAATACAGAGGTTGTTTAATTTTAAAAAGTTACATGGAGAAAATAAAGGTCAATATTCTAGTCAATAAACTCCCAAAGAGTCAAGAAATCTGTGTTTTATTATTAGAAGTGAAAACATAACTGATGAGGAAGTTTACATCAAATGTCCCTGCCAGTAGCAACTGGAAACTGACAGCTGATCTGTCATGAGGCTGTTAAGCTGGCTCATTTAAAAGATCACCTGTCTCTCTGCTTACCGTCCTGTACCTCCAAAACCACAGGACTATTCACTCATAGGTTTTTTAAATTTTAAATACATAGGGAAATTTGACAATAAATTTATGAGAAAGGGAAGAATATAATAATTTGAACAATAAAATAATTACAAAATTACTGGCAATGCAAAATTGCCACATAACGGTTAAGAACAATTATTCATCTCACTGACAAGACACTGTAAGTGAATGCATCAATTTGGTTATTGGGGCTCTATAACCTGCAGTGTTTTAAATACAGTTAGGAACATTCACCTCTATGCAGAAAATCCATTCTCCCAGGACAGAAAAAATATGTAGCAATAGCAGATGATTTAATTTTGTATTTTCCTCTACCATGAGTGCAAACTATGTATGGGCAAAGGAAGGAGACAGAGAGACAAAGGATAGAGAAAGGGAGGTAATAGAGCTATAGGGTGGGAGAAGATATAATATTTGGAAAAATTTCATTTCCACATTTCTGTTATTCTTTTATCTTCACTTTTAGCCTTCACTTTATTTTTCTATTTCAGATTGATTCTCTTAATCTCCTTTTCTCTTTCTCTTTCCCATCTACTCCTACTTCTATTTCTTTCCCTTTCTCTCTTCTCACATGTTTACAAATGCCATATGCATACACATAAATGCATTTTTTTCAGATTGTAAGCTCCTTGTGGGCCATCAGTCAGTTAGCAAGGAGGTTGATACAGTAATCAACGTGGGTAGGATAAATGATTGGATTAACGTAATAGAGTTTGGATGGAGAGGAAAGGGCAGATTTTTCTGATGATGTGAAGGTAGAAATAACAGGAGCAGGGATAGTGTCTGCCAACTCTATTGTATTATACTCCAAGTACTTAGGGTGCTCTGCAATCAGTAAGTGCACATTAAATACCAGTGATTGATTGGTAATTTAACTTACTTGTTATCTCAAGTTTCTTCTTTCATTTAATTTCTTTCCCCTCCTCTCTCTTTGGTGTCTACAAATTGAATCCCAGAAAAGGCATGGACTTGGATGGATCTTGTTGAACTTCCAGAAATAGTGGAACTCAGCTGGTCTCATGCTAGAAAAGCCTTTGCCTTTCCTAATTAGGAGGGAATTTATGGTTGTCAATTCCCTCTGAGCCCTGAGAGGGTGCTTCTTTAAAAAGCCCAGAAAGTCTGCAAGTTATGATTCTGACTAATTTTAATTAGTTGAATCCAAACTGATCAGAATCTAAAGCACTATTTTTATTACCGGAAAAGCTTTGTGATTAGAAATGATTGAACCCAACTAATCCTGAAAGTATGTCCCCTCCAAGGGGAACTGCTATATAAGTCTCCAAGAATATTAATGGCTAAAGGATAAGAGCTCTCCCTCCCAAATTCCAGTGAATGAAGATAATTTCAGTGAGATAGTTATGAATTAACCCTCTTGTGTCAATTTCTCCTCAAATATTATACAGCATAACCATTGAAAGTCCACAGATGCTGTTTCTTACTTACATTTCAGCCTGCTGAATTGTGGTCTTTTTCCCTATGGATGAATCGTACCCCACTGGGGGAAAAGTTTACATTGTTCTAATTGGTACCTATGCTAAGAATTCCCAGACCTTGTTAAATAATCTCATCTCTCAGGAGAGGTGGTAAGTCATTTTGAAGGAAGCAATCTGAAAATAACGGACTTTAGTTGGCTTTATAATGATTGCTGATATACTTCATGCCAATGGAGAAAAATCCATTTATTTGTAGTAAATATATGCAGATGAGAGTCTATATGGATGCAATAGTAAAATTTGCTATATATATAAGACAGGAAAAGTTTGGGACCTAATTCCAAAGAGCCTTCTTAGTTTTCTGATTAAACTTCAATTGAAAGAGAATTACAGGGAAAACTCCATGCATAAAGAATACATGAGCTTATCTCTCTTCCATTTCAGAAAGGCGGGGGAACAAGCAATTATATTTACATTGGTAGCCTTGCTCTGCCAAGGAATGTTTGATCAGATTCAGACAGAATTTCTTTCTCAATTTTTATCATTTATTCTGCCCCACATAAGGCATATTAATATTAAAAATGATATTCATTTAATGCAAAACAAAGAAAGAGGTAGAAATCTCTCTGTCTATTTAAATATGTCCATGACATTTGCTGGACTTTTAAAGGAATTGGAATAATGGTTGAATCTGGTCCCAATTAATGACTTTCCCCTGTTCTTTTGAGGAGAACTGAACTACCTTGAAGGTTCTTGCATAAATCCGGTCAGCTGTGCTGTTAGCTCATGTCTGCCCAACAATGTTTCAGGACAGGGAGATGATTTCTAACCTAATGGTGCAGTGGCTTTTCTATTTGTGTCTGAAGTGGCATAGAAACAGTCTCTTGCTGAGAAGAAATTGTGTTCCTTGACCCTTTTTTTTTTCTTGGAGCTCCTGGTCCTTACAACTTGGTATTCAGTGTTCTGCTGAGATGGCTAGAAATCAGTGTGGGTCAAAACCAAAATGCCATATTTCATCTCTTCCCTTTCAAGTACACTGAGGGAGAAGTGTGAACAATTGGGAGAGAAGGGAGACAGGCCAAATGTAGGCTGGCAGCAGTGTAAAATGTTACACAAATAAAACTTAGATCTATCACTTTAAATAAGACTTTTTCCATTGGGTGTAGTATTCCTAGTAAGAATTTTAAAGATTTTTTTTCATGCCAGACTAGGAACAAAGCATTATCATTATAATTATTATTATCACTAAAATTATTATTATCATGTTATTGTTGCTTTGTTATTGTTATTTTTCAATTTCTAGGGCAAAATTAAGATCTAGAATTTTTTTAAAAACTTTCACTTTATTTTTATAGGCAACCGCATTATTGACTAGCCAGTAATGGTCTCTTTCTGAACCCTCACAAAGAGATCCCCAGGGTATCCTACACAAATATCACACATGGGGTCTTCCAACAAAAATGAAGGATGACCCTCGGTCCTGGCAGGACTGATGACAGAGTCTCCTCAGGAGAATTGAGTCTAGTGCTACTAGTTTGTGAAGTGTTTCCTTGTGGGCAGAGAACATAGCTAGCAACTCTGTTATACAATTACTGTCCCCACCTTCAAAGCCTTATAGAAGGCAGATCTCTTCCAAGAGGTCTTCCCTGACTAAGCCCTCCTTTTCTCTCCTCCCACTCACTTCTGCGTCACCCTGACTCACTCCCTAAATTTGTTCCCCTTCCCAAGCCCACATCTCTTACGTGCATATCTGTAATTTATGGGTTTATATTGTCTGTCTCCCCCTCTAAACTGTAAGTTCATTATGGTCAGGGAATGTGTCTGTTATATGATTATATAACAGTACACTGTCCCAAGAGCTTATTACCATGCTCTGCACAGAGTAAGCTCTCAGTAAATACGAGTGACTGACTACTACTCTCCCAAGCATTTAGTACAGTCCTCTGCCCAAAGTAAATGCTTATAAATACAACTGATTGATTGTCACTTGTACTCTCTCATATTGCTAGACATGGTCCCTCTGGACCAAGGAGTTTAATGAGCAACTATGCAGGCCAGGGATCAGCACATTGCAAAATGCTTGTGTTTTTGTTCAAATCCATTTGTGACTAAGATAACTGCAGAAAAATGCCAATACTTTACCGGAGCTCGTTAACCACTGCAGCCCTGCTACCCAAGTTGCTCAGCTATTTTCAGGATTCGGGCTCCTACCCTGTGTCACTCAAGAAATGTTCAAGGTAGATCTTTAGTCAAAACTTTCACAATTGATGGCATTGTCTCAGTGGGCATTCCCCTACTTCTGTCTTTTACCGCTAACATAATAGGGAAGTGTGGGTCAGAACTGAAGAAAATACTGCACAGAAACCTCTTAAAAAAAAAAACAGTGCCTGTGAGAGGACATACAATTCAGACACCCATTCCACACATGCTTAACACTCATTCATTCAATCATTCAATTGCATTTATAGCTGCTGGCTGCACTCCCTACCCATGTAATTAAAAAGTGAATCACTTAGGTCAAAAAAACTTTTCATATTAAGTAAATGTTGAAATCCTGCTGCTAAATAGCTTTATGAGTCTGGTTTTTGATAACAAGCTCTTGCAGCAAGAAAAAAAAAAATCCCATCACATATATCAGTCCAGAAAAGCAGTCTGTTCGTGAAGCTACCCGTGATGTGTTGAAATACAAAGGCTTTCCAGCATGGACCTGATTCCCTCCAGAATGCCAGGAGACAGACCACTTCTTATGCTTTTGTCTCTTCTTCGATGTCAGTGACAAGATTCTTCTTCCCCACTGAAATTTAATTACTAGTGGAGCTGGCAGGATTTCATCTGGTATCTTTACTGGAAATACAAAATAAAAAATGTACTGAGACCTTGCTGTAAAAAAAAAATAAAAGATGCTTTGAAAGAGTATCATATCACCTTTGGTCTTTAGTAGCATGGCAAAGCTGTAAACATTTCCATTCGCAGGGATGCATAAGCCTGTAGAAATTCTGACAATGGTTCTTTGGCCTTAGATGTGCAGAAGGCTATTTTGGACAACCATCAGTACCTGGAGGATCGTGTCAGCCATGCCAGTGCAATGACAACCTTGACTTCTCCAACCCTGGCAGCTGTGACAGCTTGTCTGGAGCTTGTCTGATATGCAAGCCAGGTACAACAGGCCGATACTGTGAGCGGTGTGCTGATGGATATTTTGGAGATGCCGTTCATGCAAAGAACTGTCAGCGTAAGTCCTGAACTATTGCTGCACCTGACAAGATTGATGTATTATGTCTCAAAGTAACTGACAAGTATCTGAGTGAACTTTAAGGATTGGGGGGGGGGAGTGTGTGTCTTTGTGTGTGTTTATGTGACACGTGTGTTTGGGTGTGTCTGTTAGGCCTCAAAGCAGGGCATGTATGTGAAAATACACTCCAGAGTACTTCTGTACTTATTTGTAATTAATTTAGATTAATGTCTGTTCCCCCCGTACACTGCCAGCTCTTTGTGGATAGAGACTGTGTCTATCAACTCTGTTGTATTGTTCTCACCACAGTATTAGTACAGTGTTAGGCATACAGTTAGTGCTTAATAAATTAATTTGTTGGTACATACAGCACAAGTACGTACTGTTATAAATCTTATACAAAACTTTGAAGAAAAGCCATTAAAGTATGCTTCATTCGTGAGGTGATTAATTTTAAGTTTGTGGGTGACACCTGAATTTTGAGGAATATTGGTTTAGTGATAATGGACTATTTTATCTTTCTGAGTTTATTTTATTTTCATTTCTCAGAATTTTCAAATAACCCTTGTAAACTTCAGGTTTTTGCCTGCATTCTTTGGTTCACATGTATATTGGGCATGTGAGCATATTGCTTGTATGTGCATTCTATGAACACACGTTTGTATGTTGCACCTTGCCCCTGCTTATTCTATTGGGCAAATAGTGTTTTTTAATATTCAGACTTCAAGGCAGTATGTAATGGTACATTTAACACGGGCTATATGCATTTTCCAAGTTGAGGATGTGATTCCAGAAAAGACTACTGAATGCAGGCTTTTTTTATCAGTACAGTTGTGCTTTCCCAAGACCATCCATCTGCCACCAGCAGAGTTTGAAAAATATGCTGGTAGCAGCACAAAAGCTTCCATCAAAGTCACCATGTTAAAGAACCTTGATAGGTAGGCTTTCCAGTTTGGATAGAAGGCCTGTGGAAGTGTAGAAACTGCTCTTGTGGTAGAATGGGGTAAAGCTTCACTTCTGAGCAGCCTGAAGCGGATGCCTCCACTGTCCTCCTTGCCTAGTGGAAAGGAGATTTAAGAGATGCCTTTAAACAATATATATGACTATTAAGAACATGAATGACTCCTTCCCTGGTTCCCCAATGCCAGTAGTATTTGGGTACTGGCCTACAGCAGATCTGTTATATGACAGCAAGTGACACCCGTGATGTGAATTGAGATGAGTGTATTGTCTGGGAAACTCGGCAGATCCTTGTATCCCAGAAGAATGCTACACGGAACAGCCCTGTAGAAAAAAAAGCCTGTTTAATAATGGTAATAATAAATAATTGTAGTTATCATTAATAATTATGTTTGTTATTTACTTACTGTGTGCTAAGCACTGTATTAGCATTAGGTCAGGTACAAGATAATCAGATCATGCACAGTTCCAGACCACATGGGGCTTATGGTCTAAGGAGGAGGGAGAGCAGGTATTGAATCCCCATTTATAGATGAGAAACTGAAGCACAGAGAAGCTGTGACTTGTCCAAGGTGAAAAAATCAGTAACATTTATTGAGCACTTCTGATGTCCAGAGTACTGTACTAAGCACTGGGAACGCACAATATAACAGTTAGTAAATGCAATTCCTGCAAACAAGAAGCTTACAGTCTACAGAGTGTAGCTAAGTAGCAGAGCCAGAATTAGAATGCAGGAGCCCTGACCTGCTGTTTCCACTAGGCTGCTTCCTGCACCCTCTGTCCCACTCCTGGGCTCACTTTAACCTCCACAGTTTGCACAAGCACCATCCAGAGAACAGTGCGACGTTGGTCACTTGCCTTTCTGCCTACTCAGCCTGTTGTGCTGGATTAAGTGTGTACTTTCATGTTAGACACATTTGGCATGACTTTTCAACCGAGTCTCTTGGTATGTAAAATTCATCACCTTTGCCATTGGGCATTCCAGTAACTATAGGGAGGCCACCGGTCAACTTATAGGTGGAGGGTCCCACCTTCATCACAGATAGAGTTCCTAATTGATTTTCAGTTGGCTCCAATATGTCAGTCTTTCTGTTGTGTGGAGCTATCTCCAGTCTTTTACCAAAAAAACCCACTTTATTGCCCATATATTGTGAAGCAGATTACCCTAGGAACAGGAAACCTTCCCCATCGGGGCCACAGTAATAATAATTGTGGTAATTGTTAAGCACTTACTAAGTGCCAGGCACTGTACTAAGCATCGGGGTAGATACAAACAAATTGGGTTGGACCCAGTCCCTGTCCTACATGGGGCTCACAGTCTTAATCCCCATTTTATGGATGAGCAAACTGAGGCCCAGAGAAGTTAAGTGACTTGCCCAAGGACACACAGCAGAAAAGTAGCAGAGACTCAACATTAACCCTTTTCTCCCCCACCACTGAGCATCAAAACTTGACTTTGTATAGCTAGTAAACTGTCCTATGCAATTACAAAATTATTATAGTTCATAGATTCCAAATGGAAAATATGTTATATAAACTCAAACTTCAGGTTAGGTTAGTATTTACAGGGATGAAGTCAATCAGCCTAACAGTGGTTTGAGCAGTTAATGTGTGCAGAGCACTATACTAAATGCTTGGGAGAAGACAACAGAATCAGTAGACATGATCCCTGCTCTCAAGGAGGTTAAAGTCTAATGTAGGTAGTCAGGAACAAGCCCTTAGAGTTTCTGCATGAGCTGGATCTGGTGTGTCGAAAAATAGAGCTAAATGAAAAACACTGGAAAGTAATATTCCCTTTTGGGAGATAAAAGGACTCCTGAGCCCAGTTCTCAAAGAAATATACTTGCAGTACTGTAGAAGAGGCTGTTTTTGCTAGATTTTTCCGTTCTTTTGTATTGTTTTGTTAAAGAGTCCCAGCCAAATAGTATTAGAAATCTGACTTTTATAACTTTTAAAATCTATTACCCCATTGTTTTATGTAAACAAATTCAGAGTTAATTTGGGTCTTTCTCGTTGTAACCTGTCATAGTTTTTATTGTATTTATTATGGTTTTAGAATATTGGCCACCGAAGTCCACAGTTCATTTTCCTTTATCCCTCTTGCTGAAATTATGGGAAAATAGAAATTCTTAGAAATTTTGTTAATCAGAATAATGAAAAATAGGAGCACTGATGCCCATACTGGAAATTCATGTTTTAGAAAAGCCTAACATTTAGCTCTGTTCCCCTGCCCTAGACCCTCAGGACCAGTGAACCTCTAGAAGAGGAAGTCAGTTAGGTTTTCGAGTTGATGATTTCTCCCTTCTAGAGCTATGTCAGGGATTCCCATCTTGTAGGCACAAGAGGAAACATTCCATGTCTGCCAAGTCTGTCATATTGTACTCTGCCAAGGAGTTAGAACAGTGCTCTGCATACAGTAAGCATTCGATCAGTCAATCAATTGAGTGTTTACTGTGTATACTAAGCCCTTGGGAGAGTACAAACAATAGAGTTGGGAGACCTGTTCCCTACCCACAGTGCACTTACAATTTTGAGGTGGAGACAGACATTAGTATAAATAAATAAGTTACAGTTATGTATATAAGTGCTGCAGGGCTGAGGTTGGTGTGTATTCCAAAGAGTGCAGATCGAAGTGCAGTTATTAATAAATAATAATAAATGTCATTGATTGTTAATTGCCAGTGTAGCAGGGTAGAGGAGAGCAGTTTGAAGAGCAAAATGGCCTTTATTTCTGATTACTTCACTGATGCCAATTCTAAAGGGCTCTAGCATTGATAGAGCTTATAAGAAATCAACAGCTCCATCATCTAACAGTCATTCATTCAGTCAGTCATTTTTATTGAGTGCTTACTGTGTGCAGAGCTCTGCACTAAGCACTTGGTAAGTACAATTCAGCAATAAAGAGGGACAATCCCTGCCCACACCAGGCTTACAGTCTAGAAGGGGGGAGACAGAAATCAAAACAAGTCAACAGGCATCAATATAAATAAATAGAATTATAGATATATACTTGTCAAAACAAGTAAAGAGACATTAATATAAATAAATAGAATTATTTATATACAAGTGCTATGAGGGGAGGAGGAGAGAACAAAGGGAGTGAGTTGGGGTGACGCAGAGGGGTGGGGGAGTTGAGGAAAAGGGAGACTTAGTCTGGGAAGGTCTCTTGGAGAAAGTGAGCCTTCAGAAGGGCTTTGAAAGGGGGAAGTGGAATTGGTGGATTTGAGAAGGGAGGGTGTTCTAGGCCAGAGGTAGGACATTGGCCAGGAGCCAATGGCAGGACAAGTGAGAAAGAGGCACAGTGAGAAGGTTAGCACCATTAGAGCAGAGTGAGTTGGCTGGGATGTAGAAGTAGAGATGGGAGGTGAGTTAAGAAGTGGTAAGGTGTTGGAGAGCTTTGAAGCCAATTGTGAGGAATTTTTGCTTGATACGGAGGTTGATAGGCAATCTTTGAAGATTTTTGAGAAAGGGGTGATATGCCCAGAATGTTCCTGTAGAAAGATAATCCGGGCAGTAGAGTGAAGTATGGACTGAAGTGGGAAGAGACACGAGTTTGGGAGATCAGAAAGGAGGCTGATGCTGTCAGTCATCCAGTTGGGATAGGATGAGTGATTGTACTAATGTAGTAGAGGTTTGAATGGAGAGGAAAGGGCAGATCTTGGCAATGTAGTGAAGGTGAGACCAGCAGGCTTTGGTGACAGATTGGACATGTGGGGTGAATGAGAGGGCAGAGTCAGGGATGAAGCCAATGTGGCGAGCTTGTGAGGCAGGAAAGATGGTTGTGTCATCCACAGTGAAAGGAAAGTCAGGGAGAGGACAGGGTTTGGGAAGGAAGATATGGAGCTCTGTTTTAGCCATGTTGAATTTTAGGTGGCAGGAGGACATCCAAGTAGTGATGTCCTGAAGGCAGGAGGAGATAAGAGCTTAGAGGGAGGAAGAGAGAATGGGGGAGGAGATATAGAGTCCACATGGTTCAGGATCTCCCTGATTTTCCTGGTTTCCTGGTGGGTCAGTTCCATCTTGAGTATTCATCTTAATATGATACTATCACCAGGAGGAGTTACAAGTTCATTTATATCTGCAGAGTCTGAGTGTTCAGTTACATTCACTTAGGAGAATCAGTTTTCCTTAGTGGATAGAGCACAGGCCTGAGAGCCAGAAGGACCTGGGTTCTAATCCCAGCTCTGCCACTTGTCTGCTGTTTGACCCTGGGCAAGTCACTTCATTTCTCAGGGCCTCTTTTACCTCATCTGTAAAATGGGGATTAAGATTGTGCCCCATGTGGGATAGGAACTGGATTCAACCTAAGTGTCTTGTATCTACCCCAGCACTTAGAACATAGTAAGCACTTAACCAATACCATAAAAAAATGCTCATCATTTTATCTTTGTGACATGGAGAGTGACTTGAGATTATGCTCTCATGGCTTAAGAAGGCAGCAGAATCTCCCAAAGTGATTGCAGCTTTTGAATCAGGAAATCAGAGAAGGGATTGTCCTAGGGTGTGCCTGAGGGTAAAGAATCTGTGCTGGCAGCTACATCATGAAGAGGGTGGGCTGTTGGGGAGTTTGCCAGTGAACTCACATGGGCTATTGTTGTCTGTTTCACTTTGCAGCCTGTCACTGCAACATCAATGGCTCATTATCGGAGGTCTGCAACACTGAGACAGGGCAGTGCAAATGCAGAGCCAATGTTCAAGGACGTCAGTGTGATGAGTGCCAGGTAAGGGGCATGTTCTTCCTTGATTCTCCAGTTCTTCCTAATTAATTCATCACCTCCAGGTCTCAAGAGCAAATTTTTGTTCACTGGGTATGTGAGGAAGGAAGTGATAACCATGTATCCACATCTGTAAGAGCAACATGAATATTTCCATATTTTAGGTCTGTGGGAGCAAAATAAGGCACTTAGATCCATCTGCTCTTTCTTCAGTAATGAATAGTTGCTAAATTCAAATCTCTGGGAATCATCAAAAAAAAAAACAAACAAAAAACAACAAAAAAAAACCTCACTCAGAGAAGCAGTCTGTCCCAGTAAAAAGATTACGGGACTGGGAGTCAAGAGACCTGTTTCTAATCCCAGCTCTGCCACTTGCCTAGTGGGAGTCCTTGGTCAAGGCACTTAACATCACACTGTGCATCAATCCCTTCATCTGTGAAATGAAGATTAAATACCTGTTCTTCCTCCCCTCTAGACTGTGAGCTCCATGTCAGTCAGGGACTCTGTCCAATCTGATTATCTTCTGTCTACCCTGATGCTTATTGTAATACTCGGCACATAACAAATATCACAATTATTGTTATTATTGTTATTCTGTCACCACACGTTTTCATTATCCATTTTGGATAAATCACAAAATTTTCTAATGTTCTTCCAACAACATGCATCTGTCTGTATTGTGCATATAGTGTTCACATTGAGTCACTACCACAGTGTGAGGTTGTCCTCATGGAATTCTACAAGAATAGCTCCCCATCATTTTAACAAAACGGGTGTGCACTCAATTTTAGATCCCCGAAAGTAGAGTCTCATGAATGTCTAAAACAAATGGTGCAGCATCTTCTTATGCATATGTGGGTCGGTGGTGAAGGGACAGGGGAGAACAAAGAAAAATTTTCTACCATTTTGCGCTGAACAAAGGCTTGGCATATTCCGAGTGCTTCATTATGAGTAACAACAGTAGTGAGCAGCTTGGCTAGAGAAAATAGCAAAGGGATTACATTCAGGAGACCCAGGTTCTAGTGTCAGCTCTGCCACTGGCCTGTTCTATGACCCTGGGCAAGTCATTCAAACTCTCTGTACCTCCATTTCCTCATCTGTAAAATGGGGATAAGATCAAAGAAGGATAAGATAAGATCTGCACCCCAGCAGCGTACAGCGTGGTTTAGTGGAAAGAGCACGGGTTGGGACTCAAAGGTCGTGGGTTCTAATCCCACCTCTGCCACTTAGCTGTGGGACTTGGGGCCAGTCACTTCACTTCTCTGGGCCTCAGTTACCTCATCTGTAAAATGTGGATGAAGACTGTGAGCCCCATGAGGGACAACGTGATTACCTTGTATCTACCCCAGCACTTAGAACAGTGCTTGACACATAGTAAGCACTTAACAAATACCAACATTATTATTATCTGCAAATAGGGCTAAGATTATGAACCCTAGGACAATGAAAGGGTTGGAACTCAAAATTCAAAACTCAACAGTGTAGAGGTTCTCGCAGTCTAGTCTCATCTCCCCAAAATGAACAGCATGGCCTAGTGGATACAGCACAGTCCTGGGAGTCAGAAGGACCTGGCTTCCAATCCCAGCTCCATCACTTATCTGCTGAGTGACCTTGGGCAAGCCACTTAACTTCTCTGTGCCTCAGTTACCTCATCTGTAAAATGGGGATTAAGACTGCAAGCCCCATGTGGGATCTAGGTGCAATTTAGCTTGTATTTACCCCTGTGTTTAGTATAGTGCTTGGCACACAGTAAGCACTTAACAAATACCATTTGGAAAAAAAAAAACTGTCAGGGGCATTCTCTCTCCTCTCAGTAGCATCGGTGCCCAAAGCCTAAGTGCTAAGTGGCTAATACAATGCTTTGCACACAGTAAGCGATTAATAAATATGATTGAATGAATACTATTTGACCTTCTGGTGCAAAACCAGCTCAAAATTGGTCCTGATGGTACTGGGGAGCAGGAAATCTGTCATGAAAATGGGAGCAGGAAGCCTTCCTCCCGGAGTCTGGGCCCACAGAAGAACCAAAAACTGAGTCCCAGTACTGAGGTGGACTACAAGGAAGATAGATGGTTTCTGTTGGAATATGTCACAAGTACAGAAACAGGCTGGGAAATGCTAATGTGTCCATTTTGAGCACTAAGGATGGTGTATGCCTGCTTATCTTAGAGAAACAGCACAGCTTAATGGAAAAAGACAGGCCTAGAAGTCAGAGGTCTTGGGTTCTAATCCTGACTATGCCTCCTAATAAGACCTTGGGTAAGTCACTTACCTTCTCCTTGCCTCAGTGTCCTCAATTGTAAAATGGACATTTAATGCCTCTTTCTTAGATCCCCTAAAGGCACAGGATCTGTATCCAACCTGATTGTTCTGATCTACTCCAGCACAGACTAACATGCTCAACACAGTAAGCACTTAACAAACACCAGAATTATCATTATTATTTTTATCACTGTCATTATTAATGTTATTTGTATGCTCCTCTATGGCTAGATTTTTCAATCCTTTGGATTTGCAAGTTGATTAGAAATGTCACTTCTTTCCCATAATCTGCCTCTCAAGTAACTTCTGCCACAGCCCAGCCCTCCTCTCAGCCAATCCCAGCCCTCCACTCATCCAGTCCCCTATCATGTGCAGTTCACATGAACTCACCAAACCAATACTGCTGATGGACCAATTTCTAACATACAGCATAGAAAAAGAAAATGAAAAACCAAAAACAAGCCTTGACCAAATAACCCAGAACTCTTGAAACTGTTTACTCCATCCAGTCATCCCAAAAGGCATTGTATTTTGTATTCCCAATAAATTTTAAATTCATTTAATTTTCCTCTTTTAAGGAAAGGCTTGGTTATCACAAAATTATCAGTGAAAATATTGGACATCCATATGTAATCTCATAACGATTTAAATGTTCCCAGAGGTTTGAAGGACATAGTCTAATTTCCAATCAGTTCCTATTATCTTATCAGTTTCTGATTTCCAGCTTTATTGTTTTCATATAGTTCTATTTCTTTGTAAGAAGAGCTGAACAGAAGTTGTACATTTTCAGACACCAACAAATATTAATCTAAAAATGTTTGCCATTTGTTTCCGCGTCCCGGGCAGCATCTTTAAATTCATTTTCCTATTGCCTTTTGCCTGTGGCACCTCAAGCCCAGCTTGTGGTGGGACTCAGAGAAGCAGTTTTGCGTGCTGTGTGGCTGCAGCCCTATCGGCTCGACGTCCCCACGCTGCGACATCATGGGAAGATGTGCCTGTAAATCAGGATTCATAGGCAAACGGTGCAACCTCAGCAGGCAGATGCAGAGACAGAAAGAGCAGCAACCAATAGCTCAGCGAGTACAAGTTCCACCTCGACGGTGGGGTTTTGCCCCTGCAAACGGGTGTCCTCGGGGTGCCTACCGGCCTGTCACTCCGGTAATCCCAGAGGCATGGCATGGATTTATAATGAGCGTGTATTTGATTGTGTGTTTTACAGCTGCTGAACTATTGTGCTATTTTGTAGTAGCTGGACAGAGATCTAGCGGGTGCCCACTGGGTGGTATGTAAACTAAGCATTCAAGCTTCCCTACATGGACAAACCAGGCAATTTAGCTGAGTGAGACTCTTTGGGCAAAGATGTGCTAAATCACTAAGCGTGATTGAGTGTGCTTACTCTTGCTCTTATGTGACCAGCAAGGTAACCAGAATCGGCACTTGTGGATACTAGATATTCCGACACACATACCTTTGTTCTTTCCCCTTCCCAGCCCCACAGCACTTATGTACATATCTGTAATTTATTTGTATTGATGTCTGTCCCCTCCCCCCGCATTTAGACTGTAAGCTTGTTGTGGAGAGAGAATGTATCTGTTCACTGTAATATAGTACTCTCCCAATTACTCAGTACAGTGCTCTGCACACAGTAAGCACTCAATAAATATGATTCAATGAATAGTTTCAGGCACCCAATATTACTCAATAACAACATCCTAGAAGGCTTATGTGAAGGTCCTCTGGATCTTAGAGAGGTTCTCTGGGCAGTGGGCTGGGAGAACTAGAAAAGGTAGAGCTTAGAACGTTCTGTCACTTCTTGTATCCTGTTCTGCTTCTTTTCATCTGAATTATAGTATGTAGGCCCAAGCACATGGATTCAGGCCCAAAAAGCATATGTAATGTTTAAAGGGTAAGAAAATGGATTTAGCTTTTCATCCCTTTTACTCTCTCAGAATTAAATCTAAATTCCCATGTATTTGGCTTCTATGGTGATTTGAGAATTCTTAGGGGTACCAAATTTTCCCCAGGCTTTCTCCATTATTAACCCTAATCACTGCACTCCATCAAAGGCCTCCAGGACTGTAGCCTTGATCCAATAGGGTGGGAATGTTTCATGTAAGATTTTTTAGGAAAACCAAAATCAAACACTGCATAATCTTCAGAATCGAATTAACCATGTGGCACAATTAACAAGTGGCAAAAGCAGTAATTGGACATACCTTTCATATATTTTTTCAGTCCTTAAAGCATCTTAACTGTAAATATAGGTCACCAAATGTTTAGCAGGCCCTTCTAACACTAATCGAAAATCAAGAATTTATTGATAGTTTCATTTAAATGTTAAAGAGGCTCTTACTTTGGCCCAACTCTATCTTGAAGATAATTGATATAATAGATCCCTGTCTCTGACACCGAGGCACGTAACTGGAATTCAAAAATACATAATCAAATTTCCAAAATAATTCCATCAATGCTCATTTCCAGTGTCACTTTCCTTTTTCTTTCTTAAACTCTAATGGGAGGTACTCTGAAAATGGACATGTCTAGAACCTATTAATTGAAGTTCTGCCATGGGCATTCATGCATTACCACATTTCTGAAAATGTCACTCCAGATTCATCCCCCCTCCCACCTCTGACAACTCCTTTGAAATATAGATAGGAACAAGGTCAACCAATCCATGGTATTTATCGAGAATTTAGTGTGTGCGAAGCACTGTACTAAGTACTAGAGTACAGATGGGAAGCAATATGGCCAGGTGGAAAGAGCGTGGCCCAGAAATCAGAGGATCTAGGTTCTAATCCCAGCTCTACCACCTATTGGCTGTGTGACCTTGGGCAAATCACTTAACTTCTATGTGCCTTAGTTTCCTCATCTGTAAAATGGGGATTCTTTATGCATTCTCTCTTCTACTAAGATTGTTAGTTCCATGGGGGACAGAGACTGTACCTGACTTGAATATCTTGTATCTACCCCAGCACTTTGTGAAATGCTGCTTCTAGACTGTAAACCCACTGAAAGCAGAGTATGTGTCTACCAGCTTTGTTGTGCTGTACTCCCCCAAGTGCTTAGTACATTGATTGCTTGACACATAGCAAGTGCTTAACAAATACCGTAATTATTATTATTATGAGGTGGAGGAAGAGAATGAAAAGAAGGGACAAAGAGTAAATATTGCAAGTCTTTCTAATTTCATATGAGGTGTCTATGCAAATAAATGAGGGAAAAAGTTCTTCACAAGGCAGTGTGGATTCTTTTGGAGTGCTTCATTAATTTTAGAAAATAAGTGAGGTTCACTGAGATGGCAGGAAAGCAGGTTAAAATTATTTTTCACCAAAATTGCAGGGAGAATTATAGCCCTCTTTCCTATTTCTTTCCTGATTTCCTTGCACTAGTAGTGCAATGCAGTATTTCAACCTGTGAGACAATTTTTCAAGTTTTCACCCTTATAAGCAGAATTTATTAGATCCTATCAGATTTCGTATTGAGTGCTGAGCTGCATGCTGTGCTTGGGTGTGCTTCACTGCATTAATCTGATTGCTGTCTTGAGAAATTTACCATTCATGTTTGGAGTCCAGGTATGTATTTTCTTAACAGATTCTTTGAAGCCCCTGCAGATGTGATTAAAATGGGAGTGGCAATTAATATTTGTGTTCTGTTTTCAGTTGTGTTTACATTGATTTAGGAAAAAAAACCAGTACCGCATTTCAATGCATGGATATTATGGCACAGAAAATTGTGTATAAGTATAAGGCCTTGTAGGATTTTTTTTTCATTCTGCCATTATTTGGTACAGCTGATTTAAAATGTGCAGTACCTTATCTCTCTTGCCTGACCGTAGTCTATGATCCAAACTTAGTTTCAAAATGTCAAGTAATTTTCTCTCTCTAGTTTTTTTATCCATTCCATTCACTTGTTAAAACTGCCATATGCCATGTGCTCAGAGCATAAAATCAGAGCTAGTCATAAGCACATTAAAAAGTTTAAAGATAAAATAAAATCTTAAAAATAAAGTCTATTGAATCCACAAATATTGAGGAATGTTCTTGGTCACCCAGATGGAAATCATTTTTGAGATGGAATTCATTTTTATTATAATGGATACTGAATAAAGACATTTTGTTCTCTGAATTACTGGTGTCTCCAAACAGCTAGATTAGAGAAGTTTGGTGAGGTCTCATCAGTGTTGCAAAAGAGTCTCATGTTGCCAAGATATTTTCAACAAGAGGATCTTCCCTACAAAAGGATTTTGGGGCAAAGAAAGCATTCTTGAAAAGAATTGTGGTAATTTAACTATCCAAATATTTTTGTAAAGGGTATTGCAGTTGAGTTATGGAGCAGTTCTGTTTAATAAACAGCCACAAGATCTTGAGCACCCAGAGAATTGGCCCTCCCCTTAATTAAAATTTGTTCAACCGGAAATCTCTTGTAAGTCTTGTGGCAATCCCCCAGTTTCCTTTCCTAAAGTGTCATTCATTCATTCAATTGCATTTATTGAGTGCTTATGGTGTGAAAAGGACTGTACTAAGTGCTTGGTAGAGTAAAATATAACAATGAAGAAATACATTCCTTGCCCCCAATGAAAAGCTCTCAGCTGTGCCAGTGGTGGGGTAAATGTGATGATTAGCTTAGGTACCTCCCAGGGAAGGTCTCTGTCACAGTATCCTGAATTCACCGTTACTCATGAGGGAAGCACAGGTTGCTTTGGCTTACAGCATGTATATTCTCCCTGAACCCCTGATTCCATTTGCCAGTCACCTGGCAGTTGGGAGAATATAGATGAGTGAGAGATTAGGCACATTTGTGTCACGTAGGTGTGATTGCTGTCAGCTTCTCCCTAGGTACCACGTCTTTGTTGTGGCATTGAGAAAACATGAAAGGAGAGGCTTGTGTCCCAAAACTTTCACTCCTTTTTTGGTTGCTATACCAAATCAAATGGCCTTTTGGTTTGACCAGTCAATTTAATCAAACAAGAAATGCACCAACTATAAGTTTGGACACTCATTCATAATTGCTCATTGAAAATACTGAGCTGAGTCCTGGAGCAAGGGTGATTCCATTTTTAGAAATCGTTTCCCTGACATGAATTCTTGTGGTACTCCCAGCAGTCACTCAAACTTGAGAGAGGTTCTGCTGGTGAAAGCAACAGGAAGATCTGTTTATCCTCCTAGTTGCTCCAGTTCCTGCTGGTCTCCTTCTTGCTAGGCCTCTCAGAGTGCTGACCTCATCAGGGAGCCCCGCAGGAAGCAGAAGAAAGAGCTGTCATGGCCATTGCAATGGGGGCCAAAAAACTATTTGATGTCTTGAAATACTTTTAGAGATACTTACATTGTACTCTCCCAAGCATTTAGTACAGTGCTCTGCACACAGTAAACAGTTGATAAATATGATTGATTCATTGACTGATTGATTTATACCTGTGCCCTAAAGGATTTATTTGATTTACATAAACAGTCAGCATTCTTTATTCATTGCTGAGTTTGAGGAGAGCACAATAAAAGGAGTTGGAGAGTTCAAGATTTTAGATTGTGAAAGACAGGAAAAAATATTATTTCTCCTCCAAGGCAGCAGTGCAACTCAGCAAATTTTAAAGAAGCATGAGAAATAGCCCAGTCTAAAAGAAAGTAGACTGCAGTCCAGATCCAACAAGGAGTTCAGTTTAAATCAGACATTCCACGCATGGCACAGGTGACTTTTCGCTTCAGACTGACTCCTTACCCACATCCTCCCTCTGGCCTGGAGATTCTTTCCCCTTCATATACAACAGAACACCACTTTTCTCACCTTCAAAGTCTTACTAAAATTGCATCTCCTCCAGGAGGCCTTCTCTAACTCAACTCTCACTGCCCCTCTTCCCTCTTCCTTCTGTGTCACCTACTCACTTGGATCTGTAGCTTTTAAGCACTTGATGCTTACCCACTATCAACCTCACAGCACCTATGTATATAGCAGCATGGCATAGTGGAAAGAGCATGGGCCTGGAAGACAGAGGACATGGGTTCTAATCCTGGCTCCACCATATATTTGCTGTGTGATCTTGGGCAAGTCACTTCAGTTCTCTGTGTCTCAGTTACCTCATCTGTAAAATGGGGAATAAGACTGTGATCCCCATGTGGGACGGAGACTGTGTCCGACCTGATTACCTTGTATCTTCCCCAGTGCTTAGAACAGTGCTTGGCACATAGTTAATTTTTAACAAATACCACAATATTAATATTATTATCTGTAATTTATTTTGTCTATCTTCCTCACTTGTCTGTAAGCTCCTTGTAGGCAAGGACTGTATATATCAACTTTGTTGTATAGTCCGCTCCAAAGCGGTTATTTCGGTGCTCTACACCCAATAAGTGCTCAATAAACATCACTGATTAAGTCTCATCACTGCTGTGGACCTGGGAAATGCATGAAAGAAGATTAATCATTTTAGATTACTAGAGCAGTAGCATATTGGCATCTCTCCCCACTCCTCCTCCTGTTTTGAGCTTTTCAATCCTTCCTTTTTTTTTTATTTCTCTGTGTGCCCTGGCATTCAGATAAGATAGGAAATGCCTACTGTCTTTAATTATACTTAGTATAATTAGCTGCAATTTGTATCCAAGGAGGGAAGGAAATAACTGGACTTCTACTGTGTTCTTTTTATACTGTGCCCTCGCATTCCTTGACTTGACCTTGATGAATTCTCTTTTCGGTGCCAGCCTAAAACCTTTGGCCTGCAGTCTTCGAGAGGCTGTGTTCCTTGTCACTGCAACTCCTTTGGCTCCAAGAGCTTTGACTGTGAGGAGAGCGGGCAGTGTTGGTGCCAACCGGGTGTCACGGGGAAGAAATGCGACCGCTGTGCTCATGGATACTACCGATTCGAAGAGGGAGGATGCACCCGTATGTAAACCATTTCCTTTTCCTGTTTCCTCCATATCATTTTATTTGTATTTTCTTGCATGCCCCTGACTGTTTCCCACATTCGAGGCCTGGCACTGGTTAGAATCAGTGCTTTTGCTCTCAAATCCCTTACCCACTATAGCTATAAATCACATACTTTAAATTATTCATTTATAGCCAAGTCTGTCTGCCCGTCTAGACTGGAAGCTCACTGTGGGAAGGGAAGCAGTGCTGCCTGGTGGATAGAGAGTGGGCCTGGGAATCAGAAGGATCTGGGTTATAATCCCAGCTCCACCACTTGTCTACTGTGTGACCTTGGACTAGTCACTTCACCTATCTGTGCCTTAGTTATGTCATCTGTAAAAATGGAGATTAAAATTGTGAGCCCCATATGGAACATATACTGTGTCCAACCTGATTGGCTTGTATCAACCCCAACCCTTAGAACAGTGCTTGACACATAGTAAGCACTTAACAAATGAGAGAAGTGCCATGACCTAATGGCAAGAGCACAGGCTTGAGAGTCAGAGGACATAAATTCTAATCCCATTTTTGCCACTTGTCTCTGTGTGACCTTGGGCAAGTCACTTAACTTCTCTGTGCCTCAGTTACCTAATCTGTAAAATGGGGATTAAGACTGTGAGCCCCATGTGGGACAAACTGATCTACCCCAGCTCTTAAAACGGTGCTTGGCACGTAGTAAGTGCTTAACAAATATCATAATTATCATTATTATTGTTATATTATTAATAGTTGCACATAAAAAATAGGATGCCTAGTAAGAGTGATATTTATTATCTGTTTTGTGCAGACTCTGTACTAAGTGCTTGGTGGAGAAAAATGTTGAGAAACCGTCACCTTGATACCTTAAGCCCTATTGGCAAATCACTGAGCTGTGGTTACCAAAATCCCCTCTATCACCAGCCTCAAATCAAGACATTATTCTTTAATCTCGGCAAAATGGGCACTCTGCAAATCCAAGTGGGGAGCATTAAATCAGGCTCTCATCAAAGAGGAGGGTAACTACAGTTAGAAACATTTTCCCAAGTCATATAGGAAAAGGAATGTTAATTTATCTAACTTTTAACTGGGCACACTGTCAGAGAATACACAGGTGATTTCCTACTGTGACTGAGTCCATTTATATCATCCTAGTTGAAGCCCAGTATATGGGAGGCATAGACACTCTGCCAAATACAAATTTAGGAAGGAGACTAAATCTGTCAAGGGGCTTTAAACTAGGAGTGTATTTATTGTGAATTGGGCCTGTAGGGTAGAGAGTAGTGATTGCAGTAGTTTTGCGAGCACTTGGATCTGAAGCTCCAGATTAATACTGCTCCTCTTGCCATGGCAAATGGAAGAGACCCCATAAAATGGAGACTCATTCACTCCCAACCTTGTTACCACCTCCTCCCTGACTTTTTTACATCTTTTCTCTGAAACTTTTCACTTTTCATTGGGTTTCTTTGCAGTAGTTAAGATTTTGAACTTTCCCGAATTTCTTAAAATCTAAGGATGTAACCTCTCTCTGCTTTAGACATTGTTTCCCATACTGGCATCATCCAGTAATGTGTTACAAACCTGTTCATCCCAAGCGCTTAGTACAGTGCTCTGCACATAGTAAGCGCTCAATAAATACTATTGAATGAATGAATGAATGAACAAACCATACCCTGTAACATGCATAGTGGACAGAGCACGGGCCTATGGGTCAGAAGGTCATGGGTTCTAATCCTGGCTTCACCACATGTCTGCTGTTTGATCTTGGGCAAGTCACTTGGGCCTCTGTTACCTCCTCTGTAAAATGGGATTGAGACTATGAGCCCCATGTGGGACAGGGACTGTGTCCAACATGATTTTCTTATTAGAAGCAGCATGACTTACTGGGTAGAGCATGGACCTAAAGGCCAGAAGGACCTGGGTTATCCTCCTGGCTATGCTACATGTCTGCTGTGTGATCTTGGGCAAGTCACTTCATTTCTCTGTGCCTCAGGTACCTCATCTGTAAAATGGGGATAAGAGTGTGAGCCCTCTGTGGCACAGGGACAACCTGATTAACTTGTATCTACCTCAATGCTTAGAACACTGCTTGGCACATAGTAAGCATGCCACAAAGTACCATAATTGTTATTATCATCCCTCTTGTGGTCGAACAAAGGGTATGTTAACAATTCATTGTTTCTTTCAGTCACACTCTATACATATGTAAGTCTCTTACCACCAGCTTCCTCTTCTAAAATGAAAGAAACATTTGTGTGGGTGTGTCTCCTCCTTTTCATTCCCTTTCTTGCCTTTCTCCCCCCTCTATCTCTTGCTGTCTCTCTGTTTTTCTCTCTCTGTTGATCTTTCTTTTATGTATGTACGTGATTACATAAGTAGCATAGATATCCCACCAAGCTAACATTCTGTTATTCTACCTCTCGTAAATTGCTGCTGTCTTTCTTCTGCCTGCCCTCCTTTAAGCGTAAAAGGAAACAAGACTCCACCTTCTAGGATTTTAAGCACAACTGGGCCAGTTACTGGCTTTTATTTAGGTGACTCTGTTCCTTGGGACTTTTAAGGCCATAACCATAACCAAATCTCTACATTCTCTTAAAGAAGAATATGGATAGAGATGGATGTTCTGTTTTTTTCAAACCACCTAAAATCTAGAAGGAAAGGGAAAAAAATAAGGTTATAAAACAAAGAAAACAGGTGGTCATATAGCCCCCTCCTAACAGCCCCACTTTTCACAAATAAATAGTATTCTTAATTTGTCTCCTCATGTAGGTTTGAAAAGGAGGAAAATACTCTCTGATGTGTACTGTTTTTCTCATTAGACACCACGCTGGAGTTCAGGAATCACATTATACTTATTGTTTTAAATTGCAATCTGACTTTTTATACTAGGAAAAAAAAATGTTAAGCTAGGCAGTGTTCAGAAATTAGGTGCCAAACTACTATAAACCCCGTGCCAGAGATAATATATTTTTCATTAACGAGACAAAAATAATGTTGCTTGAATTTTTTAATCTAATCAGTAAATGCTATATGAA
Source organism: Ornithorhynchus anatinus (assembly GCF_004115215.2). Lineage (NCBI taxonomy): Eukaryota > Metazoa > Chordata > Mammalia > Monotremata > Ornithorhynchidae > Ornithorhynchus > Ornithorhynchus anatinus. Next base: position 95,694,409 of record NC_041729.1, on the reverse strand, counting down.
AAATGAGTTTTGAGCAGAATAAATGCTGCTTTTATTTTAATTTTCTGATGGTTCTCATGGTGCTTCTTCTGTTTACCTCTCCTGTTTAGCCTGTCAGTGTTCCCATCTAGGCAACAACTGTGACCCCATCACCGGCCGCTGCATCTGCCCTCCCAACACCCGGGGAGAGAAGTGTGATATGTGCACCTCCAACTCTTGGGGCCACAGCATTGTCCATGGGTGCAAGGTGAGTAGGTCCCTAACTTCTATCTGGGGCAGTAAACAGCATGAGGTTCCCTTGGGGGACATGGAGTAAGGTTGTTCAGAGCTTAAAAATGTCCCATTGGGTTGAAAAAGCTTCCCCAAGCTGTCTTCAGTTCACTTGGGATTATAAATGTGGGTAGGGAATCCATGCTTGCATCACCACATCACTATTTAAACTACTATTCTTGCTTTTCCAGGAAAAAAAAGTTAAACTGTTGAAGTGATCTTGATATTATTTTCCGGACTTTGAGAGATTCACAGCATCTGTGAATCAGCACCTGTGGCTGTCTTACTGGCTGCAGAATCCCACTAGTCTTCCCTAGTAATGCCCCACCTCCTACTCCCATTTAAAGTCCATAAAAATGATCCCTTAGATTTGGGATCAAGGATTCTCCTATCTGTCAGAACTTGCTCTTCTGTGCAGATTAACTCAAATCACTTTTCTCCAAACATTATTAACTCTCTTGATCTCAGCCTTCACAGAGGCACTGTGAGGGTTAAGATGATCAAATATATGAAAAAGCTTCAAGATCTGGGAAGACACAACATCTGTGAGAGTGAATATATTAATTTTGTACCTCATAGTCTGATTGGGTAATTGAATGGCCTTCTTGGAATTCACTAAAGTACCTATTTGAATAATCTGCCACCTAACCACCACTGAAAAGAGTATCCACTGGATATGTTTGTGATGGTCATGGTGATATTGATGACCTTAGCACTGAAATCTGAAAGTATTCACTGGATAGTATAGTTTCTATCAAATGGGTCCATTCTCCTCCATTCCAAAAGTCTGGCAGACAATTCCCAAACCTTTTTTACATTTATTCTCTTCCACTCTTCCTTTCCCTTTCTCCCCCTTTCTTTCTCTCCCTTTACACATTTCTTCTTCCATCTTCTCCTCTCCTCTCTCTCCCTCCAACCCCTCCTTTTTCCTCCCCTCCCTCCTTTTCATTACCCAAACATGGATAGTTCATTTTGTCACATAAGGGTGTCATTTAAATTTCTCCTGCTTTAGTTCTGGAGACTGATTGACAAGGTGTTGGTAAGGTTCTTTTCAGGAAAGTCCTTGTGGGCAGAGATCAGGTCTACAAACTCTACTGTACTGTACTTTCCCAAGATTTAGTGCAGACCTCTCTCTGCACATAGTAAGAGCTCAATAAATACCATTGATTGAGTGACTAGTTGGCCTTGTCATCTTCCATAATGGCATGAAGAAACTGCTTTGAACAAAGATTCCAGGTCCTACTGTCTAATGGGAGTGCATTAGCATGAGAACTGCCACAGCACAATCTGGATGAGTAAGATGTGATGGATTGATAAATATATAGATAGATAGATAGATATCTATATATATATATATATCTTCTATTTTCATATATTATAGCTATCCTCTCCATACTATAGGGTGAATGACCGAAGAACTTGATCTGTACCAGAGTCAAACCCATTTTTTCCCATTACTCAGAACCAGGCAAGGAAATGTTACACAAATGGCTTTCTTGCTAAATAAGTAGCATTGGATTGGAAGTAAGGCTTTGATATTTGCCAGGAAATAATCTAAGCATATGGTGCATGGTCTCCATTATCCTCCAGGATAATGTTCTCTATAAATTCTCTGATTCACAAAGGCCCCAGATTCATTCTTCAGAATGTTCTCAGCAGGCATGTCTTTAGAATCCATACTCCAGTTAGAAACTATAGCATCTCTACTGTAACATAAATTCAAGGGCAAGTATTTTAAATTATTTTTATGTAGAATTGTCTCCATTGCAAGATTTTATTTCCACATTCTTGGCACTAAAATGGCAGTTTCCAACATTGCTGTGATTATTTTTCTCTCTTCAATTTGGTTCCTTCATTGAGTGAGTCAAAATCTCCATTTTGTAATTGAGGAAATTGAGATACAGAGAAGTTGAGTGATTGCCCAAGGTCACACAGCAGGCAAGTGGTGGAGTCAAAATTAAAAGCCATCTCCTCTAGCTCCCAGGCCCATGCTTTATCCTCTGGGCCATTACACATATATATATAGAAGCATTTCTTTCTGACAGAAGCACATCATTCCCATTGATTAAGTACTGGAAAGACAACTTCTATGCCCTTTAATTAAATAAGTATTAGGAAAGGATATTCTACACTTTGAAGCTAAAAACCAAGTCTACAGTATATTACATACTCAGTTTATTCAGCAATTATACAGACAATTATGGTGGCATCTGTTTGAAATCTGTATATATATCCTATTCATAATTTAAAATTGTATATTGGAAGCATTTAAAATATCTAGATGTATGGACACTGATGTAAAGAAAAAAGTCGATTTAAATTTATTTGCAGATAGAGATTTCTTGAAGTTTAGTAGATGCCTTGTTTTTTCAAGTAAGTTGGGAAGTCATATATCACTATAGTAAAAATTTACCATCAAAAAGTTATAAATTCACTTTGTGAATCATATTGTGCAGCCTTATCCTATCTCAACCACCTCTTAATAAACATTTTTTTCCCTTTTCTGGAACCTTAGGGAAAACTTTTCCAATATGAATCTCTCTATTCACAGAGGCCCACAGGCAAAGTAGCTTGAAGACTTGCTTTAAAATAAACAGCATGAGCTAAAAAAAAAATGCTGATCTCCTCCAAGGAGAAAGCAAGGAAAAAAATGAAACTCAAATCACAAAGAGCAATCCTTCCCTTCATATCATGTGGTAGAGATTGTCAGACTTGTGTTCTAGTACACTGTCTTGACTGAAATTGTATGCATGAGCACAAGCATGTCTTCCTACACTGCATCACAGTCAATCACGAGAGATGCTCACTGTTGGAAAAGTCTTCCTTAATTCACCAACAGAGTGCTAATCCAAGCATGTAGTGAAAACACAGGTGGGAGAACTAATCATTTTGAGTGTGAAATGTGGAAATGTCTTCTATATAATGATTTGTCCCTTGAAATGAAAATTCTTGGGTTTGAAACTTCACAAGGTATGTCAAAAACAAAAAAAAAACATTTTCGACAAATAAAAAGTTTTCCCCCTTTCCCTCCATGCATTCAGAGTAGTTTCTTATCTTTCATTTCCTGTCAGTCGTATTTATTGAGCACTTACTTGTGTTCAGAGTACTGTATGAAGTACTTGAGAGAGTACAATGCAACAGTATAGCAGACACATTCCCTGCCCACAACATCGACATGTCTTTTGGAAAGAATTCTCAGGAATTGTGGCTTAGCAAAAATCTTAGGGGGCCAAGGGAAGATGGAGTTGGGGGGGAAATGTTAAGATTTTTTTTCCAAGACCAAGGACTGAAATTTTGCTCTTGATTCTCTTCTCTGTAGGCTTGTAACTGCAGTGCTGTTGGATCACTAGCCTTCCAGTGTAATTTAAATACCGGCCACTGCCCTTGCCGCCCGGAGTTTTCAGGGCCAAAATGCACTGAGTGCAGCCTGGGGCACTGGAATTACCCCCAGTGTGATCTCTGTGAATGTTCCCTAGCAGGGACTGAGCTGCTGACCTGCCACGCAGAGATTCAGAAATGTTCCTGTGCCGATCGCACAGGGCAGTGCAGCTGTAAGGTAAAGCAACTTTATTTGTTGTCAGAATTCAGCAGTGAATAGAGCCCTGACTTTATTTCCACTTTCCTAATGCCTTGCTTTGTTCTTGCTCCAACTATTCACAGAATGAGGTGTGGCCGGAAATAGAACTTGGTCATATCTATCGCTCCTCCTCATATTGACACCAGGTCACTCAACTGGAATGCCACTTTCCACCAGCCTAATGGAAAATATTTCTAGTTAGTAGAGAACAATATCTTTTCTCAGTTGATTGACACATGCTACATGACTCTATTAAAATTGTGGCTCCACATTGAAGTCGCTCTCTCTAGTTTAGCACCTCTGTGCCTGCTGTGAAATTACTGCCATGGAATTACTGTTGCTTTTCTAAATAAAGGGCCATTTAAATGGCATTTCATTTATTCATTCAATCGTATTGAGTGCTTGATGTGTGCAAAGCACTGTACTAAGCGCTTGGGAGAGTTCTGCTGGAAAGTCATATTTGTCTAGGTTAAAGAGAAATACAAAAGGAGAACATTTTCATCTAAAACTGCTGCTGCAATCACTGAACATTATAGAATGAATTATTGCCATGAAAAAAGACTGTGAAATGACATCACACAGAAACAACTGACATTCTAACAATGATGATCTGCCCATTTCAGCCCACTGTTAATATTGTTAAATGATGTGGAAAAACAATCAAAGAGAGGATTCCCCACTCTCCCAGCTCCCTTGAGGTATTTTTGCAAAAGCAAATTCCACAGAAGATATCGTGTCTGGAGTCTTCTGACCGTTGAAGTCTTCTCACCAATAAAGCCCCCGAAGTCTTGAACATTGAGATAAGGGTGGGCTTCAATCACAAAGAAAGGCTCCTCCTTTTAGTATTTTCTGAATTGCTCCCAGGTACAGCACTAATCCCCATGTAAACATGAATTTCATCCTCATTTTACAATGTGTTCTTATGCTGTCCCTCTCTGAGTTTTTCATTTTTGCCATTCTCTCACTTTCGCATGTATCCACTTAAATGCCCACCATGGGATTAGCAGGGAAGCTTGTATTGCCTATTTTTAAAATTCATCACAGGGTGCCTTGACAACTTGCCGCTTGGGAAATATCATTCTCTTTGAGTAGGGCAGTCTGGGGCTGAGTTAAGTTTGGAGAGAGGTTGCAGAGGGCACACGCCACTGATGATAGCTGGCATTTGTTAAGTACTTACTATGTGCCAAGCACTGTACTAAGCACTGGGGTAGATACCAGATAATTGGTTTTGACACAGTCCCTGTCCAATGTGGGGCTCACAGTCTTAATCCCTATTTGACAGATGAAGAAACTGAGGTACAGAGTGACTAGCACAAGATCACACAGCAGACGAGTAGTGGAGCCGGGATTAGAACCCAGCTGCTTCTGAACCCCATGCCCAAGCTCTATCCACTAGGCCAAGCTACTTCTCCCTTACTTTGGTTTTTCTTGACATTGTCTCCTCTTGAGAGTACTTGGTTTCCACACTCCATTTTCTTAGCTTCAGTGGCCCCATCTCTGACCTGTCCTGGGACTCTCTCCCTCTCTCCCTCTTCCAGGTGAATGTGGAAGGTCTCCACTGTGACAAGTGCCGGCCTGGCAAATTTGGACTCAATGCCAACAACCCACTTGGCTGTAGCGACTGCTATTGCTTCGGCACGACAACTCAGTGCAGCGAAGCAAATGGACTGATCCGAATGTGGGTGAGTAGGAAACTGTTGAGCCGTGTAATGCTATAAAGCTATTTCCTGCTGGCGTCTTTTAGTCAGGCACGGAGGAGTAGCTGGAAAATGGCAAAACATTTAAGTGACCTTTTCTCCCGGGGACTTCTAGAAATGGAGAGGAGAGCGTATGCCATTATATAAGTGGGGGTCAGTGCTTTTGCGTCTGTGTTTTAAAATGAAAGGCACATTTATTTCTAGAATGACCAGAATAGATGGCAATGAAAAATAAAGGCCTTAAGAGGAAAAGGAGAAGAGTCTGGGTTTAGGGGCGATTAAGCTCCTAAAGATGAGTGCCCCAAAGAGCATGTTTTGGTATGAGATCTACTGAAGAGAACTGAATTTAAAGCTTATGTATTTTATTCCTATCTTAGGCACTTCTGTACGTTTATTTATTTATTCAATTATTTATTCAGCTATTCCATTCTGATATATTTATACTACTACTTGTTATATATGCTTGTTTTGGTAAGACTAATGATATTTATTACTATGGGCAAAGCACCTTGCAAAGTACTGGGGTAATTACAAGGTAAACAAATTAGAATTGGTCCCTATCCCAAATGGGCTAAAGAACTCATAATATAAAATAGGGATAATAACATTGAAATACAAAACAGCAATAAAATTACAATATCAGCAATGCAAGATAATTTAAAACAAAGTAGCTAAACACTGTTTTCAGAGGGAGGAGTCCTGACTCTCCCCAGCTACACACTGGATTTGAATACAAATTACTTCAGCCTCCCCGAGCTTGGTGAGAACCGGAGGCTTTTCTGTTATGTTTTGTTTTTCGAATGGTATTTGTTAAGTGCGTACTATGTTCCAGGTACTGTACTGGGTTAGGTGCAAGCTAATTAGGTTGGACACAGTCCATGTCCCCCATGGGGCTCATGGTCTTTATCCCCATTTTACAGATGAGGTAACCAAGGCACAGAGAGGTGAAGTGACTTACCCAAGGTCACACAGCAGACTAGCGGCAAAGCTGGGATTGGAACTATGTCCTAACTCCCAGGTCTGTGGCATTCCCAGAACTCCAGAACTCCTATATTAAAGGGGCTAGGGACCTATAGAGTCTCCTCTATTGCCTACTCTACTGCTGTGAGACAGTGTGGCTTTAGTTCCATAGTGGCCTGGCAGAGGGCGGCAGGTTGGATTATCTTCCTCTCCCACTACTATTAAATTTTGGCTGCTTCTTTCCCACATTAGGTAGAATGCCCCTCGGCAGCAGGGACCTTATGTCTTGATTCTATTATGTTCTCCCAAAGGCTTAATACAGAATTTTGCCCTCAGTAAGTGATCCATAAATACCACTGACGGGGCAGACTGACAGAATTTGTGGCACAATTTCCTGGGGATCCTCAAGGGAAGGGTGGCATTTCTGAAATATGTGATTCTTGTTCTAATTTACCTTTCTGACTTTCTTTGCCTGACTTCTCTCTAATGTTATCTTTTTTGCTGTTAAAATAAAACACTTTCCATCTCAGAGAAAATATAACAGTCAATATTAATACCTTGAATTGGTAGAGCAGTTTTAACCAAAGCTCTTTCACCATTATTTCTTTATTTTCCTCATAGCACTCATGTGCTATAGGATGAAACATGTAATATCCCTATATTGCAGGAGCTACTACAATTGAGGCAACCAACATACACATGACAAAACCTGCATGAATCCTGGGCTCTTTTTACCACACAAGCTGCGTTTCTTGAAAAATATGGAGGGCACCCCCATTGAATATATATTTTATTATATATATATATATATATATATATATATATATATATGTAGGACTCTCTCTCTCCCTCTTCCTGGTGAAAATGTAAGGTCTCCACTGTGAAAAGTTCCAGTCTGGCACTTGTATATATATATATATACTTGTATATATATATATATAAGTGTATATATATATACTTGTCTACCTGGGTCCTAATTTTGGCTCCACCATTTGCCTATGTGACCTAGAGTAAGTTACTTGACTTATCTGTTCCTCTGTTTACTCATCTGTAAAAAAGGGAACTAAATACTGTACTCCCTCCCCCATTAGGCTGTGATTCCCCAAATGGGACAGAGAAGCACTAAACAAATCTGCCAATTATCATTACTATGCCCAAATCATTAACATTATTGACATCATTAACATTAACATCCTCCATACCTTATCTCACCTTGGCTTCACGGACTCCGTCCTCTCCTGGTTCTCCTCTTACCTCTCTGGCTGGTCCTTCTCGGTCTCCTTCGCTGGCGCCTCCTCCCCCTCCCATCCTTTAACTGTTGGAGTTCCTCAAGGGTCAGTTCTTGGCCCTCTTCTGTTCTCCATTTACACTCACTCCCTCAGTGAACTCATTCGCTCTCACGGCTTTGACTACCATCTCTACGCAGATGACACGCAGATCTACATCTCCGCCCCTGTCCTCTCCCCCTCCCTTCAGGCTCGCATCTCCTCCTGCCTCCAGGATGTCTCCACCTGGATGTTGGCCCGCCACCTAAAACTCAACATGAGCAAGACTGAGCTCCTCATCTTCCCTCCCAAGCCCGGTCCTCTCCCAGACTTCCCTATCACCATGGATGGCACGACCATCCTTCCCGTCTCTCGGGCCCGCAATCTCGGTGTCGTCCTTGACTCGTCTCTCTCGTTCACCCCACACATCCTATCTGTTACCAAGACCTGCCGGTTTCACCTTTACAATATCACCAAGATCCACCCTTTCCTCTCCATGCAAACGGCTACCTTACTGCTACGGGCTCTCGTTATATCCCGGCTAGACTACTGTGTCAGCCTTCTCTCTGATCTGCCTTCTTTCTCCTCTCGCCAAGCTCCAGTCTGTTCTTCACTCCGTTGCCCAGCTCATCTTCCTGCAGAAACGATCTGGGCATGTCACTCCCCTTCTTAAACACCTCCAGTGGTTGCCTATCAACCTCCGCTCCAAACAAAAACTCCTCACTCTAGGCTTCAAGGCTCTCCATCACCTTGCCCCTTCCTACCTCTCCTCCCTTCTCTCTTTCTACCGCCCACCCCACACGCTCCGCTCCTCTGCCGCCCACCTCCTCACCGTCCCTCGGTCTCACCTATCCCACCGTTGACCCCTGGGCCACGTCCTCCCGCGATCCTGGAACGCCCTCCCTCCTCACCTCCGCCAAACTGATTCTCTTCCCCTCTTCAAAGCCCTACTTAAAACTCATCTCCTCCAAGAGGCCTTCCCAGACTGAGCTCCCCTTCTCCCTCTACTCCCTCTACCGCCCCCCCTTCACCTCTCCGCAGCTTAACCCTCTTTTCCCCCCATTTCCCTCTGCTCCTCTCCCTCTCCCTTCCCATCCCCTCAGCACTGTACTCGTCCGCTCAACTGTATATATTTTCCTTACCCTATTTATTTTGTTAATGAAATGTACATCGCCTTGATTCTATTTAGTTGCCATTGTTTTTACGAGATGTTCTTCCCCTTGACTCTATTTATCGCCATTGTTCTTGTCTGTCCGTCTCCCCTGATTAGACTGTAAGCCCGTCAAACGGCAGGGCCTGTCTCTATCTGTTGCCGACTTGTTCATTCCAAGCGCTTATTACAGTGCTCTGCACATAGTAAGCGCTCAATAAATACTATTGAATGAATGAACATTATTATTGTCAACAACAAATCAAATTTGCTTCATATTCCCTTTTACTTGATTCCCCTGTATGGTGCGAAGATCACTCTGAAACCTGAACAGACCATCCTGCCACTGGTGGATGAAGGACTCCAGCACACAACCACAAAAGGGATTGTGTTCCAGCACCCAGAGATTGTGGCAAACATGGAGCTGGTATTGCAGGAGTTCCAAATGGAACCCTTTTATTGGAAACTTCCAGAGCAATTTGAAGGAAAGAAGGTAAGAAGAAGGAATCTTGGATTCTTCTGTGGCAAATTCAAGCAAAAATTTGTGTTTCTATTACTGGACATTCAACTGTCAAATGGAACATGAAACAAACATGTCTGGGGATTCCTCTTTGTTGCTTAATAAATATTCTTCCTTCATTTAAAAGAAGATTTGATAAATTTCAACAGAGGGATTAGCATTCTGAAAACATGCCACATTAATCCACATTAATTGAAATTTATAAGAAATGAGGTATAAGACAATGTGCATTTGTTCATGAAGTCACTGGTTTTCAGTTCCCAGAACCCTGAGCCATGTGATCGCTTCAACCACCTCTAGCACACAGGAACTTAATTATCAATCATCAAGCAATGGTATTTATTGAATGCTTACTATGTCCAGAGCACTATACTAAACATTTCAGAGAGTACAGTACAGCAGAATTATTTGACCCAGTCCCCGCCAATAAGGAGCTTACAGACTTGTACCATAAATTATTCACTTGGACTGCTCCAGGTGTCAACTTGTCTGTTTTATTCCTTGGTTAGAGTGTAAGGTCCTTGAGAGTAAGGAACATGTCGGTTCAGTTTTCTGCACTTCCCCAGCACCTAGTACTGCATCAGATGAGCGTTCAACAAATGTTACTGACTACTGCAACTCCAACTGCCAGTGTGGTATTCTCAGTGTGGGCTGAGAATCATTCCTATTTATTATGATCTCACTCTGCAGTACAACAGGTGAAAACTGTCTAATGTTTCACCTTTTTATAACTATGATATTTAAGAGTTTCCTAGGTGCCAGGCATTTTATTAAGTGCTGAGTTTGGGACAAGACAATAAATCTGGTATTTGTAAAGTGCTTACTACACACCAAACATTGTTCCAAGTGTTGGGTGGATACAAGATAATCAAGTCAAACACAATGTCCATGCACTCATTTAATTGCAAAAGTGATCTTTTCTCACCTACTGTTCTTCTGTTTTTCCAGTTGAATGCTTACGGTGGCAAGCTGAAGTATGCAATTTATTTTGAAGCTCGGGAGGAAACGGGCTTCTCCACCTATAACCCCCAAGTCATCATTCGAGGTGGCCCTGCGACTCATGCTAGAATTATTGTCCGACATGTAGCTGCTCCCTTGATTGGCCAACTCACAAGACATGAGATAGAAATGACAGAGGTAAAGAATCTATCTGAATCAAAGAGAGATTTCAGTTGAATTTCTATATCATGCAATTAACTGGGTTTCTTATCTTCAGAATGAGTGGAAATACTTTGGTGATGACCCTCGAATCAGTAGGACCGTGACACGGGAGGACTTCTTGAATGTACTCTATGACATTCATTACATTCTTATCAAGGCTACTTATGGAAATATCATGCGACAAAGCAGGTAACTTAGTCTTAAAGACTCACCCAGCTAAATCTTCTTTAGTACACAAGCTAATCTAGTTTTCTCAAGAAATCCTGTATTTGATAATATAGGCAGTCCATGGCAGATGAGAGATGGTAATATATGAAGGGGCTTTATCAAGGAAAAATTGAAAGTGACAACTCAGTCTCAAAGCAGCTGTTAATCAATGGGCCAATCATATTTATCTAGTGCTTACTGTGTGCAGAACTCTGTACTAAGCACTTAGGATAGTACAATGTAACGGAGTTGTTAGACCTGTTCCCTGCCCACAGCAAGCTCTCAGTAAAGAGAGGTTTTCTATTCCAAGAGACCAGGGTATTCTGAAAGCAAGTGCAATGATTTGGAAACTTTAAATATTTTTAATATTTCTATTCTTCTGAAGTACTGATCCATTAAAGATTTAATGAAGATAAGCATATCAAAATCATAATTTGCACCTATTCTAAAACAATGGGATGATATTGCAGTTAACCATAGCAATGCCAATAAAGGCACGTGTGCAAAAACAGCTTTATAGCTAGATGGACCTTCAGGTGATCAATCAATCAACTGTATTTAGTGAGCACTTACTGTGTGCAGAGCACTGTTATAAGTACATGTACAGTATAACAGAGTTGGTAGACATATTCCCTGCCTGCAATGAGATCACATCATCTGATCCAGGCCCTTGGCTCCAGGAAAAGCATGTCTCTTAAGCATCTTCAACTGCTTTTCCTTTGGGAATCCATTTGTAAAGTCATTCATCTGTAAACCCCTCTCGCATCCAGATAGTTTGTCTTGCTTTTAACTCAATGTTTGTGTAGTTTTCAGAATATAAAAAGCACACTAACAATGATAGCCGTAAAGTTATTACTTTTTTAATGGTATTCAAGTGTTTACTATGTACCAGGAACTGCATTAATCACTGGAATAGATATGAGTTAATCAGATTGGACAAGTTCTTGTCCCAGATAGGGCTCATGTTCTTAATCCCCACTTTACCGCTGAGGCAACTGAGGCACAGAAGTTAAGTGATTTGTCCAGTCACACATCAGACAAGTGACAGAGCTAGGATTAAAACCCAGGTCCTCTGACACCCAGGCCTGTGCTTTTTCTTTTAGGCCACACTGCTCATCACCTCACCTCTCCTATTTTAATTTAAGCCATTTCCCTCTTCATTTCTCCGTGGCCATGACGAACAACTGGTCAAGATCCTTCCCTTGACTTCCCTTACATAACTTGAATACGGTTGTGATTGTCACTGCTTCATTTTTCATTACAAAGCTTCCTTTAGATAAGGAAAGCTGAATGCACTTTCCTTATGAGGCTTTTTGGCAGCCAGATGAATCCTCAATTCATGGAGCCCCACAGTTTGTATTGAGATTGCAATTTACAGTGTAAGTCTCCCATTAACTCCAGTTTATTTCACAATCAGCAATCTTTTCAGAACATATACTGAAATGCAGACCATGGCTTTCTAAAGTCCTAAATGAAAATGAATAGTGAAATGGCAACCACAGATCTCCAATGCCCTAAATAAAAATTTTATCTTGTTTTTTTAAATTTCGAACTGTAAATTACTGATGTAGCACCAGAAAAAAATTATGAAACGACAGTGGCAAACAATGTAAAAATAACTAAATTCAAATGTAAACTCTATGCTAGACACATAATTTAACAGAAATGCTAATTCTGTATCTGCATAAAAGCCACATGGTTTCTCTGAGTGATTTAGGGACTTATGTTGGAAAATTAGAAGCCAAACATTATTTCTCTCCCTCTGTTCACTTTGTTTTCCTTGATCTTATGTTCTCTGCTCAAAATAAAACCGTCTTCCATTACATTTCATTTGCTTTTTGACCACCTAAGATAGAATAATAAACTTAGGTGGATTGAAGGTACAGTCTCAATTTTAGTGTTAATAATTTTAGAATAGCAAATTCAGATTCGGTGGCAGCAGCTGAAGGATAGAATTCTCCAATGTATTCCCACAGAACAACAACAAAAAAAAACCTGATAGTATGTAAATTCTGCCACCGTGAAGTAAAAGGTTTTGTAGTACACAGTCCATTTCATTAGTCCTGGGGCTGACAAGAACAGATTTAGCTCTGCATTTTTCATGAAATACACTGGGACTTTCTTACAAGATTGTGGTAACCCACTAGAGAAAGGAAGGATAAATGTCTCTTTTCTAGTTTAATTTACAATGTTGATGTTTTTGTGTATGCCTTTTCCCTTTCTTATTCAGTCCCCTGACTGATTGTTATGCATCCAGGGCCACAGATAAAGTTCATCCCTAGCCACATTATTGCCTGTTGAGGTAGCAATAACAAAATCCTTTTGCCTGTCTTGGGGAGAATTAAGATGGGGGTGAACTGAAAATAAAAAAGAAAGTTGGGGAATACCAATTTGTGATCATTTATGAGACAGGGAGATGAGAAAGATGGGAATGAGAATTAAGTTTAGAAATTTCTCCTCGTGTTTAAAATACATTTCTTCATGTTTATGTCATTCTTTAAAGTAATTAGTAGTAAGTTAAATGATTATGCACCTTGTTTGTTTCTGTGTCTTGTTCTGTTTTTTGAGACCTTGAACTATGTTGTGAAAATTTTATAATTTGGTGGTTTCCTCTGTTTTTAATTAATTTACATGTACTACCCCCTCCCCTAACCCTCACCTCCACCCTGCCCCGGAAAAAAATAAATGCATTTCAGGATTCATTAAAAAGGCTGAATTGGGGCTTAGTTTTGTTTCTCTGGAAAAAAACAAAAAAACTTCCCAAATAGAATTAGAATAATCTTGATTATCTCCTCATTCTCACATTATTTCACAGATCTACTCTAGTGGAAAGAGTGTGGGTCTGGGATTCTGAGCACATGGGTTCTAAGTCCCAGTCAGCCACAAGTCTGCTGTGTGTTCTTTCCACTAGGTCACTCTTCTTCCCCTTGAAACATAAAAGGCTGTGCATTAATTTTTACCAACCCTAGATTTTGCGGGTCTTTTACCTTCGGCCGTGGGCCCAGAAACATAAGTAAGGTTCTCCTCATTATCATCGTGGAAGCATTAGGATGGAAAGATCCTTGCGGAGGCAAGTCTAACTCGATCATAACCAGGTCCAGGTGCTGCAGCCAGAATTCACAGGGGTCTTCCTATTGAATCAAGACTTGCTCTGCTTAGTCTCTAAGTTTGAATAAGACTAGGCTCTGAGTTTTCCATCTTTTTTTATAGTATTTGTTAAGTGGTTAGTACGTACAAGGCACTGTTCTAAGCACTGGGGTAGATATAAGCTAATCTATTTGGATACAGTCCCTGTCCCACATAGAGCTCACAGTCTTAATCCCCATTTTCCAGATGAGGTAACTGAGACACAGAGAAGTGAAGTGACTTGCCCAAGGTCACTCAGCAAACATGTGGTGGAGTCAGGATTAGAAGCCAGGTTATTTTGACTCCCTGGCCCGCACTGCGTCGACTAGGCCACTGCGTCTTGATCTTGATCCCCAGATTAGGGATGGCCAAATAGCAGAGTTTACAGATTGCCAAGGCTTCTGAAACCAGAAAGCAGAGGCAGAACTAGAATTTAATTTATGGTCTTAATGAAAGCTCTCGACTTTAACACTGCGATAAGGCTGAGGATTCCTGGTCCCCTTTGAATCAAATAAAAGGAAGTATTTCTTGTGTGGCAAACTCCAAGATGTATTACCCAAACCCGGTCCTCTCCCAGACTTCCCTATCACCGTGGATGGCACGACCATCCTTCCCATCTCTCAGGCCTGCAATCTCGGTGTCATCCTTGACTCGTCTCTCTTGTTCACCCCACACATCCTATCCGTTACCGAGACCTGCCTGTTTCACCTTTACAATATCGCCAAGATCTGCCCTTTCCTCTCCACCCAAACGGCTACCTTACTGCTACGGGCTCTCGTTATATCCCGGCTAGACTACTGTGTCAGCCTTCTCTCTGATCTCCCTTCCTCCTCTCTCGCCCCGCTCCAGTCTATTCTTCACTCTGCTGCCCGGCTCATCTTCCTGCAGAAATGATCTGGGTATGTCACTCCCCTTCTTAAACACCTCCAGTGGTTGCCTATCAACCTCCGCTCCAAACAAAAACTCCTCACTGTAGGCTTCAAGGCTCTACATCACCTTGCCCCTTCCTACCTCTCCTCCCTTCTCTCTTTCTACCGCCCACCCCGCACGCTCCGCTCCTCCGCCGCCCACCTCCTCACCGTCCCTCGGTCTCGCCTATCCTGCTGTCGACCCCTGGGCCACGTCCTCCCGCGGTCCTGGAACAACCTCCCTCCTCACCTCCGCCAAACTGATTCTCTTCCCCTCTTCAAAACCCTACTTAAAACTCACCTCCTCCAAGAGGTCTTCCCAGACAGAGCTCCTCTTCTCCCTCTACTCCCTCTGCCACCCCCCCTTCACCTCTCTGCAGCTTAACCCTCTTTTCCCCCCATTTCCCTCTGCTTCTCCCCCTCTCCCTTCCCATCCCCTCAGCACTGTACTCATCCGCTCAACTGTATATATTTTCCTTACCCTATTTATTTTGTTAATGAAATGTACATCGCCTTGATTCTATTTAGTTGCCATTGTTTTTACAAGATGTTCTTCCCCTTGACTCTATTTATTGCCATTGTTCTTGTCTGTCCGTCTCCCCCGATTAGACTGTAAGCCCGTCAAATGGCAGGGACTGTCTCTATCTGTTGCCGACTTGTTCATTCCAAGCGCTTATTACAGTGCTCTGCACATAGTAAGCGCTCGATAAATACTATTGAGTGAACCAGGAAAGAGTGCAGCCAAAAATAGCAGTAGGCTCAAGAAGAGTTTGAATATATTGAGGAAAAAGAGATCCTTAATAGGTTATAACAGCGAAAGTTAGAGAGGAAGAGAGCAGAGTTAGAATTATTAGATAGTCCCTCACTCGTATGTCCAAAGAACACCCATCACATTTGCATCTCCAAGCAACCTTTTACCGCTGTCTGAGTTCAAAGGTGAGGATGGGTATCCATGGTTCTCTCCATGGTTCTCTCCTGTAATGTCATTGTTCATTGTCTAAGTATTTGATGGGAAAATCCAGAGATAACTTTTCTCTGGATAGAAGAGGAGAGCAAAATAGATGCCTTGAGGGCAGGAACCATGTCTACTCAACTGTATTGAACTTTCCCCAGCACTTAGTGTTCTAGGCTCTAAGCTCCTATTGGGCAGGGAGTGTCTACAAGTTCTAGTACAATATCAATCAATCAATCATATTTATTGACTACTTGTTATGTTCAGAATACTGTACTACTTGGGAGAGTACAACACAACAATATAACAGACACATTCCTTGCACACAACAAGCTTAATAAAGGCAATTGAGTAATTGATGGATTAGTACAGTGCTCTGCAAAGAGTAAATGCTCAATAATTGATTGTGAAAAAAATACAGTTTTAAAATGGAAATTCCCTCCAAGTTTCTGATCATTCCATCTCCTCCAGTCAACTCAATACTTTCAGATGCTTCCCAGTTTCTGTGATTATTTGTTGATTATTTGCTTTTGACCTGCATTTATTATTTTTATCTATTCTCACACTCATCCAGTGTATTTCTGTCGATTAGTCAGCTAATTCTGCTAATAAAATGATAATTTCCTCATAGTGAGGGGTTGAATTTTCAGCTTGGTATGTTCCCTTGGTGCCCAGAGCAGATCTCTGCACCCAATAGGCACTCAATCAATACTGTGATGATGATAATGGCGATGGATGATGAAAAATGACTCTGAGATTTAGATGGATGTCAGGCAGCTTGAAATCCTCTTTACTAGGTCAAGCACAGAATGAGGCAGAAAAAAAATGAGACTGCTCAGTAATGCAGGACCCCACAGCCTGTAAGGTTACTTGTGACTTGCCTGCAAGCTGATCTGATGAGCTCTTTATTCATTGTTCGCAGGATTTCGGAAATATCTCTGGAAGTAGCTGAGAAAGGAAATATATCAGCAGTGATTCCACAAGCTCATTTGATTGAAAAATGTGAATGTCCCCCAGGGTATTCCGGCTTGTCTTGTGAGGTATGGTAGTGCTTCAAATCGGTGGGGCATCCATTCATCAAATGAACAAAGTGAATAAGTATCCCAAGTCAATTTTGCTGAATTTAACCCTATTTGTATGTATATCTCTAACCTAGAGGTCGGTAACTTTATATTGCAGAAGAACCAAGTGAAATGAAGCCTTTGAACAAGTCAGTGCACTAAGAGGTGATCATGCAATTCATGGTCCTGTACATGACACATGATGACATTATGTCATGCTGTGCCCGGTGAATGTGATGACATCATTGCATCGTGCGACTGTTTCAGAGCAACAGATGTTCCTGTCAGTGGAATAGGAAAGGGAAGGAGAGAGGAAAGAGGGAAAGAGAAGGAAGGGAGAGGAAGAGAGCCACCCAACTCTGTTCTTCAAACAGTAATGATGCTTTCCTGGGAGCAGTAGGGCTACAGTAATCTTTGAAGCTACCTCCTGCATCTGGACAGCCCGAGAAAAACGATAAGAATAATTGTGGTACTGGTTAAATGCTTACTATGTGTTAAGCACTGGGGTAAATAAAATACATTCTAATCAGACACAGACCCTGTCCCATATGGGGCTCACATTCTAAGGGGAAAGAGAACAGCATTTAATCACTATTTTAAAGATGAGGAAACTGAGGCACACGGAAGTCATGCCCCAGGTCACAGAATGGGTAAGTGATAGAGCCACTTGGGGAATAACTTTGAGTAAAGTACCATTGCTTCTACCCAAACTCGACCATCTGCCACCTCCACCTGTGATCCCTCTCAACTGTTGAGGTCACCACCACTTTTTTTTTTAATGTGCCAGGCATTGAACTAAGTGCTGGGTTAGGTACAAACTAATCAGGTTGGACAGGGTCCCTGTCTCCGTCTTAATCCCAATTTTACAAATGAGGTAACTGAAGCACAGAGAACTTCAGTGTCTTGACCAAGTTCTTGCATCAGACCAGTGGTGGAGCTGGGATTAGAACCCAGGTCCTCGGACTCCTCTGACTCCCAGACCCATGTTCTTTACACTAGACTATGCTGCTTCCACTACCACCAGCTCTAAACAGACAAAAGGAATGGGAGCCACAGATCTTGGGGACCATGCTTGCACACAGTTACATTTGTCCCCAAGTTTAGGTTGTGCTGAGCACCTCATTATCATGTTTCCCCAAGAGCCATAACTGGCTCATGAGCCACACATTCATAATAATAATGTTGGTATTTGTTAAGCGCTTACTATGTGCAGAGCACTATTCTAAACGCTGGGGTAGATACAGGGTAATGAGGTTGTCCCATGTGAGGCTCACAGTTAATCCCCATTTTACAGATGAGGTAACTGAGGCACAGAGAAGTTAAGTGACTTGCCCACAGTCACACAGCTGACAAGTGGCAGAGCTGGAAGTCAAACTCATGACCTCTGACTCCGAAGCCCAGGCTCTTTTCCACTGAGCTATGCTGCTTCTCCTAACCCTAATTCATGATCTCTGCTCTAGCCTTTACTGCCTTAAAGGGGTGAGAATTACAATGTATTATACAATAATATGGAAACATGCACGGGAGAATCAAACATGAGCCAAAGATTGTCCTAAAGCTTAGACTTTGTAAGTTGTCTCCAAGTAGGAGAGAAATGTGATTGGTTTTATTAAAAACAACACATTCACAAAAAACCCAAGCTTATTTTTAACTGGCCTGCTTAAAGGAAACTTCCCTAAAGGTGAATGATATCTAAACCAGAGATTTCCTTGGAGTTTTTTTGAGAGTTACTGACTGGATCATACCACTTTAGGTAGCTCAATCAGAGATAATAAGATTGGACCTTCAGGATCTTCAAAGAGAACTAAGATAGCACATAGATGAGCCAAAGCTGAAGTTGAAGTTTCATTACATCCAAAGACCATCAGTGGTAACTGTGATAGCAGTTACTCAGAAAACTAATCCAGGAAATGTTTAAATCCAGGTTTAATGGATTCCATATACAGGATCGGTTTTTCCATTGATAAATGGATTTTTTTAAGCTATCATATTAAATGATCACATTATGCCAAGAGAAACTAGAAGTAACAAGTTTTCTTACTGGAACTTCTATTACTGGCCTCTCATATTTTAGAGACCTGCTCTATGAGAGATACTTTTATTTTTTTTTTTAACAAAGTACACTGGAACATGCTTTTCCATTAATTTTAGCCATTTTCCATGGCTGCATCGAACTATGAATCCATAAAGATAAAGAGGCAAAAGTAGACCCAAAAAATCAGTATAGAAAAGACATGAACTTGAAATCATCATCTTGCATTAGTTGTAATACAAATGTCCAATGTGCTTAAATTTAACTTGCTATTTAGAGGTAGTAATTGCAATAATATCCAAATGATGTATAATGTGTTGAACATTTTATCTGCAAACCATTGATCTCCTTCAACAGAGTCCTTAGTTGTAATTCACCTTGATTCAAAATGAATACCTCTATAGACATGAAATCCAATCCTCCAAGCTAGACCTGGGAGCAATTGTTGGGATGAGGTAGGTTTTTGAAGAAATGGAATAAACTGAAGTTTATGAAAACCCTCATGAGAAACTCACAATACTGGGGAAAATGTGCAGTATTCTTGAAGCACCCTCATATTGTCTACTTCATTTGATTGCAAGCAAGTAGAACAAATATCCAGGTGTCAGGAGTTCTCCCATTTCCTCAGAAAGAAAGAAAGATGGTGAAACTCTTGGCTGTTGTTCATTCATTCATTCAATAGTATTTATTGAGCGCTTACTATG
This sequence comes from Ornithorhynchus anatinus, assembly GCF_004115215.2. Lineage (NCBI taxonomy): Eukaryota > Metazoa > Chordata > Mammalia > Monotremata > Ornithorhynchidae > Ornithorhynchus > Ornithorhynchus anatinus. Next base: position 95,674,840 of record NC_041729.1, on the reverse strand, counting down.
TGCAGAGCACTGTACTAACCGCTTGGAATGTACAGGTCGGCAATAGATAGAGACAGTCCCTGCCCTTTGACGGGCTTACAGTCTAATCGTAAGTTATGGTAAGTTGTTGTTAAATCAGCCATTTGGTGAGTTCCCAGCCTATCTTCCCAATGTGTGTAGAGTTTGCCAAGTTGGAAGATCCGAGTAGGGATCTCAATGGGGCAAAGAATGTAATTTTGAATTTACTGCGGGAGCCAACTCCCAAGGACACCCTAGGGTGGGGGAGAAGCCATTGGCAAGTGACACACAGAATGTATTTGATATTTTTCCTCAGTTTATGATATTTCCCTCTCTCAAGTGCATTCTCACTCTTCACCATGCAGATAATGGAAATGTGTCTAGTTGGTGATTCAGTCTTTGTGTCTTAAATAATTGCCCATGGCAATAGAAGGCAAGCAAGTATTAAAAATTGATATCCCCAGCCTATATTTTAGACATTCTCCTCCTTTCAATGCCAGCCTCCTTTTTAGCACAACTTGGCCCAAGGAATGGTAAAAAACATAAAAACCTGACATTTGATTTTCCCTTCTGCTAGTGAAAGTACTGCTAATCAGAAAAATGACCAAAGAAGGAAGAAGAGAAAGGGATAGAAAGAGAGCAAAATGGAAGGGAAATACTAGGCCATAATAATCCACAAAGTGGATGACTGAATCAAGGCAAGAGCGATATGTATTTCTAAAATCATTTTGATTTCTTCCATCTCCAAAGAGGTCAAGCAGGCAGTTGTCTGAAGCCAGGCAGTGTTCTGTAAATGATAGTGATGTAAGCAGGGATACAGTCAACAGTGATTTATTTAGTCAAGAAAATTATATTCAATATCCCCCTATTTTAAAATGCATGAACTCCTAGGGAAAAGCAAAGGGGGAAGATGAAAGTATATGAACAGTTTTTAAAAAAAAAAAAAACTAGACTCTAGCTTTTAACTTTGCTTACCCTCATAGACTCTCAAGTTATATTTCCACCTTAATCTGCTGCACACATTCACATTCTTTTATAGGCATTATTCTTTGAAGCTAAGCCTTGTGACTTCTGTGTTTCTTTTCCCAATCCTCCTAAGCTTAAAAATAATATGATGAACTATGCCCATAGACATGGGGAGTAACTAGCTTTGGAGTGGAGGAATCTTTAATACTTAAAGATTGTAAGCTCCTTGTGGGCAGAGAATGTGTCTGTTGTGTCTGGCACTGTTTGATGCTCCTCACCTCACCTTTTGGGACAGAAAGAGCAGCCATAGCTTTCCTGTCACACTCGTTGACAGCTTGATAGGAGTCAGCAGGAAGTGAAACAGCCAAGCTGGCAAACCTGTTTGCTTGCCTTAATATATTTTTATTTATTTATTTTCATTTATTTATGTATATTAACATCTATCTCACACTCTAGACTGTGAGCTCATTGTGTTCAGGGAAGGTATCTGTGGTTGCATTGTACTCTCCCAAGCGCTTAGTATAGTGCTTTGCACAAAGTAAGCACTCAATAAATACGATTGAATGAATAAAAGAATGAACTTGCCCAAGGTCACATAGCACAGAAGTGGCAGAGTTGCAATTAGAACCCAGTGTTTGTTGCATATTGTACATTACAGAGATTAATCATCATAGCATAATTGATATCACCTTTAATATAGAAATCTGCATGTGGTGGAACCCGTCATTCAATATGTTCTGCTCTGCTAACCATGCCTTTCCTCTCTTGGAACCCAGCAACAAAAGTTGCAATCAGCTAGGGCAATAGAGACCTGAGTTTCTTCCTTATAAATCTAAGTAGGGATAGGACTGCCACTGCCTACTTTTAAAGGCTTATCACTCTACCAGGATTGGGCGCTTGCAGAAAACCATCTAACCCCTATGAGGTGCTTACATAACAAGCCCAAAATAAAGGTAGGGGAGTTGATTTTGCTTACGTCAACTTTGCTTACTGCTTTCAGTTGCTCTCTGATCTAAACTGCTGAGTAAAAACTTAGATAGGGAAAGATTTAATTTTACCTGGGGGCTTATGGTTCCAAGACACCAAGACATTTTGTTATTTGGAATCCCATGCCTTTATAGTCTTGAAATTATATTAGTATTAATAATGTGACCATATGTTGAGCATTTCTATCATCCATGCAGGTTGGAGGCGGACATTGGGTTATCTCCACTAATAAGCATACCAAAGGGCAGCTTTTTTTTATGTTATTTGTTTAGCACTTAAAGCATTGTTCTAAATGTTGAAATAAAGAGAAGTTTATCAGGCCAAATACAGTTCCTGTCCCACCTGGGGCTCACAATCAAAGGAGGGATAACAGGTATCGAATGGCCAATTTGCAGTTTAGGAAATTGAAGAACAGAGGAAGTTAAATGATTTGCTCAAGATTACACAGCCGCAAGTGGTAGAGCTGGGTTTAGAAAACAGGTCCTCTGGCTTCCAGGCCGGGCTTTAATTCACTGAGCTACGCTGCTGTTTCTTTAGGAAGCAGGCAGCCTTGGGTCCTCCACAAATGTACCTCTCCCAGGAAGAGAGAGGAAGGATGCTTGAATCCCATCTCATAAACCCTGGCCCCCTGACTCTAATGAAAAGTGTTTCTTGAGCTTAAATGTGACCCACTGGGTGTTTGCCTTCTGGAGGTCATTCAGTATCCTGACAAATGATTAGGTTTTGTATTTGTACAGGATCTTGGCAGCACTGCTTAGTGGAAAGATAATAGGCCTGGGAGTCAGAGGACTTGGGTTCTAATCCCAGCTCCTCCATGTACCTTTTGTATGAACCTGAACAAGGCACTTAAATTCTCTCTGCCTCAGTTACCTCATTTGTAAAATGTAGATTAAGACTGTGAGCCCCTTTGAGTCAGGGACTATTTCTAACCCTTTTTATCCTATGTCTGCTCCAGTTGCTTAGTACAGTGGTTGGTACATAAAGGATTTAACAAATGCCACTTTTAAAAATGAAGATGGGAAGGAGGGAAATGTTTTCTTTCCAGTCTTGGAGACCCAGAATTGTTCAAGTAAGTTTGCAGATAAGATGCCTAACTTATTTAATGACCTATTTTCTCTTTTTGCAGACATGTGTTCCGGGATTTTATAGACTATCTTCGGAACCCAGTGGGCAAAGAACTGGATTAACCCTTGGTGCCTGTGTCCCATGCCAGTGCAATGGGCACAGCAATTTCTGTGACCCTGAAACGTCTATCTGTCAGGTATTCATCTCAGCCAGTTGTGTATTTGGGCACCAATATTGTTTCTCTTCATGTAAATTCAGCCATAGGAAAGCCTCACTAAACAGCAGAGGGCATATTTGATCTTTTTATGATTTATTGGCATCAACTACCATCTCTAGACAGATGATTTCCAAAACTACATCTCTCACCCTGTTCTTTCCCCTTATCTGCAGTCTTGTATTTCCTCCTGCCTCAGAACATCTCTACTCTGGTGTCCTGCTGACACTTCAAACTAACACAAAACTCCTTATCTTCCCACCCAAATCCTACCTTCCCCCTGACTTACCCATCACTATAGACAGCACTACCATCTACCCAGTCTCTCCAGCCCTTAACCTTTGGATTATCCTCAATTCATTATCCTAGGCCACGCAGTGAGAAGCTTTGAACCCAGGTGTAAAGAGTATGGGCCTGGGAGTCAGAGGATCTGAGTTGTACTTTTGACTCCATCACTTACCTGCTGTGTGACCTTCGGCAAATCACTTAACTTCTCTGTGCCTCAATTCCCTCATTGGCAAAATGGTGATTTAAAACCTGTTCTCCTTCCTACTTAGACTTTGAAGGTCCATGTATGCCCTAAGTATTTATATCTACCCAGTGCTTAGCACAATACTTTGTACATAGTAACAAAGATTATTATTATCATTATCATAATCATCTTTCTCATACAACCCATATATACAATCTGCCACCAAATCTTCTTCATTTTACCTTCAAAATAAGCTCAAATTGTCCCTTTCTTTTCCATTTAAACTGACACTAGGCCTGGAAATCAGAAGACCTGGATTCTAATTCTAACTTTGCCACTTGCCTTCTGTGTGACTTTGGACAAGTTATTTATTCATTCAATCATAATTACTGAGCGCTTACTCTGTACAAGGCTTAGTACTGTGTACTAAGCACTTGGGTCACAACTTATCTGTGTCTCAGTTTCCACATCTATAAATTGGGAATTAAACGTCCATTCTTCCTCCCTCCTCAGATCATGAGCCCTGTGTGGGAGAGGAACTGTGTCTGACTGCATCTACCCCAGCGCTTAGTACAGTGCTTTGGATATAGTAAACATTTGAACATTATTATTATCATTATTTTTATTATCACTATCATTGTTGTTGCTATTCTTTTGAAAAAGAAAAATCAAACATCACAGCACATTTCTAGTTAGAGGGATTTGATGCCCAGCCTCGCGTATACCATGTGGCTTCGGTGGGGTGTCAATGACACCAGTCTTTGCTACTTCCTAACTTCTGTGCTGGCAGCTCCTCCTTGTTCTACACTCCTGCAGCAGGGATGGAGCTTGGGTTCTTCAGTTTGGGTGAGGGAATAGGGGTGGGTCTGGCACCCTGTTCCCCTCCATTCCCGCACTTGGATCCTGGAGCTCTGGGGTGGATAAAACTCAGGGATTGAGTGGTTTGGGGTTTCGTATCTGATTATCCAAAATCACTCTGCAGAAAAGTCACCCAGAAAGGGCTCATAGCCTATGAAACTTGTTATATAACAGAAGAGTTTGTAGGGAGTTTTGTTTAAGGGCCCACTGCAATGTCAGTTATTCATGAATACTATTCATAATAGTGGTATTTATAAAGCAGTTATGTGCCAGGCACTGTGCTAAATGCTGGAGTAGATACAAACTCATCAGCTTGGACAGTTTCTTTCTCACATTGGGCTCATAGTCTAAGAGCAAGGGAAAACAGGAATTTTTTTTCTTCATTTCACAGTTGAGACAGTTGATGTGCAGATAAGTTAAGGCAAGCTGTTTATTGTTATTTTGTACTCTCCCAAGTGCTTAGTACAGTGCTCTGCACACAGTAAACACTCAAGAAATATGATTGAATATAACACAGGGAGGGAGAACATTAACAATAATTGTACCTTGAATGTGTAAAGGACTTTTTGAGTTTTCAAAATTACTCATCTCATTTTGTCCTCACAACACTCTGTAGGGTGAGACAGAATCTAATGTATTCATGCCAAATCGATGTTGGTCATCAAAAACTCCTGTGTATCAAAAGCTGTGCTGAAATTTCTGGCCAATAAACACCCAGAACCAGGGAGTTTCAGGAGAAAGCAGGGCAGAGCCAATCCTATCTACCCTTTCCTAGGTTTCATTGCCTCCTTACAGCACAGTCCTTCAAGACTTACACTGCCCTTAACAAAGAACCCTGCTGCTCCTGGCCTCCATGCCCTAAACTTCCCCTGTGACAGTTCTTGCCCATTTTCTCTACTCCTCATCAGCACCCGTCCCCATCAGCAGCCTGAGTGCTTTTCTCCAAGGCTGGATTAAGACTCCCCCCACCCCCACCAGTTTCCCCACAACAAAGCTGCTTTGCCCTCCTAGGAATACTGAATAATGTAAATTTTTATTTTACAGTTTCTATGGTTCATACTTCCTCTTCCTCAGTCTATTCATATGCCCCCTATCTCTGCTCTTGCCTTTCTTCCTTGTGGAAGGAGGGTAGAGTCCTTTCTTGGCTTAAAAGTTCGTTTTTTTGCAACTCTGACACCCCCATTTATCCCGTTTCCTTGACCAATAGGATATTCCTACCAGTCAACAACTTCAGAATCTTTTCCTCATTTGTGTTCCAAATAAACAACATTGGTCCATGCCTTGCCCTTAAGCAGGAACCACTGGCCAGATATTTTTATTTATTTTTAACATAGCTAAGTTTATGCTTCTTTGATGGGAATTACATTGCCTCACTTAAACTTTTATACAAGTCGTTAAATATGTGTGAATGAATCCACCTGATTATCATTATCATCCTCATATTAATATAACCTTCTAACATACTTCAGTTGAAGATATTTTTCACTACTGTCTATTTTTAGCTTGTTTTAAAAAGCTTTACCATTTAGAGACAATTTTCCTTCATGAAAATTCATGGTTTTTAATCCCCTCAGACTATTACTTAGCTGTGAGACAATATTTTTCTTAATTGGGTAACACCGTTTATCTGAGTTCCTGTTATTATGATATTGTGATTGCATTTGGTTGGCTCTTATTGCTTTATTCATATATCTGGTTTGTTATCCAGTCCCTACTTTGAATCCTTTTTTAAAGCTAGCATTTTAATGAACAAACCTATTGACCAGCATCATCTGGATTTCTTTTATTTTACACTTCATTTCCTTCACAATCCGTAATGAATGCAATCAAAATGATGATGATGTGCTGCGGTGAAGTTATTCAAGGTGTTCCATGAATTCCTATTTGAATCTTTCTCCCAGAGCAGTCCAGCAAGGTCTACAGAACTGCAATTTCCAGAATAATTCAGATGGTAGGGAGGGTGCCGGAGAAGGGGGTAGCAGGTGTGCAGGGCTGCTTTTGCCTGAACTTCATGGGTTCTTTGAAGTATGTCATGTTTTTTTTTTTTAATTTATCTTCTCATTGCACTAGAAAAATGTCTATGATGAAAGAGGAAAATGAAAAAAGAAAATACAGTTTCCAGAATTTTGTTTTCCTTCCTACAGTCTGGTGATCCAGAAACCTGGCAGAGCCATCATTATTAGTGGTATTTATTGAATGCTTACTATATGCAGAGCACTGTACTAAGTGCTTAGGAGTGTACAGTATAACAGGTTGGCAGACACATTTCCTGCCCACTTTGAGCTTACAATCTAGAATATATAAACTTTCTTTCTGTGATTGTTGTTAGGTTCAGGTGACCACAATCACCATCTAAAAACCAGCAGTATACTTGGACATACAGGGAAAGGAGGCCCACTACCTCATGTTACTTTAACTAATCAATTGATGGTATATATTGGGTGCAGGGTACTATACTAAGCACTTGGGGAGTACCACAGAATTGTTGAACATGATCCTGTCCTCAAGGAGCTTAAAATCTCATAGAACACATAATCAAGACTTCTCACTGACTGGAAATTCTCTTCTTTCATTCTTTATAACTTTCCTAGGAGGCAAGATTGTTGCCAGGTTTCCAAAAATTAAATTATCTTGTTAGAAAAATGGTTGTTTTTTTTTAAAAAAAAACCAACTATCAAGTTTCTCCTTTAAATGTCAAATTGTATCCATCTGGAGAGTAAAAAGTCAATCTGGGGTTACTAATTTTAGGGGAAGATTTAGGCAGAAATTACAGTCAAAACTATAGAATTTCTTAAGAATTTGTCTGAATGATGATCATCTTTCTTGAACACTGTAAAGGACCATCAGGAGTGTCATTACTGGGATTGACTGGTGCTCCATTCAGGCCAGTGTTTTGCCTTGGACAGTGATGAGATGTTTAGAGGAGTCATATGATATTTGACCTCACTGATTTTGGTCTGTCCCTATTCTCTCAGATACTTCAGATTCAGATACTAAGACCTGCCATTTGCAATTTCTTAGATAAGGAAACTGTACTGAGAAACGTTTATGTTAAGAACAACTCATCTCAAAAAAAGAGAATTCTGTAGGGGATGAGTTAATATGAAGGCTGAAGACAAAATGGTCTCCTAACCTTTGCAATTCTAAACCAAACTTCGAATGTCTCTTTCTCTTTTGCAGAACTGTCAGCACAATACTGCTGGAGACTCTTGTGAAAGGTGTGCTGTTGGGTACTATGGAATAGTCAGGGGATTACCGGATGACTGTCAGCGTTGTGCTTGCCCTCTAATCAGTTCAAGCAACAAGTAAGGATTTCTTTCCCAATGAATTATTTCATCCATCTTATTACAAGATGTCAGTATGGTGGACTGGCCACTTTCTCCTGAATTAATGTAAAGTATAACTAACCTGTGCAGTTTCACTCACTAGGATCCACTAGATTTTTATTATCCTTTTATATCAACATAAAAGTTTCAGCCATATGAATTCTTCCCATGTCAATAAGGATGGAAACTACCTTGTACTGTATAATTAATGTGGGCAAAATTAGGGTTTAATTCAATATAGCCACAAGTGTCTGAAAGTAATAGTAGTGATGGTGGTAATAGTACTAAGAAAATTTATGAAGCACTTACTAGATGCAAAGCACTGTACTAAGCATTTGGGGAAGTACAGCAGAGGCATGAAATATAGTATTTGTCCACAGGGCACTTAATAAGCTCAAATGGGGGAGTAATAAAAATATTGAAAAGTGGAATCAGAATAAATAATTGAATTTAAAATTAGATATACATGTATATATTATATATACACATATAAACTATGTGGTATATAAATAAAATACATAAATAAACGGTACTCAATTGAATTATATATGTTTATGGTTATATATGTTCATTAACTATATATTGCATATATACTATATACCATTAACAAACACAAGTGCTAGTCATATATATAAATAAATACAAATTGCTAGAGGTGATTTTTCAGTTGATACAATTTAAAATGCTGAGAACTAATCTTACTGAAAGACGTGTGATTGGAAAGCTCTGAAGATGGAGAGAACTGTGGTCTGAGAGAAGAAGAATAGCCTAATGGAAGGAGCATGGGCTTAAGGAGTCAGAAAACCTGAGTTCTTATCCTAGCTCTGCCATTTGCCTACTGTGTGTTCACTTAGACTGTGAGCCCCATGTGGGACAGATTGTGTCTCACCTAATGAACTTGTGTCTATCCTAGTGCTTAGACCAGTGCTTGACACATAGTAAGTGCTTAACAAATGCCATAATGATGTTAATAATCTAGTAGAGTTGAGGAGAAATGGCATTCCAGTGGTGGAGAAGTGTGTGGCATAGGTAACAGTCCAGTACAGGAGGGATTTGGTGCCTTGGGGAAGAACAGTGAAAGCAAGCTGGGGCATAGCAGGTGAAGAGAATGGATAAATAAGATGGGGAGAGTTGATGGAGAGGAGAATAGAATATGAAGGCTTGTTCTCTCCTCTCAGGAAAGATGCAGTCTAGAAGAGGAGCTTGTAATTGAAGCAAGAGCATGACATATAAAATTGGGAGGGGAGAAGCTGGGAGCCCTGTGTGGAGCCTAATACAGTAGTCTAACCATAATGTGATTAGAGCTTGGGCTAAGGTACTAGCGTTTTTTGTGCCACCTTGCTGTGTCCTTGCTTCTTGTAAAGGAGCTCCATATTTAATTTCTTTAAAGTACTATGTATTGATGGTATGGCGGTCACCAAATATAGGAGAGAAAGCTTCCATTCCATAGAGCCCTCAAAGTCTCCCTTCTTCTCTTCAAAGAGGAGACTCATAAGGACTCAGCTTCAATAAGATAGAAGCTTATCTTCTATCATAAGATAAAAGCTTATCTTATCTTCTTATCTTCTATCTTCCATGTTACATTCATTTACCTTCAGCTTGCTGTATCCTCTCATACAGCATGGGTCTGGGAGTCCAGGGAACCTGAGTTCTAAACCCAGCTCTGCCACGTACTTGATGTGTGACCTTTGGGCAAGTTACTTTACTTCCCTGTGATTGTTTCTTCCTCTGCAATATGGGGATTCAATACCTGTTCTCCCTCCTACTTAGGTGTGCGAGCCATATGGGACCTGATTATCTTATATCTACCCTAATATTTAGTACAGCACTTGACACAAAGAAGCACTTAACAAATATTTATTATTAATATTATCATTATTACTCTTGGGGGTATTCCCAGGACAAGTATTTAAAACCCCTGCAATCCACCAACCCGTTCAACCCCATATACGTAAAATAAATAAATACTATTGAATATACGTGCATTTACCCAGTTTTCAAACATGGGGGAGCCATGGTCCCCACTCATCGGCCAATAAGTTAAAGATCATTTCTGGTTTAGGCAGCTGTAGACAATTTATTCTGTTAGTTCAGATAATGCATGTCACATGCCTTTCCCCCTAGGCTATTAGAGAGCAACTCCTTCCTGCTTCCTCTGTTTCAGAGATTATATTAGTACCATTTTTAGGGTATCCAAGGAAGATCTTAACTGAGTGAAATATGGATGGTATTGCCTCTCCCCATTGAAGGAAGTGCTTAGTCTGCTTAGTCCTTATATCTCTCCCAGACACTAAATGGCAGCTCCAGAAAAGATAGCAACCTTATTTTTCAAACTTCTTTAATAAGAAAGCAGCCAATCCTCTTTTTCTTACGAAAGTATTCCTTCTTTTATTGATTGAGGGAACTGGTGAAATCTAGATTTGAAAAATATCAGGTTGAAGATTTTATTTGCACTTCTACTTCCATAACCATTCTTAGGGAACATGGAAAGCCCAAATCTGAATCAGCAACTACAGGATAATTCAATAATACCTACATATATCACGTGTTTCAAGGAAGGCACCATCATCATCTAAGGGTATCTAGCCAAATGTGTGCATAATCAAATGATTTTTACTTCCCAAAGTTTCTTTAGACCAGACCAAGTCCGCCTATTTAGGCTTTGAAGGCCATTTTTTACATTTCTGTGCACTCAGCGTTCAGTCTCAAACCGACAAGCTGAGAAACGGAGCAGAGCTAGCCGCTTATGTGTTTGCAGATCTATTTTTATGGAGTAAAAAATGTGTTGGGTAATGAGTTTGTGAGTAGTAGATCAATTTGTTTACATTTTTGCAAAGGTGTAATTCTATTACGCATTCAGGCGTTATTGATTTAATGCATTATAAGTGAGTTGGAAATAGGATGCTGACTCCACAGCACCAACTGGGAGTTCGTGCCAGACCCAAACCACCTGGGTGCTTTTTCAGCATTTGGTTTAGGCTTTGTTATGCAAATGATAGTTGAGGACTGGTGACTTGCACCCAACTCGGGGTACTGTTTCTCTGGGAGACCAGGATCCCATTTTAACAAGCAGGTATTCCCCAGAATGGCTCCTTTCCTTTATTTAAGAGTAATTTAGAGAAGCAGTATGGCCTAATGGATTGAGCATGGGTCTGGGAGCCAGAACTGCCTTGATTCTGATCCCAACTCCACCACTTGTTTGCTGTGTGACTTTGGCCAAGCCACTTAACTTACAGTGCTTGCCACATAGTAAGTGCTTGGCAAATGTGGTCAGGGAATGTGTCTGTTTATATTATACTCTCCCAAGTGCTTAGTATAGTGCTTTGCTCACAGAAAGCACTCAGTGAATATGATCGAATGAAAGAATGAAGGAAATTTCCATGCAGAGTGAAGGTGATCCGATCACCCAATGTATTGTTTTGTGGAAGTGGCATAACATCGGTCTTGTGGTTCAGTTTCAGCCCCTCTTGTGTCCTGGAAGGATTGGATGACTACCGCTGTACGGCCTGTCCACGTGGATATGAGGGCCAATATTGTGAAAGGTAAAAAATACAGCTGAGAAAAATAACCCCCAAGGAATAGGGGCTGGGTGACAGTGCTGGAAACAGTGAGGATAATAGATGCAGAAATCCCTTTACAGTTGGTTCAACGGGGTCAAAATTCAGTCATCACTAGCGATGCTTAGTGAATAGACCAAGGGCCTTGGAGTCAGAAGGACCTGGGTTCTAATCCTGGCTCTGCCACACCTGTGCTGTGTGATCTTGAGCAAGTCACTTTACTTCTCTGTGCCTCAGTTCCCTCATCTGTAAAATGGGGATTAAGACTGTGAGCCCCATGTGGGAAAGGAACTGTGATCAAGCCGATTAGCTTATATCTACCCCAGCACTTGGCATAGTAAGCTCTACACTGTAAGATCATTGTGGACAGGAATGTGTCTATTGTTGTAGTATAGCCTCCCAAGCACTTAGTCTGCTGCTCTGCACATAGTAAGTGCTCAATAAATATGATTGAATGAATGAATGAATAGTTCTTGGCACATAGTAAGCGATTAAAAAGTATCCTCATCATGATTATTATTACTATTATTATTACACCTTATTCATCTTTTTGTTATACAAATATCTTACTTTTCATTAGCTTCCCAAGTATTTCATTGAAAGGGCCAAACATTGGGTGGTTGCATTTCAATCATACCTTCTCTAGCTGCCCTTGAACCACATTTAAAGGGGTGTCATTCCACAGGTGACAATTCGCTATATCTCTTGATCCATCCCAGGCTTCCCTACCTGGGTCCCCCACTGCCACAAGCCCAATTTTCATTCTTGTGAATGAACCCCTGAACATAACCTTAGCTGCCTTGCAGAAGCCCTGGGGTTTAGTGCAATGCCAGCATTTGGTACAGTGCCTGACGTGTAGTAAGCACTCAACAAATACCACAGTTATTATTACTGGATGGTGGAAAAGCTCATAGCTCTCATCATTTCAGAACTTTGTGGTGAGAATCAAGCTCGGTAACAACAATCATACGAGGATCTTCGATTGTTGTTGAAGGGGGCCATCATTACACTATTCAGACCCAGAATAGTGGAGATTTTTTGTTTCTGAAGTGCTGAACATCCTTGCTCCATGGTTTGCTTCATTAAACAAAAATTATGAAAGCAATTAACTCCAAATGGCATCCACTGTGCCCAATGCATATCATGAATGCGAGTGAATGAGAGGGTTGTATATTATATTTGAGTTCAAAGATAAACTGTCTTTTTCTCTAAAACATTATGGCAATTTTGTATTCAGGATTTTATGCTAATTAATACGTCAGACAATTTATCGCATTACAAAAGTGACTTTTGCTAAGCTTCATTATTATGTTAGAGTTGAATTTAATTGTAAACTTACATAATTATTTCCACTCCCTCTGACCACATCTCTGAAAAGCCTCCAGGGCTAAGTTTTAAGGAAATCTGTCTTATATTCAGTCAGACTTTTTTGAAATTCTGGACAATCGAGAGATTTCCCCTATTGATGTCTAAGAACTTCCTCTCATTTCTAAAGCAGCTTCAATATGGCCAAAAACTGCTTGGCTAAACTTTGTTCCAATAATTCCTAACAAAAATTGATTTAGTCTTGGAAAGGTAGTAACTCTGTTGCCCCTGTTTCATAGCCCGTCAAACGGCAGGGACTGTCTCTATCTGTTGCCGACTTGTTCATCCCAAGCGCTTAGTACAGTGCTCTGCACATAGTAAGCGCTCAATAAATACTATTGAATGAATGAATGAATTGATTCAAATACATTGGCACATGCATCAATCTCCAATCAAAAGCTAAATTAGTACTGTATTTAGAAACACATGGTCTTCATATTATTCTCCATGATTTCAATATGTAGCACTTTTTTATCGATGTGTAGCACTCACTCAGACTGTAAATCTCATGTGGCACAGGGACTTTGTCTGACCTGATTAACTTGTATCCACCCCAATGCTTAGAACAGTGCTTGACACATGGTGAGTGTTTAACCAATACCAGAATAATATATACTGTAATAATAATAACAAAAAGGTAACTTCCAACTAAAAAGTTACACTACTGAAATATTCAAACCCAGCAACCTGTAAATAATGGGGCGACCCAGAAACTCATTCACTAACCAGATGGAAACTTCCTTGAGCAACTGCGGGGTTCAGAAAAGTGCTGATTTCCCCCCCATAGGAGGGGATTCCATTTTGCAGGTAGAAACGGGAAAGCTTATAAGCTAAAATACAAATATGTTTTATTTTAATCCTCCACATATCTGCAGGATAATCCACAAAACCCAAGTAAAGAGCACCATTCAATCATCTGCTTTCTTTTCCAACCTAAGAAAATTGATTTCAATTTCATTTAGAAATGGAAAAATACCATTAGTCCCTGCCTTTGCCTCTGCAGCCAAGTTTTTGGGTTTTTTTTGTAACTTGAGGAAGACCTAATGAAGTTCATGGCTTTTTTTTTTCGGTCATGTAGGCCCTTGTCTTTGGGTGTGTCTTTCAAGACTAAGTCAAGCAGGAACAACATAAGGGCAGAAGACAGCATTAATCCTTTCTCTCCCTCTGGCTCCAGATGTGCCCCTGGCTACACCGGTAACCCCAGCAGCCCCGGAGGCTCCTGTCAGGAATGTGAGTGCGATCGCTATGGTGCGCTGCCTGTCCCCTGTGACCCGATCACGGGGCAGTGCACATGCCGACCTGGATCCACGGGCCTGAAGTGTGCAGGCTGCAAGCCCTGGCATGCGCGTGAAGGCACGGACTGCATGTGTACGTATGTATACTGGCTCTGCCAATAGCTTCAGGGCCTGCTTTGCTTGGTGCATATCCCATTTCTTGGAAAGAATCCCATGTGAGGGTTGGTCGATTAGTATGTTCCATCATCATCATCAATGGTATTTGTTGAGGGTTTACCATGTGCAGGTTGGGCTATGTCCAACCTGATTAACTTGAATCTACCCTAGCACTTAAATTGTAGTTGGCACATAGTGAACACTTAAGAAATACCATAATTATTAATTATTATCATTATGTTCAGAGCATGGTACTAAGTGCTTGGATGAGAGTATAATACAACAGATTTGCGCACAACAAGCTAAAATAGGTCATTCTTCCTGATAGTAGACAGAAAACCTTTACTATTCACCTCCTATTCCAGTTTCTATCATTCTGAACACAGATTGTGAGCCTCTTAAGGGTCAGGATTTGTGTCTTATTCCCACTCGTACACTCTTTCCCAGCACTTACTACAATGTTTTATACATCTCAAGCACCTAATACCATTTCTCCTACTGCTATTAATGCTGAGAAAATTCACTCCATGTTAATTAATTGATTGAAAATCTAGCAAAAGGCTGCTATTTGGGTTTTTTGTTTTGTTTTGAATGTTTTTTGCCAGATCCAGAATTTTTCTGAAGGTTCATACTACTTCCCTGGAAAATTAGAGATCTGGGAATCCTGAATATTTTTTTAGTGTCCATCTATCTAAATTTACCAGCACTGGGCCAGTTCCTTTATGCCTTCAGTTGCCCACAATATGATTGTAATTTTTCTGATTGGCTTTTCCCCCAAGTCCTTCCCTTAAAAATCCAGAGCAGACAGGAGAGGAAACTCTAAAAGAATATCTTTAAATAAATGTGTGGAACAGGGATGTGGAGGTTGAGTCACTTGAAACCCTTGATCTCTTCCTCTTCACTGTTATCGTCTCCTTCTATCCTCCCTTTGGATTTTTTTTTCATATTCAGACTTCAGTACCATTTAATATTGTACTGTTTTCCTCATTGTTCTGATTCCTGAATCTTCTTTGTTGTAGGATGCAGTACTTTATTAAAAACAAATGCAAAATCAGGTCATAAACTGAATTTGGATGCTATCAATCCCTGCTGAAATGATTTCTCTACCATTAAAAACCTGCTGAGAAGCTAATTAAATTATGATATTAGTTCCCAAGATAATTTAGTCCACTGCTTAATTTAAGAAAGATAGAACCTGCAGTGGCCCCACCCATTCTCCCCAACTTTTTTAATGATTTGCATGTTTCAGTGTAATTGAACAGCTCAAAATGATGTTAATGCCATTTTTAACTAAAGGGCTTTCTTTTTATGGTTTCATTTTTATGTTAGACACCTCAAATGCCAAGCCAGATTGGACAGAGGAAATAAAATGTAATGTTGCACAGTGAATTTATGCCAATATGCCCACTTAAATGTACATTTCAGCCTTCTTTCAAAAACTAAGGATGCACAAGTGACAGTAGTAGAACTCAGTGCTACAGTAAGCAGGCATTTTTCATTTAAGCAGTTAGAATACATGTATGTGATATTAAGTGCTCTTGAAGAAAACACTGATTCTAAGCAGAGATCTTGCACCAAATCTCTTTTCCTAATTAATTTTATGGAAATGATCTTAAAGGCCAATGCCATATTTAAAGAAAGATTATGAAAATGAAAGAACAGCATAGCAGTAGCCTTCGAACGATGAGCTTTCAGGTACCTCTAGTCACATAAATGCGAGATTTATAGTTGGGTCCTTACTGCAGGATTTTAATGATTTGCAACCTGGGCCAGGCTGCAAATTAGGGAACCTCTAATGAAAGATATGATTATAGAAATCTGATTTTACTATGAATTTTTATTTTGCCCATCAGCCACATATATTTCTCTGTGTGATGTCATTTTTCTCTTTTCACCTGGTAGGCATTATTTATAACAGTATTTTCAAAAAATTTACTCATAGAGGACTTAATTACAATAGGTTACAAAAAAAATAGCACTCCTAAATGGAATCTTTCTGTGTAGAATAACTAAATTGCTACTCTGGAGAAAATGAGGCCTTTTAAATATAACAGTCCATCTGACAGTAGTCAATAGTGAATATTTCAAAGCAGATTGTCAAATCCTTAAGATGTGGTCATACATTTCAATATACAAAATGACTACTTTCTAGGAAAGACACTCTTTAGGAAAATTTTTTTCTGGGTTTTGACGGTGGTGATCTTGAAAATTTTAATTTTCTCCTGGTTTGTTCAATGGCACATACCATCCTTACTGTCTATACTGATATTTTGTTTTGTTGATATCGGGAATTTGGCCATTCCAATAGCTCAAACAGCATCCTTTAGGATCCTTAGACAAAGATAATATTTTCTTTTGACTCTTTGGATAGGCTGCTGTGTGGTTTTATTGGATTCCATATGCTCCTAAATCCTAATAGGAAGGAATGAAAGTGCCAACTTGGCTCTCTTTTAGGCCGCTCATTCATTTAAATTTCAGAAGTTGTAGAAGCAGAGAAGCAGTGTGGCTTAATGGACAGAGCACAGGCCTGGAAATCAGAAGGACCTGGGTTCTAATTCCAACTCTGCCATGTGTCTGCTGTGTGACCTTGGGCAAGTCACATCACTTCTCTGTGCTTCAGTTACCTCATCTGTAAAATGGGGATTAAGAGTGTGAGCCCCGTGTAGGACAGGGACTTGCTTAGAACAGTGCTTGGCACATAGCACTAAACAAGAACCATCATTATTATTACAAGATATGTCTCTTCTCATCTGTCTTTTCTCCTTTTGCAAAATTTCTCTTTCTATGAATCTAACTCCAGGAATATTCACCAAGTAGCTGCCTTAGCCAGACCCAATTCCTAAAGTCCCTTTCTGATTTGATTTGAATCCAGAAGAGTCTTCCTGGACTCATTTAAAGAAGGATCATTCACATGGCCCTTTGCAAAGGTCTTACTCAATGTGCAATCGACCCATGTCCGGTGGCTCAAATTAGGCAATGTTTGTAATGCTATAGAAATATACATTCTTGATGCAATGGTTTGCTACCATTTGGCAATACTTTCCTTCCCAAAACACGTTAAGCCAAATATAAAATGATCCTTTGCCATAGTAACCAAAATCTGCACCCGTAGGTTTTCAAAGATACTAGAAGAAGTACACAAACTGACACCTAGCTATCTTTAATTAGTCTGGGTAGTGGTATTACGTATTGGCACCCTTTCTTGGCTAAGTGCAGCAAAAAAAAAAAAAAAGGCAGGCATCCTAGTAGACCACAATCTGTACAATAAATCAGTAGAATAATGTTGTAATTTTTAAAAAGACTCCATGTGTTCATTTGTTCAAATCACATTTTCTCTAGAAGACAGTCTAAACCATGTGTTAAAATATAAAAATAAGGCACAAAACAAAAATTAGCAGCTGCTGGCAAGATGTTACCTCCAAAAAGAGTGCTTAAAATGTATGTTGATAAATAAAAATTGGTATGTGTATTTGGCCTAGTGTCAAACCAGTGTAGTATACAAAGGGTAATTTTTAGCTATTTGCAGAGTTAAAAGAACCATACATTGGCTGACAGTAGAGAAATGCATCTGACTTTGAAGTGTCCTCTGTGGATTCAATTCCTTCTATCCTTTTTTTTTGCCCAGATTTCACTGGTTAAGTGGGGGTATTTCTCAATGACACCAGTTCACTGGGGCTCCAAGCTAAGTTCTATCCTTTTAGAAAGTAAGGATTGCCTGAGGCTGCTCTCCTTTCTATGATCTAGAACCCATGGTGTACAGTGAAAAACACAGGGTGTTTAGACTAAAGCCGATGGTATCTACATTATTAGGGCCCCAGGTGGGTGCACCCAGTAAGATTATGCCAGTGTGTGGCAGCAGACAAGACCATGGCCCTACTCTCAGGCAGTTCTACTGGCCCCTGAAGGCATAGAAGGAGTCTGTGAAAGTCATTTTCTGCAGATTTACAAAGCCACAGACCAATAAGAAATTGCTATTTGTTAACACTCTGTTTATCATACAGTGCAATGAAACCAAAACCTGGTCTCCTTTTAAGTAGAATTGGGTTAAAGATAATTCTACTGATGGTAAGATTTTGTTTTTAATGGAGTTGATCTCTCTGCCATAGGGCAAGAACTAGGGACAATAAGAAACTTCTCTTCACACCCTGTTCAATTGACATTGAGAGAAATCTAAAGCTCTGTCTCCCTTTAGGTGGAGTAGGGTTAAAGATAATGCTGCTAGTCGGAGGTTTTCTTTATCAGTGACTGCAAGTGTGGCCCATAAAGCCAATAAGTGACTGAAGGTCATTTTCACATAAAAACTCCCCTTGCATATACTATGCATAGGGCCTGTCCTGATTACCTCTTTTTATCAACTAATAGATAGTAAATGAATTCCTGACCCCTGTTAATGCATTTATCCAAATATGTTGGCTCACATTAAATTATTTCTTTATTCTAGATAACCTAAACTGGAATTTCAGTAACCTGTAGATCTCTCATTAGCCCCAAATTAACCCTGCTTTCCAGTCTTCATAGATAGTTTTAGGAGTGAACCAAACTCACTCACTTTTGGAATGGTGATTCAATCGCCCCCCTGCTGGCCCAGCAAATGCTCATTTGCACTATTTCAACATTGTTTTCTATGTTCAAACAAATCAAGAAAAAAATTGGTTCTAGGCAGAGAGGCTTTTCTTAATGACTCTGGTGCCAAATTAGCATTAATTTTGGATCTCATCTTTGGAAACTATAGCACTTGCAGCTAGCCTTCCTAACTAATAGAAGGGAAAGAGTAAGTTGTTAAAGTAGAAAGAAAGTCTTCTGAAATTCTGAGCCTTGAAATGAAACTAATTTTTAAAAATTGTATTTAAAACTTCTGGTCACTCTCAGGTCTCTGAAAACCACATAGGAGGCCCTCTGAGAGTTATTGAAAGAAAGATGATCTCCTGCAGGAAATCATGTATTTTAATATGCAAATTTTGCAGTGGCTATTTTGGAGATGCTTGAGAATTGTACTCACCTTCATGCGCCTTATGGGTTGGATAAACTTTTCTTAAATTATGTTTCTTTGGTGTGAATGCATTCAGAGTGGGCTCTCACTTCAAGGTAAGTTGGTAGCTATTATGCATGAGAGATTGCCGTGGAAACATCATATTTTGTATTAATTGCCAGGTGAAAGATGCATAATAATGACTGCATGACTTGCCCCTTAAATGTATATACAGCATTAATGATCTGAATTTAGTACTGCATTTGTTAATATTAGATATAAATTCATTCTGACACATTTACAGGCCCAGTCTCAGAAGCATTTAGTCATGTAAAATACAATCGTCATCCGAAAATATTTACTTATGCTCTCATAGATTTCAGGCAGGGTCTCATAGTACCTAGCCCTCTCTCTTTTGCTAAGTGAGAGTCTGTCTTGATGTAATTCTTTTCTTAGAGTGATCATCAAAGAGAAGTGCTAATTCTCGCTGAGTGTTCACTGTGCAGTCATCAAATGGCAGTTGTATACCCAGTGGGGCTATATCATGTCTCTGTAAACTGCTCAAATCTTCCCTATCATGGCAAATTAAATTTGGTTTTAATTTGCATTCCATTTCTAGTGTTTATCACCAGCTACTTCACATTTTTAGGGCAAATGAAAATAACTCGTTTTATAAGTAAAAGACTGGTGTCATAATAAAATAGTAAGGCATTAAGAGAAGGGCACCTTTCCCCAAATATTTATGTTATCCTATGAGTATTAAAATTTTTCAAGAACTTAGAAGAATTCCCTCCATTTAAAAAATATGCTCATCCTGAATTCCCAGGGGGTAGCTGATTAAAAACCTTTCAAATGACTGTCAGATTCATAGGTCTATTTTGACCCCGTTAGGACAGATGTTGGTGTATTGCTTTCAGAAGGCTGTAAAGCTTACATTTCACTTATGGAAATGTCCTGGTGCTTTCTTCCCACTCGAAGTAAATGACCAAACCACAATACACTGTGAGATAGCAATGGGTCTTCGAACATTTAAACTAACAATTACAATGCGTCTTCAATTTGGATGAGTCCTTCAGCTAGCAAAGTCATTTCGGGTGGCAGTAGCTACAGATGAGCTCATGAGGACCAAAATTAATTGAAGTGGGGAAGAAATAAATGGGGGAAAGCATCAATATTCACCATGACATCTGCCACTCTACACTGCCAATTTCCTCCGTAGTGAATTTCAATAAATCAGGTCCAGCTCCAGGCTTCTCAGTCACTGGCTTATCTACCTTATCTGAGGTAGTTCCAGACACTTTCAGGGACAGATTAATATTTCAGTTCTTGATCTGACTGGGGAGAAGCACATTATAAGGAATTCTCCAATTCCAAGATCAGCATAAGGTAAAGAACAAATTACTTGTCTATCATAGGACTCCCTGGAGACCTGATATGTTTCAATCCATCAGTCAATCAATAGTATTGATTGAATGCATACTATATTCAGAGCACCATACTAAGCATTTGGGAGAATACAACAGGATTGGTAGACACATTCCCTACCTTACGGGAGCTTATAGTTTAGAGTGGAGAGACAGACATTGAAATAAATTATGGGTATGTACATAAATGCCTGGGGACTGAGGGTGGGGTGAAAATCATGTACTTCAAGGGTAAAGATTCAAGTGCATAGACTATGCAGAAGGGAAAGGGAGTAGGTAAATGAGGGATTAGTTAGGGAAGGCCTTTTGGAGGAGATGTGATTTTAATAAAGCGTTGAAGGTGGGGCAAATGGTAGTCTATTGTATATGAAGAGGGAGGGAATTCCTGGACAGGGGTTATGGGAAAGGGATCAGTGGGGAGATAAACAATATCGAGATACAGTGAGTAGGTTGGTGTTGGAGAAGCAAAGCATACAGGCCAGGATTTGGTAGAAAGTCAGAGAGGTATGATAAGTGGAGGGATGTTCATTGAGTGCTGTACAATCTATTCAAACAAAACATTTGTGGTAAAATTGCTTGTGGTTTAAAAAAGGCAAATAAGGAAATCAAGGAGGACAACCATGAAATTGCTCCCTTGGTGGCATGATGAGTGCATTCCAGACAATGTACACCATTGTTCTGACCCGAGATATGGTCTAGTAGAGAGATCGTGGGCCTGGGAGCCAGAGAACCTGGATTCTAATCCCTGTTCCACCATTTGTCTGTTGTGTGACCTTGGGCGAGTCACTTAATTTATCTATGCCTCAGTTCCTTCATCTGCAAAACAGGGATTTGATGCCTGTTCTCCCTCCTACTTAGGCAGTGAGTCCCTTGTGAGACCTGATCATCATGCATTTACTCAAGGGCTTAGTAAAGTGCTTGGCACATAGTAAGCCCTTAAAAAATACCATCAACCCCTCCCCCCGCCCCACCTCCCCCACCAAAAAAAGGAAAGAACTTGTTTTTCTTTTCTCATATTCCTCTTCCTTTCATGCCTTAAATCTCTACAAATTATGGGTCTCAGGTGCAGAATATTATCCATAGCACTGATAGATCAGTACATGAACATTATGCACTGAGTGCTTTCTGGATGCAAATTACTATACTAAGTGCTTGGGAGGGTACAAGTGAATGTCTATTATGGCAGAGCACTGTACATACAGTAACCTGCCATAAGACCTTCCTGTACTCTCCATTTTAGTTAGAACCCTATTGGGTAACTAGGAAGTGTTCATCCAACAGTGTGAGCCTGTTTAAATTCAGTGTGCTGGGATGTTGGAAGAAGTAGTTTTATGTGTTTGTACACTGCCTTGGACATAACAGGAGCTACAGCTCTGAACCCCATGTGGGACAAAGGGACTGTGCCCACCCTGATTGATGTGTATCCATGCCAGTGTTCAGAACAGTGCTTGACCAATCCTAAGTGCTCAACAAATATGACAATAAGAAAAATAATGATAGCTTTCCTACTCATGTGGTTTAGCAAGATCACAAACCCCAATATTATAGGAAAACTGGAGTTGTTGGACACTGGGGAAATTTACAGAATATGCAGAAAACTGAATTCTTAAGAAACTTGTAATCAAGTGAGGGAGGCAGTAGGCATAAATTGGCAAGTATATCCTAATTAAGAGTGAGAGAATAAATATGAATAACTGACACAAGTAGGTAAATGAATCAATATCAACCAGATATCTATGAGTATTGAGGTGGCTGATGGAATGGCATGCTGGTTGGAAAGTTGGGATCAATCAAGGAATGCCTTCTAAGGTTATAAACAAATATACCCATTATTTTCATAGTGGCACTTAAATTTCCTGCAATCTTGAGATTTTGGGTCCCATGTTTAAACTGTATTTAATTTTAAATTGAATTACAATTCTGAAACACACTTGCATTGTAAAAGAAAGAGCTGTATTTTTACCAAAAATCGAATATAATTTTAGAAAAGAGTCAGGAAAGTGGTAAATTACCTTACAGATAAGAAAACAAAAATCCCACCCTCCCACCCCCCATAAATAGTTATTTAATGAGTTAATCCTCCTATAATGTAAAAGATATCCAAAGTCAAAATTCTGTACTTTCTTGGAATAAATTGTTCCTGGCCCCAAGCAATCATTTATCTGCAAGGCTTTGTAGGATTAACTGTAATGTCTTTGTTGTAAAGGCGTGCTTTTGAATGACACTTGGTTAGGTGCCCAGAGATAATGAGGAATGCTTGTACCAACAAAGAAATGAAACCAATGGATGAATGAGGATGAGATCAAAATATTAAAAATGGCAAATCATCAGCTGTTTCTCTTAGATTCTACTTTGGCCAAATAGCTCTGGAGTTTTCAAATATACCACCTCACGAAGCATGTAGCACCTAAATCGTTGCAATGCCCTGAAGTGGGATTCACCGCAGGACTTCCAAGCTGTAGGTGCTGGTTCACTTTAGGCTATCTTAGGCATCTGTGATGCACCAACCGTTTAAAGATTCTCTCTACATGGCTCGAGTGTGTTTTCGTGCAGTGACCTACAGTGTGTAATGTCCCATCTGTCACTGCCTCCCCAGCCTTTCTCTCTCGGGTCCATGAAGTTCCCCCACTTCGGTGTGTATCATCAGACCCCATTTTCAAGCCCTGTTGCTGTGTCTTCCACCGTACATTTGCTGGGTTTAATTATCTGATATGAGTAGCGTTGACTTTCACAGAATTATATGTGAACTGTAAAATATAGCACAGCTCAAATTTGCAACAGCTGCTTCAGTCATCGAACAGCAATAAATATTCTGTGTCACTTCCCTTTCACAGTTTGTGGTGATGAATGCACAGGACTCCTTCTCGGAGACTTGGCTCGCCTGGAGCAGATGGCTTCGAGCGTCAACCTGACTGGGCCACTCCCAGCCCCCTATAAAATGCTGCACAATTTTGAAAATGTGACTCAGGAGCTGAAGGTATGTTTGCAACTATGGACCATCCTAATGAGTGCCAGGGGCAGGATAAAAGGAGAAACCCATTCAAGACGTAATAGGACATTTTGTGAATAATACATGGCTGGTATTTATGTAGCACTTTTATTCTGAGGACCTCAAAGCACTTCAAGTGCATTATCTAATTTTCCTCGCCACATACCTGGGAGGCAGTTAAGGGGCAGACATTACCATCATTGCCAATGTTGCAGTAATGAGTGTCATTTATTTTGAATTATAGAAAGTAAATCGTGCAATAGTCATTTGTGCACTTTGAAGGAAATGGAGTATGGCTTTGGGAGAAATCAGATAAAGCTGTGTTTAAAAAAAAAAGTAGTCATACCAGACACCTTGTTAAACCATATCCCAAGCTTCTACTGAGTGTCATTTTGTGTAATAACATGTTCCCAAGTTAGATAATGACCGGACACTTGAATATGGAGTGTGAGGTTGTTGGGGTGGTTAAGCCGTGTTTTCAGAAATCATAGGGACAGTTGTGCCCTTATAGAAAATTCATCTCCCAGTTGCTGTCTAATCAGCTGTTGAAATGCATATGAAATGGAATATTTTTCAGCATTTGCTGTCACCTCAGCGGGCACCAGAGAGACTCCTTCAGCTTGCAGAGAGCAACTTAAATACACTTGTGACTGAAATGGATGAGCTTCTGACCAGAGTAAGTCTGTGGGGTTACAAACCTAGTTAAACCATCCAAACTGCTACCACATTAATCCATCACTTATGCTATCCTGCCTTGATTACTGTATCAGGCTCCTTGCTGACCTCTCTTCCTCTTGTCTCTCCGCGTTCCAGTCCATACTTCACTCTGTTGCCCGGATCATCTTTTTACAAAAAATGTTCAGGACATGTTTCCCCATTCCTCAAGAACCACCAGTGATTGCCTATCCACCTCCACAACGAACAGAAACTTCTCACTGTTGGCTATAAAGCACTCAGTCACCTTGCCCCCTCCTACCTCACCCCATTACTCTCCTATTACAACATCCCGCACACTTTGCTCCTCTAATGTGAATCCTCTCAATGAAACTCAATTTCATTTATCTCACGACCAACCTCTCACCCATATCCTGCCTCTGTCCCATAATGTCCTCACTCCCACAGACAATTACTCTTCCCTCCTTCAAAGTCTTATTGAAGGCACGTCTCCTCCAATAAGCCTTCTCTAAGTCCTTCTTTCCTCTTCCCCCACTCCCTTCTGCATCTCACTGACTTGCTGTCTTTATTCATCCCCTCTCCCAACTCCACAGCACTTATGTACCTAACTGTTATTTATTTATATTAATGTCTGTCTCTCCCACTAGACTGTAAGCTCCTTGTGGACAGGAAATGTATCTGTTTATGTCATGTGTACTCTCCCAAGCACTTAGTATAGTGCTCTGCACAGAGTAAGTGGTCAGTAAATATGATTGACTGACTCACTGACTAAACCCAACCCCTCAGAAAGGTTATGTGAAATAGGTAAAAGTAAGGAGCTGATCTTTTGATGATTTCTTACTGTGTATGGCAATGATAATGGTGGTATTTGTTAAGCGCTTACTATGTGCAAAGCATTGTTCTAAGTGCTGGGGGATACAAGGTGATCAGGTTGTCCCAGGTGGGGCTCACAGTTTTAATCCCCATTTTACAGATGAGGGAACTGAGGCCCAGAGAATTGAAGTGACTTGCCCAAAGTCACACAGCTGGCAAGCGGCAGAGCCGGCATTAGAACCCACGACCTCTGACTCCCAAGCCCAGGCTCTTGCCACTGAGCCACGCTGCTGTTGCTGCTGCTGATTTGCAAAGTGTTTCAAAGCATCAAAAACGCCATGTATGTCATCTGTCCTCACATTCCCATCATCTGCAGATTGTTGACTTCTTTTTGGATTTATTCTTTCTGACGTGTCAGAAGAGTTCCAAAGTGCCAGGTAGTTTGGGGAAAGACTAATTACCAAGGAATGAAAACCTTCACGTTGGAAACTTGAATGTCTTTGAGAAAAAAAAAATGGAAAAAGAGTTCAGATTGCTTGTAGGCTTTTTCAAGTGTCTTCCCCAGGAACTGAATGAGTTATTCTGTCTCTTCTGCCACTATCCTCCCCACCTGACCCTACAAAGTCACAAACCCATACATCAGAATCATTTAAAATGATTTTTTTTAATTGAAAAAAACTCTTGAGCTGAAATTTGAGGCCCAACTTCCAAGTCAATGTGTTCCAGGATGGCCTAGAGAGAAGGTAATATCTGTGAAGTACTTTGCTGTC
Source organism: Ornithorhynchus anatinus (assembly GCF_004115215.2). NCBI lineage: Eukaryota > Metazoa > Chordata > Mammalia > Monotremata > Ornithorhynchidae > Ornithorhynchus > Ornithorhynchus anatinus. The sequence continues at coordinate 95,649,002 of NC_041729.1, read as the reverse complement.
ATCACTAGTTCTGGGGGTGGTGGTGGGAGTCCAAGAAAAGCCAAAGTCAGTTCCACTTCCCTCCGGGTCTGCAGAACGTGAGTTCTCTAGAGCAAAGGAAAAAGTCAGACACATCCACTTTTGCATCTCTAAATCCCATAGAGAGTACTGACTCAGAGAAAACATGAGTAGTTCCAAAGCCACACCATCACACTTTATGAGGTCTTAGTGGGGGGGAGCTTTTAGACACAGTGAGAAAATAATTTTCTGTTTTTCACAGATTCTTTCAAGGTTTTATACTGTCTAACCAAGTATCATTGCCTGCCATGTGGGCATGCAGTAGTAGTGTTTATTCGGGGGATTTTTTTTTAAGTAAGGTTTAAAACCCATATCTTTGGAACTACGAGGCAGTCAGTGAAACCTCCAAAAAGATGGAATCCACTTCCTAGAGAAAATTTAAATAATTTAAAATTAAGACTGAATAATTGCCATTTTAATGGTAGTTCTTATTTTTTATGGGGAAAGTTTGCATATCAAGTTTGAGACAAGGCCTTGGTTATTATGTGCTTCAGCAGTGATAAACAGCATTAAGTGTGCCATCTTGTGGTAAAAAAAAAAAATCCATGTGAGGGGAACTCAAATCCTGTCGTGAGATAAAAGAATGAGATGATAAAGCGAAGTTGTGCAGCTCTGGACAGTTTCTACAATTAAATGTAACTCCCTTGGGAAACATATAGTTCTAAAAACTCTGCTCTTCTTTCTAACAAATAACATTTATTGGCACTTGCTAGTGCAAGGTATTTTACAAATTATAGTTTCATTATAACGCTTTCCCAATATGCCACATGAGTAAAATGCAAAAATACAGAATCGTGGGACACTCCTATGAGCATGCAATTCATTAATGAAATCCTTATCATTCACAGCAGTTACTAGGGAGAAGATTACTGTATTTAGGATTATACAGAAGGGTAAAAACACAGTTCCTCCCCTCAAGAAGCTTATGGTATTGGTTCTGAATTCCTTAAATTTCACCTTAAGACTCAGTGTCTGGATCCAGTTGTGAAGAACCAATAGTGAATTACGTCAGAGGACCATATATGGCTAGAACATGATCTAATGATTCGTTATAATCCTCATTAAAACCATAGGTGATCTGTGATGGATTTAGCAGGCTTCCTGGAAGAAGTTTAGAGAAATAGTTTAAAGATGGAAGAAATTTGTTAGGTTTGATTTTTTCTTTGAGTTAAATTTTGAAGATCTCTGATTAGTTTACCTCCCATCCCATTTCACACAACTTCTCCTCACACTCATGAACACTTGTTGATATTCATCTGTTGCTATATAATCTTTTCTTTTGTTAGTCTATCTGTTCTTTTCATCTTTTTTTACATCAGATCTGGGTTTATCCATCTCACCTTCACTTTTCCTCTTAGATTGTGAGCTCCATGTGTGACCGGGGGCTGTGCCAGTTCTGCTTATCTTGTATGTGCCCCATTGTTTTCCCCTCTAGACCATAGGTTCATTGTTGACAGCAAGCATGCTTACCAGCTCTGCTATATTATACTCTCCCAAGCACTTAGTACAGCATTCTGCACACAGTAAGCTATCAATAAATCCCATTGGTTGATTGATTCAATGCCTGGCACATGTTGAGTGCCTAACAAGTATGGCAAATTAATCTTCCCATTAGACAGTAATTTAGAAGGTAGTGATTATAGCTAACTGAAACTACTTATCCTCCAAAATGTCATTTATAAAACGAGTGTACTCAATATTTGCTAATGATTAGGTTGAGGCGAAGCTAAAATGAGATATTAGTGGGAATAAAGGAACAAATATTTTCAATTTGGAATTAACAGTTGTGAGCGAGAGAAAGAACACTGAGATAAAATGAGAATCTAATGCTGAAAAAAGGCATTTCTGAGTCAGGCCTATGGTCTATTCAACCCAGAATTTTATCCCTAACTATGGTATACTTGAGGAATTATATGACAGCTGCCATCCTTAACATTGATCCCGATGTTTAGGGAGGGATCATCTCTATATTTTTGTCTATATTGTCTATATTTTTTGCCTCAACATCCTTTACTTTGCTTCTAGTACCCTATTATGAAATTCTTGCTGCAAATGTTACCAAACTCTTCTCCAACTTTCTGATATTTCTGATCTGCATAAATATTTTTGTTGGGAATGATGATGATGACAAAGGATTTGAGTATTTGCATTCTGGAAAATTTGATCTGGAATATATAAGAAATTAAGAAACATTAGAGGAAATGATTGCAATTATTCCTGAGTGGTGTTTTAGGAAATTTTGTTTAACTATATATTATTTAAATATGTGTAGAATTTCCATTTGTAAAGGTTGATGAAAAGTGAGTGACTATGTGAAGTGAGTTTCTACTTAAAACTCCAAATTATCTTGTCTTCCACTTATTGATTTAAAGACATCTTCATTGGAGGCTTCAAGCTAATATGGGAAACTGGGCAGACTAGACACAATTATTTTCAAAAAGTAAACCCAAAGAAAACATGGGCTTATTTTCTTCCAGGAGCAATCTATCTCTTAGCTTCCCTGCTCTGCTTCTTCCCCATGTCTGATTGACCTTAATAGGTTTCCTTGAAAGAAAATCCAGGACCAGGTATAAATCCACAAAATGAATTGCATGTGAAGATGATACTGTCTTGTTTTGTCAATTCATTAGGCCTAGTAATGAATTTACCACTTCGAAGAGGGAAGCACATAAGGAAGTCAATTTTGGATGGCCATTAGAGATTGGTGAAAAGCAAAAAGCGGAAGACATAGGCACTATCTAACCAAGAAAATTGTGGGCTGGTTTTCAGGAAGTGTATGCCACTGCAAGAGATAAAGCAGCAAAGCAACAGAAACATTGTCAAGATTTAAATTAATGTGGGCCTAAGGGCAATGCTTGCCATTTTCTAAAAATATTCTCAGAATTATAAAAGAGGACTTGAGTGAACTTGAATGTGGAAGAAATAATCAGTGATAAGAGGGACTATGAAAGAGAGTATGTAAGGCATCATTTATAGAGGGACACCAGGCAGATAGTAGCACAGATTTAAGAGGGTGAAGAAATAAGAAAATCAAAGGTGCAGAATGAAAGTGAATTTGTAGAAAATGTTAGAAAAAATGAAGAAACATTAGTCTAGAATCTAGAATATAAGGAGTATGTGAATAGGGAGTGAGATGGAGGAGAAATAAGAGATGGAATACCCATCTAATGGAGCTTGGGAACAACCTCACTAATTCAGATAAATAGTTCATCTCATCAGTGTTTAGCAAGTATGGACCTCGGAGTCAGAAGACCTGAGTTCTAATGCCCGCACTGCCACTTGTCTGCTGTGTCACATTGGTTGAGTCACTTCACTTCTTTATGTCTCAGTTCCCTCATCTGTAAAATGGGGATTAAGACTGTGAGTCCTATGTGAAACAGGGACTTTGTCCAACCTGTTTATCTTGTATCTAGTGCTTAGTACAGTGCCTGGAACATAGTAAGTGCTTAATAAATATAAAAATATGTATTACTATTAGGTGGATAATTGTAGATGAAATGGAAGAGCTCAGCACCTATTTTCCTCCATAGAAAAAAGTTTACTTTCCACACAGTATTTGAGCTTTGATTGCGCAGAACAATCCAAGCACACTTTCTCTGATAGGTGTTAATGTCAACATTACTGGCTTATACTTATATAGTTTTTAATTTTTGAATTCTTGAAGTTGTTGCTTCTGCCACCTCCCCTCTAAATCATTAAGAAGAACCTGCTCAAAAGGTGTGGCTCCTTTGTTGATTGTAGAGGCCCAGTCTGTTTGAAATGTGGCAATTAAAACTGTACTCTTTAAGCACTTGATCTTCACCCCACCTTCAGCATTACAGCACTTTATGTGCATATCTGTAATTTATCTTGATATCTGTCTCCCCATCTAGACTGTAAACTCTTTGTGGGAAGGGATAGTGTCTATCAACTCTGTTGTGTTGTATTCTCTGAGTGCTATTACAGTGCTGTGCATACTATACTTCCTCAGTAAATGCCACTGATTGATGCCTGTTTACTTGTTTTGGATGCCCATCACCCCCCTTCTAGACTGTGAGCTTGTTGCGGGCCCGAGATTGTCTCTATTGCTAAATTGTACTTTCGAAGCACTTAGTTCAGTGCTCTGCACAAAATAAGAGCTCAATAAATACGATTGAATGAATGAATGATCAGTTGATGGAAAGGAAGGAAAGATTCTGAAAATGTTGTTGAGGAAGAACCAACTGGATTTGATGACAGAGTGAATGTAGGGGTTGACAGAGAACTGGGCCGAGGACTCACAGCCTAAGAAGTGACTGAACAGCACCCACAGTTCTGCATGGCCTAGTGGATAGAGCACAGACCTGGGTGTTAGAAGGATCTGGGTTCTAATTCTGGCTCCGCCACTTGTCCAGTGACTGTGCAAGTCACTTAACTTCTTTGGGCCTTAGTTACCTCATCTGTAAAATGGGGATTAAGACTGTGAGCCTCATGTGGGACAGGGGCTGTGTCCAATTCAGTTACCTTGTATCTACCCCAGGGGTTAGTACAGTGCTTGGCACATAGTAAGCACTTAACAAATACCACAAAGAACAAATAATATGATCTTTTAAAATACTTTTGAAAGATTTTGTTCAGCTGTGTTCAGCTTTTCAACTTCAGCTGTGAATGGGGGCTTCATATAAAAAAAACTCAATCAGAAACTTTGCAATGTGTTTCTTATCCTGATATATAGATTTGATTGAACATTTAATTTTATTTATTCACCAGTGCTCTTATACTCACTCCCTCCATGGCCCAGGGACTAGAGAGTGAAAACGATGCAGCACAATCCACTTTTGCTTCAATCAGTCCCTCCAAGCGCATTCTCAATCCTGACATCTCAGGACCAAGACTTATCTGTCATACTCAATGGATATGACTTTAATGAGATGCCTGCTATGTGATCTGATATCATTTTTACTGCATGGATTTGCCCTATATTCAGCTACTTGCAAAACTTTGCAGTAACACTAAAGGCAAAAACCATCCCCTAACTCTCAGCATTTTAAAACAAACGTCCCTTGGCTGAATGAATCTCTTGCTCCACCCTTCTTGACTAAAGATCATCAGAAACTTAATTTCTGGGTCAGACTGATTATCCCACCTGCCCAGAATTCAGTCTCCACCAGTAGAAGCAGGGAGCTTGGAGATAATAATAATAACAATGGTATTTATTAAGCAGGAACTATGTGCCAAACACTGTTCTACCATGTAATTGCTTATCTCCTCACACCCAGATTCATGGATCCATGATGTTTGGAATAGAATGTCACCAAATGGTTGTATGCAGTGAAGCAATGTGGCAGGAAGCAGCATGGCCTAAGGGAAGCAGCATGACCTATTGGAGAGAGCAAGGGAGTGGGAGTCAGAAGGACCTGGGTTCTAATCCCAACTTTGTCACTTGTATGCTTTGTCTATGTCTTGTCTGTGGGTCAAGTTACCTCATCTGTATAATCGGGATTAAGACTGTGAGGCCCAAGTAGGACAGGGACTCTGTCAAACCTGATTAGCTTGTATCTACCCCAGTGCTTAGAAAAGTGCTTGACACATACTAAGTCCTTAACAAATACCATTATATTTAGATATACATATATATGCATATGTATCTATATATACACTGGCATAGGATCCAATATATAGTGACATAATCAATGAATGGTACTTACTAAATTCTTACTGTGTATGCTGAGCACTAACTGCTTGGGTGAATTCAAGAGTTTGTAGACACATTACCTACCCACAGTGAGCTTACAGTGTAGAGGAATGTCCTTCTACTTTATGGACTGCAGACTCCTCAGCCACTGAGAGAGGAGACACGAAGTGGAGGCCTTACTTCCACCTGCGAGACTATCACTTTCCTGTCCCACCACATTACACAACATCTGCTGAATTCGCCCATTCCTCTCCATCCAAACACCTGTCACCCTAGTACTGGCTTGGTCTTGGTCTTGGAGTGACTAAACTTGCTTTAGCTTCCTCAGCGGTCTCCCTGGTTTCCCACCCCAGTCTATACTGCTTCACAGATTATCTTCTTGAGGTATTCTTGGCCCACATTTTTCCTCTACTCAGAACCTTTCATGGGTTTCCTATGTTTCTCTGTGATAAGCAAAATTTCCTGAAAATAAACATCAAAGTCCATTACCTTTTCGCTTTCTTCTCTAGCTGTTTCTCAATTCACTCTCTTAATTCCTCCCAAGTCAATAGGTTATAGTTATCCCATGCTCCCAACTCTCCCATCTCCTGTCAATCATGCTGTTCCTCTAGCTTGAAACTTCCTCCCCTCTCAACTCCAACAGATCACACCTCTCCCCACATTGAAAATCCTCCTAACAACCTTCCTTCTCCAACAAGCTTTAGTGGAAAGAGCATGGGTCTGGGAGACAGAAGACTTAGGATCTAATCCTGTTCTGCCATTTACCTGCTATGTGACCTTGGTCAAGTAACTTAACTTCTCTGAGCCTCAGTTGCCTCATCTGTAAAATGGGAATTCAATTCCTGTTCTCTCTCCTTCTTAGAATGTGAGCCCCATATGGGACCTGATGATCTTGCACTCATCTCAGTGCTCAGTGCAGTGGTTGGCAAGTAAGCACTTAACAAATTCCACAATTATTATTATTTTACCACCTTATGTCATATAACCCATCAGCCAACTATAGCTCTTATGAATTTATTCACATCCATCACCAACTCTCATGTCTTTAATTGTACATTCAGCTACTTATTTGACTATTCCTGGTTACATTTTTATGTTTGTCTCCCCCATTAGAGTATAAGCTCCTTGTAGGTGGATAATATGTCACTTTTTAATTCTGTACTTGTCCAGGTGTGTAGTGCAATACACTGCACCAAGGTGGAGCTCAAGCAAAGCTACTATGGCTACTAGGTGTCACTAGGAGTTGCAGAGAGAGATTTAGGGCCCAAAGGACAGTAAAAGCACAACAGACAAAGTGGCACTGGGCTCTCACTATCTCAGAAGATATCTCAAGGTCTTCCCTGAAGGACTAAAGTAATAGAAAAATCCATTAGTTGGCCCAAACCTCCCAAGTAACTACATTAATGCATGCTGTTGAATAGAGAAGGGATATACACAATGGGAGAGTCAAACACTGGAAGGCCCCATGAGGATTTTTTAACCCCTCCCCAATTTGCTGTCTTTTGCTTCTTGGTCACCCAACTTCCCTTCCCTTGGCCTTTTTCCATTGTAGAATAATTATACTGTTTCTAGTTTTCAAAGGCAAAATCATATCCAATATCTAATTTTGACCTCCCAATATTCCCATGAGGTCAAGGGGGCAAGTATTGCTAATCCTAATTTGCAGGGGAGGATACTGGCCAGAAAAGTTAAGAGACTTGCCCAAGCTTTCATGACAGACTTGAGACCAAAATGGGACTAGAACCCCCATCATCTGGGCCCATCCAGGCCCTTGCTTTTCCACAAGTGCTCATTGCCTCCCACAAAGTAAAGGATATGATCCTTGTCATTGTGGAATGTAAACAGACAGTAGGGAGGAGCCATACTTTGACAAATATACTCTATGTGAATTGATGAATGCAGAAGATATTATGGTTGGTATTCTCTTCTATTCTTTCCCATAATAAAAATCTGTAATACCAATGGGAAATAGTGTGGCATAATTTTGTGCACATCATTAGCCAGTTGATTCAGGTCAACAAGGGAGAAAGATGTAGGACACCGTGGATTGACACATCCTGGCACACCAATGTGCCCATTATTTTTTTTATGGCATTTGTTGTATGTACCAGGCACTGTACTAAGTCCTGTGATAGATGCAATTTAATTAGGTTGGACACAGTCCAGAGAACAAAGGCCTGGGTGTCAAAGGACTTGGGATATAATCCCAACCCTGACACCTGTCTGCTCTGTGACTTTGGGCAAGTCATTTCACTTCTCTGTGCCTCAATTACCTCAGCTGTAAAATGAGAATTAAGACTGTGAGCGCTATATGGGAAATGGACTATGCCCAAATTAATTAACCTGTATCTACCTCATTGCTTACTACAATGCCTGATACTTAGTGAGCACTTAACAAATAGTATTAAAAAAAACAGCCCTACCATTACCTTATACTCCTCCTTCCTATCTCTCCAAAAGGTAACAAGTATTCTTTGGGCAAAAGGGGTTGAATTCTTGCTACTTCAGTCACATTTTGTAATAACAGATAGACTTAAACCTTCTTGGGAGTGAAAAAAGATCAAAGCCCAAGGGACTGGGGATTTCAGGAAGATTTAGAAAATGGCAGCAGTGAGTCCAGGGTCAGCAAGAAATGTGATAAAAATGATAATGATGGTATTTTTTAAATGCTTACTATGTGTCAAGCATTGTTCTAAGCACTGGGATATATACAAGGTAATGAGGTTAGACACCCTAAATGGGGCTCACAGTCATTATCCCCATTTTACAATGAGGAAACTGAGGCCGTAGCTGAGGTAAGTGTGCAAATTATAAACAGCTATTCAATCACTCTTTAGTAGTTGAGGATTCTGGAATGCTGGGACCCAGCTTTGAACTCATCTGGGCATTGTTTCCACTAAGGAAACCCAAAGTGCTCAATAATGCTTGCTTTTCACAAGACAGGACAGGACAAAGACATGTGTGAGGATATGAACTGCCAGCTATTCCAGAGGTTTCTAACCCTAGGGATTTGAATAGGAAAACAAAGAAGAAAGTAAGCTAACAGAAGAGCTTTTAGAATAAAGCCTCCAGAATGGATTTTCTGCAACTGAGGAGTTTTAGACAAGATTTCTTTTTGCAAAGTGTGATTATCATGATATATTTCACCTGATCTAAATTATGCAACTCTTAAAAAAATTTGATTTTTTCTCATTTCTCACCCTTCATTTCTCCACAAATGCCGTTAAAGCCGCTAACTCAAAAGAAGGATAAAAACCTCAAAAGCCTTCTTATCCTTCTTCCTTACTTCACCCTGTGATGTGTCTGTACGCAGTTGGAGAAATAACATGATAATATTTAGAGCTTATTGGTCATCTGTTATCCAAATACCTCAAAGAGCTTTCTAAATGTTAATAAATTAAGCCTCTTTAATCCTTTGGAAACAGCTAAGTATAGTATAATACATACAACTCTTAAGCCCGTCAAACGGCAGGGACTGTCTCTATCTGTTGCCGACTTGTTCATTCCAAGCGCTTAGTACAGTGCTCTGCACATAGTAAGCGCTCAATAAATACTATTGAATGAACTCTTAAAGACTATTGTCCTCCACATGCTTTTTCCCATTTTAAAATCCTCTTCTGTGCAGTAAGAGTGATATTTTCTCCAGAAAACTTAAGATGCTGGATAACATAGTGAGGGAAAGCAAAGATTCACTTACTGTAATAGAATCAGACCTCACCAGGAGCTCTGTTTTCTGGGTGATATAATCAAAAAGTCTCTTTATGAATGAGAATTGTGTTTACCAAGGGGAATATCCCACCATTACCTGTATTTAAGTACCTATTGTGAGCACAGCACTGTATTAAGCACTTGGGAGCATAACATGGAAATTGAAGAGTTAGTTCCTACCCTTGAGGAGTTTATTATCTAATTGGTTAATGTAAAAATACATTATGTTGAGAGGAGAGCACTTCTTTTACATATGTGAGTAATATTTTACACAGATTCCATTGGTCTCACATATATAAAATCTGAACTGTATTGCAGTTGTGTTGTGTATATTAAAGGATGTTGTGAATTTGAGTGCAAAGGTGAGACTATATCCCAGTCGTGTTTGGAGAGTTTTCTGTGGAGCTTGGTGATTGATGTTCGGCTCCTCTGGGGCTGATGTTGTTTTGTAGAACTTATCAATCATTTATATATTCTTAGTCACTGCTGTACTGATCTCTCTAATATGTTATACACCAGGCATTTCCTTCTTTTGTGACTGAAACTGCAACTCCCCCCTTGCTTTCCTATCTTGTCTCTTTTATAAATGAATTGATTTAAAATTACCTGTAATAGAATACTTATGTAGATAGACTGCCTTCAGTTCAGTGATGCCTCAAGTGAGATAGCTACTTCTGGGCACCACAGTTTTCTAACATTATATCAAATCATGGCAAATTGATGGGAAGTACCCTCAGAAGACTCCATTAAAATATATGGCATGGAGACTTCAAAATTCCAAAGCATAATCTCAATCTTTCTTTTTTTGTGTGCCCTTCATCTCCGAAAGAGGTTCCTAGAGAATATTCATTTATTCAATAGTATTTATTGAGTGCTTACTCTGTGTAGAGCACTGTACTAAGTGCTTGGAATGTACAAATGGGCAACAGATAGAGACAGTCCCTGCCCTTTGTCGGGCTTACAGTCTAATCAGGGGAGACAGACAGACAAGAACAATGGCAATAAATAGTGTCAAGGGGAAGAACATCTCATTAAAACAATAGCAAATAAATAGAATCAGGGTGATGTACATCTCATTAAACAAAATAAGTAGGATGATGAAGATATATACAGTTGAGCGGATGAGTACAGTGCTGAGGGGATGGGACGGGAGAGGGGGAGGAGCAGAGGGAAAGGGGGAGAAGAGGGTTTAGCTGCGGAGAGGTGAAGGCGGGTAGAGGGAGCAGAGGGAAAAGGGAAGCTCAGTCTGGGAAGGCCTCTTGGAGGAAGTGAGCTTTAAGTAGGGATTTGAAGAGGGGAAGAGAATTAGTTTGGCAGAGGTGGGGAGGGAGGGTATTCCAGGACCGTGGGAGGACGTGGCCCAGGGGTCGACAGCAGGATAGGTGAGACCGAGGGATGGTGAGGAGGTGGGCAGCAGAGGAGCGGAGCGTAAGGGGTGGACAGTAGAAAGAGAGAAGGGAGGAGAGGTGGGAGGGGGCAAGTTGATGGAGAGCCTTGAAGCCTAGAGTGAGAAAAATACGGGTTTGTCCATCTGATTTTTAGTTAGTGACAAAAGTAATGTAATTGTGAACTTTGAGCAGAAGATATCATTTTCAGGCATCTAAATCAATAATTCCATCGAGTTTTAGTTGGTCCAAAGTTTCATTTGAAGTACATACAGCCAGTAGTAGATTATCTTGATCCAGTTTCATCATGGTCATTATTTTTTTTCCTAAACTTGTATCTCTAGGCTACCAAAGTGACAGCAGATGGTGAACAAACTGGACAGGATGCTGAGAGAACCAATATGAGAGCAAAGACCCTAGAAAAATTGATCAATGAAATCGTTCAGGATGCAGAAGGTATTGAAGAAATATATCATTTATTCATTATTTCTCTGGACAAGGCAAAAATGATGAGAGAATGGGGAGGAGCAAAGGATGTACTGAAGAAGAGAAGGGAAGAGGAAAGGGAAAAGGGGGAAAGAGTCAAGTGGAAAGATGGAAAGAGAGAGGAGAAGAGAGGGAAATTTTCATTAGATGGCTTTGCAGGATTTCAGTGTTGAGTTGATGGAATTATTTTTGTTAAGAAATATAAGGTGGGAATTAAGCTAGCTGCAACCTATAGCATTATATTGGTAATTGGAGTTAGTGAATTGATAATTAAAAGCACAGAATAGCAGTTAAGTTACCGCATTGCTTTAGGAATGCTCTAAAGTTCAAAGAACAAGCTGCTATGATTAAATAACTAATGGACACTTTATGCTTTGCAGTTGTTTACAAGGTGAATAAAAAGAGTTTCATTTGGAAACAGACCCTATAATTTTATCATTCCTCTTGATGCACTAAAGTTACATTTTTATTTCTCAAAATGACTTTTAACACACTCTGCTACTTGCTGTAAAGGAACATCTGCTGCTTGGAATTCAAAGGCAACAACTAACCATAAGAAGTAGCTTGCCCCAGCCTTGATCCCTCAAGGCAATAGCATTTGGCAACTATCAATGTGATTGAGAATCAAAGTGGAAGGCTAGAAAACCCAACTGTGTGCTGTAAACCCAGCAGAAATAGCTGTTAGAAGAGAAACTGCAGAACAAAGACTGGTTCTTAACTACCAACGTGAGGGCAGTGATCTTTGCAAATGAGTACTACATTAAGAAAAGTACATTTAGAAATTAGGCAGGAAGAGTCATGTGACTCATTGTGTCATTGTGACATTTAATGAACACTTGGGACAATATCCATTAAGTAACCAAAATGTGGCTTATCTTGCCTAAATTCACAGTGAGTGTTCCTATAGGATAGGCAGAGAGCTAGATATACATAAAGGTATAGATTATTCTCAGGACAGGAGCCAAGAAGTTCCGTCCTATTATGAGTCAGTTCTAAGAACTGTCTACCCATTCTTTTTAATGAGAAAGCCACTACAAGACATGACCCCATCTTTCTACCACACAAATTTGTATTCTAATTCTGACCTTTGAAATTTCCACCAATCAATTAATTTTCCTGAGCACTTCTGTGGGGCAAGCACTGTACTAAACTCTTGGGAATCAATCAATGGTATTTATTGAGCACTTACTGTGTGCAGAGGCTTGTACTAACCACTTGGGAGAGTAAAATAGAATTAGTGACAATCATTCATTCTATCCTGCCTGGATTTACTGCATCAGCCCTCCTGGTCTCTTTCCACTCCAGTCCATACTTCACTCTGCTGCCCAGAATATTTTTCCAAAAATTAAGAGATTATTGTCATTCCCTCCTCAGAAAACTCCAGTTGTTGCCCATTCACCACCGCATCGAACAAAAGCTCCTCACCATTGGTTTTAAAGCACTCCACACCTTGCCCTTTCCGGCCCTCAACTTGTGTCTCTCCTTCTACAAACCCAGCCTTCACACTTCTCTCTAGTGGCTCCTTCTCATTGGGGCCTCATTCACAACTATCTCAACACGAACCCCTCACCCACATCCTGCCTCTTTACTGTACCTCCCTCCCTCCTCAAATCTGACAGACAGTTAGTTACTCTCCCCACCTTTAAAGACTTACTGAAGGCACATCTCCTCCAAGAGGCCTTCCCAGACTAAGCCCCACCTTTTCTCATTTCCTACTCCCTTCTGCATCACCTTGTCCTGATCCCTTTGCTCTTCTCCCCCAGCCCTCCATCTCACAACACTTATATATATATAAATATCTGTTATTTTATTTATTTGTACCGATGTCTGTCTCTCCCCCTCTAGCTTGTTGTGTGCAGGGAATGTGACTGTTTATTGTTGTACTCTCCCAGGCGCTCAGTACAGTGCTCTATATACATTAAACTTTCAGTAAATACAATTGATGAATGAATGAATGATTGAATGAATGAATGGAAATTTTCTGACCAGGCCATACTTTAGGTTACAAGTACTGAGAATGGGAAATACTTCTACATTTATGTTGCCTTAAACTTTCAATGCCTAAAGCTTTCTCTTGCAATCCTAAAACTTGTAAGATAGCATCATTTGTAATAGTGAATCCCTAAATATATATATAGGGACTCAGGACCTCATGAGAGGTTATACACAGAGAACCAGTTTGTGAGACATGCAGTGAAATTAAGGGTCATATTATTTTCCTTCAGAGGTTTTCTCATGAATATAACAGTGTCATGTTTTAATTACTGAGCCTGAAAACAGAATGAATTTTTTAAAAATTTCGATGGAACACTTCAGAGTTTTTCATGGGTTACTTGGGATTGATTAACTATAAGAACATCTATGGCAAAAATTACATTTTCCTGAGTATTGGGGTGGTGAACAGTGCTGAGTGCTTTTACTGTAGATGTCATTTTTATTTATTTAAAAATATATATTTTTGCCTCCAGCTGTAAATTGGAAAGCTGTAAAACTGAATGAAACTCTTGGAGCCCAGGACAAGACCTTAGAGAAGAGTGTTCAGGATCTTCAACAAGAGATTGATCAGATGATGACAAAACTAAGAAGGAAAAATCTGGATGCCCAACAAGAAGTAGCCCAGGATGAGTTGGTGTGAAGTGGATGAATCACAAATGTTTATTCCTTTGTTATTGCTTAAGAGCACCTACCATATACAGTGCACTGTAACAAGCACTTGGGGGGATGTAGTTAAAAAAAAAAAAGATAGTTTGCCTGCCCTCAAGGAGTTAATGACTATAATAGTAATACTGATGATAATAAGGCTATACATTGTACTTGGAAAGCATTTACTCTGTGCCAAACACTGTACAGAATCTGAGATAGAAACTAGATAATCAGGTTGAACATAGTCCCTGTCCCACAAAGGGCTCAAAGTCTAAGTAGGAGGGATTTAATCACCATTTTGCAGTTGAGGTAATTGAGGCACAGATAAGTCAAGTGACATGCTCAAGGTCATACAGCAGACAGGTGTCAGAGCCAGGATTAGAGCTCAGGACTTCCAGGCCCATGCTCTTTCCACTAAATCCAAACCGATCTTCCCAAAAAGATGTTGACTGCTCTGGGAAATTAACAGAACAACGGTTCCATTGTGTTCATGGACATCAATGAGCACTGAAAAGTGTTATTCATTATTTTCAGTTGTATTAGCCACTGTAACCCAGGCAGATCTGAAGTTTTTTTTCTTTGTACTGTTTTGCTTTTTTTTTTTTTTTGGTAATTTTCCCAGTCATTTTGTATATGACATGACCTGAAACATTTTCTTTGATTTTTGTCATCATTTCTGAAGAATTGCAGGAAAAGTAACTAGGAATCTTCTGACTGCCAAGCTAATAGCTTAAATGCATACTCCTTAGGATATCTGAAGTGAAACAAAAAATTCTAACAGCAGGCGTCCTTGAGTGGGAACGTGAATTATAATGGATAAGAGGGAATCTCCCATTATAACACTCTTTTGTTTCACTCTATTTAATTTTAATGCCAGTAATTTGACAGCATTTTCTCTTAATCAATTATATTTATTGAGTACCTTCTCTATGCAGATCACCATACTAGGCCACTTTGGGGAGTATAATACCACAGAGTTGGTAGAACGGGCTCCCTGCCACAAGAAGCTAAAAGTTTAGAAGGGGAGGTAGGCATTAAAATAAATTATGGGTATGAACATAATTATTGTTGGGCTGAGGACGGGGTGAATATAAAGTGTTTAAAGGGTACAGGTCCCTGTGCATAACTAACAAAAAGGGAGAGGGATTAGGAGAAATCAATGGCTTAGATGAGGAAGGCCTCTCAAAGGAGATATGATTTTAATAAGACTTTGGAAGGTCAGAAGAATGATAGTTTAACTGTTATGCTGGAGGGAGGAGAGGAAAGGGGGTGAGTTCCAGGCCAGAGAGAGGACATGGGCAAGATTTGGTGATGACAAATTTGAGGTATAATAGATTGGCATTGGAGAAATGAAGCATGAGGGCAGTAAACTAGGAGGGGGAGAAACACTCCATTATGCTATTGTTGCAGATATTTCCTTGTCATAAACACTTTCTCCCTTTAAAGTATTTTGACAGCCTTGACCAAAGTGACCAAAGTCCATTTTTAAGCATTAATGACATATAATAGTAATTATTATTATTATTATTATTATGGTATTTGTGAAGTGCTTATTATGTGCCAGCACTGTCTAAGCCCTGAGGTGGATACAAGCAAATCGGGTTGGACACAGTCCCTTGTCCCACATGGGGGCTCAAAATCTTAAATCCCCATTTTGCAGATGAGGTCACTGAGTCACAAATAAGTTTTGTGACGCCCTAAATCACACAGAGGACAAGTGGCGGGAGCCAGGATTAGAACCCATGACGTTCTAACTCCCAGGCCCATGATCTATCCACTAGGCCATGCTGCTTTCTTGAACACATCTAGTATGTGTTAGATTTAGCTTCCTTTGTTCTGATTATGAGGTGAAAGCTTACATTTGAAAATTAAGCATTATACTCAAAAAGTATCAAATTCAAAATACTTATTGTATATATTCATATTACTATTTGATCAGATAAACATATTTATCATGTTTTATCACTCTTTTTACTATATATATACATGTATATTAGAGATGTATATGTATATATGTGTTAAAAATTTAAAGATATTTGCCCTTTACATCATTTTTCTATAGGGATCTATACTTGACTCTAACCTCTCTCTAGCCCTATTTCATATACCACTCTATTTTTATGGAACTGATTAAGAGCACTAACTAGTGTATCTAAAATGGTCCTGATGCCTTTGAACCATTGAAGTACTTTGAGGACTCCAGAGAAGATGCTAAGGCTATCTAATTAATACTTAACAATCACCCTTGAGGCAATAATCCATTGAGAATACTATTTCCTTTTCTCCTCAGAGATAGTGACATGCTTGGGGCAGAGTTACAGGCCAGATGTAGGAGAAAAATATAAATGGAATAAAAAGATTATAACCTGGCATTTTTGATGACCGAGGCAAAGGAGAATGAATAATAGGAGTCATAATATCAAACTAACCATGGTAGCAGCTTATTGAAGTTCTGTTCTGAGACAGCCTTAAATCAGGCATATCAACAGTCAGCCCTCTTCATTCAAGATAATAGACCAACGTGTTCGAGTGTCTCATTATGGTGAATGAGGTGATGGTTTTTGACAAGTGAAGTGATTCATAAAACTCCCTTGATCAGTCAGTTTCCAGGAATGGCTGGGAAAAAAACACCTGTTCCATTGAAGTAATTCTAATGCTTTCTGTTAAGGGCTAAGGTTTTTGTATTTTTTTCTCAAATTCTTACCAAACCAACTGTGATTTTTAAGGGACTGATTCTCAGTGTTGCTTCTGGTACAGGAATCTGCTTAATATTTTGTCTTCATTTTTTTTGACGCTTTCGCACTTTGGGCTTAACTCAATTCAAAATGTTCATGCCAGGATGTGGGTTTACGTGCCTTTTCTTGGGTTGGGGAATTGCAGAGCTGCTGAGGCCCTCCTGAAGAAAGTGAAGAAGCTCTTTGGAGAGCCCCGGGCAAAGAGCGAAGAACTTGAGAAGGAGGTGCGGGAGAAGCTGGAAGATTACCAAAGCAAAGTAAATGATGCTCAGAGACCTTCTAAGGGAAGCCACTGATAAAATCAGAGAGGCTGAAAGGTTTAACTGCAGAAAAACCAGAAAAATATGACTCTTTTGGAGGTAAGTTCTGAGGGATCAACTTGGCAATGGGTAGGAGGAGGACAAGCATCTCCAAAGGGAATATGTGGAACTCCAATTCACCACAAAATCAATCAGCTGCTATTTATTGAGTTCTTATTGTGTGGGATAATAATAATAATGATCATATTTAGTGCTTACTCAGTGCCAGGCACTGTACTAAACGCTAGGGTGGATACAATACAGTCCCTTGTCCCACTGGGCCTCACAGTCTCCAATCCCCAGTTTACAGATGAGGTAACTGAGGCACAGAGAAGCTAAGTGACTTGACCAAGGTCAAACAGCAAACAAGTGGCAGAGCCAGGATTATAACCCATGACCTCTGACTCCCAGACCCATGCCTCTATCCACCATGCCATGCCTGTTGCACATAATACAAAGTTAATATAGTAGAATCAGTAGACCTGATCCCTGTACACAAGGAGCTTACTGTCTTTTGGAAATCAGAAACTCTTAATGTCTGAGTCTGAAAAGCATATTGCAGTTGAGAAAGAATACTTTAGTTTTTTTTCATGCAGTTAACATTAGCCTTAGGGTCAGGCTAGAAATATCATAGGAATTGAAGAATTAACATTTCTTGGGTTTATGAAAATGCAGTGGTGAACAATAGTAGTTTCCTATAGCCAATATCAGTGTATCCCCATAACCACCTTCATATCATCTAGGGGCCAAGGGTAAAAATTCTATCAGTAGTGAAAAGTCAAAACTTTGTCATTCTTTTAACTCTTCAGTAAATCATATCTTGTCCAATAAGCAAGAACAAGTTTGCCCTTCTCCATGAGGTGAATTCAGAACTCTAGGCAATGAAAAAAAATTCGTTTTAGTTGGATCTGTTATTATTGATCATATTGAAGTGCCTAGATCAGGTTTTGATTTAATTTTAAATGGAAAGATTCAAAAAGTGCATAACAAACAATAACGGCAGCAGTCAGAGCTAAGTTTAAGACAAATGGGTCAAGCTTGGGGTCTTCATGAGCTTTATTCTTAAGACCCAGAAATCTGGCCTCAATCCCAATAACAAATTTTCATCAACAGTTATTTTAGATTGGTATAAAAAAGATACCTCTCTTTTCAAGTAGTGAAGATATCTCTTTCCCCCAATAAGAATCAAAATCTTCACTGGACCTCAACTAAATCCACCATTTTTCTCACTGTTTACCTTGCAGCCAGCATGCCTGATGACAAGTTAACCGGACAGTGGAATTCAAGGCCTCTTGCTCGCAGGCAGTCCTCAGATATTTGAATTCAGGAGAACAACAGGGCAGGGCTTTTTCATTTTTTTTTTGTGATTAAGGAAACGCAATCTTCTACCTTCAGTGTCCTTGGTTCCAAACCCATTTGTTTTTATCTTTTGGGAGGGAGTGGGGTGGGAGAGGGATAGTTAAAATTATTGATTTCCAGGGTCCATGCTGGTCTGTGATTGCGTTTCTCAGTGATGTTGGCCTGGTACACTAGAACTGGAGGCCTAGGCCTGACTGCTTAATGGGGTCCAGGATGAGGTAGCACTGGAAAAATCCTCCTCCCTTTACTTACCTTTCCCTAGCCTAGGGGTTTGCTCTCTCTCTCTGTTGACATTGACTGAGGGCTTGCTGTGGGTTTATCGCCTCTCCTCCAGTAAGGATTGTGAGCCATTTGTGGGTCAGGGACTTGCTTATTTTGAATCTACCCTAGAACTTAGCGAGGTGATAATTGCATAAATAATAATTATAATCAATTAGTCATATTCATTGAGTGCTTAATATATGCAGAGTAGACACATTCCCTGGCCACAACGAGCTTACAGTCTAGAGGGGAAAACAGTAATATAAATAGATTAAATTATATATATATATATATAATATATGTGTCATACATTAAATAATAAATTATGGATATGTACATAAGTGCTGTGGGGCTGGGAGGGGGATGAATAAAGGGAGTGAGTCAGGGCAACTCAGAAGGAAGTCAAAGGAAAGGAAAAGAAGGTTTAGTTAGTGAAGACCTCTTGGAATAGATGTGCCTTCAATAAAGCTTTAAAAGAAGGGAGTGTAATTGTCAGTCAGATATGTGAAGGAAGGGTGTTCCAGGACAGAGGTAGGATATGGGTGGAAGGCTGAAGGCGAGATAGATGAGATTGAGGTAGAGTGAGGTAGAGTGAATAGGTTGGTTAGAGGAGCAAAATGTGCAGTCTGGATTGTATTAGCAGAATAGAGAGATGAGTTAGGAGAGGGCGAGGCGCTTGAGTGCTTTAAAACAGATAGTAATAGTAGTAATTGTAATAATAATGATAATATTATGGACATATAATATTATGGACATATATATGACATATGTCATCTTATGGACATATATAAAGAGAAATACAAAGTCTTTTGTGATGAACCACCATTAAAATCAATGAAGATAATATGTAAGAGACCAAATTTGAACTAATGTGCACTCTACATTATTTGCAAATCAGAAATGGAAAAAAACAACCTCAAGTGAGAACTGTGATCATTCAAGAAGTCCTAATTCATTTAGCCAGTTCCTTGAAAGGGTTTTCCACTTGATAACCGTATGTGGCACCTTATCTTAAAGGATTATTTAAACCCTTTTTTGAGGGAAAATAACCTGCAAAGGAAAAAGAAGAAAAGTTGTATGTAAGGCGAACAAATGACAATTTATTTTTCCTTCCACTTCTCACCTACAGCTAGCTCCTATGTGTATATGAAACAGGATTTCAGAGGGCAGTTTGACTTTCCATCTCTGGTAGAAAGCATGCATAGTGGCTTAATTTAGGCTTTAGTCATCACATTAATCAGTGGAAATTATTGAGTGCTTACTGTGCAAAGAGCACTGTACTAAGTCCTTTATTATGGTATTTGTTAAACACTTACTATGCGCCAATCACTGGTCTAAGCTCTGGAGTAGGTAGAAAGTAATTAGGTTCCACATGGAACTCTCAGTCTTAATCCCCATTTTACAGATGAGGTAACTGAGACACAGAGAAGTGAAGTGGCATTCCAAGGTTCTGCAATTTTCTGATGTCCTCAAAGATTTCAATTTTTTTTTTCTGGCACCCATGTCCTGGGGCATTTGAAGTTGGCGTCATCACCCAGCCCATCTGACATGTTGACATTTTCTTCCTGCTACAGAGTAAGAAGCAAGCTGTAGAGAGTGGCAAACAAGAAGCTGAAAATACCTTAAAAGAGGGGAATGACATACTGGGTGAAGCCAACCGTCTTGTAGATGAAATCAGCTCTGTAATAGATGTGAGTATGCTAGAAAGCCAACAGTCACTTTTAAAGGTGGGAAAGACTCTTGTAAAAGTGAAGAGAAGATGAGCTTATGTAGTTATAACTTCACTGACCTAATTCATCCAAGGCTAGCTCAAGGAAACTCAGTCATATAAATGAAACTATTTTTTTTCCTCCCACAATCATAATGTTTTGCATTCATCTTATGGACATATATAGATTGGTAGCTAATAAGCCATAACACCACTACCCTTTCAAATGTGCAGATGACCCTTACCCAAAAATACATTTCTTCTCTTTTCCACAGTGCAAGAGGCCCTTGCCTTGCATGGCATGCCTTTCATATCTGAGTAAGCACTTAACTTTGACTAGGGGTGAGGTGAAAATTTGGAAGCAGTCATGATATTTTCCTTTTTACTCACCCAATCATTGTAAATATGAGTGTATATTTGAATGGATATGCAAATGGTGTAAAAAGATGATCAGATCTATTATTCACAAATAAAGAATTGCATTGTATTTAAGGTAGTTAAGTTCTTCTTAGTGGAAAATTGGCTTCATGAATTTTCTAATTTCTTTCATCCAAAAAGAGTGCTAACACTCTGTTGCCTTTCTGTCTCCATTAGTTCATTTGAAGTTTAATTAAAGAACTGAGCGTAGATAATTATATCTCATGGAGAAAATAGTGTATGAGGGATATCGCTTGCATTCAGGAACGTTTAAGCTCTCTGCTTCTCTGGTTGGCAGTATGTGGAAGACATTCAGCTGAAGTTGCCCACAATGTCTGAAGAGCTTAAGGATAAAACAGATGATCTGTCCCAAGAGATAAAGGATAGAAAGCTTCCAGAAAAAGTGGTACAAGCTGAAAGCCACGCAGCCCAACTGAATGCATCGTCTGCAGTCTTGGATGGGTACGTCAGCTCAGCCACTGTCAGTGACTCCTAAATATCTGGGGGTTGGTTCTGGAAGAGAATATTACTATACTTTCAAAGCCATAATCAAGGCTATTCAAAATATGAAAGCTGCCAGTTCTATCTGGGGAGTCAAAATAGGATCACTGGGGTAAAGCTGCACAGAGAAGCATCAAAAGTCTGTGGTATAAGTGGATGCAAATCACGGAGGGTGGTAGGGGGTGTACATAGCTCATGGCTACATTTAGCGAAAGATGAGTTTTACTTCTGCTGTATTTGGGAAAATGCTGCAGTGTGCTAGTTAGCATTTTCAAGAATAAAAGCATTTTAAACAGGAATGGTACAAATTTTGTGGATGAAATTGGTGGCTTCTGAAAATGCATATGTGCTGATGCTAAAATAAAGAAAGCAATTTGCAGATTATTACAATATTTATAAACTATGGGTGTTTTCAATAGCTATTCTCAGAATATTTTTGTCATATATTCACACTTATAAGAAGAGTGATACAAGAAAAAAAGAGAAATCTCTAGAGCATTTATGCAGTACCACTGAAGTTGTGTTAACAAAGGTGCAGTATTAAATCTGAGCCAATTTAGAGTGCGAATAGGGTATTTTTTTTTAAAAAAGTAGGAAACACCCTCAGTATAGAGGAACACATTAAAGGTGTAGAATTTTAGATTTGTATTCAAGATTAAATATATTCCTCCCCACTTGCACTGGAAAATGTATCTTAACCACTTATCACTAAAAATCTGTAAGTTTTGACTATTATCAGTAACCACAGAGAACAACCTTTTTGATACTGTTTTTAAAAATTCTAATAGGATCCTAGAAGAAGCTAAAAACATTTCCTTCAATGCCACTGCTGCCTTCAAAGCCTACAGTAATATCAAGGACTATATCGATGAAGCTGAGAATATCGCCAAGGAAGCCAAAGCTCGAGCTAATGAAGCTTCACAACTGGTAAGATAAAAGCAGGATTTTGTTTCAGTGGTCCAACTCACTGCAGTATAAAAAATCCAAGGTAGAAGACAGGTCATGAAATTGTTCGCTAGGATTGCAGGCTAACATTCCAGGCTCTTAGGAAGATGGTGTATAGCCAATATAATAACTGCCTTTAAAACCCCTAAAGAACCCTCTGGACTGTAAGCTTGTTGTGGGCAGGGAATGCGTTGGTTTATTGTTGTATTGTAGTCTCCCAAGCGCTTAGTATAGTGCTCTGCACACAGTAAGTGCTCAATAAATACGATGGAATGAATGAATGAACCCCTACAAGGCTCTCCTCCAAGAACAGCAGAGAACAAGCTAGATCTCTTCACACTCTTTCACTGGAAAACAGATGGCTCGAGGACTGATTACGGAAATAGTGGAACCTTAGGAGTTTGTCACCACCCAGAGTAAATCCAAGATATCATAAGGCTGACATAGAAAGCATCTACACACTAATCAGTGTCTTCTTAACCCTACATAAGCTCATAAACATTAGGCAGCCAGTGGTCCATCTCACCCAGAGAGTCTCTGTGAGTGGCAACAACTTGTGTAATGGCTGTTCCCTTTGATTATTTAACATCCTTAATTTTTCCCTCTTCAGCATTAATTTTCCCAATATAAGACCTTATGGACCACCTATCCCCGAAATTATCAGAAAACCCTCTTGAACCTACTGATGTTATGCTGCACAAATTCTAGAGTAAAATGTTCCTTGATTTTTTTTTTAACCCACTATGTGACAATCAGGTGATAAATCCACCCGCTCCACCTCCAGCTCCAACCCCATCCTTACATCATTCACCCCACCCTCAGTCCCACAGCACTTATGTACATATCTATAATTCATTTATTTATATTGCTTGTCTCCCCCTCTAGACTGTAAACTCCTTTGCAAGCAGGAAATATGTCTACCAACTCTGTTATATTGTATTCACCCAAGTACTTAGCACAGTCTTCTGCACACAGTAAGAGCCCTGGAATTACAACAGATTGATTCCTCCTTTTTGTTTGTTTTGAACTCACTTCTTTCCAGCTTTAATAGATGTTCTCTCACCTTGGTGGTATGGGATTTGTTGAACAACATATTTTCACCCTGTCCCCTCTTCAAGATTCAATAGGCTTCAATTTGCCCCTCTTAAGCCTATTTCTTTGTAGGCTGAAAAATTGAGCTCTCTCCTTTTGGAAATTGCTTCATCCCCCGGTCATAATCTTAATTTAACTTCTCTATATTTTCTTTAGTTCTACATGTCCTTCCTATGATGCAGCAGCCTGAATTATTAATGGTAATAATAGTCATACTTGTGCTATTTTTAAGCACTTTCTATGTGTCAAACACTATAGTAGAATCAAGTCAAAGTCTCTGGCCCACATGGGGCTCACAGTTTGTATAAGAATGAGAACAGGAGAACAGATGAGAATTTGAGGCACAGACAAGTTAAGTGACTTATCCAAGTTCACACAGCAAGCAAGTGACAGAGCCAAGAGTAAAACTGAGATCCCCTGACTCCCGAGCCCGTACTCTTTCCAATAGACATGTTGCTTCCCTGAATTACCCAAAATATTCCAAATAAGGGCTCACCAAGGCTTTATATACTTATGAAACCATTCCTTTGAATTTGTTTTCAATCTCCTTCTCCAGATGATGCCTATTTTGCTTTCCATATCCCAAAAATATACATATTCCAATGGGTAATAAAAGCATGAGTGTCTATAAAATAACATTGTTCATTACATTTTGACCTCTCTATGGACAAGGGAAATATAAGAAATCCTGAGAGAACATTTTGGATAGAGAAATACACAAAATAGGTCCATGGAGCAAAGCAGATTTACCTTTGCTCCTCGCAGAACTGCTATTATTTACCAGATATATAGCACTTGATAGAATGAAGCTTTTCATTGTCTAATTTTTCTTCCTGGGTTTGCAGGAAGATCTATCAGTAATACTGCCCCCATTTTGCAAATGAGAAAATTATTAAATCTCCTGAATAATGATAATTAAGGAAATGAGTTCACATAAAACTACCATTGAAAGTAGTTGACTTACCTCTAGTTTCCAGGTAAAATGAAATCAGACAGACTATTTCCTAGGAGATAATGGGAACTATAAGAAGAGTCACAGATCATATGGGTGCTAAATGAGGAACCTATATATTTTAATGTCATCTTAGCCCACTTACGTTGACTGAAAATTAGTCCTTGACAAACATCAAATTGAGTCATTATCAAGATAGGGTTGGCTTTTCAATACTGGGACTTGGGATTATTACTAGAGCAAGAGATACATATGGATGAATGAAGCATAAAGGGATCATTTATCCATGAGAATTCAGCATTTAACAATGCAGAAGGACCTTTAATCCTTTTAGCCTGGCCCAGACGAAGAGGAATGTATCTATTAGAAATCATTGAATCAGAAGAAAGATATATACACTAGTCCGGAAACAAAGCAGGCAATTTCATTATGATAGGAAAGGACATATATTTGGTGGGCAGTAAAGCAGCCAATTACTGAACCGTGAGAAAGAGCTTAGAACATTTGAAAGAGACTTCGATGTGGGGGAAAGAAGTAGATGGGTAATATTGTATCGAGAGAAATAACAATAGAAACAAGGATTTCAGTGTATCCACTGCTCTTCTTACTTCCCTCCTTCTTATTCTCTTGTTGCTCCCCTTTCTTAGATGGACATACCTGTAATTAGTCAATCATATTTCTTGTGTTCACAGCACTCTACTAAACCCTGGGAAGAGTATAGTATAACCGACATATTTCTTGCCCACAGCAAGCTTACAGAATGGGAGCCAGCTATTAATATAAATAAAATTACAGATATATACATAAGTGCTATGGAGCTGAAAGTGGGGGATATTAAAGGAAACAAGTCAAGGTGGTGCAGAAGAAAGTGGGAGAAGAGGAAAGGAGGGCTTTGTCAGGGAATGCCTCTTGGAGATGTGCCTTCAATAAGGCTTTGAAGCAGCTGAGAGTAATTATCTGTAGGATAAGAAGGATGTTCCACTCCAGAGGCAGGATGTGGGTGACAGGTCAGCGGTAAATTAGAGGAGATCAAGGTATGGTGAGAAGCTTGGCATTAGAGGAGCATAGTGTGCAGGCTGTGTTTTAGTAGGAGAGTAGTGAGGTGAGGTAGAAGGGGGCAAGGTGATTGAGAGCATTAAAGCTGATGGTAAGGTGTTTCTCTTTGATGTGGCTGTGGATGGGAAACTACTAGAGATTCTTTAGGAGTGGGTAAACATGGACTGAATGTTTTTATAGAAAAAATGATTCAGGCAGCAGAGTGAAGTATGGACTGGAATGGGGAGAGATAGGATTCAGGGAGGTCAGCAAAGAGGCTGATATGGTAATCAAGATGGGATAGGAGAAGTGCTTGGACTAACATGGTAGTAGTTTGGATAGTGAGGAAAGGGTGAATTTTAGTGATGTTGTGCAGGCTGAGCCAACAGGATTTGGTGTTAGATTGAATTTGTGACTTGAATGAGAGGGGAGACAAGGATAATACCAAGTTAACAGGCTTGTGAGACAGGAAGGATGCTAGCTTGAGTGAAAGAGGAGATAAGGTTAATGCCAAGTTTACAGGCTTGTGAGATAGGAAAGATGGTGGTGCCATCTACAGTGATGGGAAAGTCAGGAGGAGGACAGGGCTTTGGAGGGATGATAAGGAGTTCTGTTTTGGACCTGTTGGGTTAAAGGTGTTGGCAGGACATTCAAGTAGAGCTGTCTTGAAGGCAGGAGGAAATGCGAGACTGCAGAGGGGGAGAGGGTTCAGGCCTGAAGATGTAGATTTGGGAATTATCTCCATACAGATTGTAGTTGAAGCCATGTGAGCAAATTTGGAGAATAAAAGAGGACCTGGGACTTAACCTTGAGGGACATCCACAGTTAGTAGTTGGGAGACAGAGGAGGAGGCTGTGAAAGGGACTGAGCATGAGCAGCCAAAGAAATAGGAGGACAACCAAAAGAGGACAACATCAGTGAAGCCAAGGCTGAATAATATTTCCAGGAGAAGGGGATAGTCAACAGTGTCAAAGGTAGCTGAGAGTTCGAGGAGGATAGATTAGGATGGAGTAGAGAATGGATGGGAAAGAGAGCAGAAAAGAAAGAATGGAGCTGAAAGAGATGGAGGTGGGCTGTGGGGAGATCTCTGGAGTTGAAACCCACTGTTGGTGTTCTTCTCCAAGGAGGTGAAGCTACTGGTCTTCCATCCCTCTTGGCAAAATCATGGGAAAGTTTTAATTCTCAGGCAGGAAAGTTAAAGGGAAAGTTAAAGTTAACTCTTTGACTCTTGATATTAGAAGTGAGAGGAAGAGGAGACAAGGACCTCATGAAAATACTTGGATTGCTTAAAATTATTGTTATAATTAATCATATTTATTGAGTGCTTACTGTGTGCAAAACACTGTACTGAGTGCTTGGGAGAGTTCAATATAACATCAGACACATTTCCTGACCACAGCAAGCTCACAATCTAGAGAGGGAAACAGACATTAATAAAATAAATAGATGAATAATAAAATGTGAGCAGTCATGTGGGTCAGGAAGTGTGTCCATCCTAATAATAATGATAATTAAAAATTATGACTTTTTTAAGGGCTCACTATGTGAGAGGCACTTTACTAAGCACTGGTTGGACACTGTCCCTGTCTAATGTGGGGCTCACAGTCTGAATCCCCATTTTACAGATGAGGTAACTGAGGTACAGAGAAGTAAATTGGCTTGCCCAAGTTCACAGAGGAGACAAGTGGCGGAACTAGGATTGGGACTCATGACCTCCTGACTCCCAAGTCCATACTCTATCCACTACATTATGGTATCTACCCAGTACTGATTACAGTGCACAGTACATTGTAAGTGTTTAGCAAATGCTACAATTATTATTTTGCTCTGATTTCTCCACTCAGGACTTAGGAGAACCTAAATTTGGAGGAAAAAAAACACACCCACCTGTGGATCTGAGGCCCCCTATTTTCGGTATGGGCAGAGGAAAGATGCTGAGAAACTGTTCAATATAAGGAGGAACCTTTTTTGTGTTTTTTTTTTCCTGAAACTGTACTTCCACTAGTTCTGAGAAAGTTTTGATACTTTTCAGTGGGAATTCAGAAAATAGGATAGGACCCTCAAGTCTCTAGGTGCTATAGAGAATAAGAAACACATATGTGCCCTTTTCTCTCTAGGTCCAAGATTCAATTTCCTCATCTGTTTAATGGGGATTACATATCTGATCTCTCTCCATAGTAAGCCTCATATGGAACAAGAATTGTATCCAACCTAATTATCTTGTATCTACTCCAGTGTTTAGGATGTTGCTAATTTTTTATGGATATTATTTTTTAAATTATTATAATTAGTATTATTATGATTATTTGTTCATTGGGTGAATGGATCTGAAGTTGTCTTATCACCAACCAGATTGGGTAGGAGGATTAGTAATAGGAACAGAGTGTTTTGCAATATACATGCTAGTTTCTTATGGACCTGTATTGCATATTAGAAATACTATTACTCCTCTTGTAAGATGAATCAACTACAATATTTATCCCTCCCTACTGAGGAGGTGGTTAAGGGAATGCTTGTCAGAAGAAGCTTGTTTTAGTCCCATTCACTAGATCTGCCGAAGGTAGGATATTCCCAACTTTCTGTATGTTACGTATACATTATAGGCGTTATGATTTCAAAAGGTAGGGGATGGATGAAATGAGTGACTACCCATTTAAAGCTGAGGAAGAAAAGACAAGGTGCAATTCATAGTCCAATCTTGCAGTAGATAAGCAGATCTCCCTATCTTGTAGTGTGTGTATTTTAAATAGAATGATGGCAAAGGCCCTGTGGTTTATCAATTTCCAATTGAAGAAGCCTTTAAAAAGGAATAAGTGAAAGGTTCTTAAGGAAGCTTAATAGAGGAGTATAAGAGCTATTTAAAAGGATGGCAGCAGAGTTCTGCACATGCTTTATGTGATGGATTCCTTCTTCCTGTGGAAAGCAAAATAAATTCATCAGAGGTGAAGGGTCACCATTCTTCAAAGAGTTTTTCATAACCTATTATTCCTCTTGGGGATGGAGTTGATCAGTGTAGCTGTCTGAAAAAGTTGAATCATGATAAAAGAGTTGGCTGTTACCTCACCACTTAGATTCACATATTTAAAGTGAGGATGGCAGGGAAAAAAAAGTATCGTTCATCCATTTCAGCTTGTATCTTTAAAACAAAGAACCTGCCCGGAAAAAAAAAAAATGAAGGCCCATTTATTTACAGATAAAATTTACCCATTTCAGTATTTTTAAAATATGGAAAATAGTGTACTTGACTGTCTGGGAATTAAAATTGCATTTGCAGAAACTGGGGAATGAGACAGAGGATGGATAAATTTCACAGTTGCTACCTCTCTGTGTTGGGCTCAGACCGAAGCAGCACTTCCCTATGCAGGAGGTGGGAGGAAAGGCATTTGGGACATCCTGGAGCACGCCAGCCCTAGAATTATCATTCCCTGGAA
This sequence comes from Ornithorhynchus anatinus, assembly GCF_004115215.2. Classification (NCBI taxonomy): domain Eukaryota; kingdom Metazoa; phylum Chordata; class Mammalia; order Monotremata; family Ornithorhynchidae; genus Ornithorhynchus; species Ornithorhynchus anatinus. The sequence goes on along the minus strand of NC_041729.1, from coordinate 95,620,335 downwards.
TACTAGGGATTGCCAGTTCCAGAATGTGCACCCAGCCAGCCGCTCGGATCTCAAAGTAGAAAGGGAATTGGGATGATTGGAGCCAGATCCCAAAGTAGACAGGGGATTGGGATGTTTATGCACTGATATGAGTAAAAGCCAGGAAAGAAGATAACTCAGCATTCAAGATCAACTGAAGCATGGAGGAGTGAAAAGCGGAAGACTAACCAAGAAAAGATGAGTGTATCGTACCATTATATAATCAGAGTAGAGAAAAGATGACCTAGGCCTAGACTAAGGCTCTCTAGTGGGGTCAAAGGGAAAAGCATGAAGCCAATGTGTAAAAACATTGTTTTCTATGAGCAAGGTCTTTATTAGAACAGGCCATGTCCATCTAGCCTAGGTTTCTGTCCTCAAGAGGGACACCAAAAGACTACTTGATTGAAAGCGACATCTATTGAATCCTTGACGTGTTGATGGCTAAGGATGAACCTTCTAACTTTCCTAAGCACCATCGTGGAGTGAATAGAGCAGAGACCTTGAAGTCAGAAGCTCTTGGGTTCTAATCCTGGCTCTGCCATTTGTCTGTTCTGTCACTTCTCTGTGCCTCAGTTTCCTCATCTGTAAAATGGGGATTGACACTAAGCCCCCAGGGGGCAGAGACTGTATCCAACCCGATTTGCTTGTATCCACCCCAGCGCTTAGTACAGTGCCTGGCACACAGTAAGCCCTTAACCAATACCACAGTTATTATTCCATCTATAACTTCTCGTAGACTTCTCCATGAATTTATTAAAAGCCTTATGACTGGAAGTGTGTCCTTTGCTTTAATCTTAAACTGAGATGGCCTGCTAATCAAATTCATTTAATTCATGAACTCTTGAATTGATTACTGCCAGTGGGAGGCAGTATGAGAAGAGCATGGGACTTGGAAATGGGGCCTCAGTTTCATCATCTGTAAAATAGGGTAAATCTGCTCTCTCTCCCTCTTGGACTGTGAGACCTCTGTGGGTCAGGGACTGTTTCTGTTCTAATTAGCTTATATCTACCCCAACATTAAACACTTTCCTTGACACATAGTAAGCGCCTGTATAAGTAAGTAATTAATAACCTCATTATTGTAATGACTATCCTTTTCATTGTGGGAGATTTAGTTGTTTTAAGCAGCAAAGGTTTAAGACTGTCATTCTGATTCCACTTAAGAATGACTTGGAATCAATTTCCCTCTCTAAGACATTGGGATGTAAAGGTACAGAGTTGGAGCACAAAAATCAGATGGGTTTGCTGGGTAAAAACACTGTTGAAGGAAAAACGTTCCTTAAAGATGAGGGAGTTTGGGGAATATTTTACTTGTAAACATCATCATCAGTCATATTTATTGAGTACTTACTATGTGCAGAGCACTGTACTAAGCACTTGGGAGAGCACAGTACAACAGAGTTGGCCGACTTGTTCTCTCCCCACAACAAGCTTACAGTCTAGAGGAGAGGGTGAGTAACTGGATTACAGAGAGTGATTTTGAAATGAAGAAATGATGAATAATGTATTCACTAGGATGATGACTGGCAAAGTCAAGAGACAGTGAGTGGTGCTATGCAAAAGATTAGAATTACAATCAATTCCTCAGAGCAGGTTGTAGGATTTGGGTTTTCAGGACCACAGCTCATACATTGTTCCCATCATTTCTTTCTGTATTTAATTCTTTTTAATTTCATCATTAATATCATTTATATCTACCTCAATCTATGCAAATAGATTATAAGCTCCTGGGGAGCAGAGAGCAAGCCTTTTCTTCCTATTAAATGTTTTCAAGCCAAATTGGACAGTTGAAACCATTGAAAGGTAAGTGAAATATGGAAGAGGAAAGATGAAGATCTGAAAATTTAGGGGCTTTCACATGCTACCTGCCCACGAAGAGCTTTCACATGTTACCACATGTTACCAGCCCACGAAGAGCTTTCACTCTAATGAGGAACACTTCTCACATTTGTGTGGCAGGCCCCATGGGGACCCAAACACCTAATTGTGTGTCCTGCTTACGTAATAGGTAGTTAGTAAAAGCTGCTATTGTTGTTGATGATGATCTCAGCAGGACAAGAAGAGGTGAGAGTAATTCAACTTCAGGAGCAGGATGAAGATTGGGTCAAAAGAAGAGAAAATAGCTGAAGCAAGGAATACAGAGTTGGAGAGAGAATCCAGCTCAGGCAGTATTGTGATTTTCAACCATTTCTTGTAACCCCAACAGTACTGGAAAAAATGCAGGACCACTAATTTTATAAGGCATCATGAAAGTCTCATCCGTTTCCTTTTTTAATCTTGAGTGTTTTAAATTGGCATCATTTCTCTGCTTTTGAGAGATTGGAGAGCTTCATCGTACTCTCTTTGTGGAGTTACCATGCAATTCAGAATATCATTAGGTCTAATTAAAAGGCTCTGTTGAAACACGAGGATGTTTTGAATGTATGTTTGGCCATACATACATTCAGACAGTAGATTCTCCTGTCTATCTTATTTAATATTTGTTTTTTGAAATTGATGAGTCCTGTTCTAAAAGAGCATATTGATTTAATGATGTTTTCTGATTAGACTATATTTCTCTATAAGGAGTTATGCTAATATTTGCTTTCTATATACTGCCATTAAAGGTTTAAGAGGAATGCCAGCAAAGACTTAATTAACTCCTTTCTCAACTCTGTTCTTGGTCTTCCTTGGCAAATAAGACCTTTCCACTTCAGTCTCTCAATAAATGTTTTAATGGCCAGCCAGACAACCTTGCTGACTTCTCTAAATGACTACAGTCATTGCAATTAAAATACCATTTCTGTTTCTGATGGCAGAAAGAAAAATGTTCAGTCACAATTGATTCAGCAGCTATGAAGCTAATGAACAATGTCATCTCTTCTGAATAATAATTTGTCATTCGTCTGAGATGTCATACATGCAGGACCCCAAATTCCTAAACCACATGTTCCCAAAAACTATGAGTGCACTTGGAGATACTCCCCATTAAACTACACTATTGCTTCACTTTGTAAGTGTCTCTTGGATGTGCTTATCTTTGGGAGTCAGTAAGTATGTCTCTCATAACTTGGGCAGCTAGCTTTTGTAATTAAAGAATTAAAGGAATCTCAAAAAGTTAGCTAAGCCTTTCCACTGCCTGTGATCAGAATTTCACTTGGACTAACTGTGAGAGGCAGGGTTCTTCTTTGTCTCACAGACCTTTTGTATAAAAATGTATTTCCTAATGTCTAACCTACTTCCCTGCATTGAAATTTCATCCTTTGAGGAAGCACAGATAATGTGCTCACTTTATACATTGTTCCTTCATTAACACTGTGGCCTAGTGGAAAGTATATAGGCCTGAGCATCAGAGGCCCTGGGTTCTAATTCTGATCCTGATGCTTTTCTGCTATGTTACCTTGGGCAAGTCACTAACTTCTCTGTACCTGTGTTCCCTCATCTGCAAAATGGAGATTTCAGTACATGTTCTTCCTCCTACTTAAACTGTGAGTCATTTGAGGGACCTGATTGTCTTGTGTTTACCTCAGCACTTCGTATAACATGTGGCACATAGTAAGCATTTAGCAAATAGTATTGTTATATGTCCTAATACACTGTTCTTTGTGATGATTTAAATGGGAAATAAAATTTGTTGTTACTCCTCAGAGGAGTGGAGAGGGAGTGTCTTTGGGGAATAACTTGACACATTTCCTTCCCTGACTCCATGAAGTTTGTTTTTTCCCAGATATTTTAGAAAATAGATCATCCCTCCATAGCTAAACATTCCCAGGGATCTTCTTTATGCTACAGGGTATGTGCCAGACCCGTCATATGGGATCTTCCATTTGTTAATGCAAAGCTAGATCTCTAGTATCAAACCACAAAGGCCAAAAATAGATTTGGCCTGAATTACCTGAAAAATTTTTGACATGTTATTTTGTGGACCTAATTAATTTAGGAAACCATTTTCTATTGAAGAAGCATATATTATTTAAGAAAAGTTAATCAAACAGCCAACTGCATCTATATGTTGAACCCCTTCTCACCAGTGTTTACATTTTGGGCTTATTTTTCTCTCACACTCTTTTCTCCCCCTTTCTCTTTTATATCTCCTTTTATGCTGTTATCTTTGACCAAAGAGTCATGACCCTCTTCATTTCCATCAAACTGCTCACTCCCCTTTTTCAAAATTTTGTTCATATTCCCTCTCCTCCAGGAAGCTTCCCATAATTCAAGGGGAAAGGGTGAATAAACCACTTTACTCTAAGAAAACTGATCATCTGCCTCTACAGCTCTTTTCTATAGTATAAAGTGCCCAAAAATTACACATGAGGCATAGTTTTCAGTAATTATTAGAAAGAATACAACTTGCCCATTTTAAAAGGTATGTGAGAACAATTTTGCTTTTATGACACTGTTTAGCAGAGTGCCTGGCACATAAGCACTTAATGAATATGATCATTAGTAATATAAATAGTAGGGCTTCATATTGGTTACAGTGCCAATTAATGTGTTTTTTTTTCTTCATGATTTTCTTGTGATATTTTATGTGTAAATTATTAGAACATGAGTATTTGGTATAAAAATGTGTCTACTCAAGTTAAAATGTAGCTACTAGGGAACTGAATAAAGCATTGTAATTTAAAACACCAAGAATATAATTTGGGTGACACACATCCTGCACAGCCAGGCCAGGAAATTGATGAAGATGCTCATGAATATTTATAAGGTATACTTAGCTTGAAAAAAACTCAGCTAAGTGCTTCATCACTAGTCCTGAAATTGTCGCTGCGCTTCATTGACTTCCTAAATCATAAGGAAAAGGGACCCTCAAACCTTCTGCAGGCTGAATTAGCTCCATTCAACCATAGCCTGTTAGTTATTAGTGCCACTGATGGTCTTGCCCTCTAAACATGGAATGCCAACATCCATGACTTTTCATTAAAGTGTGTACTTTCATATAAGTGGTGTAGCGGCTTTTGAGCTTCTAGAATATCTTGCTCGTCTCTAGTGAGCTGGATTTAAAAGAACTGCTTTAATGTCTTGGGATTTCCAGCATTTCCATGGAGACTCAGCATGGCCTAGTGGAAATAGCATGGGCCTGAGAGTCAGAAGGTCCTCTGTTCTAGTACTGCCTGGCTCCACTGTTTGCTGTGTGAACCTGGGCAAGTTGCTTAACTTCTCTGTGCCTCAGTTACCTCATCTGTAAAATGGGGATTAAGACTTTGAGCTCCATGTGGGACATGAACTCTGTCTAACATGATTACTTTGTAGGTACCCTAGTGTTTAGAACAGTGGTAGGCACATAGTAAGCAGCGTGGCTTAGGGGAAAGAGCACGGGCTTGGGAGTTAGAGGACATGGGTTCTAATCCCAGCTCCGCCACTTGTCTGCTTTGTAACCTTAGCAAGGCACTTCACTTCTCTGTGCCTCAGTTCCCTCATCTGTAAAAATGGATTAGACTGTGAGCCCACAGGGACAACCTAGTACCTTGTATATCTACCCCAGCATTTAGAGCAGTTTTGGCAATAGTAAGCATTAAATGTCATAATCATTATTATACTACTACTAATAATAAATACCATAGAAGACTCCTGGTAACATCCAGTTATCTGTTTGCTGAACTGTACTTCAAACACTTATACAGTCGCTGCACACAGAAATCTAAGAATATGATTGAATGAATGAATCCAGAGAATGCAACCAAGCATTCAGTATGCTGTCGTCTAGACTGTAAGTCATTGTGGCAGGAATGTACTTTATATCGTTTACATGTACTCTCCAAGTGCTTAGTACAGTGCTCTGCACACAGTAAGTGCTCAGTAAAATACCATCGTTTGATTCTTAATCACCTTCATGCTGAGTTGACTTGATGAATGTGGGATCAAAATTAAACCTTTTTCGTAGCCAGTTTAACCTGGCTGTAATGTTTCCTCAGAGATCATTCCCCAAGACTAGGCTTTCCTCTTGGAAATCCTACCAAATTTTTGTGGTGGACATAAGCACCAACCCAAATATTTTCCTTGTCCTTTCTACTTTCCCTCCTTTTGGGTTGAATGTATTCATTGAAATTACATGATGTATAATTTATGGAAATTGTGTGACTAATCAGGTCTTTGTTTAATAAGATAACAAATGAATAACTTAGATTTTGGTGGAAGTCATATGTATAACTTTATAGCTCTTAGAGTTTGATTTGGCCACAAGTCTTTCTCTCTGCTAAAAGATATTCATTTTTGAGGTAATGGCTATGAGAGAGAAATTTACTTATAAACCACATAATGTTGAAGACCTAAAGTGTATGCTATGTCCAGAATGACCCATAATCGTGCTCATAACTTGAACAATAAATATTAGTGCTCTTGAGTCCTTTATAGAATAAGAATTCTTTATCTGAATTAAGTCACTGCAATTGGATTTGACTTTTATTACAAGATTCTTCCTCAACAGAAAGGAGATGAACATAATTCCAGTCCATAATTATTCACTCATGTTATTATACTATTGTCCCTTATTTTCCACCTGCTGGTCCAGTGGAAAGAGTACTGATCTGGAAACCAAAGTCCTGAGTTCTAGTTCTGATTGCAAGGATTGGAGTGCCTGCTGGGGTTTGCCCTTAATGATGTAAGTTTCTGGCCAAAGAATTTACCAGGGGATGAGTGAGGTCTATAGACACTGCAGGAATCCTGGAAGATGGCCAGCTACCTTGATGCAAAGACCACAGCAGCTACCAAGGCAATTGCTTCCTGGGTAATGCTGCTAATCAATCACTTGATCATATTTAATGAGTACTACTATGTGCAGAGCGTTGTCCAAAGTGCTTGGAGAGTACAATGTAACAGAGTTGGTCGTTAATTCCCTGCCACAATGAGCTTACAATCTACAGGACGAACTTCCAGTCAATTATACAGCATTGGGACTGTGATGCAGTCATTTTTTTATGGTATTTGTTAGGTGCTTACTATGTTTCAAGCACTGTTCTAAAGCTAGGATAGCTTTTAATCCAGTTGGAGGCATTAATCCAGGTGGAGACAGTCTCTGCCACAAGGGGTTAGCAGGATCAATAGGAGGGAGAACAGGTATTGAATCCCATTTACAGTTGAGAATAATAATAATGGTATTTGTTGAGGACTTAATAAGTACAGGCCCTATACTAAGCACTGGAGTGGATACAAGCAAATAGAGTTGGACACAGTCCTTGTCCCACATGGGGCTCACAGTGTCAATCCCATTTTACAGATGAGATATTTGAAGCACGGAAAAGTAAATGACTTGCCCAAGGTCACACAGTGTTCATTCAGTCATATTGTTAACATTTATTGTACTTATTGCAGAGCACTATACTAAGCCCTTGGGAAAACAATACAGCAACAATAGAAAACTACCTGACATATTAACAGACTCAGCATCTTTATTGATAATTAACTTGTGTCCTATTACAACTGGACCATTATCATTAAACGTGAGCCTTTGTTGCCTGTATTAATATAATAAACATACAACAAAGCACCATTTAAAATTGTATTCCCTACCTACGTGAGTAATGAAAGGTAAGTGGGAAAAAATAAAAATGCATTGTTTAGTCTCTTAAAGAATTCCATGACTACATTGAGGTATTGTGTCTTCTAAGCTTTAAAAGAGGTTTGGCATTTTTAATTGAAAGGAATTTTTTTGAATCCCTGACCCTTTTTTTTTGCCTGTAGGCATCTGATCCTCAAGGATCATTGAAAGATGGAGCGAAAGGTGCTCTTCAGAAAAGCTTCAAATTCTTAATGAGGCTAAGAAGTTAGCAAACTCTGTTAAAGGTAAGTGCCCAATACTTTTCATTATTATTTAAAGATCAACTGTGTAAAAGTTAATATTCATTCATTCAATCGTATTTAATGAACGCTTACTGTTTGCAGAGCACTGTACTAAGCGCTTGGAATTCGGCAACAGAGACAATCCTGCCCAACAACAGGCTCACAGTCTAAAAGGGGGAGACAAACAGCAAAACGAAACAAGTAGGCATCAATACCATCGAGATAAATAGAATCAGATATATACATCATTAATAAATAAAGTAATAAAAATATATACAAATATAGCACAATGCTGTGGGGAGGGGAAGGGGAAAGAGCAGAGGGAGGAGTAGGGGTGATGGGAAGGAGGAGGGACAGAGGGAAAGGGAGGGCTCAGTCTGGGAAGACCTCCTGGAGGAGGTGAGCTCTCAGTAGGGCTTTGAAGAGGGGAAGAGAGTAAGTTGGTAGATGTGAAGATGGAGGGCATTCCAGGCCAGAGGCAGGACGTGGCCATAGAGAAGCAGCTGGTTCAGTGGAAAGAGCTCGGGTTTGGGAGTCAGAGGTCATGGGTTCGTATTCCGACTCTGCCCCTGGTCAGCTATGTGACTATGGGCAAGTTACTTCATTCTTGTCCTCAGTTCCTCATCTGTAAAATGGGGATGAAGACTGTGATCCTCACGTGAGGCAACCTGGTTGCCCTGTATCTACCCCAGCGCCTAACATTGCTCTGCACGAAGTAAGCGCTTAACAAATACCAACATTTATAAATATATATACATATGTATATGTGTGTGTGTGTACATATGTGTGTGTACATATGTGTGTGTGTGTGTGTATATATGTATATACATAAATACTACACACACAGTCATTCCTTTCTTTAGTGATAGGCTATTCTGCCCGATGCAGCTGTTTCCCAGTCTTCAAGGGACTCTGTTTCATTGCGTCCTTAAAAGTGGCCTAGTGGCAAGAGCAAGTGCTTGAGAGTCAGAGGATGTGAGTTCTAATTCTGGCTTTGCCACTTGTTTGCTGTGTGACTTTGGACAAGTCACTTCATTCCTCTGTGCCTCAGTTCCCTCATCTATAAAGTGAGAATTAAGACTGTCAGCTCCATGTGGGATAGGGTCTGTGTCCAACCTGATTACCTTGTATCTACTTTATTGCTTAGAGCAGTGCTTAGCACATATTAAGCACTTAAATACTATAATTATTATTATTACCCTTTCATGTGTATTGTCATTAAGCACAGCCAATTCTCAAGCCAGGCATATGTATTCCTTTAGTCTGTAGTCTAACAGGAAGTTTTAATTATTTTTCTACACTCAAAGTAATAGTAACATGATAAATCTAAATGTTTCACCAAATTTAAGATTTTGAAGTTCCCTTGTAAGGTAATTGAACTCCACTGTGTTGCTACAGAAATGGAATTCTAGAAATCTTTAATCTATAGGACTCATTTCACTATCAAGATTGTTTGCAGTCCACCTTATTCAGCATTTAAACTAGAAATTAATTTAGGCTATTCCAATACAGATCAATTCAAGACATTTCAGTGTAGAAAACCCAAACGGGCAATAACGTGACTTGCACAACACAATCAACTTAGTCACTGAGACCTTTGGGCATACCAGAATGTTTATTACAACATATCAAATGTTAATATCGTAAGCATGTATTGTAATTTCAGCAAAGTCCTACAGTTTAGATTTTTATCTAAAAATCTTTCATATTGAAAATATGTCTTCTCTGACATCCCAGTCCAAAAATACCAGCCTATGCAATAACTGCATTAAAGGCTTCTAAAATCAGATATGCCTATATTCAGGGAAGTGTCACCTATATGTTTCATGTTCTTTAAAAGACTCCTTGTATTAAGTGGATGTATCACATGGCATCCCAAAAGATCAGTCCATGTGTTTCTTTCTAGACAGTGTCCTTATGGATGATACAATTGAAAATTGAGAGGTTGCCCATGAAATTTGCAAGTGATAAGTTGGTGCAGAGGCCAACACTTTGGAGGCATGAATAGAATTAAAAGTGATTAAGATAAATTGGGAACTTGGTACTGTAACAATAGTATGGAAGCTATAAGGCACAAGTATAATGCAGTACCATTAGGAGAAGAAAAACAAAGTTGACCAGAAGCTGAATGCAAGTCAAAAAACTAAGTTTTTGCATGGTCTACTGGAAAGACCAAAAGATCAATCAGGAGACCCAGGTTTGAGTATCAGTTTTCAAGTGGCAAGAGCCCGGGCTTGGGAGTCAGAGGTCATGGTTCTAATCCTGGCTCCATCACTTGTCTGCTGTGTGACTTTGGGCAAGTCACTTAACTTCTCTGTGCCTCAGTTACCTCATCTGTAAAATGGGCATTAAGACTGTGAGTCACATGTGGGGCAACCTGATTACCTTATATCTCCCCCGCGCTTAGAAGAGTGCTTGGCATATAGTAAGTGCTAAACAAATGCCATCATCATCATCATCATTATTTATTACTATGTAATCTTGAGCAAATTACTTAACCTTAACTGGATCGCAGTTTCCTTACTTGTAAAAATGGGGATAAAATCATGTTCTCGTTCCCTCTTAAACTATGAGTCCCATATGGGACAGGGATTGTGTCGAATCTAATTACCTTGTATAATTAGAATGGTATTTGTTAAGCGCTATGTGCCACAAACTGTTCTAAGTATTGGGTAGATAAAGGGTAATCAGTAATCAGAGAAACAGCGGGCTCAGTGGAAAGAGCCCCGATTGGGAGTCAGAGGTCATGGGTTGAATCCCTTGTCAGCTGTGTTACTGTGGGCAAGTCACTTCACTTCTCTGTGCCTCAGTTCCCTCATCTGTAAAATGGGGTGAAGACTGTGAGCCTCACGTAGGACAACCTCATTCCCCTGTATCTACCCCAGCACTTAGAAAAGAGGTCTGCATGTAGTAAGCACTTAACAAATACCAACATTATTAAACAGGTTGTCCCACATGGGATCACAGTCTTAATCCCCATTTTACTGATGAGGTAACTGAGACACAAAGAATTTAAATGACTTGCCCAAATCACACAGCTGAAGTAGTGGAGCCAGGATTATTCATTCATTCAATCGTTTATTGACGCTTACTATGTGCAGAGCACTGTACTAAGCACTTGGAATGTACAATTTGGCAACAGATAGAGACAATCGCTGCCCAACAACAGGCTTACAGTCTAAATGGGAGACAGGCAACAAAACAAAACAAGTAGTCTGACTTCAATATCATCAAGATCAATAGAATCATAGATATATACACATCATTAACAAAGTAAATAGAGTATTTAGAACCCATGACCTCTGACTCCAAGCCCATGCTCTTTCCACTAAGCCGTGCTGCTTCTCCTTGTATCTATCTCAGTGCTTATCCAGTGTACACATAGTAAGCCTTAATAAATTACCATCATTGCCAATCAAAATGACATGTATTGAGTACTTACTGTGTGCAGAGCACTGTTCTAAGCACTTAGAGTACAATACAATAGGATTGGTAGACATGATCTCTGCCCTCAAGGAGCTTATGATCTAGTGTACTATTAACTTCCTGGTATTATCATTATTATGGTAGCAAACACAAATGCAAACACAAAAAATAAAATATGATCTTGGATATATAACAGGAAAATGGAAAAGCATTAGTGCTTCCAGCTGTAGCTACCTGTCAGGCAGACCAGGAATGCCAGAGCTATGCCCAAAAATGCAATCTCTGGGAGAGTTATCCTTATGATCCTCGACAAGTGATTTTTCAGTCATTCAGGACTAATTGTGATTAAAACTAACAGTAATAGACTCCCCATTATTCGCTGGCTACCTAAGATAGATTGCAATTGCATTATGGCAATTGAGAACAGTAGAAATTTGAAGGTTTTTAAAGTGAGTTAGTTAGCTCTAGGCAATGTATTCCCCTCATAGGTTGCACCTGGAGATTTCCATACTCTTACAGTCTTGGCAGGAGAGAGTCACAGCAGAGGCCTGTCCATTCCATTCCTAGCTTGGCCATGGAATAGCGAGAAGGCAATCTGCTACAAGTCAAAACTCACCATTCTGGGCAGCAGTGGCATGGGGAGAGTCGAGGTAGAGACTCGTTTACTGCACAGAAGGAGGCAATGGTAATCACGTCCATATTTTTACAAGAAACTCTATGATACACTACAGAACGATGCAGATGAAGAGCGAGGTGTTCTGGGAGAGAGTGTCCGTGTGGTTGTTATGGCTTGAATGACTCTAGAGCATAGACAAGAACAGCAGCATTTCGCTCACTTGTTTGATTAGATATTAGTAAAAAACAATGACCTATAGAATCCTCTCTAATAAGAGCCCTGTATACAAAGTAAACCCTTTCCTCTCTCATTCCTTATATAGTCTGGAGTTAACTAAACTGCTCTACCAAAACGATGAGAGAGAGAACAAATCAAATCTGTAGTATATAAGCCCTTGAGGACAGGACATGTCTACCAACTCAAGCACTTAGTACAGTGTTTCCACAACAGTAAGCACTCAATAAATGCAATGATTGAATGAACTCATTGCATTTCCAACCACAGTGAGTGCTCAGCACCCAGTAAGCCATTAATAAAACAATTGATTTTATTGACTGAAGTCAATTTTCACACCTAAAACATTTGTAGTTAATTTTTTTTGAATGTTGAAAGCCCATTACTATCTACTCTAGTCAACCAGCCCTACGAATGGTGCATAGTCCGTTCTCATTTGCCAAATTACTTTCCAAGAGTTAGTACAGCTCTGCACACAGTAACGTTCATAAATGCGTGAATGAATAAATGAATATGAGAAATGTACGATCATCTCTTGATTTTAAAATGACTCCTCCAAGATATGCAATATGACTATTATGTACACATGACCCTTTATTTAGGCTGTTTTGGCATTCAAAGATGCCAGGGAACAGAGATTGATATCTCGGATTCACCAAACTTACTCCCAGACCCTCTCTGGAACTAGAAATTAGAGTTTATGATAGCCACCCATAAGATGAACCCATTAAATTTTCTCTTTCACTTCAGTAGTACATTAGTTAAATAATGAAACCCCGTAAACTGCTCCAGTAATATATCCTGCAGAAGCCAAGCAGCCTGTGATGGAATAGAATGTTTCTTGCTACATTATGACATCTCCCTGTTTTTGCCAATTACACAAGTTATAAATGGCTGTTAATCAGGAAATGCCATATATTACCCCAAAACTGCTGAAATAGGCCTTACGGCAAACTCTTGACAGCACTATTAAAATGGAGATTTAGTCATTTCTCCCCATAGTTCTGGGACTGAAGGAATAAATTGACAGGTAAGTATATTCTCTACCTAATGCTTTTCCTGTCATGGGTTATCTTATAAGCTTAGCTGGAATGAGCAAGCTACTGCCTCCCATTTATACACTCCCAAGACTTAGAAACTCAGCCATCTGGAGCAATGTCTTCCTTTTTATTTTATTTTTAATTTTTGAATGACATTTGTAAAAATCTCTCCCCTAGAGATGAACTTAATAGCATTGCACTGATGGAATGTCTGGATGATGAAATTCTTCTTTGATGTATATGAAGTTCAGCTCAAATTGCCTAAGGAAGAGTCATATAAAACTCTTTCCCGGAGGCATAACTTGTATGCTCTTCATTGAAATCACAATCTTACCTGGAGGGTGAGAAAATGAAAATTAAGATATTAAGACATCATAAACTCCACAGGCAAAAGTAGAAGCGGTCCTGTAAGCGAGCACCTCTGAGAGACAAGTGAGCATCTTTAATTGATGGGTTGATTATTTCATTGACGTGGATCATGAAGGGCATATTTGGAGATTTGTGTGAAATATGAGGCCTCCCAATCATTAAGTAGTAGCTCTTGGACCCTATGTTGTGCAGAGCATTATGTTAATTCTTAGCAAAGAGTACAGTTAGAAGTGAAACACATGTTCATCGACCTCAAGGAACTTACCCTTGCATAGCCTCTCTTCCTCTTTGGGTAATAAAGAAAGGTTACGACTGGTTAATACAGTTAGCTAAAATAATTGTAAAAACCCTCTTTCTCCCCTCCAAGACTCCAAGCTCTCCTCTTTTCTTTTGTAAACCAAGGGACTCAAGGACTCATGAAGACCTTTCTGAACTGATCGTAGCCTATTAAATATTGCTAAGAGGAACCTCTTAGCCTAAGAACATTTCTCTTGTTCTATGACGTAGAGGAAAATGTTGATTAAGTGTATTAAAGCCAATGTCATGGTTCTGATGATGGGAGTGAAATGGACAACTATTTGATGTTTCTGAGGAGACTCATTGATAATAACCACCTCTTAACCATTTTTAACCAAACATTTCTTATATCCTTGACAGTCATAATTTTCAAACTTTATCATGTTCTATTTTTATCTGAAATCACTATAGCATCTCCTCAATTTTATGAAATATAGAAAACAAGTAGAACAATATGATCCATTGTGCAATATGCAGAAGTTACATCAATCATTCAATGAATATTATTATGGGTTTTCTGTGTGCAGAGCACTGTAATAAGCACTGGGCATAAGTGCAACTGAGTTGGTAAACCTGGTCCCTGTCCACCAGAGCTTATAGTCTAAAGGAAAGACTGACAGTAAATTACAGAAATAGTTATGGCTGTGGACTAGGGTTTGGTGAATTCAATTGCTTAAGGTGAATTCCAAATGCAGTAGGTGAAACAGAGTAAAGGAGTAAAAAAATAAGCTTAGTCAGAGAATCTTGGAGGAGATGTGACCTAAATAAGGCTTTGAAAGTGAATAGTGGTGGCTGTCACGGATGAAGGAAAGATCCAAGCTACAAGGATGGGCAAAAGGTTGATGGTGAGTAGAGGAAATGTAGGTATATGAGTAGGTTGCATTAGAGAACAAAGATGTGTTTGTGTTGTGGAGATCCTGTGGTAACGTAGGAGAAAGCTTGACTGATGGCTGTAAGCTGATGGAAGTTTCTCATTGATGCGCAGTGATGAGCAGCGTGAGCTTTAAACGATTGGGAGCGTGAACGATGTTTTTTATAGAAAAAATGATCCGGGCAACTGTCACCCGTCGCCGGGGACAGCTTTCGAATCGGCGGGGAGAGAGAGAGAGAGAGGCTGGAGATGGAAAACCTGAGTTTTGTATAGAATTATTCCGCGGGTGGATTGAATTAATTATTTAGACGCGGCAGTCGGCCTTCCCTTTTGGGGGAAGTATGTGTTAAAGCTTCCCCTTTGGAGGAATTTGGTGTTAAAGCTCCCCTGATGGGAGGATTACACTAGTATTACTCGAGTGTGGCGACCAGGCCCGCCCAGGAAGAGCTCGTTAATGGTTTACTAACAACGTGTGAGGCGGCTAGTTCCCACCATGTGCGCACCCACTTGGGAGGAATCCACTTAAGCGTTCAATCTATTTATGCGCCGACCCCATTTAGGCTTAGATTTACTATGCGTAACACACTCGTGCGTTAAACTTACTTGCGCGTTACACTCGCTTGTACCCTACCCACTTACGCACTAAACTCACATGTGCATTGTCACTTATACATTGCCCGCTTATACACTAAGCTCACATATGCGTTACACTCATACATTACCCACTTATGTATTAACCCAGTTATGTGTTACACTCACCGTCCCACGATCCCTGTCTCTGTGCGTTGTTCCTGGTGGCAGAATGGCGTCTGGTGCTCGGACAGGGAGAGACACGTGGGTGCCATTGCTACCTGTGATCTTCCCAGAGAGAGACCCGAGCACCAGAGCAACAGGTATTTATTACCTTTGGTTTGGTCCCCACTTCCTTCCTGTTCAATCTCTGCCCCCTTCCGTTCCCTTCCCTTCCATACCTTATTGGGTGGCACGGAGGTGAGGACACCTATCTTCCCGTCCTGCTCCTCTGGCCAGAGAGGTTATTCACTGATGGCATTTTGACCTTTGGGTAGCCATCCGTGCAGGTCCACCTTGGCACAGCACACTGTGAAGAATGGACTGAAGTTGGAAGGAGACAGAAGGCAGGGAGGTCATCAGGGAATGCTGACACAGTAGTCAATGGGGGGCATATGATAAGTGTTTGGATGCATATATTAGCAGTTAGAATGGAGAGGAAGGAGTGAATTTTGTCAAAGCTGTGAAGGTCAATACTGACAGAGTTTGTGCCAATTAGAATATAATGGTTTGAATGAGAAAGATGAGTTGAGAATTAATACCAAGGTCAAGCCTTGTGAGACAGGAAATAGTGTGTTGTCTATAGAAATAGGAAAGACAGGAGGAGAATGGGGTTTGGGTGGGAAGGTGAGGAGTTCTGGTTTGGACATGTTAAGTTTGAGGTGTCATCCAAGTAGTGATTACTGAAGGCAGGAGGAATGTGTGTAGGACTGCAGAGAAGGAGAGAAGTCAGCCCTGGAGAAGTAGCTTTGGAAATTGTATATGGTGTGTATGTAAATATATACATATATGTGTGTGTGTATATAGGTATATAAACATATATATGACCAAATTTCATTTCTTTTAAGAAACTGAAGCTCTCCTGAACTCGGAAATAGGAGGAACTTTGCAATGTGAAGTCTACAAATGGAGAAATTCTGGGTTATTAAGTGCCCTTCATTAAAATAGTCAATGCAAAAAATTGCCTTTAATGGTAATTTGGCAATCTGTTCCTCTTAACCAGGTCTCTACAAAATGAATAGCAGTTCTAGGAACTCTCCACTTGTGAATGAGAATTCCCAGAAGACATTTATTTATGCCATATTTGTATTAAGAAAACAATTTAAAATGCATTTAAGGAATTAAAGAAAAAAACTCTAACTAGATGGAGTTTGGATATTCAAATCTGAGGACTCCAGAGAGAACAGAACTATTAAAATCCATAAACTGTGCCTGATGCTATGGTTACCCATTTGAGAAGTAAGGACTGAAAGCATGAGGCTTTGAAAATAAATGAGCTTAATTTCTAGACAGAGCAATCTAGAAAGCAGAAGAGGGAAAAAATACAGCCTCATTGAGTAGAGTTCCTGAAAGCCAGCCAAACACATCAGTATAATTACCAAGCCATCATCTAAGACACCATTGCTGGAAACTTTAGGGAAGGAAACTATTATGCATTGGATGCATCAAAACAATTAAGGGCTAACCTTGATTGGAAAAACAAAATAACCGTTCTGTGATCCGAGGACCTAATTCAAAAATATCTAGCCCTCCAATTTATTTGAGTCTTTTCCCACACACTGTTGCTAAAATGGTGCAAGTCAAACCCTTCGGGCCATCTTCAGCATGGCATTGTGGATAGACTGTGGGTCTGGGAGTCAGAAAGACCTGGGTTCTAATCCCAACTCTGCCACCTGCCTGCTGTGTGACCCTGGGTGAGACACTTAACTTCTCTGTGCCTCAGTTACCTCCTCTGTAAAATGGGGATTAAGGCTGTGACCCTCATGTGGGACAAGGACTGTGACCAACCTCATTAGCTTGTATCTGCCCCAGCTCTTAGTACAGTATATGTCTCATAGTAAGTGCTCCACAAATACCATACAAAAATAAAAGATAATGATGCTTAGAGAAAACTTCAGAATAGTTCCTGTGAGGGGGGTGGTAAAGAGTAATTCAGGCCTTGTTTGCATTTCAAGTTGTTTCAATACCCATATAGACCACAATCCATAAAATTCATCATTACTGAGTCAGCCCAATGGTCAATCCATCACTCAATCAATCACTGTTTCTTATTGAGCATGTTCTGTCCACTTGGATCCATTCTCTTTGGGCACTGGGTATTCACAACATCCTCAGCCCTGCTGAGGATTGATTGATTGATTGATACTGAGTATTTACTGTGTGCAGACCACTTAACCGACAACTTAGAAGAGTAGAATAGATCACAGTAGTATAACCTGCTCTGTGTTCTCTCTCCAAACATAGCAGCAGATTGAAGGAACTGTGTAGTGGTCAACTGTGTAATGGTGTCCTTCCTTGCAAGACAACACTCTTAGGCAGTCATGCTTAGAGGTGTTCCCTGGAGATGAGGAGGAAACAGCAGTTAATCTAAAAGCTTCACAGCTTCACAGCTCCAAAAAGCAACAAAGACTAGAAGTTAGATATACCTGCCGGAGTGAATGGTTCTCACTCAAACATTTATTAGAAAAATTTTTGCTTTAAAAATCAAATCCAATTGAGACTCTGAGATGTAATGTATATGTACAATTTGGTTCCTTCAATTGGTGCAGATGTCCAACTATGTTAAAAAAAAAAAAGGGAGTCATTCATTTAATAGTATTTATTTATTGAGGGCTTACTATGTGCAGAGCACTGTACTAAGCGCTTGGGATGAACAAGTCGGCAACAGATAGAGACAGTCCCTGCCGTTTGATGGGCTTACAGTCTAATCGTCTGTAAGAGTCCATGGGCTCTACTGAAGAAATTGATCCAACTACCATAGGCAGTGATGGCATAGGCAGGGAAGAGCACTGTACTAAGTGCTTGGAAGAGTACAACACAGCAGAATTGATAGATATTTTCCCTGCCCATAGTGAGTTTATGGTCTAGAATTGAATAACCTATTAATTTTTTTTTCTATCTGATTGCTGCATATCAAAGAGGTGCAAAAATGTCATACTATTTTTGATTACAAAATGCCCTCCCCAGAAGATCAGAATTTATTTTGATAAATGACTCTCTCCAAATTTAAGGCCAAAACACATTAGTGGAATAAGTGCATATATCTGAGGACCATACTTTGTGTATGTGTAAGGAGTGCATGAGTTATAAACTTGGGACCATCAAGCAACCATCTTTTTTCTGGGACTTCCTTGACCATACCATCCTTGAATTGATAGTAGTTGTTTCCAAAAGTGTTTAAAGAGCATGAAAAAAAAACCTGCATATAAAGAAAAACTTATCGGTGCCATAACTTTCTCATTGGTTGTGTTTTTCACATCTTCTGGATTTTTATATTTCTGTTCTTTTGACTTTGTTTGTGCAGTGTCCTCTCACCCCCATAAAATGTAAGATCCTAAAGATCAAGCTCTTAAGAATGGTCTTATACTGTACTTTCTCTTAGCACCTGTGTTCTGTTGATTTATAGATAAATTAGAATCAATGGGTTCAGCTGTCCTCTGGTCCTGCTACCTCAGCTCTAAACCACTAACTCGTTACTCAACCCCTATTTATTATTTAAGTTCCTGGAATGTCTTTTATCTTCTCCACTGTGGCTAATTTTGCCCTTTTACTCAGGAAACTACAACTAGAAAAATGTTACTTTCTTAATTTTATTTTAGTGATATTAGGCACTATTATCAACTGCCCTAATACTGAAATGGAGTGAATTATATTTCCATCTATGACAAATACTAGTCAGGAATTTTTTTTAAAAAAGGCAACATATGTAATATCTGGGCTCCAGAAAAGGTTTCTATTTCCTCTCACATCATCCATAAAAAAGGGAAATATGATCTAGAGTTCAAAATACAGTTAAGTGTCCAACTGTTTGAAAGGTTTTATCCAAATCCTGTTTTAAGTTATTTTTTTATCCTAGAGGAGGTACCAACTACTGTCCCATAGTGGTAACCTCAGGGTCATTTTAACATTTTTATTAGTGACTTGGTTGATGGACTAGAGAACAGACTCCCTGAGATTATTTGAGTAGCAGTGTGACCTAGTGGAAAGTGTTAGGGCCTGGGAGTCAAGGGAATTGTGTTCCAATCCCAGATCTGTTACTTGCCTGTTGTGTGACCTTGAGAATTTAACTGCCTCATTTCCCCATCTGTAAAATGGTGATGAAACACGTTCTCTTTCCTTCTTAATCCTTGAACCCTATATGAAACAGGAACTCTGACCGGATTATCTTGTATCTACCTAGCTGTAAATACAGTGTTATTAATAAGCCCTTAAATATAATAATAATATCATCCCCTATAGATTGTTAGCTCACTGTGGGCAGGAAACATGTCTACCAACTCTGTTATAATGTACTCTCCCAAATGCATAGTAAAGTATTCTGCACACAGTAAATGCTCAATAATTGTTATTGATTACTATTATTATTCTGGTTGGACCATCACTGAACAAAATCTCTATGACTTCAAAAGGAAGTAGGCATTCCTCAAGATAATATTTACTCTAGACTGTAAATTTCTTTTTGGGCAGGTTGGTTTGCCTACCAACTCTATTGTATTGTTCTGTCCCAAGCCTAGAGTAAGTGCTCTGCATAAATTAAGCACTTTACCACTGATTTTACAAATAAGAAACAGGATGAGATTCAGTGGGGGCAAATACACAGTTTAGTAACACTGTCGGTGCTCATTAAATATCATCACAACTAGTAGTCTTTCTCTAAAACCCACAGATTCAGTATTATTAGCAAAATCACCTGTGTTGTTTGCTCCTGACTGAGCAAAGTCTTTTCCCACCCCAGAAAACTCTTGTGTAGCTACGACTCTCCAATTCTTTCCTACGTAAGACAAATAGATGGCTTGCCTGATGTCAGTGAATTTACACAATGCTTTACGTAGCCATGTCCTTAGAAACCAGTGTGTTCCCTAGGGAGCCCTGATGAAGTTCAAAGTGTCAATCCATCATCTCCATTCCTGTACTAAAGGGCCAACTATTATTAGGGAACTGTTTCCAGTCGGTTACCCCATTAGTGCCAAAAACAAGAAGAGTAGGTATTTTTCCAAGGTTCTCAGAAAAAGACCCAAACGCAAAGACAGGTAAGTTTAACTTGCATGTGCCTTGAAAAAAATCCTCATTTAAAATTAGACCCTGTGAATGAGGAATTTTCTGCATGTGATTTTTCTTCTTGATAAAGTATGTATGGATTGACCTTTAAACAAAACCTGATCTTAATAGTATTAAAAAAAGACAATGACTTTTGTCTAGATGCACAATTTCAGTTAATAGGCCAACAGAGTAACTTTTGCTATTTTAAATTAGTGCCTAAACTAAAAAGAATAGTTACTGAGTCATTACAGACTATGTAAAAAGGTGATGTGTTTCTCTTACTAAAAATGATTTTCAATTACTAGAAAATGCACCATATTATGACTCCAGAGTAGATGGCCTCCTTTTTCTATGTAAAAATCATTTAACAGGTTTAGCTTAATGTAGTTTACCCCCTTCAATGTATTGAAAAATTATGTGATGCATTGTGGGTGATTTTAGAACAAAGACTCAATACAGGCATTTGGCAGTTCGACATGACAGCTGGTTTCCTAGGTGCTCATCGGAACTGAGTTTCAAAATTCCAAAGTCCTGCCATCAGTAATCTATAGCTCTTTCCTTCTTCCCAGAATCATTCTGCACACCTGCTTCTGCAGTCAGCTTCCTGCTGTTTAAAATCAATTTCACAACAGGATCTAGGCTGAAGCTCAGAGGGTGGAGATAGCCAAGAGTAAGAATAAACAATGAAAGATGCTTAGAAAACTGGCATTTCCCATTTTAAATGATAGCTTCTCTTCAACAGCCTTGTAATTTTGGACAATTTTGTCAAAGAAACAAAAGAAAATCTTCATTGTAAGAATTTTTTTCAAGGCAATTTTTGAAAACAATGATATCCCCCCAAAAATCCTTAAAATCTTTTGAAGATGATACTACAGACCGGGGAGCCTGCTGAATAAGGAGTTTAATGTTGGTATTTGTTAAGCGCTTAACAGTTAGAACAGTGCTCGGCACATAGTAAGCGCTTAACAAACATCAACATTATTATTATTAGCATTGTTCTAAGCGCTGGGGGAGATATAGGGTCATCAGGTTGTCCCATGTGAGGCTTACAGTTAATCCCCATTTTACAGATGAGGTAACTGAGGCACAGAGAAGTTAAGTGACTTGCCCACAGTCACACAGCTGACAAGTGGCAGAACCGGGAGTTGAACCCATGACCTCTGACTCCAAAACCCAGGCTCTTTCCACTGAGCTATGCTGCTTCCCCAGGGAGTTTAATAAATGATCCCCATTAATGAATGCTAGTACTGCTGGAATTTGTAAAGTACTCCTCCAAAAATAGTGATTGTTACAGTGGTGATGATGGAAATCATAAGTCCTCTAAGATACCTTCCCTGAAGCTCTCATTTCCCCCTTATCCATCCTCCCCCACCCCCCGCCCCTTATCCATCTCAGGGTCACACCTGGAGAGTTTCCAGTACTCTACCAGTCTCGACTCTGGGAGGGAGAGTCAAGCAGAGGCCTGTCCATTCCATTCCTAACTAGGGCAGTGGCTAGCGAGTGGAAGGCAATCTGCTACAAGTCAAAACCCACCTGTACTGGGCAGCAGTGGCATGGGAGTCAAGGATGGATACTCAAGTTTTCTGCTTGGAAGGAGGCAGTGGTAAACCATTTCCTTATTTTTACCAAGAAATCTCTATGGCTACGCTACCAGAACGATTACAGATGGAGTTGGGGCGTTCTGGGAGAGACACGTCCATGGCATCGCTGTGTGTCAGAGATGACTTGACAACAAAAGACAAGAGAAGACCCTCCCCTCTGTGTCGCCCTCTCAAATGTTTGTTATTTGTCCCAAAGCTCTGTACCTATCCTTACAGTCTGCCATTTTCATTATGTGTAATTTATTTTAATGCCTCTCTCCCCCACGAGACTGTAAGTTCTTCATGGACTTGGGCTGTGTCTACCAATACTACTGTATTTTATTTTCCCAAGTTCGTTTAGTGCCCTGTAGACAGTAAGTGCTCCAGAAATACCATTGGTTGATTGACTGACTAATTGAAAACAATAATAACACTGGTGAAGAGGATGATAATGGCAATGATCATAGTGATGGAGATGATGATTGTAAGATACTTCAATCAATTGATGGGTCAAGTGTGTTCACTGAGCACTTACTAAGGACTTGACAACTGCAGTATAGCAGAATTGGTAGACAACTTCCTTGCCCTTTGAAGTTTACATTGTTGAGATGAAGACCAACATTAATATAAATAAATAAATTACAGATATGCACACAAGTCTTGTAGGGCTGAGTTTGGGATGAATAAGGGGTACAAATCCAAGTTCAAAAGTAATGTAGAAGGGAAAAGAGGTAATGAGGCTTTATTTGGAGAAGGCCTCTTGGAGGAGACATGATTTTAATAAGACTATGAAGGTCGGGGGAGTGAATGTCTGTCATATATGAAATGAGAGAAATTTCCAGGGCAGATGAAGGATGTAAGTGAGGGATTGGCAGCAAGAAAAGTGAAATAGAGATACTTTGAGTAGGTTGCCATTAAAAGAGCAAAATTCATTCATTCATTTCATTCAATAGTATTTTTTGAGTGCTTACTATGTGCAGAGCACTGTACTAAGCGCTTGGAATGTCACATCGGTTAACAGATAGATAACAGTCCCTGCCTCTTTGTACGGGCTTAAAGTCTAGATCGGGTCGGGAGACAGAGAGACAAGAACATAGCAAATAATAGAATTCAAGGCAAACTAGGTTGCAGTAAGGGAATCAGAGAGAGTAAGGTAGGGAGGGGAAAAAGTGTGATTCATCAGTCAGCTTTAAAGCACTCGGATCAGCTCACCCCACCATCTTATCTCACCCTCACTGGATCTCCTACCTACAGACCCTTCCCTTCAACACTCCGATGCCTCTAACATCCAGTTTACTCCACTCAGGTCTAATCTCATCTAGTTCTTGCCCTTAGACCCTTTCCCATATCTTTCTGCCAACCATATACACCAGCTGACTACTCTCACCTTCAAAGCATTTTTAAAGTTACATCTCCCACAAGAGGTCTTCCATTATTAAATTCTCATTTCACTGCTTGCTCTCCCCTCTGTATCATCTATGCGCTTGAATTTGTGGACCTTTTGGGCAATTTGAGTATTTACCCACTCTCAACCCCTCGCCAACTTATGTGCATATCTTTTATATTATAAATTATTGTATCTATATATTGATCTGTCTTCTTCCATCGTCGGTAGAACGTAGCTTTAGTGAACAGGGAACATGTCTGCTCACTTTGTTGTATCTTTGTCTCCATTAACTTAGTACAGTGCTCTGTACATAGCCACTCAATAGCATCATTGATTAAGTGCTTAAAGCCAATTTTAAGGAATTTGGATATGGAAGGATGGGGCAGACGACTGAGATTCATGAGGAGTGAGGGGATATGGACTGAACTGTTTTGTAGAAAAATGATCCAGGCACCAAAATGAAGTATGAACCTAATTGGGCAGAGACAGGAGACAGGAAGGTTAGCAAGGAAACTACTGCAGTTGTCAGAGAAGGGAAGCTGAGCTGGGGCAAAGAGTACTTAATTGGGAAAGGCCTCTTTGAGGAAGTATGACTTTAATAATTCTTTGATGGTGGGGAGAATGGTGATCTGGCATAAATGGATGGGGAGGGAGTTCTAGGTTAGGGAGTTCTAGTTCTAGGGTACATGGGCAAGATAGACAAGATCAGGGCACAGTGAATAAGCTGATGCTAGATGACAGGAATGTGTAGGCTAAGTTGATAGTAGGATAAGTGCTTGGATCAACATGGTAGCAATTTGGATGGAGAGGAAAAGGTGGATTCGACCAATGTTGTGAAGGTTGGACCAAATGGATTTGGTGACAGATTGAATATGTGGGTTGAATGAGAGATGAATCGAGGATAATACCAAGAGTAAAGGCTTCTGAGACAAGGAGGATGGTGGTACTGTCTGCAGTGATGGGAAAGTCGGTGGGAAGATGAAGAGTTCTGTGTTGGACATATTAAGCTTGAGGTGTCAGTGGAACACACATGCAGAGATGTCCTGAAGGCAGGAGGAAATCCTAGACTGCAGAGAAGGAGAGATATTAAGGCTGGAAATGTAGATTTGGGAATCATCCACATAGCGATTGTTGAAGCCATGGAAGTGAATGAGTTCTCCAAGGGAGTGGGTGTAGATGGAGAATAGAAAAGGACCCAGAACTGAGCCTTGAGTGACTCCTGCAATTAGGAGGTGGGAGTCAGAGGTGGCAAGAACTCTGTCTTTTACTTCCCAAGGGCCAAGTAGTTTTCTGCACACCTGAATAATAATAGAGTGACCAATGATGTCAATAAGGATGATGATGATAATTGTGATGATAGTGACAATAATGATAGGAGAAATGCCTTAAATTGCAAATACCATACGATATTATCCCTTCATTCCTGGCAGTATATGTTTTGAGAGTTGAAATGTGAGTTTTCACTTTGTTAATTTTTGGGTTACAGAAAATGAGGATGAACTGGGAAGCCTGAAAGCCAGGCAGCAAAATGCCAATGAAAAGAACAGTGGTCTTCACCGAGCTTTGAATGATACACTGGACAAGCTGTCAGCCATTCCAAATGGTAAGCTGATTATTCATTCATTTATTCATTCATTCAATCATATTGAGCACTTGCTGTGTACAGAGCACTCTACTCAGCGCTTGGGAAAGTACAGTACAACCATAAACAGTGACATTCCCTGCCCACAGTGAGCTTCCACCTGCTGTCTCTGAGGATGGCTCTAGTTTTGGTATATTTTCCTCAATCTTCCCACTTTCTTAGGTGGTTGCTGTCCTGGCACATAGTAACCACTTAACAAGTACCAGAATTGTTGTTATGTGTCTTAACCACAGTTATGGATTTGGAGATTGGAAAAAAACTAACCAGTTCCCAGGTTCCCTTGGCATCCAATAAGCAATGTGACCTAATGGAAAGAGCATGGTCCTGGGAGTCAGAGGACCTGAGTTCTTATGGTGGCTCCACCAGTTGTCTCTTGTGTGACCTTGGGAAAGTCATTTCACTTCTCTTTGCCTCAGTTACCTCTCCTGTAAAATGGGGATTAAGACTTGAACCCCATATGGGGCATGGTCTGTGCCCAATCTGATGATTCTATCTCTACCTCAGTGCTTAGTATAGCACCTGGCACATAGTAAGCACTTACCAAATATCATTTAAAAAAATCCTACTCCTAATTCTTGGAATCTTTAGATGCATATTTCAATAGCCCAGCTACTGTTATATTTATTCTCCTAAGAGCTGCTTTTTGAAAGTGTGAAGACCACAAAGATTGCAGCTACCTACCAAAAAATAGTTTCTAAGGTAACTGTGTATAGCACCTTGAATGGAATGTTCTGTTTCTGAATCCATCAGGTGATAAACATAGGGAACTCATTCTTATAAGAAGCTGGGTAGCCAAAGGCATCAGCAGTTTCAAAAGACGTTTGGCTAAATTCATGGATGAAAATCCATAATGGCCTACTAGTAGGAAAACTAGGGGTGTAGTGAGAAAAGTAATGGATGGTCCATCCCTGACTTGGAGGATAGATGTCACGGAAACCAGCAGTCACACTGGTCCTCTGAGTAACCTTTTGTACCATGGTTAAAAACAAAATTCCTTTCTAAAGGAAAGGTTCTGGGTCTATGGCTCTGACTCAGTAATGGCACTGTTTAAGATTTTAGGTTCTTAGGCACACTATATTGGCAGCCCAGCCATTTTAACAGGATTGTCTCAGGAAGGGCCAAAATCCAAAATAGCCTTAAGGCTCCAAAATGTTTACTGGATTCCTGGATTAGGATACTATGGCCCCTTCTCTCCACTTTAGTTACAACTTAGAAGACCCTCAAAGTTTATTCCTTTTCAGGAATATTTACCCTCTGTTTTATATTGACATTGTCATCTATACAAATGTAGAAGACACTGTTGTTTTCTATTTGTATTGTGAACTCATATACGCTTGGGTGGAAATTATGTGGATGCATAGAGCTAGATACAAATATCTGTAGCTACTATTATGTAATTTTCACTTCTGATAATATATGTAGAGGTTTCATGATTTTGGTGTGATCCGTTAATGGGCTGTATCTTGTTGATGGTTTTGGTTGATGTTTTCAAATTAACAATGGTATTTATTGAGCACTTACTGTGTGTCCCACATAGGGCTCACAGTCAATTTCCATTTTACAGATGAAGTAACTGAGTCACAGGGAAGTTAAGACTCAGTAGGCAAGGTGTAGAGCCAGAATTAGAACCCAACCTGGTCCCAGGCCTGTGCTCTTTCCACTAGGTTACCTTACGTATGGTATTTTATAAACCAAATGGGATTCTAATTTTATGATATACCTCAGTGGTTGTCTACACCCACTGCCTCCACTTCCTCTCCTCGAGTTCTCTCCTCGATCTCCTCCAATCTGATTTCCATCCCCTTCACCCAACAGAACCTGCCCTTTCTTAGGTAACCTTTTCCTTTCCAAATCCAGTGACCACTCTAATCCTCTTAGACCTCTCAGCTGCCTTCAACACTGTGGATCACCCTCTTCTCCTTGAAACATTATCCAATATTGACTTCACTGACACTGTCCTCTCCTGGTTCTCCTCCTAGTTCTCTGATAGCTCCTTCTCAGTCTCTTTTACAGGCTTTATCTCTGCCTCCCAATTTCTGACAGGTGAGGTCACTCAAGACTCAATTCTAGGTCCCCTTCTACTGTCTATCTAAACACCAACTCCCTTAGAGAACTCATTTGCTCCCATGGCCATAGCTACCATCTCTAAAGAGGCGATTCTCAAATTTACCTCTCCAGTGTTGACCTCTCCTTTTCTGCGATCTCACATTTCCTCCAGCCTTCAGGCCATCTCTACCTGGATGTTCCACCAGCTCCTCAAACTAAACATGTCCAAAACAGAACTCCTCATCTTTACACCCAAACCCTGTCCTCTCCTTGCCTTTCTCATTACTGTAACGGGAAACATTGTGGCTTAGTGGAAAGAGTCTGGGCTTGGGAGTCAGAGGTCATGGGTTCCAATCCCCCCTATGGCCCTTGTCCACTGTGTGACCTTAAGCAAGTCACTTCACTTCTTTGTGCTTTAGTTCCCTCATCTGTAAAATGGAGATTGAGACTGAGCCCCATGTGGAACCGGGACTGTGTCCAACCTAATATGCTGTATCTCCCCCAACACTTAGTACAGTGCTTGGCACATAGTAAGTGCTTTTCAAATACCACAAGTATCATTACTATTACCGTAGACAGTGCCACTATCCTACTGAGATCACAAGCCCATAACCATGGCATTATCCTCAACTCATCTCTCTCATTCAACCCGTATATTCAATCTATCACAAAATCCTGTTGGTTCTACCTTCATAACATCACCAAAATCCACCCTTTCCTCTCCATCCAAACTGCTCCTATGCTGATCCAAGCACTTACCATACCCCAGGTTGACTACTGTATCATCCTCCTGACTGATCTCCTTACCTCCTCTCTCTCTCCCCAGTCCAAACTTCATTCTGCTGCCCAGTTCATTTACAATTCAACAGAACATTCAGTCCATGTCTCCCCCATCCTCAAGAACATCCCAGTGGTTGCCCATCCACTTCTGCATCAGAGACTCCTTACCAGTGACTTTGAACTCACCCCCTGCTACTTTACCTCTCTGATTTCTTACAGAAGCCCAGTTCACATGCTTTACTTCTCAAGTGCCAGTTTGCTTTCTGTGCCATGATCTTGCCTATTCCATCACTGACCACTTTCCTTTGTCCTCCCTCTGATCTGGAACTTCCTCTTTCTCCATATATGATAGGTCACCAGTCTCCCCACCTTCAAATTTTTATTAAAATCACATCTCCTCCAAGAAACCTTGCTGGATTAAGCCCTCCTTCCTCTTACTCCTTCTCCCTTCTGTTTCACCTATGACTTAGATCCATATTCTTTAAGCACTTGTATTCACCTCACTCTCAGTGCCAGAGCATTTATGTTCATATACATTCTTTTTCTCTTCATTTTAATCTATCTATATTATCTATGTCCCCCTCTAGACAGTAAGCTCATTGTGGGCAAGGGACATGTCTACCAACTCTGTTGTATTGTAAGACCTTAGTACAGTAAGCTCAGCACAAAGTAAGCACTCAATAAATACCATTGATTCACTGGTTGAAATCAATAGTGCCTCCATTTTCTTGTGTTATTTTGATATGGTTTTCAGTCCATATTTGTATAGAAGTGTGTGACTCTGGTTTCTCTCCTGACTGGGAAATGAGCTAGTAGTTCAATTTTTCTGTTACTCTCCCTATTACATATGTTGTGCTCTTTGTGACCTTATGGATGGTAGACTATAATTATGTGCTACCCTGTTGATGCTTGACCATTGTCAATACCTAAATTGGCAAACTTCACAACCCAGAGAGAGTCCCACAAGAATTTGAATCCCAATTAATTATAACTTTTCCACATGGGAGTGCAACTCCACTCCAGATTAACAAACTCTAACAAAAGTCTGGAATCTTAATTATACACAAATTATACCAAAAGATGGAAACACTGAGATGGGAGCTCATTGTTACATCCCCTAGAAGAACAAAAAAAATCTGTGAAATACCATATGACTCATAGGTTGGAACAAACCTCGACCGTACAGGTGAAAGAAATTTTCTGAATCCAAGACTGTACTGTTGCAATAGGAAAAGGACCCAAAGCAGCAGCATCTTCTCTGGAGCAACAATCAATCAATTAATCAATCAGTCATATTCACTGAGCATGTTAGCTTCTTGTGGAGAGAGACTGTCACCTCCCAAATACATCAGACGGTGCACATTAAATGCTATTTTGACTACTACTATGACTTTTAGTTGTACTAAAAGTCACTACTACTTTTAAACTCTGCAGAACACTATGCTAATCACTTGGGAGAGTACAACAGAGTGAATAGACATGAGGCCTTCCCACAAGTAGTTTACAGTCCAACAGGGAGCAGGGGAACTCTTTAGCATTAGCTTTAAGGCACTCGTTCACCTTGCCCTTTCCTATCTTCTGTCACTGATTTCCTACTACAACCCAGCGAACACACTTTGTTCTTCTAATGCCTATCTACTTACTGAAACTTGATTCCATCTATCTCCCCGCCAACCCCTTATCCATTCTCCTCTGACCTTCCTATACAACAGACTACCATTCTCCCAACCTTTGAAGCATTATTAAAATAATATCTCCTCTAAGAAGGCTTGCCTAACTAAACCCTCCTTTCTTCACTCCCTCCCCCTTCTGTATTGCCTGTGAGCCTGGATTTGCAGTCTTTAAGCACTAGATGTTTTCCTCACCCTCAACCTCACAGCCCTTATGTACATATCTGTAATTTATTCTAATGTCTAGCTTCCTCTTTAGACTTAAACTCCGTGTGGGCAGAGACATGTCTATTAATTCTGTTGTACTCTCCTAAGCACTTAGTACAGTGTCGTACCTGCAGTAAGCACTCAATATATAGCACTGATTGATTGATCGATAAGGGACACAGAATACAGCATCATTCATTCATGCTGTACTATTAAATGCTCTATGCACTGCACTCTTCTAAGAACTGGAAAAAAAATACAGATTTGAGAGTTAGACCCGCTGTCTGGCTAGCAAAGGGATTCTAATCTAAGACTAAAGGGGACAGAAGAGCCTGATATCAGCTTGGAAGGAACCTAAAGCATCATACCAATGAACTAACATAGAGGCAAGATAATGAGGGAAAACATTTAAAGATCAACATGCCTTAATAGAATAAATTACAGCCACAGAAACTTGGAAGTCTCTCTTGCAATACGAAGACATTCAAGTCCCACCCCACCGCAGAATACTTCCTATGAGTCTATTTGCTTCAGGTACCCAGGCATCCAGATTGAGGCAGGGCAATTGTTTCTCTCCTGCTTTGAGTTCATTGAGAACATCCTCGTGCCAATAAGCCTAAAGTAAAATAATAATAATACCAATCAGTCACAAGGGGATAGAGGTGCATATCCAAATCAGCACACATCTCTCTCCTTTATAGAACAAGGCAGACAATAGCTCTAGACAAACAGCCACCCTGGAGATAAACTGAAATTTGAATGAAACATCAGCCAGAATAAGAGAGGACACATATGTTGAAAATATGAAGCTTCTCCGTAGCTCTATTTATAGATATGTAATTAATAGATATTTGGATATATTTACTCGTAACTTAGTGTTCACTAAAACACTCTGTGTGCTATGCTAATATTTTGATTGAAAATTTCCTAATTGTTTTCCCTACCTATTTCATATTGCTTGCTCAGTGAAAAAGCAAGTAATGTGAATGAAACAGGAAATGAAACGATAGGTGATCATGAACATAAACCATGCCCTGGATCATTTTGTATGTTCTCTCTAGTAAATTCCTCAGGGATTCAAGCTCATGCCATTACAAGTGGAACAATGCAGTCCAGCACATCTCACTTTTCATTTAGCTCCAGGAGTTCAGATGAAATGGAAACCCTAGTTTTGTAAATCATGTAGATTCATTTTCCTTTAATATGTTCAGTAGCAAATCAGTGTTCACTTGCACCATAGGCATTGGGAATAATCACCATTATTTTAAACTAATCAGATATTTATAATAGAACTTCCAGAGAATCAAATTTAATCAAAAAAATTACTTCATTTTCTTACATGTGAATGAAGCATAAAGTTCAGTCTTTAGGTTGGTGAAGATAGCTCCTGGGGTCAACTAACCCTAATTGGTTTGTATCAAGTAGAAATTAAGCCACTGTCCTCCTCCTCCCATCTCCCTTCACCCTCCCTTCACCTCACCCACCCTCACCTTTCTCCTCTACGGCCAATAGATACTGCCACTAAACTTTTAGCCGTCAAGGACAAGGCCCGGCAGGCCAACAGCACGGCAAGAGATGTCCTCTCTCAGGTCAGAGACCTCAACAAGAATCTCACCGGCCTGAGGAACAACTACAACAAATTGGCAGATGATGTGGCCCAAACAAATGCTGTGGTGAAAGATCCAGTGAAAAACAGTAAGAAATTCTACTTTATTCCATGTTTGGCATTTACTTCTCCAGCACCCAATCCCAGCTATCCTCCCTCTCTAGGTTGTAAACTCAATGTGGGCAGGGAATGTGTCTGTTATATTGCTATATTGTCCTCTCCCAAGTACTTAGTACAGTGCTCAGCACATAGTAAGCTCTCAATAAATACAATTGACTGACACTGCCTGTATGAGAACTTGTAAGTACATCCACCAATACCACCTGTCCTTACTAAGGTGGTGGCAGCCAGGACAAAGATGATTAAAACTTCACTGGGTTTCTTTTTACAAAGGCTTTTCAATGCTGGAGTGTGGCAGAGTATTGCAGGCTACAGTGAATTCTCTGAGGATTAGGTCAATGAGATGCCCGAGCGGCTGAATCTACTACTAAATGAGAAGTCAGGAGGTTAACATCAAAGTGGTAGACACACGGGATCAACATATTAAAAGTTTGTTAATGCAAAACTAAAGACCTAGAGAAAGATTTTCAATTAACTAGAGAAGCAGTGTGCCTAGTGGATAGAGCACGGGCCTGGGAGTCAGAAGGACCGGTGTTCTAATTCCAGCTCCTCCACTTATCTGCTGTGTGACCTTGGGCAAGTCACTTAATTTCTCTGATCTTCAGTTACCTCATCTGTAAAATGAGAATTAAGACTGTGAGCCCCAAGTGAACTGTATCGAACCTGATTATTGTCTCTCTACCCCAGAGCTTAGTACAGTGCTTGGTCCATAATAAGCACTTAAAAAATACCATTGAAAAAACTGGATTCACATTATTTGTTCATTCTGTTTTCAAGCAGACCAATAGACCTCTAGTTGAATGGGCCCAGCTAAGGTTTCAGATAATATTTGATTTTGAACAAATGAATGTAACTGTTCCTTATGTATTTGTCAGAATTCTGAGGGACCTTTGCACCAGTTAACTATCAGTAGCAATTCAGTTGTCATTATGAACATAATGAGTGCCAATATTTATTTTATTGGGAGTGGAAAAAAACACTAGGTTTTAAAGTGGTTGTTTGAATATAAATTCTTACCAAACCAAGTACTAGGTTATTGGATAGCTGTGAGATTTACAGAAATAATACCTAACTTGCCAAGTGTCATCAATGGTCAATTATGGAATCTCTTTAAGCTATAGTTGCAGGGGTTGTCACATGTTCTATAGACTTTAGAAAATAATTCTGATCAAATTTCCCTTTTCTTTTCCTTTTTGCCTCCATGTTATACCTACAGAAATCAGTATGTATATTTTTATTTCCATTATGCTTTATTGCCTCTCTAAAATGCTTCTGCCTTGCTTATTGCCTCATTTGTGCTGTTTTGTGAATTAAATATTGAATTAATCTCAATACCATGGCCATAATTCTCTGCACATATTCTTTCTGAAAAGAAACTTTCTACACAGAAAAGAACTATATTTTGGTTTATTTTGATGAGTGCTTGTCATAATTTTGTCTTTTAAGATATCTTGGCTGCCTATTCCATCTCCCTATGGCTCAAAATGTGTTACTCCTCAGAAACAAAGACATTTCTTATTCAGAGAACAGACAGCTCTTATCTCAACTGGGTTTTAGAAGGGCTGTACTGGAACAGAATGATGAGTTGTTATGGGATTTTTTCCCCCCAAAGATCTCATCTGTAATCCCTTTATTAATGGGCCACCTCAAGTCCTGAGAGAATACTATTTGCATGAGAGGTGTTAGGTTTTAGTGGTTTAACTCAGAAGACAAGGAATCAGAGGACTTCAATAAGTTAACAATCCATACCCAAATAGAGCTCCTGGGTGCTTCTCTTACCTATAGCCTTTGAATTCATCTTTTTTAAGTACTGTCATCTTTTTGCTTGGTCACAGCCATCCACCACTAAATTATTTTCAGGAGCTTCAGGGAATACTGGAAAGTCAAGGGAAGAAAAAAAAAGAAAGGAAACAATAAACCACTGAAAGTTCACAAAGTCAGGTGAAATCTGCAGTTACCCTGAATATTAGGAAAGAATAAAATGGGGTCTTTATTTAGACTTGGAAAATGATGATTCAGGAAGGATTTTTTTTTTCCCTGCCAAATGTGTTAGTAACCATTGTCAATTGATCTGGGGTCATTTTAAACATTCCATCAGCATAGAATTACCGAACACATGAATAGTTTTGCTTAAGACTTGTTTTAATAATTAAACGAACTAAATGTTCTTTTTCAAATTAGGCTCGTTTCACTAACCTCTATTACCAATAATTCAGTGTCAAACATCAAGTACATATATTCAGAGTGTTACATAGAGTTCATTCCTGGGCATGGTGCCATTTAACACTTTCATCAGTGATGTGATGAGCAGGTCCACTGAGTTTCCTGATGGCAATAAATCTTATGGGTCTGCTAACACTTTCTGGAAATGCCTTATTAACCAGGAGTAGACTTATCCACTAGGAAACTGACACTGGTAAATTTTAGTCCTAAAATTGGGTAGTATGAAAATTATGATAAAATTAAAACCATGAAAAAGCTGAATTTAACACATTGAATTGTCTGATCCAAACTAAAATCCAGGGACATATTAATTAATTCATTAAATTCCTTCATTCAATCACACATATTAAGTGCTTACTGTGTGCAGAGCACTGTAGAAAGTGCTTGAGAAAGTACAGTACAACAATTAAGAGTGACAGTCCTTGTCCACAGCGGGCTAGGGGGTAGAGACAGACATCAATACAATTAAGCACACATTTCATTCAATAGTATTTATTGAGTGCTTACTATATGCAGAGCACTCATAAATAAAATTACAGATATATACATAAGTGCTGTGGGGCTGGGAGAGTGGGGAAGAGCAAAGGGAGCAATTCAGAGTGACAGAATGGAACAGGAGATTAGGAAAAGTTGGGTTTAGTCTGGGAGGGCCTCTTGGAGGAGATGCACCTTCAGTAAAATTTTGAAGATTGGGAGAGTAATTGGCAGATTAGAGGAGGGAGGGCTCTCCAAGCCAGAGTTAGGGCGTAGACCAGGGGTCAACGACAGGACAGGCAAGATTGAGACACAGTGAGAAGGTTAGCACAAGAGGAGCAAAGTGCGCAGGTTGGGTTGTAGGAGAGAAGTGAGAGAAGGTAGCAGAGGGCAAGATGATGGAGTGTTTTAAAGCCAATGGTGAGTTTTTGCTTGATATGGAAGTGGCTAGACAAACACCGGAGATTTTTGAGAAGGAGGTGACATATCCTGAACGTTTCTGTAGAAAAATAATCGGGGCAGCGGAGTGAAGTATGGACTGGAGTGGGGAGAGGCAGGAGGTTGGGAGGTCAGCAAGGAGGCTGATGCAGTCATTTGGGTGGGATAGGATGAGTGATTGTATTAAACGTGGTAGCGGTTTGGATGGAGAGGAAAGGGCAGACTTTAGTGATGTGAAGGTGGGACAGATGGGATTTGGTGATGGATTGAATTTGTGGGTTGATTGAGAGAGAGGAGTCAAAGATACTGCCAATATTACAGGCTTGTGAGACAGAAAATAACGAGGAAAGTTGCAACTAAACCTTCAAATCTGGGATTGTAGTCAATTGTAACTCAACTGGCGCTGGAACAGGTGTGACCACCTGCAGGGATTTAGGCATGATATTTGGCTGGTTTGGGCACTGAACCTGCTCACAGACCTTTTTCTCCCCACCTGCCCCTGTCCCCAGGGATATTTGATAGCAAATATGAACATTTGAGTAAAGTCAAGCCATTTAGATGACCTAAAGAAAGTGTAAGTACAGAATCTTATCCTTTTTTTCTTGTTTGACAGCTCATACCAAGCAAGTCTAGACATCAAATGCCACAGTTATGTCACAATAACAGTCTTCCAGTCCACAAACTCTTCTTGAGAATGTTGGGCTCTGACCTCTGCCTCCATGAAAAGTGGGATTAAAGGAATTGGACTTAAAAAATTTGTGCAGCCAAGGAGCACTGTGGAAGCATCTTCCTTGGAGGATTAAAAGAGGGCTAGATGGCCAGGTTTCAAATATAAGCTGATTTACAAGGAACCTAGTCTGAAGGATGGTGTTGGAGAAATTTTCAAGAATGTTCCCATCAGTTTGAGTTTATTATTAAAGCAGAGATTAGGCGCAAAGTCAAAAACTGGATTTGGCTCCTCATGCCATCTGCTTTCCATGTTACTTTCAGTCCTAATTAACAAAACAGTGATTTTGGTCTATCATTGTGCTGCTCTGGCTTCTATAAATCTGGGTTAATCACCTAATACTTTAACTATGCTTAGTAATGTCTAAGGAGCTGGGGGCAAAGTTTCATCCATCACCTATGTAGTATGCTGAACTGCCATCCTAATTCCTCTTGCTTTTGATTTTCGTTTCATGAAGTTGCAGATGCAGACGCCACTGTCAAAAACTTAGAACAAGAAGCTGATCGACTGCTAGATAAACTCAAACCAATAAAGGAACTTCAAGATAATCTAAAGAAAAACATTTCGGAGATAAAAGAACTAATAAACCAAGCCCGGAAACAAGCCAATTCTGTAAGCACTTTTTTCTCCTCAATGTCAGTGAGTTATTGGTGGTTATTGGGTGTTTTTTTTTTCTCATCAGTGAAGCTTTTCACTAATAGGCAAAGATCGGTTGGATGACTATAATGCAATTCTCCAGGCAAACTATGGAAATAGTAATGATTCCTAAAATCTTCTAAGGATTCAAGGTCTGATTAATGACCCTTTATTCTCAGAAAGCATAAGGAATTCTACAAAAAGAAAAGCCCTCATTAATTTTTCATTAGCATTTATAATTGGCCTGTATATTGGCATATAGGTCTTCAGGCATAAATAGGTTTATCATCACTCAATGGGGTATAGCATTCTAGCTTCTTGGGAAGGCACCTGGGTCTTAGAAATTACAATTCACTTATATTAGCATGATCATCACTATGTACTGGCCTCTTGATATGCTGTGAGTTTTTGTGGGTAGGAAGAGTCAGACTATAGGGAGCAAGAACTGGATTCTCTCTCTCCACCTTCAAAGCTCTACTAAAATAAAACCTCTTCCAAGAGCCCTTCCCCAACTAGGCTGGCAATTCTATTCATTCTCCTTTCTATATTACCTATGCCCTTAACATTAATAATAATTGTGGTATTTGCTAAGTGCCAGGCACTGTGCTAACTTCTGAGCAAGATATGAGATAAGTGGTTTGGACTCAGTCCCTGTCCCACATAGGGCTCCTAGTTTAACCCCCATTTTACAGATGAGGTAACTGAGGCAGAAAGAAGTCAAGTGATTTGCCCAAGGTCACACAGCAGGCAGTGGCAGAGCTGGGATTAGAACCCATGTCCTTCTGATTATCTGGCCCATGCTCTATCCACTAAGGCACACTGCTTCTCCCCCTCGAGATGTTTAGCGAGCTCCTGTGGGCAGGGAAGGTGTCTACCAACTCTGTTGTTCTCTTCCAAATGCCTAGTTTAGTGCTTCACTGATTGATTGTTACGAATTAAAGTTTGAACCAGAAATTTAAATACGTTCAAATTATGCCCCAAACCATTCCTATCTGTATGTTTTTTGAGGGGAAAAAATGAAATTATGGAGTTGGATATCAATGTGTCAATGCATCTCTTTCCTTCTTACACCTCTTTTCTTCTAAAGTAGTTTGTCTTAAATCTCAGTTGGAGAAATTAGGTCTGATATCCTGAGTACCCCTAAAATGCAGAGACTATGAAAAAACAATGTTAGACAGACATTTAATTTAAATGTAGAGTTATTTTTGTCTGTTGCTTTTGTTTCTGAGTGCGTGATAATTCTTTAAAATTAATGATCTAGTTACCCAATGGAAAATTACAGTAGAAATTCAATAGAGGTACTTATGGCATCCTCAATAATCTCTAATTGAGTTCACAATGAATAACTGGTAAATAACACTCTTACAAGAAATGCTCTGGGGATACCTAATGATTTTTGTTTTAGAAGTCTTATCCAGGAGTCACACTGGCATTAACTACAACTTGTAGAGCGAAAATTCCTTTAAATCTTTCTTTTTCATGGAATTTGCAGTTATTGGATTTTGTGTTCATAGAGATAACACCAGACACTCAAGTTGCATCTGTCCCTTAGGCAAAACAAATGCAATTGTAGCAAAAGTGTCCTACTTGGCCAATATACCCCTCCTCTCTTAACACTGACTCTGAGAGAAGAAATACTTCTTGTGAGAGCTCAAGCAACCACAACCTACTTCGGTGAAATGGAAACAGATTCTTATTGTATTTTTATCTCTCCTTATGCATTTGGCTGAGAAAATTCCTTCTTTATGACAGGAAGGTTAAATGTATGTAAAAGAAAGATCAAGCAATCAATGGTATTTATTGAGTGCTTACTGTGTGCTGAGCACTGTGCTAAGTGCTTGGGAGAGCACAGTACAACAGAGTTGGTAGAAATATTCCCTTCTCACAACAAACTTACAGTCTATAGGGAATGAATGTCTATTGTTGAATTCAATTCTTATTAAGGTCCATTTCCTAGCCCTCCATGGTCAACTGAAAATTATTAGTCAAAAGAAAAAGAATCCATGGATCAGTAAATTTAGCATCTGGAAATCTAGTAAATAATGCTGATGATCCAATTAAAAACGATGGATGGTATTTATTAAGCACTTACCATATATCCCAACTATGCTAATCTCTGAGGGTAATCAGGTCAGGCATACATCTAAGGGGGAGAAAGAACTTGTATTCAGTCCTTATTTTACAAATGAGGAAATTGAGGCACAAAAAAGTAAAGTGACTTGCCCAAGATCATACAGCAGGAAAGCTGCAGAACTGGAACTAGAGCTTATATTTCCTGACTACCAAACCCTTGCTCTTTCCACTAGGCCACAGCTGCCTGGTGATACTCTAAAAAAAAGGACCATTTTTATCTGAAAGTTTCCATGTTCTGCAATGAAATGTTCATTTTATTGCTTTTCCAACATCTAGAACAAATCTATTCAGCTCATTTTCAATTGTGCAACTATAGGGGAAAATAGAATTTCTCCATTGAAAGCCATAAGCAAAAAAGGTTGACTATTTTACTATAAGCATTCAATAATGACTGCATTTTGAAAGATGAGCTGTCATTTCAGAAGTCTTAATGAGGAGTTTTACATTTGTTAACTACAAAATCATCTTTCAAAATTGCTAGCTTAGGTAGCTCCTTAGGAAAATTTGCTAAATCCCTAAACTGATGAAAGTCATTGGAAAGGGTCACATTAAAAAGCCAATGAAGTAAGAATCATTAATTAACTTCCTATTGCTTGGAGTTGCATTTGTTAATTGGATGCTTCACAAAGCATCTTCAATGAGGCTGTAAAAACTAAACAGTATCACCTGTGGTTTTATGGAAGCGCTGCCCACACTTCAACAGAAAGCAGAACTCCACCTAAATAATGAATGGAAGGGCAGGAAGGTGTGGGTAGCTAATAGTGATGGTTGTTGATGAAAGCAGAGTGACACTCGGCGGCTTCTCCTTGGTATATCAGGTGCCTATTCAAAGGGTATGTGTAAATGCAGCCTCAGTTTTTTCCCTCTTGTTCTTCTTCAAGATCAAAGTCTCGGTGTCCTCTGGGGGCGACTGCATTCGTACGTACAAACCTGAAATCAGGAAAGGAAGCTACAATAGCATCATTGTCAATGTGAAGACAGGTGTTGCTGACAACCTCCTCTTTTACCTTGGAAGTGCCAAGTTTGTGAGTCCAATTTTCATTTTTTCCTTGGTTAGATGATTCCAATTACATTCCGATGCCCTACATTTTATAGGTGCAAAGAATAACTTAACATGAGAGAAGAGAAATGGTAATAGATTGCATTTAGAAGCCAGTTATAAAAAATGATACAGTTACACCCTTCTTTAAAATTAAGATGTGCCCTTAATACAGTGTTGTAAATTCAAAATAGTTGAAGACAGCATACTTGTCAGGAAGAAAGTTAACAATTCCAATGTGCATATGTGCTTTTACTTTAATTTGTTAATACCCCAGTATTTAACACACTTGCACAATAAAGTCTTCAAATACTATTTGTATTAGAATGTTCTTAGGCATTAATTCCACCCCTACCTCCCAAATACTAAAGAAAGCATATCTTGTACATAACTAATACACTGACTCACATCCTATAGATATTAAGTGATTGAGAATCACCATATAAAGCAAAGTTGTTCTAAAGCAAACTGGAAGGCGTAGCACTACCGCCATCTTCTTTGTCTCATTCTTATTTATTTAGACTTCTATAAGCCAAGAGATTTTAAGCACTTTATAACTGGATTCAGAAATTTTGTTACAACTTTCTGTTATAAGGCTCTTCTCATAGTGCTCTTTCCTGAGAGCACTACTCAACAGTACACTTTTACTTCAAGCTTACTGCAGAATTCTCCCTGACTTAAACACTTCCTTGCCTCTCCCTTTAAAGGAGTTTGACTGATTTGGACAGATTATGGTCCATATGCAATATCATCTCTATTCTCTTAGCCCAAACCATCACTTTGGAATAGGAAGTAAGATGCCACTTTGAAAATTAAGCACTTCATATGCCCAGACCCCTCTCAGGATCACACCTGGAGAGTTTCCAGTACTCAATCAGTCTCAACTTTGGGAGGGAGAGTCAAGCAGAGGCATCCCCATTCCATTCCTAGCTTGGTCAGTGGCTAGTGAGTGGAAGGCAATCTGCTACAACTCAAAACTCAACCTGTGCTGGGCAGCAGTGGCATGGGAGAGAGTCAAGGGCAGACACTCAAGTTTACTGCATGGAAGGAGGCAATGGTAAACCACTTCCATATTTTTACCAAGAAAACTCTACGGATAGACTACCAGAATGATTGCAGATGGAGGTGGAGTGTTCTGGGAGAGATGTGTCCATGGAGTTGCTATGGGTCGGAGATGCCTTGAAGGCATAAGACCCATAAGAGTGTGCTGAAAAGATTAATTATTGAGAATAATAATAATACTAATGTTGGTATTTGTTAAGCGCTTACTATGTTCATTCAATAGTATTTATTGAGCGCTGTTACAAATTGGTAACAGATAGAGACAGTCCCTGCCATTTGATGGGCTTACAGTCTAATCGGAGGAGACAGACAAGAACAATGGCAATAGACCGAGCACTGTTCTAAGCAATGAGGTAGATACAGGGTAATCAGGTTGTCCCATGTGAGGCTCACAGTCTTAATCCCCATTTTACAGATGAGGTAACTGAGGCACCGAGAAGTTAAGTGACTTGCCCAAAGTCACACAGCTGACAGGTGGGGGAGCCTGGATTAGAGCCCATGACCTCTGACTCCTAAGCCTGTGCTCTTTCCATTGAGCCATGCTGCTTCTCTTATTTCCATTACTTAAACATACTTACATTGTTATTTGATCATGTGACTGTTCCATTTCTAAGCATTATTTGAATATATTTGTAATCATTTTGGTCCATTTTTTAGAACTTTGGAATATGTTACAGTATTTTACATTTTTCCTCTGGGAACTATACTTTGTTTACTGTTCACTCTTCATTTTCATGGAGCCAATTAAACATTCTCATCAGGATCCAGCTGTACATTTCTTTTTTCTTTTCATATTGCATCCAAGTAGCGCAAACAGTAAGGAGAAAACAATACACAGGGTGATTAAACTTCGTCTATGGAGAAGTGTCTCTAAATTTAAAAGGTAAAAAGGGATAGTTTTATATATGGAGACAGCTAACTTTGAGTAGGTGAGTTTCTGCCCTCACTTGGTATTTCTTTTTTAAATGTGCTCTTTTGTAGAGTAGAGGTGGCTGCCTCATCAGAAATAGTGGTAATATTTGTGTTCTAAAAACACAAGAAAGGATGTTACAATTTATATCTTTATGTTAAATTTACATCTACATAAATATTAATTAAATAATGTTTAAAAAAGTAAAACTTTCATCAGGTGTCCAACTATTAAGCAAAATCCTCATGGAGACCTTCAAGAAACCTCATTCCAGAGTTTTTTATGAAAGTTTTATGTCTATCTTTCTTCTCATTAGACTGACTTTCTGGCTATAGAAATGCGCAAGGGCAAAGTCAGTTTCCTCTGGGATGTAGGATCTGGTGTTGGGCGTGTGGAATATCCAGATTTGACTATTGATGACTCTTACTGGTATCGCATCGAAGCTTCCAGGTAAGTAATTCTCACAATAAATGAGCTACTGAACTTTCTGGAGTCGTATAACTGTCTCCAGTGTTATGCTAAGAAACTATAAGTGAATTGTGTGTCTTCACAAGGCACACTGAAATATAGATTTGCTAATTGTGTAATTAATGTGATCATTACCAACAACCAGAGAGGTAGGCTTGAAAATTCCATTTTGGGGATCTCTCTACTATTCTTGAATTACCATCAGTCATCAACAGCATTTACCTAGTCCCTGTGTTGAGATAAATCCCATACCAAGTCAATAGGAGACCTATGAACAACTATGTAGCTTGATTCTTGCCCCAGAGAAACTTATAATCAACTGGGATAAATGACCACATTTAAATTGATCAAACCAAGCAGCATGGCCCATTGGAATGAGCATTGAACTGGGAATCAGGACACCCAGGTTCTAGTCCTAGTTCTTCTACTAGCTTGCTATGTGATCTTGGACAAGCCACTTAACTTCTCTGTTTCCTCATCTATTAAATAGGATAAGATATCTGGTCTCCTGTTCCCAAACTGTGTAACTTTTGTGGGGCAGGGACTCAGTCCAATCTGTTAATTTTGAATCTGTTCCTGCATTTAGCACCCCAGAAATGCTTAACTCATACCAAAATTGTTTTATACAATAGTTAGATATGAGAATAGAAATAGTAAACCCAGCAAAAACTCTGACTCCTTAAGAAAAGACTAATTCCATAAAGGTGAAAGGGGACTTAGGACTAGAGCTGAGGGTAAAAAAAGGTTTCCCCTTTGCCTCTATAGCCCTTGAGGCATGGCAGAAGGTTGCCCAATACCTTGGAAAGGGATTAAAGCTGGAAGTAAAATGGAGGCTCAGCATCTTGTCCTCCAAGGCTAGGAGGAAAAGAAGAAGGAAAATGTCACTGCCACAAACACCGTCCCTTTTCTTCTCCTTGTTCTTTGGGTCTAGGTGTGAACAATTCCTCTCACTCCTTTTGTTTTTTTTAAATTGTATTTGTTAAGTGCTTATTATGTGCCAGGCATGGTACTAAGCACAGGGTTATTTACAGGATGACTGCATTGGACCCATTCCCTTGTCCCGTATAGGGTTCAAATCATAATCCCCATTTTACAGATAAGGTAAATGAGGCCCAGAGAAGTTAAGGGACTTGCCTAAAGTCACACAGCAGACAAGTGGAAGAGCCAGAATTATAACCCAGATCATCTGACTCCCAGGCCCATGCTCTTTCTACTAGACAATGCTGCTTCAGAGATCCAGGCTCCAAAGCTCCCTCAGAAGGAGTTGCTCCCCGAGAAGGAGTTGTCACCCACCTCAGCCCCAGTCTGGCTGGGAGATACCCCAGGAATGAACAGGCATTAAAACTCCAGGCCACAGTAGCCCCAACCCTTGTAGCACCACACAAACACTGGATCTGCCTATCCTTGCCATGGCATGAGCAATCTGGTTCCATTGCCACAGCCAGGGCCAGCATATTCATGGACAAAAGGCCACTGAGGAGCTATATGGAAGCCTTTCTCTGTCCCTTCCAGCATAGCTGGTCAGGAGTAGCCTGAGAGGTGGCAAGCCCAGCCTTCTTGTAGATTGCCATGGTGTCCTTGGGTGGACAATGACAATAATAATGACAATAATTGTGATAATTGTTAAGCTCTTACTGTGTTTAAAGCCCTCTGTTAAGTGCTGGGCTCTAAAGGCTTATAAGACTGGACAGGGTCCCTGTGCCACACAGGGTTCCAAGTCTAAAGGGAAGAGGGAACATTTAACAGGCAAAGAAACTGAAGCATAAAGAATTAATATGACTAGCCTGAGGTCACATAGAGGGCAAGTAGTAGGCAAGTAGTAGAAGTAGAGCTGTAAACCTTATGGTTTACAGGGGGAGACACATTAGAATAAATTATGCATATGTACATAAATGCTGTGGGTCTGACAGTGATTTATAAGTGCCCGTGGCTCAGTGGAAAGAGCACGGGCTTGGGAGCCAGAGGTCATGGGTTTGAATACCGGATCTGCCACCTGTCAACTGTGTGACTGTGGGCAAGTCACTTTCTTCTCTGTGCCTCAGTTCCCTCATCTGTAAAATGGGGATGAAGACTGTGAGCCTCATGTGGGGCAACCTGATTACCCTGTACCTACCCCAGAGCTTAGAACAGTGCTCTGCACATGGTAAGCGCTTAACAAATACCAACATCATTATTACAGATCCAAGTGCATAAGCAACACAGAAGAGAGGAATAGGGGAAATGAAGGATTTTCCAGGAAGGCAGGTTAGAGGAGATATGATTTTAGAACCCACGGCTGGAACCCAAGATCCCTGACACCCAGGCCCATGCTCTTACTACTAGGCTTCTCTGCTTCCTTATTAAGGTTTTGTACTGTACACAGTATCAGCTGGACTACATGCTGAAGAAGAAGTGCCTAAATTTGAAAAGTTGCGATGCTGGCATTGCCATTATTTTGGCATCATTCTGTGGTCTTCAAAAGGAAAAATATTCACCAAATAAGATAAAGGGGAGAAAATGTAACACTTAAGTTTTATCACGACTATTTCACCCAGAAAAGCAAATTGTTTTTCATCTTAATTTAGCAA
Source organism: Ornithorhynchus anatinus (assembly GCF_004115215.2). NCBI lineage: Eukaryota > Metazoa > Chordata > Mammalia > Monotremata > Ornithorhynchidae > Ornithorhynchus > Ornithorhynchus anatinus. The sequence goes on along the minus strand of NC_041729.1, from coordinate 95,576,159 downwards.
AATCAGCATCTTGAGTAGGCGAGTTTTTTTAAATCAGAGTGAAATCCCCTAATGAATAATAATTGAATTCAAAAATGGGGAGGGAAAAAAAGCAACATGAAATTGCTTAAACACAGACTCATCAACCTATAAGTGAAGATATTATACCTGGGAATGGTTTCCCAACATAGCCTGGGAGTTTCCTTTACAGGAAAGCCACTTGAGCCGAATTGAATCCATGGTACTGGAGTCTGTCTCTGCTGCTTATTAATCAGAGGGTTGTTTATTCATGGTACACTTAATAGAGGAATAAAAGAATGTGTGAAAGAAAATATTAGAAAAATCTATAATGGGCTATGCCTTAAAGGAAAGGAGTCTGATGCTGGCAAAATTCTAAACTGCGAGTTAAATCAAGAGTAAATGGAAACTAGCTGATGTGTGGGCAAGCTTCCCACTTCTACCATTATGGCTGTTAACATGAATTAGGTGCTTGGCAGACTGTTTATTTTACTCTCTTAATTTCTAGGCCAGCGGAACAAGTCATTTTGTCATCACAGTATTGTCCTGTGCATTTTGAAATTAGCCGTGATTTGTACCAAGGGAGAGCAGGGGCCTCTGGAAGTTGATGTATAAACCTGACCCTAACCCATGCTCTGTCATTTTCTTTTCCATCCCTCTTCCCAATGCATGCTGCCCCAAAAGGACTGGGAGAAATGGGACCATTTCAGTTCGTGCCCTGGATGGACCTAAAGCCAGCATTGTGCCGGGCACCCACAGCTCAGCCTCTCCCCCTGGTTATACTATCCTAGATGTGGACTCCAATGCGATGCTGTTTGTGGGTGGCCTGACTGGGAAATTGAAGGTAATGTGTGCTGTCCTGCACTGATTGTATTTTTATTTACACAGAGTCTAACAGAGAACCAGCTTGATTTAGTGGGAAGGGCATGGGCCTGGGAGTCAGAGGACTTGGGTTCTCTCAAATAATCAATGGTATTTATTGAGATATTATTGAGTGCAGAACACTGCACTATACACTTGGGAGAGTAAAATACATTTGGTGGAAATGATCCAATCAATCAAATATATTGCGTGCTTACTGTGGACAGGGCACTATGCTAAGCACTTGGGAGAATACAACACAACAATATAACAGATACATTCCCTGCCTACAGTGATCTTACAGTCTGGATCCCTGCCCACAGTGACCTTATAGTTTACAGAGGGAGACACATTAAAATAAATTATGGATATGTACATAAATGTTGTGGGGCTGATGGTCAGGTGATTTACAAGTGCCTAAAGTGATTTGCAAGTGCAGATCCAAGTGCATAGGCAGCACAGAAGAGAGGAATAGGGGAAATGAAAGATTTGCCAGGAAGGCAATTTAGAGGAGATATGATTTTAGTAGGGCTCTGAAGGTGGGGAGAGTAGTGACCTGTCATATATGTGTTGCTGGTGAGTTAGATGAGATGAAGGTACTGTAAGTACATTGGCATTTGAGGAGCAAAGTGTGCTGGCTGGGTTGTAGAAGAAAATCATTGACATAAATAGGAGGGGAAGAACTGATTGAATGTCTTAAAAAGATGGCAAAATTTTCTGTTTGATGCAGAGGTGGATGGGCAAACATCGGAGGTTCTTGAAGAGTGGGAAGACGAGGACTGGGCATACTTTTAGGAAAAAATGATCCGGAGTGGAGTGGATCACTCCATTAAGGACTGGAGTGGGGAGAGAGAGAAAGCAGGGAAGTCAGCGAGGAGGTTGATAACAGTAGTCAAAGAGAGGTGTGATATATTATTGCATTGGCATGACAGCAGTTTGGATGAAGAGATAAGGGGAGGTTTTTGTGATGTTGTGAAGGAAGAAACCGTAAGATTTGATAACACATTGAATATGTAGGTTGAATGACACAGGAAGTGCTCAATAAATATGAATGAATTAGGGAGAGATGTGTTGAGGATAATACTTAGGTAAAGGTTAGTGAGATAGGGACAATGGTGATGTTTTCTACAGTGATGGAAAAGACAGGAGGACAGGATGGGAAGATGAGGAGTTCTGTTTTGTACCTATTAAGTTTGAGGTGTTGGCAGGACATCCAAATAGAGATGTCTTGAATGCAGGAGAAAATGTAAGACTGCAGATAAGGAGAGCTGTCAGGCCTGGTGAGGTAGATTTAGGAACCATCTGAGTAGAGATGGCAGTCGAAGCAAAGAAGATGAATGCATTTTCTAAGGAAGTGGGTGTAGATAGAGAATGGAAGGGTATCCATAAGAGAGCCTTGAGCATCTGCCACAGTTAGAAGGTGGAAGCAGAGAGGGAGACTGGGAAACTGAGAAGGAGCAGCCAGAATAATAGGAGGAGAACCGGGAGAGAACAGTGTCAGTGAGGCCAAGGTTAGTCAATCCTTCAAGGACAAGGGAGTGTCCAAAATATCAAAGGGAGCTGAGAGGTCAAAGAGGATGAGGGTGGGGTAGAGGGAAGAAAGTGCCTATTGTTTGCCTTCGAGAGGGCAGTTTCAGTGGAGCGAAAGGGGCAGAAGCCAGATTGAAGCAGGTTGAGGACAGAGTTGGAAGATAGAAGAGGTAGCAGGTGCAAACAACTCATTTCTAAGTTTGGAAAAGAACAGTCTCAGACAGATGGCAAAATAACTGGAGGGTGCAGTGGGTTTCCAGGAGTCTTTTTGTTTTGTTTTGTTTTTAGGATAGATGCGTATGTTTAAAAGCAGTGAGGGAAGGGCCATTGGAGAGTGAGCCATTGATGATGATGGTCAGAGGTAAAAAGGGATGGGGCAAGGGTTTTTAGTAAAATGCTAAGGAATTATATCAGAGGGAATGATGGAGAGGTTAGATTTCTAAAATGGTTGAGCTGTGTCCTCTGAAGAGATGGAAGAAAAGGATGAGAGAGTGGGTAAAGGGTTTTTATGGGGGATGGGACTGGGAACAAGCAGGGGAGATTTTAGGGAGTTCACGCCTATTACAATTTTGTTGTTGAAATAGCTGGCAAGGTCATCAGGGGTATGAGATGGAGGGAGCAGGGAGACAAGTTTTAAGGAATGAATTGTCAGAAACAGTTGATGTGGGTAATAGGGCAAAGGATTCAATAATATAGAACTATTGTTGCTGGGCAGTGAAGAGGGCAGAGTAATAGGTAAGGTTGAGGTTGAGATGGAATAGATCAGCCTGAAGTCTGAATTTCTGCCAACAGCTCTCCATGGGTCAAGCACAAGAGCAGAGGATGCATTCTGTGGAGGTGATCCAGGCCTGTGGATTGGTGGAATGAAAGTGACTAAGGGACACAGGAGCAAGGAAATTAGTTCAGTGGGGAGGGCAGAGTTGAGAAAGTGGATTTGTGCATCAAGAGGGTAGGTTGGGAAGAGAAACTAAAGGAGGTGTGATGGCTTGGGAAAATTTGAATGGGTCAAGAGATTGGAGGTTTCTGTGGGAGGACATAACACTTTTGTGAGAAGGGAATGTGTGGGAGAGGAGGTAAATGAGGAGGTTGTAACTGGAAAGTGGGATTTCAGCTTTGGTGAGATTAGAGAGATTTCAGCTTTGGTGAGGTTAGAGATTGTGCAGTGACTAGAGGTAATGAAATCAAGGTGTGTTCTAGCTGGTGAATGGTGGAGGTAGGATGGAGTAGGTAGTCTATGAAATTGATGAATGAGAGGAAGTGGGTGGCTAGGAGGCCTGTACGGACATTCACATGGATATTGAAGCTCCCCAGGATCAGTGCAGGATGGAGAAGGAAAGGAATGTAAACAAGACATCAAAATTGTTCAGAAAGTTGGAGGCCGGATCTGGGAGGAAGGGGTAGATGTTGGAGACCGGAAATCAGAATGGATGGTAGAGATAGCGGACCTCAGCTTCAAAAGAGGAATAAGAGAGGGTTGGAAGAAACTCCAGTGGTTTCCTATCCATCTCTGTATCAAACAAAAACTCCTTACCACTGGCTTTAAAGCCCTCAGTCACCTTGCCCTCTCCTGCCTCACCTCACTACTCTCCTACTAAAACCCAGTCCGCACATTTCACTCCTCTAATGCTAACCTCCTTGTGCCTTGATCTCATTTATCTCACCGCCGACCCCTCATCCATGTCCTGCACCTGGCCTGGAATGCCCTCCCTCCTCTCCCCTCTCCCCTCTTCCAAGCCTTATTGAAGGCGTATCTCCAAGAGGCCTTCTCTGACTAAGCCCTCCTTTCTTCTTCTCCCACTTCCTTCTGCATTGCCCTGATTTGCTCCCTTTATTCATTCTCCCTTCCCTCTCCCATAGCACTAATGTACATACCTGTAATTTATTTATTTATTTATATTAATATCTGTCTCCCCCTCTAGCCTCTAAGCTCACTGTTCATTCCAAGCACTTAGTACAATGCTCTGTACATAGTAAGCACTCAATAAATACTATTGAATGAATTGTGGGCAGGGATTGTGTCTGTTATGTTGTTTTATTGTACTCTCCCAAGTGCTGCTCACAGTAAGCACTCAATAAATAGGATTGAATGAATGAAGGGGAGAGATGTTGCAGACTCAAGCCACAGCTCCTCTGCTGGCCTACTGTATACCCAGGTATGTCACTTTACTTCTCTGAATATCTTTTTCCTCATCAGAAAAATGGAGATAATAATATATCCTACTTCATGGGATGAATGAATGAATATGGACAAAATGGGATAAGTAATGGAAAATTGCTTTGTAAAAATCAAAGCAAATTAAATATATTATTGCAATTATTTCTTTCTCTGAAAAAGGCAGACAATAGTAAAGCTCAACCTCAACTTGACAGCTTCTTAGCAGCTTGTATTAGAACAAAAGATCACTGTATTTAGAGATTTCATCAGGACCCTTCAACCTCTCCAATATGAGTGTATAGTTTTAAGCCTCTAAGTCTCAATCTGTGGTGAGACAGTTGTTGTTTTACCCTTACATGTGACATAGATTTTTCCATACTCTAGTTTCACAGTACTTTTCTGCCTGCCAAGTGTTCTTTTTTCATTCTTGTTATTTAAAAATCCACTCACGATTTCACTGAATTAGAAGGGTATGAAGTGGCATGGAGGTCACACTCACTACTAATTAAAAAATTTATGATTACTTTTGGGAATTACTATTGAAATCTTAAACTATCGAGCCAGGATCTGCCCCTGAAATTTTTCAAGTTGCTCCTCTGCTCCTCCTTATAGGTTAATGGTCTAAATATTCATAATCATTTCATGGAAGGTCAAGGAAAATTTCAAACTGCAAAGTTCCCGGATTTAAACCTCGTTATGCTAATGTCACAAGAGTAGATGTTGGTGGCATGACTTAACAGTCGAATGTGCAGTAGTGGATCATTCTGAATGTTACAGAACTGTTTAACAGTGAAGTCTCCAAACCTATTAGTGGCTGTGAAATAACAAAGCCCCATCTGGTTGTCTCAGGAAACACTGGCAGTCAAGGCCAAGAATGGATTTACTTGGCTCAGTTTGCTTTTAGTTCCCCCCTCTTAAAACCAAAAGAAATAATAATTTGTGTGGTATGTGATGAGAAGCAGTGTGGCTTGGTGAATAGAGCATGGGCCAGGGAGACAGAAGGACCTGGGTTTTAATCCTGGCTCCACCACGTCTGCTATGTGATCTTGGGCAAGTCACTTCACTTCTCTTTGTCTCAGTTACTTCATCTGTAACATGGGCATAAGAGTGCAAGTCCCATATGGGAGAGGGTCTGTGTCCAACTGGATTATTTGTATCCACCCTGGTGCTTAGAACAGTGCTTGTCACATAGTAAGCACTTAACAAGTACTATAATTATCTTTTTAATTATTATTAAGCCCTTAGAATGTGCCAAGCACTGTACTAAGCATTAGGGTAGATAAAAGGTAATCGGGTCCCATATGGGGTTCACAGTTTAAATAGGAAGGAGAACAGATATTTAGTCCCCATTTTACTGAGGAGGGAACTGAGGCACAGAGAAGTGAAGTGATTTACCCAAGGTCATACAGCAGGCAAGTGTCAGGGTTAGGATTAGAACCCATGACATCTGACTACCAGGCCCATGCTCTTTCCACTAGGCAAGGCTGCTGTGTACTATGTAAATACTGGGTCAGACCAAGAACCACCTAGTCCTATGATCCGTGTAAGATGAAGACACCTTAGTAGGAAGCAAATAGAAAACTGTCACCATACAAATTCCTGAAGCTGGGCAGTCCATGAAGTCATACAAGTATGTGTATGGAGACCATACTTGAATACCTCCTGACAGCATGGCGGGTGGGGCACTCACCAGATTTGCCATTCATTCCCTGGAGTTAGGAGCGGAAAGGAAAAAAAATCTTCTGGCAAGTGGGAATCAATCAATAAGTTAGTAGAATTTATTGAATGCTTACTATGTGCAGTGCTCTGTACTAAGCACTTGGGAAGCAGCATGACTTAGTGGAAAGAGCATGGGTTTGGGAGTCAGAGGACATGGTTCTAATTCTGGCTCCGCCACTTGTCTGCTGTGTGACTTTGGCAAGCCACTTGACTTCTAGGTGCCTCAGTTACCACCCCTGTAAAATGGTTATTAAGACTGTGAGCCTCACAAGGGGCAACCTGAGTACCTTGTATCTACCCCAGCGCTTAGAACAGTGCTTGGCACATAGCACTTAATAAATACTGTTATTACTATTGTTATTACGGTACAGCAGAATTAGCAGACACATTCCCTGCCCATTACAAGCTTACAGTCTAGAATGGGAGACAGGCATTAATATAAATAGTTTATAACATATAATTTAAAGATATGTACATCTTTACACCTGACAAACCAAACTGGGTGATAATACAATTCCTTTCTTCTTTAACCTCTGCTTCTAACTGTGAGGTGAGGGATGTTCTGCTCACAAATGACCTTCACACTGGTCTCTAGCAATGGAGTCATCAGGGAAAATTAGCAGCTTTCATACTCTGATGGTTTTTTCTAAGGTAGGGTGATTCTAATGTTTTTTTTTTAAATTTAGTATTTCCTTTTCCTCCAGCGATGCAGAAGGAGAAATGAAAAGGATTTTTCCTAGAAAGTCAGGGAATCAAGAAGACTCCTTACACAAAGGAACGGGTGTAAAAGGAAGTCTAAGTCCTAATGGATTTATATTTAGCACCACACTTAATACAGTGTTCGACACACTGAGGCTACAAATGCACAAGTATTATTTTTATCATCATCACACTCATATGTCAATCTCACAATGAAAGAGGTGATATAGAGGTTCCATCCTCCATTATTTTGTTTTTTTCTTCACTTGAAAATCCCCTCATTAGAAGTGTAGTGAAACAAAGCGAAACAAACAAAAAAAATGTATTCACTGAGTGCTTCCTGTGTACAGAACACTGTACTAAGCACTCGGGAGAGTACAATTTAGCAGAATTGGCAGACATGTTCCCTGCCCACAATGAGCTTACAGTCTAGAAGGGAGACAGACGTTAATATAAATGAATAAATTATGGTTATGCACATGAGTGCTGCAGGGTTAAGGGGGAGTGGATAAAGAGAAAAAATTCAATTCCAAGGGGTGATGCAGAAGGGAATAGGAGGAGAGAAATGAGGATTTAGGGAAGGCCTGAAATCAGAAATTTTAATTTAAAATTTAAAATCAGAAAGTTTAAAAAGGCTTAAAACACTAAGGGGGTTTCAAGCTTTAGGCTATGAGCTCTAACTTATAAGGCAAACTAGGTTTCTGTTGGAGACATTTTGCCTAGGACCTAGCATCATATTGCAAAGATGTCCACATACAGTGGAATTTTGACTGTTTGGCAGAACAGGAGGTAAGCAAGGTCCTGCAAATCCTAAATCCCACTCTTGGGATTATATAATTCCCATCTGTGCTGCCACCTAACATATATTCCTGTATGAATATTGAAACCAAAGACTTCACAGTACATTCCTCTTTCTTCCCAAAACCCCAGCCCTAGCTTCAAGTAGCCAAACACAGCTACAGGGATTCTCTCCGATGTTCTAAAGATTCCAGAAATGCCCTCACAGAAAAAGGGTAGTGTGATTGAAGCCAGTTACGGGGACTAGCATCTAAATTAGATGCTTGTGCCTTTCTGCGCCTCTCCCTCCTGTCCCACCTGTGTGTTCTCTCCCATCTCTTAGTGCAGTGTTCTGCACAACATAAGCACTTAAAAAATAGCACTAATACTACTGCTAATAGTAGTTGTGGTTTTTGTTAAGTGCTTACTGTGTGCCAAGCACTGTACTATATGCTAGGATGGATACAAGCAAATCGGATTGGACACAACAGTCCCTATCCCACCTGGGCTCACAGCATTAATCCCCATTTTACAGATTAGGGAACTGACACACAGAAAAGTTAAGTGACTTGTCCAAGATCACACAGCAGACAAGTGGTGGAGCCGGGATTAGAACCCCAGTCTTCTGACTTCCAGGCCCATCCTCTATCCACTAGGCCACATTACTTCTCTACAGGGGGGCCACATTACTACTACAAGGGAGCTAAGTGTGAAGAACTGAACAATCTACCCTCAAGTCAATGAGAGTTGTTTCTATCCAATGGTGGCAATGAGATTGCCCAAAATCAATCAATGAAATTTATTGATCACTTTTTACATGCGGAGCACTCAGTACAATGCAATGCTGTTGTTAGGTACAATTTCTGCCCATGAGGAGCTTGTTACCTAAAGGGACACATGGAGAGAGGGGACCCCATCAAGCTAAATTCTGACACATGCAATATTTTTTTCTGGTTGCAGAAAGCTGATGCAGTCAGAGTCACTACCTTCAATGGCTGTATGGGAGAAACGTTCTTTGACAGCAAACCCATTGGGCTGTGGAATTTCCGCGATAAAGAAGGAGACTGCAAAGGATGTACAGTCAGGTTGGTTTGATTGTCTCTCCCTTGGTCCTGTCCTCTCTGTCGAAAAGATTTTCATGCTGAGCTCTAAGCTCCAAGGATCTTCCAAACTCCTGGACTATCTTTGTTTCCTGTCAAATATCATCACAGTACAATTCTAGCACATCATAGTATACTTCACAGTATAATGCAAATTTCCATTGTGTTTGAAGATTTTATTCATTTGGACAGATATGGCTGGAAAGACCTCTGAATGACTGCTGGATTCTTCACTGAACACACAAAGGCTCCTCCTTAGTTGCATTATTGTACTGGATATTTTAGGGCTGTTGGAAATTTTCAGTTCTGACTTTTGATGTCTCTATATTCTCAAATCTCCAGCTCTAAGAGAGTCACATTCTTGTTTGTGATGTTCAAGACTGGAGATTTTCATTTGACTCTTCTAATAATAATAATTCTGGTATTTGTTAAGCACTTACTATGTGTCAGGCACTCTTCTAAGCATGGGGGTGGATACAAGCAAATGGGGTTGGACACAGTCCCTGTCCCAAGTGGAGCTCACAGTCTTAATCCCCCTTTTCCAGATGAGGTAATTGAGGCCCAGAGAACAGAAGTGACTTGTTCAAGGTCACTCAGCAGACAAGCGGCAGAGCTGGGATTAGAACCCATGATGTTTTGACTCCCAGGCCTGTGCCCTATCCACTACACTATGCTTCTCTTCTGAAAGGTTAATGCTCTTGGTCTTTTTCCTTTAGTGAGACTGGTTTGAAGTGAAGTGGAAAAGTTTGAAGGCATTTTTAATTGCCCCCTCCCATTTGTGGTAAATCATGTAGCCCTAAAGAGGGATGGCTAGTAATCAATCAATTAATCATATTCATTGAGCCCTTACTGTGTGCAAAGCACTGTACTAAGTGCTTGGGAGAGGACAATATAACAGATACATTCCCTACCCACAGTCAGCTAATAATGGACCATTTACCATAGCTTAACCTGAAATCGAGAGCCAAGAAGGAAATGAGAAAGTTTAACAAAGGCACAGCTCATTAATCATAGAACATGATAATTACTGTTCCTGAAAATGTATTAGACAATGAATATGAAGGCTCTGAAAATCACCCTTCTGGTGAACATTAGCTGTAAAACATCCTTGAACCATAAGCCTGTGTCCTGTTAGAACATGCTAATGAACGATGCATTTCTAATGCAACTTTAGATTATCTAACAAGGAAGTGGGACATGCAAGACAGCTGTAATTCTCTCTTTCTGTGAACTTTGCTAAATTAAATCTTGTTCCCAGCAGAACTGGCACAAATCATTTTGGGAAGCTACAGGAAATGAGGGTCTCTCTCATGCATGCAAGGCTAGGGTGACTCAGAAGTCATTACTGAGAATACCTGGTATTGGTGCTTGAAAACAGGCTGGAGGCATGTAAATGATAATGAAGGTATTTATTGAGCACCTAATGGGTATAATGCACAATGCGAAGTGTTTGGGAAACTACAACTGAAGCCTGAGAAATGACCTTTCCTACCTTATACTCTCTCAGAAGACAAACATAAAAATATAAATTAGATTAATTTGAATAAATAACTATACAGTTGCAGCATGGCCTAGTGGAAAGAGCACAGGCCTGGGTGTCAAGGGACCTGTGTTCTAATCCCAGGTCCACCACTTGCCTGCTGTGTAACCTTAGGTAAGTCACTTTACTAAAGTGAGGTAAGTCTGTGTCTGTTTTGTCACTTGTAAAATGGGGGATCTAGACATAGTCTCCCTCCTATGTAAAATGTGAGTTCTGTGCAGGGCAGACACTGTGTCTGATGTGATTAGAGAAGCAGTGTGGCTTAATAGATAGAGCATGGGCCTGGGAATCAGAAGGACCTGGGTTCTAATCCCAACTCCACCACTTGTCAGCTGTGTTACCTTGGACAAGTCACTAAATTTCTCTGGGCCTCGGTTACCTCATCTGTAAAATGGAAATTAAGAATGTGAGCCCAATGTAGGACAGGGAATGTCTCCAACCTGATTGACTAGTATCTACCCCAGTGTTTAGAACAGTGCTTTGCACATAGTAAGCGCTTAACTACCATTATGACAATGATGATTATCTTCTCTCTACTCCAGTGTTTAGAAAGTGCTTAGCTTATAGTATGTGCTTAACAAAGACCAGAATTATTATTATTTTCACTGTTGTTATTTTAATTAAGCATATATATTCAAATGATGAGTTTAGGTAAAAATAAATAATGTAAGTGCTAGAGATAATTTTAGGGTTAAAATACCTTTGGGACCTTGAGGCTTGATCACAGATAACTTGTCAGAGGAGGTGGGATCTTGGGAGAGTTTTTAACGTGGGAAGAATATTTTTTTTGGATTTGTTGGAAGAGGGAAGCTCAAGTTGGGAAAAGAGTGTGTGAAGGGAAGGAAGTGGGAATGTTGCCTGAAAATAGAACAATTAGAAGGTTTGCTTGGATGAAATAAAGTGAGCGAGAAAGATAATGTGGAAGATGGAGAAATTTGATAGAAAGCTTTGAAGCCAATTATGAGGAGTTTGGACTTGATATGGAGGGAGATGGGGAGCCAGTGGTGATTTTTGAAAATGGGGAGTGGTCAGCTGAAGGATACATCAAGAAGATGCAGCTTGCAGGAGCAGGAGGAAGCTGGGTGATGCAATCATCAAGCTGTGATGTTACAAGGGAGGAGAGGGGGCAGTTCCATCCACCGTTCTCCTCACAGACTCTGATGACTCCTGGCACATTCCAATGTTTGAGCAAAGATGTTGCTGATCAGAGCCAGATGTGTACCACGGTGGCCCTGGTCGACTGACCTGGGTCCCAACCCGCCAGGTGTTTTCCCAGTCTACTGGTGGGCGAGTCGATCCCTGTATCCAGGTCTAGTTTCATGGATGTCTCCGTTGAGCTCCTCCTTACACAGGTTAGCCCTGTGGTCCAGGGGCCTAGTATTGAATCAGATTGAGTCCTCGTTGGTCTGGGCTCCTTTTCCCCAGACAGCCAAAGATCTCCAGAGCAGCATTGTGATGCATGCCGGAAGGGCAGAGGATGCCAATTTTGTTGGCAAATATGCTGGTTGAGTTTTCTGGCTGTCAGACCAGCATGTCACACAAGCTCTAAAAGTCACTCGCTTTTTTAATGCGTCAGATGAACAGAGACAAGTTTTGATTCCATTGAGCGTCCTTGTGCGGGGGCACAGGTCTGTGATGAAATGGCACAGGCCCTGGAAAATATAAAGCAGACACTTCCCCTCCCTTTTTTTCTCAGGACATTTTCCATCCCAGATCTGAGAAAAGATGTGTTGGAGGTCTCAGTTGGTCTTATATGAGAATGCTATATGATGCTAGTCGGTAAAATCTGAACTGGCAAATGTTCCCATTTTCGCTTCATCATCATTAACGTCCACATCTTCCTAAGTTAGTTCCTATGTGTAAAGGTCCACAGGGAATATGGCACTTTGGAAATACTAATATGCAGGAACTATCCAATTTCTGTACTCTGGACTCTTCATTCTCTGCTTCCTGTGGAACCCTTGCTCCATCATGGGAAAACTCATCTTTGTCCTTGACTTGTTTTGGACTTGGTTGCTGCTCTTCCTCACCATTACTAAGGCATAGTTCTCACCAGATGACGTTAGCCCCTGCTGTTCTTTATCACCTTCTTGCTCTTTTCCCTCCCTGCAAAACAGTGCTTTCCCCCTCAGAGGCTTACAGTCTCTTGACCCCCTCCACTTCTTCCAAGCAACCATGCTCCATTTAGACTCCCTATTCAGCCTCTCCTTTCTTGTAGCACAAATCCTCTCCTCAACTCTGCCCTCTCCTCCAAACTCCTTTCCACTGGCTTTAAAGCACTCAATCACCTTTCCCCATCTTATCTTACCTCACTGATTTCCTTCTTCAACCCAGCACGCTCAATTTGCTCCTCTAACTCCAACCTACTCACTCTACCTCTTGTCTATTTCGCCAACAGTCCTTTGCCCATTCATTCCATCGTATTTATTGAACTCTTAATGTGTGCAGAGCACGTCCTGCCTCCGGCCTGGAACTTCCTCCCCATTCATTGCTGACAGAAAATCACTCTCCCTACCTTCGAAGTCTTATTAAAATCCCTCTCCTTCCAAAGGCCTTCTCCTACGAAGCCCTCATTTGCTCTACTCCCTCTCTCATCAGCATCACCCTTGCACGGATATATGTACCCTTTATTCACCTCACCTTCAGCCCCACAGTACTTATATAAATATCCATAATTCATTTTGTCTATCTCCCCATCTTGACCATAATGTCCTTTAGGGCAGGGAACATGTCTCCCAAATCTGTTATATTGTACTCTCCCAGGTGATTAATACAGTGCTCTACACACGTTAAGTGCTCAGTAAATACTATTGATTGATTAAAATGCTGCTCCCTGTGCCCTTGTCTCTTTGCTGATTTCGCACCACCAACCCCCCCAGCCCTAAATCACCTCCACAGCACACTTCCTCCATTTCTGCATTCATGCTGCAGAGCCCTGTAGGAAATCTGGGCACCAGGCCAACTTCCGTCATCTCATATTCATTCTTCCCTGCTCCCACTCGAACCTCTCCTCTGCTTGGCAATGCTATTCCTCTTCCTTTATGGACTCCTATGCCCACTGTCTTCATCAATAATTCCAGAACTTTAAGTGCTTCCTGAAATCTCCAGTTTACTAATATTCACCCTCTCCCACCCAGATGACCTTGCTCACTATTTTGTTGCATCTGTTGAGAGTTTGAGATGCTGCCTATTATATTGGACTTAATCAATATTTAGGAAATCCTGACAAGATAATGTGGAATTTCTTTTTTCTCTAGCCCGCAGGTGGCAGACAGCGAGGGCACAATACAGTTTGATGGAGAAGGCTACGCTGTAGTGAGCCGCCCGATACGCTGGTACCCCAACATCTCAACTGTCATGTTCAAGTTTAGGACCTTTTCTTCCAATGCTCTACTGATGTATCTCGCCACCCGAGACTTGGTAAAGATCAGTCCACACGAGCAGGCTTGAAGAAGCACAGATTAGTTTTGTTCTTTTCATCGGCGTTTTTCAAAGAATTCTAGGTAGCAGCCAAAGTTGTTGATGCCACTAGAGGACAGAGGAGTTTATAGGTTCTAATCCTGGATCTGCCACTTGTCTGCTGTATGACTTTGGGCAAGTCACTTCATTTCTCTGGCCTTTGGTTATTTCATCTGTAAAATGGGAATTGAGACTGTGAGCCCTACATGGGACAGGGACTGTGTCCAACTATTTTTGCTTGTATCCACCCCAGTGCTTAGTAAAGTGCCTGGCACTTGATTAATTATGGTCTTTGTTAAGCACTTACTATTTGCCAGACACTGTACTAAGTGTACTGGGGGGGATACAATCAAATCAGGTTGGACACAGTCCCTGTCCCATGTGGGGCTCATGGTTTCAATCACTCATTCAATTTATTTATTGACCGCTTACTGTGTGCAGAGCACTGTACTAAGCGCTTACCCCATTTTACAGATGAGGTAATTATAACAATGATGGTATTTGTTAAGCGCTTACTATGTACCAAGCACTGTTCTAAGTGTTGGGGTAGATACAAGGTAATCAGGTTGTCCCACATGGGGCTCACTGTCTTAATCCTCATTTTACAGATGAGGAACTGAGGCACAGAGAAGTTAAGTAACTTGCCCAAAGTCACACAGATGATAAATGGCAAAGCCGGGATTAAAACTCACCTCTGACTCTCAAGCCCGTGCTCTTGCTACTAAGCCACGCTACTTCTCTACTTGAGGCTCAGAGAAATTAAGTGACTTGCCCAAGGTCGTACAGCAGACAAATAGCAGAGTTGGAATTAGAACCCATGACCTTCTCACTCCTAGGCTCTTGCTCTATCCACTATGCCATGCAGTTCCATTTATCAAATACCATCAACATTATTATTATTATGAGTTTCCCATGAGAGCCAGGTCCAGAGTAATTGTGTATGGATCTATGATTACGAGCCAGGTTGCTTAACTAATGCAATTGTTTCCATTATGCTGTGGACTCCTAGCGTCTCCATTCACAGCTAGTTGGTCAATTTCATTTCATCTATTCAGTAGTTATTGACTCCCCTCCATCCCCCCCCCACCTCTGAGTGCCGAGCTCTGCTCTAGTTACACTAAAGCTAGAATAAAAGGAAAAGGCCTGCTGTCTGCCCTTGAAAAGCTTATAACACAAGATGGAGATATTTACTCCAAAGGATTTGCTGGATAATTTCTCTCTCTCTCCCCCATTAGAATGTAAACTCCTTGCGCTCAGGAACTACTCCTGTTTCTTTGATAGTCTCGCAAGTACAGCCCTCTTAATGCACGAAGTATTTGATAAATACTACTGATTTACTATTTTTGTATGGTTACACTAAGAATGATGAGTTACAGTTGCTTCCCACTCTCCTACATAGTGCCCTTTCTGCCCCCTTAACATATACACAACACACACACACACACACACACACACTCAAACAAAAGCCTTATTGGGTTCCTTTTCCAGTGTGACATGTTGAATTGCAGAAATGAAATGTTTACTTTTTCATGAATCCCTAATCCACAGGCAGAGCAAGAAAAGCCCTCTCTTTCATGTGTCTGAATCCATGGTGTTTCTAATGTTAACAGAAAGACTTCATGAGTGTAGAGCTCACTGATGGGCATATAAAAGTCAGCTATGATTTGGGCTCCGGCATCGCTTCTGCTATGAGTCACCAGAACCACAATGATGGAAAATGGAAATCCTTCACCCTGTCCAGAATTCAAAAACAAGGTGAGTCTGAACTGTGAAAATCCTTTAAGGGTCTTAGTGATCCCATCCAGGACAGCTAACCCTCTAATCAGGAGGCAAATCACGTCCACAATTGCCAGTATCTGGAAGTTCCTTGCAAAATTGATAGAGTAACATCTTTTGCTTAGATTACAGGTCATTTGGGTTCGATGGGGCTGATTGAAGTGTCAAATAGCTCTTCTGTCATTTTCTTTTAAAACTGGCAGCTTAATTTTCTGATAGAAGCCTGGCTTACAACTTGGGAAATGACATTCTCTAGAGTAGGATTGAAAATTATTTTTTTCATGCAGTGCTATCAGGCTGCAAAGCTCATGAGAAACCAAGACAGAAGGGGCAGATTCAAGAAAGACAAGTCTGTTCTCTGGCTTTCACAAACCTCTTTCCCAAACTGAGTCTGGCTCTCTCAAGATTCTTGTGTTTAAATCAGTCAAATTTAGACTGTGAGCCCATTGTGGGCAGGGATTGTCACTCTTTGTTGTTGAATTGTACTTTCCATATGCTTAGTATAGTGCTCTGCACACAATAAGTGCTCAATAAATAAGAATGAATGAATGAACGATGGTAAAGTCATGGAGAGGGCAGGATTTGGGTGGGAAGATGAGGAATTCTGCTTTGGACATGTTACATTTGAGGTGTTTACGGGACATCCAAGTACAGATGTTTTTGAGGCCAGAGTGTATACAAGACTGCAAAAGAGAAAGATCAGGGCTGGAAATGTGGTAGGCAAGTGGTTAAGTTGGAGTGCCTACTCTGTGCAGAATTCTTCACCACAAATATGGGTGCATACAATAAATGTGAGAGCTATGCCCCCTGTCCTCAAAGGGTTTACAATCTGCCAGATTCAATATGGGGGCTTTTTCTGTGCCCCTCGACCCTACCCCCCACTCCCACCCCTTTTCTCTGAGCTCTCTCAAACAGTTGTAATTGTTTTCTTTTATGCTTCCTCCTCTATTTCCGTACACCTATTTTTTGGTTCCTTTCTTTACCCCCTTCTAAACACCCCTGCTAAGCACACTTCTACCTACAACCTTCTTCATTTTGGCTGGCTGTGCAGTGTTCATCCTCTATCTCTCCATACGTCTGAATAGTCTCGTTTGTCTCCTATACTGTCATCTCTCTAGAGCTTTGACACTGATTTGTGTTCAGACCGTCAATCTCTCATTCCATCCAAAGATAAGCCCGTCTCTTAAATATATCTGCGGCTCTCACCTCCTCCCCAAATGGGTCCTCCATCAAAAACCAAGTTTCTTTCTGTGTAAATTCGGTTTCCCTACCTGTGCTTTCAGTTGTTCCCCAGGGTCTTTCAAAGCCATTCCTTCCTAAGAGCCTCATCTTCATTTGTCACAGTTAGTTCCCATGCATTGAAAGCTCTCTAGATACCTAAGCTCCCTGTGAAAGCTATCTGTGTTTTTCACTTCTCTGTGGAATTCCTCTGTTCTGCTTTCCCTTTGTCAACACCATGTTTTTGTCACTAAGTATGTCTGTACGGAGGTTGTGAAGGCCAGAAAGGATAGATCAGACTTGTAAATAGTTTTACAGGTCTGGCAAAAATTACACTTGACACATATAATTTCTGTAGGGCCCTTATTTCTCATCAACTCCTATCTCTATTGTTTCCTGCATCAGTGGATAGGGTAGACACAATAATAATAATAACTGTGGTATTTGTTAATGATGATGATGATATGTGTTAAGCACTTACTATGTGCCAAGCGCTGTTCTAAGCACTGGGGTAGATACAAGGTAATCAGGTTGTCCCACACGGGACTCAGAGTCTTCAACCGCATTTTACAAATGAGATAACCGAGGCACAGAGAAGTTAAGTGACTTGCCCAAAGTCACACAGCTAATAAGTGGCAGAGTCAGGATTAGAACCCTCGACCTCTGACTCTCAAGCACGTGCTCCTTCCACTAAGCCATGCTGCATTAAGTCCCTCTAGACTGTAAGCTCATTATGGACAGGGAATGTATCTGCTCATTCTGTTGTAGTGTACTCTCCCAAGAACTTAGAGTAGTGGTCTCTAAATACCAATGATTCATTGATTGATTATTGATTGAGTGAAGTACTCATTACTTGCTAAGCGGGGTTCTGAAGTTCTGGAATAGCTACAAGATGAGGAAACACAGTGACACAGAGACACAATGAAGTTATGTGATTTGACCGAGATTACATAGTAGACAAGTGGTATAATTAGGATTAGAACCCAGGTCCCCTAGCTTCCACTAGGCCAAGCTACTTTCCATAGCCAAGTGAAGCAAAACTTGAATTCTGCCAAATTCTAAGGCTATTCACTAATGCAGATTCCCTCAAAAGCTAAACAAATAGGAAAAAGGAAAGATGCAGATGCATTCAATTTATTTAGTGTCACTGCTTGATTTACTATTTCTGTTTTCTTCTAGGCCCATGACATTTGTGGCACATTTTAACTTCATAGCTAGGGAAGAGCTGGAAGTTTTCAGCTGAACAAACATAAAATAATTACATGTCCTGGCTTAGCTGAGGTGACTCTAGATTTTCGTAGCCTATCCTGGTTGGTTGTAAATTGAAATAGGTGTTTTAGAATTAGGGTTCTCCCATTTTGGCTGGTCAGCCTAACATTTACTGCCTCTCACCCACTTTTGCTCATTGGACTTCCCCACCAGCTTGGAGAATGAGCAGTCCTCAGGCAGGTTAGTTCCCACAGCATTTTGGGAATGTGATAAGTGGAGGTTGACCTAAGTGGCTCTTCAGTTTCTTACAGGCAATGAAAAGCATCTTGCACTCATAATCAACAACAATAAAATTTATTGAAAGCTTACCATGCAACTCTGTACTGGGTGCTTGGGGATAAAAATGGGACCACTCCCCTTAAAGGGCTTGCAATCAAATGGGGAAATCATTAAACATAATTAATGAAATAATAATCATATTTATTGATGCTTAAAAGAGTGCAAGCAGAGATACATAATAAATGCACAAGGATAAATGAATCAGTATCAAAGGAATAAACAAGTAAGTGTAAAAGAGTGCTGAATTAGAGGAAGGGAAGGCATGACTAGACAGATGACGATGAAGCAGCGAATACTTCCTAGAAGAAGTGGCATTTTAGAAGAGGAGGGATTTTAGAAGGGGAGGGTTGGGATTTGGCAAATCTAAGGAGAGGAAATGTTCTTGGGTTGGTGGGAAAGGCATGAACAGTGGGTCAGCAGAGTTGCAAAAGTTAGAGCAGTGGATAGAGACTCAGCTAATCAATTAGTCAATCTTATTTGTGTATTAAACGATTGGCAGAGTACAATATAAAACAGCTGGTAGACGCATTCCCTGCCCACAAGATGCTTACAGCCTAGATACATGGTATGTTATTCTAGATACATTGTAGATAGCTAGATATCATATTATGCATCTATCTAGACCCATGATACAGTGTCTCCTTTAGAGATCTTGAATCTTTGGGAGTTCATTACAACTCCAAGGATATAGTTGGACAGAACAGATCTAAAGGCTTTAAGAGAAACTGGGTGGGAAGTTCTCGGTGTCTGTGGAAGTTGCTGTTGCCATGGGTGAATATTAAGAGAAAATTATTATCGATTCAAATTGCAGTGGGGATAATGATAAAGAGGATGGGGAAATCAGATACTGGGTAATAAGGTGAAAATGTTGCTCTTGAATCAAATATGGAATCAAGAGGTATTCATCAAATTGCCAATGTACTAAATATATTTTTTCCATTCTATTGTAGCCAATGTATCAATTTTAGACATAGAAACGAACCAGGAGGAGAATGTTGTTACTTCCTCCTCAGGGAATAACTTTGGTCTTGACTTGAAATCAGATGAGAAGATATATTTTGGTGGATTGCCTACACTTCGAAACCTGAGGTAATAAGGTTCAAAGCTGTATACGAGAATTGAATTGTGTACGCTTAAAATTGAGTATGTTTTGACAGATTTCTGGGCGGCAATGGTATCTGATGCTGTAGAAATTCTGACATCTCATCCCTGATTTGATAATAATTTATTATGACTTTAATAATATCCTATAACCTTGGATTCCCTGAAAAATTTGTAAATTATTTCAATAACTACAATCCAAAAGTATTAATTGAGCACCTAATGGACTAAGCGCTTGTTAGAGTACAGATGGGTTAAGGATACAATTCCTGTGCTAACTTCAAGGAATTTACTTCCCAATGAAAGTGTTTACAACCGAGAACTTGAGGACAACAATAGACCTTAAAAGGATAGTCTTGGAAACCTGTGGATGAATTTGATCTCCTGTTATTTACCCTATTAATTTGCCATCTTATTTCTATAATTCACTTGATGAAAGAGTGATGAATCCACTTCAGCAAAGTGTAGAGAAGCAGCATGGCCTAGTGGAAAGAGCATGGACCTGGAGTCAAGGGACCTGCCTTCTAATCTTGACCCTGCCCTCCCTTGTCTGCTGTGTGACCTTGGATAAGTCACTTTACTTCTCTGTATCTCAGCGACCACATCTGTAAAATGGGGATTAAAACTGTTAGCCCCAAATGGAACATGGACTGTATCCAACCTGATTATCTTCTATCTTCCCCAAGACTTAGCACAGTGCTTGGCACATAGTAAGCACTTAACAAATGCCATTAATAAAAAGTGTGGAATATTTATTCATTCATTCAATAGTATTTATTGAGCGCTTACTATGTGCAGAGCACTGTATTAAATGCTTGGAATGTACAAATTGGCAACAGATAGAGACAGTCCCTGCCCTTTGACGGGCTTACAGTCTAATTGAGGGAGAATAGTGATCTGGACCTCAGAGTGACTGCCATTCATGTTTCACATCCACCAGAAACAATAGTACACTAATCATCTCCTCTGGATCCAGCATATTTCACTGACTCTGGAGGACACCAGAAGGGAATTGAGGAAATTTTCCTTACTTGTCATGTCAATAGTTTTTGTTATTTCTCCAAAATACACCCTCCAGTTTTTGAGAAAATAACAAACCAGTTGTAACTCACTGGTTCTGTTTAGCTATCTGAGTTTTCATTTTATCCCATAAAAAAGGATAAAGTATTATGTAGGGGAATTTCTGTATTATAGTCACAAAAAGCCTGTTTTTCTTAGAAGTACTCATCTGAGTGCATGGTTTTGTAAGTCTCCATGGATTCTTCTAACCAAGATAGCTTATTAAATCATCTAGAAATTGAAATTTTTGAGGAAATAAATCAATCAGTAGTAGTTATCAAGCACTTAATGTGTGCAGAGCACTCTACTAAGTTCTTGGGAGACTGCAATAGAATGAATACACATAATCCCTGCCCTCAAGGAGCTCACAGTCTAACGGGAGACAGGCACTAAAATAACTCAGATATCAAAATCAGCTGAACTACAAAGTCATTGATTACTGAAACCTAATGGAAGGCCTGCACTTAGTGGAGAATCTTAATTTGTCTTTTTCAAGGATTTTTTTTGGCCAGGAGATTTGGATGATTTGTTTTTTTTAATTTGATTTTATTAGGCCCTTAGTAAATACTATTGATTAATAATAATTAGTGAGAATCAGGATGGCATAAAATAATAATAGTAGTTATGGTTTTTGTTAGGTGCTTATTACGTGCCAACCACTGTTCTAAGTGTTGGGGTAGATATGAGATAATCAGGTTGTCCCACGTGGGGCTCACAGTCTTAATCCCAATTTTCCACATGAAGTAACTGAGGCACAGAGAAGTTTGGCTTGCCTAAGGTCACACAGCAGACAAGTAGTGGAGGAGGGACTAGAACTCACATCCTGTGACTCCCAAGCCTGTGCTCTCTCCACTAAGGCAGGGGATAAAGCAGACCTGGGAGTCAGAAGATCATAGGTTCTAATAATGGCTGTCACTTCTCTGCTGTGTGACCTTGGGCAAGTCACTTTACTTTTCTGTGCCTCAGTTTCTTCATTTGTAAAATAGGGATTGAGACTGTGAGTCCCACGTGGGACAGGGACTGTGTCCAACCCGATTTGCTTTTATTTACCCCCCCGTGCTTATTACATTGACTGGCACATAGTAATCATTTAACAAACCGTCACTGGGCAGGGATTGTCTCTATCTGTTGCTGAATTATACATTCCAAGCGCTTAGTACAGTGCTCTGCACATAGTAAGCACTCAACAAATACTATTGAATGAATGAAATACCATTATAATAGCTTTATTTTGGATGTTATGTCACATGACCATCGTTTCCCTCAACCCTTCTACTCCTGGGGATATATCAGATGCTGAAGGAATTCATCGGTCAAGACGTTTCCTGGGGAGAAGGCATGAAGTGAGGAAGGGTTGAGGTGATAATCCAGTAGGCTATGGTGACTCCCATATCCCCCAGATCAGCTGGCACAGGATGTCTGTTGGTAAGGCACCTCAATCCAATCTTTAGCAAGGGTTTGACTTGCTAAAATTTTCTGTGAGGTTAATTTTCACTGCCTTGACCATGTCTATCCTGGTCAAATCAGATGCAGCCCAATCTTTCGCTTCCCTGCCAGCTCTGAAACCTCTGAAGAGCTGCCTCCTATAATTTCTTATGAATAACCTGAAGACTCTTTGAGATGGAAACTCTTCGAAACAAAGCATCATACTACCTAAGAACTTTATCTGCTAGCATGGAAATAAAACCAAATGATCTAATCTAAAAAATGATTGTTAATTTAAGTATATTTTAACAGTCAGAGCACATTAGCTAGAAGCAATTTGGCCTAGTGAAAAGAGCAGAGGCCTGGGAGTCAGAGGACCTGGGTTCTAATCCTAGCTCCACCACATCAGCTGTTTGACCTTAGACAGGTCACTTAACTTATCTGTGCCTCAGCTACCTCATCTGTAAAATGGGGGTTAAGACTCTGAGCCCCATGTGAGGCAGGGACTGTGTCCAATTCGATTATCTTTTATGTACCCCAGCTCTTAATACAGTGTCTGGTACATAGTAAGCGCTTAATAAATGCCATAAAAAAATTCAGTGATCTGACACTCAGAATTTCTTAATTGTTTAAAGCTGTAAATCATACTCCATAAGTACTGCAACTAAATGTTTCCTTGAGGAAGTGAAATACAACAGAAATGAACAATTCTAGGTCTCTGCTTTATCTGCATCCAGTCATGGCAGAGACATCTTCATAGCTTAAATGTAACACTGGGAAGCAAGTGTCACCTGTATAGACATCCTTGATAT
Source organism: Ornithorhynchus anatinus (assembly GCF_004115215.2). NCBI lineage: Eukaryota > Metazoa > Chordata > Mammalia > Monotremata > Ornithorhynchidae > Ornithorhynchus > Ornithorhynchus anatinus. Next base: position 95,553,383 of record NC_041729.1, on the reverse strand, counting down.
GCTAAAAAGAGGATGGATTTACATTAACTGATGTTTAACTCTCCATCTAATAACCCTTAATGTGGAACTAAATAAAGAATCTATGTGCATTGGGTGACGACATACTTTACAGGGAAGCTGCTAGTTCTCAATCCCCTAAAATCACATTATTCAGGGGTGACCTTTCAGCATACATTTATGATTTTTCAGAAAGTCAACCATTCATGGTCACACGCTGTTTTGCCTACAGCAGAGCTCCCCATATGTAATATAATACAAGACGTGCGGTGGAATAGAAATTATTTCCATGGATTTTTGATAGACTCTGCCTCCTTGAAAAGAGTCCATTTCTAAGATACCAGTGAACATTTTTGAACTGAGAGATCTCGATTTCCCCCTAGTGTCATTTTCTTTGGACTGATAAGAAGAAATGCTCCCAACAGTCAGGAGGCAAAAATAGACTCTTCAAAGACAGCAGCATGTGAAAGTTATCTAAATTACATGTTATCCCATCTCATTTAACTCTGAAGAGGAGTACACAGTTTTCCTGTAGGAGAATGTTTGTTTGACGTCTTGTTTTTTGCCCGGCATAAGAATTGTGGTATTTTTGTTAAGCGCTTATAAGTGCCAAGCACTGTACCAAACACTGAGGCACGTACAAGATAATCAGGCTGGGCAGTCCCTGTTCCTCACGGGCTCACAGTCTAAGGGAGTGAGAGAACAATTAATGAACCCCCACTTTACAGAATAAAAAACAAAAACACAGAAGGTTAAGTAACTTATCCAAAGTCATACAGCCTCCCAGCCTAGTATAGTGCTCTGCATACAGGAAGCGCTCCATAAATATGACTAACTGACTGACAACAGGTAAGTGGCAGAGAATTGGGTTTGAAGTCTCCTGAACCCTAGTTCTATGTTGTTTTCCATAGGCCATGCATGTGTATCTCTTACTGGATGTGAGTCAGATATCCTGAGCATCCAGAATGGGAATGGGATAGACAATAGTTTTTGCTTTGTTTTTTCCACACTGACTGCAATTACAAGTTAACTGTTTCTTTCTTTTTCTCCCCTGAACCTAGTATGAAAGCCAGGTAAAACTTAAATTTATGCATGTCTCGCTCTAGCACACAAATGGAGTGCTGTGGCTTTGTAGGCAAAGCAGACGGGCAGAAGCAGAAGCATTTCCTCGAGTTGAGTGCTGTGGCTTTATAGGCAAAGCAGCAGGGCAGAAGCAGACAAACTTCTTGTCTGGGCACTCCCTCATTTCAGCACACTCTTCCTGCACCATCCCCGAGCCGCCTGCCCCAACAGCTTGACGCTGCTTCATTGCTTTCGGCGAGCACATGGACATCCCCCTGCCTCAGCCTCTGTGCACAGCTACTGACTTTTCACTGTGTCTTTTTGGAAGTAGCTCAGGAGCCTGAGATAGGAAGAATATCTCCCATGGCTCGCTCAGTTCAGTATCTTGGTATTGGCAGGGAAACCTGAGGGCAGGTCCCAAAGCTCAGCTCTCCATATTGGTGGTTGAGTTCTTCCTTACAGCCTAAGATAAGGGGAGAGGAAGGTCATTGAGAATTGGCTAACTCGGGTACTGCAGGGGGTCAGACTCAACGAGGTGTCTGGAGGAGGGGAAGTAAGTGGCAGAAGGGTAATCAGTATGAATAGAGCTCAAATCCAGCGTTTGAAAATCCTGAATGGGAAACATTCCTGGAAAATGTCCAGGAATAATAATAATGTTGGTATTTGTTAAGCGCTTACTATGTGCAGAGCACTGTTCTAAGCGCTGGGGTAAACACAGGGGAATCAGGTTGTCCCACGTGAGGCTCACAGTCTTAATCCCCATTTTACAGATGAGGGAACTGAGGCACAGAGAAGTTAAGTGACTCGCCCACAGTCACACAGCTGACAAGTGGCAGAGCTGGGATTCGAACTCATGAGCCCTGACTCCAAAGCCCGTGCTCTTTCCACTGCGCCATGCTGAAACCAATCAATGGATCAGTGGTATTTAATGAGGGCTTACTGTGTGCCAAGCATGGTACTAAACAGTTGGGAGAGTACAGTACAGTAAAGTTGGTATTCATAATCTGTCTTGGGGGAGATAACTCTAAACTGCTGGGCAAAACTGAGATAGATGTGGACATCTGAAATGAGAGAGGAATGGGTGAAAAGTAGAGAATTTTGGTCAATCTACTGGTGTTTTTCACCTCATGTAAGTGGACCCTTTCTCAGATGGGGCTTTATGTGCTGGGATGGTTTAAATAACAGAGGCCACTGGCTTTCAGTTAAAGTATATGCTGAGAGATTCCTTCTAGAATGGACTTGAATTGCTCTGGGATTGGTTCTTGGTGATGTGTGTGTGATTGTCCCAGAAGCCTGAGGCAACCTTTCTGGATGTTATGCAAGGTTACAGAATTTATCATTTTGCATGTTTATCTCATATTATTTTAATCTTATTTGACTGTAAAAACCCACCTGCTTTGAAGCCTACTGTTTAAATTGGCATTTAGGATGGGACTAAAAGAAAATTGTCCCCAGAGTTGCCATTTTGTGTGCATGGAGAACAACAAATAAAACTCCTATCGCAGAGACCAATTCCAAGTCTAGGGCAGTCACAACCACCTCCAGGGGGTTGATATTGAGGGGTTGAAACAAATTGCTTAGCACCTGCCAAAGCTTTTTGGACAGACTGAGCAGTCAAAGATATCCCACCCTGCCCCTAAAGAGCCAGAAAGAGAGAAAATGGTGGCTCTAACTCTTGCTCCCCACTGACAGGAGAAGGAAGGAGATGACATCCATTTTGCCTTTCTGAGCCCTGCAAGGCCCTGAAGGCCCCGAGTCAAACAGAAATTCCTCACCATTGACTTTAAAGCATTCAATCACCTTGCCCCCTCCTACATCACTTCACTACTCTCCTATTACAACGCAGCCTGTCTACTTGTCTCCTCTAATGCTAACCTTCTCACAGTACCTCCATCTCGTCTGTCTCACCACTGGCCTCTCCTCCATATCCTGCCTTTGGTCTGAAACATTCTCCCTCCTCATATCCGACAGACAATTACTCTCCCTCCTTCAGACCATTATTGAAGTCACATCTCCAAGAGGCCTTCCCGGACTAAGCCCTCTATTCATCTTCTCCCACTTCCTTCTGTACTGCCCTGACTTGCTCCCTTTATTTCTTCCCCCTTCCCAGCCCCACAGCACTTATGTCCAAATCTGAAATTTATATCAAGCGCTGAATTAATGAATGTCTGTCTTCCCCTCTAAACTCATTGGAAACTTGTTGTGGACGGGGAATGTGTCTGTTATATTGTTACATTGTTCTCTCCCAAGTGCTTAGTACTGTGTTCTACACACAGTAACACTCAATAATTACGATTGACTGATTGACTTACTGAACTTGGGTAGGGACATGGCAGAAGCGGTTCCTTCCCACCCCAGATCCCCATGAGAAGGGGCCACTGGCCTGTTGACCAAGCAGCCTGGTGGTCCCATGGGGGTCAGACCCCAGAGCCACCACAGTATGGCAGCAAGCACCCCTCAAGGTTGCTGGAATGCTTCTTTGTCCAGCCAAGATCCATAGCTGCCGCAGTCATGGCCTTGCTGCCCAATCCAGGGCTGGAGACCATTTGGCACTTGGGCAATCCTCTAAGGGGCATGCACCTCAGGAACCCTGGAATTCCAACTTTCATTCATTCAGTCATTTTACTGAGCGTTTACTTTGTGCAGAGCACCATACTAAGCACTTGGGAGACTACAATGTAACAATAAGCAGTCACATTCCCTGCCCACAAATCAGTGCACCAGCCTATCCCCAGTGACTCCCTCAGGAAACCTGGATGGCTCAGGCTAAAGCAAGGCTAGTAGGCCAAGAAGAACCACTCACTACCAGCCCCCGGAACCCAAGCAGCCATGGAAAAGGAGGAACTGTTCCTCCTTTTGTACCTCTGGTTTCCTCTTCCTCTTTTTTCCCCTTCTCTTTCTTCCTACATTCTTCCCTTTTTTAATTCCATTCCCACCCTATTTTCCTGTCCTTTTCCCCTGCCCCTAGTGATCTGCCCCCAATTTGCCTCTGTCTCACAATTCAAAATCGGCCTCCCTACGCCTAACTTGTTTACCAATTCTGGACACTGGAGGCCGGTGGGGTGACTTTTGCTGGCTCAAGGAATATGAATTGCCCAGGGTACTTTCTTGTCTCATTTCCACTCTTAGAAAAAAAATTGCTTAAGCCCTTTGAACTTTAGTATCCCTCTGCTAAAACAAAATAGGGGTGCTTTGTTTAAGGAAATGTCTTGCTGGTCAGGGGTACGGCAAGAACAAGAAATACTGTTAGAAGTGATTTCTATCATGAAATCAGAAGTGTGGATTCATGACTAAGCTCTAAGCTACCTGAATCCCTCTTGCTTCTGGGAGTTTCAGGAAGATGTAACAAGAAACCTAATTTTATCCTGTTCTCACTATCAGGGAAAGAAATTAAAGTGGGTCCCATTTAGCTTTCAAAAATATATTTGAATGAAAGATCTTTTAAATACAAGAAAATTATTTCCACCCTTGGCTTCTAATATTAAAAATAATCCAAACTGGCTAGTGTGGGCCTATAACTCAAAAAAGCATTTGTTTTAGCATTTGTCTTCCAGTCAAGGCCTTTTTGTCTTCTTATAATCACCCACCCGTCAACTCTTCGTGCTGCCTGTGAAACAAGTACCCAGTTATTTCATAGCTCGCTGCATTTACACACTGCAGGTAGCAGTACTGAGCAAAAGTCAGAGAATGAGGCTGCCTCTGTTTGAATGGCAGAATGACCGATACATCCTATGTGTATATGTGTACTGGGGGACATAGAGTGTTGTGGAATGCCTGCAAGTAGCTACCTTCCTTCATTCAATCATATTTATTGAGCACTTACTGTGTGCAGAGCACTGTACTCAGCTCTTGGGAGAGTATGGTATAAAAATAAACTGACATTTTCCCTGCTCACAATTAGCTGACAGTCTAGAGGACAAGCTTGCCTCTGTCACTGCTTCTGATAATCCTCTCTGTGGTCCAGGAATTGTGCCACAACAGAGCTCAGTGCTTAGAATAGTGCTTGGCACATAGTAATTGCTTAACAAATATTATTATTATTATTGCACACTGGCACGGTGGCTGTATTTGACAGCATTTTGTTTTTTCAAGGCCTGAGGTAAACTTGAAGAAATATGCCGGTTGCCTCAAAGATATCGAAATCTCCCGGACGCCATACAATATACTCAGCAGCCCCGATTATGTCGGTGTGACCAAAGGATGTGCCCTTGAGGTTTGTCTATCTTCTCTGGAAAGGAGGTGGGGTCAAAGGAGGAGGTGCTCCGTTATAGCAAAGGGAAGTATGTAGGCCTCATTTCAGATCTCTGCAAGAGACGGAGTGTTGTCTTTTGTACTTGAAGATGATCCATCTGAGGGTGAGCACGTTTGACTGAGAAGACTGATGTGTGACCCACAGGACTGCCCTAAAGTGAGACTTTTAAGGGTCTCCATGAGGATTTTAAGAATCCAGAGGGGAAACCAGGTGATAGGAAAAGGCAAATGCAGAAGGAACTGAAGATTTAGAAATTGGACCAGTTCCTAGAAGAAACATTTAACTTTTAATCTTTCAAAACCCAATTCTCATTGCCTTTCAGAGGAGATTTACAGGTTTGAGATACTGGGGTGGAGATGAATAGCCTGGTTGTTCAGAAATGATTATTCTGTAACAGTACTTTTCAGTAACGAAGAATCATTTTGCCACTAGTCAGTGAAGTTGAGATTGTATGGCTAAATATTGAAAATTGACTGATTATCCACAAATAGTGGAAGGGAGCACATGCAAGTGGGGAAAGGGAACACATGTTTTTAAAGTCACTATGAAGTAACACCTTGAATGATGTGGTATATCAGCAAACTGGTGGGACTCAATGCCAGGAAACAAATCAACCCTGTGTAATTCAAGGGGTGTGGTCCATACACAGAGCATGGACCTAGAAGTAGTGTGGTCTAAGTGTAAAGAACACAGTCCCGGGAGTCAGAGGACCTGGATTCTAATGCCAGCTCGGCCGATTGCTTGCTGTGTGACCTTGGACAAATCACTTCTCTGGGCTTCAGTTTCCTCAATTGTAAAATGGGAATTCAGTGCCTGTTCTTCCTCCTACTTAGGCTGTGAACCCCATGCAGGTCAGGGATGGTGTCCAACCTAATTAATGTATACCTATCCCAGCGCTTAAAACAGTGTTTGACACATAGTAAGCACTTAACAAATACCATAAAAAAAACAGGCTTCGGGAAGATCAGGAGCCCAGAAAGCAAAATTTGGACAATATACCCAACAGAGGTTCCAAGCAGAAAATGCAACAGGAGATCAAAGGACAGTGTGCACATTATAGATATCAATCAATCATATTTAGTGAGTGCTAACTGTGTGCAGAGCACTGTACTAAGCACTTGGGAGAGTACAATATAACAGACTTGGTTAGACATGTACCCAGCCCACAACAAGCTTACAGTCTTAATGGGGAAACAGGCATTAATATAAATCAGTTATGGATATATACATAATTGCTGTGGTGCTGAGGAAGGGGTGAATAAAGGTTGCACGTCCAAGTGCAAGGGTGATGCAGAAGGGATTGGGAGAAGAGGAAATGAGGGCTTAGTTGGGGAAGACTTCTTGGAGGAGATGTGCTTTTATACAGCTTTGAATCTGAGGATAGTGATCACCTGTGGGAAATGAAGAGGGAAGGGAGGGTGATCCAGGCCAGTGGCAGATGTGGACGAGTGGTCGGCGGTGAGATAGCTGTGATCAAGTTCCAGTTAGTAGGTTGACTTTAATAATAATAATGTTGGTATTTAAGTGCTTACTATGTGCAGAGGACTGTTCTAAGCACTGGGGTAGATAGAGTAATCAGGTTGCCCCACGTGAGTCTCACAGTCTTAATCCCCATTTTACAGATGAGGAAACTGAGGCACAGAGAAATTAAGTGACTTGCCCACAGCCACACAGCTGACAAGTGTCAGCTCTTTCAAGCCCGTGTTCTTTCCACTGAGCCACAAAGGAGAGAAGTGGGCGGGCTGGGTTGGGGTAGGAAATCAGGGAGGTAAAGTAGGAGGGGGATAGTTTTTTTTTATTATTATTATTTTGAGAAATCAGAAAACAGGAGTGTAACTGTATGAACCATTTCCCAAACCATAGTTCAGGGTCATAATTCCCAAACCTGGCTTTGTTTACAGAGGAAAAAAAAAACACATCACAGGAAGTGCAATGATGTATTAAAGCCTTCCTCTCTAATTTGGACTGATACCTGCGAGCCTGCAGAGCATTTTGCCAAAGGCAGTGAGCATCTCTTATTTAACTATAAGGCTCATCAATGAAACAGCAACAATTAACCAAGGAAGCAGAGGAAATGATTAACTGACAGGGTTTTCTAGGCAAATTTAATAAACTCTGAAGGCTAGAGAAGTTCCTTTGTGTTGTTTTTCCATAGTGTGATCTAAAATCAGAAGACTCATAGTCCTGGTAGCTATTCTGATTTAATTCAAAACTAGTCTGACAGTAATTCACAGCTGAAGGTGAAGACCACTTAATTAGATATTTTTGAAAAAGCGTTAATTAAGATGTTCAATTAACCTACATGGAGTAGCTGGTTGAACATGAACCAAGGATGGACTTCCAAAATTCGATTTATGTAGGTGGGGCTTTTTAATTGTGATTGATAGTCACATTCCTCCTTTCTTCTCTACTTTTCTCCTTCCCTCAGAACGTTTACACCGTTAGCTTTCCCAAACCTGGTTTCGTGGAATTGCCTCCTGTCTCATTTGATGTGGGGACTGAAATCAATCTATCCTTCAGCACTAAAAATGAGTCCGGGCTCATTCTGTTGGGTAACAGTGGGCCTCCGGCTGCACCCAGGAGGAAACGCAGACAGACTGGACAGGTAAGTGCAGCAAATCAGAAAGGTGTATTGGAGACATTCTGGAAAGGTAAGCATGGAGACTACACAGTCTTTCCCCAATGGCCAAGTGAATAGTTTTTATTTTTCTTAAAAACGGTAATTGCAATGAGGATAACACCTGGTCCCTGAACATCGTTCTACAAACCCAGATTACACCTCGTGTACCACCCTGAATATCACCCCATCAATCTATCAGTTATATTTACAAATGCTTACTGTGTGCTAAGCACCGTACTAAGCACTTAGGAGAGTACAATATAACAGAGTTGATAGACACATTCCCTGCCTACAGTGACCCTACTTGTCAAGTGCGGTGTTGGGATGCAGCGTTAGTTAGTGGCAGAGATGTGGGAAAAGCGGGAAAGAGAGGGAAAATGTCAGCAGATAAGATCCCTGCTCTGGAGGCTAAGCCTAACCCACATGACAACAGCCCATATGACAACAAGGCAGGAGAGATGAGCATATTTTATCCCCCCAGACTCTCACTCCACCCTTTTCTAATCTGTTCAAGTCATTGTCTACATGGATAGAGATACTTAGTCTCACTCACTTAGTCTTAGTCTATCAATTCTGTTGTATTGAACTCTCCCAAATGCTTGCAGCAGTACTCTACACACAGGTGTTGAGTAAACATGAGTGTTTATTGTTATATTGTACTCTCCTAAGTGCTTAGTGCAGTGCTCTGCACACAGTAAGCTCTCAAATATAATAATAATAATAATGTTGGTATTTGTTAAGCGCTTACTATGTGCAGAGCACTGTTCTAAGCGCTGGGGTAGATACAGGGTAATCAGGTTGTCCCATGTGAGGCTCACAGGTAATCCCCATTTTACAGATGAGGTAACTGAGGCACAGAGGAGTTAAGTGACTTGCCCACAGTCACACAGCTGAGAAGTGGCAGAGCCGGAAGTCGAACCCATGACCTCTGACTCCGAAGCCCAGGCTCTTTCCACTGAGCCATGCTGCTTCCAAGTCAAATATGGTTGACTTAGTGATGAATAAATGACTGAACGGTGATTGATTGATATTTGAGGATACCACTGGCAGTGAAATTCGACTTTGAGTACCTTTGTGGCTGAAAAGGCCAATGTGGATCCCACAGCCCCCACCAACCTAGACACACAAAGAGGCTGTCCCTTGTTGTGTTGTCAGAAGCAATGTGACAGTGAAACATGAAACCTGTAGTTGGAACCAATGCTGCTTAAATGAATCTGTGAACAGTGGGAATGTGGGCACATTTAGCTGAAACTTCTCAGTCCCATCTTGGAGCACCCAGACACAAAACCCATGAGGGCAAAAAGCAGTGCCACTGGTGGCCAAAACCGAAAGAAACAGTTTGGGGATGGTTATATTATTAAAGTGATTCGTATCTGTCGAATAGTGCCTATAAAGATTTTGGAAAAGGTTTTGGAGGCTTGTTTCTAGCAAGTGCAGAACAATCATCACTGAATCCAACAGGTCAGTTATTTTGGAGGAGTGTTTGGCACATATTCTTTGTCTCTGCTTTGTTTTGTTCTTTTGAAGAATGACAACCTTAGATATTAAGCAGCATTGTTTCTGCATATAGATATTTTTCGGTCATTGCATCTTGATGATAACTCAGATAACAAAGAGAAAAATGCAGTTAGCAAGAACTTTGGAATAGTTGTGCTGCTCCTGCAGAAAAATCTCTCCTGAAAGTTTTGCTTGAGAGAGCAAAAGAATCGAATGTATAATGGAAATTTTCTGCTTGTGATGTGCTCTGCATTTTTCAATCGGCCCATAGTTTAAACAATTCTAATTCACCTTTCTTATTCAAAGATAGCAGGGCTCAGTGTGTTCCAGCCACAAAATTGTGAATTGACTAGGCATTACTGTGTGGATTTAGGAGACAGTGTTTTTCCAAGTCCCATTGGGTGAAGTAATAACCTCGATCTTGCAACCCTCATGTTGTAGCATTAAGCAGAGGTGTTTGCTACATTTCTATGAAGTATATAAAACAATTTCTATTTGTGGTTTGTCTACAGTGCACCCTCCCCTCCACGGGAAGAGCAAATGACTTTTAGGGAATTGAAAGGGGTTGTTTATGTTGCCTGAATGAGTGATCCATGGCCAGTTGAAAAAACCATCAATGTAGTTTGAGGAAAGAGGATTGCATTCAAACATCCTAGGGACCTTAGGCTACTGCCTTAACATCACTGGTTGCTCTGGAAACTGTGGCTCAAGAAGGGAGTGGGGAATGGACTTTGGTGGTTGAAAAATTGTTGTTGCTTCAAATTGTGGAGAAAGGACTAAACATCATTCAGCAATTCAAATATCGTTACTATCAATCAGTCATATTTATTGAGCACTTACTGTGTTGCAGAGCACTGTACTGAGTGTTTAGTGTACTGAGTGTAAAAGAGTTGGAGCCCATTGTTGGGTAGGGATTGTCTTTATTAGTTGCTGAATAGTACTTTCCAAGCACTTAGTACACTGCTCTGCAAACAGTAAGTGCTCAATAAATACGATTGAATGAATGAATGAGTGAACAAGCTTACAATCTTGATGGGGACACAGACATTAAAATCAATTATGATTATGTAAGTAAGTGCAGTGGAGCTAAAGATAGGGTGAATATGAAGGGCTAAAATGTTATAATCCATTAATCCAATCATATTTATTGAGCAATTGTTATGTACAGAGCTGTACTAAGTACAGAGAAGCAGTATGGTTCAGTGGGAAGAGCATGGGCTTGGGAGTCAGAGGTCATGGGTTCAAATACCGGCTCCACTCCTTGTCAGCTGTGTGACTTTGGGCAAGTCACTTAATTTCTCTGTGCCTCATGTGGTAACTCAGTTACCACATCTGTAAAATGGGCATTAAGACTGTGAGCCCCATGGGAAAACCTGATCACCTTGTATCCTCCCCAGCGCTTAGAACAGTGCTTTGCACATAGAAAGTACTTAACAAATGCCATCATCATTATTATTATTAAGTACTTGGGAAAGTACGATGTAACAGAGTTGGTTGACAGGTTCCCTGCCCACAATACTGATCCAGGTCAAACAACAGAAGGGAGAGGGAGTAGGAGAAATGTGTGCTTACTTGGGGAATGCTCTTGGAGGAGATATGAATTTAATAAAACTTTTAACGTGGAGCGAGTGGTAGCCTGTCAGCTGTGAAGGGGGAGGGAGTTCCTGGCCAGAGGCAGGATTTAGGTGAGGGGTCGGTGGTGAGATAGCTGAACTTGAGGTACAGTGAGTAGGTTAGAATTAGGGAGCCAAGTGAGTGAGTTGGGTTGTAATAGGAAATCAGCAAGCTACGGTAGGAGGGGGAGAGCTGGCTGAGTTCTTTAAAGCCGATGGTAAGGAGTTTCTGTTTGTTGTGGAGGTGGATGGGCAACCACTGGAAGTTCTTGAGGAGTGGGGAAGTATAGACTGAACCTTTTTTAGAAAAATGATCTGGATAGCATTGTTAAGTAAGGACCGGAGAGGGGAGAGACAGGAGGCAGGGAGGTCAACAAGAAATCTGATGCAGTAAATGGGTTATATTAAGTGCTTGCAGTGTATATTAGCGTGATTGGATGGAGAGGAAAGGGTGGATTTTAGCAATGCTGTAAAAGCAGAATGAACAGGATTTAGTGACAGATTGAATTTGTGGGTTGAATGAGGGAGATGAGTCTAGTTGAGGATAAAGCCAAGGTCACAGGGCTTGTATGACAGAAAGGATGGTGGTGCTGTTGACAGTGATGGGAAAGTCACGGGGAGGACAGGTTTGGGAAGGGAATAGGAGCAGTTCAGTTTTGAACATATTTAGATTGAGGTGTCAGTGGGACATGTAAGTAGAGGTGTCCTGAAGAAGAAGAAAATAGGAGACTGTAGGAAAGGAGAGGTCATGGTGGACATACAGAGTTGAGAATCATCTGCCTAGAGATGGTGGGTGAAGCCATGGGAGCAAATATAAAGAATGCCCTTCAGTGGAACTTATGCTATGCTCTGAGCTTGAAATCCTGGCAACATCTCCCCTGAACATAAGTGGGAAAGTAGCAGGGACTGTGTTTTGGTATTTCTTTCCCAGACTAACGAGGCGGGACTTTTAATAACCATTACATGTTGCAGGCCTATTATGCGATATTCCTCAACAATGGCCGGCTGGAAATACATCTCTCCTTGGGGACCCGAACAGTGCGCAAAATCATCATCAAGCCTGAGCCAAGACCATTTCACGATGGCAGAGAGCATTCTATTCATCTGGAGAGATCAAGAGGGTGAGAACTTTGCAATGCCAAATAGAGTCTCCATGTTAGCACTGTCGGAGAAACTGACTCCTCTTCTTTGACATTCTAATTTGCTCATGCTTCTAAGTGTGTCTAACTGTTATGCTGTGATTATGATTGAACTGAGCTTAGAATAGCTTAATTTCATCTCTCTCTTTACTAACTATTCTTGATGCATTTTTTACTAAATCCATTTACCCTCTGGTAGTGGGGAGATGGGGATTATTAATAATCATGGGAAGGATAATGCCAGAAATGCATATAACTCTTTTGCCTGGAAGAGTTGAAGGTAAAACATCTTGTTGGCACTAGGATGGCTTTTAATAGTGGTAACAGTGAAATTGTTTAGTAGTTACGGTGTTTATTAAGTGCTTGTTGGATGCTGGGGTAGAGACAGGGTAATTAGATCAGACACAGACTCACTCCCATAAAGAGCTCACGGTATAAGTGGGAGAAGATGGATGCATAGGCTAATAAGAGTGAAATTAAGTTCAACAGTAAATTACACATTAAGTAATCCAAAGTGACAATGGTAAAATAAGTAAATAAGCAGCACACTTGGATGGGGTGGGAAGGTACTGTCCCCAGGATCCTTTTCATTCCAGGCAATGATCCCTAATAATAATAATAAGAATAACTGTAGTATATAAGTGCTTACTACGTGCCAGGCATTCTAGTACTACTGGGGTAGATATGAGCAAATCATGTTGGACATGGCCCTTGTCCATATGGGGCTCACAGTCTTAGTCTCCATTTTACAGATACGGTAACTGAGACACAGAGAGGATAAGTGACTTGCCCAAGGCCCTCAATAGAGAAGTGGAGGAGCTGGGATTAGAACCCAGGTCCTTCTGATGCCTAGGTCCATGCTGTAGCCATTAGGCCACACTGCTTCATTGGTTACAACTACAGCAGCCTCCCTGTTCTTAGGCAGTTCTTCAAAGTCTCCAGGCCATGTGGAGCCCTGAAGTTTCTGTCCATCCCATAATAATAATAATAACTGTGGTATATGTGTCAAGCATTGTACTAAGCACTGGTGTGGATAGGAGCAAATTAGATTAGACACCGTCTCTTTTCCCATGTAGGGCTCACAGTATCAATCCCCATTTTACAGATGAGGTAACTGAGGCCCAGAGAAGTTAAGTGACTTGCCCAAGATCACACAGGAGTCAGGTGGCATAGCTGGCCATGCTGGTTATCCAACAGAGCTATTATGTCAAAAAAGGATGAATCCATAAATTAAAATTGCTCCTTAATGGGAAAGACTTCAAGGTGGACACTATTGAGAATCAAAGAGTTCGAAGTATACACTTTATTTGGGAAACTTATCTGTTTCCCATTGGGAGGTTGGTAAGTTTGGTTTCTTTTTTTATGCCCACTTACAGGAAAGGTCACAGAAGCACAAAGCCAAGAGATTGACTAAAGTTGCCTTTGGGATCCTGCCCATAAACGGCAAAGGTTCTCTGACATGAGGATGGGCAGAACTCATTTCCTTTAGCTCCCTCATCCAGACTCCTTGTTAGGTGAATTTGATACAAACAAATTTTCCATATTGAGGAATTGTTAAGTGTTTTCCACTAATTTAGAAAGCAGTGAAACACGGACTGAAGCCCTTTGTACCTTTAAAATCTCTCATATCCATTAATTCAGTCGTATTTATTGAGCATTTACTGTGTGAAGAGCTCTGAACTAAGCACTTGGGAAAATACAGTACCCCAATTAAAACGACACATTCCTGCCCACAATGAGTTTACAGTCTAGAGGATCATGGTTCCATAGCTCCAGTGATAGCTACAAGGCAGATAGCATTTTGTATAAATAGATCAAGTATGATGAATGATGGAAGAACCAGGGAATAACTTGTAGTAGTTCTTTTTTTTAAAATGGTATTTGTGAAGCAATTACTCTGTGCCAGGCACTGTAGAAAGCACTGGGGTAGAAACAAGATAATCAGGTTGGACATAGTCCCTGTCCCACACAGGTCTTACAGTCTTACTTCCCATTTTACAGATGAAATGACTGAGAAAGATAAAAGTTAAGTGGATTGCCCAAGTTTACCTAGCAGACAGGTAGTGGAGGTGGGATAGAATTAGAACCCAGGTCCATGCTCTTTCCACTAAGCTATGTTGCTCCTGTTATTTTCAAATCACTCACAGTAGACATAAACACACAGAGAGGGAGGAAGAGGAACAGAGTTTTCCCTTGGATTTTATAAACTCTGTCAAATTCATTTAGTGACTGAACTCTCAATCAATCAATCAAAGACATTTACTGAGAGCTTACTGTATAAAGAGCAGTATAGTAAGTGCTTGGGAAAGTACAATAAAATAGAGAGGTTAGTTGCAAACCCTACCCACAAAAAGTTTATAATCTGCAGGGGGAACAGACTCTAAAATATATTGGGGATAAGGGAAATAGTGGAGTATAAGAATATTTACTAAGTATTATGGGGCTGAAGTGAGTAGCAAACAGCCAAGTCCATAGTCAACACAAAGGGGAAAGTGAATAGGGGAAATAAAGGCCTTAGTCTGGGAAGGCCTCTTGGAGGAGATGTGATTTTAGGAGGGTTTTGAAGGTGGGGAGAATGGTAGATTTTCAGATATAAAAGGGGAGGAAGTTTCAGGCCCAAGGGGGAAAGTGGGCAAGAGTTTAGTGGGGGAGGGGTAAGAGGTGGTGGAGAATAGGTCGAGGTCCAGAGAGTAGGTTGGTTTTTGAAGAGTGGAGTGTGTGGGTTGGGTTGTAGTAGATCAGTGAGAGTAGGCAGAAAGGAGAGAGGTGATAGAATGCCTTAAAATGAATGGTCAGGAGTTTCTTTTGGGTGTACAGGTGCAAGGGCACCCACTGGAGGTTTCTGAGGAGTGGGAAGATACAGACTGAACAGCTTTACAGAAGAATTATGTGGGTAACACAGCATTGTTGGCTAGAACCTCATCTCCTCTCAGCAGATTCTAACAAGTGTAGTCCCCAGAAAGTAGAGAGTTACTGGAAGAAGTTTCCTAATGATACCTTGAATTTTCAGTGTTTCCACTTTTTCAAAGCACTTTTCTATTGTTTATTTCATTTTGTTCTTACAACATTCCTGTGAGGAAGGATGAGGCAAGTAATATTATCATCTCTATTTCATAGATGAAGAAACTGAGACCCAGAGAATTTAATCAGGTTATCTGAGGTCATAGAGCTGGTTGGTTTCAGAGATAGCATCGTGGTTTCCTATATCCCAAATCTGTGCTCTTCCCAATAAATCAAGCTACCATCAACCCTTCCACTGTTCTAACTCCCATATGGATCTATATTTGTATGCAGACATTCTAGTTTTCCCAACAAGTCCTCAGAGACATATTGTTAAATCGAGTGGAATTACATGAGTCCTAGGAGTTACATAAGAAGCAGTGTGGCCTAGACCTAGTGGCCTAGTGGTAGACTGGTTTGGGAATCAGAGGGTCGGCGTTCTAACCCTGACTCTGCCACTTGCCTGCTGTGGACCTTGGGCAAGTCACTTAACTTTTCTCTGCCTCAGTTTTCCCACCTGTAAAAATGTAAATTAAGACTATGAGCCCTTTGTAAGACAGGGACTGTGTCCAACATGATTCTTTTGTTGTGGAAGCAGCATGGTTCAGTGGAAAGAGCCCGGGCTTGGGAGGGCATGGGTTCAAATCCCGGCTCTGCCACTTGTCAACTGTGTGACTGTGGGCAAGTCCCTTAACCTCTCTGTGCCTCAGTTACCTCATTTGTAAAATGGGGATGAAGACTGTGAGCCTCACGAGGAACAATCTGATTACCCTGTATCTACCCTAGCACTTAGAATAGTGCTCTGCACATAGTAAACGTTTAACAAATACCAACATTATTATTATTGTTATTATTATTATTACCCCATTGCTTAGTACAGTGCCTGGCATGTAGTAAGTTCTTAAAAAGTACTATAAAAATTCCTTTTTTCCCTACTTCTTAAACTGTGAGCCCCATGTGGGAAGGGGCCTATGTGTGATCTGATAATCATGTATCTTCCTTAGTATTACGGTGCTTGGCATATAGTAAGCATTTAATAAATACCACATTTACTATTATTATTATTATGGGGCACTCACTCTGTTCCCCATGCCATTTGGGGTGGCAGCCAAGGAGGAGAGGTAGGTAAACATTAAAGATGATATTGCTCTAGTTGCCACATCCCCACTCCTTTGTACTTTTTCCTTGTCCATAGTGGTGTTGGCACACTGGACAGTGACTCTATTTGTGAAGATGTGTACTTTCATCAAATGGAGAATAGAGTAAGAGCCTTTCTGTGACTACCAAGAATAGTTACTGGGATGTTGGATTGGATAATGTATTTGAAGGATTCTTCACTGATGGTGAAGTTCACCTATGAGTGTGTGTGTGACAGGAAAGGTCAGCGAGGGCTCCATGATCCCAGCCACATTGTATACACAAAACATTTGTCCCTTGTTCTGTCATGAAAAACGTTTGCAATGCTAGTTGTGGACTACAGATATAGACTCGACAATTTTAAGCAACTAGCAAGAGGATGAGTTGGGAAGTGAAGTGATGTTAAATGCAAACTTAGAAAATGCAAAACATGAATTTCCATTGATGTTCATTCATTCATTCAATAGTATTTATCGAGCGCTTACTATGTGCAGAGCAATGTACTAATCGCTTGGAATGTACAAATTGGTAACAGATAGAGACAGTCCCTGCCCTTCAATCACTCAATTGTATTTATTGAGCACTTACTGTGTGCAGAAAACTGTACTAAGCACTTGGGAAAATACAATACAACAAGAGACACATTTCCTGCCCACAGTGAGTTTACAGGGATATGGCTGATATGTGTCTGATTATAGTAATATCAATACTAAGAATAATAATAGTCATATTTATTAAACACTATGTGCCAAGAACTCACCTTAGACCTGGATTGGATACATAAAATCAGATGAGACAATCCTTGTCCCACATGTGGCTCACAGTCTAACTAGGAGAAAAAACGAGTGTTTAATCCCCATTTTACAAATGAGAAAACTGAGGCACAGAGAAGTTAAGATACTTTCCCAATATCACAAAGCAGGAAAGTGGAGGAAGCAAGATTAGAACTCAGCTTCTCTGACTCCCCATCCTCTGCTCTTTCCACTAGGCCACATTACTTCTTGAAATGATCGAATCACAGTGATTTGTCCCTTCCAAGCAGATCCTTTAGATTTATTCACCATAACTACAGTGACTGCAGGCTAAGTGTTTATATAAACCTTATAGACCTCAATGGACCAATATGGAACTAAACATTTACTGAAAGTGCAAGTGATACCTGAGAGGTAGAATGCCAGTAGTCGGGATTATTAATGTGATGTCTTTAAGCACACTAAATGCTGCAGCATTGACTGGTTTCATCTCCAGATGTTGCCGTGTCATACCAAATCTGGCATTTTCTCTGGTATGTCACTTTGTTTTCAATTTTAGGCAACACCTTCAAAGACCAAAAGATCCTAAAATTTCAGTTTGACGAAATTAAAAGCCAAAACAAGGACTTTAATCTTGGCTTCCTGAATTAAAATTCACTGATGACTATGGTCACTGATATAGCAATAACAACCTTGAAATTAGAAATTCTCATAATATTTTTATAGAGCAGATAACTCTCCCTGAAAAGCCCTTCCTCTATTGAATTCCCTATGGAAAGTTTCCTTGTATGGAGGTGGTTATCTTTAAGCCAGCATCCCTATAAGAAGGATATTTATATAAATCTAACCTCACAGCTGCTAGTCATCAATTCATCCTTTATTTGATTAAGCACAGCATACAGAGCCTATCATTGAAAACCCTTCATTCAGTTAATCGTCCATATAAACAAACAATTTCACTACTCACAGATAATTACAGATAATGTAGTGGACATATTAGTGTCTAGTCACCGATCTCTGGGCTGAAACGGGAACATAATTACTAGTGTATTGTCTCAAATAGCCCACTCAGATCAAACCGTGGTCACCACAGAGTGTCAGAACACCATATCTACAGAAAATGGAGTCACTTTGAGCATGGCCAGGCAGGAGAACTGAAAATTCCCCAAATATTACAAGCAAAATGGAGAAGCAACGTGGCCTAGTGGAGGAGGATCTGGTTCTAATCCCAGCTCTGCCATTTGTTTGCCTTGGGCAAGTCACTTCACTGAGCCTCAGTTTCCTCTACCGTAAAATGGGAATTCAATACCTGTTCTCCCTCTGATTTAGACTGTGAGTCCCATGCAGGACAGCGACTGTGTCCAACCTAATTAATTTGTACCTACCCCAGCATTTAGAACAGTGTATGACACATACTAAGTGCTTAATAAATTACCGTAAAAAACTGATAATTTTGTTTATGGTGAGAGGGCTAGAAAGGGTGGTTCTTCTTTTCTCTAAAATAGGAGAGCAACTCTTTTATTCAGCTCCTTTCAAACCTATTTCCTCCTTCCTTCCAGCCCTTGCCCCCGACCCTTTCAGTCTGTCTCTCTGTCATTTCCCAAAACACAAGTCTAATGATGTCTGGTCCCAGGACTGGAGAAGTGTCTGATATGAAGTTCAGTTGAGATCCTGCCTCTCACTCTGTGGAGACAGAGGCTTCAAGCAGCTAATCTAGTGCTGAGGCCCCCATATTCTCTCAATCACTGTGGTTGCCACTGTCCATCTGTGTGACCTTAAGCAAGCCTCTTCACTTCTCTGAGCCTCAGTTTCCTCATCTTCAAGTAAGGCAGATAATACCTGCCTCTCTTGATCTTATAGGATTGATGTAAGGACAAAATGAAGGAACTGCAAACCAATGTGGTCCAGTGGAAAGAGGATGGGCCAGGGAGTTGGAGGACCTAGCTTCTCCAAAACTCAGACTGGAAACTCACTGTGTGCAGGGAATGTGTCTACCAACTCTGTTATATTGTACTCTCCTAAGTGCTTAGAAAAGTACTCTGCATATAGTAAGCATAGTAATAAATATCATTGATTGAGTCTTAATCCTGGGCCTGTTGTTTGGGCAAGTCACTTAACTTCTCTATACTTCTGTTGCCTCATCTGTAAAATGAGAATAAAAGTCTGTTGTCCCTCCCTTGGACTGTAAGGCCCACGTGAGACAGAGACTGTATCTGATTCTTGTATATATATATAAACACTGGGGTGGTTAGTACACAGTTTGGCTTGGCCCATAATATGTGCTAACAAATACCACAGTTATCAATTTATATGAAAATACTTTGAGCTAAACAGAAATCGGCAGTGTTAATTACTGAAGCAGGATTCTGCCTGCCTCTACCACCGCCATATGTAATATATGTAAATATATGCCCAGTGGGGAATGGAAGTGACTTCCTGAATATGCAACACAGAGCCAAGCACATATGTCAATCTAGTCCAAAAGGAATACACGCCCATACCAGATGGGCTGAATTCATGAGGACCTAATCTCATTGAGCACACAGAAGTCTGTAGATCTATTTCAGTTTATCTTCTTCCTAAAGTCCACCAAGTAGTGTCTAAATTAGTGGAGGGTGCCACTGCTTGGACACTTTGTAATTTAATCCATCATTACCAATGTTAATCTTCCTTTTTATCCACAATTCTGGACAAAACAATGATTCCTTCCCACTCTCTCCAAATTACCACATCCCCCTTCCTTCACTCATACACACTCCCCTCTGTGACACTACCGGGCCTAGCTGTCTAGTGGTAGCCAGGAGCCATGACTGGGAAAAAAGAGGGCTGATGGGATGGCCATATGGATTCTCTAGAAGCAGCGTGGCTCAGTGGAAAGAGCCTGGGCTTGGGAGTTAGAGGTCATGGGTTTGAATCCCTGCTGTGCTACTTGTCAGCTGTGTGACTGTGGGCAAGTCACTTAACTTCTCTATGCCTCAGTTACTTCATCTGTAAAAATGGGGATTAACTGTGAGCCTCATGTGGAACAACCTGATTACCCTGTATCTACCCCAGTGCTTAGAACAGTGCTCGGCACATAGTGCTTAACCAATACTGAAATTAGTATTATTATTAAGAAGGTGATGGGCAGGGAGCAGATGCTCCTGTTTTCCAGTGAATGAAGTGACCCTGGTGATCCCTCAGAATTAGAGCCATCTAATTGGTGGGCCAACCTCTTGGTTTAGAGGTATTTGTGCTGAACTACACTCAGCAGTATGGAGGACTTGCAGTACTTATTAATAATAGTTAATAGAGAATAATAGTACTTGTTAAGTGGTTACAGTTCTAAGTACTGGGGTAGATACAAGTTAATCAGGTTGGACACAGTCTCTGTTCCACATGGAGTTCACACTCTTAATCCCCATTTTATTGATGAGGTAACTGAGGCACAGAGAAGTGAAGTGACTTGCACAAGGTCACACAGCAGACAAGTGGAGGAGCTGTGATTAGAACCCAGATCCTTCTGACTCCCAGGCCTGTGCTCTCTCCATTAAGCCACGCTGCTTCAGTCATTCATCTCCCAAACCTCTGAATCAGCCTAACAATTAGCAGATTGCTCTGGGTTCATTCTGGGTCCACCTCTACTTCTGTTAATCAATTTATAACAATAATAATAATAATAATAATGTTGGTATTTGTTAAGCACTTACTATGTGCCAAACACTGTTCTAAGCGCTGGGGTAGATACAATACAAGGTAATCAGGTTGTCCCACATAGGGCTCACAGTCTTCATTCCCATTTTCCAGATGAGGTAACTGAGGCACAGAGAAGTGAAGTGAATTGCACAAGATCACACAGCTGACAAGCAGTGGAGTCAGGATTAGAACCCATTACCTCTGCCTCCCAAGCCCGAACTCTTTATCTTTCCTTCCTTTCCATGACCGTGCATTCCTCAGCTCAAGAAAGCCATCCCCGTTGGATTCTTGCCCTCCCTAGGAATGAAATTGCAAGCAGCGTGGCTCAGTGGAAAGAGCACGGGCTTGGGAGTCAGAGACTGTGAGTTTTGTGAGTTTTAATCCTGGCTCCACCACTTGTCAGCCGTGTGACTTTGGACTAGTCGCTTAACTTCTCCGTGCCTCAGTTACCTCATCTGTAAAATGGGGATTAAGACTGTGAGCCCCACGTGGGACAACCTGATAATTTTGAATCTATCCCAGTGCTTAGAACAGTGCTTGGCACATAGTAAGCGCTTAACAAATACCACAGTTATTGAACAGTCCCATGGCTTTCTGGAGTCCCTGAGCCAACAACTGGCCTTTGCATTTACCTCAGCAATGGACAGCTCAACCTGGGAGGCCTGACCTTTCCTCATATTCAGAGTCTTGCTCACAGAAGGACAGACAAAACAAAACACAACAAAATTGACATTTTGTCACATCCACCATTATACTTTTTGTATCCGCTCAGTTTCTCAGGGGACATGTGACAGTGGATGTGAATGGAGAAGGCATTACTGCTCAGTAGGTAACTTGGCTTTGAAACAGGTACCACAAACACAGTCATTGCAGGGAACAAACTGGAATCACCCCCATCTCCTCTACAGCAGACAAGCCACCTCTTTTATATCAAGTACGGGATGCATCTGTTGTTGATTCCCACAGCCTAAAAACTCAGGAGTCTTTTTTTGTCCTCTAGCAAGAAAATAATATGGAACACACACCAAGAAAGAGAGAGAAAGTCAAATAGAATATGACCCCCTGCCCCCATCCCATTGCTAAAAGCCCACTGAGCCCTGCATGATTCTACATTACTTCACAGTAGCCAGCCTAAGTCCTCACAGTTTCGGTGCTGTCTGGCTGTCGACTAATATTTCCCTCTGAATCAGAGGTTAATAGTCCTGCAATGCTGCCATCAGGCTTTACAGAGCGCTGATGGGAGAATGAATGACAAAGACAAAGTAGAGGGAGCCTGAGAGACAATAACATTTGCTTAATTTTGTGCAGCTAAGCATCCCATAGAAGTGCCCTCTGTGGAGTAAGTGGGAGTGGTGATGAGACAATTTGCACATGATTGCTAAACCGCATCTCCTTTTTTGGTCCCTGCCTTTTTTTATTTTATCAGCCTGTTTACCGTTCAGGTGGACGAAGAGAGGAGTCACATGCAGAATCTGACAACGCAACAGCCTATTCCTGTTAAAAAACTATTTGTAGGGGGAGCCCCTCCAGAATTCCAGCCATCCCCTCTCCAGCACATCCCTCCCTTCGAAGGCTGCATCTGGAATCTTGTCATAAATTCGGTGTAAGTAAAACCTCCAAATGACTCCTTCGCCTCCCTGGCAAACCGAGGTCACGTGGACTGTGCCGGATTCTGTTGTTTTACCAAAATACCCATTCAAAGTCAAAACCAAGGATGAAGGACGGGAAAGAATCTCTCTCCCCACATAAATGATCTCTTCCCTGGGCCAAGAACCATCTTATGGCCTTGCTGGTTCGATTTGGCCCCTTCCTGACAAAAAAGGATTTCTGATTGTAAAGTCCCCAACCTCAAAGTCATTTTGTTGAGCGATTCCTCCTCTCCATACATTCCCAAAACTCAGAGGTGTCCTGAAGGGCTTGGAAACAACAGCTGCAGTAGTTTGCTGTTTATCTGAAAGAGCCATTCGGTTGTGCGGGGGTGGGATGAGGAAGAAAATAAAGCCACTGATGGGACCCTTATGTGGACTCCTTGTGTTCCATTATGTTTCCTTAGCCCCATGGATTTTGCTAGGCCCGTGTCCTTCAAAAATGCAGACATCGGTCGGTGCACTGAGACGAAGCCCACAGAAGATGAGGGCGAAGTGATGACAGAGGAGAGCCTTTTCCCACCAGAGCAGGGTCCTGCGAAGGAGACAGAGCTCATGCCATCCACTCCAGCATTTCCCCAACCAACCCCGTCCCCTATTCTTTTTCACGTAAGTGTTCCTGCAACCAACTTCTCTAAACAGAGAAGCAATAATCAGAGGGAGGGGCTGTTTCCTTGACTTAGTTACCTTCCCTGGGTAAATGAGAGGTATTTTACTCCGTTCCTCACCCAGATGGGGGAAAAATTGAAATTCCTGCCTCTGGCCTGGAACTCCCTCCCTTTTCATATCTGACAGAATATCAGTTTCCCTCACCTTTAAGGCCTTATCAGTCAATTCACTAATCAATTGTATTTATTGAATACTTACTGTGTGCAGAGCACTGTACTCTGTGCACAGAGCACAGTGATTTGGGAGAATCCGGTTGAACAGTTGCTAGATACATTCCCACACGAGAAGCAGCTTGGCCTAGTGGCAAGAGCACAGTCTTGTGAGTCAGAGGATGTGGGTTCTAATTCCAGCTCTGCCATTTGTCTGCTGAATTGAGGAAGTCACTTAATCTCTCAGTGCCTCAGTTGCCTCATCTGTAAAATGGGGATTAAGATTGTGAGCCCCACATGGGACAACGTGATTATCTCGTATCTACCCCAGTGCTTGGAACAGTGCTTGGCACATAGTAAGCACTTAATAAATCCTACAATTATTATTCCCTGCCCACCGTAAGCTTACAGTCTCTTCAGATCACATCTTCTCCCAAAATCCTTCCCTGCCTAAACCCTCTTTTGCCCCTACTGTGTCACCCTCTCCCTTCTGTGCCACCCTTGCACTTAGATTTATGCCCTTTATTCACCCCAACCTCAGTCCCACAGCATTTAAGTACATATCTGTAATTTATTTATTTATATTAATGTTTGTTTCCCCTTTGTGGACAGAGAATGTGTCTACCAATTTTGTTATACAGTATCTCCCGAGAGCCTAGTTCAATGCTCTGCACACAGTAAGTGCTCAATAAATACCATTAATTGATTAAAATCCCTTTTCTTTTCTTCAATATCAGCTCGGATCACTGAGTGTTGGGTTGGAGCATTTTATGTCATTTCTCTTTATATTCAACCCACCTAATATAGCCCAGAACTTACCCAACACCAACCTACTGGTTGGTACCTGTCTCCCACTCAATAATTTTCATCCTTCCCCAACATGAAGTTGTAGTGCAACCAAAGGATATTGAAACTTTCCAAAGACAAATGATTTGTAGTCCTATGATTCAAATATATTTTATGATACCCAATTGTTCCTTCTAGATTTAAACTGAAAAATTCCACTTTCTCTATTGTTCTTGTTATCATTATTATTATTATTTTATCAAGTCCTTACCAGATGTCAAGCACTGTTCTAAGTACTCAGGTGATCAGGTTTGCTAGAGGGGAGGAGAGAGGTATAACCTACCCCCAACAGGAGGTGAGTATGATTTGTCTTTAAGCATCTGATATTCACCCAAACCTCAGCTACACAGCACTTACATAGATATCCATAATTTATTTTGGCTGTCTTCCCATCTAGACTATAAACCTCATACGGCAGGTAACGTGTATCAACTCTGTTGTGTTGTCCTCTCCCAGTGCTCAGGACAGTGCTCTGCTCAAAGTAGTCACTCAATAAATACCGTTAATTATTGATTGACTGTCCAGGAGTGGGATGGGTGTCACTAAGCCATCTACACCCTCTCATCTGAATCCTGTGTCCAGAGCTCCTGCAGCTTGTACTTATGAAACAGGAAATCTCTGGGAGAGAGTCCTCAGCTGCTGTCCCTATTCTGCTCGCCTCCTTTTCATAGGTCACTGAGGAGTAGAACAGCATGGCTCAGTGAAGTGGAATCACGGACTTGGGAGTCAGAGGTCATGGGTTTGAATCCTGGCTCTGCCACTGGTCAGCTGTGTGACTGTGGGCAGGTCACTAACTTCTCAGTGCCCCAGTTCCCTCATCTGTAAAATGGGGATTAAGACTGTGAGCCTCAGTAGGACAACCTGATTACCCTGTATCTACCCCAGTGCTTAGAACAGTGCTCTGCACAAGTAAGCGCTTAACAAATACCAACATTATTATTATTACTCATATTGATCATAAAAATAGGAGTACTTCTGGCTTCTTCCTACTATTAGTGGAAAAGCAAAACCAAAACAAAAAAGGAAGAAAAAAAAGCAGGGTTCTACAAGGAAAATTGTCTTTGCTTATTTACCTTCCTTCTAGACTGTAAACTTATTATGGACAGAGAATGTGTCTACTAATTGTGTTGCACTGTACTCTCCCAAGGGCTTAATAAAGTGTTGTGAACATAGCTAGTGCTCAGTAAATACCACTGATTTAAGTAAAGCTATTCCTGGATAATGATCTCTCCACTCTAACCAACTCTTCCATCCTCTCCCTTACTGCTGCTCCTCTCCCTCAATCAGGATGCAAAACAGATATCTTCATTACCCTATTTATTTTGTTAATGAGATGTACATCACCTTGATTCTATTTATTTGCTATTGTTTTAATGAGATGTTCTTCTCCCTGATTCTATTTATTGCTATTGTTCTTGTCTGTCTCCCCCAATTAGACTGTAAGCCCGTCAAAGGGCAGGGACTGTCTCTATCTGTTGCCGATTTGTACATTCCAAGCGCTTAGTACTGTGCTCTGCACATAGTAAGCACTCAATAAATACTATTGAATGAATGAATGAACAGATGCCTACAGAACTCCTTAAAGCCCATCAGAATAGGTTTGTTGGTTACCTAAAATGCTACTGGGGCTATCCCCTCCACCATCACTTCTTTGTCTCCTTTTCCTTTTCTCTTCTTCCCTTAGCCATCTCTTCTCTTGTCCCTCCCTCCCTCCTTATCTCCCTTCCTTCCTCCCCTCGTATATGCTTTCTCCTAACCTAGGGGACTGTGAATTGCTCAAAGACACTTTATCCCATTGCTGTGATAATGCACTGACCTTTCCTTTTTTTATGCTATTTGTTAAGAGCCTACTATGTACTGGGCGCTGTTCTAAGAGCTTGGGTAAATTCAGAATAATCAGATTGGACAGAGTCCATGTCCCACACGGGGCTCACATTCTTAATCCCCATTTAACAGACTCAGTCATTCATTCATTCAATAGTATTTATTGAGTGCTTACTATATGCAGAGCACTGTACTAAGCACTTGGAATGTACAATTTGGCAACAGATAGAGACAGTCCCTGCCCAATGATGGGCTCACAGTCTTATCGGGGGAGAAAAACTTTGAAGGTGGGGAGAGTGGTGGTAAGGCGTATAGGGAAGGGGAGAGAGTTCTAGAACAGAGGCGAGGTGACTGGGGCACAGAGAAATGAAGCGACTTGCCCAAGGTCCCACAGCCGACAAGTGGTGGAGACAGAATTAGAGCCCAGTTCCTTCCGACTCCGAGGCCCATGCTCTTATCGACTTGAAGATACCTCTTCTCTTCCTTGAATGATAATAATAATAATGATGGTGGTATTTTTTAAGCGCTTACTATGTGCAGAGCAGTGTTCTAAGCGCTGGGGTAGATACAAGGTAATCAGGTTGTCCCACGTGAGGCTCACAGTCTTAATCCCCATTTTACAGATGAGGTAACTGAAGCACAGAGAAGTTAAGTGACTTGCCCACAGGCACACAACTGCCAAGTGGCAGAGGCGGGATTCAAACCCATGACCTCTGACTCCCAAGCCCGGGCTCTTTCCACTGAGGCACGCTACTTCTCTAGTTTTCTGAATAGTTACCGCGAGAACTGTATCTCATATAACTGCATGAATTGACCTTCCCGTCCCCAAAATATTTCCAGGACCGAATGTACCAGTAGGCCTCTGGTTTTGCACCTGTCCACTGGGGAGAGAAGGGTTTCTTGCCCCAAGGGAAACTGTTTTCCTCTTTGCATCAGCAGCATTTGAAGCGGGGAACACAAGGTGGCGTCATTGTAACACAGTGAGACAGATCAGACAGTGAAGTGCCTTTAAACGCAGAATCCTTCAAACCTTTTCAAGACTTCAGCCATTCTCCCCTTCGTTCAAGCTGGCCTGATACACGTTGAGCATTTTTCTTAAAGGATTCCTTTCGACATGACCTCCTTCTCATTTGGATCTGATAAACACCATTTATAGGGATTAGCCTTGAAGAAAAATCACAGGCATTGATGGTTTTCCGCTTCAGAGCTAATACTCCACAGAACCTGTTGAAGGCCATTATTGAGGAGAGCTATGACTCATCTTGGAACGATACTTTCTCAATCATTGCTTCCAATTCATGTCTGCTCCTGTTTCTCAAGATTTCCTTGTAATGAAAAACACTTGGATTACACACATTCAGACTCAGTGCTGGAATCTTAAGGGACCCTTTCTAAAGGTTTCCCAACATGTGTTTTACTCAGCTCCGCATACATTTTCCTTACGCAATCTTTGTTCTTTTCCTGCTAATCAGTGTCTTTTCCACACTGATCTGTGAAATTATCTGACAGTAAGCTGCAGCTTATTTTTTCGTAACAGAGATTCTTCCTTTAAGAGAGGAAACAGGATACTCTGCAGCTCATAACCTGATTAGAGTTCAGTGTCAGGTTCCTAGCTGATTTGAAGACTTGGGGAAACTCCAGCATAAATAGATGAATATAAATATATGAGGTGTGTCAAAAAATGTTCCCCTCAGCTTGGCTCGTTGCAGAGGGAATGTATATCTTTAGTGTTAATTTACCAAACACAGAGGATGCCAGATTCATTTTTTAAAAAAGGCCTCGTTGTTTTTAAAGCCTGTTTTCCTTCATTCGCTCATATTTGAGCACTTACTGTGTGCAGAACACTCTACTAAGTGCTTGAGAAAGTACAATGCACTAATGAAGAGACAATCCCTGCCCTCAACCAGCTCAAAGTCTAGAGGGGATTGTATACTTTATATAATAATGGTGGTATTTGTTAAGCACTTACTAGGTGCAAAGCACTGTTCTAAGTGCTGGGAGGATACAAAGTGATCAGGTTGTCCCACGTGGGATTTACAGTTTTAATCCCCATTTTACAGATGAGGTAACTGAGGCACAGAGAAGTTAAGTGACTTGCCCAAAGTCACACAGCTGGCAAGTGGCAGAGCCAGACTGAGAACCCATGACCTCTGACTCCCAAGCCCGGGCTCTTGCCACTGAGCCACGCTGCTTCTCTAGCTCTTCCTCTCTTGTTTTTTAATAGTATCTGTTAAGAGCTTACTATGTTCCAGGCACTATTCTAAAATCTGGGGTAGATACAAATAATCAGGTTGGTCACAGTCCATGTCCCACGTGGGGCTCACAATCTTAATTCCCATTTTATAGATGAGGTACCTGAGGCATAGAGAAGTTAAGTGACTTGCCCAAGGTCACACAGCAGACTAGTGGCAGAGCTGAGTTTAGAACCCAGATCCTTCTGACCTCCAGGTCCATGTTCTATCCACTAGGCCATGCTGCTTCTCTACCTTGATTCTAAATTGCTGGTGTGTACTATCATTCATTCAATAGTACTTATTGAGCACCTCCAGTGACTTCCTGTATATTTGGAGAATGTAATAAAAATAAAGGACCCACTCCCTTCTCCCAACATGTTTGTAATCCCCTGGTTTAATGTTGCTAACATCGATGAAAGTTCCTGGGCAGTGAGAATTTGGAGGTGTTTAGTGAAACTCTCCTCGCATTTAAGCAAAGCAGGTGGGAGAATTTAGCCATTGTGCTCTAAAGAATCTCAGGAACCAAAAGTAAAAAAGGCATCTTTATGGTTGCTGGCTTCCAGGAGCCAATAGTGATATGGAAATCTTATACCTATCTTGGCAAATAATCCCAAATTATTTTTGTAGTATCAATGGTGTTGAGGTATTGCTTTTTCATCTAGCCCATAGAAGAGGAAATATTCCTAGATCTTCATAATTTATCTCATTATTTCAGAGGATGAACATTCTAGTCCCATCCTCCACCATCCTCCCTGTTTTATAAGCCCATAACTGCAGAATTATCCTTAACTCACATTTCTCCTTTAATCCACATATTCATCCTGTCAGTTCTATCTTCACCTCATCTTCAGAATCAGTCCCTCTCTCACTCTCCATCCAAACAGCTATCACCCTGGCCCAAGTCCTTGTTCTATCAATCAATCCTATTTATCGAGTGCTTACTGTGTGCAAAGCACTTGGGAGAGTACAATGCAATAATATTGTATTGCCCAAAACATTGTCCTACCCCGCTTGATTATTGCATCAACCTTTTTGCTGACCTCCCTGACTTCAACCTCTCCCCTCTCCAGTCAATACTTCATTCTGCTGGCAGGATCATTTTTCTTATATATCATTCTATGCATATCTCCCTACTCTTCAAAAATTTCAAACAGTGGCCCATTTAGCTCCGCAACTCGCTGAAATTCCTGACCTTTGTCTTAAAGACACTCAACTAGCTATGAAGCAGCCCATGGGGAAGAAAATGATTCTAAAACCTTAGAGATAGGAATTTCCTCCAAGTAGAAATTCCTTATGTTGTGTTGAGCCACAAGTTAAGCTCACCACACAAGGACACCTTGGCAAAAACAGTACTAAAACTGGCTTTCTGAAAACCTCTGCTGAGTTAAGTTTCAACTAGAGGTTGGGGGTCAGTCCAGAGCTGGAAAATGTCAGGCTTTTTTTTTTAATGTTATTTGATAAGCGCTCACTGTTCTAAGATCTTGGGTAGATACAAGGTAATCAGGTTGAACACAGTCCATGTCCCACATAGGACTTGTCACTGGGTGGAACTAGCCACAGGATAACTCATGAGTTCGCGGATTGGATGAGGGATTGGAAATGGATTCAAACTCGGAGGATTATGGGCAACAGAAAGGAGTAGGTTTATTTGAAATTTACAGGACAAAGAAAGCCCTTGAAACCACAAAAAGCAGCAGCAAGTACACTGGCAAGCATGTTCCCCAACTTCTGACAGCTGGTGGAACTGGAGTGGAGATACAGTCCCTCTCAAGGACTACCTTTCACATCACCCTGAGGTTACCTGTCAAATCACGTGTTGGTCCGGGTTACCTTTCAAATCACCTAGAGGTCAAGATACTTATGGGAATACTAACTTCTCCTTTCTCCAACAAGAAGTTTCAATTGATCACTCGGCACCTCACAGGATTCGGTAGAGTGAGTGTGACTTTTGATAGAGGTGACTCGCCTAAGTTGGTGTGACGGAGTTCCAACCTACTTCCAAGGGATACCTGTCCCCAGATATACTCTACTACTTCCAGATCCTCTTTCCTTCCCCAGCCATATTTGGGAGTTGGGCGACAAGACCCACTGGTATTTATTCATTCCTGTCTAAATGTTCAGCCTTATTGCTCACACAGTAGCGCCGGGAGCTTTGGGGTGTGTTTGTTTAGCCAACTGCTTCCTAACACACACTATCAGCCCCTCCGCCGCTTGTCTGCTATGTAACCTTGAGCAAGTAACTTCACTTCTCTGGCCCTCTCCTGTCCTCATCCTATCCTGTGAAATTGGAAAGGGACCATTTTGGTCAGTTCTATTGTCCAGTCTATATGTAGGGATTTAGGATGATCAAGGCCAACATAATCCTACCCACTTCTAGAAGAAAGCACCTGTAATACTGATTTCTCAGCTATCTGCAGTTATATTTCACTGACCATCACTCCCTACCTTCAAAGTCTTATTAAAATCCCATCTCCTCCAGGAGGCCTTCCCCAACTAAAGCCTCATTTCACCTACTCCCTCTCCCTTCTGCATCACCCTTGCACTTGAATTTATTCCCTTTATTGACCCCATCCTCAGCCCTGCATGTATAATCCTTAATTTGTTTGAGTGTACGTCTCCCCCTTTACATTGTAACTCTTCAAAGACGGGGAACATGACTCCCAACTCTGTCATATTGTACTCTCACAAGAGTTTAGTACAGTGCTCTGCACAGAGTACATGCTCCCAATAAATATGACTGATTGACAGGTTACTCAGGCACTACTTAAAAGTCTAGCAGGCATTGGCTTTATAAGTAAGGCTGTATCTCTTCCTGAGGAATCCATCTATAGTATCTATTGAGAACTTTGTGCAGAGTGCTGTACTGAGTGCTTGGGAGAGTACAGTAGAGTTAATAATAATAATTACAGCATTTGTTAAGTGCTTACTATATAACAGACACTGTTCTAAGTGCTGGGGAAGATACAAGATAATGGGTTTGGTCATAGTCCCAGTCCCACAAAGGGCTCACAGTCTTAATCCCCATTTTACAGATGAAGGAACTGAGGCACAGAGAAGTGAAGTGACTTGCCCAAGGTCACACATCAGACAAGTGGCAGAGCTGGGATTAGAACCCATGACCTTCTGACTCCCAGGCTCATGCTCTATCTCCTATGCCATGCTGCTGCTTATATCATTAGATTCAAGTTAGACAAGTTATATCAAGTTAGACACAATCCCTGGTCTCATGGAGCTAACAATCTAGCAGGGGAGGCAGACAAAGTATAGAGTAAAAAATGTAATGGAAAAGTAGATATGTGGTAGGCGAATAAGTGCCTAAATAGCAATGTAAGTTACATGCTGTAAGTACTGGGTATTGGAAAACAAAGATTTTTTAAAAGTTGAGCCCTTTTATACTTCTACAACCTTCATGTGGATTGGCTACCATGTTCCTCTAAACTCCTGACCCATTAAAGAAATATTTTTTAAGTATTTATGGAAACCACAAGGTACATAGCACTGTGCTAGGTGTTTGGGGCACTCATAAAAACATATAATCCTTGCCCTTGAGGAATTTTCAATTTTACCCATAATGGAGATACTATTTATGTATATTAACATCTCTCTCCCCTATAGACTGTGAGCTGATTGTGGGTAGGGTATGTGTCAGTTCATTGTTTTATTGTAGTCTCCCAAGTGCTTAGTACAGTGCTTTGCATACAGTAAGTGCTGAATAAGTACGATTAAATGAATGAATGAATGTTGGGATGAGGCAGATGCAAAGTTCTTCATTACCCCACAGGCTGATTATTAACTTGTATTTCTTCAGGGACCCTGTGCTGCTGATACAGAACCAGCCATTCTATTGGACGGCAAGCAGTTTGGTCTGTCAAAACATAGCCATGTTGCAATTGCATTTGATGACACCAAAGTTAAAAACCGGTATGTCCATTTCCGAGACGAGCACTGTGTTATCTATCTGCAGTAGTGAATGAAGCAAAGTATATTTACTTATTTGCATTCCACTTAACTAGCACAAGAGTAATTGTTTGGTTTGTCCACTCTAGGGCAAGTAGGAGATAATTAACTTTGTGCTTATTAGACAAATGAGAAAAACACTTTTTTTTCCAGCCATTTTCATAAAAACACAAATTATAAAAATGTAAACACTCGAAATAGGCCATAGAGAATCAGAAATCATAGTGGGGACAGAGAGCAATAAAACCAAGGGCCAGGATGCTATCTTTTCCACTTTTAGCATGTTAAATGTAACTGATGAATAAGAAAAACAGATTCAGTCAATCAATCATATTTATTGAGAGCTTACTCTGTGCAAAGCTGGTACTAAGCACTTGGGAGAGTACAATATAAAAGAGGTGGTAGATATGTTCCCTGCCCACTATAAGCTCACAGTCTAGAATATTTTATCTCCTTTAGAGTACTAGCCTGCCCAGTCTCAATATTAGTGCAGTGTTCCAAATATTGATAATTAGTGTTTTTCACCAAAATGAGCATAATTTGCAATTGGCGTAAGCTTGAAGAACCCAGGCAGTGGATAAGTCATTCAGTCTGTCAATCGTACTTATTTAGTGCTTACTGTATGCCTAGCACTAGACTGTAAACTTGGTGTGGGCAGGGAATGTGTCTGTTTATTGTTGTACTTTCCCAAGAGCTTAGTACAATCCTCTGCACACAGTAAGCACTCAATAAATACAACTGAATGAATATCGAGCACTTGGGAGAGTACAATGTAACAACAATAAATGGACACATTTCCTGCCCACAGCGAGCCTAGAGTCTAGAGGGGGAGACAGACATTGATATAAATAAATTACAGATATGTACATAAGGGCTATGGGGCGTGGAAGGGGAGACGAATAAAAGGAGCAGGTCAAGGCAGTGCAGAAGGGGTAGGAGAAGATGAAAGGTTTAGTCAGGGAAGGCGTCTTGGAGGAGATGCACCTTCAATAAGGCTTTGAAGGTGGGGCGAGTAATTGTCTGTTGGATATGAGGAAGGAGGGCATTCCAGGCCAGAGGCAGGGTGTGGTGGAGAGGTTGGTGGCCAGATAGATGACACTGAGATACAATTAGAAGGTTAGCATTAGAGTAGACAAGTGTACAGACTGAATCTTAGTAGGAGAGTAACAAGGTGAGGTAGAAGGGAACAATTCATTTCATTCATTCATTTATTCAGTACTATTTATTGAGCTCTTACTATGTGCAGAGCACTGTACTAAGTGCTTGGAATGTACAAATCGGCAACAGATAGAGACAGTCCCTGCCCACTGACGAAGGGCTTAGAGTCTAATCGGGGGAGACAGACAAAAACAATAGCAATAAATAGAATCAAGGGGATGAACATCTCATTAACAAAATGAATAGGATAATGAAAATATATACAATTGAGTGAACGAGCCCAGTGCTAAGGGGAGGGGAAGGGAGAGGGGGAGAAGAGGGAAATGGGGGAAAAGAGGGCTTAGCTGAGGGGAGGTGAAGGGGGGGTAGAAGGGGAGCAGAGGGAGCAGAGGGAAAAGGGGAAGATCAGTCTGGGAAGGCCTCTTGGAGGAGGTGAGCTCTCAGTAGGGCTTTGAAGAGGGGAAGAGAATTAGTTTGGCGGAGGTGAGGAGGGAGGGCATTCCAGGACAGCGGTAGGACGTGGCCCAGGGGTTGATGGCGGGATAGGTGAGAATGGGGGACGGTGAGGAGGTGGACGGCAGAGGAACGAAGAGTGTGGAGTAGGCAGTGGAAAGAGAGAAGGGAGGAGAGGTAGGAGGGGGAAGGTGATGGAGAGTTTTGAAGCCTAGAGTGAGAGGGTTTTGTTTCATGCGGAGGTTGATAGGCAACCACTGGAGGTTTTTAAGAAGGGGAGTAACATGCCCAGAGCATTTCTGCAGGAAGATGACCTGGGCAGCAGAATGAAGAATAGACTGGAGTGGGGAGAGACAGGAGGAAGGGAGATCAGAAAGAAGGCTGACACAGTAATCCAGCCGGGATATTATGAGAGCCTGTACCAGCAAGATAGCCGTTTGAGTGGAGAGGAAAGGGCAGATCTTGGTGATATTATAAAGGTGAGACTGGCAGGTTTTGGTGACGGATTGGATGTGTGGGGTGAATGAGAGAGCCGAGTCAAAGATGACACCGAGGTTGCAGGCCTGAGAGACGGGAAGGATGGTCGTGCCATCCACTGAGATAGGGAAGTCAGGAAGAGAACAAGGCTTGGGAGGGAAGATGAGGAGCTCAGTTTTGGCCATGTTGAGTTTTAGGTGGCGGGCAGACATCCAGGTAGAGACATCTTGGAGGCAGGAGGAGATACGAGCCTGAAGGGAGGGGGAGAGGACAGGGGCAGAGATGTAGATCTGTGTGTCATCAGCATAGAGATGATAGTTGAAGCCGTGAGAGCGAATGAGTTCACCGAGGGAGTGAGTGTAAATGGAGAACAGAAGATGGCCAAGAACTGACCCTTGAGGAACCCCAACAGTTAGAGGATGGGAGGGGAAGGAGGAGCCTGCGAAGGAGACCGAGAATGAACGGCTAGAGAGATAAGAGGAGAACCGGGAGAGGATGGAATCTGTGAAGCCAAGGTGAGATAAGGTGTGGAGGAGAAGGGGATGGTCAACAGTGTCAAAGGCCGCTGAGAGGTCAAGGAGGATTAGGATAGAGTAGGAGTCATTGGATTTAGCAAGAAGGAGGTCATGGGTGCCCTTAGAGAGAGCAGTCTCGGTAGAGTGGAGGGAACGGAAACCAGATTGGAGGGGGTTCAGGAGAGAATGGGAGTTAAAGAATTCTAGGCAGTGAGTATAGACGACTCGTTCTAGGAGCTTGGAAAGGAAGGGTAGTAGGGAGATAGGGTGAGAACTGGAAGGGGAAGTGGGGTCGAGAGAGGGATAGTGCTTTAAAGCCAACGGTGAGGAGTTTCTGTTTGAAGTGGAGGTAGGTGAAAAACCACTGGAATTTCTTGAGGAGTCAAGAAACATGTCCTGAACATTTTTGTAGAAAAATGATCCGGGCAGCAGAGCGAAATATGGACTGGAGTGGGGAGAGACAGGAAGGTCAGCAAGGAGGCTGATGTATTCAAGGTGGGATAGGATAAGTGCTTGGATTAACATGGTAGCAGTTTGGAGAGGAAAGGCTGACTTTTAGTAATGTGAAGGTTGAACTGATAGGATTTAGTGACAGATTGAATATGTGGGTTGAATGAAAGAGAAGTCAATAATAATGCCAAGATTACAAGCTTATGAGACAGGAAGGATGGTGGTGCTGTCTACAGTGATGTGAAAGTCAGAGGGAGGGGAGGTTTTGGGGAGGAGGATAAGGAGTTCTATTTTAGTCATGTTAAGTTAGAGGTAATGGCATTAGAGATAAGACATTCAGGTAGAGATGCTTTTCTAAGTCAGGAGGAAATGTAAAACTGCAGAGAGGGAGGAAGATCAGGGCTGAAGATGTAAATTTGGGAATCATCCACAAAGAAGTGATAGTTGAAGATATTGGAGCAAATGAGTTCTCCAAGGGAGGTGGTGTAGACAGAGAATACAAGGGGAACATCTAGAACATCTCCACATGGTTGTCTGTCTGGCAATTTATACTAAAACTCCCCTCCTAATCTTCCCTCCCAAATTATTTCCTTTGTGTATATTTCCCATCACAGTTGACAATATTATCATTCTCCCTGGCTCTGAAACCCGTGTGCTTAGTACTGCCTTGACTCCATCCAATCCTTAAATGCTCAGAATCAGTCTATCAATTTTTCCTCCACAAAACTTCTTCGATAATCTTTTCCCCACCATCTAAATGTTAAATTCTGATTGGCTACCGTTTTAGCCTCTTCTCTGATCTCCCTGCCCCTTCTCTCTCCAATTGTGATCATTTTTCTAAACATTGTTATGCACACATTTCCCCAGTTCTCAAATACTTGGAATGGGTGAGTATTTCTCACTATGTCAGGCAGAAACCCATGATTGCTGGCATTAATCAATCCATCATTTAATCAGTGGGATTTGTTGAGCATTTGTTGAACACAGACACTGCATTTTGCACTTTGAAAAGTACGGGGGGAGATAGACATTAAATTACACATCAAGGAAAGAGTATAAATATATGTACATAAGTGCCTTAGGGGTGGGGTAAGTATCAGAGTGGATGGGGGACAAAGCCAAGTGCCTAGTTGATGCAAAGAGGAGAGTGGATAGGGAAAATGAGGTCTTAGTCAGGGAAGGCCTCTTGGAGGACATGTGACTTTAGGAAGGTTTTGAAACAGCATGGCCTAGTAGATAGAGCATGGACCTGGGAGTCAGGAGGACCTGAGTTCTAATCCCGAATCCACCACGTCTTCTGAGTGACCTTAGGCAAGTCACTTAACTTCTCCATGTCTCAGTTGCTTCATCTGCAAAATGGGGACAGAGAGCAATAAAACCAAAAAAATAAGACTGTGAGTCCCACATGGGACATGGCCTGTGTTCAACCTGATTAGCTTGTATCTACCCCAGTGCTCAGTATAGTGCCTGGAACACAATAAGGACTTAGCAAATAAAAAACAGTGGAGAGAGCTGTGATCTATCAGATATGAAGGAAGAGGGAGGACCAGACCTGAAGGAGGACATGAGCAAGGGGTCAGTGGTGAGATAGATAAGATTCAGGAACAAATTGGAGGCGGGCATTAGAAGAGCAAAATGTGTGGGCTTGTACATTTACTCTGTGTTTTTGCAGCCTCACAGTTGAACTGGAGATCAGAACAGAAGCAGAGTCTGGACTGCTCTTTTATATGGCAAGAATCAACCATGCCGATTTTGCTACGGTGCAGCTGAAGAACGGCATGCCCTATTTCAGTTACGACTTGGGAAGCGGCAATACCAGTACTATGATTCCCATCAAAATCAATGACGGCCAATGGCACAAGGTATCTCCCCTACAGGGCAGCATTTACATTTGCTTATGATCCTCCTTCCAAGGGAATCCATTTGGGATAAATTTCTTGAAGGATCAGTTCATCAGTGTCCACCCTCCTACACCTGTCTGTGAGTTTAAAGTCCAGCCTTTGTAAACTCGTATAAGAACAGATGGTTTAATCTTATCCTCTAGATTGTGAACTCCATTCATTCATTCACTGAATCATATTTATTGAGTGCTTATTGTGTGCAAAGCACTGGACTAAACACTTGGGAGAGTACAGTATAACAATAAATAGACACATTCCCTGCCCACAACGAGCTAATAGTCTTGTGGGCAGGGAACATGTTATATTAGACATGTTAGAACATATTAGAACTCTGTTATATTGTACTTTCCCAAGTACTTAGTACAATGCTTTGCACATAGTAAGCATCCAGTAAATATGATTAATTATATATGGATGACACAAAGAGAAGTTGCTTGATTGACTTTGGGGTGATATAGAGCTGGAGGTCTTTGAAAGCAAATCCAGTCATCTTCTTTTAAGGGATACCTGAACAGTGTGGGTGGGGGAAAAAACAAAAATCACCAATTTTTTTTTATACAGATGGACATTTATCGGAGAACTCTGAAGTACTATGACTTACAATAAAGGCTCTATAGTTCTCCAAAGGTTTACTCCATGAGACACAATGCAATTGGATATTGAGTCTAGAACATTAGCAAGGCTTGAAGCTGACCGGCAATGAAAAAAGAATGGAGAATTTAAAAAATAGAAATCATAATGCTATTGTTTCCTCTCCTTGAAAAAAAAATAGAACCTGCAAACTTATTTGGCAGGCCATCAAGTCCAGCAAAAGAGCTTTTAAATAGAGAATAATTATTATCATCAAGTAGTATTTGAGTTTAATTCTGATATATTTGTAAATTCAGCTTTCTAGGTTGGTGTGGGGGTTCAGAGCTACTAACCTATCAATCCAGCAATAGGTTCTGGTTTACACAGCCGGCATCTCATACAAGCCTAAGTACCTGAATTGATACGGACATAAAATAGAGAAAAATGGAGCCATTATGTACTTATCCTTGCTTCTATCAGTGGGATAAGAAATCCAACATCTGACAAAATCCTGCTGTTAGGAGATGATGAAAGATTCCATGGAAAGTGAGGAAGAGCTTAACAAAAATGATTTTATACAGGAGGTCCTCAAAATGGAGATGAAGTCTGTTGTTGGGGGATTTTTATGGGTTTTTTTGTTTGTTTTTTTTTATGGCATTTGTGAAGCACTTACTATGTTCCAGGTACTGTACTAATCAGTCTAAGTGCTGGGATAGATACAAGATAATCAGATTGTACATAGTCCATGTCTCAAATGGGGCTCACAGTCTTAATCCCCACTTTATAGTTGAGATGACTGAGGCAGACAGAAGTGAAGTGATTTGCCCAAGTTCAAGTGGCAGAGCTGGGCTGACAACCCAGGTCCTTCTGACTTCCAGGCTCATGCTCTATCCTCTAGGCAATACTGCTTCTCTTGTTTCTAACTACTTCCATCACTAATGACTATAAGGTTTATTGCCATTCAGAAATATAATCTAATTTGATAACTTCAAATGACTCGACCTGATTTTAAACATGCAGCTCTATGGAGATGACCTTTGTATTTGAAGAAGACACCACTAGCTCTGAAATTCACCTATGAGTGATCCTGTAGCTGAAGAGACCTAATGTGCAG
Organism: Ornithorhynchus anatinus; assembly: GCF_004115215.2. NCBI lineage: Eukaryota > Metazoa > Chordata > Mammalia > Monotremata > Ornithorhynchidae > Ornithorhynchus > Ornithorhynchus anatinus. The sequence goes on along the minus strand of NC_041729.1, from coordinate 95,514,676 downwards.
CAATGTCACCTTATTTCTAACATTCCCCTAATCCCTATCTAGCCAAAGTGCTCTTCCCAACCTGAGGCAATCTTGTTACAAGAGGTAGCTCCATGTGACTTTCCCCAATTTTCTAATCAGCTGGATTGGCCCACTCCGCCCTCATCTTCACGTTAATCAGCCTTGATTCAGCTGACGCACAAGCACCCAACCAGCACTAGATGCAGGGCTGTTAGTTTAATTGTTCATCAGAGCTCTATATAACATTTCTAAAAATGGGTTGGTTAGTCTGATATTTTAACAGTTGAACCAATGCATTTTAAAACTTCACAGTGATTTTGCAGGCCATTAACATCACTCAGCAAGGCTGGATCTGCCTCTGGGGAGGGTTTAGTATGCTGATTTAGAGAAAAAAAGCATCTTCCATGCATGACTTGTGATTGCTTCAATTCACAAATTTCCTGGAATTGTTGTTTCCTCTCCTAATTTTCAATTTGCATGTCTATGGATACAAACTCAGCATTTTGGGGATTAATCCAAAGGGGTTCTGGATGAGCTCTCTGAGTTTAAGAGGTCAGAGTAGAAAGGGGAAAACAGCTCTTGGATGTTGCCATGCTAGGTGCCTTTTGTATTTACACAATTGAAATCCAAATTTGGTTCAGACTATGACTCAAGTGTGACACTGATCATCATTATTATTTTTTGTAGATTAAAATTAGCCGAGTCAAGCAGGAAGGAATTCTTTATGTAGATGGAGCTTCAAGCAGGACCACCAGCCCCAAGAAAGCTGACATTCTGGATGTCGTTGGGATGTTGTATGTAGGCGGTTTGCCCTTTAACTACACCACAAGAAGAATTGGTCCGGTAAGGATTAAAATTGTTGGTGTTAATTTTGCTAAACTATTTTGCTCTCAGTGATTTACATATTTGATATTTCAAAACAGTTGCTTTCATCTGCTGTGGGGAGAAATTCAATCAGTGGCATTTACTGAGTGCTTACTTTGTGCAGAGCACTCTACTAAGCACTTGGGAGAGTACAATACACCAGAATTAGCAAAGACATTCTCAGCCCACAACAAGTTTACATCTTAGGGGGGGAAATAAACATTAATATAAAAAAATTGTGGTATTAAGTGCTTACTATGTGCAAAGCACTGTTCTAAGCGCTGGGGGATACAAGGTGATCAGGTTGTCCCACGTGGGGCTCACAGTTTTAATCCCCATTTTACAGATGAGGTAACTGAGGCACAGAGCAGTTAAGTGACTTCCCCAAAGTCCCACAGCTGGCAAGTGGTGGAGCTGGGATTAGAACCCACGATCTCTGACTCCCAAGTCCGGGCTCTTTCCACTGAGACACGCTGCTTCTCTATGAATAAATGAGTTTAGAATATATAATTTAAAGATAGGTGCATAAGTGCTGTAGGGTTGGGGCTAATATCAAATGTCCAAAGGTCACAGATCCAAGTGCAGGCAGTTTGAGACATGTTTAATTTGAGGTGTCAGCAGTAGATGTGTCCTGAAGGTTCAAGGAGATGAGAGTTTGTGTGGAAGGAAAGAGGTCAGGGTTGGAAATGTAGATATGGACATATCTATACATCAGTATAGATATGGTAATTGAAAGCATGGGAGCAGGTGCAGTTAGAGAATAAAAGGGAACCTAAAACTGAGCCTGGAGGGACTCTCACTTTCAGAGAGTGGGAGGCAGAGAAGGATCCAGCAAAATGAGAGAGAGAGGAGAATCAAGAGAGGACAGTGTCAGTGAAGCCAAAATTGGATAAAGTTTCAAGGGGAAGGGGATGGCCTACAGTGTTGAAGGTGGCTGAGAGGTCTAGAAGAATTAGGATAGTGAAGATGAGAAGCAGCGTGGCTTAGTGGAAAGAGGCCGGGCTTGGGAATCAGAGGTCATGGGCTCTAATTCCGGCTCAGCCGCTTGTCAGCTCTGTGACTGTGGGAAAGTCACCTAACTTCTCTGTGCCTCAGTTCCCTCCTCTGTTAAAAAAAAAAAAAAAAAAAGGGGGATTAAGACTGTGAGCCCCCCTTGGAACAACCTGATCACCTTGTAGCCCTCCCAGCACTTAGAATAGTGCTTTGCACATAGTAAGCACTTAACAAATGCCATCATCATCATCATGCCATCAGATTTGGTGAGCAGGTCATTGGTTACTTTAGAGAGGGCTGTTCCAGTGGAGTGAAGAGGCAGAAGCCTGATTGGAGTTTTATTCTATCCCAGCTCTGTCACCTGCCTGCTGTGTGACCTTAGGCAAGTTATTTAACTTTTCTTTGCCTCAGTTTCTGCATCTGTAAAATGGGAATTAAATACCATTTTTCCCTAAGACTTTAATTCCATTTGGGACAGAAATTGTATCTCACCTGCTTACTTGTATCAACCCCAGCATTTGAGAACAGTGCTTGACATAATAATAGTAATGATTAAGGCTTTTGTTAAGCACTCACTATGTGTCAAGCACATTTCTAAATGTTTGGATAGATACAAGTAATACAATAACAGAGGGGACTCACAGTCTAAGAGGGAAAACAGTTATTGAATCCCCATTTTGCAGATGAGGGAACTGAGGCATAGAGAAGTTTTGGGGTTTTTTTTTATAGTATTTGTTAAATGCTTACTATGTGTTAAACACTGGGGTAGGTACTAGTTAATTAGGTCAGACACAGTCCCTGTCAGGCATAGGGCTAAAGGTCAAGTAAGAGGGAGAACAGGTATCTCCATTTTACAGTTGAGGAAACTGGGGCATGGAGAAGTGAAGTGATTTGTCCAAGATCACATAGCAAGCAATTGCTAGAGCCCGGGATTCTGACTCCCAGGCCCATGCTTTCCAATTGGCCATGCTGCTTCTCCAAGATCACAGAGCAGGTAAGTGGCAAAACTGGGATTAGATATATTAGTCATATAGTAAATGCTTAAATGTTACATTATCAATATTTTAATTATGATTATTGTTGTGTGTCAGTCCTGGAGCTAGCTTAGAAAAATACCCTATGTTGATTGTATCCTTTTACATTTGGCTGAAACACACACACACACATACACACCACTCCCCCTTCCCCCACACCCCCCAACAGTCCATAACACCATTGTATCCTCAATTAAGGATTTGGGGGAAAACCTTTAGTGGTGAAACTGTAGCCACATGCCTTAGAGTATTCATCAGGAAGTACATATTGAATGAAGCAGTCCATTTAGTTGTTTTCAATAATTGTCTTGGAGAAGCAGTGTGATCTAGTGGTTAGAGCCTCTATCCTCCAGTCCTGGGGGTATGAAAGACCTGGGTTCTAATCTTGGCTATGTCACTTGTCTGCTGTGTGACCTTGGGCAAGTCACTTCACTTCTCTGTGGAATTCTATTTTTGAACAGTTGGTCTTTAAAGCAGGTGATCTTGTTCATTGTAACTGAAGGAAAGAGATGCAGCCTTTGAGGTATTCTTTGATTCTTTTTTTTCCCCTCATATGGAGGGGTGAGAGCCACAGAAAGCTAATGCTGTTTTCTTCCCAGAGCATTTATAAGTCCCAGGAGATGCTATTACCTCTTCCTTTCATAAAAGAAAAAAGTTTGGGTTGGTGAGCTCCATTGGTGTCTCTACAGAAAATCTTTCACTTGAGTCATTTAAAATTAGGTAAGGCCTAGAAAATAGACTCTTGGGAATGAATAGTACTGGTAGAGGCCAAATTACTTAGCAACATCTGAAGAGAAAAGATAGCTAGCTAACTTGATAGAGAATAGTTAGATGTTCCTTAAAGGGGATGGATCTCTGTGCTTATCTATATATTCTCTATAAACAGTTTTCCTATTAAGCAGGGTTTACAACCTTGAAGGCTGAATTAAGGAAAACTTTCATTATGGTAAGCCTGCCTTGACACCATATCTATGTGTATAAAAGTTGCTTCAACATCACAGTGCAGATAGGTGCATGCTGGTGGAAGAATATTCTGTTTCTTGAAAACCATGCTATTCAAATTGCATAGTGCAAACCATGTTATGGAAGGATTAAGTATATTTTTATATCCTAGTCCATATTCCAATACAGGCTCTCTGGACTCTGAATTCAAGTGTAGTAAAGTATTACAACTGGCTACATCTGGGGTGCATACTGTGGGGAGAAAAAATAAATGACACAAAGAAGAGAATTGAGAGGCATGGCCAAATCACAGAAGGGTAAGTGACAGGGAGGGAACTCTATAAGAAAAACCAGAGAGGTGGAAAGGAATATGGATAGAGAGAGAGAGATGGAGTGGCAAGTCCAGCATCAGTTTGCCCAGTGAAATTAATAATACAAGTGCATCACTAGAAGTTACAGGCAGGAACCTACTTACCAGCTCTTCTAGTCTCCCAAGTGCTTGTACAGTGCTCTGCACACAGTAAGTGCTCAATAAATACCACTGATGATGACAATTCCATGAACATGGAAAAAAAGGTAACAGGGCTAAAAATGAAGTTTCCAAGTGTCCAGAGTTTAGAGGTGCTATGCCTACTAATTACATGTTTATCTCATTCTTGATTAAAAGAAGCATATTTACTCTGATTATAATCCCGCAAAATTTAAAGAAACATTGGAGGACTCTGTGTGAGGCTTCCCACCAGAGGACAGTTTGAAACCATTGCCTTATGTGCCAAAGGACCTTGGATTTCTCTGTTTAGACATGACCATAATGGACTATATGGAATCATACAAATCTTAATCCATTACTTGGTGCCAAGGAGGTGCTTGGTTTTATTCTTTTTTTTTCGTGAAAATGTCTGGTTGTAATACTTTACTACACTTGAATTCAGACAGAATCCAGAGAGCCTGTATTGGAATATGGACTAGGATATAAAAATATACTCAATCCTTCCATAACATGGTTTGCACTTAAATTTCCATTTAAGCCTCTACTAGAAAGAAAACAAAAGATACTTTTCTGACTTTTGATGCAAGGATCCTTCTCAGCCCATGTTTTGCTGGGACAAAATTGAAGGTTCCACCCTCTGTAACCCCCATTTAACTAAAACTGGAATGGAAATGGAATCCCAAAGTACTGATGTGGATTATCTCAGTATGGTATCTCAGAGATTCATTGAGGAGAAAGGTGATGAAGTCAGAGCTTAGTTTGACCATTTTGGCAACTCATGGTGAATAATGGTGGTATCTGTTAAGCACTTACTATGTGCAGAGCACTGTTCTGGCGCTGGGGTAGCTACAGGGTAATCAGGTTGTCCCACATGAGGCTCACAGTCTTCATCTCCATTTTACAGATGAGGTAACTGAGGCACAGAGAAGTTAAATGACGTGCCCACAGTCACACAGCTGACAAGTGGCAGAGCCAGGATTCAAACCCATGACCTCTGACTCCCAAGCCCACGCTTTTTCCACTGAGCCACGCTGCTTCCCATAGTGTGAATGCTAGGACCTTTTAAATTGCACCATCTGTTCCAATATTTTTGGCTTGTCTTGGCCACCCAGGTGACCTACAGTATTTCTGGTTGCATCCGGAACCTGAAAATGGAGGAGGCCCCCGTTGATCTGGAGAATCCGACATCCAGCTTCCATGTTGGCACCTGCTTTGCCAGTAATCAGAAAGGCAACTACTTCGATGGAACAGGTTTTGCCAAAACAGGTGATCCTCTCTATTTGGCCTAAAAATGAATACTGACTCTACGGTTGTAGTACATATAGTATAAATACCCGGCTTGTAAACAATGGAAAAAGTTGGTTACTTTAGTCACAGATCAGTAAATCCCTATATTGAGGTAAAAAGAAAGTTTACCAACTCTGTGATACTGTAAACTCCCCAAGCACTTAGTACAGTGCTCTTCATGCAGTATTCAGTAAATTCCATTTATTGATTTCTCCTGCAGTTCTATTTTTGAACAGTTGATCTTTAAAGCAGGTGATTTCCTAGACAAGGTCCACTGTGACTGAAGGAAAGAGATGCAGCCTTTAAGGTATTCTTTGATTCTTTTTTTCTCATATAGAGGGATGAAAAAGCCACAAAGGCTAGTGCTCTTTTCTTCCCAGTGCATTTATAAGCCCCAGGAGATGCTATTATACCTTCCTATCGTAAGATGAAGGGGTCAATTTAAATCCTAAGGGGGAGGGGGATAAGAGGCCAGCAGCAGGGTAAATGCTGGGTGCACCAGGGTTCTTCAAACCTATAGTGATAATAATTATAATTATGGTATTTGTTAAGTGCTTACTATGTATCAGGCACTATACTAAGCACTGGGATTAAATAGAAGCAAATCAGGTTGGACACAGTCCCTGTCCCACATGGGACTGTCTCAATCTCTATTTTACAGATGAGGTAACTGAGGCACAGAGAAGTGAGGTGACTTGCCCAAGGTCACACAGCAGACAAGTGGCAGAGCTGGGATTAGAACCCATGACCTTCTGACTCCAGGCCTGTGCTTTATTTACTATGCCTTGTGGCTTCCCATGCTTTTCCTTCAGCTGTAGAGAAGCTTCAAGGCCTAGTGGAAAGAACACTGTCCTGAGAGGAAGAGGACCTGGGTTCTAATCCCAGCTATGCCACCTTTTGTGTGACTTTAGGCAAGTCATTTGACTTCTCTGGGCCTCAGTTACCTCATCTCTTAAAATTAGGGATTAGATCTTACTTCTGAATTACACTGTGAGCCCCAGGTGAGACAGGGACTGTTTCCAACCTGATTATCTTGTATCTACCCAAGTAGTTAGTACAGTGATAGATACATAATAAGCACTTACCAAGTACCATTTTAAAAAACGGTTTTATTCTCCCCCTCCACTGTGTGGTTCTGAGGTGCTTCCCACACTCTACTTCCTTCCCAATCCTTCCTTCTGATTTTTCTCAGCTATGCATTTACACTTCCTTCAGAAAGGGGCAACACAAAGTGATCCTCCTAGCTTCCTCATCCCCCTCCTAAGTTTGGGGGCCAGTGGAACAGTCTGTCAAACCTCCTCCTTGCCAAATGTTACAGATTCTACTCTGTTACCAGCATCCTTGACTTTGCAGTTGCCAGTGACAGTGTAGCATGCGGCTCTCATCCTTAAAACACCATCTAAGCTTGCTTTCACTGAGAACTCCCCTGGTTCTCTTCATACTGCTGGCTGATCTATCTCAGTCTCTTTCCATGGTGATTCCTCAAGCTTCCACCCCATGGAGGTATCCTCTGAGTCCCTTGAGGAGTTAATGTACTGTCATGGCTTTAGATACTACCTCTCTGAGGATGTTTCCCAAATTTAATTTTGCTAGCTCTAACCACATACCTCCAGGATGTTTCCATATGGATGTCCTGCTGGACATCTACTTGAGTTATCTACTGCCAGGGCTTTAGATACTACTGATACGAGGAAGATGCCCAAATTTAACTTTGCTAGCTCTGACCACATACCTCAGGGATATCTCCACATGGATGTCCTGCTAGATCTGTTAATGCAATATGGCTAAAAATGAAGTCATCTTCATTCCCAAATCCTCTCTTCCTCTTCACTTTTCCACCCCACTTGGCAATACTGCCATCCTCCCTGCCTCTGAAACCCATTAACGTAGCAATTTCTTTAACTCCTTGCCCTCTTTCAAATCCCACTTTAAATCACCAAATAATAACTGTGGTATTTGTTAATAACTTACTGTATGCCAGGCACTTTACTAAGAACTGGGGTGGATGCAAGCAAATCAGGTTGGCCACAGTGCCTGTCCCACAGGGGGCTCACAATCTTAATCCCCACTGAGGTCACTGAGGCCCAGAGAAGTGAAGTGACTTGCCTAAGGTCACACATCAGACAAGAGGCAGAGCTGGGATTAAAACCCACGACCTTCTGACTCCCAAGCCTGTGCTCAGTATGCCATACTGCTTCTCTGTGGCTCAGTCACCTCATCTTGTAAAACGGGGATTAAAACTGTGAGCTCCATGTGGGACATGGGCTATGTCCAACTTCATATCTACCCTAGCGCTTAGTACAGTGTCTGGCACAGAATAAGCAGTTAGTATATACCATTAAAAAAAAACTTCATTCCATTCAAGCCAACCTACTCACTGTACCTCATTATCATCTTTCCCATCACCGCTCTGTTGTTCAGGCTATGCTCACCTCTTCCCCTCACACCTCTGCAACTTCTTCCAGTCCAACAGGCCACAGCTCTTACATCCTTCAAAGCCTTCCTGAAGGCCTTCCTGAAGGTCTTCCCCAATTAAAATCCATTTCAGCCCTCTCAACACCTTAAGCACATAGAACTCTCAATCCACTCTCCCATTCATTCATTCATTCAATAGTATTTATTGAGCGCTTACTATGTGTAGAGCACTGTACTAAGCGCTTGGGATGAACAAGTCAGCAATAGATAGAGACAGTCCCTGCCGTTTGACGGGCTTACAGTCTAATCGGGAGAGATGGACAGACAAGAACAATGGCAATAAATAGAGTCGAGGGGAAGAACATCTCGTAAAAACAATGGCAACTAAATAGAATCAAGGCGATGTACAATTCATTAACAAAATAAATAGGGTAATGAAAATATATACAGTTGAGTGGGCGAGTACAGTGCTGTGGGGATGGGAAGGGAGAGGTGGAGGAGCAGAGGGAAAAGGGGAAAAAGGGGGTTTAGCTGCAGAGAGGTAAAGGGGGAGTGGCAGAGGGAGTAGAGGGAGAAGAGGAGCTCAGTCTGGGAAGGCCTCTTGGAGGAGGTGAGTTTTAAGTAGGGTTTTGAAGAGGGGAAGAGAATCAGTTTGGCGGAGGTGAGGAGGGAGGGCGTTCCAGGACCGCGGGAGGATGTGGCCCAGGGGTCGACGGCGGGATAGGCGAGACCGAGGGACGGTGACGAGGTGGGCGGCAGAGGAGCGGAGCGTGCGGGGTGGGCGGTAGAAAGAGAGAAGGGAGGAGAGGTAGGAAGGGGCAAGGTGATGGAGAGCCATGAAGCCTAGAGTGAGGAGTTTTTGTTTGGAGCGGAGGTTGATAGGCAACCACTGGAGTTGTTTAAGAAGGGGAGTGACATGCCCAGATCGTTTCTGCAGGAAGATGAGCCGGGCAGCGGAGTGAAGAATAGACTGGAGCGGGGCGGGAGAGGAGGAAGGGAGGTCAGAGAGAAGGCTGACACAGTAGTCTAGCCGGGATATAACGAGAGCCTGTAACAGTAAGGTAGCCGTTTGGGTGGAGAGGAAAGGGCGGATCTGTACCTATGTACATACCCCCAGTATGGCTAAACACCATCTCGGTTGAATACCGCCTTTTAAATCAACCCCATACCTTTAGTTTATATTACTGCTTATCTCATCAACTAGATCATAAGGCCCTTGGTAAAGTACAATAAAATTACTAAGTATTGTCTCTAGCTTCTCATTGCAATGTACTCTGCCAAGGGCTTAGTACAGGGCTCTGCACTCCACAGGTGCTCAATAAATTCTACTGCCTAAATGATTACGTATGTACTAGTATTCTGATTGCTTTCCTCAATTCTACCAACAGTTGGAGCCTATAAAGTGGGAACTGATCTTCTGGTGGAATTTGAATTCCGAACAACTCGGATGAATGGCGTCCTCCTGGGAATCAGTGGCCAGAAAATGGATGGGATGGGCATTGAGTTGGTGGATGAGAAAGTGAGTGATGAGATGTTGATCTTATATGGGAAATTTTGGCAGTGGCCTCACTTCATTAATGCATGTGGGTCAGTTGACAGAGAATGGCTGGGTCCCAATATTCTCATCTGTTAGATGAGGATTAAATGCCTGTTGTCCTTCCTTCTTAGACGGTGAGCCCCATTTGGAATAGGGACTCTTTCTGACCTGATTATCTTGTACCTATCCCAGTACTATAGTACTTGGCACACTAGTAATCACTTAAAAAATACCACTTATTATCATTAATAATAAGATTAAATTGAAGAAAACCAGATGTGGAAACAACTAAGGCTTTTTCCCTTATTTAAACCACTTTTCCCTTTCAATTGACCATGGACAGGTCTGTAAAATTTCTGGGTCAATAAAGTTAAAGTTAAATAAATTTAACCTATCCCACTAAGCGATCCAAACCCAAACAAAAACATCAGAGGCACAGACTTTTTTTTCCCTCAAGAAGCAGAATCTCAGATACAATTACAATGAAAATATGAATTGCATAGGCACCATACCTCCAGAGAGGCCAGTGGTGTCCAAAACTTCAACGTGGTTTGAAAAGTGAGCAGCTTATCCTCCTAGGATGTGTAATAGACACACGTCATTTTTCATCCTTGCACGATCTTAAAAAACCTGCTCAGTTCTCAAATTTCCATACCTGCCGGAGTAGAGTGGCACAGATTTCTCCACTCAGCCTTGGAAATTGTCATGCCCCTACATTTATAAGTTATGTTCTAGACTGGCTTAGCCCCTGTGGCTAAAGCATTTGCATGAAAGAGAATCAGTGCATCAATTCAAGTCTTGCAAGTAAGTGAAGCTCCTGGAGAGAGAGTGGAAGCTTGCTAGAAATTTGAAAAAAAGTTGAATGATAAAGAATTGACCTCAGGTACGCTTTCTCTGGTGAATCAAATTAATTGGTCCAGCCACCTCAATCAGGAGCCTCTCCGAGGGATCTGGAAAGCAGTAGGAAATTTAATGAACCAGGCTTCAACAAAAACACAGTTCTTTTTTGAGTCTGGTGTGGGTCGTCCCAGAAATTGCCCAGGGGAGAAAAAGGGTGAGATTTTCAGAATCCTTCAGTTACTACACAGTCCTTCTGTCAAAAGGGGTTTCCAATTGAATTTTGTAAAATGGCATTACCAGGCTTGATACAAGCTTGCTGTTTTCCCCTGTAATGCCCAGAGGTGCAAACATGATTTCTATTCCCTACAGATGCCATTTATATTTTAATTCAAAGTAACCTTGATTTGACCCAAGTGCATATATCTGTATTCTCCTTACAAAACCGTTAAGATTCCAGCTAGTAGCTGTAGGTATATTACTTTCTCCTCAACCAATCAAGTTGAATTTTTTTTCCCCCATCTTCAGGTGCTCTTCCACGTGGACAATGGTGCAGGCAGGTTCTCTGCTACCTATGACGCTGGTGTCCCAGGCACTTTGTGTGATGGCCAGTGGCACAAGGTCACTGCCAACAAACTCAAACATCGCATTGAGTTGACAGTGGATGGGAACCAGGTAGAAAGCCAAAATCCAAATGCCGCATCCACCTCAGCTGATACGAATGATCCTGTGTTTGTTGGAGGGTATCCTGGTGAGTGAAGGGTAAACAAAGGGAATTCTGGGACAGAACATACAATGCTTATTTCAACACTAATAGAAAGAATGTCCAGGAGAGTGTGTCTCAGCAATAAGATCTCCTGCCTACTTTTAAGATCCCATAATACCAGATTTGCTGTAGAGATTTTCAAGGTAGCCCCTTATCTCACTGGCAAGGAGATCATTAGACATTTGACCTTAATCAGAAAACATTGGCTTAGATTTCCTTAAATCAGATCATGTTTTATTATGATTTCCCCTTTTGATTTATAGGTCTTTTGAGGATTGCAAATAAAATTTATCACTCAATTCCCATTTAAAAGCCTGTCAATATCATTAAGCAAAGCATACAAATCCCAGAGACATACTTAGGGTGCTAAGAAGCAAGACTGACCACCTTAAGGCACACCTAATTCATATTTCAAAATAAGCTCTGCAAATCCCAGCATTTCAAGAAAGGGGGATCAAGTCTCCATGTTGATTAATACATACCATTATTCTGAATAAAAGCATCATTTTCATAGGTTAAAATACAGTATTAGAGGGGGAAATATTTGAGTTATGGAAGATAAGTACTGGAAATTAATGCTGGGTTTTAAATCTTGACCTTAAACTGCGAGCCTAGTTAAGAGAATGGGAGTGGAGAGAAGGAAATGCAATGCTGGAACTGCAGAGAGAAAATGGAAAAGTTATTTGTTGAGTATGGGATGATATGCCCAAACCTTCATTCTTTAGCCAATCATTCTTGGAAGATGATGTGCAAATTCAGTAGACTTGATCCATTTTCAAATGTTTACCAGAGCAGAGCCAGACATGTTGTGAATGTTCAACCTATCCATGATGGTGATGGTGAAATTCAAATTACGACACTTGCCCAAGCCAGCCGGTGGGTGAACATATCCTGGCTCTGCCACTTGTCTGCTGTGTGACCTTGGACAGGTCACTTAACTTCTCTGTGCCTCAGTTACCTCTTCTGTAAATGAGGATGAGCCTTTAAGCCCTATGTGGGAGAGGGATTGTGTCTAACCCAATTTACTTATAATGATAAATAGTTGTGGTATTTGTTAAGTGCTTACTATGTGCCAAGCAGTGTTCTATCCACCCTAGCACTTAGTACAGTGCCTGGCACCTAGTAAGCATTTAAGAAATTCCACAGTTATTAATATTAATGAATGAGCCACCTTGCATTGGCATCATGAGCTTTAAGTTCTGTCACCAGCCCTCTCTACCTCGAGAAGGATGCTCGAACAAAACCAGAACTCTTTCACCTTTATTTTCCAGGTGGCCTCAATCAGTTTGGTCTGACAACTAATATCCGGTTCAGAGGATGTATCCGGTCCCTGAAGCTGACGAAAGGCACCGCCAAGCCACTAGAGATTAATTTTGCCCGAGCCTTGGAGCTAAGAGGTGTTCAGCCTGGATCATGCCCTGCCAGCTGATTGCGAATGATTGAAGACTGAATCATGCCTCTTGAGCCTATGTATCCTGCAAATGCAATATACTTCAGCTATGTTTGTTAGTACAAAGCCTTCATGCAACAACTACAAATTCTAGCAGTGACATGTTCCCTTGGTGCAATCTCAGAGTAGATCACAAAGTGAAATTTTAATTTGCTAACTCTGTTGTATTGTGCTCTCCCCCGGGCTTCGTAAATGCTGTGCACATAGTAAGTGCTCAATAAATACTGATGAATGATTTATTGATTTAGTTTCTCTCCCAGTAAGGGGGAAAATTACTAGTATCTTTTTCCCCTCATGTCCTCTATAGCTAGGGTGGAAGACTTCCCCTTTTGTCATATAGAGAGAAGGTTGTTTGCCAATTCCTCCTAAATCTTTTCCAGAATTATTTTCCCAGGTCTCACCTTTGGCCGCTTGGACCATATCCATGAAGGATTTTCTGGAGGAGGATCTCAGCTTGTCTGCTTCCCCCACTTAAAGTTTTCAAAACAACTCCTGGCTCATCTTTCTCTAATCAATCAATCGATTGTATTTTCTGAGCACTTACTGTGTGCAAAGCACTGCACTAAGTGTTTGGGAGAAAACAATGTAACAGAGTTGGTAGACACATTTCCTGCCCACAAGTTTACAATCAGCTTCACTAAGGTCGAAAACATTCAAGTTTTGAAAGTACAGTTATGGGTTAATTGGGCAATGCTACTGCCCTTCGTTTTTCAGGTTTGTTTTAGCATATAACTGTTTAGTTTTAGCATATAACTGTTTTAGCAATCCACTCCAAGTTCTGTGAATGGAACATTTAACACATCACCTAATGTTGAAATGATGAACAATTCAAAAATTGCATCATTACTCAAACCCATCATCAACTCCTCTGTATGTCTCTAAATTTAAACCATAAGCAAATTCCCAATCCCAGGGAAGAAGACAGGTTGGCTTTGATTTTGGAAAAGTGTATGAATTGGAAGGGCAGGTAGACTGTAGACTGCCCTTACTGGACAGGGATCGTGTCTACCAACTCTGTTTTATTGTATTTTCCCAAGTGCCTAGTGTAGTGCTCTGCACACAGATCAAATACCATTGATTGATTGGGTTTTAGGAGCAGTAATAGTATTTATTAAGCACTTGCTGCATACAGAGACCTGTATTAAGCCCTAGGAGAGACTACACAGGTGGAAATTAGTGGATAGATGATTTGCCACTCCCTTCCTCAGCATTCCCTCTCAAGGAAATACCACTGCATCGTAGTTTGGGGATTTGTTTTCAGACTCATGTTTATGATTCACTCAGAATGAGGCATCCCCAACTTGGGCCATATCCTATACTGGGGGCATTTGTACCATGGGAAACTTTAAATACTGCACGTGTCCTTTCTCTCTACTTTGTACTTAGTTAACCTTCAAGGTCTCATTTCAAAGCTTTAACCGATTCTCTCATTGTCCCCAGTAAGTTCTCCAGAGCTAATCTTTCAGTCTCTGAAAGCACAGCCTTCACCAAGTTACCACCAGAGAACAAAGCACTTCACCTGCCATTATCAGTATGGACTGTTGGAAGTTTCACAGTCTTGCAAAGTCACAAAAAGATCAAATTAACATTGTAAAGAAAACAAGAAAAATAAATAGGGCACTTCTTATCAATGGCAGGCTCTGCTTTCCAAGAGGTTTTCTTATCAAGAAAGCAGATGATGGTAATTTGGAACTCTTTCTTCAACCATACACTGTACCTGTTCTGTCCCTCACCACTAACCCCTGAAATTAGCTATGGTATGTGCAAAGCATTTGTGATGTTAGGAGAATAATAACCTCAAATGTTTCTCCATCACTCACATGAAGTTATGTCCTGTTAAATCTAATACTTTACGGTCAAGCATCAGCAATAAAACTGCTTAAAAAACATTGAGTCTCTAGGTTGAAACATTCTCTTATGCCTGGATAACAGACCATTTTCTAGGATCTTGCATAGCCTACACAGTAGAAAAGAGCTCTATTTGCATCTCTAAAGTAAGAAAATCCTGACTGATTTCAGCATGATAAAAAACAAGCTGTAACTAATATTCTCCCTCAGGTGCCAGGAGCAGAAAATAAAAATACAACACGTACAGAATTGGTCTAAAAGAGTATCCTCTAAATTGACTGTAAACTCCCTGTGGGTAGGGAACATGTCTACCAACTCTTTCATTCATTCATTCATTCAATAGTATTTATTGAGCGCTTACTATGTGCAGAGCACTGTACTAAGCGCTTGGAATGAACAAGTCGGCAACAGATAGAGACAGTCCCTGCCGTTTGACGGGCTTACAGTCTAATCGGGGGAGACGGACAGACAAGAACAATGGCAATAAATAGAGTCAAGGGGAAGAACATCTCGTAAAAACAATGGCAACTAAATAGAATCAAGGCGATGTACAATTCATTAACAAAATAAATAGGGTAACGAAAATATATACAGTTGAGCGGACGAGTACAGTGCTGTGGGGATGGGAAGGGAGAGGTGGAGGAGCAGAGGGAAAAGGGGAAAAAGAGGGTTTAGCTGCGGAGAGGTAAAGGGGGGATGGCAGAGGGAGTAGAGGGAGAAGAGGAGCTCAGTCTGGAACGCCTCTCGGAGGAGGTGAGTTTTAAGTAGGGTTTTGAAGAGGGAAAGAGAATCAGTTTGGCGGAGGTGAGGAGGGAGGGCGTTCCAGGACCGCGGGAGGACGTGGCCCAGGGGTCGACGGCGGGATAGGCGAGACCGAGGGACGGTGAGGAGATGGGTGGCAGAGGAGCGGAGTGTGCGGGGTGGGCGGTAGAAAGAGAGAAGGGAGGAGAGGTAGGAAGGGGCAAGGTGATGGAGAGCCATGAAGCCTAGAGTGAGGAGTTTTTGTTTGGAGCGGAGGTTGATAGGCAACCACTGGAGTTGTTTAAGAAGGGGAGTAACATGCCCAGATCGTTTCTGCAGGAAGATGACCCGGGCAGCGGAGTGAAGAATAGACTGGAGCGGGGCGAGAGAGGAGGAAGGGAGGTCAGAGAGAAGGCTGACACAGTAGTCTAGCCGGGATATAACGAGAGCCTGTAACAGTAAGGTAGCCGTTTGGGTGGAGAGGAAAGGGCGGATCTTAGCGATATTGTAGAGGTTAAACCGGCAGGTCTCGGTAACGGATAGGATGTGTGGGGTGAACGAAAGAGACGAGTCAAGGATGACACCGAGATCGCGGGCCTGAGAGACGGGAAGGATGGTCGTGCCATCAACAGTGATAGAGAAGTCTGGGAGAGGATCGGGTTTGGGAGGGTCTCCCAAGCACTTAGTAGAGAGCTCTGTACACAGTAAGCACTCAATAAATGCAATTCACTGATTTATGCATACAAAATTCAGTCCCAAGTATTGGCTGGGGTGATGGGGGAGGGGAAGGGGAAAAGTTTTGCTCAAATTCTGAGATCAAAACCAACATCATTTCACACAGAATAAAGTAACTATTCTAATTTGGAGATGAGTTGCCTCTTGATCAAGTCCCTTAAAAAAACCATGTTGATCAGTCACCAACAAGACAAAGCTCCTTCCTTAGCCACCTACCTCAGTGAAGAAGAAAGACAAATCACCTTCCACTTATTGACAGAAAACCCCTTCCTACTAATTGATGTTATTTTTTCCTTCAAGAAAATGAGTTGTGATTTTGACAAGAAATGTTTAGGACTGAGGTCTTTAGGTTTCTACAATCCTGCCAGGAAAGGAATTCACTGATCAAGAGCAGAATTCAACTTGCATTCATCACAGTACTTCTCAGATTAATCACACAGGAAAATACTACACTCTGTTTCTACCACAAGTATTCAGTTGGCAATAAAGGCAGAATCAGAATCATAGGTAGTCAGCCTAGACTGGAGAAGCAGCATGGCTTAGTGGATAGAGCATGGGCCTGGGAGTCAGAAGGATTTGGATTCTAATCCTGGCATTGCCACTCATATGCTCTGTATCTTTGGGCAAGTCACTTGACTTCTCTGTGCCTGAATTACCTCATCTATAAAATGGGTATTAAGATTGTGAGCCACATGTGTGACAGGAACTGTTTCTAACCTGATTGCCTTGTATCTATCCCAGCCTGGGACATAGTAAATGCTTAATAAATACCATAATTATTATTATTATAGAACATGGTAGACATGTTCCCTGCCCTCAAGGAGCTAGCAGTCTAGAGGAAAAAGCTTACAATCTAGAAATAGATGCAACTGTGTCTCAGACCTGAGTTATATGCCCAGCCTAAATGACAGGGCTTCCAGGTGATGCTGGAAAAGTCACAACCGTTTTTTGTTTGTTTATTTTTTATGGTTTTTGTTAAGTGCTTACTATAAGGCAAACATTGTTCTGAGTGTTAGGATAGATACAAGTTAATTAGGTTGGACACAGTCCCTGTCTCCCACATGGGGTTCACAGTCTAAGTAGGAAGGTGTCCTCTCGACTGTAAGCTCATTGTTGGGCAGGGAATACATCTGTTTATTCGTTATATTGTTCTCTCCCAAGTGCTTAGTACAGTGCTCAGCACATAGTAAGTGCTCAATAAATACAATTGAAAGAATGAACAAGAGTACTAAGGCACAGAAATGATTTGCCCAAGATCACACAGCAAGCAATTGGCAGATCTGGGATTAGACCCTGCTCCTCTAACTCCCAGGCCATGCCTTTCCACTAGGCCATGCTGCTTCCCCTGAGACCTTTCTGGGCCTCAATTTCCTTACCTGTTGATGAGGATAAGATTATCAGATCTTCCTCTTGATGCTCTTGATCAAGAACTGTATTTGACCTTAATACCTTATTCCTCCCTCCCCACTCAATAAAATATTGGGCACATAGTAAGCATTTGATACCAGTACTTTAATAAATACAATAATTATAAATCCCTACCATAATTATAAATCCCTACCATTCTGAGGTAACACCCATGGAGCTACTCATTACAAAAACAAGATAAGGAAAACTTGGAGACAACATTTCTGGGCCAACCAAAATGGGCTAGAAGCTTACATTTTCCTCAAGAAAAGCTAACTAACCAAGTTAGAAGAAAGAAGAAGAAGAAAAGCAAAAAATGTGGAAACGTCTAATACAAGTCTAATACAAGTCACCTTATAAATACAATCCAAATACTTCCATTCTATTCTCCTCCATTGAATGTTCCATCTGGAAATATAAGATAGATGGCAGGATCATGAAACATCCTAGGAAGGATCCTGCTTCTTGAATATATTGGAGTCTCATCATGGGAATCACTGATCCAATAAAGAAATCACATTTTGATTAAGAAAAGTTCTCTCTCCATCAGTGGTAATGAGATGTAGGGTGGCTGAATGGATAGAAGATAGGCCTGGAAATCAGAAGGACCTGGGTCCTAATCGCAGCTACAGCATCTGTCTTGTCTGCTGTGTGACCTCGGGCAAGTCGCTTCACTTCTCTGTGCCTCAATTACCTCATCTGTAAAATGGGGATTATTCATTCATTCAATAGTATTTATTGAGCGCTTACTATGTGCGGAGCACTGTACTAAGTGCTTGGAATGAACAAGTCGGCAACAGATAGAGACAGTCCCTGCCGTTTGACGGGCTTACAGTCTAATCGGGGGAGACGGACAGACAAGAACAATGGCACTAAACAGCGTCAAGGGGAAGAACATCTCGTAAAAACAATGGCAACTAAATAGAATCGAGGCGATGTACATTTCATTAACAAAATAAATAAGGTTAATGAAAATATATACAGTTGAGCGGACGAGTACAGTGCTTGAGGGGATGGGATGGGAGAGGGGATGGGATGCAGAGGGAAATGGGGGGAAAAGAGGGGTTAAGCTGCGGAGAGGTAAAGGGAGGGTGGTAGAGGGAGTAGAGGGAGAAGAGGAGCTCATTCTGGGAAAGGCCTCTTGGGAGGAGGTGAGTTTTAAGTAGGGTTTTCGAAGAGGGGAAGAGAATCAGTTTGGCGGAGGTGAGGGGAGGGCGTCCAGGGACCGGGGCCTGAGGACGTGGCCCAGGGGTCGACGGCGGGATAGGCGAGAACGAGGGATGGTGAGGAGGTGGGCGGCAGAGGAGCGGAGCGTGCGGGGTGGGCGGTAGAAAGAGAGAAGGGAGGAGAGGTAGGAAGGGGCAAGGTGATGGAGAGCGCCTTGAAGCCTAGAGTGAGGAGTTTTTGTTTGGAGCAGGGTTGATAGCAAACCACTGGAGTTGTTTAAGAAGGGGAGTGACATGCCCAGAATCGTTTTCTGCAGGAAGATGAGCCGGGCAGCAGAGTGAAGAATAGACTGGACTGGGGCGAGAGAGGAGGAAGGGAGGTCAGAGAGAAGGCTGACACAGTAGTCTAGCCGGGATATAACGAGAGCCCGTAGCAGTAAGGTAGCCGTTTGCGTGGAGAGGAAAGGGTGGATCTTGGTGATACTGTAAAGGTGAAACCGGCAGGTCTTGGTAACGGATAGGATGTATGGGGTGAACGAGAGAGTCGAGCCAAGGATGACACCGAGATTGCGGGCCTGAGAGACGGGAAGGATGGTCGTGCCATCCACGGTGATAGGGAAGTCTGGGAGCGGACCGGGTTTGGGAGGGAAGATGAGGAGCTCAGTCTTGCTCATGTTGAGTTTTAGGTGGCAGGCAGACATCCAGGTGGAGACATCTCGGAGGCAGGAGGAGATGCGAGCCTGAAGGGAGGGGGAGAGGACGGGGCGGAGATGTAGATCTGCATGTCATCTGCGTAGAGATGGTAGTCAAAGCCGTGAGAGCGAATGAGTTCACCGAGGGAGTGAGTGTAAATGGAGAACAGAAGAGGGCCAAGAACTGACCCTTGAGGAACTCCAACAGTTAAAGGATGGGAGGGGGAGGAGGCGCCAGCGAAGGAGACCGAGAATGACCGGCCAGAGAGGTAAGAGGAGACCAGGAGAGGACGGAGTCCATGAAGCCAAGGTGAGATAAGGTATGGAGGAGGAGGGATGGTCGACAGTGTCAAAGGCAGGCAGAGAGGTCAAGGAGGATCAGAATGGAGTAGGAGCCATTGGATTTGGCAAGAGGAGGTCATGGGTGACCTTAGAGAGCAGTCTCGGTAGAGTGGAGGGGACGGAAGCCAGATTGAGGGGTTCTAGGAGAGAATGGGGAGTTAAGGAATTCTCTGTTGCATCCCACGTAGGACAGTGACTATGTCTAACCTGACATCCTTTTATCTATCCCAGCTCTTATTACATTCATTCATTCATTCATTCAATAGTATTTATTGAGTGCTTACTATGTGCAGAGTACTGTACTAAGCACTCGGAATGTACTATTCGGCAACCAGACAGAGACAATCCCTGACCAGTGACAGGCTCACAGTCTAATCAGGGGAGACAGATGGCAGAGCAAAACAGAAACGATACAAAACAAGACAACATTATCATGGATAAATAGAATCAAGGGATGTACACCTCATTAACAAAATAAATAGGGGTAATAAAAAATATATACAAATGAGCACAGTGCTGAGGGGAGGGAAGGGGGAAGGGGAGGAGCAGAGGGAAAGGGGCTTAGCTGAGGAGGTGAAGTGGGGAGGAGGCAGAGGGGAAAAGGGGTAGCTCAGTCTGCGAAGCCTTTTGGAGCAGGTGAGATCTCATTAGGGCTTTGAAGAGGGGAAGAGAGTTAGTTTGCAGAGTGAGGAGGAGGAATTCCCAGGACAGCGGGAGACGTGGGCCAGAGGTCAATGGCAGGATAGGCGTGAATGGGTGACAGGTGGAGGTGAGCGGCAGAGGAGTGGAACGTGAGGGGTGGGCAGGAGAGAGAAGGGCGGTGAGATAGGAGGGGGCAAGGTGATGGAGAGCCTTGAAGCCCAGAGTGAGGAGTTTTTGTTTTGTACGGAGATTGATAGGCAACCACTGGAGGTTTTTAAGGAGGGGAGTAACATGCCCAGAGCGTTCAGTAGGAAGATGATCGGCGGCAGCAGAATGAAGATAGACTGGAGTGGGGAGAGACAGGGAGGAAAGGAGATCAGAGAGATGGCTGACATAATAATCCAGCTGGGATATTATGAGAGCTTGTATTACAGTGCTTGACACATGGTAAGTACTTAATACATACCATTTATATATATATGTATATATAATATATAAAATACAGTAAATACATTAAAATAGAGAGAGCTTACTGTGTGCAGAGCAGTGTACTTCAGTCTTGGAAGAGTAGATTGTAACAGAGTTGGTAGACATATTCCTTGCCCACAGGGAGTTTGCAATCTAGAGGGCCAGAAAGGCATTAATATAAATAAATAACTTAAGAGATATACATAAGCACTTGTGGATATGAGAGTGGGTGAATAACAAGTGCCTAAGGAATCAGGTGCTTTCACTGAATACAAAATACTAAGAGGATAATATCCATTCTGCACTAGTAAATGTTAGAGTTTTTTCTCCGTACTCTTTAAATCTCTCTTACTGAATGAACAAGAGAAAGATATAGCAGGTTGAGAATCATGAAAGTAATCTAAAGTAAAAATTCCATCATTACTTGGCCTAAATAGCGAGTACAGAAACTGATAGGCAGTAGGGTTCAGAAGCACGCCCTGTCTTTTGAGAACACGTACATGCTATATACCTCTCTGGAGAACATAAGACATTTTTCATATATTCCAGACAATATATCTTTTGTATATGTGTGCAGTCTAGATAAGAAAATAATGGATGATTTTAAAAAAGGACAATTGTATATATATACATACATTTTTGAAGATGGCAATACTGCTGACAAGACCCTAACTAGGGGTGTGGGTCTGACTGAAGAGATCAGAAGGCCACTATATGACCATACACCCTGACAAACTGCTTGCTACAGTAAGTACTCAATAAATATGATTGAATGAGTGAATTAAGGATAGATCTTTAAGTGCTAATAGGTTTGACCTATTCAGAATGGGTATCTCTTTTCAAATCTACCTCTTGATATTCCAATCTTTGTAAAACTTCAAATAGAGGGATTGTTGGTCACAGTACTGTAGCCTACAGTTATGTTACAGTGCTTGAAACTATGCTTCCCTAGATATTTATGTCATTTTTTTCTGGCCTCTTGGCTTTTTAGGTGCCCCCTTCAAATTCACAGTATCACTGCTGCTTAGTTACCCTACTGCAATCAATTCTTACATGCCCTATCCAGCAGAACTATGTTCCTGGGAATAACGTCCAGGATGCTGTTCAGTTGCCAATGTGCCAATATCTCTGTCGGTAATCTTATCCATTCATTCATTCATTCCATAGTATTTATTGAGCGCTTACTATGTGCAGAGCACTGTACTAAGCACTTGGAATATACAAATCGGTAACAGAGACAGTCCCTGCCCTTTGACGGGCTTACAGTCTAATCGGGGTAGACGGACAGACAAGAACAATAGCAATAAATAGAATCAAGAGGATGAACATCTCATTAAAACAATAGCAAATAAACAGAATCAAGGCGATGTACATTTCATTAACAAAATAAATAGGGTAATGAAAATATATAGTTGAGCAGATGACTACAGTGCTGAGGGGATGGGAAAGGAGAGGGGGAGGAGCATGGGGAAATGGGGGGAAAAGAGGGTTTAGCTGCCAGGATATGAAGAAAAAGCAAGAACGGATGAAAAATAACAATTCATATAGTTTTAAGTTTAACATCCATCATGGCATCAGTTTTGATCTGAAAGTACTAGTCAAAAAAGCAATTGCAAAACTATTTGTAGTGGGTCAATAATTAGTAGGTTTTATTAATCACTTCACCCACTCCACTAGCCTCTTGTCTTATGTCGAGTCATTTCCAACCCGTAGAGAGACAGCACAGACACATCTCTCCCAGAACACCCCGCTCTTCATCTGCAAACGTTCTGGTAGTGGATCCATAGAGTTTTCTTGGTAAAAGTACAGAAGCGGTTTACCATTACTGCCTTCCATGCAGTAAACTCAAGTCTCTGCCCTTGCCTCTCTCCCATGCTGCTGCTGCTCAGCATGGGTGAGTTTTGTCTTGTAGCAGATTGCCTTCCATTCGCTAGCCACTGCCCAAGCTAGGAATGGAATGGACAGGCCTCTGGCTTGACTCTCCCTCCTGTAGCCAAGACTGGTGGAGTACTGAAAACTCTCCAGGTGTGACCCTGAGAGGGGTCCCACTATGCTCTAGCAGACTCCATTTTACTGCTTTTGCCTGCCCAATTGTTCTCTATTTTCTTTTTAAAAATATAGAGCTTTGAAAACAAGATGCTGGTTTGTGTGTTTCCTGGAAGTAATTTAAATTATTACAGGGCTTTGTATCTAATATGCATCTGTTTAAAGTCATTTGTAATGAGTTCACTGTTACCCATGGAATTAAGGCAGCCATGAAATATAAATGCCCCCATCAGGTATTTTTCAAATATCATACCTGTGACCAAGATTTCTCAGCAAATAGTCACAAAGTTCACTCTTTCCCTCTCCTTGGAGTTTAAAAAATGGTATGGAAAAATCTCTGGAATTCACAGTTGTTCCTAGTGGGGAACCAACTTATTTTCCAGTCTTAGGCAATGGAACAATGAATGTTCCTGTGAAAACCCTTTTTAACTCAGCCATGGTAGTCTGCAGAATGCCCTTACTTGGTTAATATATCATTTGCATTTAGCCAGAAGATTTTAGAAGTTAATTGGTAGGCTCATCCATCCTTTAAAACAGTGAAATTAAATTTAGGCCATGTGGACTGCTTGTTAGAGAAGATTAAGAGAAGCACCAGACACAGTGATTTTACAATGCCAGAATAATTATTACTCTTCCAAGTACTTAACACAGTGCTTTGCACTCAGTAAGCACTCAATAAATATGATTGAAGTAAATGTTACTCAATAAAGTATTAAAGATATGCATCACTTAACTGGAAAGCATAATTCAATTTTTTATGGTATTTGCTAACCACTTACTACGTGGCAGGCACTATACTACTAAGAACTAGGGGAGATATAACCAGGTTATTCATGCATTCATTGTATTTATTGAGCACTTACTGTGTGCAGAGCCCTGTATTAAGTGCTTGGGAGAATATCATATAAAAATAAGCAGACTCACTGGGGCTCCATGTCTTAATTCCCATTTCACAGTTGAGGTAATTGAGGCAAAGAGAAGTTAAGTGATTTGTCCAAGGTAACCCAGCAGGCAAGAAGCAGACCTAGGATTAGAACCTAGGTCCTCTGACTCAAAGATCTGCACTCTGTTCACAAGGCCCCATTGTTTCTCAAACTAGGTACTCTAAATCAGATTACCCCCATACTCAAGAAAGGAAGTCTTTCGTCTTTGTAATAATTATAGTAGTAATAATTATAGTATTTGTGAAGCACTTCACTGGGATGAACACAAGCAAATCAGGTTGGACTCAGTCCCTGTCCCATGTGGGGCTCACAGTCCAATCCCCATAATACAGATGAGGTAACTGAGGCAGAGAATTGAAGTGAGTTGCCCAAGATCACACAACAGCAAGTGGAGAAGCTAGGATTAGAAACTTGATATTCATCCCACCCTCAACCCCACAGCACTTAGGTATACATCCATAATTTTTAAAATATAATAATAATAATGTTGGTATTTATTAAGCACTTATTCTGTGCAGAGCACTGTTCTAAGCACTGGGGTAGATAAAGGGTAATCAGGTTGTCCCACGTGAGGCTCACAGTGTTCATCCCCATTTCAGATGAGGTAACTGAGGCATAGAGAAGTTAAGTGACTTGCCCACAGTCACACAGCTGCCAGGTGGCAGATCTGGTTTTCGAACCCATGACCTCTGACTCCCAAGCCTGTGCTCTTTCCACTGAGCCAAGCTGTCTTTCCTTTGAAACTGTAAGCACTCTGTGAGCAGGGATTGTGTCTACCAATTCTTCTGCACTGTACTTTTCCAAGTACTTAATATGGTTCTCTGCACACAGTACATGCTCAGTCATACCATTGATTGATTGAAGCTAAGATCAGGAGCAACGTCATTGCTGGGTTAAACCAATGATCTGTCCAGCCATTACCAATGCTTACCAGCACTTAGAACAGTGCTTGGTACATAGTGAGCACTTAACAAATACCATAATTATTATTACTCATCCAGCTGTTCTTTGTGCTCCCAAACAATGTTACCAGGTGGCTTGGAGGAACATTGTGATGGTCACCTTTCTGGATGTCCATTCTCCTGATAGGCCATGTGGCATCCCTACCTTTAGTGCATAAAGTAAATAAGCAAGTTCTCCAAGTCTCAGGTAATCCCAATCCAGCCTTTGTCTTGATGGAACTAAAAAGCCTATCAGCAGGCAGCTGGATGGACTAACCAACTACCAGCTATGGTTTCCACCTAGGCCGAACTTTTTCAGAATGAGGAGTGTTGTAACTTTTCCTAGATTTATTGGAAACAAAAAACTGAAATGGAACTTGCCGGTGGAATAGAATTGTGAAAGATCCAGCACTTCGTTTTGTGATGATATTTGAGTTACCCAGCAGGTCTTGGTCACATGACAAACCTGAAGTGGCAGGAGACAGATCCTGTTTGAAAAACGAGACTTAACATTATATGAAATAAGATTGGGTGCCTGATATTCTCCCAGTTTGAAGCTGGGACCTGAAGAAATGTCAACGCATTAGTTTGATGAACAGTTGTCCATTGGTAATGATCTTTAGTCACTACCAGACTGAGACTATTCAAGCTAGAAAAAGATAAAGTAATGGTGCTTACTACTATCTCCAGAACCATCCAGCCTTTATGCCATATAAAAGTTTATTAACTAAGTACAGTACTTACAATGATACTTTGGAAAAAAATCATGTACATTTAATCAAGTATTTATTGAGTGCTTACTATGTGCAGAGCACTGTACTAAGCACTTGGGAAGTACAATTTGGCAACAGATAGAGACAATCCCTGCCCATTGACAGGCTTACAGTCTAATCTTTAACTTTCATGGAAAGAAGAATAATATTAAATTTCTCACCTTCCTGGCATGTAATAGAGCAGGGTCATAGAGTCCTTTCATTCTGGGTCAGAGAAGGGATAAAATATCATATATAATAATAATAATCGTGGTTTTTGTTAAGCTCTTACTATGTGCCAGGCATTGTACAAAGCACTGGGGTAGATATAAGTAAATCAGGTGGATACAGTCCCTTGACAGTCTTAATCTCCGTTTTCTAGATGAGAAATGAAGTGATTTGCCCAAGGCCACACAGCAGACAAGTAGCAGAGCAGGGATTAGAACTCATGACCTCCTGACTCCCAGGCCTTTGCTCTATCCATTACGCCAAACTGCTTCCCCCAACTTCTCTTCTGGAGATCGATCAATCAATCATATTTATTGAGCCCTTAATGTGTGTAGAGCACTATACGAAGCACTTGGGAGAACACTGTAAAACAGAGTTGGTAGTTGTGTTTCCTGATCACAAGGAGCTTACAGTGTAGAGGGGAACACAAACATTAATATAAAGGAGATTGATACATTAGAAAAGCTTACCTCTGCTATCTAAACTTACACCTGACCTTCTGCCATTTCAGGATTAGTGCCGGTCTGATGGTTTCTCACCTTAGGAAAGATTTCATAAGCTTTTCACAAGAGGACAAGGTAGGATTTCAAGAATCTGTTATTTGGTTCAGTTAAAACACTTAAGTCTATTTTTCCCAAAAGAAATAAATTTGGATAATAGTGTTGATATCACTTTCTATCTTTTCACTGCAAAGTTCATAAAATGTTAAGGGTTGCTTGGATCAAATGCATTTGTATCACAACTGCATCTGGTGGGCCCAAGTCAAGCATGACTTCAGGACTGAAATGTTTTTCCTTCTCACCCAAATCCTAAATTCCCTCCATTAGTTTGTCTGGAGGCCAAGACATATGAGCTTCCTGTTCTGGCAGCTAATGTGAGCACTGGCACAACCATTTCCTCTTCTGGACTCAGGGGCCATGGGTAGCTCACCATCCGGGCTTGCCAAAGAGAAGTCACTATTCCAACTGTGCATTTAGACTAAATCAATCTCTCCTTCTAGAGCAAACAGGGCACACTGAGAAGGAATGAATCCTGCTGTGAACATAACCTACTAACTGTCCTGTCGAGGAGTCTATCACAAACACAATTCTTAAAATATGAACCGTATATGGGACAGGGACTGTGTGCAACCTGATTAACTTGTATCTACCCTAGCACTTAGAAGTAGAGAAACAGCATGGCCTAGTGGATGCAGCACAGGCCTGGGAGTTAGGAGAACCTGGGTTTTTATCCCGGCTCCACCATATGTCTGCTGCTTGACCATGGGCAACTCATTTAACATCTCTGTACCTCAGTCACCTCATCTGTAAAATGGGAATTAAAACTGAGAGCCCATGTGGGACATGAACTGTGTCCAACCTGATAAGCTTGTCCCTACCCCAGCATTTAGTACACTGGCTGGCATATAGCAAGCACTTAAATACCATCAAGAAAAAAAAGTGGTTGATATAAACAGTACCACCACCAAAAATGAAATAATAATAATTCTCCCAGTTGTTTTTAGTCAGTCCACAGCCACAAAAACTTTCACAGCCTACCTCTTAGTTTGCCAGAAATTCCACACACGTTGATCTTCACTGCCTGCTCAAAGGATGAATTTCAGTTTCCCTGGGTTCAGGCATTATTACCCTTCCTTTGGTTTTCCTACTTAGAAAGTCAAGATGTAAATAAAAATAAGTCCTGACCTAAATAACAGTTTGCCCTATAGCCTGTAGATGCAATTTTAAAAAGCTCATAGATGAACAGCTCTTCCCCAGAGCCAACTGTAATTACAAAGAAAACACTCTGGAAAACTAAAATGGCAAATGTATTTAAGGTAATTCCCTGTGAATAGGCAACGGCCGCTGCCATCCATTTTATTATTGCATTGCTAAATTGCTTTCCTGCCGTTTCCTAACGGAGTTTCAATTCAATCTCTTGGTATTGTTGTGAGAACTTGTCCCAAGTAATACCACCTGACAGGAAGATGTAATTATTTTATGTGCAGTACATAGTGTGTGGGACTCTATGTCTTTCTTTTTATTAGGAGGCGTTGAATTTCAGATTAGCCATTACACTGACAGGTTTCCTGGAAGATGCCATCCTTCAGGAGTAAAAGGAATACACAGTTTTTTTTCCTTTCCTTAACCTTCCATTTTATTGTAGACTTTACAGACCTAAAGGGTGTATACTTGCATCCTCTATGGGGGTGCTCATTGTGTTCCATCCTTCAGTGAGTAGCTAGTGGGTTTTCTGGCCCTCCTCCATGTGGTACGGAGGGCCCTGGGTCATCGTCCTCCCGCGTCGCTGGAAGTCACCCATCGCCAGACCGTGATGGCTGAACGCCCTCCTCCTCACCTCCGCCAAACTGATTCTTCTTTCCCTCTTCAAAACCCTACTTAAAACTCACCTCCCTCCAAGAGGCCTTCCCAGACTGAAGCTCCTCTTCTGCTCCTCTTTCTCCCTCTACTCCCTCTGCCATCCCCCTTTACCTCTCCGCAGCTTAACCTCTTTTTCCCCTTTTCCCTCTGCTCCTCCACCTCTCCCCCCATCCCCACAGCACTGTACTCGTCCGCTCAACTGTATATATTTTCGTTACCCCTATTTATTTTTGTTAATGAATTGTACATCGCCTTGATTCTATTTAGTTGCCATTGTTTTTACGAGATGTTCTTCCCCTTGACTCTATTTATTGCCATTGTTCTTGTCTGTCCGTCTCCCCCCGATTAGACTGTAAGACCCGTCAAACGGCAGGGACTCTGTTGCCGCTTGTCATTCCCAAGCGCTTAGTACAGGCTCTGCACATAGTAAGTCGCTCAATAAAATACTATTGAATGAATGAATGAATGAATGAACAGGACGAGGAGTTGGGAAGCGAGAAGCAATGTGGCCTAGTGGAAAGACAATGGCATGAAGTCACAGGACCTGGGTTCTAATTTGAGCTTCACCATGTCAGTTGTGTGACATTGGGCAAGTCGCTCAACTTCTCTGTGCCACAATTACCTTCGGTCGTCTTTCTCTTTATCTCTATTTCTTTAAGTAACCTTATTCCAAGGAAATTTCCTTGTTCTGCCCCTTCCATGACTTGCAGGGTCTGAAAGTTGAATACTAAATGCTTTAGAACTTATATGGGTGCTATATAATGAGTAGCAGCATGGCCTAGTGTATAAAGCACAGACCAGAAAGTCACTCAAAAGAACCCAGATTTTAATTCAGGCTCCACCATTGTCTGCTGTGTGACCAAGAACAACTCACTTCACTTCTCTGTGCCTCAGTTATCTCATCTGTAAAATGGAGATTAAGACTGTGAGCCCCATGTGGGACATGTACTGTTCCAACCCTGATTAGCTTTATCTACTCCAGTGCTTTAAACAGTGCCTGGAACATAGTAAGCTTTAAGAAATACCACTAAATAATAAAAAAAGGCAGAACTCACTAGGGAATGAGAGTAAGAAAGATCAAAGTGCACAAAAAATGTGCATTAATAGTAATAATAATGGTATTGTTAAGCATTACTATGTGCCAGGCCACTGTACTAAGTGCTGGGTAGATACAAGTTAATCAGTTTGGACACAGTTCCTGTCCACATGGAGCTCACAGTCTCAATCTCCATTTACAGACCAGTAACTGAGGCACAGAGAAGTGAAGTAACTTGCCAAGACAGTGGTTGAAGCTGGATTAGAACTCATGACCCTTGACTCCCAGGTCAGTGCTCTATCCAATAGGACATGCTGCTTTCCTCTCTAGCTCATAGAACTTCTCCTAAATAAAAAAAAGTCTATGAAGTTTCGTAATAAAGGTCTTCTGGCTATTTTTTGAAATTCTACAACACTCCAACAAGCTTTTCTTGTAACATACCCATCTCATTCCAGTCTAAAACAACACAGCAGGCAGCAGCCTGTGAGAGTTAAAGAAACTCTTAAAACATATTTTAGTCAAAATTCAACTGAATCCAAATTGGGCTTAGCAGCTATACCATTCTCTATCGATTAACAGTGTTAGAATAGTTGCCTTATCTACTCAGCTACCTCATCTGTAAAATGGGGATTAATTATGTTGTATTTGTTAAGCGTTTATTAGTGCCGAGCACTGTTCTAAGCGCTGGGGTAGACATAGGGGAATCAGTTCCCACGTGGGCTCACAGTCTTTAATCCCCATTTTACAGATGAGGGAACTGAGGCACAGAGAAGTTAAGTGACTTGCCCACAGTCACACAGCCGACAAGTGGCAGAGCTGGGATTCTAATTCATGAGCCCTGACTCCAAAGCCCGTGCTCTTTCCACTGGGATTAAGACTGTGAGCCCCATGTGGGACAGGAACTGTGTCCAATCAGATTAACTTCTATCTACCCCAGCACTTAGAACAGTGTTTGGTACATAGTAAGTATGTAACAAGTACCATTATTATTATTATTAGCATTAGCAATAAGGGCATCGATAAAGGCTAAGCAAATGGTTTTAAGGGACCAGAGACGACCTTGGCCAAAGAGCTTCTGGGTTCCTGGAGGTACTGTGTGGAGAACTAGAGAAAGGTACGGAGTTGGGAACATCTTGGGAAGCCCCAGCTGCTTTTCTGGCCATTCAGATGAATTATCAGAGGACTGTGACCACAGCAGGGACGAGTCAGGGAGGTGCCCTGGGAAATTGAGCAGTAGAATCTTCCAGCGCAATATCAAAATGTAAAGTTTAAAAAGGTCTGTGCCATCTTGGTGGATGCCCATAATCTCCCTCCCACCCTCATCTCTTTGCTGTGGTGTTTCCCGAGCTAAAGATTGTCCTTGGCTGTGACACTGAGAGGTGGCACTGCTCTGCAAAGGGGGCTCCCTGGGGATGATGATAATATTCATAGACTGTAAACTCATTGTAGCAGGGATTATCTCTCTATTGCTGAATTGTACTTTCCAAGTGCTTAGTACAGTGCTCTGCACACAGTAAATGATCAAAAAATACAATTGAATTGAATGAATAATAATAATTATGGTATTTGTTAAGTGCTTACTATGTGCCAGGCACTGTACTAAACTGTGGAATGTATATAAGAAATTCGGATTGGACACTATCCCCTGTCCCACATGGGGCTCGCAGTCTTAATCCTCGCGTTACAGATGAGGTAATTGAGGGACAGAGGTTAAGTGACTTGCCCAAGGCCATACAGCAGACGAGTGGCAGGAACTGGGATTAGAACCCTTGATCTTCTGACTCCCAGACCCATGCTTATCCACTATGTCATGCTGCTTCATATGGGGGTAGTCAGTCAATTCTATATATTGAGTGCTTACTCTTTGCAGGACACTGTTCTAAGCACTTGGGAGAGTAAAACAATAAATAGGCAAATTCCCTTCCCACACAAGTTTACAGTCTACAGGGAGTGGCAAACATTAATATAAATAAATGACAGATATGTACATAAGTGCTGTGGGGCTTAGAAGGGGGATGAATGAAAGGAGCAAATAGGTGTTTTGAGACTCCAGGGGGGTTCAGAGGAAGGGGCTGAGGTAGGAACAGCAGATTGGTGTACATGTTGTCTTCTGACTACGTGGACCCACAAAAGCTCTAATCTGACTTCATGGTTAGGAAATCTTGCACTTTTCACTCCTCTAATTACTCTACTCACTATACCTCTATCTTGCCACTGACTCCCTGCCCACACCCACTCTCTGTCCTGAAACTACCCCCCATCCATATGCTAGATTTTATTGCCACTGTTCTTGTCTGTCTCCCCTGATTAGACTGTAAGCCCGTCAAATGGCAGGGACTCTCTCTATCTGTTGCCGACTTGTTCATTCCAAGCGCTTAGTACAGTGCTCTGCACATAGTAAGCGCTCAATAAATACTATTGAATGAATGAATACTCTTATTGATGAAATTTCAATAAGGTTATTACAAGTAAACATTTGGGAAGCACCAGATTTGACAGATTGAGATTCCAGAAAAATTCAGGACACAAGTTCACTTTTCAACAGCTCAACACAAAATGAGTGCATAGGACATACAAGTAATTAGAAAAATGGTATACCTGTCACCAGATAGAAGGAAAAAGGAAAATGGGTTATGCACATGAGCTGGTGCTTAAGCATTAGGGTATGTAACATACATAAAATTCTTAGATGGCACAAAAGTGATGAAGTGGAAGATGGGAAATATAAACTAGGGAAATTGGAGGGGAAAAACCTCCTGGAAGAGACTGTAAGGATATTTGCCTGCTACTTCTGTTGCACTGTACTTTCCCAAGTGCTGAATTCAGTGTTCTGCACATAACAAGCGCTCAGTAAATACTTATGATTGATTGAGATATGACTTCAGAATGGTTCTGAAGATGAGAAAATTAAGAGAAAGAGGAGGTAGGAGCCAGGTATTCAAGGCAATTGTCCAGATTATTTTTGTGGAAACCCAGATCTTAAAGCAATATTACAGGTTTTCACACCTTCCCCTTCCTTCTCAGTAATCATAAGAACAGAAGTGGAAGGTGGAGGTGGAGATGTGGAAGCATGAGGTAAAGCCACTTAGCATTCTGGGATGACCAGATTAATTGTGCTGTGCTCTCCCAAGCACTTAGTACAGTGCTTTGCACACAGTAAGCACTCAATAAATGCCATTGATGAGGAAGTCTCAGCATGCTGCAGGAGTTAACTAAGCATATCCCGAGCATGCTCTAGGGCAAGTATTTATGGGGCCATCAATTCAACCATTTAGAGTGAGGCGGAGCAGAAGGTCAATGTGAAGCAAGTTAATCAGTCTAATAGAAACAGTGTCAATTGGCAATTCTGTTCAGGGCAGCCTACAAACATCTAGAATTGCTCCTAACTAATCCAGCAGACCAGTGTGGAGAAAAGCCTTGCAGAATAAACACAGGTCTGGAAGTCAGAAGCCCTGGGTTCTAATCTTTGCTCTGCCACTTACCTGCTTGTGTGATGTTGAGCAAGTCAGTTTACTTCTCTGGGCTTCAGATCTCTCAACTCAGTGGGGAAATCCATAACTGTTCTTCCTCCTACTTAGAATGTAAGCTCCAGAGGAATCAACTTGTACCTACTACCTTGTACTTAGTGTGTGGGGCACATAGTAAGAGCTTAACAAATAGTAGTAGTAGTAGTAGTATCATATTATCAGTGTATTAGGATTAAAGATGTGAAGCTGACATCCGAAGCAACTCATCTAAAAACTCCTAATGGGAGATGGGGAAAACAGGAGAACAAAAGGAAAGACCATTTGAAGTAAAATGCATAGAACTAAAATAATTTATAAAGCTTCTTCCAAATCTAACGCAGTTCATTACTTGGGTAAATCAGGACAACTCTATGCCCAAAAGGTGATTCTGAGAAAATTAGACCATGTCATTCCCCTAGGTATTGTGCTCTTCCTGTACAAGCAACTATTATGGTATACAGTCAGCATAAGAACAAACTTCTAGCTTTTATACTCAGATTTTAATCCATTATTAAAGAGCTTTCAATACTTGCCATGTTTCCGATGCATATTAAGAAATACCTGGGCAACACTGTCATCTACTGGCACATAAGAGAAACCGTACTAAAGAAGGTGGAAGAGCACAATTAATCTCCAGTAGGGAAGAATGGGGGAAGGAGAGGATCAATAAGGACAAATAGATGGTCAGAAAAAGAAACTTGATCTTCCCGAAATGGGGGAAGATTTCAAGGATTGTTCAACAACAATAACAAAGCCACTTTACGATACCAGCAAAGTACAATGATTCCATTCAGAAAGGATTAAGAATACATAAACATAGGAGTACTTTTATAAACACACCTACATGAGCACCATAGCTGCCCTCTCAATTTACTTTTGAAGGTCTCCCAAACTAAATCTTGGCATATTTGGCTTCTTCTACAAAATATCTGCTAGAAAGTGCAAGTCTGAAGTTACTAGAACTAGCAAAAGGAAATTAATTCTGTCTGAATTCCAAACGTCTGTGTTTTCTCCTGTGGTTTAGAATAGTTGTGTTAACCCCAAGGATCCAGCAAATAATTATGAAGCATAAAGCAAGTGCAGTCCTGCACAGAGAAAAAAAAGGCTGCAGTAAATGACCTTTAACCTCTAGGTAGGTGATTTGTGTAATTCTAAACCGGATGCTTATGTTTAGGGAATTCTGGGAAACAATTTTTGTACAGATTCTGATGTTTTTCTAACTTCTCAAATCAACTGACTTACTGAGACCTAAAAATTATGCCTATATTTGAGGTCTTCAGAGCCCATTAGCCTAATATATCAAGATAACAGAGACCCAAAAGAATCGGGGAGTACGAATTATTTATATAGGTGGGCAGACACGGCCAGTACCAAATGTGCCATTTACATTTTTTTTTTCATTTTCTCTAAGAGTTGCTAAGTTCTTCTTTAATGTCTGTAAGCAGTGTAGCCTAGTGGAGACAGCAAAGGATTGTGAGCCAGGAGACCAAGTTCCAATCCCAGCTCTATCACTAACTTGTTCTGTGCCCTTGGCAAGTCAATTAACATCTCTGGACTTTAGTGCTTAGAACAGTGCTCGGCACATAGTAAGCGCTTAACAAATACCAACATTATTATTATTAGTTCTCTTGTCAGTAAAACAGGAATAAGGGCTCTGCTCTGCCTCTTTCTTAAACTGTGAGCCCTTGCAAGAGATAAGAACAGTGTCTGATCCAATTATCTTGCATCTACCCCAGCACTTTGCACTATGGTTGGCACACAGTAAGCTCTAGCTATGTACTATATCTAGCTATACAATTCTAAAATCACAAATGAAAAATCAATTGTATTTATTGAGTGCTTACTGTGTGCAGAGCACTCTATTAAGCTCTTGGAACAATGCAATGAAACAGGGTTGGTCAACATGTTTCCTGCCCACAGCGAGCTCACAGAGGACGTAGTAACTAAGTTACCACTTGTTGAAAGAGGTGAAGAATGCTGTCTTGGGTGTCTCAAAGTGCAAAGTTCCCAAAGCTACAAAAGTAAAAGTGTATTTTAAATAGAGTATTTAGACAACAAGTTTTGTTTTTTTCCTGTATAACTCGTGTCCACAAAGACTTACTAATGCAAAAGAAAAGACAATTAACAAAAATGCATTTAATTATAAAAGAGCTTAAATTAAAAAAAACTGGCACTAAATCACTACAGTTATTCATTTGATCATATCCACAGTTGTTTTTGTAAGTGAAAGCTGAAAATTGACAACTGTTTTAGCAACAGCTTTTTGTCCCTAATTAAAGCGACATCCAGAGTCCTTAATAAAATGTAATTTTACCTAGAATATAGCAAAAAGTATCAAACTCATTTTGTTGCGTTACTCATTTACATTACCTTTTATTTACTCCACTCTAAATTCATAAAATATTTAACATTTCTCATATTCCATCCTTGTTATTCTCACATGCAGATTTTCATCTTAATCATATCAATGGTTTGTGCAATAAATATCCAAGGGAATAGTACTTCTTACTACATGTTAATAAATTCATGTCCGGTATATATTAAAAGTCAGTCATTCATACAAACCTGTTCATATGCAGTGTGTCCTACCAAAAGCAGAATGACTAACCAGGAGTCTGTGAATATAAAAGCATGCTCCTTTTATAAAGAATGCATTGTGTAGCGATTTGGGAATCACACTTTTGTGGGTTGCTTAAAATGCTGATAGGTTTAATGCAACTATGACTTTTTAAATTCCATCAAGAAGCATCCAGTGTTGACCTTCATTTTCCTGTTATCTAGAAAACAGTTACTTGAACCAATGTGCTTTGTATTCTGAACTTTAGTATTTAGTGATTTCAGAAGTAATTGGCAGGCCCTTGGCAATTACTTAACAGTGGAAACAATATCATCCACATTTGTCAGAGGTGCTGTGGCATTGTGTATACTGTTACAACAAGATATCGTTACATTAAAGGAGTATGATCAGC
The DNA here is from genome assembly GCF_004115215.2 of Ornithorhynchus anatinus. NCBI lineage: Eukaryota > Metazoa > Chordata > Mammalia > Monotremata > Ornithorhynchidae > Ornithorhynchus > Ornithorhynchus anatinus. The sequence goes on along the minus strand of NC_041729.1, from coordinate 95,479,238 downwards.
CAGCAGGGTTGAAAATATGGACCTGACAGCTGGTCTCACCTGGAATGTATTAAACATCAGAAAGTCCCTCTTGTTCAACATAGCATAATCTTACACTCAAAAAAGATATTGAAAGTGTGTGCTCGGGGGGAAAGAGCTTGCCCTGACCCCATTTCCTTTAAAACAAAACCTGGGCACCCTCAGAAGGTTGGTGTGACACAAGTGCATGATATAGAACATAAACCAAAATAGTTCCTTGTTCCAGTATCTCACCATGAAAGAAATCTCTTAAAAAAAAAAAAGAAAACCAATAAAATCCGGCAGCAGCACAAATCTTAATGAAAAGAGCATAGGGGAAAGTATCATAAGGGTAAGCCCACTTGAGGACACTGTCAAACATGGGGACCACTATAATAATTAAGGCGGGGGGGTGACCTTGAATGAAAAAGAATCCCAACCCTCATCACTTTAACCCATCGGTTAAGTGTGGTCTCATCCAAAAGGGCAGCCATGGTTTGGGGGACACCTAAGAAGCTTGGACTTTATAATCCATTCGGCATTCGGGTGAGTTGGTACAAGTCCTTCATGTAAGTGTCATCTCAAGGCAGCGCTCACTATCAAAGAGGTATAAACCAAGTTAATCGAGTGAGGGAAAGTTGAGTTTTCACAGTCATTAAAGTTGATTTTCAAAACCAGTGGTGAAAAAATCAACAGCTCAGGGATTGACTGTTTCTTTCATCTTACCTCCTGACATCAAATTCCCATGTGTTCATGCTCAAGGAAGAATAGTAATAATAATGATGATGATGGTATTTGTTAAGTACTTACTACCTGCTAAACACTGTTTTAAGTTCTGGGATAGATACAAGGTTATCAGGATGGCCACGTGGTACATCTGGGATTAGAACCCATCACCTTCTGACTTCCAGTCCCATGCTCTATCCCCTAGGCCATTGTGTCTAACTGATCTTCAGCCTCAGTTCTGCTACAGGCATATGTGGGACCATAGGCAAGACCCTTTACTTCTCTGTTGCCTCACTTTCCTCATCTGTAAAATGGGGACAATAATATATGCTCCCCCTAATTCACAGGGGTGGTATGAAGTGAAATGTGATAAGAATATAGAATTTGTTACCATTAAAAATTGTGCAGATCCAAGATAACAGTAGGTGCAGGATTTATTATTAGAAAGAAAAATTTAGTGTTCAGATGATGCAACTTAACTACTAAGGTAGATACAAGGTAGTACACTAAGGTAGATAAGGTAGATAGATTGTGTAGAAATTTCTCCACACAAGTTCTTCAAGCCACTCGTGGACATGGAGTCAGTCCTGAGTTAACCCAGTAACAGCATTGGTTTTCATTCAGTCAAAGTACTGAATGAGTGCTTGATCTGGGCAGAGCAATGCACTGAGTGGAGGAGAATTCAGTAGAATTGATAGACCTTATCCCTGCATTCAAGGAATTTACACTCTGTGGGACAGACACATAGTTTCTACCATTCTCCTTCATGGAAGACTCCTCACCTTGTACTTGATTCTCCAAAACTAATGAAAAACTAGATCTGGGCAGTAAGCATAAAGAATTGGTACAGATATCGTAATATGGATATGTCCCATTCTTTGCTATTTCTTGCAAATGTGGCTTGAAAACTTTTTCAATTCCCCTACCAAATATAACTGTAGGTTATAATTACGGAATTGTTTGCATTTCTGGGTGTCTACTTTAAAAATAAAGACAAAGACAGATTCTCTCCTGCTGATTTTGTACATCACCTAAGAATAAAATCCAGAGCAGGTGTTTCACATATGAGGTGGTGAAGAAGGTCATCTCCAAAATGTAACATCTTTTTAGATGTTGGAAAGTTAGGGGAAAGACTCTTTCTGAACTTGGAAGAAAAGTGTGTCATTTTCCATTCCATGGACAATGTTTGATGGGCTAAGATTTTAGAAAGGGAAACTTCTGCTTTCAGTCAAAAGTGAACTTGTAGGGCCCGAGCAAGCAAACAGCCTCCTTAAGCACTTACTGATTATCTCCAAGCTTAAAGATGGGAAGTCCTAGAAAATGAATCTCACTGGACAGTCTGATAATCAAATTTTCTTTAAGAGATGGGATATAAGCAAGGAGTAGCACATAGCCTAATGGATAGAACATGGGCCTGGGAGACAGAAAGACCTGGGTTCTAAATCCAGCTTGGCCACTTGTCGGCTGTGTGACCCTGGTCAAGTCATTTAATAATAATAATAACAATAATAATAATAATAATAATGTTGGTATTTGTTAAGCGCTTATTATTTGCAGAGCACTGTTCTAAGTGCTGGGGTAGATACAGGGCAATCAGTTTGTCCCACGTGAGCCTTACAGTTAATCCCCATTTTATAGATGAGGTAACTGAGGCACAGAGAAGTTAAGAGACTCGCTCACAGTCACAGAGCTAACAGGTGGCAGAGCTGGAATTCGAACCCATGACCTCTGAGTCCCAAGCCCGGGCTCTTTCTACTGAGCCACGCAACTTCTCTGTGCCGCAGTTACCTCATCTGTAAAATGGGGATTAAGGCTGTGAGCCCCAACTAGGACACAGAATATGTTTGAATAGCTTCCATCTATCCCAGTACTTAGTATAGTCCCTGGCACAAAATAAATGCCACTAAAACAAACAAATGAACAACAACAAAAAATCATCACTGTTGGAAAAAAAACTCAAGCCCACACCCCTCTAGCCATCTCATGAAAAGAAGAGTGATCTTCAAACCAAAGGATAGCATTATTACAAATCAGATTCAAAAGGAACTGGGTTCTAATCCTGACTCTGCCATTTGCCTGCTGTGTGACCTTGGGCAAATCACTTAACTTCTCTGTGCCTCGGTGACTTCATCTGCAAAATGGGGGGTAAGTTTAGAGCCCCATGTGGGACATGGACTGGGCTCAACCTGACTAGTTTGTATCTACCCCAGTGCTTAGTACAATGCCTGGCATCTAGAAAGCTCTTAAATAAGATTTAAAGAAAAAACACCCTGAATTTCAAGAAGATTCCCTTCTAAAAGCTCACAACCACATCAGCCATCATGACCACTCAATCAGCAAGTATATTGGATACATTAACTCTGCCCGAAAAAAAATATTTCTCCCAGTGCTCTTGCCTGTGGTTCCAGATATTCAGTTCCCTGCTCAAACTCCTGTCTCCCTGCCTCCCCTGTCTCTTGTCCTAATGACCTGACAACCTACTTTATTGAGAAAATTGAAACTATCAGGTATGATCTTCCTAAATTCCCCCCATCCTTCTCCATCCCCTCCCTCCTCCTGCCCCTTCTTCAACTCTCCCATCTTCCTAGCAATATCTCTAAAGGAGAGCTCCTGTCTTCTCTCAAAATCACCCCCTCCAACTGTGCATATACCATACCTTCACACCTTAACACTTGTGCCCTTCCTTCTTCCCTCTTTAACCACCATCTTCAACTCCTTGCTTTCCTATGGTTTCTTCCCCACTACTTTCAAACACGCCCATTTCTCCATATCCTAAAAAACCCTCCTTTGACCCCATGGCTCCCTCCAGTTATCAGTCCACCTCCCACCTACTATTCTCCCCACCTTCAAAGCCTTATTTAAGGTACATCTCCACCAAGAGGTCTTCCCTAAGTCCCATTTCTTTTTCTTCAATTTCCTTCTGCGTTGCTCTGACTTTCTCCCTTTATGCATCCTGCCTCCCAGTCCCACAGCACTTATTCATTCAACAGTATTTATTGAGCGCTTACTATGTGCAGAGCACTGTACTAAGCGTTTGGAATGTACAAATCAGCAACAGATAGAGACAGTCCCTCCCCTCTGACAGGCTTACAGTCTAATCGCGTGGCTCACTGGAAAGAGCACGGGCTTTGGAGTCAGAGGTCATGGGTTCAAACCCCGGCTCTGCCACTTGCCAGCTGTGTGACTTTGGGCAAGTCACTTAACTTCTCGGTGCCTCAGTTCCCTCATCTGTAAAATGGGGATTAAGACTGTGAGCCCCACGTGGGACAACCTGATTCCCCTGTGTCTACCCCAGCGCTTAGAACAGTGCTCGGCACATAGTAAGCGCTTAACAAATACCAACATTATTATTATTATGTTCAAAATTTATTTATATTAATTTGTGTCATTCCCACTAGCCTGTAAACTTGCTGTGGGCAGGGAATGTGCCTGTTATAGTGTACCCTTCCAAGAGCTTAGTGCAGTGCTTTGCAAACAGTAAGTGCTCAACAATCACTAATGATTGATTTATCTCCAGAAATTTACAACATAAGCCCAACCTAGGGAGTAAACAAGCAATTATTCTTACCGATATTTCCTCCTATTTCATACAAGAACACTTCTTCTTTCTTGAGCATTTGGACAACTCCACTAGGGATAAAAGAAACCTATGTTATAACATCTAAAGAGCTTACCATCTAGTCTCTTAGTGGGCCTCTGATTCTGGTTCAATGAAAGGTTCATATCATGATCTACATGTGTCTGGCCCATTTGTTAAAAGACAGAATTAGTACAAGAACATAATTTAAGCACTTTCGATCATGCACATCAAAGTAAAACAATAGTCTATTAGGCGATATGTGTTTTTAAAAATAATTATTTTGGTGGCAGTTAGAAAGCTGAATATCCTTAGTGCAAAGGATCAAAGAGTCCAGTTTATTCTATGGGTTCAGACTCCTCCTGGTTTAGTTTCTTTTCCTTATTGCTGGAGGAGGAGCACAGTTAACTTGGCTAGTCCTAAAATTCAGCTATAATGCAGGCAGACCATGCTCTCCAAAAGACTGAGGGGCCCAGTTGGCTTGGCAGGCCCTAGAGTTCTCATGACTTTTTTTTACATCACTCCAAAACTGCCCCCAGATTGTGCCGCCCTTCCCAGAGCTGGGTGTGAGTGGCAGGGCAGAGCATGGACAAAGGTGTGGGCAGAGCTGGAGCAGCATTTCCAGTTTCCTTGCCACCTCTCAAATCCTCATCTCAGAAGGCCACATTTTACCACAATCCATAAGTAATCCAGAAGCAACACCTGGGAGACTCTGGGGACCTGCATTACTTCTACCCCTGCCACCTCCGAAGACGGTGGAGAAATGAGAGACGGCAAGGAGGTGTCCGGTGAGTTATGGCACTTATTATAATGTTGGTATTTGTTAAGTGCTTACTACGTGCCGAGCACTGTTCTAAGCGCTGGACTCACAACCTGCTCAGCACTAGACAAAATGCTGGGTTAACTCTAGGATGACTCGTTAAGGCAGTGTAGGTCCCTCCAGGTTGGTGGAGTCTCAGGCTGGGAATCAGGCAAACCCCCAGGAGGCAGAGTCAGTTCTGGAGAGGCAGGGACCCAAGCCAGTGCCATGGGCAGAGGTGAAAAAAGGCCAGAACTGACCATGACAACACAGTAAAATGGTAAGTGCGGTGGCTGTGGCCGTGCCTTGGAAGCGTTATTCCAAGATGGCCAGTTTTTCCCTGTCCTTCAACTGTGAGGCTGGCATGGCATGGCTCTGTGCAGGGGGAAGGGTTGCTGTATAGATTGGATGGGAGGAAGGTGGACGATACGCTCGCTGGTCCAGCTGGACATGGTCTCTAACACAGCCAATCTGTGGGGTTCTCACCATCATTATTCATTCAATCATATTTATTGAGCACTTACTGTGTGCAGAACACTGTACTAAGCACTTGGAATGTACAATTCGGCAACGGATAGAGACAATACCTGCCCAACAACGGGTTCACAGTCTAAAAGGGGGAGACAGACAGCAAAACAAAACAAGTAGACAAGCAACATCTTCACTGGTATGAAGGATGAGGGGGCCCATCCCCCTCCTCCCACAGCCCCATTTCCCCACCCCGCTTGCGTCACCCCTTTGACACAACTCTTTCAAAAGTTGTAAATGCCTCATCCAACTCACAAGAGGTGGTTTTAAGTGCCTTGCTCCCAGCCCAGCCTGTGTCACACCTCCCCCCTGGATGATAAACCCTGTGGGAGATAGAGACTGTGCTTGGGAAGTAGAGGTGGCATGATTCTGGCTCCTTCTGCTGGGAGGAGGCGGGGAAATGTCCTGGACTCTGGCATCTAAACTAGCTCCATTCCCTTCCTGCTGCTAAAGGGTTCTCCTCTCCCACTGAGCAGGGAATGATTGTTATACTGTACTTTCCCAAGTGCTTAGTTCAGGGATCTGCACACGGTAAGCGCTCGTTAAATATGACTGAATGAACAAATGAATGAATTTCCACTGCCCCAGGCGGGTCACTGCTCCCCACCCCCACTATCAAAAGGATGCTATCTACAGATTCCATCATTGGTGAGAAGAGCAGGACTGTACCTCTCCTGGCTAAGAAACCTGGCAAGAACATCGCTGGCTTTCAGGTCCTCCGTCAGCTGGATCGCCATGGAAACTCTTGAAAGATGGGGCGCCTGCACGCGTATCACTCCCTGAGGGACGTCAGCCTGCAAAAGCAAAATTATGTTGAAACAAAACTGGCAGCGGCTGCATCATGAAAGTGCTCTACAGTGCGTGGACTTAACTACCAGGCATTTTACTTCACTACATAAAAACCTTAACTACTGTTATAATGCCATTTGTTCAATTACATCAGAACCTTAAACTTTAGAGTGGTGATAGGGGAACTTTATAACACTCTAAGAGTAATGCTTAATTATTTTTAAAGATGTTAGCAATGACAGCAATAACCATTACTTTCATATTAACAGCTGATTTCTGCATATTATCTAGGAGTAGGTACTTGGTATAGCAGTATGAAATTGATTTAGCAAGGAGGGACTCTATATATCCCAGTTATAGATGCACTTTTGTATTTAGTTTATTTAATAAACTTACCCGAATTGATTCTGTCTCCTTGAAAAGCTCAACAATTCTTCTTTTTTTCACAAACATACTCACTTTGCTTATAGAAACTGATTTTTTTCTTATAGTACTAAAGAGCTCTTTTTAATCGTACAAGTAAATGCCCACATAAATGCATATACAAATTATTGTCCTTATTTAATAAAGTATTCATTCATTCATTCAATAGTATTTATTGAGTGCTTACTATGTGCAGAGCACCATACTAAGCGCTTGGAATGTACAAATCGGTAACAGATAGAGACAGTCCCTGCCCTTTGAAGGGCCTATAGTCTAATAGGGGGAGAATCTGAGTATCTGAGTGTATGGGACAAAATTACTATAAAATATGGCCCTAGCATAGCAGAAGCAATTATTCTAGAATTCATTTATTAATACTTATCACAAATCACATATTTACTCATTTCTTTAATGATGGATTGGCCATAGCCAACTGCACTTGGCACATCACTGACTGGGCATGCAAGAAGACAAGTCAGTTGATTTTTCTTTTTAAACAAATATCTACCACAGTGCCCATTCTCTTTCTAATGTGGAAGTCTAGTTTCAGTGGGTGACAAGAGTGTTGTGCTTTCAAAACCACAAATATTGTACCAGCTACCCTAATGATGGATAAATCTCCCTTCGGGACTCTGACTTTGTAAAGTTAGTATTTCAAATAGTATTTGTTCAGCACTTCCTATATGGCAAGTACCATTCTAAGTGCTGAGGTAAATCAGTACTGCGTCCCACAGTCCCTGTCCCACATTGGGCTCATGGTCAAGTAGGAGGGAAAATAGGTATTGAATCCCCATTTTACAATTGAGGACACTGAAGCACAGAGAAGTTAAGTGTCTTGTCCATGGTCACACAGCAGGCAAGTGGCAGAGCTGGGATTAGAATCCAGGTCCATGCTTTATCTCCTCTAAATCTGATAACACAATTTAAAATGGTCATAGATCTGGAGGGATGGCTAGTAAACCAATAAACTACTACATAACCAGTTTTCAGGGATTGGAATTTTATTCTTCCAAAGGGATCAGACCAAACTGAGAACTCGCTTAGAGGAACAAAATGTCACCTTCAAAAGTAATAAAATTTGATCAATTCTCCATGAGGAGGTTTGGAGAATTGATCACTATCAACACTTGGAGAGTGATTCTCAGGGAGCAACTCTTTCTCAACCCTCAGCAGGATACATGAGTAACACAATGCATCCCACAGTTTGACCTAGTGCATAGAGCACAGGATTGGGAGTCTGAAGGACCTGGATTTTAATCCTAGCTCTGTCATTTGTCTGTTACGTGACCTTGGGCAAGTCACTTCACTTCTTCATGACTCAGTTACCCCCAGCTATAAAATAGGGATTAAGATTGTAAAATCCATATGTGACAGACACTCTGTCCAAATCAATTTGTGTTTATCCACCCCAGGGCTTAGTATAGGGCCCAGAGAAGCAGCGTGGCTCAGTGGAAAGAGCACAGGCTTTGGAGTCAGAGGTCATGAGTTCGAATTCCACTCTGCCACTTATCAGCTGTGTGACTGTGGGCAAGTCACTTAACTTCTCTGGGCCTCAGTTACCTCATCTGTAAAATGGGGATTAAGACTGTGAGCCCCATGTGGGACAGCCTGATTCCCCTATGTCTACCCCAGCGCTTAGAACAGTGCTCTGCACATAGTAAGCGCTTCACAAATACCAACATTATTATTATTATTACAATGATCAGCACATAGCAAGCACTTAACAAATGCCATTATTATAATTATTATTATCCATGCTTATAAGCACAAGCGGGATGCCCCTGCCTTGAGAAGCATTGTGGCAAAGTGGGAAGACCAAGGACCTGGGAGTCAGATGACCTGGGTTAATTTCAGCTCAGTCACTAGCCTGCTGTGTCACCCTGAGCACATCACAACTCTGTGCCCCAGTGCCCCAATGAGGATTCGTAAAATGGGGATACAATACCTGTCCTCTCTCATACTTAGACTGTGAGTTCCAAATGGGACAGAGACTGTGTCTGACCTGAATACCTTGTATCTAACTCAGCACAGCATTTAGCATAGAGTAAGCACTCAAACATAATAATTATTAGTATTAATTTTACCAGCCAAACCACATCCTTCCCTACCTGCAAAGCCCTCCTGAAAAATATTTCCCAGTGGAATTCCTCAACTAATTCTCACCTTTATGTCATCCTTTCAGTCACCCTATACAGCTGTGTGAATGGGTTGGTTTACTCCATTTACTCAATCATTATTTTTCTTTTTATTTGCTGTTCTCAATTACACCTATTCTTTCACCTGCTCCAACTATGCAGACTACAATTCAGTGTCTCCTTCACAAGACTGTTAACTCTTCTGAGGGCAGGGAAAAGATCTTTTACACTTATTGTATCCTTCCAAATATCTGGTATAGTGTTCTGCTTGCAGTACTTGCTCCAATCCACTACAAATCAATGGATGAATGGATAGGATATAGTGCTTTCTCTACTAGATTGCAAGCTTCTAGAGGATAGAGATCATGCCTACTAATTCTATTGTAGTGCACGCTCTCTCAAGTGTTAAGATCAGTGCTCTGAAGACAGTAGGCACTCAATAAATGTCACTGGAGCAGATATGGGCTCAATCAGAAAGGGGAAGGTTGTGGGAAAGGTGGGAGAGGTGCACCAATGCACTGGTGTGGGGAGAAAAACAGTGTTCTGCTGCCATCAAAAAGAGATTGGTGGGGATGAGGAGGGGAAACAACGGTCAATTGTACTTATTGAGCACTTACTGTGTGTAGAGCACTGTACTATGTGTTTAAATGAGTAAAATATAACAGGAGGGTGTGGGTTGACAAGGCTGAAACTTGTCAAGAGATCAAAAAATATTTAGTTATTCAAATATCCTTCAAATATCCTGCAAGTGAAAAGTTTGAGAATCCTAACTGGAGGAAAAAAAAAAGGAAACACTCTCTGAGGCCCAGAAATGCAAATAGACATAATATAAAGGACTGTGCTCTAAAGAATACAAACACCACCAGGCCCATTCCCTTGCCTTCCAGGTGTCCACATTCTAGAATACATATGTGGAGATGGTATTAAACAGAAGGGAAATTCTCATTGTATTTAACTTAATGACAACATGTGAAAAGCCAAATAGACTCCAAGAATCCTCTCCGAGTTGGGAATCTGGCCTGAGATGGATCTTCTGCATCAAATATTCCGTGGGGAGAAAGGGGTTTAACCGGAAGTGGTAACAGATGGGAGAAGGAGAACGTGGGAGTGTTTCTGGAGAAGTACTCTTGTATATTTTGACAGTCTGTCCAAGTGATATTTATGAAGATTCAGCGAACAATGTCAGAGGCCTATTTAAAACAGCATATCTGTTAACCACCATTAAATTTTAGAATCATGCTGTATCCCATACAAATGCTATTAGTCTGCTAATTATAACAAGCTGCCGAGCCCTGGAAGATATAATGTGCTTGATCCTTAAGCCAGCAGTCTGCTTTTAACTTGTGCTACAATAATAACTGACTACAAATAACATAAACTGGGGAATCTCTTCATTCCAAGACATAGACTTACACTGTCAGGATCAAGGTCTTTCCATTTTTATGTTCTTTTCATCAACAGAGAATTAAGTTGATGTTGTGGGCAAGCGCCAAGGAGAGTGAGGAGTCTATGACTGACTAAACAGTAAATACTCTTTACAGTAATTGATTGAATGGTTCTTGAAGAATTATAATGTTAACTACTTGATGTGTAAACAATATTACGTGGGTAAAAAATGTTTGCCTGTGGCTTGTGTGTATTTGGCATGTTGATCTAAGCTGTATCTTAAAATCTGTTGATTCTGTATCATTCAGTTGAACAATAATCATGTTCTTTCTTTATTAGACTCATGGACTGTGTCTGGAAACCACAATGCTATTTTTTTTTCCGACACGTGGAGGGGCAGAGTACCTGTATTAGCATCATACTTTGGAAAAAAAAAATTAATCCTTGAAAGAAGCCCAATTATTTTTCTTATTCTAGAGTTGTCCTTTCATCAGGATACACGTGATTTCATCATAAAGCTGATAGTTGCTTACTTGGAAATCTTCTATGGGGCTAACATCTTTTCTTACTCAGTAAAGCAACAGATAATTAAAAAACCTGGTAACAGTTTTTCTAACAATAGGGCCAGATGTAATACATGCTATTTAATAGCTAAAAGAATTTCAAGTCATAAAGAGCCTTATATTTTTCAATTGTCTGAAATGAAAGGGTGGAAAAAATAAGAGTAAGATAACTCCATGACACTCTGACCTTTCTAAAGTGAACCAGCTCAGACCCCCATTCTACTCAGTCTACATATCTTTTCATTGCTTTTCAATTCTTCAATTCTGCAATCAAACCAGAGCTGTTATATTTGCATATTATGCATGCAGCATTCCTTCATGCACAACAGAAAACACGGCCACCTTTAGGAAGAAACAAGATTGTGGGCTTGATATCATTAGCTGGTTATTTTCCTTTCAGGACCCGCCCTCCCCACCTCCCACTCCTACCTTTCAGCTGGTGCTCCAAAACCCAAAGCAGATGCTTGGAACAATACCTGTGGTTCTACTCCTAGCTTAAAAGCTGTTAAGTAAAACCAGAGCCAGAATTTTACCACAGACCCAAACTGAAAGAAATGCACCTACACTTTTGCAATACAAAAGCAGCATGGAAGCAGCGTGGCTCAGTGGGAAGAGCCTGGGCTTCAGAGTCAGAAGTCATGGGCTCGACTCCTGGTTCTGCCACTTGTCAGCTGTGTGACTGTGGGCAAGTTACTTAACTTCTCTGTGCCTCAGTTACCTCATCTGTAAAATGGGAATTAACTGTGAGCCTCACGTGGGACAACCTGATTACCCTGTATCTACCCCAGTGCTTAGAACTGTGCTCTGCGCATAGTAAGTGCTTAACAAATACCAACATTATTATTATTATTATTATTATTACAATCAATGGTGCATTTGCTGTCTTGCTGACAATCCTGCCCCCACAGTAGTTTGTGGGAGCAGAATTCAGTTTGGAGTCAATATCTCCCCCTGACTTTGGTGGGTTAGAGCCAGGCTGTGTAGGGCGACACCTGAAATGTTCGCCTTTCAATTATAAAAGGGTCAGATGCCCAGAGCCACACTGAAATGAATACCATTCTGGTCTGTCCTGGGTTTCAAAGGGTTTTCACAGAGCTTCTGAACACATGTCCAATCCTTCATATGCATATGTCCCTTTTGTAAATAAGGTGATTCGGAGTGCATTTACCTTTCATAAATACCTATCATAATGAAAATCATATGGCTCTCTCCCATTTTACAGATGAGAAAACTAAGGCCCAGAAAAGTAAAATGACTTGCTCCAGGGCATATGGCAAGTCAATAGCAGAATTCAGAGTAGAATCTGGATCTCCTTGATGATAACCTCCCCAACCCACACCCACTCCCATCCCCCAACCCCAGTTCCATGCTCTTTCTGTTAAGCCACACTGGAGATACAAGCCCCTGCCTACATAGTATGGATGTGGAAACAATGAGGGAATAAAGGGGGATTTTACAAATGGGAAGAAATTGCTTCAGAATTAGGCAGTTTAAGTGCAGTCCTGCTCAAAGGCAAAGGGCAAACCCAAGAAGACCTCACAGAACTCAAACTCTATGATTCTGTAAAGACAATATACCACACTCATATCACTGGGTCTTCCCTTTAAAGACAAGTCATGTAACCACTCCAAACGACCCTTTGGTTGTGGCTGGGGCAGGGCCAGAGGCTGCCAGTTGCTCAGTAGTGAGGGATTTCACCATTTTGTAGGCAGAATGGGCAGGTGGAGCTAACTCAAACCCTTCTCTTGGAAGTTGGGAGGAAGAACTAAAAGTGGACACAAAATGGCAACTCCTCCACTTGGCCCAGCCATCAGAACATACATTCTTAAATCAGTCCTAGAGGAAGAGGGGTTCTGGAAATTGGACAGGTATCTATCACTACTTCTCCTTAGAGAAGCAGCATAGACTAGTGGAAGGAGCACGGACCTAGGTGTCAGAGAAGTTGGGTTCTAATCTCGGCTCTGCCACATACCTGCTGTGTGACCTTGGACAAGTCGCTTAAAGACTCTGGGTCTCAGTTATTTCATCTGTAAAATGGGGCTTAAGACTGTGAGCCCCATATGGGACAGGGACTGTGTTCAACCTTATTACCTTGTATCTACCCCAGTGCTAAGAACAATGCTTGACACATAGTAAGTGCTTAACAAATACCACAGTTAGTAGTAGTATTATTATTAATTATCCCCAATAAGGGACACTGGGAAGTGAACCAGGGTCTCCCCTGCCTAACTGGGGCCTCAGCACTGGCCCATGGGGCTTCAGAAGTAGGTCTTCATTTCCTCTCTCCCCCAGCCTCAGCCCCTGACCCAGAGCCAGCCAAGGGCTTTCTGAGATCCACTTGGAGGGTAGGGCAGGAGGAGAGAAGAGGAAGTGAGGTGAGCTTCCACCCCTGGAGATGGTGTCCCATTGCCATCATCTCTCAGATTACCACCCACTCCCATCTCACCAAAAGTACACACACACATCCTCGCCCCCACACTCACAATGAAAAACTCGATGCCCGCTGGGCACTGGGGAGCTCTAAACAGCTCCCTCCTTTCAGTGATTTTTTCCTAGTCTGGTGACATTTATTAGGCACCTTCTGCATATTTCTCTCATCTCTTTTTTTAAAGAGGGTGCTTACAGTGCGTTCTTGCAGTGGGGGAAATCCCAGGATTTAAGGGAAAGTCCCACTCCAAGAGAGGAAAAAAATTAAACATCTGAACATCTGTGTCTACAAATTGTCCATAAGGTGGCACTACTTAACTGAACATATTTCAGAAGATATTATCACTGTGAATAGAACAATAGAAACATTTTGCTGTGTGTGCCTGAGTAATGTTTTTGATCATCCTCATCCCCAAAACTATTACATAATTTGACATCACTTTCACAGTCGTCGAGAAAGACTACTGAATGGCTGGGAATGATATCAGTAGAGAAGAAGCATAAATACTTCTGCTTTAGAAAGGTCTCATTTTCCTGTTTCCTTTTGAACCTAATCCCAAATGAAGGAAAGCTTTTTCCAAACTATAATGGGCTTGAAGTCAGAAATCAAATCTGCACATGTCTGTATCCTGTTAGAGTTATTCCTTTGTTCAAGAGGAAACAGTGTCCATGTGGCTAGCTCTTCCTTCTCGATCCAAACTCACTGAAAGCAAAAATTCTTTGCTGTGAGAAGACAGCAGCAGATTATTTCATGGCAGTGTAGACCTATATTCCCCTTAGCAAATGAAAATGTAAAGTAAAATGTATCTTTTTTTGGAGTTTCACAAATTTGCTTCTATAACTTCTCATGCACTGATTATCCTACAAACCAATGCATTAATGTCCATTATCTTCCATTAACTATTAACTCACTGACAATAAAGAGCACTCTACCTCCTATTCATTCCCTAATGATATTCATACTTAGTGGTATGGAAATGATCAGAGAAGGCTAAGGTCTTGAAAGTATGGCTCTATAACTGGGCTTTCAAAGATGCCAGATTCTTTGATAAAAGCAGCCTTTTGAAATGTGCACAGTCCCCATGCAAATTTCACATTTTCTTACATCACTGAGCGTCTTGTCTTGCTTTTCATGTTTTTCACGGTCATAAGCCATCTTCTTCAGCAGTTTCTTCATAGCCTTGTCTTTTTTGTCTTTTTTGTTGTTCGCAGTATTTTGCTTCCTTACTTGGGCTACAATAAATGTTGGAATCTGCCCAAAACACAACCAAAGCAAATAATTAAACTAAGATGATTATTTCTGGTATGCAATTACCAAAACATTTAAGTGTTCTGTCCTGCTTCTAAAATATATTTGTGAGAGGGTGGCTATATCTAAATCAATCATATATGATGTTTTGCTCTTTATCAGTATCATTTTGTTTTTGAAAACCAAGGTTCTCCACCGGCTAGCTCCATCATGTATATATATATATACTCACTTCTACTGGCCCACTCCAGCATGTGTTCTATGCTCCCCACAAAAGGGAGCCACTTAAATGTTCACTTTTACCTCCTCAGTCAGTGGTGCTTTACCAAGCTCTTGGAGAGTACAATACAATAGAGTTAGCAGACTGATCACTGCCCTCAAGGAGCTTCCAGACTCCTGGGGAGATAGACATTCAAGGTAATTACAGTTGGGGACAGTGCCAGGGAGTAGAGATGAATAAATATATAGTGACTATGCGGTGACTCTCCTCTTAGGGTCGCACCTGGAGAATTTCCAGCACTCTAACAGTCTCGACTACAGGAGGCAGAGTTAAGCAGAGGCATATTCATTCCATTCCTAGCATGGGCAGTGGCTAGTGAGTGGAAGGCAATCTGCTATAAGTCAAAACTCTCCTGTGCTGGGCAGCAGTGGCACAGGAGAGAGTTGAGGGTGGAGACTCAAGTTTACTGTGCAGAAGGAGGCAATGATAAATCACTTCTGTATTTTTACCAAGAAAACTCTATGGATACACTACTAGAGTGATTGCTGATGGAGGTGCAGTGTTTTGGGAGAGATGCATCCATGGCGTCGCTATGGAGACAACTCAATGGCATAAGACAAGACAGTGGGGTGACTATCAAGGTGCTTAAGGGTAGGGTTAGAGTGGATAGGTGATGCAGTAGGGAGAGCTAATAGGGTGTGGGAAAAACCAAGCTGTTCCGGGAAAGCTTCTTGGAGGAGTTGTGATTTTAGGAAGGCTTTGAAAATGGAGTGAGTAGTGAACTGTTAAAATGAAGAGGGAGGGAGTTCCAAGCAGGTGGGAGGAGGTGAGCAAATTTTCAGCAGAGAGAGAGACAAGATCAAGGTATAGTGAGTAGGTTGGGATTAGAGGAGTGAAGTGTATAGGCTTTGTAGTAGGAAATCACTGAAATAAGGTAGGAGGGGGAGAGCTACAACCCTCTGTTCATGTCTTTTCTCCACCTGGAACATCTTCCATGCTTATCTGTCAAACATTCGCCTTCTCTCTTTTAAAACCCTCCAAGAAGCATTCCCTAATTAATTCTTACACTTGCTCAACATCCTACAGCCTTCTTGTCACTCATGCATTCACCGATTGATTAGTTCTGTATTGACTCATCTAGGGCCACTATTTATACTTAATTTCTTACACTTAACTATGATATATTTGTCCATTTATGTACATTGCCTCCCCATTTACTTGTTCCTGAATAAAAAAAAGAACTGAAGTTAGGATTGCTTATAGAAGATTATCAATAAATGGTATTTATCTTCCCATTAGATCATAAGTCCCTCAATAACAGTCACTGCATCTTCTGCTTCTTCAGAGGTTCTTTTCATTCATTCATTCATTCAATAGTATTTATTGAGCGCTTACTATGTGCAGAGCACTGTACTAAGCGCTTGGGATGAACAAGTCGGCAACAGATAGAGACAGTCCCTGCCGTTTGACGGGCTTACAGTCTAATCGGGGGAGACGGACAGACAAGAACAATGGCACTAAACAGCGTCAAGGGGAAGAACATCTCGTAAAAACAATGGCAACTAAATAGAATCAAGGCGATGTACAATTCATTAACAAAATAAATAGGGTAACGAAAATATATACAGTTGAGCGGACGAGTACAGTGCTGTGGGGATGGGAAGGGAGAGGTGGAGGAGCAGAGGGAAAAGGGGAAAATGAGGCTTTAGCTGCGGAGAGGTAAAGGGGGGATGGCAGAGGGAGTAGAGGGGGAAGAGGAGCTCAGTCTGGGAACGCCTCTTGGAGGAGGTGATTTTAAGTAAGGTTTTGAAGAGGGAAAGAGAATCAGTTTGGCGGAGGTGAGGAGGGAGGGCGTTCCAGGACCGCGGGAGGACGTGACCCAGGGGTCGACGGCGGGATAGGCGAGACCGAGGGACGGCGAGGAGGTGGGCGGCAGAGGAGCGGAGCGTGCGGGGTGGGCGGTAGAAAGAGAGAAGGGAGGAGAGGTAGGAAGGGGCAAGGTGATGGAGAGCCTTGAAGCCTAGAGTGAGGAGTTTTTGTTTGGAGCGGAGGTCGATAGGCAACCACTGGAGTTGTTTAAGAAGGGGAGTGACATGCCCAGATCGTTTCTGCAGGAAGATGAGCCGGGCAGCGGAGTGAAGAATAGACCGGAGCGGGGCGAGAGAGGAGGAAGGGAGGTCAGAGAGAAGGCTGACACAGTAGTCTAGCCGGGATATAACGAGAGCCCGTAATAGTAAGGTAGCCGTTTGGGTGGAGAGGAAAGGGCGGATCTTGGCGATATTGTAGAGGTGAAACCGTCAGGTCTTGGTAACGGATAGGATGTGTGGGGTGAACGAGAGGGACGAGTCAAGGATGACACCGAGATTGCGGGCCTGCGGGACGGGAAGGATGGTCGTGCCATCCACGGTGATGGAGAAGTCTGGGAGCGGACCGGGCTTGGGAGGGAAGATGAGGAGCTCAGTCTTGCTCATGTTGAGTTTTAGGTGGCGGGCCGACATCCAGGTGGAGACGTCCCGGAGGCAGGAGGAGATGCGAGCCTGAAGGGAGGGGGAGAGGACAGGGGCGGAGATGACCTCCCCAATGTCTATTACAATTCTCTGCCCCCATAAGGGCTCAATTCATATGGTTGGTTATAATACAGATATATCCTGTATAAAGCCCTCCAAATTCAGCAAATGAATTTCTCTCCAATATCCAGAGAAATGGATGGTGTTATGAAAATCCAGAAACTTCGTGGTCATTCACTGGTACAGTTGGCTGGTCATGGTGGTGGCTCAATCATCTCAAAGTCTTCTGCCTCTTCCCAAGCAATAGGCTCAGGGAATTAAACAGATGGCATAGGAGCACCAGGGGGCATCCACTGAAATGAGAAGTACCTTAAAAAGATTTCCTCCTCCTTTCTCTTCTTCCTCCTTTCCAGCCCTTGCTTCCCAATTTTCCACTCTCTATTCTGGGTTTTACAAAGAGCCACTGGAAGTGGTGACAATTTTTTCGAGTTAATCATCTGACCCATTCTAGAAATAAAAACTTGGATCCAGTATAGAATGGTATGCCAAAAGTTAATTCTTAAATTAGGCATTAAAAAATCCAACTAAAAATGTGACTGCAAAAAACCAGGGCTTCATGTTGAGGAAAGACAGCAGTGTAAAATTCTGGTTAAAATTACTGTCATTGAAGCCACTCATCAGAAAAGAGAACGTGTGTTATCTGATGGTTCTCAAAATGTAACCATAGAATACTATTTTTGTCTGCAGTTACTCAATTGAAGAGCATTACAAATAATTTGCATTAATTGCACTTGAATGTCATATGGTGTTCTAATCCCTCGTAGAAGTCAAATAATTCATATCCGAGTATACTATTCACAGAGTTTTAGCTCTGCCGTCTGTCTTTTTGCTCTGTCGTCTGTCTCCCCCGATTAGACTGTAAGCCCATCATTGGGCAGGGATTGTCTCCATCTGTTACCGAATTGTACATTCCAAGCGCTTAGTACAGTGCTCTGCACATAATAAGCGCTCAATAAATACTATTGAATGAATGAAAGTCTCTCTTCAATTTTTCTAGAAAAAATTACTGTTATGAAGTATATACCTGAGAATTAATCATGTGGTACCCATCAACACAATTCATTGATTCATTCAAAGGATATTTTCCCAGAATGCTTTGACTGTTTAGTTAAGTTCACTAGCTCATCAAGAAGGGCAAAAGAAAAGATCTGACTTGTAATAGCATTTTGAGTCATGGGGCTTCCTGCTATCCATACACAATATAATTAATCGATTTAGGGGTGTGGATTTGGACAAGGCAGGGATGCAGAAAAATCCTTTATCACCAGTATTGCAAAAGCACTTTGGCATTCTTGAACATAAATACAATTTTTTTTTATGATACTCTCCACTTGAAAAATCCAACCCCGCAGGTTACCAGAGCCTTGTGAATTGATGATAATATTCTCCTGACATTGCATTCTTCCCTGAAAAGATTATCTAGGAGATAATTGTTTCTGAACACATCACTGATGCTCTGAAATGTGAATGATTATACTCACCGTCCAAAGAAGCTTCTGGTATGTAATCAGGTAGTGCATGGTATGTGCAGTCCCTGCTGCCATGCCAAACTCACTTTGTTCGTTCACCTTCAGGCCCAAACCATAGCCCATGAAAAGGTTTGGGGCCATTACCATGGCTACATTCCTTGCTGTCATTTTGTTTTTCTCCTTATGATCTATTACTCTTTCGAGGAATTCCAACAGAACCTGCAAGGAGAGCAAATCTTTCATATAGCTCCAAACCACAAACATGAGACTGAAGCATTGCAGTGCAGATACCCCTTGGTATGGTTAGTTCAACTGTAAAACAAATCACCTGATGAACCTCTTACCTTCTCATTCATGCCATCCTCTCGGTCCTCTTACATATCCTCTTACATACCCAGAGGTACAGTCCTCGGTACCTCTCTGGTACTGAGCTAGTTGTCCGCTGTGTTTATTACTTATACAGGGAAGGAGCATGGCATAGTGGAAATGGCACAGGCCTGGGGGTCAGAGGACCTGGGTTCTAATCCCAGTTATGCCATTTGCCTGCTGGGTGACCTTGGGTAAGTCACATACCTTCTCTGTGCCTCAGTTCCCTCATCTGCAAAATGGGGATTAAATATCTGTACTCCCTTCTAACAGACTGTGAGCACTATGTGGGACTTCATTGTCCTGAATCTACCCCAGTACTTAATTCAGTGCTTGGCACATAGGAAGCGCTTAACAAATACTACAATTATTGTTATACATTAAATTATATTATGTTGTATTAGTATTATAATACATAATTACATTACATGCCTCTCTTGACTCATTGTGGGCAGGTAATGTATCTATCAGCTCTTTTATATTATACTCTCCCAAATGATCAGTACAATTCTCTGCACAATGTCAGAGCTTGATAAATGATGGATTGATACATATCACTTTCTTAACTTGATATCTATTTATCATTTTACATCTGTTTTGCTCCCTCTTTAGATGGTGAGTTCCTCAAGGACAGGGACCATATCATACTTTTTCAGTGTGTTCCCCAAAGTGCCTAGTAGGCAGCTCAGGCCCGGTAGATGCTCAATACATACATTGCTATGGGTGATGATTTTAGAAGTTTCTTCCTTTACTTAGTTGAAATCAATCCGGTCTAGACAAAAGAAGGGATGGAAAGTCCACTGGTCACAGTTGACTTGAGACCAACATCCTTCCCTTCAAAGGACAGATCTAACCACATCAGACAGATATGTTTCTGTTTAGACACCACATGAGTTGCATTTAGTAGTAACTTCCTCGGGTACATATCATGTTTATCCTAAGATGAGCTACTGAGCATACTGGGTTAAAGAACTTTTTTTTAAGTGGGAGTTGTGAATTTAAAACTTTATAAGGGCCAAAAAAATGAGAAACTCCCAAATGAGGAGAAATAAACAACGGGCCATGCTTTGGAAAATATTTACCTGTACCTGAATAAAAGGGAACTGAAGCTGAGATCATTTATCGAAGATTATCAATCAGTGATTCCTACTGAGCATTTCCTGTGTGAGCATTATACACTGAGATTAGCCAATAAATCACTGAATTCTTCTTTACCATCTAAATATGCAATGGAGTGAAGCACAATCTCCTCAGAACATGAAATATTACCCATAAAAATACTATGAACAGGAAATGCCTCTAAGTGTGAATTATCTTAACATGGCAAAGTATTTCCCTTACTCCTACCTTTTATCAGAATCTGAAGTACCTTTCCTTGGTTTCGATTTCTGGTTGTAATTTGGCATCAAGGTTTTATTCATGGAAGCTTACACATATTTTGTCTCACTGAACCCTCCCAAACTGAACCCCATGAATTCAAGTACAAAATTCATCAGAAAGTGATCAGGAGAGATAATCGGACTTTCCGATCATTACCATTCATGATTATTAGAGTTCCTGCCCATATAAAATTAACCCCAGGGCAGAACTGGTAACAGAATCCCAACCCAAGTGGGAGGAGGGGAGGGAGTAAGTTCTTTATGACTTGGCAGGGGGTGAAGCTACAAATGGGTTGCTGAGACAATAATAATAATGTTGGTATTTGTTAAGCGCTTACTTATGTGCAAAGCACTGTTCTAAGCGGTGGGTATATACAGGGTAATCAGGTTTTCCCATGTGAGGCTCACAGTCTTAATCCCCATTTTACAGATGAGGTAACTGAGGTCCAGAGAAGTTAATTGACTTGCTCACAGTCACATAGCTGACAAGTGGCAGAGCCAGGATTCAAACCCATGACCTCTAACTCCCAAGCCCAGGCTCTTTCCACTGAGCCATGCTGCAATCTAGCCCCGTGTAACACTCCCTATACCCTCCACTATCATAGATTTGGACATAATCAGGGAAAGATGGGTAACTGTAGAGGGGCAATCAAGAAGCACTTCACCTCTCTGTGATTTTAAGACTCAGTCAATCGTATTTATTGAGCATTTACCGTGTGCAGAGCCCTGCACTAAGCACTTGGGAGAGTACATTATTACATGGTTGGGCCTTCAAGCTGGCAGGAGGGGAAAACTGGATAAAACATGGTATTTTTAGGCAAAGTGTTCTGCTGATTTTTCTTAAAACTCCAAGTCATCATCATCTTTTTCTCAGAGGTAAGTCAGAAGCAGTTAGCATTCCAAATGTACACATAAGAGCTCTGTGCACTAAACTGGCTAGTCAACAAACTAGGAAGCAACCTAGTAGTAGAACTCCAAATCGAAATCTGGCCACAACATTACACTGGATCCTGGCATTTCATTTCCCTTTTGAGTTTCAAGGAACTTTTGATCTCTTCCATTTTGGTAAAAAAAAAAAAAAACCCCACAGTGTGCAAGATTCAGTGAGCTCCATTCCTTATCTATGTATAATAAAATCTGACACAGCATCACAGTGTTTGGCCAAAGCCTTGTTTCTCCACAGAACCAGGGCTAGTTGTAAATGTTACTCATTTAATGACCAAACACAACTTCTTTCTATTTTAGGAAAAATAAATTCAGAATAAAAATAAGCTTTTCTATCCATGCACACTTTTTCATACCACTGATCCACATAGGGCTTAATCCAGAAAATCTGAGTATTAACAGCATTTATATCCAGTATCTTCCGGAATGTTCACCCAGAATGAAATGTTTTGAAGTATACTAAGTTGCAAGGGGGAGGAATAACTGCACTCCATAGAACATTCACAGTGAGTTGTGAGAGGGTGTTTGTTTATTGTAATAATTGTAGATTCTATTGTACAACAGAATTTTAATATTGGAAAAAACTGTGATATGTTTTAAGCTTAAGTGTCAAGAACTGTAGGAGGGAGAACAAGTATTGAAACCACATTTTGCAGATGATGAAACTGAGGGGACTGGGAAGTTAAGGTATTAGATCCCAGATCCTCTGGGTCCCAGGGCCAAGCTCTTTCCAGTAGACCACACTGCTTCTACATCATTGTGGAATAGGCTGCAGACAGCCCACCTTGTTATATTTGAAATAAAGGCTAGGAGAGTTGAAAAAGTTACCCATCAAGATGGATGAAGATACAATAGCAGAACCACACAATATTATCTTGAATCCTACTTCAGTGACTTGATATATTCTGTAGTTAGATACTCAAAGTAAGAACTGGTCCTTATTCTTCCTTCATGGAATTAGGGGTGGGGGAACTAGCCAGATGAAAGACAAGTTGAGTTATTTTCTCTGAACAGATTTATCTAATAGGATATGATCAGACAATCATGCAAGTAAGCATTATTGGAATGAAAAGTATCAGTGGAATGCCAACACTGGGCTCAAACGACAGAATTTTAGTTTCAAAGTGAGGATAAAAATAATATGCCAAGTGGACTTGTGATTGAAAATGCATTATGCAAAGTACCAGCTGGTTTATCTCTCATGGGCTAAGAAAGCCTGATTCATTGATTAAAAACACCCAAGTGTTTTGAACTACTGTGACTGTTCTCTTTGCTCCCCAGCCACATGGAGGTATTGCGTGTATTGCTGTGCATCAGCTGATGGAGATTACAGGTCATCACCAAAGATGTTAGTGTGAGATTTCCAGATGCAACAACTACAATGAAATCATTATTGATTTCCTCAGCCCTTTTCCCACATGCTCCTTCTCCAGCGGCTTCACGGAATGTCCTGTTCAATTTACATTTTACAAGGTTAAGTAGGGTGTTCATATGCAAGAAGGAATGAGACATTAGTCCTCTCAATTTGAAATGATATTTAAAAATAAATGACCCTCCCTTCCCCCCCTCTGACCTTCAGTGTGTCTCTGTTGGCTTCAGGAAGGAGGATGACAAGAAGATTCAAAGCCTGGAGCTGCTGCTTCCTGGTTGGTAGCTCTATAGGGAAAATAAATGTATCAAGGGATTTGGAAATTCTCACAATGATTTTGAGAATAATAATGCTGCCAAAGAATGAGACATCTCTAGTGGAGCCTAGTAGAAAGAGTCTAGAACTAAGAGTCAGAAGATCCAGGTTCAGGTCTCAGTTCTGCCATGGGCATATGTTGAGGGAGGTTGGGCAAATCACATACATTTTCTGGATTTCAGTTTCCTCATCTGTAAAATGGGGATAAGATTGTGAGCCCAGTGTAGGAAGACAAACTGTCTAATATCATAAGCTTATATCTACTCCAGGGCTTAGATCTTAGTAAGTATTTAATAAATACTGTTATCCAACCATTGAACAGCAAATCTCTAGATTTGTGCGATATTGTCAAATCCCAGCTGTATCTGCACAATTTCCTCTTTGGCTGCTCATTACCTACAACTGTCACGTGACTTTTTTGTCTTCTGTCTCCAGGCACATGACAATGCTTTTGCAATAATTTAGGTTCTGACTCTGATTTTTATAGCGAAACCACCTGAAAGACCTAGGTTTCCTTCATTCAGCACGGAGGCAAGATGAAAATAATAAAATTAAATTTCTGATTCAATCTAAGTGGCTCCACTCAGACTAAAAATATCTTTACTTGAGATAACCACCCCACAATCAATCAATGGTATTTATCGAACCCTTACCGAGTGCAGAGCACTGTATTAAACACTTGGTTGAGTATAAACCAAGAGCTGGTAATCATAATAGTAATAATAATAATCGTGTTATTATTTAAGCATTTAGCACGTGCCAAGCACTGTACTAAGCCTTGGGGTAGATACAAGATAATCGGGTCCCATATGGGGTTCATAGTCTAAGTAGGAGGGTGATATATGTGCTGGGGTAGATACAAGTTATTCAGGTCAGACTCAGTCCCTGCCCCAATCAGGGTTCACATTCTATGTATGTGGAAGAACAGGTATTGACTCTCTATTTTACAGATGAGGAACCTGAGGTACAGAGAAGTTAAATGACTTGCCCAAGGTCATACAGCCAACAAAGGGAGGAGGTGGGATTAGAATCCAGATCCTCTGATTCCCAACCCTGTGCTCTTTCCACTAGACTACGCTGCTTCTCTACATGTTGGTAGATACTTTCCCTGCCAACAAGGAGCTTGCAGTCTAGAGGGTGAGACAGACATTAAAATAAATTACTGATAGGGGAAGTGGGAGACTAGAGGGTATGTACAAAAAGTGCTGTAGGGCTGGAGTGAATATCAAGGTCTTAAGGGGTATAAATCCAAGTGTATAGGTTACAGGGATGGGGGGAAGGGGAAATGAGGGTTTAAGTCAGGGAAGCCAAGGCCTTTTGGAGGAAAAGTGATTTTAGAAGGGCTTTGAAGATGAAGAAGAGTGGTGGTTCCCTCACACAAAAGGTATATTCAATTCAAAAAGATATTAAATGGATCGTAACAAAAAGATTAACAAAGCAACAACAAAATAATCCCTGTTTAAAAAAATACTTTTAGAGAGACTCAGAAGTACTATGTTTTGCGTTTCTAAAATTAACCTCTCTCCACTAGACTGTAAACTCCTTCAGGTGTGGGATCAAGTCTACTAACTCTTCTGAACTTTCCAATCAATCAATAATATACAGTGAACACTTAGAGTGTGCAGAGCAATGTATTAAGTGCTTGGGAGAGTACATTATACCAGAGGTGGTAGACATGTTCCCGCACAGAAGGAGCTTACAGACTAGAGGTAGAAACAGAAATTACAATAAGATTCAGATATGGCCATGAATGCTGAGGGGCTGGGGTGAATAAAGGGTACAATCCAAGCACTTAACACTGCTCTGCACTCTGCTCCACTTTTGTTCACTAGTATAACTCCTATAAACTTGTAGGAAAGAGTAAAAATTAAACATTTTTCTCAAACTAGAAAAGGAAAAATCCTGTATTTGGTGGGGAGTCAGTTCAATTACAAGTGTTCATGGGGCTTTGAAATATGGGATGATTGGGAAGCAGTGTGCCTAGTGGAAAGAACATGGGCCTAAAAGTCAGAGGACCTGGGTTCTAATCACAACTCTGCCACTTGTCTGCTGTGTAACCTTGGGCAAGTCACTTATGTCCATGCCTCAGTTACCACATCTGTAAAATGGTGATTAAAACTGTGAGCCTCCTGTAAGACATGAACTGTGTCCAACCTTGTATCTGCCCAGTGTTTAGTACAGTGCCTGTCACATAGTAAGTGCTTAACAAGTTCCGTTAAAAAAAATGGGGGGAGCAGGAGGCCCACCAAGCCAGTACCTCCAATAAAAGTTCATAATGACCAGGACAAAGTGATTACAGAGCCACCTTCACTCTTTTTGATTATGATCAACAAGAGAGATGCACACTCTACTGCTATTTTATGACTGAGTTTGCAAGAAGAGTTCAAGTCAGAGCTTTGAAGGAACTCAGGTCTCAGAAACGCTCATGGCCTATCATTACAAGATCTAAAATTCTAAACACAGGTGCTCCATTCCAATAAGGGAACAAGAGATTTGACAGGATTGAGAAAACGAAGTCTATAAGCTCACAGTAGGCAGGGAACGTGTCTGTTATATTGTTATACTGTACTCTCCCTAGCGCTGAGTACTGTACAGTACTGAGCAGTCGTGTGGCTTGGTGGCAAGAGCACAAGCTTGGGAGTCAAAGGATATGGGTTCTAATACCAGCTCAGCCACTTGCCTGCTGTGTGACCTTGGGCAAATCACTTAACCTCTCTATGCCTCAGTTTACTCATCTGTAAAATGGGGATTAAGACTGTAAACCCCACTTGGGACAACCTGATTACCTTATATCTCCCCCAGCGCCTGGCACATAGTAAGCGCTTAACAAATACCATCATCATTATTATTATTAATAATGTTAATAATGTTGGTATTTGTTAAGCGCTTACTATGTGCCGAGCACTGTTCTAAGCGCTGGGGTAGACACAGGGGTATCAGGTTGTCCCACGTGGGGCTCACAGTCTTAATCCCCATTTTACAGATGAGGGAACTGAGGCACAGAGAAGTTAAGTGACTTGCCCACAGTCACACAGCCGACAAGTGGCAGAGCTGGGATTCGAACTCATGAGCCCTGACTCCA
Source organism: Ornithorhynchus anatinus (assembly GCF_004115215.2). Lineage (NCBI taxonomy): Eukaryota > Metazoa > Chordata > Mammalia > Monotremata > Ornithorhynchidae > Ornithorhynchus > Ornithorhynchus anatinus. The sequence goes on along the minus strand of NC_041729.1, from coordinate 95,452,927 downwards.
AAGCCCGTGCTCTTTCCACTGAGCCACGCTGCTTCTCTACACTGCACACAGTGTATTATTACTCTGCTTCTCTATTACTCTGCACACAGTAAGTGCTCAATAAATACAACTGACTGCCTTTTAGAAATGGATTACTTAAGAAAGGTTGGCAGGTTGTCACATGTGGAGTACACTGATTTTAGAGCAATTGTTATCCAGTAAGTGTTTCTTTGTACACTTGGCAAGAAAGGCAGTGTTGAATCTAGATTTTGAACATGCCTCATCTCTCGCCAATGTAAATATCAAATTGCTTTTTTTAAAAAAGTACATAATGCGTTGTGTTTCCTAAATACTGTGGAATAAATCTTAATAGGAAGAAATCATATTCAGTCACTAGGCTATCTCTAAATTGAATAAATGATTTTGCAGCATATCCACATATTTGAAAATACTAGGATTTCAATTTCAAAGTATTTAGGTTCCTTATTTATTGTTCAAGAGAACCATTAAGGTCACATCTCCCCAAGAGGCTTTCCCTGATTAAACCCTCTTCTTCCTGACTCAGTCTCCCTTCTGTGTCTATACACTTGGATCTGTGAACTTTGGGCATGTTGATATTCACCCTACCTTTAACCCCACAGTACTTATGCATATCTTTAAATTCTATATATATAAAGATCTGTATACATCTTTAAATTCAATAATTAATTATGTCAATGTTTCTCTCCTCCTCTAGTCTGTAAACTTGTTAAGGACAGGGAACTTGTCTACTTATTCTGTTGCACTGTACTCTCCCAAGAGCTTAGGATAGTGCTCTGCACCTAGTAAGTGCTCAATAAATTGTGATTAACAGCATTAATTTATTGAAGATTCTTCATCTTTTGCATATTCAGTTAATTATTGATTCTTCCTTGATGAATCACTTAGTGGATTACCTATAGCAGAATTTTTTTTTTTAAAGCTCTGCCTTCCCACCAAATTTCTCTAATGCTACAGAACCTAAAGATTGCTTGACAGAGGAAACTCAACAAGAGCTCCTACCTAGATCTAATTCCCAGGCTGAACCTAAGCCACCTCCCTGTTTTTACAATAACCTAATGTTCTCAATCATCTGTGACAAACCCTCCACCTTTCCTGTCCTATAGAATTAAGAGTTAATGGCATAATTCTTCTCTTTGGCACAATCAGCATCATACTACTTACGCTGCACAGCCTGAAAAGCTCTGAGGTATTCCACACTGAGCAACGGCTGGGGCAGGTCTCGAATGAATAACTTCAGGAGGCTGGCGGCATCATGCTGCTTTACGCTTTCCCAATTAAATGTCCCTTCATAAAACTTTGCTTCCAGTTCTTGGCAAAGATTCTGAAAGGCAAGAGAATAAGTCTCCCAATATGATGGATCTTTTAACAGCGCTGACAGCAAATTCCCCTGCCTACATTGCAGTGGTTTCCACTCTTCAGAAAGGCATCTGAAAGTATTCAAAGGCCACCTGTTCATGCCACTTTGTAACAAGCAGAAAAACAAATCCTAAGTCATCCACTTCATTAATGGGAACTTCAATGAGATGCTGACACACATCTAATAGACACCAACCGCTAGCATTAGCTGCATGATTTATAGATAAAACATCTTCAGGTGAAAGAATAAGAGATGGACTATTTTTTTTAAGATTTTAAAGGACTTTCTCACCCAACTTTAACTTGATCATTTAAAAAATGCTCTGGAGAAGAAAATTAAGTCTTCAAGAATATTATTTTCCAAAATTACCTAGGAATCTCTATGCCATCATAGAGTCATACCACTGACCACATATCTGGGCTCTTAGCCAAAATTTAATCTCTTCACCGAAGGCAAGTGTGTAATTTAATTCCGTGGCAAATGAAGCATGAAGAAATGCAAATATCACTGTCAAAATAATGTCTAGTGAATGTCCCACCACAAGATCTGAGCCCAGAACCCCACACTGCCAGCTGGAAAAGGGCTGTTGATTCCCTAGAGAATGCAAAAGTGTTCTTGATTCCATTTAGTTCTACATCCAGATTAGCAATTTGAATTGCTGATGTCGATCCCTCTACTAAATGAAGCAGCTGGGGCTAGTGGAAAGAGTACAGTCCTGGGAGACAGAGGACCTGAATTCTAATCATGACTCTGTCAATTGTTTACTGTGTGACCTTGGGGAGGTCATTTAGCTTCTCTGTGTCTCAGTTTCCTCAATTGTAAAATGGGGATTCTTTACCTGTCCTCCCTCCTATTTACACTGTGAGCATGCACTTGAATAATGTGTATCTACTCCAGCACTTAGAATAGTGCTTGACACATAGTAATCACTTTGGAAACACAATAACAATCAAATTTAATCACTATCAATCAAATGTATTGAGCACTTACTGTGTGCAGAGCACTGTACTAGTGCTTGCCAGAGTACACTATATCAAAGTTGGTGGGACAATTGCCTGCTCAGAATAAGCTCACGATTCCTTCTTGCAAGCCCTTCTTTGCATCCAGAAAACTCTCCTGTGGACAACTTTCTTCCCAGTTTTGAAATCATAACTTCCTCTCTGTGCTGAACATTCAAACTCACACTGACTTATCTCTCTCCCATTTACAGACAAGCAATCTGTCAATAAGGATGCATTCTAAAGGGTGAACCGAGCAACTGAAACCAGAAATAATATGAGCATTTACTTCCCGGTTTTGTGGGGAATCTTTCCATTGAACACAAAGCTGACACAGGGTCTCAGCAATGTGATAGGTCCATCAGTGCCAGATGAGGAGCTGCATTTGTGGACTTCATGGGCCTCTGACAAATTTTCTCAAAATATTAATAGGTCAAAGATTATTTTGAGGAAACATGGGAGCTATGAAACAGCAACAAAGGTCCCATAAAGAAAAAAAGATGAACATTTTAGAAGGGCATGCTTATTTCAGTTTTCAGAGAATAGTGAAGACGGAACTTGGAACAAAAGAAGGCAAGCAAGCCCTGTGGAACCCACTGAGAGAGGATCCTGGAATGAGGAAATGCAGCAAAATGAGGGAGTGAAATGATTCTCCAGGCAGAATTCCCAGAAACAACACTCTCAAGTGGTCGGAAGCATTTAGGAAAAGACCACCAGGGTTAAAGCTAACTCTTTCTCGTTATTTGAGGAGTGGTTCAGGTCCCTGGGTTTTCAGTATGTCCTCACTGAGAGAAACAAAATGCTTTAAGGGTCTAAAGGGACTGGAGCCATTTGGCCAAGAGAAGAGGAAGATAAAGAAAACAATAACTGCCTTGATAACCCTCCAAGAAAGATTTTCAAATGTGGACACATCAGTTGTTCCCTGTATCCCCTGAGGAATGATCTTAACCTTAACTTTCTGGTAATGCCATGTAGACACTTGTGTATGGGCTTGTTTCTTTGCTATTCACTTATTCGATTGTCTACAGGTTTGTTTATATAAATTTCTATTTGCTTCCTCTTATATCTACAGTATATTAAGGAATTTGTGTCTCCTTGTCTTCCCCATTAGATTTTGAAGTCAGCTAAGGACAGAGGCCTCAAAGTCACTTACTAGGTGCTCAATGAATGGGTAAAAATGATAGTGATAGGTGCTGGTGGCGATGATGATTGTGGTGGTGGTGAACAAGAAGGAATGAAGTTAAAGCAGGAGAGATTGAGTTTGAATAGAGAAATGATGATTAGCTTGAGAAGTTACTGGAATAGGTTACTGAGTTTCTGGTCTTGGATTCACATAAGGCAACGGACACCCTTTAGTCTTGCACAGTTTTTGTTTTTCAGCCCCATGTAGTCAGGGAGCTACACTACACTAGCTTCCAGCTCTAGGATTCATGCCAGTAACATACCTCTCTGTCTATTCATCACAGAGAGGAGGACTTTGTGTTTGCAAACAGAATATCTTCTGAGAAAATGCAAATATAATCTTGTCCCCTTTGTAAAAAATATAAATGAAAAATAAATTCATAGAATAAAAAGTTCCATTTGGTTGTGTAGTACAGGCTCTTTGAGTTGGAGGACAGGTCATGAATTTTAGAGCAGCATTTCAACTAACTTTTAAATCTACTGTTCGTAAATTGTTAGAAATACCTCCTTTCATGTGAAGCAGTGTGGTCTACTGGAAAGAGCCCAGGCCTTGGAGTCAGAGAAACTGGGATCTAATCCTGGCTCTGTCACTTTTCTGCTGTTCGACCTTGGGCAAGTGGACAAACTTTCCTATGCCTCAGTTCCCTCATCTGCAAAGTGAAGGTTCAATACCCATTCTCCCTTCTACTTTTACTGTGAGTCACATTGTGGGATCTGACCATCTTCTATCTACCCAAATGCTTAATACAGAGCTTGACACATAGTAGGCACCTACCACAATTATTATTATTCTCATGATGATTATGATATTTCTCAAGCACCCACTATGTGCTAATCACTAGCACTAAGGAAGACACGAAGCAAAAATTTTCCTCCATGAGAGGAAACAGAGGCCCCCATGTCCAAGGCCTCAGGGAAATTCAGAATGTGAACCAAAAAGAAATTGGTCATAGTCTGCCTCTCCAAATCCAGATGGGTTTGATTTTCATGGTGATCTGTGTTTACTGGAAAACTTCACAAGTCTTGTGGTGCAGAGAGAAATGTGTGCTGTCTGCCGAGAGATATGAAGGGTGGTAAAAGGAAGCTAGAAGGGAATTCACTGTGATTTTCAAAGATACTCCTTAGGGAGACAAGCAATACTAGAGCTTGAACTTTGAGTCTCAATTCCAAAAGTCATCCCTCCCCATGTGACTTGGGAATGTCATTCAATCAAGACTGTTGCCATGTATATAACCTCTAGTGGAGAAACCTTCGGTTTGGCTGTATTTTCACTTGTTGTGTTTTATTTGGTTTAATTAGACACTGTATTTTGCCTCTGTTGTAAAGGCAATATTCATTCACCTCTGTGGGGGTTGCATGCTTAATAATCATTACCAATTCCCACTTCTTTGCTCTACCCAACCTCTTGGATAAATCAAGAATATAATTCTGATTTTGAACAGGGAAAGCTCTCTGGAAGCAGAACCAAAAAAAAAAAAGCCACTAACATTTGGCATCTGATAGAAATCAAAGTGTTCATGTCCATCCCAATAGCCATGTTGGAATGAATATGTAAAATATTTTTGAGTCCTTCTGGATCATTACCTTTATTCTTGCTGCAACTCCAGGTATTCGTAGAAGACCTTCAGTTTCCAGCCCTCCTTCTTCAATCCGGGAAATCAGCTGCACATGAATTAAGAAATGGTTTAAGGTGCTCATTGTAATATTCTTGTTGCTGAAGATTTTAAAATAAACATAAATTTTGCTTGCAAATGCCTTGAAATTGAAAACTGTGCCAATTATACATTTCCTGGTAGGATAACTCTTTAAAGGAAGATTCCTAATGATTTTTAAATATAATTAATTCACATGGCACTTTTTAGCAAGGACAAGAAATATTCCCTTTACTGAGTTACAAAAACAAATAATAGCAAGACTGATAATAATTATGGTATTTTTTAAATGTTATGTGCTGAGCACTCTACTAAGCACTGGGGTAGATACAAGATAATTGGGTCCCCCATAGGGCTCACAGTCTAAGTATGCGGAGAACAGGTTTTGAATCCCCCATTTTGAAGATGAAGGAACTGAAGCATAGAGAAGTTAAGTGACTTGTCAAAGTCCACACAGCAGGCAAGTGACAGAGCCGGGATTAGTACCAAAGTTCTCTGCTGCTTCTCATGAAAGGAGGTATTTCCCACAGTTTATGAACAATAAGCTTAAAAGTTAGATATAAAACTCTTAAAAATCATTGTATGTCCTCCAGCTCAGAGTCTATATTATATAACCAAATAGAACTTTTAGCTCTATGAATTTCTCTCCTTAATAAAATTTTTACAGTGGGGAAATAATTATATTTGCATTTTCTCAGAAGCCATTCTGTTTTCAAACATAAACCCTCTACAAGGTTAATAATAAATATGATTGTTGATGATAGGGAGAATAGGTAGTGAGCAAAGTAAATCTCCCTAATAAAGGCATCATTTAAGTTCCAATATGAAGTTTTTCCAACTTCTCTACTCTTTAGAAAATCCAAATCAAGGAAAAATTGGGCAATGGTCAAATATAATATTAATAATAATGCTTGGTAAGATTTACTATGTATTATTAAGCCCTGTGTAAAGTGGTGAGGTAGTTAAAATTACATCAGACTCAGTCCCAATCCCACAAAGGAGTTACTGTCTAAGGGAGGAGGCCACGCAAAATGAAATCTCACAGTAAATCGCATCCAGAAAAGTTATGGAATTTTCATTAATGAAACACATTTTGCAGATTCTAATTAATAATACATTCAGGTGACAAAATCCACTAATCACATTTATACTGGAATCAGAGCTCTTCTCAACTTTTGAAAAGAGACAAGCTGAATTAAAAGGTCATATTTGAAAGCTCTAAAAAATACACCTTTGGTGGTAAAAAAACCATAGAAGTAAAAGATCTTTGAAACTATATTCAATTTTACTTTTTCATTGTGTGATCTCCAAAATGCAGTTTGAATAAAGGCAGGTAATCATAGTTACTGAACTGATCATTCATTCATTCATTCAATAGTATTTATTGAGCGCTTAGCTTTGCCATAAATAAAAGCTGAATAATACTTTGTAGCCCACTTGAATCCTGGATGCATGAATATATAAGAACGTCAAAAAAGATCTGCCAAACTACATTCTAAAAGCCAAGAGTGTGAAGGGCATTATTTTCTCAAAAATCAAGTATTTCTAACAAGATAACTTGCTTCAGCCTACTCACTCTCTGAAAGATCAGCGGTATCCTTGTGCCTGGGACTTTCTTCTGATCCTGTTCCAGCAATACTGACAGTGGAATGCCAAAAAGGCCGGCATCTGCACAAAGCCAAAGAAAAAAAGCACTGTTCTCTACATCTGTTTCAACACATGAAATAGTGGGGGTAAAGAAATGCTTTTAAAGAGATGGTCTTCCATAGCACATTTACCCACCAATGACCTCTTATTCAGAATAGCTGAATCAATCAGGCTATGAAATTTAGTCAAACAAAAAATATGCTGTCCAAAAGCAAAGATCCATTTGTGCCTTCTCCCATAGAAGAGGGAACCTCTATTTCAGCAAAGCCTGTAGCCAACATTTAAGAGTCAAGTGAATGATATAAAGGCAGCATCGAGAGAAGCCCTGAATGATCTAGGGGCCACTAGGAACCTAGGAAATTTTTAGAACAGGCATAAATGCATCATCCTTTGCGAGTTTAAGGTAACATACAACATAACTTTAGTGAGACACATAAATCTGAAGAAAATTGAAACTTGCATTTCCTTCAAATTCTCCTTTCTACCAAGCATGGCTTTGAAAAGAAAAAATCACAGTTAAATTGCTGCCTTGTACATTAGTATGCTATTTGTTATATACTTACTGTGTGTTAACAACTGTTCTGGGTGCTGAGATAGATATAAGTTAATCAGATAGGATTGTAAGCCCATCAATGGGCAGGGACTGTCTCTATCTGTCGCCGATTTGTACATTCCAAGCACTTAGTACAGTGCTCTGCACATAATAAGCACTCCATAAATACTATTGAATGAATGAATGAATGACACAGTCTATGTAGAAGGGAGAACAAAGATGAGAATTAGATCAGGTCCCTGGCCTCCATGGGGCTCACATTCTAAGAAATTATCATCATCATCACTGCCTCCATTAGAATTGAGAGGCTGTCTACTGTATGCACTGGGCTAGGGACTGTGGAGGAACTGAGGAGATAAACCAGTCAATCCATCAGTAAGTACTTATTGTATATGCAGAGAACTAAGTAAGGACTTGGGAAAGTAACATAGAATAGAGTTGGTAGCATGTTCCATGCTCACAAGAAGCTTACAGTCTAGAGCGGGAAACAGAGAGAGAGTAAACTAAATTATGGATATCTCCATAAGTGCTGAGGGACTGAGGTTGGGTGAATAAAGGATACAAATCCATGGGCAAAGGCAATACAGAAGGGAGAGGGAGGCTGAGGCTGAGTTAAGGAAGACCTCTTGGAGGAGATGTAATTTTGGGGATTGTGGTGGTTTGCAATATTTGAAGGGGAAGGGAGTTACAGGTCAGAGGGGTCGTCCATGAGATGGATGATACTGAGGATCAGTGAACAGATTGGCATTAAAGGAACTAAGTGTGTGGGTAGGGTTATAGTCAGAAATCAACAATAATAATAATGATTATAGTACTTGTTAAGCACTTACTATGTGCTAAGCACTATTCTAAGCACTGGGGTAGATACTTTGGCCCTACTTAAAACTCACCTCCTCCAAGAGGCCTTCCCAGACTGAGCTCTCCTTCTCCCTCTACTCCCTCTACCACCCCCCTTCACCTCTCCGCAGCTTAACCCTCTTTTCCCCCCATTTCCCTCTGCTCCTCCCCCTCTACCTTCCCATCCCCTCAGCACTGTACTCGTCTGCTCAACTGTATATATTTTCATTACCATTAATGAAATGTACATTGCCTTGATTCTATTTAATTGCCATTGTTTTTACGAGATGTTCTTCCCCTTGACTGTATTTATTGCCATTGTTCTTGTATATCTGTCTCCCCCAATTAGACTGTAAGCCCATCAAACGGCAGGAACTGTCTTTATCTGTTGCCAACCTGTTAATTCCAAGCACTTAGTACAGTGCTCTGCACATAGTAAGTGCTCAATAAATACTATTGAATGAATACAAGTTAATCAGTTTCGACAAAGTCCCTCTTCCACATGGGGCTCACACTTTTAATCTCCATTTTACAATGAGGTAACTGAGGTCCAGAGAAGTTAAGTTACTTGCCCAAGGTCACCCGGATATATGGTGGCAACTGGATTAGAACCCACGTCCTTCTGATTTGCAGGCCCATGCTCAATCCACTAAGCCACACTTAGTGGATAGAGCACTTAGAATCAGCACTTACCTTAATATGAGCAAGGTAAGGTAGGAGGGAGTGAGCTGAGTGAATGTTTTCATGTCCAAGGAAAATTTAAATAGGAGCCAATGGGAGATTAAAGGAGAAAAAAAAGGAGAAAGCCACTAGCCTCAACAACAAGGAGTGTACAGTTGAATGGGGAGATAGATAACAAATAAACACTCAGACAAAGCTTCAGTGACAGAGGTTGGTGTATTAAAGACCAAAATGGAGATAAAGTGAATGGTAGGATCAAGGTTGGGGTGGATTGTTCTGGGAAAGCTTTAAGGAGGATGTGGGTTTTTAGCGTGTGTGTGTTTGGGGTTGGGGGCAGATTGAAAGTAGAAAGAAGTACATGTTTAGGAAAAAGGGAAGGAAGGAATGGCTTGTGCAATGACTAAGTGGGACAAAGCACTGAGGCAAGTTATAGTAGGAGGAAGGAGGACGGAAAGAGACTTCATGGACCACCTTGGAGACAAATGTCAGGAGTTCGGGTTTGATGTGAACCGAAGACAAGAGCTTCTGTGGGTTTTCTGAAGCAGGAAGAGACACACCTAATCAGAATCAATATTTCATGAGTGCCTTGTATGTGCAGAACATAGAGGAGCAGTGTGGAATAGTGGACAGAGCATTGACCTGGGAGTCGGGAGGTCATGGGTTCTAATCCTTGCTCTACCAGTTGTCTGCTGTGTGATCTTGGGCAAGTCACTTAGCTTCTCTATGCCTCAGTTCTCTCATCTGTAAAACGGGGATTAGTCTAAAATGGGGATTAGTCCGACAAGCCCGCAACCTTGGTGTCATCCTTGACTCTGCTCTCTCATTCACCCAATCTGTCAACAAAACCTGCCAGTCTCACCTTGACAACATCGCCAAGATCTGTCCTTTCTTCTCCAACCAAACCACTACTTAGTTGGTACAATCACTCATCATATCCTGACTGGATTACTGCATCAGCAGCCTTTCTGATCTCCCAACCTTCTGCCTCTCCCCGCTTCAGTCTATACTTCACTTTGCTAATTCTATTGATCTATTTTGAAGCTACTAATGCCCGTCTACTTGTTTTATTTTGTTGTCTGTCTCCCTCTTCTGGACTGTGAACCCATTGTTCGGGAGGGATTGTCTCTATTCTGTTGCCAAATTGTACTTTCCAAGTGCTTAGTACAGTGCTCTGCACAAAGTAAACACTCAGTAAATATGATTGAATGAAGACTATGAGCCCTATGTAGGACAGAGACTGTGTCCAAACCGAATATCTTGTATCTTCCCCAGGGCGTAGAACAGTGCACATAGCAAGTGCTTAAAATACCATAAATACTATTATTATTGTTATTAGAACATTGTCCTAGGCACTTGGGAGAGTACAACAGAGTTAGCAGACATGATCCCTGACTTCAGGAGTTTATAATTAGCAAAGGAGACAAATGTTAAAATAATTTCCAAATAGAAGGAGGAAGGAAAATTGGGTATGAAAAGGAGTTCGTGACTAATTAATTTCTTATATGAGCAGAAGCTCACAGATATCCAGGCTCTGTATCCTGGGCTAAAGGGGGACCTGGATGTGTTCCAGGTTACCAATTACACACTTGATGACTGTATCAACACAGACAACAATACCATAAAAAAGTGAGTACAGGTAAGTCCTAACTATGTGCCAGGCACTGTACTAAGCACTAAGGTAGATACAAGGTAATCAGGTTCCATCTGGGGTTCACAGTCTTAATTGCCATTTTACAGATGAGGTAACTGAGGCACAGAGAAGAGATATGTCTGGCCCAAGATCACACAGCAAACAATTGTCAGAGTAGGTATTAGAATCCAGGACCTCTGAAACCCGGGGCCTCTGAATCCCAGGCCTGTGGTCTTTCCACTAATAATAATAATTGTGATATTTATTTATGGATGTATGGTGTGGCAGGCACTGTACTAAGTGCCAGGGTGGATATAAGCTAGTCAGGTTGGACACAGATGTGCCACATGGGGTTCACATTCTCAATCCCCAGTTTACAGATGAGGTAACTGAGGCATAGAGAAGTGAAGTGACTTGCCCAAGGTCACACAGTAGACAAGTGGCAGAGCCAGGATTAGAATCCATGACCTTCTTAAACCCAGGCCCATTTCCTATCAACTACGCTAAAGGCAGTAGTCAGGCATTTCTATTTGATGTACAGGGGGGAATGGACAATTATTAGAAATCTTTGAAGCATGGAGTGGCGGTCAGTAGATTGGAACATGGACTGGACAGGGGAAAGATCACAGGCACTGAGTCTATTGGAGGCTGATTTGATAATCAAGCTGGAATTATAATAAGGACCTGGACAAACGAGGTGTCTCTTTGGGTGCAGAGAAAGAAGGAGGTCCTGGAAATGCTGTGGAGGGACACCTGTTAAGATTTGTCAACAGACTGAATATTGGAGCTGAATTTGAGAGGGAGACGTCAAGGTTGTAACTAAGGTTGGGTGTTTACGAGACCGGGAGGATGATGGGGATATCAACTGTGATGAGAAAGGCAAGAGGACAAAAGATTTGAGAAGAAAATGAATTCAAAATGAATTCAAGAAATATTGAGTTTGAGTTGCTGGTAGGACATCCACACTATCATTGCCTCAGAAGGATGGTCACCACAATATTTATCAAGCACTTGGGAATAGAAACTATACTAGATACTTGGGAACAAATGGAAAAAAATATAAAATGTATTCCCTGGGCCTTGAAGGGCAGACAATATAAAGGGGAATAAAAGTAGCTATAAATTAATGAATAAACACTGGTTACAAGTGAGATTAGCTATGCTATAAATGTACATAGATAAAGCAATAATAAATGGGTGTGTACTTACAGGAGTCAGAGAGTAGAGGTAAAGGAATGACAGGGGAGGTGGGGATTAATCAGGAAGAATTTAGAACAGGTTGGGAGAGAGGGAGAGGGGAGTCGAAGCAGGGAGATTCATTTTTTTTAATTGAGCATTTATTATGTGCAGAGGTCTGTACTAAGTGCCTGACAGAGTACAGTACAACAGAGTTGACAGACAAGTTTCCCGCCCACAACAAGCTTATAGTCTAGACAGGGAGACCAACGTTAATATAATTTATAATATATAATTTTACATATGAATTGAAGTGTTGTGCAGCAATCCAAGTGCCAGTTGGTCCTAGAGTACTGTTAAGGCTATTTAATTAGAGTGGAACGACTGGATCCCCAAATTACCTCATGGAACAGCAACACACCTACTAGGCTACCAGTCTACTTGTTTTGTTTTGCTGTCTGTCTCCCCCGTTTAGACTGTGAGCCCATTGTTGGGCAGGGATTGTCTCTATCTGTTGCCAAATTGCACATTCCAAGCTCTTAGTACAGTGTTCTGCACATAGTAAGTGCTCAATAAATATGATTGAATGAATGATTGAATGAAATGATTGAATGAATGATATGCCTCCAATTTTCAAGAATCTGCTCTCACCTAGTTCAGACCATCAGAAATACAAAGTTACAGTCATATGAAAGAAACTAAAGAATGATATTTTTAAAAGGTACAGAAGTGGCCTATTAAGTACAAAGATATGGAATCAGAGAGAACAGAGTAATTCCCACAGCAATTTCAGACCCCTGGTTCTGGTAAAATTACCCGCCCCATAACCACATAAACCACCAGATTTTCCTATTCTGAACAGCGGGTAAGACTTCCCAGGGGTTCCAAAGTCAGGGATTTTCCCTCGTGGTCTTTTGGTGATTTCCCAAGGTAATTCCCCAGTTCCTTCCCCCACTCTGGGTACCTTAGGAGATACCCAGAGAGACACTATAAGGTTTAGTTCTGGTTCTGTGGGTGGATAGGAGAACCTCAGGGTATTACCTTCGGAAAATATCTTCTCCTTGAGTCCTAGAAATATTATCAGGAGAGGAGGAGTATAGGATACATTTTTTTAATGGTATTTGTTAAGCACTTACTATGTGCCAGGCACTGTACTAAGTGCTGGGGTAGACACAAGCTAGTCAGGTTGGGCACAGTCCAAGTCCCACCAAGGGCTCATACTTTATAAACAAATGTGATGTCATAATAAAGCAAAGAGTTTTTGCCAACACACTAGAACAATATTAATATAAACCAGATGAACTTCAAATTGTGCTGTAGGGGTGTGTTCTTTTTGGCTAAGTTTAAATCCCCTAACCAAAAGGATGGTTACAAAATTACTTATGAAGATTGGAGACGATGCACTCTTAATATGCAGTGGGTAGCTGTGTCAGAGTTGTCTATTCTGGTGTTAATCACAGCTCAGCCTCTAGACTGCTGTTACCTATGGCATGTCACTTTCATTCATTCAATCGTATTTATTGAGTGCTTATTGTGTACAGAGCACTGTACTAAGCACTTTGGAGAGTACAACAATAAACAGACACATTCCCTGGTCACTACGAGCTTACAATCTAGTCTGTGCTCCTTGTGGGCAGGGAACTTGTCCAGAAACTCTGTTGTACTCTCCCAAGCACTTAGTACAGTGCTCTGCACACGGTAGGTACTCAAATACAACTGATCGATTGACCCTCAATTTTCTAATCTGGAAAATGGGGATATGACACTGACCTTCCTTAAATCCAAAACTGTGGTCCCGTGTGGAGTAGGTCTGTATATTATCTCAATCAAAAGTATTTACTGAGTGCATACTATGTACAGAACTTTAAAGAGCTGGAAGACACAATCCCTATGTACAATCTAGTGGACTAATAACCTACAACTCAGCATTTAGCCCATTGTTTAGCCAGGTAGTAAATGCTTAATAAATAAAACAACTAAATATACTGGACTTTAAGATCCTACTATTAATCAGTACTGACATTGTGTTCACAATGTGCATGACTCTCTATTAAGTTCAGGGAATAATTTATGGGCAGTAGCTTAGATGCTGTTGTCAAACCATAATAAGCATCCATTCTAAGAGGTGATGAGGACAGACCCAAATGGGGGAAATGATAGGGAAACGTCAACATGTAAAAACAACCACAGTATAGACAAGCAATGTTTACATCATCTGGTCCCACAGCTGGTCATGCATAAAACACATTTTGAAGATTAGCATGTTGATGGCTAGGATGAAAATTTCCCTGATCTGTTTTTAGAAATGATTCAGTAACACATCAAACACCTACTCCTTTTGCTTGCTCTTTAAGAAGAGCCAAATTCCCCACATAGTCAAATACTTATATGGTAGTACACTTTCCTGTCTCATTCTTTGAGAATCTTACCTCGACTAAAGCAATCACTTCCTTTGTGTCTCCAGGCTCTTCATGATAGACAAGGCTTCCCTCTCCCTAATAGATGTCTGACTCTAGCTATTATCTGCTGAAGTTCATAATATGGTTCCCAAGTTTACTCTCCCGGAAAAAGCCAAAGTGTACACTTTTTCTTGGGGGAATGCAATGATGGTCTCAAGGATGCCTCACCTCTAGTTTTGATCTTCATGGCTTTCTGTTGCTTCAGTTCGACCCCAAGTACTTCATAAAGAGCTGTCAACTCAATCAATGATAAGTAGCAGACCTTCTTCATGTCCTGGGATGCGAGGTCACCAATTTTTGTGTTACCCGTTTTGTGCTTTTGCAGACGAAAATTCTAAGAGAGAGCAATAATTTAGAATATCTATTCCCCTGTAGGACCAGAAACAGAAGATAATTTACAATAGAGGGAAACAAGTTATATTCTCAACACATCTCTCTCACTAAAATCTGCCCTTTCCTCACCATCCAAACTGCTGCTATGTTAATACAGGTCACTCATCTCATCCCACCTGGATTATTGCATTAGCCTCCTTTGCTGACCTCCCAGCCTCCTGTCTCTCCCTGACTCCAGTCCATACTTCACTCCGCTGCCCTGATCATTTTTCTACAAAAATGCTCAAGACACGTTTCCTCACTCCTCAAGAAACTCCAGTGGTTGCCCGTCCACCCCTACATCAAACAAAAACCCTTCACCATTGGCTTCAAAACACTCCATCACCATACTCCCTCCTACCTCACCTTGCTACTCTACTATTACAACCCAACGCACACACTTCACTCTTCTAATGTTAACCTTCTCACTGTGCCAAGTTCTTGCCTATCTCACCGAAGACCCCTAGCCCACATCCTGACTCTGACCTGAAACGCCCTCCCTCCTGAAATCCGAGAGACAATTACTCTCCCCCCATTTCAAAGTCTTACTGAAAGCGCATTTCTGCCAAGAGGTCTTCCCTGACTAAGTTCCCCTTTGCTCTTCTCCCTCTCCATTCTGCATCACCCTGACTTGCTCCCTTTATTTTACCCCATCCCCCTGCCAGCCCCACAGCACTTACATACATATCTGTAATTTATTTATTTATATTAATATCTGTCTCCCCCACCTCTAGACTGTAAGCTCTTTGTGGTCAGGGAATATGTCTATTATAGTATTGTACTCTCCCAAGCACTTAGTACAGTGCTTTGCCCACAGTAAACACTCAGTAAATCTGACAGAATATCTATAATTTTTTATATTAATGTCTGTCTTCCCCTCTAGATTGTAAGCTCATTATGAGCAGGAAAGGTGTCTAATAATGATGGTATTTGTTGTTAAGCACTTACTATGTGTCAAGCACTGTTCTAGGTGCTGTGGTAGATACAGGTAAATAATAATAATAATAATAATATTTGTTAAGCGCTTACTATGTGCAGAGCACTGTTCTAAGTGCTGGGGTAGATACAGGGTAATCAGGTTGTCCCACGTGAGGCTCACAGTTTTAATAACCATTTCAAAGATGAGGAAACTGAGGCACAGAGAAGTTAAGCAACTTGCCCACATTCACACATCTGACAAGTGGAGGAGCCTGGATTCGAACCCATGACCTCTGACTCCCAAGCCCAAGCTCTTTCCACTTAGCCACGCTGCTTGTCAGGTTGAACACAGTTCCTGTCCCACATGGGGTTCACAATCTTAATCCCCATTTTACAGCAGAGGTACCTGAGGCACAGAGGATTTAAATTACTTGCCCAGGGTCATGCAGCAGACAAGTGGCGGAGCCAAGATTAGAACCCAGGTCCTTCTGACTCCCAGGCCCATGTTTTATCCACTAGACCATGGTGTCATTCTACCAACTCTGTTATGGTGTATTCTCCCAAGCACTTAGTGCAGTGGTCTGCATCTCCTCCCCCCCTCCCCCCCTCCGCCCTAGAACCCCACTTTACCAGCGCTACCCCTCTTCCCCCTCCCTCTACTCTTCCCCCCACCAAACCCCCTCCTCACCCCCTGCCCCTTTCTCTCTTCCCCACCCACGCCCCATCCCAGTCTTCTTGTCCCACCGCTACCCCTCATCCCCCTCTCCTCGTCCAGGGCCCCGCCACCTCCTTCCCATCCAAACCCTCCCCTCCCCCCGCCCTTCCCCCCCTCCTCCCCTTGCACCCACAGCTACTTTCAAGTGTGGCCTCTGGAACCCCCGCTCTATTACAGGTAAGCTACCTTTTGTCCATGACCCTTTCCTCTCCCGCTCTCTCCTCCTCCTCGCCCTTTCGGAAACGTGGCTCTCTCCCGAAGACACGGTCTCCGCCGCCGCTCTCTCCGGCGGAGGCCTCTCCTTCTCCCACTCCCCCAGACTCACCGGTAAGGGAGGAGGCGTCGGCTTCCTCCTCTCGCCCCGTTGCCACTTCCGCACTATCCCTCCTCCCCCCTCCCTCTCCTTCCCCTCCTTCGAAGCCCATATCATTCGCCTCTACCACCCCCTCCAGTTACTTGTCGCTGTCATCTACCGCCCTCCCGGTCCCACCTCCGACTTCTTCAACCACCTTGACCCCTTTCTCACCTTCCTTCTCTCCTTCTCTCTGCCCACTCTGATCCTCGGAGACTTCAACATCCATACGGATGTACCCGACGACTCCTCTGCCGCCCGCCTGCTATCCCTCCTCGACTCTGCCGACCTCTTCCTCCACCATACCGCGCCCACTCACTGACTCGGTCACACCCTCGATCTCGTCATCTCCTACCGCTGCACTATCTCCTCCCTCACCAACTCTGAAATCCCTCTCTCTGACCATAACCTCCTCACCTGCCTCATCTCTCACACTCCCTCCCCCTGCAAATCCAATGGCTCCTACTGCCCCACAGAGACCTCCGCTCTCTCGATCCCATCCGTCTTTCCAATAGCATCTCTCCTCACCTTGTCGCCCTGTCCTCTCTTCCCACTCTCGATGATCAGGTCTCCGCTCTAAACTCCACCCTCTCTACTCATCTCGACTCTCTCGCCCCCCTTTCCCTCCGCCGCTCTCGCTCCACTAACCCACAGCCCTGGATCACCTCCTCCGTCCGCCTCCTACGCTCCTATGCTCGAGCTGCTGAGCGCTGCTGGCGAAAGTCCAAGCACCAAGCCGACCTCACACACTTCAAATTTATCCTTTCCTGCCTTAACTCTGCCCTCTCCTCCGCCAGGCAAAGCTTCTTCTCCTCCCTCATCGACACCCATGCCCGTCACCCCCGCCGACTGTTCCGGACCTTTAACTCTCTCCTTAGGCCCCCTGTTCCTCCCCCTCCCCCATCTCTCACCCCTAATGATCTGGCCACCTATTTCCTCACGAAAATCAACACAATCAGGTCTGAGCTCCCCAAAGTCACCCCTCCGCCTCTCCCCTCCCCCCCAACAACCCCCTCCCCTACTTTCCCATCCTTCCCTGCAGTATCCTCAGAGGAGATCTCCTCCCTCCTTGCAAGTGCCACCCCCTCCACCTGCGCCTCGGACCCCATTCCCTCTCACCTTCTTAAAACCATCGCCCCTGCCCTCCTCCCTTCCTTAACTTCTATTTTTAACCACTCAATCTCCAAGGGCTCCTTCCCCACTGCCTTCAAACATGCCCACATCTCCCCCATCCTAAAAAAACCCGCTCTTGACCCCACTTCCCCCTCCAGTTATCGCCCTATCTCCCTACTACCCTTCCTTTCCAAAATCCTAGAACGAGTTGTCTACAATCGATGCTTAGAATTCCTTAACTACCATTCTCTCCTAGACCCCCTCCAATCTGGCTTCCGTCCCCTCCACTCTACCGAGACTGCTCTCTCTAAGGTCACCCGTGACCTCCTTCTTGCCAAATCCAATGGCTCCTACTCCATTCTGATCCTCCTTGACCTCTCTGCTGCCTTTGACACTGTCGACCATCCCCTCCTCCTCCATACCTTATCTCACCTTGGCTTCGCAGACTCCGTCCTCTCCTGGTTCTCCTCTTACCTCTCTGGCCGGTCATTCTCGGTCTCCTTCGCTGGCGCCTCCTCCCCCTCCCATCCTTTAACTGTTGGAGTTCCTCAAGGGTCAGTTCTTGGCCCTCTTCTGTTCTCCATTTACACTCACTCCCTCAGTGAACTCATTCGCTCTCACGGCTTTGACTACCATCTCTACGCAGATGACACGCAGATCTACATCTCCACCCCTGTCCTCTCCCCCTCCCTTCAGGCTCGCATCTCCTCCTGCCTCCGGGACGTCTCCACCTGGATGTCGGCCCGCCACCTAAAACTCAACATGAGCAAGACCGAGCTCCTCATCTTCCCTCCCAAACCTGGTCCTCTCCCAGACTTCTCTATCACCGTGGATGGCACGACCAACCTTCCCGTCTCTCAGGCCCGCAATCTCGGTGTCATCCTTGACTCGTCTCTCTCGTTCACCCCACACATCCTATCCGTTACCAAGACCAGCCGGTTTCACCTCTACAATATCGCCAAGATCCGCCCTTTCCTCTCCACCCAAACGGCTACCTTACTATTACGGGCTCTCGTTATATCCCGGCTAGACTACTGTGTCAGCCTTCTCTCTGACCTCCCTTCCTCCTCTCTCGCCCCGCTCCGGTCTATTCTTCACTCCGCTGCCCGGCTCATCTTCCTGCAGAAACGATCTGGGCATGTCACTCCCCTTCTTAAACAACTCCAGTGGTTGCCTATCGACCTCCGCTCCAAACAAAAACTCCTCACTCTAGGCTTCGAGGCTCTCCATCACCTCGCCCCTTCCTACCTCTCCTCCCTTCTCTCTTTCTACCGCCCACCCCGCACGCTCCGCTCCTCTGCCACCAACCTCCTCACCGTCCCTCGGTCTCACCTATCCCGCCGTCGACCCCTGGGCCACGTCCTCCCGCGGTCCTGGAACGCCCTCCCTCCTCACCTCCGCCAAACTGATTCTCTTCCCCTCTTCAAAACCCTACTTAAAACTCACCTCCTCCAAGAGGCCTTCCCAGACTGAGCTCCTCTTCTCCCTCTACTCCCTCTGCCACCCCCCCCTTTACCTCTCCACAGCTAAACCCTCTTTTCCCCTTTTCCCTCTGCTCCTCCACCTCTCCCTTCCCATCCCCACAGCACTGTACTCGTCCACTCCACTGTATGTATTTTCATTACCCTATTTATTTTGTTAATGAATTGTACATCACCTTGATTCTATTTAGTTGCCACTGTTTTTACGAGATGTTCTTCCCCTCGACTATTTATTGCCATTGTTCTTGTCTGTCCGTCTCCCCCCGATTAGACTGTAAACCCGTCAAACGGCAGGGACTGTCTCTATCTGTTGCCGACTTGTTCATCCCAAGCGCTTAGTACAGTGCTCTGCACATAGTAAGCGCTCAATAAATACTATTGAATATAGTAAGCACTCAGTAAATACAATTGATTGACTGAAACTGGAAACATAAGAAGGGCAGAAGACAGGGCCGCTTTTCCCTCAATTTGAGTTTCATGTTCACTGGTTTCCTATGTGTGCCTTCTATTCCACAACCACTATACCCAAGTACACACAGAAATTTTCTAAAAAGTGTGAAAGGGAAGAAGGGGAAGAGGGAAGCAGGAAGCAGAAGGGACAGGGTGACCAGGGCATTCAGTGTCAAGCTATTCATCCTAACTGAACACTGAGCAATGTGGGTGTACTTATCTGCTAAGGCAGACAAAGCCAACACTTTGCCACCTACTCAGTGCTTTTATTCTCTTTTATTTTCCAGGAAGAACAGCTTATAAATGTTTTCTCCTTCAACAATTAACCACCTCCTTGTAATATTTTATTTTTCCCTTTAGACAGTTTGCCGACACACTTACTTACCTAGGAGCTACTTTCTTATCAGCAACATCAATAGCCTGACAGTAAATAACCTAGCTCTTAGTTTGTGTGAAGGATGGAATTTCACAACAGCAGATCATAAATTCTCACTTTTCCTAATCCACTTTACCTGGTTTTGACGTTTCTAGCTTCTTATATGACCTGATAATTTCTGATGCACTTTTGTAAATGGTGAAGAATGGGGAGGAAGAGGAGCTGCTCAAAACTGTCCTCTCTACAGTAAGAGGACACCTGAACATTTCTAGAAAGCAGAGCCCTCCATACCTCTTTAATATCAGAGACTCAAAACGCTTCAACCAGGAAAGTGCGGGAGGCTTTTGTTAGAAGCATTTTCGGTGAAGCCATCCCAGGTGAATGTTAAAAGAGCCCATAACCATTATGAGTTCAAGCATTCAGTTTGGCCTGCTTCGATTTCCCATTGTTCTCCATGAAAGGAATAGATTTCTCTTCTAATGTTTAATTCATGGCAGTGGCTTAAAATATTTATGTATTTTCCTAAAGTTTTCATTTAGTTATTCTCACACTGGACAGGTATGTTTGCTCTGACAATAGGCAACAGGGAATACAACAGAGGACGTATTCCCTTTTTGAACAACGATCTTGTTTTTAAAGATGGAATTTAAGTAAGATTCTTTGCTTAAGAATGCTTTGGTTTGACTCTATGTCTTAACCAATCATTTTCATCCATCGGCAATACTCACTTGTATCTGTGGTACATGACTCAGGCAGGAAAACTGGCATGATCATTTGACCTGAATGTTTATTATTTTAAAAAGAGAAAAATCTGCCTTATGCCCTTTTCTCAGAGATGTTCCAAAATTTAAGGAGTTTAGAAGTAGTCAAAGACTCTTTCCATGAAAAGGTGGTATTAAAAGGCAGTTGATTAGAGTGCTATTCAGCCCAATGAACTAGTATTTAGGTAACAAAAGTGAACATTTAGTTCTTTATTCAATTGTTCAGAGACAAGGTTCTCAATCTCACCTTTAGTTAACGCACCTGATACTTAACTCCAGGATTTCAACCAGTTTTAGAAACCGAATCTGAAGCAACACCCTTCCTCTCACCCCACTGCATCCAATCCTTTTCACTATCCTTCTTCCTCTACACCCTACACACACACACACCCCAAAAAAAAATCATTGGAGCTGATCCATCCTGTTGCAGCATGGAAAAGTAGCAGATGGAACAGGTGAAAATAGAAATTACCTCCTGTTGTGCCTCTCAGCTTTGAAGCCCTGAGCAAGGCACCTTCATCACCTACTTCTTCAGTACTACTTCTTAATGAGGGGTTGGAGTAATCCCAGAATCTGTTGCCTTCTGAATATGCTCTGTCTTCTCCATTTCAGGTGCTCCCCAGGGACCCTAATAATGCATCTTCCTAGCTGAGCTACACCAGGCCACATAGAACTACCCCCAACCAAACCATAAAATCAGACCCAGAATCTTCTCGTAATACATAAAAAGATTCTTCCCTAAGAATAATAAAACTCTCTTAGTACAATATAAAGCCCATTTCCTCATGTTCCCCACTTTCCACTTTCCTTGCTTCTGGGCTCTGTCCCTCCAATCTACTACAGTCTACTGCATAGGTCATCTTCCTGAATCGTTGTTCTGTCCTCTGCTCCTCCCCCTCTCCCTTCCCCTCAGCACTGTGCTCATCTGTATATATTTTTATTACCCTATTTATTTTGTTAATGAGGTGCACATCCCCTTAATTCTATTTATCGTGATTAAGTTGTCTTGTTTTTGCCTGTCTATCTCCCCCGATTAGACTGTAAGCCCACCAATGGGCAGGGATTGTCTCTATCTGTTGCCGAATTGTACATTCCAAGCACTTAGTACAGTGCTCTGCACATAGTAAGCACTCAATAAATACTATTGAATGAATGAATGAATGAACTCTCTTCTCCTCAAAACCTTCCACTGGCTTCCTATGTCCTCCTGCAAAAGAAATAAACTTCTCACAATCCACTTGAAGACTCTCCACCATCTGGCCCCACTTTACCAATCTGTACTCTTCACCCACTATTTCCCAACTCTCTGTCTTGGCTCCTCCCCAGTCTTTCTTCCAGTTGTACCTTGCTTTCACCTCTTCACCTCCATCCCCCATTCACGCTCTTCCCTCAGCTTAAAATTCCCTCCCTTCCTTCCCACACTCAATAATATCAAACAGAGTATATAGTTCTCCCCATATTCAAAGCCCTCTTAAAACCCACCTTCTCCAAAAAGCTTTCCTTGATTGATTTCCCAGCATCCTCAGCCATATCAAATCTTCAGTCAACCTTAGCATTTAAAAGTTTATTACACCCTCCTTAGCACTTAGAGACATAGGTGTACTTCAATTATTTGCTTCAGTCTAATTATAAATATGTATATATCTTTTCCCTTATTATAGTGTAAGTGCCCTGCTGACAAAGCACACATTACTTCTTCATTCTGTATGTCCCAAATGCCTAGTACAGTGTACTGAATCAAATGTGCATTTTATAAATGCTACTAATCAATCAAATTTAAGAAGCAGTTACTGTGTGCAGAACACTGTACTAAGTTCATGGAAGAGTACAGTATAACAAATATAACCGGCCATCATGACAATTGGAGCTCAGCACAGAGAAGGACAAATTATTCCTCACAGCTCCCACCACTCCCATTCAAAATCAATCAGTGGCATTTATTGAATGTTTGCTGTACGCAGAGGATTGTACTAAGTGCTTGGGAGGGTACAATACAAAAGAGTTTGTACATATGGTTCCTGCCTATGATGAGATTACAGTCTGCACTCACAATGCCCAGAGGAATGTTTGCAAGGATAAAGGTGTTAAGAGGGATCTATCAATCAATCATTGTATTTACTGAGCATTTACTGTGTGAAGGGAACTGTACTAAGCACTTGGGAGAATATAATGTAACAGACTTGGCAGATACATTACAAGCCCACAATAAGTTGACAGTCTAGAGAGAGGAAGCGTATAAGGGACCCAGCTGTCTTATGCCTCATGGCCCAAGAACTGTAGCTCTATCTGAAATCAATCACCACACAGCTTCTGTTTTCCAGGCAGAATACGTCAAATTTCTTTGACTTTTCCTCAAGTCTCATCAAAAGCAGATTCTTAAAAATTGAAAAAAAAAGAAAGAAAAACACTCCCTACATTTTTAAGGCACATGAATACCCAAGAATGACATACCGGTAATAGAGTATCTTGTCTGTGTATCTGTGTTCTGTCTTTCAGCTCCTCTTTCAGTTGGGATGCTTGCTCGGCGAATGAAATCTCCAAGTTGATGTCAGTTTCAGAAATAGAGACCTCACTCGGGCCAGGGGGATTATCCTTGTCCCTGACACTTAAGTCAGATGCCTGATCTGCAAAAACAAGATTCACCAACATTGTTATGTCCTTTTTTTCCCCCTTAATTCTGTACCCAGGAACTACCAATTATCCTCGGTTTCCCAATAAGGTCTTCTACTCGGCCATCTTATAACTCCTATGACCTCAAGTGTTCACTGATCTGTTTGAAAGTTATCTGCATACTCATTATTCATATCTATTCTTTTAATGACTATATTACTACCAGTTCATGTCTCCATAACTTCCTCATTAAATTATGAACTCTTTAAGGACAGGGATGGCTGCATCTTAAACAATCAATTAATTAATTGTATTTACTGAGCACTCACTGTGTGCAGAACACTGTACTAAGCGCTTGGGAAAGTAAAACACAATGAATAGCAGATACATTCCCTGCCCACATGATGCTTACAGTCTACACTTCTTTTGTATAAGTAATAATAGAAATAACATTTATTAAGCTTATATAAGGCTTGCTTATATTGTATCTACCCCACTGCTTACTACAGCTCTAGACACATAGAAAGTCCTTATTAAATACCACCATTATTAATAAGTGTTTACTATGTTTGGACCATTGTATTAAGTGCTATGAAAAAAAAAACAAACCCACAGATGAGAGTTTGACATGACCCTTGGCTCTCCAGGAACCCTCAATCTAAAAATACGGCACAGGAGGGATTGTGATAGAGACAACAAAAGAGTAAATAATATAAATATGAAACAACATTAAAGACAAAACAGAAGCCCAGAGTCCAAAGTACCAGGCACAGAGCTCTGCATACAAAACCATTGAAGCTGATGATGTGAGAATTTACTATTTTTCAGGTAGTGAATGATTTTACATCATTTCTCAAGGGAGGAAAGTTACAAACACCCAAATGATCTGGTAAACACTGGGCTAAGTCATCACCATTTTGGAATTACACTTTTGTTCCAAAATATTTATGGGAGTCTCCTGAACTTCTGAGTAAAATGAAAGTGACTGGATAATCCTATGGTTGGCCGGTGGAGAAGCAGCACAGCATAGTGGATAGAGCATGGGCCTGGGAGTCAGAAGGTCATGGGCTCTAACCCCAGCTCTGCTACTTGTCCACTGTGTGGCCCTGGGCAAGTCACTTAACTTTTCTAAGCTTGGTTACCTCATCTGTAAATTCTATTAAGACTGTGAGCCCCATCCGGGACCGGAACCATGTCCAACCCAATTTGCCTGTCTCCACTCCAGCACTTACTACAGTGCCTGACACATAGTAGGTACTTAATAAACACCACAATTATTATCGTTATTATTATGATTACTGAGCTTTGTCAGCAGAAAAATGTTTTTGCTGCAGGCTAATCATGTGGTTTTCTGAACTATCAGGAGGATTTCTGGACTAAATTATCTCAATACCTTCACCTCTCCTCCCTTTTCCTGGAATTTCACAGAAATAAAGAATTGCCCAGAATCCATGAACTGGACAGGTAGGCATGGGAGTGGTAGATACTGGAATTTACAGGGAATCATTCCAATCTGATAAGGTTTAAAGCATCATGATCTAGAGGAAGGAGCACATGTCTGGAAGTCAGAGGACCGAGGCTCTAATCCCTGTTTTGCCACTTGCCTGCTATGTGACCATGGGTAAGTCACTTAACTTCTCTGAGATTCAGTTCTCTCATTTATAAAATAGGGATTCAATACCTGTTCTCCCTTCTCTTTAGACTATGAGGTCCATGTGTGGCAGGCACTGTATCTGCTTTGATTATGTTGTATCAATCCCAACATTCAGGATAGTGTTTGGCATATAGTAATAATCATTATTATATTATCATATGGTGGAGGCAATGGTAGATACAAATACAGAAGGGCACATGAATGAGATGGTAGACCAGAGCCCAATTTTTAATCCTCTCACTCTCCCATCCCTCAGAGATTTTAAATGAAGGGTTTAAAACTAACACATTTAAAGGAGTATACTGAAATTTGAAATTGTTTTTTTGAACCCAACAATTCCATGGGCAGGGAACACAACCCTTGGCTAAGTTAAATACCATGCATGCTGAATCAGCTCTGAAGAGAGGATCTGAATACTGTTTTAAATATTCTTTTTAAGAATGAATATAAAACTGTGACTACAAGAAAGCACACACACAAAATAAGATTTGTTTCTTTTTATCTAGAGTAGCAATAATTTTAAAGATCCCAATTAACAATAAACAGATCTAAAAGCTCAGGAAATTCAAACGAATGATTGCTATTCTTAGAAAACATTTGGGTTTCCTTATTTAAGAAAAAAAATTGTTTCACTTGAAACTCATTTAAAAACAAAACTACAATAAGTTTCTGCATACATTCATTCGTACCCTTGGGAAAATGATATTGAGGCAGGGTCCATTTATGTCTGTCTCCTCCTCTAGACTCTAAATTCACTGGGGGCAGGAAATGTGTCTGTGATGTTGTTATAGTGCACTCTCCCAAGCTCTTAGTACAGTGCTCCACACATAGTAAATGCTCAATAAATATGATCGACTGACATGGACCCCCAAAAGACTGTGGTCACAACCTCTTCCATGAAAACTCTAGCTGGCATATGCACATGACTAGAAATCTTCGGGTTCAGAAAATGTAGTATGTGGCTAGGTAAACTAGCAATGCACTTGCTCAGTGTGGCGCAGTGGAAAGAGCATAGGAATGTGACTCATGAGACCCAGGTTCAAGACCCAGTTCCACTGCTGGCCAATTGTGTGATCTTGGGTAAGTCATCTAATTTCTTTGGGCCTCAATTTCCTCATCTTAAAATGGGAAGAAAATAGGTTGTGGCTCCCTCTTGGGAAACGGAATTTGTCCAAACTCATAACCTTGTATATAGCTCAGCGCTTACGACAGAGTAAGTGTTAAATAAGAAAACATTATTAATTCCTTTATAAATTCATTGTTCATTAGATACCTCAGTAACATCACTGCTGTGTTTCAGGATTCTACAGAAAAACAGGTTAATCTTTGTCCCTAACTGTGGATTTTGCAGTTTGAGTTAGAACAACAGTATTTCTCAATACTGGAATCCTTATGTTCCTGTTAACAAAAATTTTTTAAAGTGTTGACATAGCATCAAACCTACAACATCACTTCTGTTTTTTTCTGGGGTTCTGTGTATTGGTTTCCTAGGAGACAATTGTAAGCAGTAAGTTGATTTTGCCCTTTTTAGTAAGGGTTATTGTGATGTTTTTTCTAATGACTGATGGGGTTTGTGGAAACCAAACCCAACAAGGATATTAAACACACAACAACAACAACGTCCAAACCCTTCCAAAGAGTTTAAGCTTCTTTTAAAAGCATTCCAAACAGGCTAGAATCAGAAAAGAGCCCACGTGGCCTTAAACCAGGTTAGAGGCCTTAGGCTTAGGGTTGTAATGACATTGCTCTTTTTAAACATATATTTATTTATGCAAGATTTTAAGGGAACCCTTCCTTGACCGCATGGCTACTGCTAGTTATCACCCCATCTCCTTGCTAACACTCCTCTCCTTGAGCGAGTTATCTACACCCAGTGCTTCTACATCCTTCCTTCCAATTCTCTCCTTGACCTCCTTCAGTAGGGGTTCTGTCCCTTTTACTCCACAGAAAGTGGTCTAACTGTCCCATTGACAGGTTAAACTTAATATATCTGAAACACAGCTCCCTCATATTCGCATCCAAACCTTGTCCTCTCCTTGTCTTTCCCATCACTGTAGACAATGTCACTACCCTCTCTGTCTCCTAACAACTTGGAAACCTGTCAACTTGGCATTTTTATCAACTCATCTTTCTCGTTCAACTAACAAATTCAATCTTTCACTAAATCTTATCAGTTCTACCTTCACAGTATAGCTAAAATCTTCCCTTTCGTCTCCATCAACTGTTAGGCTGATCCAGCAATTTACCATAGTAAATTCAGCCTCCTCACTGACCTCCCTGTCTGTCTGTCCCCACTCCAATCTCTACTTCACTCTGCTGGTTGGATAATTTTTCTAAAAATCCATTCTGTCCACATTTCCCCACTCCTCAAGAATCTCCAGTGCTTGTTTATACACTTTGGCATCAAACAGAAACTCCATACTGTCAGCTTTAAAGTACTCAATCAGCTTGCCCCCTCCTAATTTACTACTTTATCTCACTAATTTCCTACTACACCCCACACTGCACATGTGCTCCTTTAATGCCAATCTACTAAGTGTGCCTCAATCTTGTCTATCTATGCACAGACCCTCTCTCTGGACTGGAACTCCCTCCCCCTTCATCTTCAAAGCCTTACGAAAATCATGTCTCCTCCAAGAGGCCTCCCTTGACTAAGCCCTAATGTCCCCTGCTCCCTCTCCCTTCTGCATTGCCTACAAACCTGGAACCGTACCCCTTAAGCACTTGATATTCACCCCTGCTTTAACTCAACAGCAGTAATGAACGTAACCATAATTTATTCTAATTGTCTGTCTCCCCTGTAAGGTCCTTGTGGCCAGGGAATATGTCTACCAACTCTGTTGCACTGTACTCTCCCAAGTATGGTGCTCTGCACACAGTAAGTGCTCAATAAATGTCATTGATTGAACTCACTGATTATTAATGATGACTTAGTGCTGATGGTTCCTACTGGTTCTTAAACACCTGCCCTAGCTATTAAAGTCTTGTATAATCCAAATGTGCTGGGATCTCCAAACCATGTTTACTCTTTCCCCCGCACATCACATCTGTTCAGACTTGGAAGTTCTCAGGTGGGTTGTTGAAAGCAACAAACCCTTCAGTATGTGGATACTCAGCCCACAGTCTTCATGTGCATATCCTTGTATTCTGCTGCTTCCCCTACCTATTTTAATGTCTATATCCCCAACTAGATTGAAAGCTCCTTGAAAGCAGGGATCATGTCTAAACTCTACTGTACTCTCCCAAGTGCTTAGTACAGTGTCCTGCACACCAAAGGAGCTCAGTAAATTCCATTGATGGACTGACTGATATAACATCGAAAAGTTTTAGGCAAATGGGGATTAGAATGAGGCAAAAAATTGACACAAGGAGTCCTTCCCCCACAGTTCCCCCACCCCACCCACCACACACACCCATAATCCCAAGAACCCAACTCCCACCATTAAGAGAAAATGTACTCAGACAAGAAGCCCAAATAAAGCACCACATTTTATGATGAGAAGTATAGAGTCCTAGGCTAAATGGATCACTGGTCTATACCAGTACAGCATTCTTCCTGGTAGTAAATATTGTTTTCTCTGGAACACAACCAAGCAATTATGGGAGTGCAAAAGAAAATGGGAAAAAAAGAATTGCTATTTAAATACTTCCACCAATCAAAATTCATTTACGTTTCACATGCATATGTGGTGAATGCAAGGTAAAATAGTGATTTGTAAAGCAGGAGGATAGCTTGACCATTAAAAGAAGAATTAATCTTTAAAAAAAAAATGACAGTGTCTCCATTTAAGCTGATAAATGAGACATCGTTTAAATTAGAGAGTTTTCTAACTGGGTTTTCAATTAGATCCCCCACGTATTTGGAGTCAGTCAGTAAGCAACATTCTTTTGAACCTCAGTCGATGTTTTCCTTCTGCTTCCTCCAAAACCATTCACTGCTTGCCTGCTCTGGCTTAATTCATTATTGCTTATCAAGGGGCACAGCACAGTCCTGAAACAGATGCAAGACTAACCACTCTGACTCTTGGGATGGTGATTTTAATTTTGGGATCTCTGCCCACTTCCCTATATGCTGGCAAAAGCAGAAGTGAAGCAGCATGGAAGTACATCCAATTTAACTTGCCCAATACCTACCATACTGAAAAGGGCTGAACAAGTGTTTGCCTATTAGTACTTCCCATTTGAAAAGATCACTCCAAGTTCTTTAGGGAAGAAAAAAAGCCACATAGACAACAAAATGAAATTTCTTTGCTGTTTGGTTGGTGCTTGTGTACCTCCTCTAACTCTAAGCCTTCAGCAAGCTGATGCAGACACACAACTTCCTTTACTGTTGCCAACCTTGCACGCTTCAAGGATGTATTACTGTTTCCTTACTAGTGTTGGTGGATAGGAGGGTGAGAGGGTGTGGTGAAGCAGAAAGGCTAAACTTTTTTCTGAAAGCATCAGATATGTTCACACCCTTGGGTCCACTTTTTCCCTGCTTTTTCTGTGTAAAATGGGAAACAACATTGAATTACAAGATTTTGCTTTTAGACTAAGGTTGTTATGGGCAGGAAACATATGTGCTAATTTTGTTTTATTGTAGTCTCCTAAGTGCTTAGTTCAGTGCTCTGCATATAGTAAGCACTCAATAAATATGATGGATTGATGATATGCAATGTGAATAAACACTTGCTAACAAAGACCTGATTTTCTGAAGGTAAAGAAAATGTTTAATTTTTCTTATCTCTATGTTTGTTGAATTCACTTAAATGCCTTGGCTTATCCTCTGACCTTTGTCAACCATAAATATTGACCAGATTTAAAAGGAATAAAAATAGAACTGAGAAACAATACAAGAACCTTATGACTTTGTTCCCTTTCTTATTTTTATAGTCAATTTAACAGACCTTCTAAAGATATTAATTGCAAACATACTTGAAGTATTCTATAAGAAAGCAATTCCTAATAAAGAACAATATTTAATTCTCTTTCTGTAATTCTGTTTTGAAAATCAAAGGCAAATATTCTTAATAAGCACTAATTTTAGACTTGGCTGAATAAAAGGAAAATGTAAGAAAGTTGTACAACATACCATCCTCTGTAGCTTCTTTATTTTCATTTGTTCCGACAGACTGTGACTCACTCCCATCTGGAACCTAAGAAAAGAAAAGAAGCCATCCTGTCATTCCCTAGCATTCGACCTGAGAAAATGGAACGTGATATTTACTATCATTCAAAGATATTCAATTGGAACTAAACAAATTAAGTCATGTGTGATTGCCAAAGCCCAAGTTTTTAAACAATAAACATTGGAGAAAGCTAGTGAAATGCCGTTCAAGTGGCTGTTGAGTCACTTGGCGGCATATATGTATATATGTGTTGGGAGTAGTTTTCTTTTTCGATCCAAAATGTCACTGTGTTAAGATCCAAAATGTGTTTATTTCAGAACTGTGATTCCAGCCAAGAAGAGTTTATGTGAAAGTGTTTAAAGAGGAGGTTCACACTGGTAACATCAATGTAGCCTCATCCCTCCAATCAATGGTAGTTACTGTGTGTTTACTGTGTGCTGAGCACTGTACTAAGTGCTGTACTAAGTCCTCTGCAGCCTGATGACTTGGGTAGAGGTCTGATAGATGCACGTGACTTCTAGGGAGTAAAGCATGGCCTACTGGATACAGCACAGGCCTGGGAGTCAGAAGGTCATGGGTTTTAATCCCTGCTCTGCCACTTGCCTGCTGTGTGACTTCAGGCAAGTCACTTCACTTCTCTGTGCCTCAGTTCTCTCATCTGTCAAATGGGGATTGAGAATGTGAGCCCCACTTGGGACAGAGACTCTACCCAACCTTCTTTGCTTGTATCCACCCCAGCACTTGGTACAATGCCTGGCAAGTTATAACTGCTTAACCAAAGTCGTAATTATTATTCGTATTATCTTTAAAAAATATATTAGGACCTCAGTTGTAGATCTGTATTCATGGTCCACACCAAATTAGCTGGATATGTCAGAAGTACCTTTTAAAATCTGAAAGTCTATTAATCTAGAATGAGAAACATGTGGAGTGTTTTGTGTGTTTTTTTTAACTAAAACTGAAAAGAGATTTCATTTACAATACCAATTTAGATTCATACAAAGCAAGACCAAGCCAATGATGTGATGAATTATTACTATTATTATATTTAATAAAAATTTACTATGTGTCCATCACTGTTCTAAGTGCTGAATTTTGATTGGGACAGGTTCCCACAGAAAGTTTTGCAGGGCACCAAAAAACAGATTCAAAAAGGGTATGGTGAAATTCCTCCATGAGTGCTAGAAAAATTAGAAATGCTTAGATACTGAAAACATCTAAAGGATGAGAGAAGATTCTGGGCCTGGAAGTCA
The DNA here is from genome assembly GCF_004115215.2 of Ornithorhynchus anatinus. Lineage (NCBI taxonomy): Eukaryota > Metazoa > Chordata > Mammalia > Monotremata > Ornithorhynchidae > Ornithorhynchus > Ornithorhynchus anatinus. The sequence goes on along the minus strand of NC_041729.1, from coordinate 95,421,568 downwards.
GAGGGTCATGGGTTCTAATCCCAGCTCTGCCACTTGTCTGTTGAGTGGTTTTGGGAAAATCATTTCATTTCTCTGTGCTCAGTTACCTCAATTGTAAAATGAGGATTAAGACTGGTATATATTATTTATTACCCTATTTATTTTGTTAATGAGGTGTATATCTCCTTGATTCTATTTATCTTGATGACATTGTCTTGTTTTTGTTTTGTTCTGATTTGCTTTGCTGTCTGTCTCACCCGTTTAGACTGTGAGCCCATCACTGGGCAGGGACTGTCTCTATCTGTTGTCGAATTGTACATTCCAAGTGCTTAGTACAGTGCTTTGCACATAGTAAGCACTCAATAAATACTACTGAATGAATGAGTGACAGAGACTGTGTCCAGCGTGATTTCTTTGTATCCACTTTTACTTATTTGTATTGATGACTGGCTCCCCACACTCTAGACTGTGAGCTCATTGTAGGCAGGGAATGTTACTGTTTATTGGTGTATTGTACTTTTCCAAGTACTTAGTACAGTGCTCTGCACATAGTAAGTGCTTAATAAATATGAACGAATGAATCATCAATGAATGAATCCACCCCAGAATTTAGTACGGTGCATGGCATATAGTAAGCACTTAAATATCACAACTAGAGGAAAAGGGAATGCTAAAAGCAAATCCACCCTAGAGTCTATGCCTGGGAAACCACAATAATAATAATAATCATAATAATAAGAATGCTTGTTAAACCCTTACTATGTGCCATGGACTATACTATACACTGTGGTCAGAAACAAGATAATCAAGTTGGACAGCCCCTGTCCCAGATGGGGTTCACAGTCTAACAAACATATTAGCCTAGCCTCAAGTGACTCGGCTGGGCTCAAGACAGTGCTAATAATAATTGTGGAATCTGTTAAGCACTTACTATGTGTCAAGCACTGTACTAGGTGCTGAGGGTGGATACTCGATCAAGCTGCACACAGACCCAAATCAAGAAGGAGAACTCTTAATCCAGTGACTGACTAAACTAGTAGTGAAGGCTTTGGAGGGGAAAAAAGTATAGGAGAGGAGAGAGAGAAGGTGCAGAAATTCATTCAAACAATTCCTTCCTCCACCGCCATCATCCTTCAGTTTATTCTTGGCAATCGTTTTCTAGCTATTAAACACATGTCCTGTTAAGTCCACATTTTCTTCTACAGTACCCAGAACAGGAGTTAGTTAATGTGACTTTAAGTAACTCAGAGTTTCTCCAGTAATGAATATCAAGTGATTCATGAATACACCAATAAATCTGGGTCTCTTTAACAGCCATTCTAATGAGATTAGCATTTATTGAGAAATTCCCTGCAGCTTCAAGAGGATGCAATGCCTGGTTCTGTTAGAGGACTAGCCCAGTGTATGTTCCTTCCCTAAGCATTGGTTCTGTGTGACCATCTTCTTTTCTCACACTCTCTCCTTCCCTGCTTTTTTTTTTTTTAATCAGAGCAGACAGTGAAACAGGAAATCTGGAAAACTATCCATCCCAGCCTCTTCATTGCAGCTGGAAACCTGATCCTATAGTGTAGGAGTCCCCGAAAAACAAAACAGATACAGATGGAATTTCTCATTCTTTGGCAGCACAGTAGAACAGAAACAACCTCAGCTTTTTCTAAGGCATAGTTTGTATATGAAAAAGGGTCACTTATGTAATAAGATGGCAATAGATACCAAGGCACACGTGCACTCTCTCACTCTCTCTAGATATGTATAGATCTCAAGAGATACATATATATGTATATACATCATATAGATATATACACATAGATGATATATATGTATATACATATTTCACATTAACATTATATTTAAGTCGCATTAACTCATTCCTGTTCTGGGTTCTGTAGAAGAAAATATGGACTTAACAGGTCGTGTATTCAATATAGGGATAGTGATTGCAGAGAGAGATAAAAAAAAGGGTGAGGGGCAAAAGAATTGTTTGAAGGAGTTTCTTGTTCTATTGGAGAGAGGCTTAGCAGGAACTTGATTCAAACTCTCACTAATCCAGAATTTGAGTTAATTCAATGAAAATGTGTCCTGTTACCCTCTCTCCTGATGCCAAAATGAGTTGAGTTCTGATTGAAATCAGGAAGCAGTTGATCTACACTATACAGAATAAAATCTCACTGAAGAGGACGAGGAGAATAAGCAGTGGCAGGACCAAGTTCTGGGGAAGAGAGACCCAGGACCTTTCTGCCAACACAGCTGCTCTACAGACTGATTTAAAGGGAGAAAACACAGATGAACAACTAAAAGAGACCAGAAAGGTAAAATACAAACACAAACCACACGCTCGGGAACCCACATTTTCCTTCAGCTCTGTCTGCTGTGTGAAGATGTCTCTAACATCCGGGATCTGGTGCTGCTTGTTTTTCTTCCTCAGTGTCTGAGAAACGGTCTCTACTCGCTTCTGCACCGCAGCTACCTGGGTCCGAGTCAGAGTGGACAAAAGCAGCCTGCTCTCCTGAGAATCTCCTGTACTCTCACCAAAGAGATTGGACAAACCAGCCTCTTTGAGCCATTCCTCTTCTAATTCTCCCTCTGTAGCAAGAGGAAAAAAAAATTCAGTACATCAGGACACATTCTAAACAAACTCATTTTCTTGAACTGTGAGCTCCGTGTGCAACAGGGACTGTGTCCAACCCGATTATCTTGTATCTACTAAAATGCTTAGTACAGTACTTGGCACATAGTAAATGCTTAACAAATATAATAATAAAAAGAAAAATAATGTAAAGTATAGCCCTAAGAGTTGTCCTTCTCACCTAATATCCAGACTCAGAGAGATTAGAAGGTGTGGTGTTTGCAAATATACCACACTTTTTGGTATTACCTGATGATACATAATTACCGTAATATCACTGAGAAATAAATGGATCAGAAGTATTGCTCTTTCCATTGTTCAGGCAATGAATTAATGCAGATATTTAGTGACCCCATCCTATCACAAAGCAAATCAGTTACCAACTTCCTGCTAATCCTTTCTCCAATAGATCAAGCAGCTCTGAGGCAACAATTACATTTTTTCCCTGCTCACCTTAGCTGTCAAATTAACCTATTAAGCAAAGGAAGCATTAATAATTATGGGATTACAAACTGCTTGTTTGGCTTCAGAAAGGTATTTAAAAACCACTGGAATAATTGGCCAGGGCACTAGAGAACAAGAAATGAATATTCCTCTACCAAAACTTGGACAATAATGTCATGGCATTCAACTCCAGGTTATTTATAAAAATGAAGAGGGAAGATTTGAGAGGGAATAGAAAACAAAACATAATTTAAATGGGAGAGGCAACTTGGGCCCCCTCCAAGCAGTAGGAGGAGAGCAGAGAAGCAGTATCATTTAGTGCTTAGAGCATGGGCAGGGGAGTTAGAAGGACCTGTTTCTAATCCAGGTTCTGCCACTTGTCTGCTGGGTAACCTTGGGCAAGTCACTACACTTCTCTGTGCCACAGACACCTCATCTGTAATATGGGAATTAAGACTGTGAGCCCCATGTGGGATATGGACTGTGTCTAATCTGGTAGGTTTATATTTACCTGAGTGCTTAGTACACAGCAAGAGCTTAAAAATATCATTTAAACAACCAAACAAAGCAGGCTCACTAGAATCTAGAGAGAACCACTTTTGTGGTTTTGGTGTATACTCAGTTATGAACTACAGGCCAAAGGACTGTGTCTTTAATCTCAGTTGGTTGTCTCCCAAATGGTCAGCACAGTGCTTTGCATTCAGTAGGCATTCAATTATAATGATGACAATGATGATGTTGATGATTCTTAGGGGGAAGAATGGGGGCCTAGGAATCAGAGGAGTTGGGATCTAAGCCAGGCTCCACCAGTTGCCTATGTGACCCTCAACAAGTCAATTATTTTTTTCTGTGCCTCAGTTACCTTATCAGTAAATGGGGAAAAAAACACCTGTTTTAATTCCCTTTTAGACTGAGAGCCCCATGTGGGACAGGGACAATGGCCCATCTGCTTATAGAGTTTCAATCCCATTGCCTAATACAGTGCTTTGCCCAACGTAAGCCAAAACATACACTCACAGCCAGGTGAATTAATGATATTTACAGTTATCATCGAGGATGTAAAGTGGCCTCTTGTCACTGCCACTGTACAAAATATAAAGCCTTTCTTTGCCACTCCAACAAATTTAAAGATCTTGATGAACACATAAAGTATAATCTACATGGTAACTTCTTTTTCAAAACTCTCAAAATGAGAAGCAACATGGCCTGGTGGATAGAGCATGGTCCTGGGATTCAGAGGACCCGGGTTCTAATCCCAGTCCTACCACTTGTCTGTGTGACATAGACCACTCATGTTACTTCTCTGTGCTTCAGTTCCCTCATCTGTAAAATGGAGATTAAGATGTGAACCACTTGTGGGACATGGATTGTGTCCAACCTGATTATCTTGTATCTATGCCAGTGCTTAGAACAGTTTCTGGCACATAGTAAATGCTTAGAAATACTATTATTATTATTATGTTAAGAAAGCTTCGAAGGAAACTAAACTTCGAAGGAAACTAAACAAAGGTCCCAATGGTTTGCAGAGGTCAAGAGCTGGTTATAACCACATGTAAAATGACAAACAGAGGAAAATCTTTTAGAGGCTAAAATGTTTTACTGGGCACAAACTGCCAATTTATGACAAATCCCAGAGTTATGCTTGGATACACATCCTTCCCTGGATTTTCCACTGAGAGTCACAGTCAGGCATATGAAATAGGTTAGAGGGTCACGAGAGCATCTGAATATGAATTACAATGTTTTCTCTGTTAACCATCAAGGTAGAATTTTGTTATTGTGGCCCGTTTAGGTGGGTGTTTGTGGTGTCTTCTATCTGTGGTTCTAATTTGCAAATTTAATTAACCTCTAGAGCCATTCCTTGAGAAATACTGTGGCATGTTTATTATCTTTCTCTGCCCCTGTTTTAAAGTCCAATTGGAATTGAACAATCTTACTGTAAAAGACTAAGGCTGTGATCAGCCACTAATTGAAGGATGAGATAAAAAAGAAAATAGTTGAGATCAGAAAACCAGATGAGCAGATGATTCATCATATCACTGCCAGATAGATATTGGTGGCTATCTGATGAATAAACAAGGCTTTGTGATGGCCACAATCAAAACAGCACATCATGCAGCACTGACAAAAAGTCACAGAAATGGGAGGTATGCATACATATCATGAGGAAAACAGAGCTCCAGTCCATACAGAGAGAGAACTAGGTGTAGAATTGGGTTTCCAGTGGCAAACATGATCAAGGAGTGGTGACTTCTACCAACATCACACCTCAATACCACTCAGTTACTCTCCGCCTCTCCTTCAACTCCTACATAAGAGTGGGAGGAGGAAGGAGACAGATGGCAATCTGAGGCTCCATCAGATGGAAAACATAGATCCCCAAGTGGCACCATGGATGAGGAAGAAAAAGCCATCTGAGATCTGGTGTAGTTAGTGGCAACCCTAGTCCAGCCAACAGAAAAAGCTAGTGGAAAACACTACTTTCCTTCAAATAGAAGAGAAGCAGCAAGGCCTAGTGGATAGAGCATGGGCCTGGGAGTCAGAAGGACCTGCGTTCTGATCCTCTCTCTGCCACTTGTCTGGCATGTAACTCTGGGCAAGTCACTTCACTTCTCTGTACCTCAATTACCTCATCTGTAAGGTGGGGATGAAGACTGTGAGGCCTGTGGGACAGGGATTGTGTCTAACCTAATTTTATTCATATCTACCCCAGCTTTTAGTACACAGTCTGGCACAGAGTAAGCACTTAACAAATAATAGTACTATTATTATTATTGCAGTACACAAGCAAGATATAGGTCATATACATTTCTGCCAGATAGTTTTGATATATGTAATAGACAATTCATAACAGCAGTCTTGGTTAGCAGTGACCTATTCTCTTCAGCTGTTTTCACACATGGCATAAAAAACCCCTGAATAAACGTGTTTTTTTACCATCAGGCTCTTTAACAACCACCTCTTGTTCTTCATGTTGATTTTCCCTAGACTTCTTGATGTTTTCCAATTCTGTCCAATAATCCTCCATAGATGTCTCTTCCAAAGAGTCCTGGGAATTGGATCGGTCAAATGGTGGCCTGCCTGTGGCTTTTGTGGTGTTTTCATGGTTCATGGAATATTGGCCTGATCTGCGACTGGAAATACAAGAAAAATCAGTGACAAACTTTCTCAGTACTGGGGCACAGTGTTCCTTTAAAGAAAAAATGGCCATAAATGAAATAGGGTGAAATGTACTTTGAACTCTCACCCATAAAGCCTGGGAGAATGTTCAGGAAGGCAAAGTTAACAAAGAAATTCCTCTGATTTCCTATTTGTAGAACCAACATAGAAATAGTGGGATGTTGGGAGGTGAGTTTTAAAATATTAGGGCAAGCTTTCTGTTTAGAGGAAGGAAGTAGAGTGCATGCTTGAACCAGAAGCCCATTAAAACGTTTCACTTCTGAAAGAATGTTTGTCCTGGCAAGAATTTTCTAGTAAATTTCCATGGGATGAATGCTCAAAAAAAAGGGGGGGAGTAGAGTATTGAGTAACAGTATTGTTACAGGGAAGAAGGTATTTCATAAACACACCTGCTCCTTCAAGCAGGACTATCAAAACAAGCACAAAGTAGACACCTTTTAGCTTAAAACTAATTCATGAATTTAGTATATTTTTCTGATAAGATTCAGAATCAGAGTGGGCTTGTAGTCATGCATATAACATACAAACACCAAGGCTTGGAAGGCTCAGCTGTAGTTTGGGCAAGATGAGCAAATATTGAAAATCATAAATATTGCAATAGAATCCTCTGGAGGAAGCTGAAAGGACAGACAACATGACAAGTCCCTACCTGCTTACCAAGTGAAACTACCTTGCCTCTATTTACGGAAGGAGAAGAAAATGAATGTGGCTTTTTTTTTTTAACACATGTAGCGGGTTTGAACAAAAATTCTACTTTCTACTTCAGTGCACTTGCACTTTTCAAAATTCTGGCCCTACTTTGAACTGTCAATTTCTCCTAATGTGGAGCTGGTTGAGGTTCAGTGTTGGGGTTTTTTTTTCCAGTGTTATGTCCATACTCGCTCTGCAACATTTGCTAGGCATGGGGACAAGAAAGAATGCAGTTTGTTCCAATAAACTGTTCAGTGAATACAGCAGATCCTGCAATTGGCAACTCATTGGTGGACAGAGGAATCAGGCAGGACATCCAATGTGGGAAATATGAAATGCTTTCTAGTTTGTGGTAGTACATTTTCCTGAAAACACACTCTTCTGGTAATCTTATCATTTGGATTGCAAAATACCAAGTAGAAAGAAAGTGGAAATGATATAAATGTTCATTGGCCTGCTGAGAGATTTGGCTTTTCCTAGAGACAAGTCTAAATTTCAAGGTCAATGCTAATTAATCTTCTAAAATTCTCACTGACCTCTAAGCTTTTAGAACATCCCCAGAAAATTCAAGTTCTCTTTCTTTGAAAAGCAGTGTGATACAGTGGAAAGAGTCGAGGCCTGGCAGTCTGAAGGACCTGGGTTCTAATTCCAGGTCTGCCACTTGTCTGCTGTGTGACCTAGGGCAAATCTCTTAAATTCCCTGCAACTGAGTTACCTCCTCTGTAAAATGAGGATTATGACTATGAGACCCATGGAAACGGGGACTTTGTTCAACCTTTTTATGTTGTATCTACCCCAGCTCTTAGTACAGTGCCTGGCATGGATTAAGTGCTTAACAAATATCATTATTATTATTACTGCTTTTCCATCCAAGCAATTCATCAATCAGAAGTATCTTTTGAGTGCCGCAGCATGCTACCTTGAGCATTTGGTAGAGTACTCTTGAGGTTACAGACAAGGTACTCGTTAGATGGCCACAGACAGAATCTGTGGAGGCTCTAAAACCAGATTCACTGGACATAATGTGCTAGGCATGCAGTGTAATTAAAGGATGTGTCATCCCACTCCTAGGGCAGTCTCCAGGGGGACGCCTGAACCTCTCCTTTAATCCAGAGCCACTGCATTCTCCTCCCAGGTCTCTGTGAACATAGGCACTAAATCCAGGCCACGGCACTTGGCAATAGGAGCTGAGACCTAGGGAAGATAGGTGCTGGGGCCATATCTGCACCAGACAGGAGACAGGCCAGCTGAGGCCCAAATAGCCTGGGATAAAAGTGGTTAAACGGTCATCATAGTCCTTGCCCTTGAGAAGCCTACAAGAAAAACACAGAGGTCATCTGCCCAAGACTCTGGTTTGCCAGTGACCCCAGAATAACTTCACACCACCATGTTTTCCTCCTCTCTGACTCAAGCTGGGGAAAACTGATTTCACATCACCTTGTCTTATGCTGTCGAGTCTTCTCTGACCCATAGAGACGCCATGGACACAGCTCTCCCAGATTGCCCCACCTCCATCTGTAATTGTTCTGGTACTGTATCCATACAGTTTTCTTGGTAAAAATATGGAAGTAGTTTAACACTGCCTCCTTCTGTGCAGCAAACTTCCTTCTCCATCCTCTACTCTCCCCCATGCTGCTGCTGCCCAACACAGGTGAATTTGACTGGCAACAGACTGCCTTCCAATCGCTAGTCACGGCCCAAGCTAGAAATGGAATGGATATGCATCTGCTTGATTCTCCCTCCCATAGTCAAGACTAATAGTGTACCGGAAACTCCCTAGGTGTGACCCTGAAAGAGGAAATGTACATCATCCTAGTCCAAATCATTATTACTGAAATTTGTCTTCTCCACTACCCTCCAGTTGGGAAGGAAAAATTTAGAATTTTTGGAGAGAATAAGGACATTTTTCCTTCATAATTCAAAATCTGAATTACTAAAATCTTGCTGAATCTTTTGCCATACATTCTATACTTCAAAATAATGACAAGGACCTTAGAAATAATTCACATTTTAATCATTCCATTGCAAATGATTCTAGCGAATTCAGCAGGTCTTTCAGACTATGCAGGATCAATCAATGGTAAATATTGAGTGCTTACTCTGTGCAGAGCACTGGTAGAGATGTTCCCTGACCACAAGGAGCAGAAACCATTACTAAGAGTAACATTTTTTCTGATGCAAAAAATAATCTACTTGAATTTAAGAAGCTTGAGTAAGATCGGGGTCTCTGGCACGTCAGAGGACTCCAGAGCAGGAGAGATTCAGAGAGAGAGGGGGTTAGGAAAGGAAGAGGTAAAAACCAGTTAGTTACAGTGGTCCACTCCACTCTGGCCCTTTAAATCCCCAAGCAAAAACCCTCTGTGCCCATAAAATAGTGCAAAGCTTCAGTCTAGGATTGAGAAAACAAAGGAATTCTCTTGTGATCCACTTTTCATATTTGAGAACCATACCATTTCGTACACTAATCTCACTCTTAGGATAATAAGAACTCAATTAATACAGCTGATTGATTTATGATAATCATCTCAATTGCTTGATTGATAAATGTCACCTAAACTCAAAGTCAACATTTTAACATTCCTTTGTCCCATGGTTTAGCATTAACAGACACTGAAATGAGCACTTCCTGAGGTAGGCTTTATACATATGAGAACTCCCTTTGTGAAGAAATGATGAAGGTATTTTCCAGGAACCAAAAACCTTGCCCTTGGTATATACATACCTATAATCTCTAGCATAATGCTCTACCTGATCCGTGGGGTGTAACATATGCCCTGATTCATTCCCGAGACTAATTTATTATAGCCCTGGATGACTCATAAATAGTTTTTGATGGGGAGTTGAACACACTTTAGGATCTCTTTCTGGAATGCTACCAAGTCAGGAAAGGGGTAGGAGTACTAGTTTACTCAAGCCAATCCCTGGTTTAACACAAACTGCCCAAATGTCATGAGGGTATTTCAAATGAGCTCTCTTAATGCTGGACCCCATTCTTCCTCAAAAGTGCTGCAGAAGAGAATGGTTCCTGGGATTTAGGCTGTGGTTCTTGATCATTTTAATCACAGTGCCTTGGATTTTCCTACCATTTTTGCTTCCCTAATGCTCTCACATTAATAACAGCACTTTATTCTCCCAGTTATTTGTGGGCTAGAGCACCCAATATCATAATCAGGAAACTGAAGCCCATAGAGGTTCAGTGACTTGCCCTAGGTCACACTGCATGTCACTAACAGAAACTCCGGACTCACTGCTTTTACCACTAGATAATGATGACGAAGATGATGGCATTTGTTAAGAACTTACTGTGTCAAGCACTGTTCTAAGCGCTGGGGTAGATACAAGCTAATCAAGTTGAACACAGTCCCTTTTCCCACAAGGGATTTACAGTCTTAATCCCCATTTTACAGATGAAGTAACTGAGGCCCAGAGAAGTTAAGTGACTTGTCCAAGGTCACATAGCTGATACGTGGCAGAGCTGGGATTGGAATCCAGCTCCTTTTGACTTCCAGGCCTGTGCTCTATCCACTTAGGACATGATGCTTCCTTAGTTCATACTGGCTTCCCTCTGAATACACAAGAGCACTGTACAAGTGGCTTGAATTACATAGAAAATGTTGAGTTCCATGTACTTGAAGAATTTGAAAATCAAATTGAAGAAGTAGTAGAGATATTTATATAAGTATTCAATAATTATGAGAATAAATGTAAATCGACGAGGAAAGAAGAAAACATGAGGGCTAAGGTGACTGACTGGGTGGCATGATTGGGCTGGTGACAAGGGGAAAAGGTATGAGAGAAGGGATATAAAAAGACTCAGTGTCCTGAAGCAGCAATGGCTGGGCAGCATGGACTACTGGAAGTCTGATTTGGAAGTGGTGAAACTCCACAGTGCCATCAAAAAAGTGGCTCATTCTTTTTAGAGCAATGAAACAGAGAAGTCTCTCCTTTCTCCTAGATTGCTATAGGGGACATGATCAATAAACTGCATAAAGAGAGCTATAGATTAAGTCTTGAGGATCTTGGAAAGTCCCAAATTTTCAGTAGTTACTTTAAAGCAATTTCTTTGGCGTAGTCAAGGCAAAAAAGAGAAAAGTAAACAAACTGAGTGATAAATACCAGACTGGAAGGAACTGGTTTCCTTAGGCTGCAAAGTTCATTTTCATGAGGAAACTCAGGCCTGACATTCATGTTATGGGTTCTTCAACAAGCTGAATGCCAGTTCTGATAAGCCCTACTGAATGCCAACAGATAAGCTTTTTGAGACTTTGGAAGCTAAGAGCCATAGAAAAAAGAAAAATCCCCAGTTTACCAAAATATTTGCTCAAGTACAGAGAATATTTAAGTACTAATCCTTTCTGAATAAATTCCACAGCTGATCACAAAACAAATCACTCAGATTTTTTATCCCTTGATGGTATTTGTTAAGCACTTACTATGGGTTAGGCAATGTGCTAAGGGCTGGGATAGATACAAGCTAATCAAGCTGGACACAACCAGTGTCCCACATGGGGCCCACAGTTTATATCTCCATTTTACAGATAATAATAATGTTGGTATTTGTTAAGCGCTTACTATGTGCTGAGCACTGTTCTAAGCGCTGGGGTAGACATAGGGGAATCAGATTGTCCCACGTGGGGCTCACAGTCTTAATCCCCATTTTACAGATGAGGGAACTGAGGCCCAGAGAAGTTAAGTGACTTGCCCACAGTCACACAGCCGACAAGTGGCAGAGCTGGGATTCGAACTCACGAGCCCTGACTCCAAAACCCGTGCTCTTTCCACTGAGCCACGCTGCTTCTCCAAGATAAGGCATGGAGAAGTGAAGTGACTTGCCCAAGGTCACACAGCAAAAACGTGGAAGAGTCAGGATTAGAACCCACATTCTTCTGACTCCCAGCCTCGTGCTCTTTCCACTAGACCAAGATGTTTCCCTTATTGAAGGGTGTTTCTAAAATGAAGTTGGATAGCCACTACCACCCTTTTCCGTACTGTTGGAGAATCTAAAGGAGATAAGATACGATGGACAGAAGACCTTTGAAGCAAATAGGCAGCGGAACTTGTGAACAGTTGCTACACCAATAACCCACATGGGAAATTCAGTTTCAGTATTCTCTTTTCTTGATATCCTTGAACAAGAGTTTTTATAAATTAAAAAAAAAAAACTGCCAGACTTTTTAAAAAGCACAAGTTAGTCATGAGCAAGCATCTTTATTCCTCTTCATAAGTATATCAACAATAAAATTGTAATTATTTGGGACATGTTGGGATTTGTGGATATTCTGGATAATTAAATGTTTTCACTGAAATTGCAGTTTATAATTATGGAATTCTCCCTCTGACCACAGTCTTTTTCATTCATTCAATCTTATTTATTGAGTGCTTACTGTGTGCAGAGCACTGAACTAAGCTCTTGGAAAGTAAAATTCAGCAACAAAGAGAGACAAACCCTGCAAACAACAGGCTCACAGTACAGAATTGGGGAGACAGATATCAAAACAAGTAAACAGGCATCAATAACACCAATATAAACAGAATTATAGATATATACACAGCAAAACAAGTAAACAGGCATTAATATAAATAGAATTATACATGTGTACATACATACACAAGTGCTGTGGGACAAGGAGGGAGGGTAGAGCAAAGGGAGCAAGTCAGGGCAATGGAAAGAGGAGGGGGAGCTGAGGAAAAGGGGGGCTTAGTCTGGGAAGGCCTCCTGGAAATGCTGAGCCTTCAGTAGGTCTTTGAAGGGGGGAAATGTGAAGTGTGATTGTTCATGTGATCTCTTCACCTTCTTTCTCTCCAACTTACCCACTCCCCATAAAACTGTTCCGTTCCCTCATAGAGACGTCCTACCTCTCAATCCCCTTCAACTTTCCAAAGTCATCATGCCCGCATGGTCTTTATATACAACCTAGCCACTACATACATAAATCCATATCCTCAACACTACCTTCTTTTCAGAACTCAACTCCCTCAATCTGCTGTTTCTACATCAATCTTGTAACACTAACCCACTGCACTGGAGTACCTCCACTGTACACTTTCTCTGCCCTCGTTCTCAAGCTGTGGCATGCTGCTGGTCAAAGCACAGAGACCAGGGTGACCTTGTCCATCTCAAACTCATCCTCACCTGCTATAACTCTGACCTCTCCTCCGGCAAGCAATAATACTACTCCATCTTTACTGACACCTTTGTCCAATGCCTGTGCCATCTGTTTCACCTCCATCGAATCCCAACTCCCCCTCCCCCAATCTCTTGCCCTTAATGATCCTGTCAAATATTGCATTGATAGACTGAAAATATCAGACATAATCTCCCTAAAATCTCCCTTGCAGTTCTCCCATCCTTCCCTGCAATATCACAAGAGGAGACCTCGACCCTCAACTGCCTTCTTTAGGGTCGCTAATGATCTTCTGGCCAAATCCAATGGACTCTACTCCATTCTATACCTCCTTGACCCTTCAGCTGCCTTCGACACTGTGGACAAAAAAAAAATCAGTGGTATATATTGAGTGCTTTTCTGGGTGCAGATCACTGTGCCAAGTGCTTGGGAAAGTATAATATAACAAGAGCCAGTAGACAAGTTCCCTGTCCACAAGGATCCTACAGTGTAGAGGAAGGAGCTTATAAACCATAAATTTTTTCCAGACGGGAATGTGTCTGCCAAGTATGTTCTATTCCCCCAAGCACTTAGTACAGTTCTCTGCACATAGCATTTAATAGAGACCACTGATTATGATTGATCATCTCATCTTTCTCACCACCAACCACTTGCCCACATTCTCCTCCTGTTCTGGAGCTACCTCCCTCTACATATCCAACAGGGCACCTCTTCTTCCAATTTCAAAGTCCTACTAAAGAGCCCAACTCCTCCAAGAGACCTTCCCCAGTGAAGGCCTCATTTCCCTGTCTAAAGCCCTCTCTTCAGTGTCGCCTACACATTGGGTCTGTTTCCCTTAATCACTTGGATAGTCCCCCCTCCCCAGCACACTTCCGTACATATTCTTTTGCTGTTTCCGCTATTTGTAATTTATTTTAAAGTGTCTTCCCAACTAGACTGCAAGTTCCTTGACGGCAGGCTTCATGTCTATTAACTCTATTATACTGAATCCTCCCAAGCACTTAAAATAGTGCTATGCACACTGTTAGAACTCAGTAGTTACCATCAGTTGATTGAAGAGCTGTGTATACTGTAGTTCCAAAGAGCACCAGCACAATCAGGTGCTTTCTTTTTATGCCTTCACTGTGGAATGGATTGTCAGGAGCACCTTAGTCTTTACCCACATGCACAGAATTAGAGAAGATCTCACTGTCATTTAGGTTGGCCCTTCATCTGAATCTGTGCCAGACAATTTGGTTTTCAGCTAGTTTTTACCCATCTAATACTGAGAAGTCTTTTTTTTGTTTTGGGCTCTTTTTAAAAAACAAAAATATCAGATATCTGGGTATCTCTCTTCCTATTTCCTGCTCATGCTTTAAAATAAATTGGCGATGAACCTATACAGTTAGCTGGATAGTTTGATATAAATCTTGCCTTTGGCATAATTTAAAGTCAAAAGGAACTCTCAATTCATATAAATAGATCTTCATGTGGTGATTACAAAATGACATCTTTTTGAGGAAATGGTGGGAGGTGAGTTTTTTCTGTCATTACTCAACTTTTACAAAGAGGTTTTGAGGAATCATTGGCACAATTAATAAATTGATGAAAATGAAGGTTTCTTGGACAATTGTAGATGCAAGGAGAGAGGAAGCAACTGTTTTCCTAGAGGGAAATAGAGTTTAATTGCCAACTATTTTTCAGGATTCAGGGTGACTCTTCTAAATTAGTAATGGGCTTTACACCAGCTAGGGTTGGAATAAGTTCTCTGTATCTTAATGTTCAGGGAGCCCATGATTCAATTCCACAATGGCTGCATAATAAGGCCTTGGCTATTTCAAAAATTGGATCTCTGCTTCCAGGCTGGGACTAAGTTAAAGGGATTGAGAAGTGCAATATGTATTGAAATGCAATAGGTCTTTCCAATTCTGTTTCAACCAAACTTTGCTTGAAATTCTTGTGTTTTAGAAAAATAATATTTTAACCCCAATTCAATATTAATTAAATATTGAATATTTTAATAAGAAAATTGAATACAAGTAGATCTATCTGCGTCAAATACTGACTCCTGGAAGATTCTGGACTGGGTAGTAAGAAATTCAGTTTCGTGCTAGAGAGCAGTTTTCACCTACCCAGGCCCCTGTCTCATCTGGTTGCGGTACTGGCTCCTTATGCCTGATATTTAAAAAACAGTCTTGCTCTGCCTTATCTCATCCCATAAGATTCTGCAGCTCAGAAACAGCATCTTCTTTTCATGGACCCATGAAAACAGCAAGTCAGCAAAAATTTCAGAAGACAAAGAAGAATAGGTAAAAGATTCCTAAACTACTGTGTACTAGTTTGTGGATTATTTCTGATCCAACTGGGGTCAATAAGTGGTATCTGGTTTCCCTTTCATTTCAACTAGCTCAGGACTTAAGAGCTAAAGTTGGAGGTGTTTGGGGGTCCTATACTGTCCTACATATGCTCAGATTGACTCCAGAAATATCACATTAATTTTTTTCCCCAAAACCTGGAGACATAGTAAAATTAGCCTTAATAACAAAGGGTATTCCATCTTCAGCCACAATATGAAAATATAAAATAGTTTGTAACAATAATCTGAGATCTGAGAGTTGAGCAAACTTTATTGTATATTTAAGGATCTAAACAAGGAATGCTTTAAAATTGAAGCAAAGAAACAACAGAGAACACAGATGAGCTTGAGGCTCCATATTCATAGTGAGTCACCTACAATATTTATTTTTTCTGATCTGCAAAACCAGCCATAGAATTGGTTACACTTACATGTCCATGCAGTGACCTGGAAACCTATAGGCTACTACTTCTGAAGAGAGACCAATTCACTTTCTTTTTTGGAAAAAACTTCAGTTACAGGAAGATGAAAAAGGATGTGCTACTGGGTAACTCCCTAGCCTCCTCAGCCCACAGTATCATTCAGAAAAACATATCCCTGCTCTGTAAAAAGCGTTTCATGCCTCTGAAAATCTCATCTCTTGTCTCCCATGTGACACTCCGATTTCTTTGTGTAGCACTTTCTGATACATGTAGAAGATTAGAGAAACTAAAAGTATAGTCTAACAATTTACCTATGGCTCCCTTCTGAGAACAGAAGACCTAAATTAAGTTTTAACTGGGATAGCCACACCAGATGATCAAAAATCATGGGGTTCAGGTATTCTTCAATATGAAATTTCAATATAATGATGATTTATGGAAAGCCAACTGCATATAGAGGTGACTGGACAGGTTTGCTCTGACCAAAATTAATGCTGCTTATAACCCCAAGCCCTTGGAACCCTCGCTTTTTTAAATGGTATTAGTTAAGTACTTACTATGTGCCAGGCACTGTACTAAGTGCTGGGATAGAGTCAAGATAATCAGGTTGGACATAGTCCCTGTCTCACAAAGGGCTCACAGACAATCTCCATTTTACAACAAGGTTATTAAGGCATGGAGAAGTTAAGTGTCTTGCCCCAAGTCACATAACAGGCAAGGGGAGGGGCCAGGATTAAACTCAGATCCTCTGAATCCCAGTCCTACCTATGCTTTTTCCACTAGGGCACACTGCTTCTCACTTCTGAAACTATGTTAGCAGCAGGCTTAAAATGGATTTGCTGACCCCAGGGACATACTTTACTTACTGAGCCCACTGAACTCCCTGTAAACTCCCACCTAACAACTCTATTGTATTGTACTTTCCCAAGTGCTTAATGTAGTGCTCTATAAACAGTAAGCACTAAATAAATACTATTGATTGATTAATGGATGAGACGAGAATGAACACAGTATGAAATGGAATTAACATCCCTGTTGTTCCTCCTTCTAAAGGTACCTCTCCGCAGCTACACTCTCTTCTCCCCCATTTCCCTCTGCTCCTCCCCCTCTCCCTCCCATCCCCTCAGTACTGTACTCAACTGTCTGCTCAACTGTATATATCTTCATTACCCTATTTATTTTGTTAATGAGATGTACATCACCCTGATTCTATTTATTTGCTATTGTTTTAATGAGATGTTCTTCCCCTCGATTCTATTTATTGCCATTGTTCTTGTCTGTCTCCCCCGATTAGACTGTAAACCCGTCAAAGGGCAGGGACTGTCTCTATCTGTTACCGATTTGAACATTCCAAGCACTTAGTACAGTGCTCTGCACACAGTAAGCGCTCAATAAATACTATTGAATGAATGAATAAAGGTGAGCTCCATGTGGGACAACGACTATGTCTGATCCTTTCATTCATTCAATCATATTTATTGAGCGCTTACTATATGCAGAGCACTGTACTAAGCACTTGGAATGTACAGTTTGGCAACAGATAGAGACAATCCCTGCCCAACAACAGGCTCAAAGTCTAAATGGAGGAGACAGACAACAAAACAAAACAAGTAGTCTTGTCTTGTACCTACCCCAGTGCTTAGTACAACAGTACTTGAAATTTAGTGAGCACTTAACTACTAGAGAAAAAGTCAGAAGACAGAGTATAACTCATAAAAACCACAAAAGTTCAAGGAAACAGATTGCATAGCTACTCAACTAGAATTAAACATTGAATGTTCAGAAGAAAGGCAAAGTTGATAAATGCTACATCTCTGGCCAATTCAAACATATCATCAAACTCTAATCATAACACTAACCTCAAATTAATCCTAAATTTGCCCTAATAAGGTTTTCTGATAATTAGGGTTAGAAGTAGCATTTTTTTATTTTTACACAGCAAGTAGCAGGCATGTACTTATAACAATATTCAATGAACACAATTTGTGTTCTGAGCATTTAAGCACCTACTATTCACTGAACTTCCACTGTTTGCAGAATAATGTAGTAAGTATTTGGAGAGGTACAATAAATGACCTAGTCTCTGCTCTTGGAGATTTTGAAAGTTAGGCCCAAGGAGAGCAAAAACATGAGAAGGTTAAGGAATGTTCTGGATAAATCCAAAGTTCAAAAGTCCATAATGGGAGTGTGGGTCTTTTGGCCTTTTGGGGATGTGATAATATTGGGAGGAATCCACAGAGCTGACTAGGTCTGAGTCAAAGCCACATCATAACTCCCTTATCAAACAGGGAACTTCAAAATTTCCAGGTCACTTGTTGTACCAGCTGACACTTATATCAATGCAACAATGTTGCCAAACCTTACAAACATCCAGAGGGCACTGGGCAGAAATCCAAAGAGAAGCATGCTGGCATGTGGGGAGGGTAACCTAGGCTGATTTTAAGTGTAATTCTTCCACCATATTATGACATAGTCAAGAGAACACGGGCCTGGAAGTCAGAGGGTTATGCATTCTAATCCCTCCTCCACCACTTGCCTGTGTGTCTGTGTGCCTGTGGGCAAGTCACTTAACTTCTCTGTGTCTGTTACCTCATCTGTAAAATGGGGATTGAGACCGTGAACCCCATGTGGGACAGGAACTCCATCCAACCTGATTTGTTTGTATCCACTCCAGTGCTTAGTTCAGAACCTTGCACTTAAATACCATAATCATTATTATCATCATCCAAAATGTTTCAGGGAAATTGAGACCTTTTGTACATTTCAAGTGCTCATAAGGCGAGTATTTAATGCACACACAGTAATAAAACTTCCGCAGCCAAGCCTAATCAGTATCAGATGGTATGTGATGGAGGGGAGTAGAGGGATGTCAAAACATTAATGGCGGCTATGTGACTCTTGCGGTAATCTCCCTCCATCCACTTATTCAAAGCACCAACATTTATGGTGGGTTTTTAATCTAATTAGGTGTGCCACAGCTCCTTCTGGGGTGGCTCTCACTAGAAATAAAAGTGACTTATTGAAATTAAGCAGTGTGGAACAGCATTGGCCTACTGAAAAGAGCATGGAGCTGGGAGTCAGAAGACCTGGTTCCTATTCCTGGCTCTGCTACTTAACTGCTGTGTGGCACTGAACAAGCCATCAAACCTCACTGTGCCTCAGTCACCTCATCTGTAAAATGGAGATTGATACTGTAAACCACATGTGCACATCTTGCATCTTCCTTAGCACATAGTAAGCACTTAACAAATACCATTTTTTTTTAAAGAAACCTGAAACCCTGGGCAGCACTACCTCATTTTATCAAAAGAACTGGCACTAATTCCATGACTTGGACTAAGGCTGTTCCCAAATAGCTCCAATTGATCTCGGCCTAAGTAAGTGTTCCACTTGTGACACGCTGGATTCCGGTGGTGAAAGCACACTACTCTGACCATACCACCAGATATTATACATATATAATCCTTGGGCATTCAATGAATGAATTTTCCTTCTCTAGAAATGTTTGATCCTACCCGCAGTAGGGATCCCTATTCATGGCCTCTTTTTGTTGCCATGAATGAAGTCCAAAAATAACAGGCAGATTTTTTTTTCCTCATCCTCTCCCTTCCCTTGAAGTTCAACTTGTTTAGAAGTACAGTTATGACTACAAGGCCCTATTGTACCATTATTAATACTGGGCATTTATGCAATACTTCACCCTTTGGAAGCAATTATCAACCATTTTCATTAAGTTTTTTCCAGCAGTGGATGTAACTCTGTGTCATCCCTAGGCAAATTCCTGTCCTCCTCCCTTCCCACCCACAGCACCTTTAAGAGAGAAGGAGGGATGGGAGGGATAGAGGAAATGGTTAGTGGAGGTAGGGCAGATATTTTGGTTCATCTCTCTGAAGGTGTAGTATACTCCATTTCCCAGAAAAGCAACTCTCTCAAAATGATCGTTTCAAAATGGGCCATCCACAACCACCGTGATGTTGATCACATGCAAAAATCCTCCACCACTCCTCTTCACCCTAAAATTAACTCCCATTTCCCAGAAAAGGGAACAAAGGCAGAGAAAGGAGAAACTGCTTGTCCCAGATCTCTAAACCTGAGTCTGAGCAAGTAGAATTTTTTTTATTGTTTATTATTATTTTAATAATAATATGTGGCCTTGTTAAGCACTTGCTATACGCCAAACACTGCTCTAATTGTCGGGGTAGATACAGGTTCATCAGCTCTCATTTGGAGCTCACAGTCTAAGTAGGAGGGAGAAAAAGTATTGAATCCACATTTTGTGGATAAGGACACTGAGGCACAGAGAAGTTTAGTTACTTGTCCAAGGTCACACAGTAGACAAGTGGCAGAGAAGCCAGGTCCTCTGCCTCCCAGCCCCATGTTCTTTCCTCTAGGTCACACTGCTTCTCCTAGAGGGAAGCTGCTCAAGTAAAGCTCAAATAACTTGATGTCATTTAATAATGTCAGCATGTGATGAAAAGCCTCACCAGTTCCCAAACCAGGTTCCCAGTAGCAAAACTTCTTAACACATATCAATATACATTTACTTGGATGTGTTTTCTGTCAGTCAATTCAATGGTCTTTATTGAGTGCTTCCTCTGTATAGAGCATTGTGCTAAGTGCCTTGGAGACGACAATAAAATAAGTAATACTAACAACAGTGATCGTTGTTACACAATTACCATGCACTGGGGTAAATACAATTCAGAGCAATCAGAACAGACACAGTCTCTGTCCCACATGGGGTTCACAGTCTAAAGGATAAGGAGAGTGGGTATTTAATTCCATTTTACAAATGAGAAAAATGAAGCATGATCACACAGCAGTCAAACAGCGGAATTGGGATTAGAATGAGGATCTCCCGATTCCCAGTCTGTGTTCTATCCACTATGGCATACTCCTTCTCATAATTCCTGCCTTCAAGGATTTTACAGTCTAGCAGGGAAGACAGGTATTTTAATGAATTTCAGGTAAGGGAAGCAACCAAGTAGAAAGATATGTATATAAGTGCTGTGGTCTGTGTTGAATACTTAAGTATTTTAATCTGTGCACCTTTTCCCAGTGTCTATTAGTACAGCGCTCTTCACAAAGAGCTCAATAAATACCACTTCTACTACTAGTAGAGTCATGAAGGCACTTCTTCAATGGGGTTCTTCCAGGCTGGGATTCTGCTTCTTACTTGTTCACTCATGCTCTCACTCACCCAACATGTATGAAGCAACCATTGTGGATGTGACACATCTCTGGCTGCCCTCAGCACAGAATGCTGGTTGGCCAAGTGAGGGTCAAAAATAATAACGGCATTTGTTAAGCACTTACTATATGCAAAGCACTGTTCTAAGTGCTGGGGATAATACAAGGTGATCAGGTTGTCCAACGTGGGGCTCACAATCTCCATCCCCATTTTACAGATGAGGTAACTGAGCCACAGAGAAGTTATGTAACTTGCCCAAGATCATACAGCTGAAAAGCAGCTGACAAGCGGCTGAACCGGGATGTGAACCCATAACCTCTGACTCCCAAGCAAGGCCAGGAGCTCTGGTTAGCAGCTTAGGCCAGAGATGTCTTGACTTTAGGAAGGGAAGAGGTTCACAGTCAATCAATAGCCCAGGGTTGGACTATATGACTGGTTAAGGAGGATGGGAAGGAAAGGAGGATTGAAGAGGGAATCAAGGGAAAGACGGATGAAAAGGGCATCTCATTCAGTGGTATTTATTGAGCTCTTACTATGTGCAGAGTATTGTATTAAGTGATTGGAAAAGTTCAATATATCAATATAAGAGGGTTGGTAGATACATTCCCTACTCACAATGAGCTTACAGTCTAGAGGGGGAGACAGACAGACAATATAAATAAATTACAGATATGTACATAAGTGCTGTGGGCCTGAGATGTGGGCCAGGTAAGGAGTGAATAAAGGGACAAATCAGGGTGATGCAGAAGGGAGTGAGAGAAAAGGAAATAAGGGCTTACTGAGGAAAGGCCTCTCAGAGGAGATGTACCTTCAATAAGAAGGAGGGAGGAAGGGAGGGGAGAAGGTACTAAGAGTGAGGAAGAAATGTAAAAGTAGAGCTCCCTCAACTGACCTTGTATGACAGTTTAGAGCCTTCCTCTAGTATCTGAAAAATTCAGCAGATCAAATCCATCAGTATTCAATCCTCTATCCTAATAGCAGCATGAGTAAGTAAACAGTGTTGTTTAATGGCCATTCATGAAAGTTCCACTGTTTATGACTATGTTTATGTTGTTGCAGAAATATTAACTGGGTTGATATTCAAGATTTCCTGGGTCTCAATTCCAAATCTTTCTTTGTGGAATTACCATTAGGGTATTTTCATCCTTGATCATCCTTTAATTAAAGAAATAGGGAAAATGCAATTGATTTTTTGAAATCACCTTAGAAAAATCCCCTAACATCTTTCCATGTAACGGAAAACCAATAATGCCTCTTGAAAAACCTTACTCAGGGGATATCCTGTAAGGGATATTCACTCTCCGGCTGAGGTCAACTGGAGAGATGCACACAAATCGGGGCAGAATGAATGACCACCTTTTTAATGGCTTACTTTCTTTAAGGGAAATTAGCGTCTGATGACAAGTCATCACTATAGGCTAAAGACTAAAGTGCCCTTACCTAGCAGCTGCTATTTAACAGCACTAAGAAAGCCTTCATCCATATGCTGAGCTAAAAACCACATTTTAACCAGTGGCAATTAGCTGACCTGTTATCTCGCATTGATGGATTGACTGATTACAGCCCCATCTTCTACATAAGATGCATCAGAGCTTCTGGTAACCCTCTGGAGTAATATTTTAGAGACATTGAACACCCAGCACAATTTTGGTTCAAACCTCAATGGTAACCTTTGGGGAGGAAAAAAAAGAGAAATTATACCAGGCCATTGTGTTTGATGTTTACTTTTAATCATTGCTTCTAATTGTTCTTTGTTGCAATTATAACCTCTCTTTTCACTACTCTGTGTTGTTACCCTAGCATTCACCTCCAGCTAATTACAAAGCCTCCTTTGTGCCAGGAAGTATTAGAGTCTATGAAATCACTTTTCTTCAAGCCGAGTCAAGGGTGTTTTGAATGACTCCACTTCCACTTGAGTATTTAGCAGGCTGGTAGGAATTTAATTTGTGACCTTGGAGAGCTTTCCACTTGAATGTTATTTGCAAGTTCTGACCTGCTCTGGATTATAGCAATAAAAATAAAATAAAAAACAAAAACAAAAAGCAAGGAGATCAGAAAGGAAGTTAATTGGGCATTTTTCAGCTTCTTCTGATCAACTAGCTTATCCACTGGGATCGGAACCCACTGAGTATTTGGGTAAATTCAACAGGTACAAAGCCTGCCCCAAATGAGCTTACACTCTAACAATGGGGCAGACATCCAAATATTTACAAATGGAGTAATCAAAATAAATGATTGTACAACTGATTATACATACATACACGGGTGCTGAAGGGCATAAATTACTAAATTCTAGATGTGGCTTCTGGGTTGATATAATGGGTTGTTTTAAGTTAGTTAGGGATGGCTTTTTGGAAGGAAAACAGCATGTCCTGATGGAAAGAGCATGGATCTAGGAGTCAGAAGGCCTGGGTTCTCTAAGGTTGTGAGCCTCCTGAGGGAGAGGGACTGTATTTCTCAACCGTGCATTCTCTCCGAGTGCTTAATATGGTGCTCTGCACACAATAAGCATTTAATACTACTATTACTATCAGTCACTGGTATTTACTGAGCACTTTATGCAGAGCACTGAACTAAGTGCTTAACACTGTTTCAGCTCTTCCACTTGCCTTTTCGTTATTACAGTTATTACTATTACTATTAGTAAGTGGGGTTTGGAGAGGGTTCTGAACATGGGGAGAGCTATGGTTGGCTGGATTAGTGGAGGAGGGGGGGAATCCCAGAGTGAGAGAGTTAATTTAGGAAGTAAAGAGAGCAAGCTAGGAAGTAGCAGGTGAAGAGAGCTACTAGGTAAATTGCAGGGGAGAGAGGGCATTGCAGTTCATCAAGAAGATCTTTTGCTTAAATCAGAGGAAAATGAGAAGTCTTTGGAGAGACGTGCTGAGTAATAAATCAAGATGATGAACCGTACAGCAGCACATAATATAGAGATGGGGGATACTGAGAAGCAGTGTGGTCGAAAAGACCCTGGTTTGGGAGTTAGAGAACCTGGGTTCTAATTCTGGCCCTGCCACCTGCCTGTTGTGTGACCTTGAGAAAGTCATTAATTTCTCTATACCTCCGATTCCTCATCTGTAGAATGGGGATTCAATACCCAGTTCAATACCTTTTCCCCCTCCTACTTAAGACTGTGAGCCTCATGTGGGACAGGGACTTGTGACCAGTCTGATTACCTTAGAACTACCCCGGCACTTAGTGTAGTGCTTGAAACATAATAAGCTTCTAAACACCACACTTATATTATTATAAATTATAGACTGGAGTGGGGAGAGGATGGAGTCAGGTAGAAAGTGAGAAGGTTGATACTATAGTTAAGCCACGATATAACAATAATAATAATAATAATGGTATTTGTGAAACACGTACCCTGTGTTAAGCACTGTTCTAAGCGCTGGGGTAGATACGAGCTTATCAGGTTGTCCCATGAGGGGCTCACAGTCTAAATTCCCATTTTACAGGTGAGGTAACTGAGGCACCAAGAAGTTAACTGATTTTTTGCCCAAATTCACACAGCTGACATGCGGCATAGCCAGGATTAGAACCCATGATCTCTGACTCCCGTGCCCGTGCTTTTTCCACTAAGCCACGCTGCTTCTTAGACAAGGTCTTGGACCATGGTGGTTGCAGTTTGAATTGAGAGAAATGTGAAGATCGGGGAAATGCTTTGTAGGAAGTACCAGTGGGATATAGCAGTGGATTGAATGCAAGTGATGGAAGACAGTGAAGAGTACAAAATGACCCCAAGATGGGGGACTTCTTCCTGAGACTGGACATGTGTGATGACCAAAGAGAGTCACCTGAGAGCAACCATTTGTTCTAATGAGGCTCATCACCATCATCAGTGGTATTTATTGAGCACTAACTATGTTCAGATGACTAAAACAAGCGCTTGGGAGAGTACCATACAACAGAATTAGCAGACACATTCCCTGCCCACAAAGAGCTTACTGGCTTGAGTGGGAAACAGACATTAATTTATAATATATAACTTATTGATATGTACGTAAGTGTTGTGTGGTTGGGAGTGGGATAAATATCAGATGTCTAAAAGTCACAGATCCAAATACATAAAAGACAAGGAAGGGAGAGGCAGCCAGGGAAAGGAGGGCTCAACTGGAGAAGGCCTTTCAGAGATGTAACCTTAATAAGGCTTTGAATGTAGGGAGAGTGGGGATTTGGCATAAATATGGAGTGGGAGGGAGTTCCAAACTAGGGGGAAGATATGGGAAAGGGGTCAGCAGTGAGATAGAAGATATCAATACATAGTGCATAAGCAGGCACTGGAGGAATGAAATGTGAGGGCTGGAAGAGATCAGTGAGCTAAGGTAGGAAAGGGCAAGGTGATTGAGTGCTTTAAAACCAATGGCAAGGAGTTTTTGTTTGATGTGAGGTGAATGGGCAACCCCTGGAGGTTCTTGAGGAGTGAGGACATATACTTTTTTTGTCTTAAGGAAAAATGACCTATGCAGTAGAGTGAATTATGAATTGGAGGTAGGGGGACTGGAGGTTTGAGGAGGGAGCTAAATGTCGGGAACATCTGACAGGGGCAATGGGTATGGGTATGAAAAGCAGCATGGCTTAGTGGCAAGAGCTTCAGCTTGGGAGTCAGAAGTCTTGGGTTCTAACCCCCACTCTGCCACTTATCAGCTGTGAGACTTTGGGCAAGTCACTTAACTTCTCTCTGCCTCAGTTATCTCATCTATAAAATGGGGATTAAGACAAAGTCCCACGTGGGACAACCTGATTACCTTGTATGTACTCTAGTGCTTAAAACAGTGCTTGGCACATAGTAAGCACTTAACAAATACCATTATTATTATTATTATTATTATTATTATGGGAGTGAATTGGGAAGGAGAAGTATTGTTGTCCGGCAGTGGAGAGGGACGAATTGAAGCAAGTAAACTGAATTTAAGGTGGAAAGGTCAGAGAGATGTCTGGATTTCTTCCAACTGCGTTCCACAATGTGAGGCTCTTATTATAATCCAACTTTGCTGTAACGAGGTCTCTAATTTTCTTCAGCCAAAACTATGCCAGAGTCACCTGCCCTATTTACTTCATGTACTTTTTCAAGTTCTAATAAAAGTTCACTTTTACTTTATATCTGCAATAATTTAAATCCAAAACATGTTTTTACTCTGTCAAAGTGAAAGGTGTCCCAATTTTCAGAATAGTATTTTAGTACAGGTTGAGTGAATAGAACAATGATAAAATCATGAAAGACTTAGGAATTGCATGCTTATTTTTACAAATGACTCTCCAAGCCTTTGGATAAAGCACTGTGTAATCAGGAGACCTTGCAAATACAATGGCTTGGCATGTTGGTATATATAAAGCCAACATTTCACAATTACTAGAAACATTAAAACCATAATCTTTTAATTTTCCTTCTTAAGTACTATTAATAGCATTTAAGTGCTAACTGTGAGCAGACCTTGTCTCTCAGTGAGCTCACAATCTGTGAATATTGTAAAAAAGAAAAATGTCTTACTTTCTGGATTACAGTTTTTAAAATCATTAATTGAATATAATCATTTCTTTCCTTTTTGTTTAAATTGAAATGGAAATTTTACAAGAGAAAAGCATTGGAGATCTACAAGGAGTTGTAGATCTTTGCCATTTAAGATATTACCAAAGATTTGTCTCAGTTACCTACTCTATAAAATGGGGATTGAGAGTATGAGTCCCACATGGGACAGGGACTATATCCAACTTGATTTGCTTGTATCCACCCCAGCACTTAGTACAGTGCCTGGCACAAAGTAAGCGCTTAACAAATAGCATTATCATTATTATTAAGATGTGATGAAAGTGCATTCCCATAATGAATTATGGTATTATTAGAAACATTTCTAAGGTCTTTTCAAGATACCTACATAAAATGGCCTCCTCTTCATCCAGAGAGCAGTGAAATCTACTCTAGGTCATTTCTTATTTTTTTTAAATAATAATGTTGGTATTTGTTAAGCGCTTACTATGTGCAGAGCACTGTTCTAATTGCTGGGGTAGATAGAGGGTAATCAGGTTGTCCCACGAGGCTCACAATCTTAATCCCCATTTTCCAGATTAGGTAACTGAAGCACAGAGAAGTGAAGTGACTTGCCCACAGTCACACAGCTGCCAAGTGGCAGATCTGGGATTCGAACCCATGACCTCTGACTCCAAAGCCCTGGCTCTTTCCACTGAGCCACGCTGCTTCTCCTTCTTTTATGGAATTTGGAATCTCTAACTTTTCATCAGCCAATATACTAGAAAACAGAAATGTTCTTAAAATAACTCCAGGTAATCAGTGGTATTTATTGAACACTTACTGTTTACAGAACAGTGTTCAAAGTGCTTGGGAGAATAAAATACAATTAAGTTGATAGACATGTTCCCTGCCCACAAGAAGCTTATAGTCTAGAGAGGGAGACAGACATTGAAATGAATTACCGATAGGTACATAAGTACTGTGGGCCTACTTTGGGCTGAGTATAAAGTGCTTAAAGAATACAGATCTAAGTGCATTGGTAATGCAGAAGGGAGAGGGAGTAGGGGAAATGAGAGGTTAATCAGGGAAGACCTCTTGGAAGAGATGTAAGGCTTTGAGGTGGGAAGAGTGTGCATTTGTAGTAGGGGGAGGGAGTTCCAGACTAGAGGGAGATATGGACAAGGGGTCAGAAGTGACATAGACAAGATCAAGATACAGCACGTAGGTTGGCATTGGAGGACAGAAGCATGTGGGTTGTGCTGTAGTAGAAATTCAGTGAGGTAATGTAGGAGCGGAAGAGCTGAATGAGTACTTTAAAACCTATGGTAAAGAGTTGCTGTTTGATGCAGATGTGAATGGGCAATCACTGGAGGTTCTTGAGGAGTGGGAAACATAGATTTAATATTTTTTAAATAATGATCCAGGCAGCAAAGTGAAGTAAAGGCTGAAGTGGGAAAGACAGGAGGCAGGGAGATGAGTAAGAAAGGTGATGCAAGAGTCAAGATGGGATAGGATAGGTGCTTGGATCAGTGTGACAGCAGTTTGGATAAAGGAGAAAGGGAGGAGTTCTGTTTTGGATGCAATTGAGGTGTTGGTGGGAAATCAAGTAGAGATGTTCTGAAGGCAGGAGAAAATGCAAAGCTGCAGAGAAGGAGAGAAATAAAGGCTGGAGAGGACAAAGGAGGGAGAATAAGAAAGGGATATGAGAGATTAGATACAGGAGGCTTCCAATAGGAGGTATGATTTTACTAGAGCTTTGAAGAGAGTTACAGTGACAGACAGCTGGATATGAATGAGGAGGTTATTCCAGGTGGAGGGTTGGGGGTGGGGGGGAGAGACAGAGAGAGAGAGAGAGTGATTAACTTGATTGAGGCACAATAAGTAGGCTGCTATTAGAGGATCGAAATGTATGGGCTGGGTTATAACAAGAGAGGAGTGGGGATAGGTAGGAGGGAGAAAGCTGACAGTGCCTTAAAGCCAAGGGTGAAGAGTTCCTCCTTGATGAGAAGATGAATAGGTAATCACTAGAGGTTTTTGAGGAGTGTTATCCTGAACTCTGGCATACTGTTCTTTCCAAAGCGCTTAGTCAATTATATTTATTGAGTGCTTACTGTGTGCAGAGTACTAAGAGTTTGGGAGAGTACGATATAACACTATAACAGGCACATTCACTGCCGACAATGAGTTTACAGTCTAGAAGAGAGACATATATTAATATAAGTAAATAAAATTACAGATATATACTTAAGTGCTGTGAGGCTGGGATGGGGGATGAGTAAAAACAGCAAGTGAGGGAGACATAGAAGGGAATGGGAGAAGAGGAAAAGAGGGTTTAATCAGGGAAGGCCTCTTGGAGAAGGGGCACCGTCAGTAAGACTTTGAAGGTGGGGAGAGTAATGTCTCTCAGATATGAAAAGGGAGGGCATTCTGGCCAGAGGCAGGATGTGGGAGAGAGGTCAGCGATGAGACAGATGAGACTGAGATACAGTGAGATGGTTAGCATTCGAGGAGTTAAGAGGATTATAGTAGGAGAGAAATGAGGTGAAGTAGGAGGGCGCAACATGATGGAGTGATTTAAAGCCAATGGTAAGGAATTTCTGTTTTATGCAAAGGTGGATGGGCAACCACTGGAGGTTCTGAGGAGTGGGGAAACATGGCCTGAATGTTTTTGTAGAAAAATGATGCAGGCATCAGAGCAAAGTATGGACTGGAGCAGGAAGAGACAGGAGGCAGGGAGGTCAGCTAGGAGGCTGATATGGTATTCAAGGCAGGGTAGGATAAGTGTCTGGACTAATTAGCAGTTTGGACAGATGAAAGAGTAGATTTTAGCAATGTTGTGAAGGTGGGAATGACATGATTTAGTAATGGATTGAATATGTGGGTTGAATGAGAGAGAGCAGTCAAGGATAACACCGAGTTCACGGGCTTATGAGCCAGGAAGGATGGTGGTGCCATCTACAGTGAGACTATAAGCTTGTTGTGGGCAGGGACTGTGTCTGTTTATTGTTGTATTGTACTCACCCAAGTGCTTATTACAGTGCTCTCATGGTGATGGTATTTGTTAAGTGCAAAGCACTGTTCTGAGCACTGGGGAGGATACGAGGTGATCATGTTGTCCCATGTGGGGCTCACAGTCTTAATCCCCATTTTACAGATCAGGTAACTGAGGCACAGAGAAGTTAAGTGACTTGCCCAAAGTAACACAGCTGACAAGTGGTTGAGCTGACATTTGAACCCATG
The DNA here is from genome assembly GCF_004115215.2 of Ornithorhynchus anatinus. Lineage (NCBI taxonomy): Eukaryota > Metazoa > Chordata > Mammalia > Monotremata > Ornithorhynchidae > Ornithorhynchus > Ornithorhynchus anatinus. Next base: position 95,391,866 of record NC_041729.1, on the reverse strand, counting down.
ACCTCTGACTGCCAAGCCCATGATCTTTTCACTGAGCCACACTGCTTCTCTGCACACAGTAAGTGTTCAATAAATACAATTTACTGAATGAAAATTCAAGGGAAGGACAGGGTTTGGGTGGTAAGATAAGGAGTTCTGTTTTACACATGTTCAGTTTGGGGAGATGGTGGGATATCCAAGTAGAGAGAAATCAGGACTGGGATGTAAATTTGGGAATCATCCACATAGAGGTGGCAGCTGAAGCGATGGGAGCAAACGAGTTCTCCAAGAGAATGGGTATAGATGGGGAATAGAAGGGAACCCAGAAATGAACTTTGAGCAACAACCACAATCAGAAGGGTGGGAGGCAGAAGGAGCCTGCGAAAGACTGAGAATGAGAAGCCAAAGAGATATGAGGAGAACCAGGAAGAGGATAGTGTCAGTGAAGCTAAGTTTGGATTGCAGTGCTCTGCACACAGTAAGAACAATAAATATGATTGAGTGGGGAGATGTGTGCAGAATGATTTTCTAGAAAAATGATATGGGCAGTGGAATGAAGTATGGTTTGGAGCAGGGTAGCAGAAGGCAGGAAGTTTCATATCATGGCTAATACAGTAGTTGAAGAAAGATATGAGTAGCTTAGTAATAATGTTGGTATTTGTTAAGCGCTTACTATGTGCCGAGCACTGTTCTAAGCGCTGGGGTAGACACAGGGGAATCAGGTTGTCCCACTTGGGGCTCACAGTCTTAATCCCCATTTTACAGATGAGGTAACTGAGGCACCGGGAAGTTAAGTGACTTGCCCAAAGTCACACAGCTGACAAGTGGCCGAGCCGGGATTCAAACCCATGACCTCTGACTCCAAAGCCTGTGCTCTTTCCACTGAGCCACGCTGCTTCTCTAGTAGCAGTTAGATGGAGAGGAAGAGACAGATTCAGCAGATGCCATGAAGCCAGAACAGGATTTGGTGATTGACTGAAGATGTGCATTGCAGGAAAGATATGATGTCAAGGTTGAGGGCTTGTGAGGTTGAGAAGATTATGGGGGGGTGTCAACGGTGATGGGAAACTTGTGGGCAGTGGATTTGGTTGGGAAACTGGGTTATTTTACTTGGAATATGTTGAGTTTGAGGTGTTGGCAGAACATCCAAGTAAAGATGTCCTCAAGGCAGGAAGAAATGTAAGATGACAGTGAAGGAAAAATGTCAGAGCTGGAGAAGTAAATTTGGAAGTTATCCATGTAAAGATGGTAGTTTCCAAGTAGCCAGATACTGTCAAGAGAATTTCAGTAATATTTAGCACATACACATTTGTGTTCATGCAATGTTTGAATAAGGAAATGTTTTATTTCTGTAGACATTTTCTTAGTGAATGAAAATCGTATGCAAACTTCCAGTCTTCATTTACATAGGAAATGAATTTGCTTCTGTCTTTTAAATGAAAGACAGACTTATCCAAACCTCCCCAAGAAACAATGATGATGAATATTTTAATGCAAAATCTTGATGGACCTCATTTTGCATTGGATTTCAAAAGTATATTTCCTTTCACATTTCCTGCCTCATTGAGAAAACTGGAAAACATCAGAAATTAGCCTCAAATCCTTCTATTCAATTTGCAAAGCAGGCATTTGCCGATTTGTGAGTCAGCAGTGAATAACACATTTTTTAAATGTATGCCCTGTATATAATTGCTGTTTTAGGTATGATTTATTTTACCCCTTTAAAGTTATTTTCTCTTCAAAGCAGTGTTCCCTAATGAAAAGAGCATAGGCCTAGGAGTCAGAAGACCTGGGTTCTAACCCCAGCTTCGCCACTTGCCTGATCTTAAGCAAAGTCATTTAAAATCTCTGTGCCTCAGTTCCCTCCTCTGCAAAATAGGGATTTAATACCTGTTCTTCCTACTTACACTATGAGTCCCAGGTGCAACCTGATTATGGTATATCTGCCTTAGCATTTAGTACATTGTTTGGCACATAAGTGCTTAACAAATACAATTATTACTTTATTATCATTATTAAATACTTTAATTTTCCCTTCTTTGATGTCCCCCCACAAGAAAAATGGGCATTAGTTCATGGAAAATATTTACATTCTAAAATGTATCTTAAGAGCTTCAAATTTTTAATCACATACCTCATATTTGGAGAGTGAAGATCACAATTCAAAAATAATTTTATAACATCAGCAGCATCCATAGACCTAATATTTAGTTGAAAAAACTTAATGAGGTTTATGTATGTATGTGTATGGATAGATGGAGTTGACAATACTTGACAGGTGGCCTAACTGTAAGGAGATTTGATAAATTTGACATTAATAAGTTTTGTAGAAATTCAGCACGGAAAAGTTGAATAGCATTAGGATGAGGTCCAACAGGTTACTTTTCTACTCCCCCACCACCTCCCAAGTGAGACTGAAGCAATCTCTTCACATGCTTCACACCCTAATGCTCCTGAGGACAACAGCAAGTTTGAGGAAATAGGCTGGTGAAGAGACATAATCTAAATTGAGGTCTAATAGGTGTAAATGCTAATGTTTGGGGTCAGGGATAGCTCAAACTCAGGGCTAATGAGTATATATTCTATATACTAATATTAATATAGTATAGTATATATGGTATAGTATATTATACTATATACTAATATCAGTCTTTCTAAAATATTAGTCTTCTCAACATATTGCAGCCTCTACCAAAATCAGCTGGGCTTTACTGTTTTCTTTGCCTTCTGAAGATTCATTCTCAGACCAATTTTTTTTTTTTACAAACTATTTTACCTTCATAGAAATGCTTGCATATGCAGGAATGACTCATGACCACAACTTGGGAAGAAAAAAAAAAACCTCATCTCAGGATCCTGTCTCTACTTACCCAGCCCTGAGACCAGGAAGCAGTAATCTATTTTCAGCCATTCCCTTACTCACAAATTTTTGCTCCCCACTGGTGAAAATTATCCACTGCTCATTGTTTTAGGGCCTAAAATTTAATACCCAAACTACCTTCCTTTGACAACCAAATAGACTCTCTCAACCACCCTCTCTACTGAACTCAACTCACTCGGCCCCCTATCCCTCTGCAGATCTCATACCACTAACCCACAGGCCTAGATCACCTGCAAGGACCTCCTCCTACGCTCTTGTGCTTGAGCCACAGAGTGCTGCTGGCGGAAATCTGTATAACATGCCAACTTCTTCTACTTCAAGTTTACCCTTGCATGCTTTAACTCTGTCCTCTCCTCTGCCCGGCAAAATTAATTCTCCACCCATACTGACACCCCTGCCCATTGCCCTCACCAGTTGTTCCAGACATTTAACTCATTCATTCATCATATTTATTGAATGCTTACTATGTGCAGAGCCCTGCACTAAGAGTTTGGAATGTAGAATTCGGCAACAGAGACAATCCTTGCCCAACAACAAGCTCACAGTCTAAAAGGGCGAGACAGACAGCAAAACAAAACAAGTAGTCAGGCATCAATATCATCAATATAGATAAATAGAATCATATATATATATACACTCCCTCCTCAGACACCCTATCCCTCTGCCCCATCCCTTGCCACCAGTGACCTGGCCACCTACTTTACGAAAATTGCCACTATCAGTCATGAGCTCCCTAAAATTGTCCCTGCCCCTCAGTCCCTCCCCCTTCCACCACCCCCAACTCTCCCATCCTTTCAGCAGTATCTCTAGAAGAGTTCTCCTGCCTCCTCTCAAAATCCACCCTTTCCACCTGTGCATCTGAACTCTTGCCCCCTCCCTTCTTCTCTCTTTAACAGCCATCTTCAACCATCTTCAACTGTTTGTTCTCCAATGGCTTCTTCCCCTTGCTTTCAAACATGCCCATATCTTCTCTATTCTAAAAAAACCCTTCCTTGACCCCATAGCTATTGTCCCACCTCCCTCCTACTGTTCCTCTCTAAACTCCTTGAGTGAGTTGTCTACAGCTGCTGTCTCAAATTTCTCTCCTCCAATTCTCTCCTTGACCTCTTCCAATCTGGCTTCAGTCCCCTTCACTCCACAGAAATTGCCCTCTCAAAGGTCAACAGTGATTTCCTTCTTGCCAAATCTAACAGCATTACTCCATCCTACTCCCCTCAATCTCTCAGTTGCTTTCAATACTGTCGACCACCCCTTCTCCTGGAAATGTTATCCAAGATTGGCTTCAATGACTCTGTCCTCTCTTGGTTCTCCTCATCTCTTTGGCCATTCACTCTGTCTTCTTGGCAGGCCCCTCCTCTGCCTCCCACCCCTTAACTGAAGGGGTTCCTCAAGGTACAGTTCTGCATCCCTTTCTATTCTCCAGCTACACTTTCACTCCCTTGGAGATCTCATTCTCTTCTATGGCTTCAACTACCCCCACTATACAGATGATACACAAATCTACATCTCCAGCACTGATCTCTCTCCTTTTCTGTTATCTCGCATTTCCTCTTGCCTTCCAAACATCTCTACTTGGATGTCCTCTGGTCAATTTAAGCTTAACATGTCCAAAACAGAACTCATCTTCCCACCCAAACCCTGTCCTCCCCATAACTTTTCCATCATTGTAGGCAGCACCACCATCCTTCCTGTCTCATAAGCCCAACATCTTGGTGTTATTTCTGACTCCTCTCTCTCATTCAACTCACATATTCAATCCATCACTAAATCCTGTTGGTCCAAACTTCATAACATTGCTAAAATCTGCCCTTTCCTTTCCATCCAAACTGCCGCCATGTTAATACAATTACTCATCCTACCCCCTTTCGATTACTGCATCAACCTCCTTGCTGATCTCCCAGCCTCCTATCACTCCCTACTCCAGTCCATACTTCACTCTGTTGTCCAGATCATTTTTCTATAAAAACATTCAGGATATGTCACCCTCATCCTCAAAAAACTCCAGTGGTTGCCCATCCACCTCTGCATCAAGCAAAAGCTCCTCACCATTGTCTTTAAAGCACTCCCTTACCTTGCCCCCTCCTACCTCATCTCGCTTCTCTCCTACAATCCAACCCCGCACACTTTGCTCCTCTAGTGCTAACCTTCTCACTATGCCTTGATCTTGCCTGTCTTGCCATTGACCCCAGCCCACATCCTGCCTCTAGCCTGAAATGATCTCCCTCCTCTAATATGACAATTACTCTCCCTGCCTTCAAAGCCAGCGTGGTTCAGTGGAAAGAGCATGGGCTAGGGAGTTAGAGGTCATGGGTTCTAATCCCAGCTCCGCCACTTGTCAGCTGTGTGACTTTGGGCAAGTCACTTCACTTCTCTGGGCCTCAGTTATCTCATCTGTAAAATGGGCATTAAAACTGTGAGCCCCACGTGGGACAACCTGATCGCCTTGCATCCTCTCCAGTGCTTACAACAGTGCTTTGCACATAGTAAGCGTTTAACAAATGCCATCCTTATTATTAAAGGCACATCTCCAAGAAGCCTTCCCAGATTAAGCCCCACTTTTCCTCACCTCCCATTCGCTTCTGCATCACCCTGACTTGCTCCCTTTGCTCTTCCCCCCTTCCAGCCTCACAACACATATACATACCTGTAATTTTATTTGTGTTGATGCCTGTCTCCGCTTATCTAGACTGTAAGCTCTTTGTGGACAGGGAATGTTAATGTTTATTGTTGTATAATACTTTCCCAAGGGTTTAATAAAGTGCTCGGCACACTGCAAGTGCTCAATAAATATGACTGAATGATTGAATTAAAGACACGCCATCCCCGCAACCCCATCACTCCCACAAAGCAGAAGAAGGAAGAAGAACTGTGTGAAGAACTGTGTGATTGCACAAGAACTGTGTGATTACGGAAGTATGAAGAGAATAGGGTAAGAAATTCACACGACTGTGTGAAGTAGATAAACAGATGCAAGTATGAATAGACAGAATTCCCAGAATATAGGGGACATATTTGGACACCATCTTGACTTTGACTCCCTTATTAGATCTTCAAGCATGGCAGAATTAAATAGATTGAATTAGGCTTTGCCACAAAGCTCTGATTCACTCCATTAGAGCTGGGGAAATGGGTCTATATTATCACCACCTACGTGTTATTTTAGCTCTTCCCTGTCACCTAAGCAATTGGCTATTCAAACACACAGGAGCTGATGCTCAAGTACCTGGAGCTGGAGAAGGAGGAGGAGGTGGAGATGCAGAGCATACAGCACCCAGAACCCTACTGGTATTTCCCTCCACTCCCTCTAACCTCTCCGCACCCCCCACAACCACTACCAGGCCAAGGACAAGATGGCTGAAGTGGAGAATCTGTGGGCCATGAACCAGTGGTTCCTGAAAGAGGAATAGGGTAGGAAGGCCAGGGAGCCTGGGGCAGGAGGGGGTGTCCAGTGCCTAGGGACCCCAGGAGTGAAAGGCACTCGTGCCATCGGAGGGCTAAGGGGAGTAGCCACCAATGCCCTTTGAGGACTTGGGATTCACCTCACTCTTAGCCCCACAGTACTTAGGCACATATCCATACATTTTACTAATTTATACTAATGTCCGTCTCTCTCTCTCTCGTGACTGCAAGCTTGTTGTTAGTAGGGAACATGTCTACCAACTCTGTTGCAATGTACTCTCCCTAGTGCTTAGAAGAGTGCTCTGCACACAGTAAATGTTCAATAAATGCCATTGACTGATTGACACAAATAGCATGGATATTTTTCTCCTTATACTGCAGCTAGTGTGAGGATAGAGAATGCATTTTATCAGATTATCTTGTCCCTTACCCAGCAATTAGCATAATGCTTGGCACACAATATGTATGAAGTAAAAAATACCATGATTATTCTCTAACCCTTCATCAATTTTTGTGTCATCCAGCTCATGCTTAAGGGAGTGGAAATTGTACCTCACCTGAAAGCACCTTATATTTATATTCAAACAAGCCAAGCAAGGCACACTTGCTGTCAGGTATCCAATATTTATCTGAAGGATTACCTCAAGTGTAAAATGATTTATACTTGGAAGTATAGGTGGTGGCTATTTACAATCGTTTAAAATGTTGAAACTTTCCATTTCAATTCAAAAGGCCTCCCTCTCCAACCCTTTAAGGCTGCAATGTTCTAATAATGAAAATTGTAAAATTCACATTGGAATTCCATTTCACCGCACAGAGTTCCTGGAATTTATTTATTTTTTTGCTTTTGAAAAAAGACAGTTACTAATTTATTAGTAAAATGGTAAAGATATGAAAGTAAAAGCTCTTCCACTATTCATGTAGCCTGCTCCTATGGAGAATGACAGAATATCTGAATTTGACTGTAGGCCTCAAGCAGGAAAGAAAAATTAACATTCAATTAACTTATCTTTCACTCTCAGTGGTGAGTCAAGGTGCTGAACAATTACAATTATTAAAAGAACTCTTGCATACACTTAGGTGAAAAAACAACTCCAAAAGGGGAGTTTTGAAGAAATTTAACAGCACTGGATCTCTCACCAATGGTACCTAGGCCATAGCACTGCTTAGAGCTACTGGATTCTTGGATTGCCTACTCTTGGTGTCTGGCAGCATATGGGTAAATAGATCCATTATCTTATCTTTGCTCACACTAGTTTGTCTTGAGGAAGCAGATGTTCCCAACAGCAGTATAATGGCCTTTTGTTTCCATCACAATGTCACCTGACATCCATTTCTGTTTCACTCTCAGTAGAAGCAGAAATACTCTGTGATGGGGGGAAGTTAAGTCAATGAATAAGCCATATGTAGCTTAGAGATAGGGAAAAGAATCCTCAAAGTGGTCAAAAGATCACTGAGGAAATCTCTAGCGGTTGCAAAGTAGCTTTATGTAAGTCCTAGGAGTTCTTCTAAACAGCTGTAATTCAGGCATAGGTTGGCCACAGTCAGCCTTTACAGAGACCAAACTTGAAGATGCATGCTAGGCATCACATGCTCCATGTAAGTGATATAATCACATCACATGCTACATTTCCTGAAACACAGCAAGCCCGCCTGAACCTAGATCAAGTCAAGTTGCCAGGAGACCTATAGCTCCAGGGCCCTCCTCATTTCTAGAGCCTTTGCTTTCTCTTTCCAGGTCCCTATATACATCCCTGCATACACAAGTGCAGCTTCCAAGCCATGGCATTCCCTGGCCCAGGTATGTGGGGGAAGGTGGGCACTTACAAGACTAGATTTAAAGGCATTCAGTGCCTTATTTGTACTGAACAGTGAATGCACTAGCTGTAAACTGAAAGAATGGCAGGGTATACCCTACTAGGGTATACAATCTGAGGGGTTGGTTTGTCTACATTAATCAGATTTGTCTTCTCTAAAACCACAGGAAGATGGACAAGTGTTAAGAAAAGTTTACTAGGCTAATTAATTATTTTGTGGACCTAAAGACATTTTTCACTGGTAAGAGTATGAAGCATGACCCACCTTCCCAGCCCAATAATATTATAATAATAGTAATAATAATATTTATTAAGCACTACAGGCCAAGCACTGTTATAAGTGATAATCGGGTTGGACAGAATCTTGTCCCTTCTGGTCGTCACTGTTCAACTAGGAGGAAGAACAGGTATTGAATCCTCATTTTTACAAATGAGGAAAGTGAGGTACAGAGAAAGTAAGCAACTTGCCCAAGGTCAAATAGCAGGCTAGTCACAGAGCCAGGATTAGATTCCAGATTCTCTGACTCGCAGGCCTTTGTTCTTTCAATCAAATATTTATTGAGCACTTACTATGTGCAGAGCATTCTACTAAATGCTTGGGAAGATACAACAGAACTGGCAGGCATGCTCTTGGTCCATAATAAGCTTAGAGCCTAAAGGGGGAGATGAACAATTTATAATGTATAAAGATATGTTTATCTTTATATAATATATTTATATAATATATATTATTTATATAATAATATATATCTTTATAATGTATAAAGATATGTACATAAGTGCTAGCGGGTTGAGGTTGGGGCAAATATCAAATGCCCAAGTGACACAGATCCAAGTGCATAGATGGCACAGAAGGGAGAGTGAGCCAGGAAAGAGAGAGCTTAATCGAAGAAGGATTCTTTCTACTAGGCCACTCTATCTTCCTGGACAATGCCTTTTTTTTATTACTTCAAGACCTTCACTAAAGTCATTTCTTCCGAAAGGTAGTTCCTGATTGATCCCTTACTCCTCTGGTCATACCCTCATTCACTTAATCCACCTCAGAACAATATCACACTTGTGTTTATTTACTGATTTCTAATCCATTATAATAATAATTCATAATAATTATGGTGTTTGTTAAGTGCTTACTATATACCAGGCACGTTACTAAACACTGGGATGAATACAAGCAAATCGGGTTGGACACAGTCCCTATCCCACATAGGGTTCACAGTCTCAATCCCCATTTTACAGATGAGGTAATTGTGGCATAGAGAAGCGAAGTGACTTGCCAAAGGTCACACAGCAGACAAATGGCAAAACCAGAATTAGAACCCATGACCTTTTGACTCCCAGTTTTGTGTTCTATCCACTACACATAATATATTCATAAAAATGTTATTTATTGCTTACTATGTGTCAAGCATTGTACTACTAAGCACTGGGGAAGATACACAGTAATCAGGCCAGATAAGGTCCCTGTCCCACTCGAGGCTCAAAGTTTAAGTGGGAGGGTGAACAGGTATGGAATTCACACTTTACTCAAGGAAAATGAGGTACAGACAAGTTAAGTGGCTTACCCAAGGTGACATGGCAGGCAACTGGATTAGCACTCAAATACTATTGATTGATTCGAACCCATATCCTCTGATTCCCTGGTCTGTGCTCTTTTAACTAGATCATGCTGCTTCGCAACTATTTTATATTTGTCAAATTTTATCTGCTCATCTGTAAGCTAGACTGAAAGCTTGTTGTGGGCAAGGAACATGCCTGCCAACTCTGCTGTACTCTCCCAAGCACTTAATACAGTGCTCTACACACATTAAGTGCTCAATAAATACCAGTGATTGACTGACCACAACACAGGGCCAGAGTTCACAAATCTCTCCAAATATACCAATGTATTTGAAAATATAATGGAAATATTTAAATCAGCTAGGGCTTTTTCTTCACTTAAAAGCTGATATTCATTCAATCATATTTATTGAGCGCTTACCATGTGCAGAGCACTGTACTATGTGCTGGGAAAGTACAACACTGCAAGAGAGAGACAATCCCTGTCCGCAACTAGCTCACAGTCTAGAGTATGCATTTACAAAGGTAAGTTACATTTAAATCATAAACAATTATCCTTTGTATTCACAGATGACATCACTGGCAGTGAAATTCACCTACAAATTCCTGAGTGGCTGAAGAAAAAAAAAATCAAGGCAGGACCTGTAGTCCCTGCCACACTGTGCACAAAAAAAGCCTGAAATTAAACCAATGAAAGGAACATGCACTAAAAACAGTATTACCATCCCCACAAAAGAAAGCCTAAAAGACAACAGATCTTCAGAATGGGTTATTTAGAGAAAGCAATTCCAAATACATCTTTAGAGAAAAAATAGATTCTTACACCTAACCTGGTGCTCACATTCAGTGTACTGCTGTGAGCCTGTCTTTGGGTAGGGATTGTCTCTATTTTTTGCCAAATTGCACACTCCAAGTGCTTAGTACAGTGCTCTGCACACAGTAAGTGCTCAATAAATATGATTGAATGAATAATTCTTAATGATTTTTCCTGAATAACATTTTCTAAATCCACCCTTCCCCTTCAACCTCAAAAACTACCTTCCACATTCAAATTATTTCCTTATCATGACTAGACTACTGAATCAGACTCCTCATAGGTCTCTGTCTTCAGCCTCTCACTCTTCCAAGCTATACTTTTTTTTAAAGGTATTTCTTAAGTACTTTTTAGGTGTGAAGCACTGATCTAAATGCTGAGAGTTACAAGTCAGGTCAGATGAAGTCCCTGTCCCACATGGGGCTCGCAGTCTAAGTAGGAGGGAGGACAAGTATTGTATCCCCATTTTGCAGTTGAGAAAACTGAGACACAGAGAAGTTAAGTGACTTGCCCAAGGTCACACAGCAGGCAGAAGGGGGAGCTGAGATTAGAACCCAGGCCCTCTGGCTCTCAGGCCTGTACTTTATCCACTAGGCCATGCTGTTTTTCATAGTTTGGGTATGGAGAATATACAGCACAAAGTTCCACATATCATCTTCATCAAGTGTCATCTGCATAAAAAACTCCACAAATCAAAATAAATAATAATGGCATTTCTTAAACACTTACTATATGCCAGACATTTTACTAAGCAATGGGGTGGATACAAGCCAATCAATACCATGTGGAGCTCACAGTCTTTATCCCAGTTTTACAGATAAAGGAACAGAGGCACAGAGAAGTGAAGGTCACATGGCAGACAAGTGGAGGAGGCAGATTAGAACCCAGGCCCTTCTGACTCCCAGGCCCACGCTCTATCCATTAGGTCATGAAACCTCCAATGGCTGCCTCGATTCCTTGACAAAAACAAAAGCTCTTCATGATTATTTTCAAGATTCTCCAACTCTCCCCATTTTATGGGCTCTTTTCACCCAACTACACTCCAGCTTGCATCCTTCCAAATCCCCTTCCTAATTAAATCTTATTCTCAACTTTTCTGCCTCTGTCCCCTTGCCCAAGATGTCCACCTAGCCTGAAACTACCCGCAAATAATCAAATAATCCTTCAAATTACAGCTCTCCCCACCTTCAAAATCATCCTTAAATCCCACCTCCTCCTCCAAGTCTTCCCCAAATTAATTCCCAACACCCATAACTGTATCATCTTAACTTTCTAGACCTTAGGTATTTTAAGTACTCATCCTTAGGACTTCTGTAAATACTTAAGTTTAATAGCCACTACTGTTATCATTAGTCAGATAATGTTGAAGGGCTGAGGCAGAAAATTGGTTGAGCAAAGTTCTCCTAAATTGCTATATTGCCTCCTGAATTTAACTCTGCTTCCTTTTTCCTATCCCTTCTTCCTCTCTATGCCCTTCTCATTTCCTTCCCCTCCCCCCTAATTCCTTTTCTCTCTCCTGCTGCTACACTTCCCCTGTTGCACTGCTGGGGTTTCTGAAGTATTCGTTGTTAGAAAGTTCTGCAGTTGAACCGAAAACCTCCAGAAATGCTAAAGTGAAAAATGTCCTCTTGTAACCTTTTGCAATCCTTTCTTTTCTTCCACCTGAATTTCTACTAGACCCAGGTTAATCTATGCATATTGCAGTGAAAATGAATAATGTGAAAAATATAAAAATATTTTTATTTAATCAAGTTAAAACAAAATTTGATATGATCAGGGCCTTATCTACATGACTGTTTAGAGTTAATGAGTTAAGTCAAAGGGCACATGCAATTTATAACACATTTCAACTGAAATCTATCCCAGTAAGAGTTCAGTCAACAATTTACTATACATGACATGTTATAATGAAAACATAATTCATGATAAGCCAGGTTTACACAACACAAAAAAAGTTATAAAATAAAAAGACATCTTTTTATACATCCACTCATGTATTGTGTTTCACACTACAATCTGTGACTGCTTGTGCAGACAGTAATAGTTTATTTTTGTTTTGTTTTACTGGGAAATGGTTAAAAAGCTGCTATTTAATCAATGGCATTTGAAAATATTTGATTTATTCTAACAAACTGGAGGACTACAATAATAATAGAGAAGCAGTGTGGCTTAGTGGAAAGAGCACGAACTTGGGAGTCAAAGGACGTGGGCTCTAAACCCGGCTCTGCCAGTTGTCTGCTGTGTGACCTTGGGCAAGTCACTTAACTTCTCTCTGTCTCTATTACCTCATCTGTAAAATGGGGATTAAGACTGAGAGCCCCACATGGGACAGTCTGATTACCTTGTATGTACCCCATCACTTAGAACGGTGCTTGGCAAATAGTAAGCGCTTAAGAAATACCATAATTATTATCATTATTATTTGCTTATGTGTGTACGAAGCATCATAGCCTGGGGAGCAGAGGACCTAGAATCCGATTCTGGATCCACACTTCCCTGCTGTGTGAATTTGATCACGTCACTTAACTTCTCTGTGCCTCAATTTCCCATCTTTAAAGTAGGGATTGAATTACCTATTCTCTCTCCTACTTAGGCTTTGATTCCAACACTGGAATTAATCATGGTCCCTGTGCCTCATAGGGCTCAGAAGTACCTGAGCATTTGACTAAAACAGCCATTACCCGTGTATTACTCAATTCATAATTTGCCAAACGATAGTATTTATTGGGTGCTTTCAGTGTTTTCAGCAGTGTATTAAATGCTTTGGAGAGTACTGTCCTTCCTATCTCAGAAGCCTATAATCTTGCTTTATCCTTGATTCATCTCTCTCCTTCAATCCATACATTCAATCTGTCATGAGATCCTGTCAATTCTACCTTCACATCTCTAGAATTTGCCATTTCCCTTTCATCCCAACTGCTGCCTTGCCGATACAAGCACTTATATCCTGCTTTGGTTACCATATCAGCCTCCTCACTGAATTTGCTGACTCCCATCTGTCCCTTTTCCAGTCCATATTTCCCTCTGCTTTTTTTTCTAATTTAAAAAAAAAAAGGTTCAGTCTTTTTCCCCCAATCCTCAAGAATTTCCAGTGCTCATCCACTTTTGCATTAAACAGAAATTACTTATCACAGGCCTTAAATCACTCAATCACCTTGCCCCCTTCTATTTTACCTCATGGATTTCCTACGATACACAGCACACTCACTTTGCTCCTCTGGTGCCAACCTACTTACCGTACCTCAGTCTCTTTTGTCTCACCACCAACCCCTCGCCCACATCCTGCCTCTGACCTGGAACTCCCTGCCCCCTTCATCTCTAACAGACGATCACTCTCCCTATCTTCAAAACTTTATTAAAATCACATCTCCATCAAGATGGCTTCAATCAACCAATCAGTTGTATTTTTTGAGTGCTTACTATGTGCAGAGCACTGTACTAAGTGCTTGGGAGAGTACATTACAGCAGAATTAGCAAACACATTCCCTGGCCATATTGAGATTAGAGTCTAATCTGAGCCCTCATTTCCCCTACTCCCTCCTGCATCACCCTTGCACTTGGATCTGTGCCCTTTAAACCCTTGATATTCACCTCACCAGCAGAATTTACCTACATATCTGTATTTTATTGTCTGTCTCACCTCTAGGCTGTGGGTGGGGAAAATGTCTACCAACTCTGTTGAACTCTCCCAAGTCCTTAAAACAGTATTCTACAGACACTAAATGCTTAATAAATACCACCGATTGATTACCTTAAAGCCAATGGTGGAAGCTTACTTGATGTGGAGAAGGATGAGCTGACCTCCCTGTCTCCTGCCTTTCCCCTCTCCAGTCCATAATTCAATCTGCCTACCAGATTTTTCGCAAAATGCACTCAATCCACCTCTTTCCTCTCCTTAAAAAAACCTCTCAAGTAAAAATGAATTGGAAAACCTGCATTTTCAAAATGCACCTATTGAATTCACACAGAGCTCAGTACTAGACCCCAGTGAAAACCATGATGATGATAATGTATGAAAAGGAAATGCTAAGACCACTGTGGAACTTTCCCTCAGGATCCAGAAGTTGGGAGTGGGGGTGGGGGAGATAGGCAGAGGGAAGCCAGGAGGAGTGCTCCTGAGGGGGCAAAAATTTCACAAGAGAGGGCCTCAGAGGCAAGAGAACTCTCCATAGCTATAAGTGATGGGACAAAGTACTCTGTACTGTATGTGATGGGAAAGTACTGTGAGAAGCAATGTGGCCTTATGGATAGAGCACAGGCTTAGGAGTCAGAAGGACCTGAATTCTAATCCCAGCTCTGCCACTTTGCTGTGTGACTTCTCTGAGCCTCAGTTCCCTCATCTGTAAAACAGAGATTAAGACTGTAAATGCCATGGAGTCAGGGATGGTGTCCAACCCAATTTGCTTGTATCCATCCCAGCACTTAGAACAGGGCCTGGCACACAGTAAGTGCTTAACAAATACCACAGTTATTGTTATTAAAATAGCTATGACTTTTTGAAACCCACATCTTGGGTTGTTGCTGATAGAGAAAACAAGTTAAGGAGGCAAATTTAGAGAATCCAGGAGACAATTTACTGGGGAGGTTTGTGCAGGCTTGTCAGAAGTTGAAGTAGTATTTGGGGAAAATAAAAGAATAGGAGAGGCCATTACTGGTACAGACTAATTATCTTCCTTCTCTCCCAGCTATTCTTCTGAATAACTGGGGCCTGTAAGCCTCCCATCTGGGAAGCCTGGGTTGATCTCCCCACCTACAAAACTAAACTAAAAATCACATCTCTTCCAAGAGGTCTTATGCCCTCATTTCCCCTACTACCTCAGTAGAGTGACCTAGTGGAAAGAGAATGGGTCTGGGAATCAGAGGAATAGGTTCTAATCCAGAATCTGCCACATGTCTTCTGTGTGACCTTGGGCAAGTCATTTAACTTCTCTCTGCCTTAGTTATCTCATCTGTAAAATGGGGATCAAGATGTGAGCCCCATGTGGGACTGGAACTGTGTCCAACCTGATTAGTTATTATCTTCTCCAGTGCTTAAAACAATGCTTGACACCTAGTAAGTGCTTAACAAATACGATTATTATTATTAGACACTTTCACTTGTACCTTTATAAGCGTGATACTCATCCTACCCTCAGTCCTTATGTACATGTCCTTATAGTCTGCCATTTCCCCTTTCTGTAATTTATTTTAATGTCTGCTTCCCCCTGCAATGTCTGGCTCCTTCTGGCCAGAGATCATGTCTACAAACTCTATTGTACTCTCACCAAGCACGTAAGAAAGTACTCTGAATGAACTAGTTGATCAATCTCCAGAATCCCTGAATAACTACAGGGACTGGGGGATGATTTTGAACACTAGATCCAGAAACTCGATACATCAGAGACCTGGTCTACAGCAACATGGCAGATTGCCAATCAGAGTCATCCAGTTTTTATACCAGTCTTCATATCAGTGACGCTGCATGCAAAGTATTGCTAGACCAAGAGACTTGAATCATGTTGTCTTTCATCTGTACACCTGAAATATTTATTGTTTTATATACCCTATCAAGCCACCTTGGCTTCATACCTCAAATGGGTAATTCATTCCCAGCTACATGGGGTTCTGCAGTTGATCTGCATGCTTTACTTCATAAACTCCTTGTCTGAGGATGCCAGCTATCTGTCTACCTGTCTCTGTGATGAACCAGGCAGAGGACAAAATCTATGAAGGCAAGCAGCAATATTATTTGAGGATTCAGGGGACTATAATAATAGGCAGAAAGGCATCCATGATTCTAATCCATAGATTAATATGCTACTATTATGGAAGCATTTTGATAGGAAGGTATTTGGGTTTGGGTTTTATGGTTTTATTGTTGGTTTTGGGTTTTGTTTTTTTTTTAAGAAAACTCTCAGAAAAGAGTTTTTTCAAAACATGGCTATCAAGAGCAAAGGCAAATTCATCCAGAAATTCACTCTACTATATTCTTACTTTTTTATGAGTTAAAGTATACCTCACTGCCTATGCACAGAGTGAGAGCTTAATACCCACTGATTGTGCTTTCTCCTCTGAAAATATAAACTCATTCAGATATGAAAATACTAATGATTGAGACTCTGAGCCCCACGTGGGACAGGGACTGGGTTCAACCTGATTTGCCAGCATCCACCCCAGTGCTTAGTACAGTGCTGGCACATAGTAAGCACTTAACAAATGCCATAATTATTAATAACATTTAGGACACTCAACCTATAGGACAGTTTGGGATAGAAAACCACTAGAATATGATCTAATAAGATCCAAACCCCCAGTCCTCCCTTACCAAAGGAGTCATGTCAATCTCAAATTGAAGATAACCACAGCATGAAAATAGTCCTCTAACTCTCTACTGCTAGTAAACCTTTGATGAAAAATAAAAGCATTTCTCCAGGGGTTAGGATTGTAGTTTATGCCCTGGCTGCTAGTTGTAAGAGCTTACAGAGATTAGTTTATTTATATAAACAGTGGGTTTAATCATCATTTCAGATCCACATGTACATGGTGCCCTAAATGGAGTAAACTGTGTAATTGGAGAGAGCCAAACAAAACATCTGTTCCTCAATTGGCATCTTGCAGTGCTATAAAAATGCATTAGGTCAGAGCCATGTGTTAAAGAGACAAACTGAGAAACGGTAAAAATGGGGTGTAAATTGAGCAAAAGCATACAATTTTAACTCTCTATCCTAGAACATTAACCCTTTCTGGGGGTGATCAGTGTTATATTTTTCAATATGCTTCTTGCAATGATAAATCTAGAAGACAGTTAAAATTCATGATAAATACAAAAATCAATGTATTTACTTATCTTTTATGTAAGCAAGCATCTACTTCAGCATCTAGCATTAAAAGGACATGTGAAAAGTGGAGCAACTGAACTACTTCTAGCGGCCGAGATTCACACTATTCATTATTTCCATATTTATACTAATGCAATTCAAACATATTGATGAAATACTTATAATTTAAAACACTAAAAACACAATGTGCCCTGACTGTGCAGCTCAGGACTGTACTCTAACCATTTGTAGCAAGCAATGATTCTCAGTTATACAAACATTTCTACTTCGCTTTCAGTTACTAAGTGAAAAAGGTTACAGTTTATGTGATTAACAGGTCTCTAAAGAAAGGCCTTTTGGCAGGCCTTTCACTCAATTCACTTATTCATTTCACTCAATGAATGCCTTGAAAATGCTAAGAATTCAGAAATAACTAAAATACAAGTATCATATATTTTCAAGTATACGGACAGTGTGCTATGTCCCAGTAAAACTGACTAGCATGGAAGCTTTGGGATGCTTAACTTCTGATCGACCCAACTGCAGTTGAAATGAATGCTATAAAGAACACATTCGGAGTGTCACTGAACATAGTTTTGACATAGTAATTGTCCACTCTCACAAAAGCTATACCTATCAGGGCTTTCCAATACTTATTTCATACACACTTTAATCGTAGGGAAGCAGCATAGCATAGCAGATGGACCTGGGATTCAGAAGGTCATGAGATCCAATCCCTGCTCCTTTGCTTATTTATTGGGTGTCCTTGGGCATGTCACTACTTCTCTGTACCTCAGTTACCTTATCTGTAAAATGGAGATTAAGACTGTGAGCCCCATGCGGGACAGGGACTGTGTCCAACCTGATTTCCCTGTATCCACCCCAGTGCTCAGCACAGTGCTTGGCACATAGTAAGCGCTTAAATACCACAGTTATCATTACTAAAAAAAGCCAATGCTAATTGTGATTTTTCAAATTGGGCTTCTTGGTTCCTTGAAAAGTTTGCTTTGAGGTATGGCCATTTGTACATTGTGTTTCATCAGAGCATGTGTTCTCACTATTGGTTTTTGCCTAAAATCCAGTGGCAGAATTGGAGAACATTCTCCTGACAATGTGTGCCTGTCCAGATGCAGCATGACATGGTGTCAGAAGTAATGGTTGTGCATACGCACATGGCACTGGACACGGGATGGGTACGCTACTGTGGGCTTCCTTAATATGGCCAGAATATCACGCCCCACATCCAATAGATGGTACCTGGAACCTTGAAAGGAAAAATCAGAGAAGGGCCATTTGAAAGTGTCCAATTTCTCTCCAGAAGTCAGAGAATCTTCTATCCTACTTATACAGCCCAGATACCCCTGGAATAGCTCACTGTCTGAGGCAGAATCAGAGAAAGTGAGGACTACCAACTTAGTCCACAGCCTATCCAGCTCCACCTGGAGCTCCAGGAAGGTACAACAAAGAAACCCCATGCTCCAAAATGTGGTTTACCATCATCAGGGGAACCTCAGACTTTAACAAAACCTAGTCATTTGGGTTGGGGAAGTCAAAGGAGGGGGGAAGGGGGCACTATCCAAGAGGACAATATCAGGAGTACAATGGTCCCACTCTCCCTGGCATCGCAAGCCCTTCCCTGCTCAAACATCAAGTTTTATTAACACACTTTCTCAAGTGCTTTGTAATTAAATATTGAACAGTCTATTCTGAAGTGAAGATAAAAATGGAAGGCCAGGCTTTCACTGTGATTTCAAGACACATAGATGAGGAGAAAATTCTGTTCCCTTTCTCAAGAATGTTCACCATCAGTGTTTATAACTACCATTTCAATTGAAACTTCTTCATAAAATCTTCTTTTAAATCATCCTGTACCTACCCCAGTGCTTAGTACAGTACTTGGCACAGAGTAAACTCTTAGAGACCACAACTGTCATTGTCATTATTCGCTCTGTATGGAGCAGGGAATGTATCATCTGATTAGAATAGGTTCTCCTAGAGCTTCAAAGGTGTTTTCCTGAAGAATTTTAGTCTTTCAGTACCTACGCCTTAACCAGCATCACAGACATTTGCACAAATAGTAGTTGCAGCATGTATTGTGTGCCCACTTGGTACAGCTCATGGTACCTGGTGTTGGGAAGCAGAGAATAAGGAAGTTATACATCCTTAACTCTATCAGGGTAGACAAACTCTCACAAAAGGTTCATCTTCATTTAATGTTTCCACATACACTACAATATTCTGTTTTTCTGTTGTAGAATGAATAATAATAATATTGGTATTTATCAAGTATTAACTTAGGTGTCAATTGATAATAGCAGTAATAGTAATATTGGTGGTATTTGTTAAGTGCTTACTATTTTCCAGTCACTGTACTTAGTTGCGGGGTGGATACAAATATATTGGGTTGGACACAGTCCCTGTCTCACATGGAGCTCATCATCTTAATCTGTATTTTACAGATGAGGCAACTGAGGCACAGAGAAGTGAAGTGACTTGGCCAGGGTCACACAGCAAGTGGTAGAGACAGGATTAGAACCCGGGTCCTTCTGACTCCCAGCCCCATGCTTTATCCACGAGGAACATGTGCTAAGCACTGGCATAAGTACAAGATAATCAGACCATACATGTTCCCTGTTCCACATGAGGCTCACAGTCTGAGAGAGAGAGAGAGAGAGAGAGAGAGAGAATGGATTTCCACCCATGGTTGTTTTCAACAAAATATCTGTGGACTCCTCTGCCTCCCACTCCCTAACCCTTGGGGGTGTCTCAAGGTTCAGTTCTGGGTCTTCTATTCTCATCTAAATCCAATCCCTTGGAGAATTAATTTGCTCCCACACCTTCAACTACCATGTCTATGCAGTTGATCCCTTAAACTCTCTTTCCAGCCGACATCTCTCCTTGTCTATTGTACATTTCCTCCTGCCTTCAGAACATCCCTACTTGAATGTCCTGCCAGCACTTCAAATTAAACCTGTCTAAAACAGAACTCCTCGCCTTCTTACCCAAACCTCATCCTCTTTGTCTTTCCCATCACTGGAAACAACAGCACTATCCTCCATATCGTACAAGCCCATAACCTTGGCATTAGCTTTAACTCATCTCTCTCGTTCATTCAATAGTATTTATTGAGTGCTTACTCCTGCAGAGCACTGTACCAAGTGCTCTCATTCAACTCACATATCCAGTGTTATCTAATCCTGTCATCCTACTTTCATTTAAATCACTAAAAATACAACCTTTATTCTCCACCCAAAATGCTCCTATTCTGATTCAATTACTTTCATACCCAGCCTTGATAATTATATAAACCCTCTCACTGATTTCCTGCCTTCTGTCTCCCCCCAGTCCAAAATTTATTACACTCTGCTGCCCAAATGATTTTCCTTAAAAAAAGAAAAAAAAAAAGAAATTCAGTCCATGTCTTCCCCACTCCTCAAGAACCTCCAATGGTTGCCCACCACCTCCAAATCACAGAAACTCTTTATGATTGTCTTTAAAACAATCATCTGGCCCCCTTCTCATTCACCTTGTTAATTTCCTATTATAACCCAATCCACATACTTCCCTAATATCAACCTGCTTGCTCTCTCTCCATCTCATCTATTTTGCCTCTGACCCCTTGCCTACATCCTCCTTTTGGCATGGAACTCCCTCCCTCTTCATACACAATAGTCTATCATTCTCTCCACCTTCAAAGCCATATGAAAATCTCTTCCCCGAAAGGCCTTCCCCAACAAAGTCCTCATTTCCCCTATTCCCTCTTGCCTTTGCATTGCCTATGCACTTGGATCTGTATCTTTAATCACTTTATATTCAGCCCACACTTGGCCCTGCAGGACTCAAGTATGCATCCATAATTTATTTTAATGTCTCTCTCCATTGAACTGTAAGCTCCTAATGGGCAGGGAATGTATCTACAAACTCTGCTATAACTCTCCCTCTTCCAAGAGTCTAATATAGTGCTTTGCACTCAGTAAGTGCTCAAAATACCATTGATTGATTGAAAACAGCAGAAAAATGCCATTAACTATTTCTTACCTAATACACCTTCTCTCATTCCTGCTCTACAAATATTTTTCAAGAATCAAATGATAAGCCTTGGTGCATATTGCTCCATACTAAGTTACTAATTCCCTTCAGGATGCCCAAAGCCATTGGTCATTTCTGTGAGTTATTCATTAGCAAGATGACTGTCAGGTTTGTAAATTATTCATTAGCGTTTTAGAGAAAGCCCCTTAGGCCGCCAACCCAGTTTTTTGGGTTTGTTTTTTTTTTTTTGAGTTGCTGGAAAAGACAATGTGCACATTAGCTACAGCAATTTTTTCCTAAAACAGACCCATGCCTGGAGGCTTACAAACCTGTTCATTTTATATGGCCCGAAATAAACAGCCAGGAGTAAATGATACTTTGCACTACCGTCACACCCTTGTCTACTTGCCCAGAGAACTTCACTGCATTTATGTGAGACATACTGAAAGTAATTGGTTGGGGAAGTGGAAAAGTGAAAGTAAGCAGACAAAGGGACGCTTTATATTTCCTCTACTTTATATTACCGAAATTGTACCCTAGAGCAAGTCAGTCAGCCATTTTGAATTTAATCCTGGATCCCAGGAGTCACTTTAAGTCCATTATAAAAGTGACCTGAATCCTTGAGAGGAGGTTCAGAACTGACCCTTGGAACAAGGGATCAACTGAACAAGAGAGCACACACATCTTCCCAGCCCTTGGTTCCATGGAGTTTGACCAAAATTAGCTGAGCTTTGGACACACCTTGAGTGACCATTCTACTCAATAGATTTGGTACTATAATAATTGGGTACAATTAAACATCAGGGGACAAATGTCAACTCATCAATTTAATCACAAGTTGTCAAATGCTGATTAAAACAATCACCAGTTTGAAGAGATGCCATAATGGTGCAGTCCTCCCTGTTGGAGCAAAGCAGGTCAGACTTCTACTCAAGAGAAGGGAATGTCAATGACATATATCTTCACCATAGAAGCCTTTCTTGAACTGGAAAAGTCTTTTCTGAGCCATCTAGCCCCCTTCATACTTAGGGGTGGGTGGAATGTACCCTAAACTGACCTAGGTTTTATATGCAGCCATTATAGCTCCCTCTACTCAAGGGCACAAAAGGGGGACATTATTTTCAGCCATTTTTTCAGCGCTAGCCATGATAGATCAGCAAATTGCAACTGAGAGTTGATTTTGAAATTTGGAAACCAGGTTGGAATTTGTGGTAATAGTAATGATGACGGTATTATTATGAATACTTATAGTGTTCATTAAGTGCTTGCTACTTGACAAGCACTACACTAAGTCCTGGGATAAATAGGAGATAATCAGGTTGGAAACAGCTCCTCATGGGGCTCACAGTCTAAGAGGGAGGAAGAACAGGTATTGAATTCCCACTTTAAAGATGAGGGAACTGAGGCACAGAGAAGTTAAGAGTCTTGTCCAAGGTCACATGGCAGGCAAGTGGCAGAGCCAGGATTAGAATCCAGGTCCTGACTCTCAGACTTGTGTTCTTTCCACTAGACCACAGTGTGATTCACTAGTAGGCAATTTTAGAGCTTCTCCTAGCTCTCACAATATTTTATTCTTTGTTTCATCTATGGTGCTTGTGCACTAACATCAGTAGCAGCAGTACTGAAGCACTGAACTAGACACTAAAGGAACATGGCTTAGTGGATAGAGAACGGGCCTGGGAGTCAGAAGGACCTAGGTTCTAATCCCAGCTCTGCCACATGTCTGTTGTGTGACCTTGGGCAAGTCACCCAACTTCTCTGGGCCTCCGTTGTCTCATTTGTTTAAAAATGGGTATTTAGAGTGTGAGTGCTATGTGGGACAGGGATTGTGTATAACCTAATTAATTTGTATCTACCCCAGCACTAAAACAGTGCTTGATACATAGTATAAGCACCTAACAAGATCATAATTTTTATTAATTATGAGGCATGATCCCAGCCTTCAGACACTTTGCAATTTAGAGGGGAAGGCAGGGAGGCATATGGATAAATATAAAATAGTTATATCCAAACTTAGTTTGGAGGTGACTCTGAGGAACACTGAGATTCTCAGAGGCCAGTGCCACAAAAAACAGGGTAATAGGGTGCTTCTCTGAATGTTCCATAGTGGATACTGGGGTAGAAAATGGGAGAGAGACTAGATTTGAGTTGTGCGATAATATGGGAGGGGAAGTCCGAAGTTGATCAATGATATTAAGTGCTTACTTTGTGTAGAACTCTGTAATAACCACTTTGGAAAGTACAATACAACAGAGTTTGTAGACACATTCCATGCCCACAAGGAGCTCACAGTCTAGCTGACAGGTCATGAAGGCAGAAACCTAAAAACCACTCATGCCCAAAGATCAAAATCAATCATATTTATTCAACACTTACTGTGTGCAGAGCACAGTATTAAGTGCTTCAGAGAGGATAATATAAATCTAAGAGATGGAAATAAAGTCATATCTGAATAGAGATTCCTTTTATAAAGTCCTGTGACAGTTTTTACATGATTTCTTTTTCCCAAATGACCATGGTGTCTGTCTACTACACTGCATTGTATTCTCCTAAGCACTCAGTACAGTGCTGTAAACACAGTAAGTGCTAAATAAATACTATTAATTGATTGATCAATGGGGTAACTTTAACCACTGAACTAGTGGGAAATTGTCCTTCTCTTCACCCAACCAATACTGACTAACCAATCCTAATCCCAGCTCCACCACATGTCTGTTGTGTAACCTTGGGCAAGTCACTTCATTTCTCTGGGCCTCAGTTACCTCATCTGTAAAATGGGGATTAAGAGTGTGAGCCCCATGTGGGACAGGGACTGTGTTGAACCTGATTAACTTGTATCAACCCCAGCACTTAGAACAGGGCTTGGTACTTACTGAGTGCTTAACAAGTAGCAGCATTATTATTATTTCCCTCTCCCTTACATTTACCACAGCCACTCCCCTGGAAAAGGGAGAGCACACATGGATCTATGGACATACTCAAACTTCAGGGCAGGCAAGCCAGGATACCTGGAGTTGGGCAGAGGGAGGGTTAGCAAAGAATGTGGATGGATTGGAGTGGTGGGAGATGCACTGAGGAATGGTCTCCTCTTGGGACGTTCCTAGCTTTGAGCGGGTCACCAGGAGATCGAGATCTCAGTGTGTTGGACATAAATGAACAACAACAAAAAAGTTTCTAATTTTCTCTCTGTGCATTTAAGTGCCATTAGAAAAAGCATAAATACTCCCTGCCAAGATAATTTAGGAGATGCCACGTCCCAAATCCACATGGCCTTGCTTTAGGGAAAATTAATTCATTCATTCAATCACATTTATTGAGCGCTTACTGTATGCAGAGCACTGTACTGAGCTGACTCCACTGCTGAACGTTAGGCATCCAGTCAAATCCTAAATCCAGTTTCCCAAAAGGGAGGGTTTCTCCAGTTTGGGGATGTGGATGGTCCCCTGCTATGTGGTTGCTGCTTCCACCATAAACAAAGTCATGGCCTCCACCTCCTTCTTTGCCCTCAAAGGTTCTATTCAGTCCACTTCCTTCCACCCACCTTATCCCTCACCACCTCTCAGGCCCACCACCTTCTCCTGCCAGGGAAGGGTACAGTGGCCCAGTTTATATGGCCACTTCTGACCATCCATATCTCTTTCCTGGTGTGTGTGCACCATTTCTTCTTCGCCCTCACTTCTTCCTCCTCCCACACTACTCCCTGGCCATTTCACATGCCAGGGGCAGGTGACTGGGTGACTAACGTTCAGCAGTGGAGTCAGCTCAGTGATGGCCTGGTAATGTCCGTCTCCCCCGATTAGACTGTAAGCCCATCAAACGGCAGGGACTGTCTCTATCTGTTGCCGACTTGTTCATCCCAAGCGCTTAGTACAGTGCTCTGCACATAGTAAGCGCTCAATAAATACTATTGAATGAATGAATGAATGTATTTGTCTAAATGTAGCAACAGGCTGTGATAATTACTTGTAAAAATTACAAGTTTCTTGGGGTGGAGTAGAAGTTGGGAGTTCCCAACAAGCCAGGAGCAGTGGGATTATTGGAGCTACCAAAAGAACTCAGAGAATGTGGAGAACAAATCATTTGTCCCCATACACAGTGTTTGGGAAGCTGATTTGGAATTTTGAGCCACCAGGGAATCTTAAACTTCTTAAGCACTCTAATAGGATACAGTGGCCTGAAAGCAGCTTCCAAAAGCTCTTACTGAATTCCCAGGGAGTTGCTCTTGGGAAGATTTGAGTGGACATAAATAATTTTTTCCTAGTAGAATTTCCCAATGTGTGACATGTTGGATTTAGAACCTGCAGATTCCCCATTCAGTTCCAACACTGAGTAGTCATTGCATTAAACTTCAGGTGGCAACTGGAGATATGAAATGGGGACATGTTTACTTGCTGCCTCTCATATACTGAATCTTGTATTAGTGAGAAAATTGCCTCAAAAAGTGCATTTAACGCTTCAAAATGTTGCATTGGCAAATTACCATCACCATAATTATTTTTAATCAACATTGAACTAATCTACACCCTACAACTCTCTCTCAAGAACTGGCAACCTTACTCCACTTGGTGAAACTTAATTCAGAACCAGCTACTGGAGCAGGAACATTTATAATACAGTGTATATATAAGGATATAAACAAATTACACATGATCCAGAGTTAGTTTTGTCATTTTTAGGCCCCACTATATGTCCCTGTCCTCATTCAAAGCCTCCCAAAAAGTCACCTCCCCCAGAAGGCATTCCCTGATAAATGATCCAATCAGTCAATTAATGACATTTATTAAGTGCTTACCGGTACAGTGAAATGAAGCCCTTTGCACAGCACAATAGAGAGAGTAGATATGATCCCTGCCCTCAAATCTTTGTCTTTTCATATCTATTTTCTCAATATTAAGTATTGATTATTCATCATTTTATTGAAAAGACTTTAGTGTGAATTTGGGCATAAACTTCATCTCTGTCACCATTCTGCCTTCAGGTCAGGGATAGCAAAAAGCCAGGTTGGAATCATAATGAGAAAGGAAAATATTATTTTCAAATGGGGAAAAAAATATCCTCCAACAATGCCATGTGTGCATATTTAAGACTTTAGAATCAATATCATGGTGATGATAATAATGACATTTATTAAATGCTAAGTGCTGAGGTAGAAACAAAATAATCAGATCGGACAGCCTCTGTACCACACTGGGCTCACAATCTAAGAGGGAGGGAAAACAGATACCTCTTATCCTCCTTTTACAGGCAAGAGACCGGAGGCCCAGAGAGGTTAAGTGCCTTACCCAAGGTCAAAGAGCAAATCAGTGGCAAAACCTGGATGCAAACTTGTACTTTCTCTAATAGTCCACATGGCCTCCATGCCAGCTAGTATGCCACACTTCTAGTAAGGGAAGGAGGCTTAACATCTGCGGTCTTGGTCTTTAATATAGGGTGGCCTGGATGGAAAGCAAGAAGGGTGTTTTTTTTCCTGCTGCCATCAGTGATTTAACAGGTTTGGGGGTAGCAATGTAGTCTAATAGAAAGAACACTGGCCTAAGAGGCAGGAGACCTGGGTTTCAGTCTTCATTCTGGCACATACCTGCTATTTGAGTGTAGGCAAATCACAACTTCTCTGTGCTTGAGTTTCCTCATCCATAAAATGGGGATTAGATACTTGTGCTCTTTCCCTCAGACTGTGAGCCTCGCCTAGACAGATACCTTTTCATGGTATTTGAGTGTTTATTCATTCAATAGTATTTATTGAGCGCTTACTATGTGCAGAGCACTGTACTAAGCGCTTGGGATGAACAAGTCGGCAACAGATAGAGACAGTCCCTGCCGTTTGACGGGCTTACAGTCTAATCGGGGGAGACGGACAGACAAGAACAATGGCACTAAACAGCGTCAAGGGGAAGAACATCTCGTAAAAACAATGGCAACTAAATAGAATCAAGGTGATGTACAATTCATTAACAAAATAAATAGGGTAACGAAAATATATACAGTTGAGCGGACGAGTACAGTGCTGTGGGGATGGGAAGGGAGAGGTGGAGGAGCAGAGGGAAAAGGGGAAAATGAGGCTTTAGCTGCGGAGAGGTAAAGGGGGGATGGCAGAGGGAGTAGAGGGGGAAGAGGAGCTCAGTCTGGGAACGCCTCTTGGAGGAGGTGATTTTTAAGTAAGGTTTTGAAGAGGGAAAGAGAATCAGTTTGGCAGAGGTGAGGAGGGAGGGCGTTCCAGGACCGCGGGAGGACGTGACCCAGGGGTCGACGGCGGGATAGGCGAGACCGAGGGACGGCGAGGAGGTGGGCGGCAGAGGAGCGGAGCGTGCGGGGTGGGCGGTAGAAAGAGAGAAGGGAGGAGAGGTAGGTACTGTGTGCAGAGTACTAAACTAAGTGCTTGGGAGAATGTACTATAACGAAATTGGTAGACATGTTCCCTGGCCACCGTGAGCTTACAGTCTAGAGGGGTAGATGGACAGTAATATAAATTCCATTTCCAATCTGCTTATATTGTATCTACTCCAGAATTTAGAACAGTGTCTGATCCAAAGTAAGCATTTATATGATCACGTTCATTATTATAATAAATTGTACTGCTATAAATACAATGAATACTTCTTGTACACTTTCCAGGAGAGTAGGTCTTGATGGAGGATTTGAATAGAAGATTTCATCTCATTTCATCCATAACTAATCTTCTTCCCATTTAGACTGAGTCCAATGTTAATCTGACCTGATTAACCTGTATCTATCCCACATCTTAGAACAATGTTTGATGCATAAACCCTTAAATACTATAATTATCATTAAACATTATTAATGATGATAATAATATTAGGAAAGGATGAAATCATGTAATCTCCAAGAAGCTAAAGATGATGCTCTTGACAGTATTCCACCCAGTGTCAACAAGGGCAAGAAACAGCAAGCAGGTTTGATGATTTGGTTGATTTAGGAATCTAAATGATGTATTTGTGCATGCTTTCAGCTAAAGTCTCTTAAATAGGACCATAATGAATGACAGCAGATACCTAGTAATATGAAATGCAATCAGCTCTGTTTTTCCCTTGATGCTTTAGAACCTTTTTTAGCTGCACAGGAGCATGTTTTTTTTTAAAAAAAAAACATGATAGGAATGCGTGAAAATGAGAGTTTAGGCCAAAAGATGTGGAATACAAAAATAAGCAACAGCAAACATCTGGAAATCAGAGAAGAGAATGCCAATTGCCCATTCCTTAATGCTATTATGTGGGGCATGCTATAATGGCACCAATAAAAGTGTAACAAAACAACAACAAAAAAAGACATTCCTTGCAGATAAACATCTTTCGATAATGTCGCTGTGGCAGTTCATGGAATTTTCTACATCCAGCAGGGCCAGAGCAAGTTTTCTAAGGAATTCCTCTGGATTAAGGAAAGGGCAGGCAGCTTGTTTTAACCCCCACGCTCTTGTGGACATAGAGTCCTTTAAAAGCCAAACAACCCAACTTATCCCTAAAGAGTTTCACAACATGTTCCCTGAGCACTGGAAGTCTGCTTCACTTGGAGAGTCAAGAAGTTAGACTCAGTAGGGGCTAACAGATACTTCCCTAATTCTCCTTAAAAGCAGAAATGCTGAGTCCTACAATCCTGAAGAGGAAAAAAAAAATCCAGTAGACCAAAACACAAAACGCTTTGTAGGGAACTCGTGTCTGCAAAGTCCTTGAAACTAATATAAGATCGTTTGTTCTTCTGCCAAGTTCATTAACATATGAATTTTGGTAGTTGATGAAGCATGCATAGGTAAAATTGAATATTTTCCAGTAAAAAAAAGTCTTCTATTAGGGTACAGTAACTGTAATTATGTAGGCTTGCCTGTGGTATTGCGGTCCTAAGAGGCACAAAGAGTTACATATTTAGTAACAAGTATTAATTATAGAACAGGGAGATCAAGTTAGAAGTGCTTCTGTGCCACTTAAATAGCCTTAGATCTTTGCAACTTTCAATTCCCAGCTTACCTTTCAGTATAAACAAGCCACAACTTGGTTGAATCACACGATTTGCAAAACTAATAAAAAATAATGATCCTGATTATAGGAATAAAAGAAGCGCTAATCAATTCCTTATTGATTTGATTATACCTTGGGTTAGTGAAAATGCTATAACAGAATGAAACCACTGTAAATTTACCAATACTTTAAAAAAAATAATTACACTAGCTGTATCATCTGTCAACACCAGAGCAGAAGTACAAACAATGGTATAATTATATAACAGAAAATTCTTATGTCATGTTCAATCACAGTAGGAATATTGAGATTAAAGGATGCCTCTAACGCAGACAAAGAGGTAAGGAAAAAGGCAACACTCACAGGAAGAGGCAGACAGTATCTGACTGGCATTGTGAACTAACCCAACAATGACTTATACTTGCACACCATCATGAAATGGTGTTCATTAAGTGCCAGCACACAAATCGTTCTGAGCTACGTTTTGCACAGTACAAGACACCTCCTGCCAATCAGAAAATTGTTGTATCAATGATTACCACTTTCAGAAAAGTATTTATTGGGTGCCCAAATACGTAACACTTCGCTTGGTTCTCTGAAGGGTTTTATCCAAAATAAAAATCATTTTATATTAGTCAATCGTAATTATTGAGCGCTTACTGTGTGTAGAGCACTGTACTAAGTTCTTGGGAGAGTACAATATAGTAATATCACAGACACATTCCCAGCCAGCAACAAGTGAGAAGTGGGCCATCTACCTGTTGGTGAAAAAAAGAAAAGGGCACATTCCTAGGTATAAACAGAGATGAAAAAGATAAAGTGCCCATAAAAATAGGAGTGGAAGTAGATTATAACAGGACAGTGGAGTTAATGGTACTGAGCTTTGTTTAATCAAAGAAATCCTTGACAGAATGAGTTTGCAATTAGGTTGAAAATGACATATGGAAAACACTTTGATGGCAGGCTGGTATGGTCATCCAGGCAAGTCAAATGACCTGCACGATGAACCTCAAGGCCCATTATCTGCCATTTCATTCCACCTGGTGAATGTCACATCCAAAACAGAACTCATCTTGCCCTCCCCATGACTCTGCCCATCATGGAAGACCATACTGCCACTCTCCCTTGTCTCACAAAGCCACAATTTTAGCATTATTAATGTCTCTCATTCAACCCTTACATTCAATCTGACACCAAATCCTGTTGGTTCTACCTTCACAACATTTCTAAAATCTGCCCTTTCCTCTCCCTCCAAACTGTGTGCATGCTGTCCTCTCACTAACCTCACTGCCTTCTGTGTCTCCTCTCTCCAGTTCCTACTTCATTCTGCTACCTGAATCATTTTTCTTTAAAAAAAACCAAAACCTGTTCATATCTCCCAACTTCTTAAAAATCTCTGTCTGTCCATCGGCCTCCACGTCAAATTTTCCACTCCACAAAAAACTTCCAATGGTTGTCCATCCACCTCTGCATCAAAATCTCACTCCTCAAAAAACCTCTGATGGTTAGCCCACCCTCTTCCACATCAAACAGAAACACCTTACCAAAGGTTTTAAGGCACTGAAGTAGCTCGCTCTCTCCTCTGTTCCTCTAACACCAACCTACTCTCTATACCCCGATCTCATCTCTCCTGCCACCAGCCCCTTGTCCACAACCTTGCACTGGGCTGAAACCTTCCTCCCCATTCAGATCCAACAGACCTGCACTGGCCTGGAACCTTCCTCCCCATTCAGATCCAAGAGACCACCACTTTCCCCTCCTTCAAAGCCCTCTTAAAATTACTTCTACAAGAGGCTTTCCCTGACTAAGCCATTTCCCCCACTTCCATCTCCCCTCTGCATTGTCTAAGCAATTGGATCTGTACCCCTTAAATACTTGATATCTGCCCTGCCCTCAGGCCCATATCAATGATGTACACATTCTTATCCTCTGCCACTTCCCCAATCTGTAATTTCCTGTAATGGCTGTTTCCCCCTCGAGACTGGGATCTCATCTTCCCCATCTATTCTATTGCACTGCACTTTCCCAGGCACTCAGTACAGTGTTTTGCACACAGTAATCCCTCAATAAATACCACTGATTCACTGATAGTCCAGGATAAAGGACTAGGAATTAAAAGGAAAAAAACCCTATGAATGAGCAAAGACAGAAGATGGAAGGAAGTTTTGCCTTGATGCAACACAGTAGACCAGAGGAGTTCATGAAGGTTAGCCTGGATCCTAAACTTTTTAATACCCTTTGAGCTCAGTCAGTGAAAACATGGGCTGGGCAGGAGTTATAGCCCCAGAGTCCACCCAGTGCAGAGTTCTAGGGTTGAGAACGAAGCATGGGGGAGAGATGTCCAACAGATGACTTTTCATCCAGCTAAGAATCTTCCTTCATAAACCAATCAACCTTCAATGGTTTTATTAAGTACTTACTGTGTGCACAGCACTGTACAGAGTGCTTGGGAGACTATGATATAATGGAGTTGGTAGGTACGTGCCATGAAAAGCTTACAGTCTTACAGTCTTACAGCTTACAGGGGGAGACAGACAAAAGGGCCAGACAGACATTAATATAAATAAAATTATGGATATGTATCTAAGTGCTGTGCGGCTGAGGGAGGGGTGGATAAAGGGTACAAATCCAAGTGCAAGGGCAATGCAGAAGAGCATGGGAGAAGAGGGTTTAGTCAGGGAAGGCCTCTTGGAGGAGATGTGCCTTCAATAAGACTTTGAAGGTGGGTAGAGTGATCTTCTGTTGGACATGAAGAGGAAGGACATACCGGACCGGTGAAGGACATGGACAAAAGGGCAAGAGTGAGCTAGATGAGATCAAGGTACAGTGAATTAATTGGTATTAGAGGAGTTAAGTATGCAGGGTAGGTTGTAGTAGGAAGTCAGGGAGGGTAGGCAGGAGGGGGCAAGATGATTGAGTACTACAAAGCCACTGGTAAGAAGTTTCTATCTGGTGTGGTTGTGTATGGGGAACTACAGGAGGTTCTTGAGTGGTGGTGAAACATGAAATTCACTCAAATTCAGTAGCAAATCTATTCCCTCCCTGCTTACATTTGCATACTTTCATATCTTAGAGAGGTGAACCTTAGTACTACTGATTTACTGAGGAGTAAACTCAGCAAACTGGAGCTTAGCCAAACAGCACTGTGTTAAATTGAGCATTTCACACAAAGTCAGCTTGTGTGAAAGACACAAACCAACTGCCCTAATCTGTATTGCAATTTTTAACAATATCTCTCAACTGTGTTCAGGTATGAAGGAAGTTCATGATCAGGAATGTTCAGTACGGTAGTGAGGCAAATACAGCTTTGTATTTTTAATCCCAAGTATAAAAATTTCCAAGAACGCTATTTAAATAAGATAGTTCTTTTAAAGCATTTTTCCTGCTAGATTTACCTTCCTCTCTAATGTTAATTTTAAGTCTCTAAGTGCAAAAGACACCTGCCTGCAGGGAATTTAGCACTGTGCTTCAAACACATCAGATGGATAAGTATCTAATCTCAGGGAACCCAGGCTGTAAATCAATCAGTGGTATTTATTAAGCATTTCCTGTGTGCAGAGTATTGTTCACTCAGCAATTTCCCTACATACTTACCTTTATTTCCCACTATACTGCAGTTCACAGGTTTCATCACTCTCAAGCCCACCTACTCACTATGCCTCATTCTCATTTCTCTTACCACTAACCTTCTGGTAACAATGATAATGATAATAGTACTTATTAAGCACTTACAATGGGCCAAGCAGTGTTACAAGAACTGGAGTAGGAACAAGTTAATCAGGTGGGACACAGACATGTCCCACATGGGGCTCACGGTCTTAATCCCCATTTTATAGATGAGGAAACTGAGACACAGAGAAGTTAAGTGATTTGCCCAAGGTCACAGCAGATGTGGCAGAGAACCCAGGTCTTTTTGACTCCCAGGTCCGTGCTTTATCCACTAGGCCATGCTGGTCATGCCCTACCTACTGCCTGAAATCAATCATATTTGAGCGCTGTGTGCAAAGCACTCTACTAAGCACTTGAGAGAGTACACAGTTGGTAGCCACATTCCCTGGCCTAACAATCTTACAGAATGGTGGGATGAAGTTTGAACGCAGGAAGGTGAAGTCCAGAATAATAATAATAATAATAATGGTATTTGTTAAGCACTATGTGCTAGGCATTGTACTAAGCGCTAGGGTGGATACAAGCAATTCGGGGCTGTCCTGCATGGGGTTCACCGTCTTCATCCCCATTTTAAATATGAGGGAACTGAGGCCCAGAGAAGTGAAGTGACTTACTCAAGGTCACACAGCAGACAAGTGGAGGAGCAGTGATTGAAACCCATGACCTTCTAACTCCCAGGCCTGTGCTCTATCCACTACACCATGTTGCTTCCCATATCCCAGAAGCTGGGATATGGCTGGGGAGAGGGAAGAGATAGGGTGAGTGAGTGAAGAGAGTGTGTGTGAGTGTATGCATTAGAGCGAGGGGCAGGGGAGGAACCTGATTTCCAGGCAGTCTCTGGAGAAGATCAGCACATTCACTTTCCTGCTGATGAATTTGGCTACCTTACTAGGGAACCCCCGAATGAATAGGAATGTGTAGCTATACTACTCATTATAATTGAGTGAGTACACAAATGTTTTGGTAATTTTGGTAAAAGTATGCTATTGATCTTGAAACAGAAGCCATTCCCCTACTTACTACACTGTTCCTATAATGGCCCTGAGTTACAATAAACACTTGTAGCCCCTGTTACAAGTTTCCAGGAACCAATTTTGTTGAAGTATGAGCTCTGCCTGTATACACTTCTGTATTTGCCCATTATGGACTTCCATTTCATTCTATCACTTGAAATGCATTCCTAGGGAAATATTTAGAGGGAAAGCCTGCTATTCTTCCTTGCTCCAGATGATTTCTCTTTGCCATCTGCCATGCTCAGAGTTGACTACTAAGTATAAGGGAACGGCAACTCAGGGAGATGAGGGTTCAAATTTGGGCTCTGCCTCTTGCCTGCTTTGAGACTTTGGGTAAATAATTTAACTTCTCTATGCCTCAGTGTCCTCATTTGTGATGTGGGGATTCAATACTTTTTTCTCTCTCCTAGACTGAATGAGGGACTTTGTCTAACCTAAATTTCTGTACCTACACCTGTGCTTAGTACAATGTTTGGCACATTGTAAGCACTTAATAAACACCTATTATTAGAACTCAAAGATTTGGGATCTCCCTGCTGCTACTTTGGTATTCGCTGCTACTCAGAATCAAGATCTCGGATCACACAGTCTAAAGTTTCCTTGGTGACTCAGGAGAACAGTTTGAAGTCTATCAATTAAAGGGCTTTTTTGAGCATTTTTGTGGAAACTACTTAACTGTTTCAGAGAGTACAATAGAATTAGAACTCATAAACCCTGCCCTCAGAAGATATAATAATAGGGATAAAAGTTCTTTAAAGGAAAATTTTTTTGGTAACTCAAAAACTTCTTTTTTTCTGAATTCATGCCAAGGAGGCCTTGGAGTTGAAAATTTGGCCATTCCACTTAAGACAGAGAATCCTTCGTTGGGAAACTGAGTCTCAGTCATTCAAACTAAGTGGCAATAACATGAAATTTTTTTTTCTTTTTAAGATACAATAAATGTTAGGAATGCAATAATTGATGTACTGGAACACTTCCAAAAATTCATTAGGATTTAAACAAAAAAACTATTTTCAATTGAGAGAAACAGAGAATCACTCAGTTGGAGATGGCCAGAAAAGTCAGGAAAACCAAAAAGATGAAAGTTGTAATGTCTAAAAAGTTTTGCAAGGAAAGAGAAAAAGGACAAAAAAGAGTACTCTTTGGAGTGTGGATGAAACATCAAAACTCTTGACTGCCTCGAGGGGAGAAAAAAGGCTTAAGAAGTAAATTTGAAGATGTAGGAAGTCAATACAGGAAAAAAAAAGACCATATCAAAACAGCTCCTGCAGATATGGGATCTCCTTTGGGGCATCTGTTCATGTCCAAAACAACAGATCATGTACTTGATGTCGGGTCCCCTTATGGGCCTCTAATTTCTTCAAACCCAGCCAAGTGAAAAGCAGTCAAGTAGCTGAATGGAGAATTGGCAAACTGAGTTGCTGAAAATGGGAGAGCCAGCAAATATTTCGAAGACTTAACAACAAGTAGTAGGAGGGCAGATTTTACCTGGTACACAGTGAGGAAAGTGTGATAAGCAGAAGGAATGGAATGATGTTAAGGAATATTTGCAAAACAGAGAATGTCATTTGGCAACAAACACTAATGAATTACAGACCAAGCCTTAAAATTTTTCTGGTATTGTCCAGGGGCATCATGGCCTAATGAAAAAAAGCACAGACCTGGAAGGACCTGGGTTCTAATACTAGCTCTTCCAGTTATTATCTGAGTGACTTCCATCAAATAGGATTAAATCCTCTACCCCCTACTTTGAGTGTGACCCCCATGCTGGACAGGGACTGTGTGCAGCCTGATTATACTTTATCCCCCCAGCACTGAGTACAGTATTTGGCACATAGTAAGCACTTGAAAAGTATCACAATTATTATTATAAGGAAATACTGAATTCCCCTTCAGTTGTATGGCTTTACTGAACTATATGTCAGAATCATGCACGGACACACACACACACACGCCTCAGATACTCCTTGATGTCAAATTTTACACTGAAAGAAAATCCAAGTCAAGCTACCAAATGAAATCCTCTTGACAGAAACCATTCTAAAAACTTCCCCTTCCTACTCATTTTTATATCCTATTCAACCTCACATACTATAAGCTTAACTTGGTAGGAACTCGTACCAACCCAGACACACTGTAAGTTACCTCATATGACGCTCTCCCCAGACACATGTCAGCAGTATTTTTTTTTATTCTCAGGTAGGGAGACTGAAGAACACACCTGCACAGCTTTGTCCCTAGGAATCTCCCACCTGGACTAATCCATCCCACCTTTCCCATCCTCAACATATTCACATACATCATCCTCTAGACTATAAACTCCTTGTGGGCAACGATCGTGCCTACAAACTCTATTATTTTGTACAGAGTGTTCAAAAAATATCACCACCACCACTCACTGCCCTTTGAAATATATTGATGTCATACTGGCAGAAAAATTGAATTCATAAGATTTATGTTGAATACAAAAGAGAGGAATCGGTCAAAGAATAAAAGCTACTCGGTCTGCCTGAACCCTGAGCTCTGAGGAGCCTGAAATTCTGCTCCTTTTGCCATTTCTTCCTACTGATTTTGTTTCTGTTTTACATATTTGTCTGCATTAAGCTTTAATGTTTCTTCATTCCTGATGTCTGTCTCAGATGACTTCCCTCCACTTGTTCTCAGATTGTGAGTCCCCTGAGGACAGGGTCCATATCTATCTAATTCCCACCTGTGTATTCTCTCCCAGCCTTCGAACATTGCTCTGCACACAGTAGGTGTTTAATACTACTGCTACTATTATTTGTGGGGGGAAGGAGGAGGTCTTTGGGATCCCTCACAGCATTTCTTATCAAAAATGATCTCTTCACACCACCGTATGGATGAAAGGGAAGAAGGAAAAGGGGCCAAGTTTAAAGCTCTCTGGGACAAGTAATTACAGGTAGTGCTTTGCATGCACAAACATGCACACTCCAAACCCGGAACTTCTCACTCTGGGCTTCAAGGCTCTCCATCACCTTGCCCCCTCCTACCTCTCCTCCCTTCTTTCTACTACCCACTCCGCATGCTCCGCTCCCCTGCCTGGTCACCTCACAGTCCCCTGTTCACACCTATCCTACCATCAAACCCTGGCCCACGTCATTCCACTGTCCTGGATTGCTCTCCCTCATCACCTCTGCCAAACTCTCTTCCCCTCTTCAAAGCCTGAGAGCTCACCTCCTCCACGAGGCCTTCCCAGACTGAGCTTCCCCTTTTCCCTCTACCTCTCTGCCCCCCTTCACCTCCCCTCAGCTAAGCCCTCTTACCCCCTTTCCCTCTGCTCCTCCCCCCCTTCCCCTCCCCTCAGCACTGTGCTCATTTGTATATATTTTTATTACCCTATTTATTTTATTACCCTATTTATTTTGTTAATGAGGTGTACATCCCCTTGATTCTATTTATTGTGATTAAGTTGTCTTGTTTTTGTCCATCTGTCTCCCCCGATTAAACTGTAAGCCCATCGATGGGCAGGGATTGTCTCTATCTGTTGCTGATTTGTACATTCCAAGCACTTAGTACAGTGCTCTGCACATAGTAAGCGCTCAATAAATACTATTGAATGAATGAATTGAATGAACAAGTCCCAAACATAGGAATCCAAGGCTTATTTTCCACAAAGCCAAGGGTATGGACATCAGGGGTAAGATAAGGTAACCAGAACTCATTCTCAGGGCCATGGGACCATCTCCCTGAGGAGCACTTTAGTCTAATGGGAAGAGCACTGGCCTGGGAGACAGAAGACCTGGGTTTTAATGCAGCTCTGCCACTTGTCTGCTGTGTGACCTTGGGTAAGTCACTTAACTTCTCTGTGCCACAGGTTCCTCATCTGTAAAATGGGGATTAAATCTTAGTCTCTCTCAGATTGTGAACCCCATGCCCAACAGGCACTGTGCCCAATCTGATCACCTTGTATCTATCCTGGCACTTAGGACAATGCTTGGCACATAGTAAATGCTTAAAAAATACCATTTAAAAAAAAAATTTGGTCAATGAGGGGAGAGAATCTAGGCCAGAAAGTAGAAGTCATTCTCCCATCATTGTTCACTGTATAACCATGTGACTATGCATTTGTTCCAATCATCCAGTAACCAGAGGCCACAGTCACCCAACCATTATTAGCTCCTAATATCTCTTGAATAAAAAGGTGTCATTTACATGCATATATTGTGACTGCTTATTGCATAAA
This sequence comes from Ornithorhynchus anatinus, assembly GCF_004115215.2. NCBI lineage: Eukaryota > Metazoa > Chordata > Mammalia > Monotremata > Ornithorhynchidae > Ornithorhynchus > Ornithorhynchus anatinus. The sequence continues at coordinate 95,353,740 of NC_041729.1, read as the reverse complement.
GAACAGCATCCATGTTTCCTCTGCACAAGCAACTCAAGCAAATGCTCAGGGAGAGGACTTCAGGGAGCAGCTATTCATAAAGGGAGGACGAATGCAGAGTGGATAGTCTGTCCTGTCTCTTAATTCTACTGATGCGGCAGACCACTAGCCAGAAGCAGCAGCATGAGCGGAAATTTCAGGTTAAACAGGAAGTTAAAGAGGAGGAGCTGCTAAGGTTGAAGGGGAACAGGGGATAGTTTGTCCGGGTGACAAACTATCATCTCTAAGGGAAAAAGACCTGTGTGGTTACCCCTATTACTTGCCTATTATGACTCCATATATGATGGACATGAAAAGCCAGCCTATGTTGCCTTCATTCTGACTAAGCTCTTTGGTTCTCTTTGCTCCTCCTATTCACTGTCCAAACTCCACCTACTGGCCCATTTTCAAAAGCTTAAGATGTAAGGGAAGGCCACAAGCATGAAAAAAATGAAAAAGGCTAAAACAAAAAGGGTCGCAACTCTAATAGCCCCAATCCTTCTCTAAAGTCATTCCCTTACCTGGAACTCCCTCCCACTTCAAGTCCTCCAACCCACAGCTCACCCCATCTATAAATTCTTCCTAAAATTCCACTTCCTCCAGGAAACATTCCCCAAGCAATTCCCCCCACCCCAAGTCACACCCATCCAATAGCCTCACTTAGCACTTACACATTTATACTCTTCCTCAGCTTTTAGGCATTCACTCACATATTTATTTCTTCCCAATATTCTCTTGCTACTACCAGATAGATCCTTGTCTGCCTTCTCCCATTAACTGTATATAGTTTAGGTCTTCTCTTTAGCTCCCTGAAGGTAGGATCCACGCTTTTAAGAGTCTTTTATTCTCTCCAAAACACTTAAACAGGTCTCTGCACACCACAGGTACTCAATAAATACAACTGACTGAATGACTGACTTGAAACTAATTGTTCCCTTCCCACTAAAAATGCTTAAACAAGGCTGTACCTTTTCATCACTGTTGCCTCCCCCTTCAAGGTGGAAAAAAGAATTGAAGGCGGCTTATCTCCTTGGTTGATACTGAAAGTTTCCAACTGGTCCACAATCCTAATTCATTAAATACTTATAGTAATGTACAATTCAATCAATGGTGTTTTTTAAGTGCAAAGAACTATATTAATTGCTTATGAGAAATCAATTAATAATTAAAGGTGATATGTGCTTACTGTGTGTCAAGCACCATTCTAACCCCTGGGGTAATTACAAGTTAACCACTCAGACATGATTCCTGATCCACATAGGGTTCACAGTCTAAGGACATGAGAAAGTAGGTTTTGGATTCATTCATTCATTCATTCAATAGTATTTATTGAGCGCTTACTATGTGCAGAGCACTGTACTAAGCGCTTGGGATGAACAAGTCGGCAACAGATAGAGACAGTCCCTGCCATTTGACGGGCTTACAGTCTAATCGGGGGAGATGGATTCCCATTTTACAGGTGAGAAAACAGAGAAATTAAGTCACTTGCTCAAGTTCACACAGCAGGTAGCTTACAGAGTTGGGATTAGAATACAAGTCCTCTGACTCCCAGGCCATGCTGTTTCCACTAGGCCACACTGCTTCCATGCTCCCTTTTAAGAGCTTACAACCTAATGTGGGAACCCAAGCACTGCCATTATTGGATCAGATCAATGGTCATTCCAGCCTAGGGTTTTGTCTCCAGCAGTGGCACCAGGACACACGGAGGATCCATGGGGCAACAGCCCTTCGATGCATCCATCTGCATGATTTTTGGATAAGTCCCCTAACCTTCTTCCTAGGAAGCTACTGTGGTCCTCTCATTTACAGACAGGCTGCCTTCTAAAAATTCATTATAATATTTGTTTTTCTTCTTTTTAACCTCATTCCTCTCTTAGCTGTTGACATTCAAAAGCAAAATGTTCTTGTAAATTGAAGACCTTTATTTACAAGGGTTTTCAGTTTCTGGGGTTGGTTTGTTGTTCATTAGTTCCCCCTGAAATCATCTTTTCCCTTCTACATTCCTGTCTACCCAACTTGATAGTGGGGAAACACTGCCATGATTTCTCATAGTCGAGAGAAATCCGGGAGACCAAACAGCATCCCACTCCCCAAGTCATCAGTTTGCTGGGGTCCAGTTTCAGGGATGCAGGTCTGTAGGGTCAAGGGGGCACTTTTTTATGGTATTTGTTAGGCGATTACTATGTGCTAGTCACTGTATTAAGCACTGGGTTAGACCGTCCAGGACCCACAAGAGCTTACATGATCAATATCCATAATACAGATGAGGTAACTGAGGCAGGCACAGAAAAGTTAAGTGAGTTGCCCAAGATTACAGCAGACAAAAGGTGAAGCCAGAATTAGAACCCAGGCCTTCAGAGTCCCAATCCTGTGCTTTATCCAGTAGGCAACATTACCCAGTGGCATCTGGGAATGGCAGAGCAAGTACATATTTGTAAGTTATTTATTTACATTAATGTCTGCTGCCCCTGTTCTAAATCATAAGCTCCCTTTGGGCAGGGATCCTGTCTGTTTATTGCTATTTGCTGCATTGTACTTTCCCAAGGGCTTATTATTCATTTAATTGTATTTATTAATAATAATAATAATGGTATTTGTTAAGCACTTACTATGTGCCAGGCAGTGCTTACTGTGTGCAAAGCACTGTACTAAGTGCTTGGGAAAGTACAATACAACAATAAACAGTGACAATCTTTGCCCACAAGCTTAGTACAGTGCTCTGTACACAATAAGCTCAATAAATATGATTGAGTGAATGCACTCAGTAAATACCACTGACTGATTAGTACTCACTGAAAAACACTTGTGCTGTGAAGGGAGGGAGGGAGAAAGGGAAGGAGGGAAGAGAGAGAGAGAGAGATGTGGTAGAGGGAGAGAGAATATTTGACAGCTGAAGATAGGATTCTCCCTAATCAATAGTATGATGGTTGATATCTCCCTTTTCCCAAGGACACGATGTTTAAAACATCATCAGAGAAGCATATTCCTTGGGCATTAGGGTCCCACGCAGGCAGAGAGGGTTAGAATCCTGTGCATCAGAGCAGCAGCAGGTTGCTAAATACAGCAATGCAGCTCATGTCACCATCCACCTGGGGAGTGCATAGAGAAACAAGTTCTTCACCTGGGGTCAATATTTACAATATACACCTAAAGCAGGAGGAGTAAATGCACGGCTAGGTACGGAGGTCATCGACAAGGGGAACACGCTCAGAAAAAAGAACAAAGTACACAGATAGCAAGAAAGATCCTCTTTGCACCTTGGTGATCTACGGCCCATTGGTCGTTCTGCTCACCAAGCTATTTAACGTTAACAGCATACACACCCATGGGGGTCGGAGGGCCGACTCAAGCCTAAACATTATTCTGTTTTGAACCATCAGCACATTCTAGAAGTACAATAACAGAAAATCGGTCAGTCTTTAGCTATCTTCCAGCAAGATTTTTTTTTTTTTTTTGAGGGAGAAAACTCTGAACAGTCCACCTGCTCATTACTGAGGTATAATAGCTTCTTTGCCCTCCACTTTACCCAGGTCACGGCAGCTGTCCCAACTGCCCATTCAAGAGTAAAGTTTCAAGTCCCTCAATCTTAACCTGTTTACAAAGTGCACCTGCTCTAAAATCCCAAGCCTGGAATTCAGTGTTCACGCGTTAGTGTTCATTCATCTTCTCTCCAATTACTGACAGCCCTACAAATTTTGAATGAGAGCAGAAATGAGTTAATCCTGCCTTTGAGACCTGACAACTATCTGCCAAACGACAGTAAGAGCAAGATTTCTGCTTTCTTTTTCTTCCAGGGAAGCTTCCCTGTCACTGTCCGCCTGGAACAGATTGAGGTATTGTTGTTTTGTTTTTCCAAGTCTGTGGTTTGGGGAACCCCATCTTACCTGGTCATGGAGGAGTCTTCTGTCTCCTTGGCGTTATTCCTGGCCAAGACATTGTGGCTGCTGGGGTGATAGGCAGTTAACACAACTCCCTGAGAACTAGATTTCCAGTTCATGGTGTGGAAAACAGCATAGCTTCTGTAGACACCAAGGCAGAGAGAGAGAGGACAAGTTCCTGTCCTGCCTGGCAACTCAAGTAATTAGCAGCCGCCAGCTCCTCCTCTGTGTGGCAGCAGAGAGGAGGAGCTAATTTATGTGACAGACTTCCTGTCTCTCCAATTAGAAACTGCGCCTTATGAGTATTGTTCAGCCCAGGGCAACACTTCCAGCTCAAATGGCCTTGGAAGGATTTTTCAGCTATCTAGTTTGATTCTTAAAGTGCTGTGTGGGTAATCCCAAAAGGGCGGTTTAAGTATACAAACTCTCACTGAGGAAAACTCCACAGAGAGCTTCCCCCACCCCCCTGTACCCCCACTCTCCCAAATCCTGTTTCCATCTGATTATTTCTGCTAGTTCATGTAACATGAGTATGAGCATTTCTTAACCCGTTGGGGCCAGCCTGTAAGACTTCCTGCTAGGCAGAACTGACGAAATGCCACTGCTGATACTAAAAGGTTTGTATGTTGAACCCTGTTCAGATTTCTTTTCATAAATATTATCCAGTTCCCTGCAGACAGTCTTCTTTCACTTTTCAGATCTTTGCCAGTCTTTTCAAAGTAGAGTTTTCTAAAAGAATATATATTCAAGGGGAAAGGAGAATAACATTCATCCCCAAATGTTGAATGTTGTTGATCTGAAAAACACCAAAGAAATTCAAATATTCTCCCCCACACAGAAAATACAATTTAATTCCCTATTGTGTGTCTAGCAATCCACATTTCATGGATACAGTATATTGTTAAATGCAGAGTTGGTTTGTTTTTCTAGGAATGAAATCAGAGTTTATAAAATTCCTGATACGCATACATTCTTTCGATTTCAACAACAGATGAAAGCAATGCTCTTTGCTCTCTTCTTTCCTGTTTTATGAGAGGATAGTACACTGGAAACCAGGTGATAGCTTAACTTATGGCCTTAAGTGGGGAAACCCAAATGAATCACATCTAATAGATTCTCTCATGCACAGAGCAGCAGAGATGTGAAGTTTGGGCTGCTAGGCTTCACAATTCTGCTACTAAAATGGACTGCGACCTAAAATAACATGCCCTGAAGGAACTCTTCATCTCATGGGAAGCAGCAGAGCATGGGCCTGAGTCAGAAGGTCATGGGTTCTAATTCTGACTCCACTACTGGCCTGCTCTGTATTATTATCAAGTGCTGTTGAGTCATTTCCAATTCGTAGTGACTCTATGACTTTATCTTCTCCAGAACATCCTGTCTTCTGCTATAATTCGTAATCTAACAGGATTTCTGTTATCATTGCTATGGTCTCTATCCATCTAGCTGCTGGTGTGCCTCTTCCAAGTTTTCCCTGGACTTTTCCTAGCATTAGTGTCTTCTCCAGAGAATTAGTCCTCCTGATTACATCTGATTATGTCTGCTGGGTGGCCTTAGGCAAGTCATTTCACTTCTCTGTGCCTGTTACCTCAACTGAAAAATAGAGATTAAGGCTGTGAGCCCTATGCTGGACAGGGACTGTGTCCAACCCAATTTGCTTGTGTTCACCCCAGTGCTTAGTAGTGGCTGGCATATAGTAAGCGTTTAACAAAAACCATAGTTAATATTTTTATCCTCCACTCTCCAGTGAACTAAGCAAGTTACGGCTTAAAAAGAGGTACAACCACATGAATGTTTTTTTCCAAGCAAACCTGTAAACAGAAAACTATTGGCCACAGATCATTTATCACTTCTTGAACAAGAAGTACAAGCTGCCGGAGGCTTCTTTACTGGAATCTGGTAGTGGTAGTAGTAATTGAATTGATTTAGCACTTAACGTGTGGGGCACTTTAATAAGCTTTGGAAAAGGTGTACAGGTGGGAATTAGACACAGAACCCATCCCTCTAGGGGCTCACAATCTATGAGGATACAAGAGGCAGGTGGTTCACTTGAGGGAAAAGGAGATGGAAGGAGAAGGAGAACAGCCCGGTATAAAAAGCTCCTTCTGGGCCTTCTTGGCCTCTTCTCACCTTTTCATTTATTCAGTCGTATTTACTGAGCACTTACTGTGTGCAAAGCACAGTACTAAGGACTTGGGAGAGTACAATGCAACAATAAGCAGACACATTCCCTGCACACAGTGAGCTCACATTCTAGAGGGGAAGACATATATTAATATACATAAATTCTGTTCACTTCTGGAGCAGAATGAAACATCTGGTAACTGCAGCCTTGCCTCCCTGTACATCCTTGAGTACTTCACCCCAAAGCCTACCCTCCCCTCCTAAACATACGTGCATGCACATGCCCAGAGAACTGCCTTCCATCCCCACCACTCAAGTCCCCTGAGGTTCTAATGCACTAGCCATGTTGCCTCCCAGGAAACCAGCTCCAACTCCCCTCCTAAGCATTGAGAGGACCCCAATCCCCTCCTCCTTACCTTCACTCTGATGAGAGAGAAAGCAGCACCTGTACCATAAGGTCTTATCACCTCGGGAAAGTGAGTGGCTAAGGTAGCCAATACAGTGACTACAGTGAGAAGCAGCGTGGCTCAGTGAAAAGAGCCTGGGCTTTGGAGTCAGAGGTCATGGGTTCGAATCCCAGCTCTGCCACTTGTCAGCTGTGTGACTGTGGGCAAGTCACTTAACTTCTTTGTGCCTCAGTTCCCTCATCTGTAAAATGGGGATTAACTGTGAGCCTCACGTGGGACAACCTGATTACCCTGTATCTACCCCAGTGTTTAGAACAGTGCTCTGCACATAGTTAGCGCTTAACAAATACCAACATTATTATTATCATAGTGACTACAGGCATTCCACCAACTTTGAATCACAAGAAGTCTGAGATTCTTTTTCTCTACCCACAACTCCTTACTGACTTGTTTTTAATTGATATACTTAATCATTTATTGAACACTTACTGTGTGCAGGGCACTGTACTAAGTGCTTTGGGGTAAAATATAAGAGTTAGTAAACTCAATCCCTGCCCACAATGAGCTTACAGGGTCTAGAGGGTGATACAAATGTTAATATAGATGTTCATAGTGCTGTGGGGCTGAGGAAGAGGTGAATAAAGCATGCAAGTCCAAGTGCAAAGGTAACACAGAAGCAAGTGGGAGAAGAGGAAATGAAGGCTTAGTCGGGAGAGGCTTCTTGGAGGAGATGAGCTTTTAATAAGTCTTTAAAGGTGGAAAAAATTATTGTGTGTCAGATGTAAAAAGGAAGGGCATTCCAGGCATGAGGCAGGACATAAAGGAGTAATTGGCAGCAGCAAAATAGGCAAGATTGAGTACAGTGAGTAGCTTGGCATTAGAGAAGTGAAGTGTGTGAGATGGGTTGTAGTAGGAAATCAGGGAGGCATGGTAGGAAGAGGCAAAATCATTGAGTTCCTTAAAGCTCATGGCAAGGAGTTTCTTTTCGATGCGGAGGTGGATGGCCAACACTATTTCATTGCTCCCAATGTGTCTGGCTACAGTCTTTTCCCCCCACTTATATTCAAAGACAGTGAACTTCTCAGGGGATAGTGTTATGTTTATTCATTCGTTCAACTGTATTGAGCACTTACTATGCACAGAGCACTATACTAAGCAATTGGGAGACTACAAAATAACAACAGACACGTTCCCTGCCCACAACAAGCTTACAGTCTAGAGGGAGTCTAGATCCTACCTGTGTATTGTTCCAGTGCTTAGTACAGTGCTCTTCACGTATGTGCTTAATAAATACTTTTACTACTAATATTTTCCTCTCCCTCTAGCAGCTATTAAATTGTAGAACGGTGGCTGTGCATTACCAGGGCAATTTGGGGGTACATGGTGGGAAGTGGGAAATATGAAAGTAGAAGCAACCTAGTTGTCCCCCTTTTCTCTGGGACGAGTCCAATCAGAAAAAGTCACCCAAGCAGAAAGTTTCCTGCCTGACTCAGGGCAATTACCATAGCCCAGGGAGCCTTGAGTTCTCCAAGGCCCCGGTTCTGCCCTGATTTGAGCCCTGCACATCCGTGGTTCTGGGATTTATTGTAAAACACCAACTGCAGGGGTCAAGTCGGAGGCAAAATCTCCTGGAAAATGCTGGAGAATTTCACACGATCTTATAGGGAAAGATTAGTATTTAATTAAGCAAAACTAATAAATGAGCAGAGCAGGGAGCAAAAACATCAAGAGCTATGAGACAGCCCTGTCACAGGAAAGGTTTAGAGGGACTTCACAAATCCAGCAGGACCAACCCTAGCCTGCCCAGTCACAAACCTTCCAACAATCTAAATGCTGATGCAGTTGGGCAGCAACCTGCAGGATAGGTTTGACCCCATGAAGGAGAATGGGGGAGGCAGCATCACTCTGCAGACCTAGGGGCTGAGACAGAGAAGGAGCAAGGACACTCTCTCAGCTCTCCACCAAAGGGCTAGAAGGCTAGGATATTCAATATAATAGTTCTTGTGCATGCTGATTTGCAGACTCTTATACATCTAAAGTATATTTCTTTCAGCTGATATCTTCTAAAGTAAGAAATGTTTCCATCCTTTCCCCCCCCCTCAAGACTTTTCAAAACACATTCTTTTCTTCTAGGAGCCTAGCCCTGAATGAGTCTGACTGTACTGATTCAGCATAGAGATGTTGCTGGCTGGGTTCCATATAGTTACTCCTTTGGACTAGAGCCATTTTTCTGAATTTCCCTTTAATCAACAATTGAGTAGGACTGAGAGAGCCAGGCTGGCTCTTTCCACAAAAGGGCCACCATTTTCTCTCTCCCTCCATGAAGACTTTGATTTTAGGAATACAGCTCTCAGATCACCCACTGAAAATACCAGGAGATTCAAGAAGGATTTGGTTAAAGGGATTAGAAATTTATAATGGATTACTAGAAAGTTAAGGATGTGAATTGGTCCCTCCATAACCAGAGGTTTCCTCTTTCAGAGCAGAATAATGAACTCCTTAGGACTGTAAGCTCTTCGTGGGCAGGAAACAAGACTATGAACTCTGTTGTATTGTACTTCTTCAAGTGTTTAAGTACAGTGCTGTGCTTCGAGTAAGTACTCAGTAAATACCACTGATAGAAGTATTAGTTTGGCCCAGCAATGGCAGTGCTCATGTTCTTATTTTCATTCTCAGGCTTTTACCTGGATGGTGTCCATTCAAATTCTCTAGAGTGAATATCTTTAAAAATAATTATTAGCTTCAAGGAAGTTAAAGCATTCATTTATCACGTTCAACAGAACAGAAAGGTGATTCAGGTAAAAGGAAATAGCAACATTTAAAGCAAAGAGTTTACAGCTTGCTTAGAGGCTGAAAACAATGAGATTTCACAAAGCAGTTTGAATATGGAGGTTTGCCTTGCTTTATACTGAGGTTTCAGTCCATGAAAAGGCAGTGCAAAGTAAATCCGTGTAAAGCGAACTTTACTGAATGATTTTAAAAAAAAAAAGGAGAGTATGTTACAGGGTCTTTCAATTTGAACCTTGCTACAGTTAAGACTCCCTTAATTATAGTAAAATAGGCCACGGCAGGCCAAGCAAAAATCCAAGCAAACTGGTGTCTGGTTTGAGGTCCAGGAGATGAGCCTGAAAGGACATTTTTGCATGGTTTTTGCATGGAATTACAGCTCAGAGGAGGATGGACTCAGAGACCCTCTAGGAGGCCCCACTGAATGGACCAGGCAGGTGGGCAGCTGTGCTAAGCCTCCTGAAGTCCAAGAAAGTATTAAGTGTCCATGGACGCATGTGTACAGCTGTGGATTGAAAGAGACTCAGGCTCGGTTGCAGCACCACAATCAAGTGGTCTATTCAGGCACCTTGGCTTGGGACCTCAGGAGTATCTGATGAAAAGCAGCCATGTGGTCTAGTGGATAGAGCATAGGCCTGGGAGTCGGGAGAACCTGGGTACTAATCCCAACTCCACCACTTGTCTGCTGTGAGAGGAGCTTGGGCAAGTTATTTCAATTCTCTGTGTTCCATTTACCTCATCTGTAAATTTGAGATTAAGACTGAGTGCCCAGGGACACACACTGGGAAAGGGACCATGTCCAACCCAATTTGCCTGTATCCACCCCAGTGCCTAGCACAGTGCCCAGAAGATAAGTGCTTAACAAATGCTGCACTTATTATTATCATCATCATCAAGCATTCCGGGCATTCCAATTCCAGGCATACCATCTTTTAGGGAATAGTCCCATGTGGGTGGACAAATTGGAAGGTTTCAGAATAATCTGATCTTCCCAGCCTCCTGAAATCTGGCTAATTCCCCGAGTCTCCTCAAAGAGTTCATGTGGGTAAGGCCCTGAAGAGCTGCCCAAACCTCAAATGAGGAGAGCCAAATCAAACTAATTCTCCAGAGCTAGGCCCCAACCACCCGACATTTATTTGGCTTAAATTTGAAAAAGTGGAAGCCATAATCCATGCAGAAAGAACCCAAATAAAGGGAGGGAGATCTGGTAAATATCACGACATTAAAGGATTTCATACATTAGGTTTAACATTTTGATTTAGTAGGTGATTATTGAATAGTTATTCAGCATAAACAAATAAACTGAAGTCTTTGAAAAATTACTATTTGATACTACATTGCCCAAACATATGGAGACCCACATTCCTATATACCCAAACCAGAAGATAGAAACATACCATACCTATCACAATTGTAATTATTTGGGTAGTCAGTAAGGCTAAGGTTAAGTCGAAGCCCTGGTTTTAGCCACTTTTATGAAATAAAATTCATAAAAAAATGGATGTTTTACTTATGAACTTGAATGATATGCTAAGCTTAGTACTCTAGCCATGCAGAGGGAGCACAATTAAAAGTCAGATAAATGAAGCTGGAAAAATTTGGAATTTCACAATCTCCCCTTCGCAGCTTCATCTCATGATGGGCAGGGATTGTCTATCTGTTGCCGAATTGTACATTCCAAGCGCTTAGTACAGTGCTCTGCACATAGTTAAGCGCTCAATAAATACTATTGAATTGAATGATGCCACCTAAATTTGCAGTGTTTTTATTTTCCAAAGTGCTTTTACAACTGTTTTTTCCTCATGACATCCCCATGAAGCAATGAGAGGCAGGTATTAGCTCAAATTTACAGATGAGGAGACTGAAGCAGTTCAGTGACTTACCCAAGCTCAAACAGACGAAACTAGGACTAGAACACAGGACCTTCTTCTAGACAAGACAATCCCCCTATCATCTACTCTTGGAACCCACTGCAAAAGGTCATTGTAGGTGGTGCTCTGAAGGAAAGAACCAAAAAGTCATCCTCCCGTGAATTCACATGCACCAAACAATTGTACATTCCAAGTGCTTAGCACAGTGCTCAATAGTACTGTTAGTAAGTGCTCAATAAATATGATTGAATGAACGAACAGTAAGGAACAAAAAATATAAACCCTTGAACAAGTTCAAAGGACTCACACAATCTGTCCAATTTCCTAAAGCAAAGTTTACGCTGATTGGGCAGACGTCATCAATAATAGTGGTAATAGTATTTATCTAGTACACTGGATGGCAATGCTCTGAACTAGACTTGCAACAATAAAGTACAAGAGAAGCACAAAACATGTTCCTTGCCCATCAGGAGCTTATACTTTAAAAGGGGAGCAGAAATAACCTATTTACAAATAGAGTAATCTGAATAAGTGCTGAAGATATAACCTGTAGATACTACAGGTGCCAGTTGCATTGATACAGCATATAGTGTTGGGAGTTAATCAAGGAAGGCATGTTATCAATCAGTGGATGATACCTGAACACCTTAAAAGCAAAGGTAGACTTCAGAGGGTGAAAGATGCAATGGGGCAGTGACCTGACAAAATAATAATGCCTTTGTCACTGAAGCTCCTCCAATAGGGACCATGTTGTAATGTGATCAGACCTGAATGAATTGTGTATGTCAGCTTTATGGGACATTTCTAGGTGAGGCAGTCTCACATAGCATTGGAGAGGGAATCAGGTCTAGTTTAATCCATTGTGTTTACTGAATACTTAGTGTGTGCAGAGCACTGTACTAAACACTTGGCAGAGTACAGTATAACAGTTAGTAGAGATGCCTCCTACCTATGATGAGGTTACAGTTTAAGATAAATGTACAAATCTTAAATTTTATGTAATAATAATGATGAATAAATGCACAAATCTTTAAATTATATGTAATGATTATGATGATGATGGATTTGTTGAGTGCTTTCTATGTGTCAAGCACTGTTCTAAGTACTGGGGTAGATACAAGCTAATCAGGTTGGACACAGTCCTCGTCCCACAAGAGGCTCACAATCTTAATCCCCATTTTACAGGTAGGTAACTGAGGCCCAGAGAAGTGAAGTGATTTGCCCAAGGTTACACAGCAGACAAGTGGCAGGTTCAGAATTAGAACCCAGGTCCATCTGACTCCCAGACCCCTGATCTAATGTCTGTCTCCCCCTCTAAACTGTAGGCTTGTTATGCTAGGACTGTGGCTGCTAATTCTGTTTACTGCACTTTCCCTAGTACTTAGCAGAGTCCTTTTCACATAGTAAATGCTCAATACCATTTACTGATAATTAAATATAGAAGTCAGAGAAACATCTTTTTTCATTCACAATAAAGGACTCACACAATCTGTCCAATTTCCTAAAGCAAAGTTTACTCTGATTGGGCAGACGTCATCAATAATAGTGGTAATAGAATTTATCTAGTACACTAGATGACAATGCTCTGAACTAGACTTGCAACAATAAAGTACAAGAGAAGCACAAAACATGTTCCTTGCCCATCAGGAGCTTATACGTTAAGAGGGGAGCAGAAATAACGTATTTACAAATAGAGTAATCTGAATAAGTGCTGAAGATATAACCTGTAGATGCTAGAGGTGGCGGTTGCATTGATACAGCATATAGTGTTGGGAGTTAAACAAGGAAGGCATGTTATCAATCAGTGGATGATACCTGAACACCTGCTGTGTGCAGAGCACTGTGCTGAGTACGTGGGCAAGTACAATATTACAAAGGAGGTAAACAAATTCCCTGCCCACAAGGAGCTCACACTAGGGGGATATAGACATTAAAATAAATTACAGATATGTACAGAAGTGCTGTGGGGTTGAGGGTGGGGTGAATAAAGGGTACAAATTCAAGGGCAAGTGTGATGAAGACAGGTGAGGGAGTAGGAGAAATGAGGGCTTAATTGGGGAATGCTTCTTGGAGATGTGATTTTAATAAGCCTTGGAGGATGTGGAACTTTGAGAGGACTTTGAGCATGGGGAGAGGAAAATCATTTATTTTAGCACTTAAAATGTGCAGAGCACTCGGCTAAATGCTTGGGAGAATACAGTACAACCGAATTAAGAGCCCCATTCCCTGTTCATAAGGAGCTTACATTCTAGAAGAGGAGTCAGATATTAATATGAATAAATAAGTAGTTTGCTCAGTATAGGAGAAGGAGGGACCAAGCCTAATGAACTGCAGAGCCATAAACTAAAAAAAAATGTGGTTAAGAGAGACATTTATCTAACTGGAACTGTGAGCAGGCATTTCAGGATTGTGGGGGCGGGAAATTGGGATGGGGGTGGTGACAGTGAGGATTGCAAGGGGGGGTGGGGGGTGTTGATAGGGAGGAAACTAGGATGGAGACCACAGGAGTGGGGGCATTACTGCTGTAAAGCACCTGGAATCACAGCACCTTGAAGCCTGTTTCAGGGACAGGGAGTGAAACATTACAGAACACGTGCAGGCACCAAACAGTGAAGTGAGCTGCAGTTTAGAGAACCCTGGTGTAGAAGAATGTTCCAAGAGAATAAGTAGCATTAAGTAAAAATGATCCCTATACAGTGACAGTAATTTGATTCTGTTCTTTTATCGTACTGGTTAAGTGCTTACTATGGATCAAACACTTTTCTAAGCCCTGGGATAGGTACAAGTTAATTAGGTTAGACACAGTCCCTGTGCCGCATGGGGGCTCACAGTCTTGAGGAGGGAGAACAGATATTGAATTCCCATTTTATAGTTGAGGAACATGAGGAACAGAGAAGTTAAGCACATTGCCCATAAAGCAATTGGCAGGACAAGGATTAGAACCTAGGTGCTTTAACCCCCAGGCCCATGTCCTTTCCACTAGGCCACACTGCTTCCCAAAAGAAAGCTGTTTTCTTGACTGGTTTTTTACTAGCCTGGAGGTAGATGCCAGACTGTAAGCCTGTCCTCTGGGCTGCAAGCTCGATAGGGCCAGGGAACGTGCCTGCATTATACTCGCCCAAGTGCTTAGTACAGTGCTCTACACATAGTAAGTGCTAAAAAAATATATAATTTATTGGCTGTTTCCTTCTCTACCTGAAGGGAAAGACCAATATTTTGGGCTTCTGAACCAAATCAAGGTCATTTTGACTTTAGTCATAGTGAAAAATGTGCCTCCTCAGGCCAAATGAAGACCAAGAGTAATCCTAATTCCAGAAAGAGAGCTGTCCACCCACTAAAAAAGATTCTTGCTGCCCTCCCCTCAGGGCCCAGGCTCAAGCAGACAGCTGCAACCCAGTTCTTGTGGTTATGACACAGAGTTTCAAGGCATCTGCTGAGCCAATTGAATACAGTGCTTTGGCCTCAAGGATCTGCATACACATTTTCCCCTCCAGTCAAACCACTTCTGGAGATGTCTCATTCCTGGGATACCTTATCAACCTCATTTGACCCCACAGTACTGTAAATCAACATCCCTTCACAAGCCAATGAAATGGCTGTACAGTAAATGGGTGGAGAGTTTGCAGGCCAGAAAAATATGGTTTCTAAAGCAGCTACAGTTCAATCCTCTCCTCATATTTCGATCCCTTGAAGGTCTGGGAACGTGTTTGTCTGTTAATCAGAGATGATTCAGATTTCGGGGCTGAAAACTTTGCTTGGATCTCCTCTCAACCACTAAGAATTTGATACCTTCAGACACCCTGTTATGAGAACCAGCAGCATTGGACTCACTTCTGGCCACTTCACATGTGTTTCTGCTTGCCCTGAGCAATGAAGGTTGGAGAGTCTGCCTGGGGGTTCGTTCCGGAGAGGAAGGATCAAGGTTTAGGGTCTCATGAAAGTAAAATGTCTTCAAAGCCTTGCTGTGAACAATGGAACAAAGGAAACCTGCAATCCACACAAGTCTGCACTCCACTCAGGTCAAGTGATATAATATCCTCTTCCTTCTTCCTCCCCCTAAAATAGCAGCTACCTTAGTTTATCCTGGTTGGCAGTGAGACTGAGAATATCTCCTGAAGAGAGTGTGTATGTTTATGAGACTGAGAAGTTGTTTCTTTAGTGTCAGGACAGTTACAAAGTGAAGCAAATAGCAGAGTATCTGTTTGGTCTAAAAAAAAATTAAAAAAAAAAATACTTCCACTTGAAATGTCTAGAAAACTAAGGCCAAAATGCTCTGTTTGGTTTCCTTGAATGACTGGGATACAGAATTGCTTTAATTTCCCCATTTTCCATCAGCAGTATTTATCAATTTCCACCAGATTCAACCAATCAATGGTATCTAGCATTTACTGTATGTAGACCATCACACTGAGTGCTTGGTAAAGGACAACAGAGTTGTAGACTTGATCTCTGCTCATAAGGAGCTTAAAACTTAGAGGGGAAGGGAGACATTTAAATAAATTATGGATATTCATGCCAGGGAATCAGAGGACCTCATTGTAAGACCTTGAGCAAGTCACTTTAACTTTTCTGTACTTCAGTTTGCTGAACTATAAAATGGAGATTCAAAACCTGTTCTCCCTCCTAGACTGTGAGCTCCATATGAGAGAGGAACTCTGCACAACTTAACTTGCATCTACCTTAGGGCTTAGAACAGTGCTTGACAAACAAGTACTTAAATAAAATGAATACATGCTATGGGACTGAGGGTGGGGTGAATATCAAGTGCATAGGTGATACAGAATAATAATGATGGCATTTGTTAACCGCTTACTATGTGCCAAGCGCTGTTCTATGCGCTGGGGTAGATACAAGGTAATCAGGTTTTCCCATGTGGGGCTCACAGTCTTAATCCCTATTTTAAAGATGAGGTAAGTGAAGCACAGAGAAGTTAAGTGACTTGCCCAAAGTCACAGAGCTGATAAGTGGAAGAGCCGGGATAAGAACTCACGACCTCTGACTCCAAGCCTTTGCTCTTTCCACTAAGCCACGCTCCTTCCCTGCAGAAGGAAGACGGAGTAGGGGAAATGGGAGTTTAGTCAAGGAAGGCTTCTTGGAAGTGTGATTTTATTAAGACTTTGAAGGTAGGGAGAGTCATAGTCTAGCATATGGATGGGGGGTAGTTTCAGGACAGAGAGTGGGTGTGGGCAGGGAGTCAGTGGCAAGATAGAGGTATAGTGAGTAGGTTAATTAAGAGGAGTGAAAAGTGCAAGATTTCCTAACCATGAAGTCAGATTAGAGCTTTTGTGGGTCCGCGTAGTCAGAAGACAACATATACACCAATCTGCTTGTTCCTACCTCAGCCCCTTCCTCTGAACCCCCCTGGAGTCTCAAAACACCTATTTGCTCCTTTCATTCATCCCCCTTCTAAGCCCCACAGCACTTATGTACATATCTGTCATTTATTTATATTAATGTTTGCCACTCCCTGTAGACTGTAAACTTGTGTGGGAAGGGAATTTGCCTATTTATTGTTTTACTCTCCCAAGTGCTTAGAACAGTGTCCTGCAAAGAGTAAGCACTCAATATATACAATTGACTGACTACCCCCATATGAAGCAGCATGGCATAGTGGATAAGCATGGGTCTGGGAGTCAGAAGATCAAGGGTTCTAATCCCAGTTCCTGCCACTCGTCTGCTGTATGGCCTTGGGCAAGTCACTTAACCTCTGTCCCTCAATTACCTCATCTGTAACGCGAGGATTAAGACTGCGAGCCCCATGTGGGACAGGGGATAGTGTCCAATCCGAATTTCTTATATACATTCCACAGTTTAGTACAGTGCCTGGCACATAGTAAGCACTTAACAAATACCATAATTATTATTCATTCAATTCAATTGTATTTTTTGAGCATTTACTGTGTGCAGAGCACTATACTAAGCACTTGGAAAGAACAATTCAGCAATAGAGAGATAATCCCTGCTACAATGGGTTTACAGTCTATGAATATTATCATCCCCAGGGAGCCCCCTTTGCAGAGCAGTGCCACCTCTCAGTGTCACAGCCAAGGACAATCTTTAGCTCGGGAAACACCACAGCAAAGAGATGAGGGTGAGAGGGAGATTATGGGCATGCACCAAGATGGCACAGACCTTTTTAAACTTTACATTTTGATATTGCGCTGGAAGATTCTACTGCTCAATTTCCCAGGGCACCTCCCTGACTCTTCCCTGCTGTGGTCACAGTCCTCTGATAATTCATCTGAATGGCCAGAAAAGCAGCTGGGGCTTCCCAGGATGTTCCCAACTCCATACCTTTCTCTAGTTCTCCGCACAGTACCTCCAGGAACCCAGCAGCTCTTTGGCCAAGGTAGTCTCTGGTCCCTTAAAACCACTTGCTTAGCCTTTATCGATGCCCTTATTGCTAATGCTAATAATAATAATGGTACTTGTTACATACTTACTATATACCAAACACTGTTCTAAGTGCTGGGGTAGATAGAAGTTAATCTGATTGGACACAGTTCCTGTCCCACATGGGGCTCACAGTCTTAATCCCCATTTTACAGATGAAGTAGCTGAGATCAGAGAAGTTAATGACTTGCCCAAGGTCATATTGCAGAAAATTTGACAATGCCAGAACTAGAACCCAGGTCCTTGTGACTGCCAGGCCCATGCTTTATCCACTAAACCACATTACGGGAACTTTTAACCAGATTTGGATTAACTCCAGGGTTGTGATCCCTAAAGTAAACTCAGTCCATTTTCATTTCAAAATAAGTGAGGAAATGATTTTTCCACAAGGGAAGTTCCCACAGGCCAAAAATATCAGGTGTGAGATAGTTTACTAGAGGAAAAGTCAGAGGCTATCAGTCAGTCTATCCTTAACCATTAGGATAACTGTCCAAGAGGGCAACCATCACGACTCCTCTAAGCATTAAAGTACTGCTATTGAACCACTGGTTGGATCGTGGCTTATTGGAAAGAGCACGGGCTTGGGAGTCAGAGGTTGTGGGTTCTAATGCTGGATCCGCCACTTGTCAGCTGTGTGACTTTGGGCAAGTCACTTAACTTCTCCGTGCCTCAGCTACCTCATCTGTAAAACTGGGATTAAGATTGTGAGGCCCACGTGGGACAACCTGATTTCCTTGTATCTACCCCAGCACTTAGAACAGTACTTGGCATATAGTAAGGGTTTAACAAATAGCCTCATTATATTATGGGCCATCAACCTGACCAATGGCATTTCCCATAGCTTTAAATTCAGGGAATGATTCTTTTGCCATGAATGTTGCTACTTTTCAATAGGCATTGTAGTAAAAAAAAAACCACTTATTACCATCAGTCCAAAGCTGTTTTTCAGACAACTTTAGTTTCATGCTTTGCTAATCAGTTGTTCTGACACCATCTTGTAATATCCTTGCTCCATTTATTCATTCATTCAATCATCTTTATTGAGCGCTTATTGTGAGTCAGAAAGGAGTGGGAGAAAAGGAAAAGAGGGCTTAGTCAGGGAAAGCTTCTTAGAGGAGCTGTGCCTTCAATAAGGCTTTGAAGTGGGGGAGAGCAATGATCTGTCTGATATGAGGTGGGAGGGCATTCCAGGCCAGAGGTAGGATGTGGGATCCATACTCCTATAGGTTTGGCAGTGGTATGGTGCACCTTGCCTGAGATAGGTCCAGATTAGAGAAGGAGTCAAAGAGAAGCCCTTCCTGAACCCCTCAAGAAACCTCTGCCTCCTAGTCCCTTCCTTCACTGTAACTTCACTCCTGGCCTTTGGCTCTCGTTGCAGAGAGAAGGAACAGGATCCCATCCTCCCAGGGAGTCAAAGGTTTTCCAGAGAGGGAGGAGAAAAAGAACCCCACTTTAAGATTAGGGAAATGACACCATGCCTATCATTGTCAACACACTAGATGCCCCACTACATGCCTGATTTTCATCATTTGGGTTCTTATCTCTTTCTTCCATGATGATTTCATTGCTTTTATTTTATACTTATCTGAATTGGTGTCCTGTGTCTTGCATTAGATTACAGGTAATGACAATGTCTTTTCTTTCTTTAACTCCCACACTTCCTGATTCAGTGTGTTACACCTTCTGGAGCTCTCGGGAAATACTTTTGGTGACACTCTCCTGCATAGTTATCAAAATACGCTCTAATGAAAGGAAAATTGTGCAGGTTCCACTGCAGTGCATCAGGCCTCCTTGTGGCTCGATGGTGCCATGGCCATTTTTCTTCACTGAAAATGTTCAGGGAAAGGGATAAGGACATATGCGGCACCCAAAAGTTTTTTGAAGTACCAGGCCAGCATCAGCCAGGCCTTACGAGCTGTTTTTTGACTCATCCAGGCTTCAGTCTCCTATCGATAAACAACCTAGATCCCAGCTAAAGTCTCCTATCAACAAACCAGATCTCCCACAAGCACTGTAAGTTTATGATGATTGGCACCATCATCAGGAGATCAGAAGCATTCTCTCAGTCAGTTGTCCCCAGAAATCTGAAATGCTTCTTTTTGTGGGTGGGGAGATGGGAGGATCCCTAAAAGTCTCAAACAGTCATTTCCTCCACTCCCTCTCCCTTCTACAGGTCAGATGTGTACCTTTTATTCACCCCTTCCTCAATCTCACAGAATTTAGAAAAATAAGCACTGATTTTAATTTCTGTCTCCCCTTCTACATTGTAAGGTCCTTGTTAGGGAACATTCCTATCAACTCTATTATATCATTCTCTCCCAAGTGCTTAGTACAATGTTCTGCACACGGTAAACACTCAGTTAATGTCATTGATTGAGAGCCATAAAAGTCAGGGAAGATCAGTCCACAGGCATAAATGGGTTCAAAACAGCTAATGGGGCCCAGAAACTTTAAGGAACTGCAAGGGAAGCACTATGGCCTAGTGGAAAGAGCATGGACTTGGGTGTGAGAGGACCTGTGTTCTATTCCAGGCACTTCTAGTTGTCTGCTGTGTGACCTTGGGTAAATCACTTATCTTTTCTGTGTCTCAGTTCCCTCATCTGTAAAAATGGGGATTTAATTCCCATTTTTCCACCTACTTAGTTTGTGAGCAAACTAAGGACTGTGTCCGACCTGATAAATTTATATCTACCCCAGCACTTAGAATAGTGTTTGTCACATATTAAGTGCTCAATGATAATAATAATAATAATTCGAGGGAGCCACAAAAATGGAGGCCCTAAACACCGATTTTCATATCCTCCTGTCCTAATTTCTCCTATTTCAGAACCAGCATGGCATAGTGGATAGAGCATGGGTTTAGGAGTCAGAGGACATGGACTCTAATCCCACCTCCACCATTTGTCTGCTGTGTGACCTAGGGAAAGCCACTTCATTTCTCTGTACCTCAGTTACCTCATCTGTAAAATGGAGATTAAGACTGTGAGCCCCAGATGGGACAATCTCATTACCTTGTATTTACCCCAGTGCTTAGAACAATGCTTGGCATATACTAAGCACTTAAATACCATAATTATAATTATTATTAGCATGGGCCTGGGAATCAGAGTATGTGGGTTCTAATCCCAGCTCTGCCATTTGTCTGCTGTGTGACCTTGGGCAAGCCACTTCACTTCTCTGTGCCTCAGTTAACTAATCTGTAAAATGTGAATTGAGACTATGAGTTCTACATGAAATAGGGACCATATCCAACTGATTTGCTTGTATCCACCCTAGGTCTTAGAACAGTGCCTGGAATACAGTAAGCACTTATTACCATAATTATTATTATTATCCTCCCTGGAAAGAGTTGGACTTCCCTATCACCTAGAATGTAACACAGGACACATTTCTTAACTGATAAATAGACTGTAGGTTCAATGTGGACAAGGAATGTGTCTAGCCCCTCTGTCGTACTCTACCAGCACTTAGTACAGTGCTCAATAAAGATTGATTGATGATGGGTGGTAGAAGTGTTAATGAACTGATCCACCTTAAATAATGAAGCATGCTTCTTGATATTCTGGTTAAAAGATCATAAGTAAATCAAGCAAAGTACATCTCAAATATTCTAAAGCTGGAAAACTTTTTTCCTAAGGGCAAATCAAATAGATGATGTGATCATTCTGAAATAAGTCTTTTGTAGAGTTCCAGAATATATTTACTCAATAATGCTGATCATGCAGTCATCTTGAAAAATGGGATCTCTGACAGATATAAAGAACACTGAGAAGCAGCGTGGCCTTCTGGTTAAAGCACAGGCCTGGGAGTCAGAAGGGCCTGGATTCTAATTCCGGCTCCACCACTTGTCTTTTATGTAACTTGGGCAAGTCAATTAATTTCTCTGTGCCTCAGTTGTAAAATTGGAAGTAATACTGTGAGCCCTATGTGGGGCCAGGGACATTATACAACCTGATTAAGCTTGTCTCTACCCCAGTGGTAAGTACAGTGGCTGGCACATAGTCAGTTCTTCCTACCTCTCCTCCTTCTCTCTTTCTACCGCCCACCCCGCACACTCCGCTCCTCTGCCGCCCACCTCCTCACCATCCCCCGGTCTCGCCTATCCCGCCGTCGACCCCTGGGCCACGTCCTCCCGCGGTCCTGGAATGCCCTCCCTCCTCACTTCCGCCAAACGAATTCTCTTCCCCTCTTCAAAACCCTACTTAAAACTCACCTCCTCCAAGAGGCCTTCCCAGACTGAGCTCCCCTTCTCCCTCTACTCCCTCTACCGCCCCCCCTTCACCTCTCCGTAGCTTAACCCTCTTTTCCCCCCATTTCCCTCTGCTCCTCCCCCTCTCCCTTCCCATCCCCTCAGCACTGTACTTGTCTGCTCAACTGTATATATTTTCATCACCCTATTCATTTTGTTAATGAAATGTACATCGCCTTGATTCTATTTAGTTGCCATTGTTTTTACGAGATGTTCTTCCCCTTGACTCTATTTATTGCCATTGTTCTTGTCTGTCTCCCCCAATTAGACTGTAAGCCCATCAAACGGCAGGGACTGTCTCTATCTGTTGCCAACTTGTTCATTCCAAGCGCTTAGTACAGTGCTCTGCACATAGTAAGTGCTCAATAAATACTATTGAATGAATGAATGAATAAATACCATAAAATAATTAAAATGAGTTGCATTCTGATAGACCCAGAATATCACATCACCTCCAGATTCTGGAATGAGAAAGTCAAGAATCTTACTTTACAAGCTCTCCTTTCCTTAATAATAATTGTCATAATAGTAATTGTAACTGTGAGGCTTGTTGAACACTTACTATATACCAAGCACTGTGTTAATACTGAGACAGATCAGATACAGTCCCTGTCCTACACAGGCCTCAGTCTAAAAGGGAGGGAAGACATATTTAATCCCCATTATCCAAAAGAACCACTTGAGGCACAGGGAAGCAACTTCCCCAGGGTTATACTGCAGGCCAGTGGAAGAGCCAGGGTCCTCTGACTCCCAGGTCCATGTTCTTTCCACTACGCTAGGCCCACTCCCACTGAATTAAAGTTGACGGTCACATAAAATCCAGCCTGAACAGACCGAGCTCCCAAGGTGATGGCAAAAATAGAAGCTAATGTCTAGGATGCCACATATGGACTGCCTATTAATTGGCATTCTAATGAGAAGCTTTAGTTTATATGTAAATTACAACCATCTATGTCAGGAAAAAAAATTGCTTTAGAAATTCTAACACTAGTGAACTAGTTCCTTGAAGCAATCCCTGAGCGAGAAAACAACAGCCTTCTGGAGGATCACATTTTTTTTTCCTACTGGGGAGCTGGCCAAGAAGGCAGAACTCCCTTCCCATCCCCCTTCTCTTTTATTCGGTCTCTCCAAAATACAAAAGCCAGAGAGCTGCAGGAGATTGTAGGAACTGAGGTGACAGACAGGAAAAAGTCACAGTAGTTGTTTTTGCCTAGATTAAGACTCTGGTGACTAATGCTCCCAGTTAGAGTAATTTCTTTCCACGACCAAGACAACCTGTACAAATACTGAGCAGAAAGGTTTCAGCAGAAACATGTAATCTTGGGTGATTTGGCACTTGGCAGATAAATAACAAGAATAGAGTGTGCTGTTAGCACCTCACTTTAAAACGCTATTGACCACATCTAAGTGGGTCTTGACTGCTTAAAGCCAGAACTTCATGCAGGAAGCTGAGAAGAAGAGGGGGCCTTCACCTTTGACACAAATGCCACCTACAGCACCCATGACATTTTACAAGTAGCTGAAGGAGATGCAGTAGCCAATAGGAATGAACAACCATGGCAAGGCACGGGGATCTCCCTAATTAGTCAATCCTGAGTCACATCATCCTTGACTTATTCTCACCAACAAAACACTAATTTTTTTGGCTGAGAAACCATTAGAGTCATTTAGCTAGGCACTCCAGAGCAAATAAAAGTACGCTTTGTTTTAGAACAGTACCTCCTTAGTCTCACACAATCATATTAAGTCATGTATCCACACACAGGCCCAGAACAGCCGCTACTGAATTTATGCACATGAATCACAGTGCTTTAATGAATTGCTTCATTTTGCTGATGCCTGAAGATCTATTTAAAGCCCAGGTGCAGTTTTAAAAATCTAACTAGCAATGCCCACAAAAATTATTAGCTGGAAAAGATTAAGACAAACAAGTTCAAGTAAATCTAGTCAAAAAGGAAACCAAATATTGTTATTCATAGGTTTATAACCCATACATTTTATTGTAGCTTTATTACCCTTAGATTTATCCCTCTTTTTTATTCAGTGATCTTTAAACTGCAATAAAAGCAGGGTGGCACTCATTCTTAAACACAATGCTCCCAACTTGCTCCCGCCAGCTCTCAATCTCCTCCCACCGCAGCTGAGACTTTTGAGTCTGTTTTCTACATTTGTTTGTGTTTTTTCAGTGGTATTCATTGAGCATTTACCATCTGTAGATGACTGCATTAAGTGCTTAAGAGAGTGTACAGAGTTGGAACACACAAACCTTTAGATTGCTGCTCTATAAGGGTCAAGAACCATGTGTAAGTTTCCACTCATGCATTCTCTCCCAGTGCTTAGTACAGTGCTCTGCAAAAAATAAGCACTTAATGCTATTACTATTACTCTCCTCCTACCTCCCCGCCCAGTGTCCTCCTCCCTCCCACTCAGGAATTTAAGGTGGGTGGCCCCTGTGTAACATTTGTAACAGTGGGAAAGTCAAGGAGCAGAAAAACCCCTGCCTTAAGTGGGGAAGACCTCAAGAATATTCTGGCTAATTTTATTGTTGATTTTGGTAACTTTCAAATCAATTATTAGTATTTATTAAGCACTTACAGTGCAATAAACTGTAGTAAGCCTTTGGGAGGGAGATACAAAAGAAGTAAAAAAAAATACAATCCATCCCTCATGCAAATTACAATTAAACAGGGGATAAAGTGAGGTCCAAAAGGTGGAAAAGAATAGACAACTGAGAAGCAGTGTGCCATAATGGAAAGAACACCATGTGGTTTGCACATAGGAAGCACTCAATAAAGGACTAAATGAGCAGAGGCCCAGGAAACAAAAAGACAGGGTTTCTAAACCTGCATCTTCTATATGTTTGCTGTGTGACTTTGGGCAAGTAACAACTTCTCTAGCCTTCAGTTACTTCATCTGTAAAATGGGGATTAAAACCATGACCCTTAAGTGGGACAGGGACTGTGTCCATTCTGATTAATTTTATATCTAGACTGTAAGCTCATCATGAGTGGGAACATGACTATCAACTCTGTTGTATTGTACTTTCCCAAGCACTTAGCACAGTGCTCTACACAGAGAAAGTTCTCAAATACCATTGATGATAATTTGTCCCAGTGCTTACTGTAGCTATAACAAAATGGAAAGATGAATAAGTAAATAAGCACACTACATAAATCAAAAGTACGTAAGATTTCTGGAGACCTTAAAAGTTGGGGATAATTGCTACCTGCAGATTTACCATTATTCTTTCCTCGTTCATCTGCCTATGCTTCCTTTCCCCACCTTGTAAAGTATTGTAAATTGGGACTGAAACGAATCTGTTGCGTTTCTCTCCAGCACTCAGTTCAGTCTCCTGCCCACTTAAATCTTTTAATAGATGTCACTGCGGCTACTACTACTGGGAACTATTTTAAATAACATTAAGCAGGGGATTCTTCGTTGCTTTGAATTCTGGGGTTCAAAAGTTCCTCATTACACTCAGCTTCAGAGCTAAAGGTTTTTCATTCATTTGCTATTCAGCCATCTGGTCTGCAACGTGTTGGAAAAAGAACACGTTGTTACCTGTTAACACACAGCAGTGATGTTTTAGCTTTAATTTGGTTGCCACCTGCTGGCTAAAATACAACATATCCCCCTGCTTTCTCCTGTCTATTTCACCACGCAGGGGAAAGAACCAAGTGAACTCAATTTATGAAAGTGTCAAGGTGCCTGAAAGGTTATTTTCTCAAATGCCCAACCCTTGAGTACTATTTCACACCTTACAGAATATTGAAAAATGACCAGTCTTGGATGTCAGATTCAATTCCTAAGATGCCCAGGCCTCACCCCCCTCCCCCTCCCACCAAGAGCCTACTGCTACTCTTTGCTCACATTTTCTTATTCCTATTCATTGCTTTTCAAATGACACAGAAATACTAGGTAAAATCTCACCTCAAAAATGGAAAATAAGGAACAACCTGTGGGGCCAGGGTATAAAAAGAAACTGGGTGGGCCAAACTCCCTCTAGATTCTAAGGTCCTTGTGGACAGGGACCATATCTACCAAATCTGTTATATTGCACCCTCCCAAGTGTTCCTACAGTGCTTTGCACCCAGTGAGTTCTCAATGAATATAATAAATTGATAAACATGAGTGATTGGAATCTCAATATTTTATTAATGTTCCAGACATGTTTTCTGTGACTGCTTAAGCAAGACTAAAGACATCTGTCCCTTCAACCAAACTTCGATCTGAAATATGTAATTCTGTTGCCATGCCATTTACCTTTTTAACATATTTTACCATTTCCATCTCACTTGTTCTCCAAGGAGATACATATTTGAATCATATATATTATATATGTATATATACATATATATATACACACACACACATACACATACATATATACACACACACATACATATATGCACCCACACTGTATGCTTAAAGTGTTCCTAATTCAAGTCTTTTGGTCTTGAAATTATAATTTTGGACAGGCAAATAAAAATGTCTTCTCACTTTCTGTGGTCTACTTGAGAACCTCTCTCTATAGCAATGAATTCAGTCACATTTTGGACCATGATACATGTAGACTGATTAAAAACCTCCCCGCCCATTGGGAACATCAGCCATTTTATGGAGCAGTTGCATGATAAATAACATGATGCTGTGCTCTGCACGGTATGGTATAATCATACCACGTGGCTTGTGTGCCCCATTAAAATCAAGTAGCCCTAAACCCCCATGACAGGATGTTAATCTGACCCAGTTACTGCTGTGCAGGCATTGTAGAGGTTAGGATAAGTATTTAGAATTTTTACATTTATAATGAAGTAAGCTACATTAATGTCTGTTTAAACTCTATGACTGATTCACCACCAGTGCAAAGATTTCATTTTGTTTGGCTTCCTTACATAAAAAGCCTGCTGAACCCTGTTTTAATCTGAAGGAAAATACTGTGGACATAGATATATGAATCTACATATATATACATATATTATATGTTTACACAGAGATCTAGATAAATTTTAAAAAAAAAGTATATTATCTCCTAACCCATACTGACCATATATTCAATCCACTCTACCTTCCTAAAAAAAATTATTGCTCACTGATTCCTACTTATCTTTTTCTAGCATATTCAACAGGATGGTGCTACCAGAAAGTTTGGATACACTAAGGAGAGTGGATCCATAACATATTTATAGGGGAAGAGGTGGGGGCATTAGAAAAATTAAGGGTATTAAAAGATTCGATAAGGCCTAAAAGACATGTAAGAGATCTAGAATGCATTTATAGAGTGAGAGGAGGGGATGTTAGAGATTGATGTCAAGTCATCCATGCATCCTGTTGTCACTGATGAAAATATACCAAACTACATGGAACATTGATCAGATAGTATGGATTTTCTTCTTCATCCCAAAATTATCAAACTCCTTTTCTCCCTCCCCTAACTCTAGATCAATTCACTGCTCTCTAATATGTATAATTATGAAATTTATTGAGCACTTACTATGCTCAAAGCACTGTACTAAGCACTTGGGTAGTTATAGTAATAATAATAATGGTATTTTTTAAAATGCTTACTATGTGCCAGGCACTGTACTAAGTGCTGGGGTGGATATAAGCAAATCGGGTAGGACACAGTTCCTGTCCCACATGAGGCTCACAATCCCAATTCCCATTTTGCAGATGAGGTAACTGAGGCCCAGAGAAGTGAAGTGATTCACCCAAGGCCACACAGCAGACAAGTGGCAGAGCCAGGATTAGACCATGACTTTCTGGGCACCCAGGTCCATGCTCTATCCATAATATACTCAGTTCAAACACAGTCTTTGAGTCACAAGGGGTTCAGTGTCTACGTAGGAAGGAGTAGGATTTAATCCCCATTTTCAGATGAGGTACAGTCTCCTCAAGTCCAAAATCCCAGCGGATGGCAATGTGTTTGTGAGATATTGGGGATGGTTGGATATGGAAGATAAATGAGGGAAATAAAAAGAAAGACAAGCTTTAGACCTTACTAATAAAAATATTGACTATGTTACCTGCCTCAATATTTTTTATCTCTATAAAAATAAAACTGACCCTTGGAACTTAAAGGAATTTACTCAGTTTCTCTCTGAAAGGTAAAGCATTTCTAAAGAGTCAACAAGGAATGCCAAAAGGACTTTACGGTAAGTAAGATGATAAAAGTTGAAGTCACCATTTTCATTCAGCAGAACAAGTGTTATTCAAAGATCACCTAAAACAGCTGCATTGGCAAGAGGAAAATAATTCCCTCCAACAATATCTAAACGTAAAGCTTTTCAAGATTCATTCTTTCCTCCTTCCAGCAAACAATACCTTTCCAACTAAAAGTGAGAAGAATAAGTGAGTCTAATCTATTCACTCTTATCTCTTGGCAAGAAACAATGGTTTTTGTATTCTCAGTCATCTGGTCTGGACTAAATCTACAATACTGAAATAGAGTTTTAATTCCTTTCCCTGTGTGCTGAGGTATAGGACAGTTTTTCCATTCCTGCTTCTAGATTAATAATCAGCCTGTGGCTGCAAACAGGCATTAGCCTGCTCACCTTGGAGAGGGTCACCAAGAAGCAGGTGCTACCCTCTTAAATCTTTTTCCTATGGAGTTGATCCAACCTACCACCTCATTTATTTCCTGTTTGGGCAGGAAAAGCCAATGGGCAAGGGATAGGTAGGGTTTGGAAGGTGATTGTTTCAGTACAGCAGTCTTACCATTCCCAAGAATGGCAAACCATAAACAGCCATCTATCAGACAAATGATTTACTCAGTCTAGAATTCTACCTGACAGTGTTGAGAAGATACAAGAACACTGTGATAGTCACTCTGCTCAACACCTATTTTAATGATTAGGGATGTTCCACCTAATGACCTCGTCTCTTTC
Organism: Ornithorhynchus anatinus; assembly: GCF_004115215.2. Lineage (NCBI taxonomy): Eukaryota > Metazoa > Chordata > Mammalia > Monotremata > Ornithorhynchidae > Ornithorhynchus > Ornithorhynchus anatinus. Next base: position 95,325,126 of record NC_041729.1, on the reverse strand, counting down.
CTCTAATTACCTTTGAAGGGTCTAATATGCGTGGATTTATTTAAATTCTTCTTGAGCCTAATATCCCTGTCTTTTCCCTTTATATTAGACTCTTCTGTGTCTCTCATCCATGAATTTATGCAAAGCATGCCTTGATTGCCGTGTTTCCTCTTCACTAAGCGACATAAAAAATTTCACCCTTTCCAGGAAGTTTAACTAGTTAAGTTTGGTCATTCCAGCCAATAATTTCCTGGCACCCTTCTGAAACACACTGAAAATACATGTTTATGTTGTCATTGCTTGTATTTTTAAATCACTCGGAATCCACACTTCTGTTGGCCCTTTAAGCTTCCTCCTGTCTCTCCCCGCTCCAGTCTATTCTTCATTCCGCTGCCCAGCTCATCTTCCTGCAGAAACGCTCTGGGCATGTCACTCCCCTGCTTAAAAACCTCCAGTGGTTGCCTATCAACCTCCACATGAAACAAAAACTTCTCACTCTAGGCTTCAAGGCTCTCCATCACCTCGCCCCCTTCTACCTCTCCTCCCTTCTCTCTTTCTACTGCCCATCCCGCACACTCCGCTCCTCCGCCACCCACCTTCTCACCATCCCCCGTTCTTGCCTATCCCGCCGTCGACCCCTGACCCACCCCTGGCCCATGTCTTCCCACTCTCCTGGAATGCCCTCCTTCCTCACTTCCGCTAAACTAATTCTCTTCCCCTCTTCAAAGCCCTACTGACAGCTCACCTCCTCCAAGAAGCCTTCCCAGACTGAGCTTCCCCTTCTCCCTCCGCTCCCTCTGCTGCTCCTCTACCCCCCCTTCACCTTCCCTCAGCTAAGCCCCCATTTCCCTCCCTTTCCCTCTGCTCCTCCCCCTCTCCCTTCCCCTCCCCTCAGCACTGTGGTCGTCCACTCAATTGTATATATTTTTTATTACCCTATTTATTTTTTAATGAGATGTACATCACCTTGATTCTATTTTTTGCTATTGTTTTTGTCTGTCTCCCCCGATTAGACTGTAAGCCCATCAATGGGCAGGGATTGTCTCTATCTGTTGCCAATTTGTACATTCCAAGCGCTTAGTACAGTGCTCTGCACATAGTAAGCACTCAATAAATACTATTGAATGAGTGAATGGCATTGCTTACTGGACTCCCTACAGAAGTTTGCAGATTCTGTAACCATGGGGTCTTCATCCTGTTCTTCATTTATCTTTTCATAATGCCTCCAGGGGGAGCACAATAAATACCTATGATTGATTCCCTGCTTCTAGATTTTCCCTTCATTGGGTGCCCTGGGACCTACTCACCTACATGGGCCTGGAGATGGGTCTTTTAAAAAATAAATTGAATCAAATATTTTTAAAAGAAACAAAATAGAGTTAGTAGACTTATGTTTGCTTCATCATAGCCAATCAGAGCTATCATGTAGATACTTCCTTTTGATTCTGCACGAGGGGTGGAGGAAATTTTTTAACCCTGAACTCTTCTCCTTCCTACTTGGACTGTGAGCCTCCTGTGGGCCAGGGATTGCGTCTGACCCGTTTAAGTAATATCTATTCCTTTGCTTAGAACAGTGCTTGACACATAGTAAGTGCTTAATGGGAAGCAATGTGGGCGAGTGGAACAAGGATAGGCCTGTGAGTCAGAGGACCTGAGTTCTAATGCTGACTCCACCACTTGTCTACTGTATCATTTAACTTTTCTGAGCCTCAGCTACTTCATATGTAGGATGGTGATTAACAATGTTAGTCTCGTGTGGGACATGGAGTGTTCCCAACCTGATTAGCGTGTATCTACCCCAATGCTTAGTACAGTGGCCTGACACATAGTATAAACACTTAAAAAATACAATAATAATAATATTAGAACCATCCATACTGCAGACAGGTTTCCCAATCCAATCCAAGCCAAGTGGCATCATTTCCTAGAGGAAATCTCTCTTTAGGAAGGAAAGGGGTCAGTGTCATTACCTCTCAGACTTTATCACACTCCTTAATTACCCTATTTTACTACAGAATGAACATTATCCATATACTTATCTTTGGCCTACAGAGCTATTTAACTATATATCAACACCTCACAGAGTTTTCAATAACAACTTCCTTACAGTGACTACTATTAGCATTGTACACACACCTTTGAAAGGAAGCTAGGGTTCCATTCAAACAATGGATATCACACATTGTGTTACTTTGGAAAAAAGCAAATAGAAGTTAAAAATTAATAGAATGAGGAGTTCTATCTAAGACTGTGATGAGAGGCAGGTGATCTATTAGCAAGACATATGCGGGGTCTCAGACCCAAAACTGTCTGGATCACTTGACTAAGGGGCCAGTGGCAGAAAAATGTTCTCACAAAATTTTGCAGGTGATTTTAGTATGTTATGTTAAGTTTGCAGACAGCTTGAAGTAATGACATGTGGAACTTGGTGGGGGCCCTTTTGGTTCCTCGTCAAGGCAGCAACATACTCGAGAGGTATATTGGGTAATCTTCTATATACAGATGGCAGTTGAAGCCATGGAAGTAAAAATTCAGGGGAGTGGGTTTAGATGAAGAAGAGGAGGAGACCAAGAACTGAGCCTCGAGGGACTCCCTAAAGTAAGGGGGTGGAGATGGAAGAGGAGCTGGTCAAGTGTCCAGAGAGACAGGAGGAAATCCAGGAGAAGACAGTGAAGCCAAGGTTAGATAGTGTTTCTGGAAAGTGGGTTGTCCACACTGTTGAAGGCAATTGAAGGGTCAAGAAGGAATAGGATGGAGTAGAGGCTATTGGAGTAGACCAGAAAGTGACCTTAGAGAGGGCAGAAGCCAGATCATCAGGGAAAGGGGTCAAGGAGCAAATTGGAAAGGAAGGAGGCAGCAGGTGTAGACAACAACTACACTTTACTTAGATCCACTTCCCAATGGCTATTTGACTTCATATACTTAATATTCTTAATATAGAAGCAGCATGGTGTAGTAGATAGAGCATGGAGCCTGGGAGTCAAAGTCATGGGTTCTAATTCTGGCTCTGCCACTTGTCTGTCTGTGACCTTAGGCAAGTCTCTTTATTTCTCTGTGCTTCAGTTCTCTCATTTGTAAAACGGGGATTGAGACTGAGCGCCCCACATGGGACAGGGACTGTGTCCAGCCCACTTTGCTTGTATCCACCCTAGCACTTAGAACAGTGCCTATCACATAGTGTCTAACAAATTCCATCATCATCATGTACCACTACTAGCCAGTCTCACACTGGTTGTGTATCAATTATGGCCAAAGGATTCATTTATCCAAAACCAGTAAGCCCTCAATAAATATGATTGATTGATGAGGGAACAGCTTGATCCTTGTAAATTGATCTAAGGGCCATTACCAAGGATGATCTAAAAAGCTTCCTTTAAGATTGATCCTTCATCTGACCTTTGGAAGTTTTCCAGAGAAAAACTTACCTCTTAAATATTGGCTATAATAAGAGGATGCGTTCGATGATTATTCAAGGAGAAAAATATTCTTCCATCTCATGATTCACATCACATCTCTTCTTTCCTGGAAGCCCATCTCTCCCAGCGTTACCCAACGCCATCCAGTTACCTTGGAAGAACCAATTAGTAGTGAAGATATTTCTCAGCAGCCCCAGATTGGTTACACACTCTGAGGCTCTGCCTTTCCAGAATTTTTGCTATGAATAATCACCTTCAAAATGTGATGATTTTCTCATTAAGTGCTCATTAATTTCATTGTGAAAGTGCATTAGGGATGCATCACTGCACTCAGAAGAGTTTGTTCCAAAATGTGATGTTATGAGTATGTACTCATGTCCCATAAACACTTCAGCATGAATTATAGCCAGTAGGGAAAAATCTACCCCCTTAGAGACTCAATTTTGCAAAATTTTTAGTTTATCCTTTGACCTATATTATGCATAAAATCTCACCTATCACTGAAAAAGCAAAATTCCTGAGTTTTCGGGAAAGTACCAATAATTAAAGTGGCATAGAATTACATTCTCTGCCTTCATTTTAAACAGGTTTTAAGTCAACAGAAAATGTCTCTAATAAGTACTCAGGATAATAGTTCCACATTTGAGTTCTGATTTTATTTGTAAAATACACCACCCTTTTAAAAACTCTTACAATGGCTCCTGCTTCTCAATATGAATTTGCTAACTGTTGGACTGAGTTTTCAGTATCTTCTTATCAAGGATAACTTGTTAGTTTAGCATGTAAATCTGAGCTAATTTGCTTAGTGAAATGAAAGTTCAAAATTAATGATGGACTTTGATTAGAGGTTAAAGTAGCATTTAAATATTTTCAGATTTATGCTAATTTGATGCTAAACTATTTACATGTTCAGTCTCTATATGATCTGGCTAAAAAAAGAGCTACTGTTCATCTATATTAGTACCACACTAGTTGAAGTCTATCAACCTGTCACAAGACTTCAAGGACAGAAGGGTTTGGGGGAGATTATAGATGGATGAGAGCTTCTAAACATTAGCTTCCAGGCTCTCCACAGACTGGTGCCATTTTATCTAGCTTCTCTTTCCCTTCACACCCCATCCCATTCTCATTTATGTTCCTTGCTACCCCTAAGCAAGCCCTTCCTCTCTAGCTCAGTTCTGACCTCTGATATATTACTTTTCCCCAATTTGGATAACCTTTCCCCCTCAGCTTTACTAAACATGCCCCTCCCTCCATTAAAGCTTTCCCCAAAAGTATTTCTTTCATCCAGGAGAAATCTCCTGACCCACCCCCACTCACAAAAAGGCAAAATGCAAAAATAACCCACACCTTTCTGATCATTCCACTTCAGTCTTTTTAATCCACTGATTTATGCATTTATATATATCTTTTTAGGTTAGGTAGTGTTTATACATGGATTTTTCTCCCCATCTTGACTTTAAGACTATAAACTGCTTCTATTGTGCTATGCTTCCATTCTAAAATCAAATATTTGTCTCAAAAATCATTTTCTAGCCTCAGCTGTATCTCCACATGGTTGTCTAAGAAACCTCAGAATGTCCCTAAAGAAAATAATCCCACACCGTGTACAGCTATTGAATTTGTTGTGTGACCTTGGGCAAGTCTATTAACTCCATGACTTAGTTTCCCCATTTGTAAAATAGGGAATCAATACTTGTTCTTTTTTCTATTTGGACTGTGAGCCTCATAATAATAATGTTGGTATTTGTTAAGCGCTTACTATGTGCAGAGCACTGTTCTAAGTGCTGATGTAGATACAGGGTAATCAGGTTGTCCCACGTGAGGCTCACAGTTAATCCCCATTTTATAGATGAGGTAACTGAGGCACAGAGAAGTTAAGTGACTTGCCCACAGTCATACAGCTGGCAAGTGGCATGAGACAGGGACTGTGTCTGACCTGATTATCCTAAGTTACCCTGCCACTTAGTTCTGTGACTGACACATAAGCACTTAAATACCACAGTTATTATTCCTGAGCCCAACTTTGTACCAAACACTGAACTCAGCGCAAGGGAAAGTTACAAGAATAATATTTTCAGCCAGGAATAGAAAGGAGGGACTGATGAGTTCTTGTTCAATCATGCCAGAATGAATTATTCTAGAACTTTCTACTAGATTTAGTGATGAGCTTCCATCTGCATTACTTCAGGAAGGGGGCTAAAACACCAGATCCAGGAGGGATTGCATTGCCTGCGCCTGGCCCCCTAATTCCCCAACCCCCAACAAACACTGGAATGACCAAATAAGAAGATTTTGTCCTGATGCAGAGTTGGTCTTCAGAGCCCAAGTTGCAGCATGTCCTAGTGGAATAGAACTCGGGCCTGGGAATCAGAAGGACCTGAGTTCTAATTCTGATGTGTGACCTTTATCAAGTCACTTTGCTTTTCAGTGCCCCAGTGACCTCATCTGTAAAATGGGGATTAAGACTGTGAACCCAATATAGGGCTGGGACTGTGTCCAAACTGATTAGCTTGTATCTACCCCAGTGCTTAGCAGCATGGCTCGGTGGAAAGAGCCTGGGCTTTGGAGTCAGAGGTCATGGGTTCGACTCCCGGCTCTGCCACTTGTCAGCTGTGCGACTGTGGGCAAGTCACAACTTCTCTGTGCCTCAGTTACCTCATCTGTAAAATGGGGATTAACTGTAAGCCTCACATGGGACAACCTGATTACCCTGTATCTACCCCAGCGCTTAGAACAATGCTCTGCACATAGTAAGCGCTTAACAAATACCAACATTATTATTATTAGTGCCTGGAACATTTAAAACGCTTAAAGAATACCATAAAACAACAACAACAAAAAAAACCAACAACTGAGTCAACTATCTGAGCTGGCATGGCTCCCATCAGGGCACAGGGGCCACTCCAAAGGTGTGAGTTGGGAAGGGTGGCAGCCCACCACAACAGCCCTGTCTTGGGGAGCAGTGGGACTCCCATGGTGCCCAACAGGTTAGACGAGAGCATTCTTCACCCCGTCCCAGGAGCAAAAGGGTGACTTGGGCCCATCCTCAGGGGCAGACTCCTTCGTCAGTTTCTCCCCCATCCTACGCAATGCCCAATTTTTACTTTCATCCCTGCTTTCACTAAACTCCTAACCTACAGGGAGCTCATAATATGAAGTTGGTGAGGGAAAGAGTGGAGAAAGAATGAGGGAAACTGGTGAGACAAAGGCTCAAGGTATAATGACTGCAGCACTTTACTGTTTAAGGAACCTTTTTCAGGTTCCTTAGCACTCCAGAGGATACTCCTAGCCAAACCTTTCCCATTTTCCAATCATCATAGATAATTTCTTAGTAAAGGGCAAGTGCTTAGTACAATGCTCTGCACACAGTAAGTGCTCAATAAATATGATTGAATGAATGAATGAAGAGGCTCTTCTTCCAAGCACCAAGTTGTTGAATTCAGTAAGGAAAGAATAGTAAATCAATCCAAGCAGTCATCACTTTCAACAGTACCACCTGGCCAATAATTTCCTCCAGTAGATTGTAAGCTCCTAGAGAACAGAGATCACATCTACAAACTCTATTGTACTATTAGGGAAGCAGCGTGGCTCAGTGGAAAGAGCACGGGCTTTGGAGTCAGGGCTCATGAGTTCGAATCCCAGCTCTGCCACTTGTCGGCTGTGTGACTGTGGGCAAGTCTAACTTCTCTGTGCCTCAGTTCCCTCATCTGTAAAATGGGGATTAAGACTGTGAGCCCCACGTGGGACAACCTGATTCCCCTATGTCTACCCCAGCGCTTAGAACAGTGCTCGGCACATAGTAAGCGCTTAACAAATACCAACATTATTACTATTACTTTCCCAAGCGCTTAGCACAGTGCTCTGAACTTAGAAAGTGCTCAGTAAATGCCATTGATTGATGTGGAAATCACTGCACTAGGGCAAGGGACACTCAGAAGAAGTACTAGATGTGATTCCTGCCCTCAAAGCAATCAGAATAATCAATAGTATTGAGTGCTTATTGTGTGCATTTGGGAGAGTTCAATAAAACAGAGTTGGTAAATATGTTCCCTGCCCTTCAGCAAGCTTACAGTCTAGAGAAATGATGGATAAGTAAACCATGAGATAACCAACTGCTATATTTTACTCTCTCAAGTGCTTACTTCAGTGCTCTGCACACAGTGTGTTCAATAAATAGAGAAGCAGTGTGGCTCAGTGGAAAGAGCCCAGGCTTGGGAGTCTGAGGTCATGGTTCGAATCCCGGATCTGCCACTTGTCAGCTGTGTGACTGTGAGCAAGTCACTTCACTTCTCTGGGCATTAGTTACCTCATCTGTAAAATGGGGATTAACTGTGAGCCTCACGTAGGACAACTTGATTACCCTGTATCTACCCCAGCGCTTAGAACAGGGCTCTGCACATAGTAAGTGCTTAACAAATACCAACATTATTATTATTATTAATAAATATGATTGATGTAAATGGATCAATAACAGATGAATGAGGAAGTTTCCAGGCTAGGATGACAGATGAGGTCAGGTCTGAAACTTCATGACTGAGAACCTGCACAGAGGAGTTGATCCTAGAGTAGTGGCTTGTATGGTGTCACATACTCTTATCCCTACCAATTACATTACATAAGAGTACTGGGAGAATACCATTAATGAGATGTTTGGGAAGATGGAGATGAAATTCTTAAGACCTTTATTTCCCACAATTTACATGAAATAATGACTTGAACTAGCTATCCTTACTGTGACACATACCTACCAAGCTATAGATCCCAGTATGCACAATTCATTAAGAAATCCCAAATCCCCCTACAAGCCTTCCCTGATTAGTTCCCAGTATCCTAAGTCATGCAAACCTATCTTCTCTAGCATTTATAAACTTATTTATAGCCATCTTCATTACTTTTATACATGTTTATTCATTTGTAAATTCAAAAATATATTTTGACTACTCAGTTTTTTGTACTTGTCTTTCCATGTATAGTATCAATCCATTGTGGGCAAGGACAATGTTGCTTTTTGGTTTAGTGCTTCCCTAGTACGGTGCCTAATTCCCTGTGGGAGCTCAATAAATACCATAATGAGTATCGGAATGATAATGCAACAACTGAGCCTTTATATTATACTCCTCTTTTGATAGAGAAAATATCTTCCTTAAGTGCCATTCTTTAAGACCACATTTGCGAAATATCAACTTTATGGGTTGGAAGAGAATCACCAGGGATCCAATCCAGAAGTGGGACAAATATTGATGTCTTTATTTGTACTGATGTCTATCTCCTCCATTCTAGACTGTGAGCTCATTGTGGGCAGGGTTTCTCTTTATCACTTTATTGTACTTTCCCAAGTGCATAGTACATTGCTCTGCAGACAGTAAGCGCTCAATAAATACAACTGAATGAATGACAAAGGAAACCTTTGAGAGGTATCTACTTCCAGAGAGGAGTTAAGTTTCTACAAGCTGGTGATTGGGACCCTGGAAGATTCGAGAACAAAGGCCAAGGGACAATTTCAACTCTGCAATAAAAACATCTCACTTTCCAATTTAGAATGCTGAATGATGGCATTTTCTGCAAAGACTAAAAAGAGCCAGGTTGACACTTGCATAAGTCAGCTACTTTATGAGTGAGCCCCTCCATGTTTTGGGACATTATGCTGGCTAAGCCTCCTGACAAATCTCATATTTTCATATTTAATGACAGTTGTCATCAGGAAGATTTACTGGAACACTAGTATCTTACTGCGTCTTAAGAGCTTGATGGCTACTGGGTTCAATGGATGTATCAGTGTGATCACTGCAGAGACCTGGAACAAATTACAGTCTATGAGGGTAGCTTTTTTGGGGGTTTTGGGTTTTTTTGGTTTGGTTTTTTTTAAAAACTTTGGGAGTTTTGGTCTCAGATCTGGGTTCACTCATTTACCACTTCATATTTTTTGTCCCTGGTGAACAAACTAAATGAAACATTCTATGCTCTTACTCTTGGTTTATAAAATTTGGCAGAGGAGGGGAATTGCAAGTGTTGATGCTAGCTGCCAAAACTTTTGTTTTTTGGTATGAACTATTTCCATTTCTTTGGATCTTGATTGTTCTCTGGCTGAAGCCTCAGCTGCAGAATGTGGTGAATAACAATAAGCAAAAGGAAGATACAAACAGTACGCAGAGTTATATGGGAGAAGAAAAAAGCATTCTGGATAACAAGGCCTTTGAATTGTTTCTCAAAGAAAAAAAAACCCCTCAACAAATGCCTGTTTCTTTCTCCAGGGGAAGAGACAGAAAGATGCACAGCTGTGATATACAAAAGAAGTGAGGGAGATTGATTCGGGTAGCCATTTTATAGGCCGCCCTTACTTATTCAAAACTTTCTAAAAGAGGCTGAGGATGAATCTCACAATCCAAGTTCCTCTCTGTCCCTCACCATCAAATCTCACAGTACCCCAATGGAAAAGGGATTAAGAGGAGAGAAAAGAAGACTTCTCTAAACACGATTGAGTACTTTTGGTGCTGCAATTATACATGTCAAGTGATACAGTCTCACTCAGTGAATTTGATTAGAATAGTTTTAGCTGTCTGTGACCTTTGAAACAATTAGAGTGCTCCATCTTCTGTCTCTTGATGAGCCAGTTTCTCTAATCGATTCAGTGCACTTTGCCTATTAGAGTGAGAAAAATATTTTATTCAATTCCACTGCTGGGTGAGTTACTGGAACCAAAGACATAGGGCTGCTCACATTAAATTCAATCAATTGTACTTACTGAGCACTTACTGAGTGCAGACCTCTCTAAGCTCTTGCAAGGGTACACTGTTACAGAGTCGGTAGGCACATTCCCTGCCCACAAGGGGTTTATAGTCCAGAGGGGAAGAATTCATAATGGGTAATTTCACTTTTGTTTTGAGAACTTCTCTAGAAAGTGTGGGGAAGACAGGAGCCAGGACAGACACCTGGAGGGGAACACAAAAGCTTAGCAGCTTGCTAATCTATGACTCTCTCCACAAATGATAGGCTTCCAGAATGTTCAGTTTCTTCCAATTCAAACACTGGACTATGATCTGTCCTTCCCAACCTCTCCCATTGTTTCCCCAGGAAAATCTGCCTGTGAGGTCCCCATGCCTGCTCCTCTGTCCCTGGCCCCAAAGGAGTCGGAGAGGGGAGAGAGGTAGGTTCACCCAGATGTCCCCTGTGGACAAGTCAAGGAGATAGAAGAGTTTCCACCAATCGTACCAGTTAGACTATAAGTTCCTTGAGGTTAGGGATCATATCTAACAATTTGACTGCTCTCTCCCAAGTACTTAATAAATGCATTGATTATTATTTAGTGGGAACTGAGCAGCTTCTTGCTTGATCCAAACCAGACCAGCCCACCGTGAATTTTACCAATAGACCACTCCAAACTGGATTCCGAATAGAGTCACATCCGGGGCCAGAAGGGTGACATCAGAGATTGCTTCCCTGAAATCTCCCAAGTGCTTATTAGAGTGTTCTGCACACAGTAAATGTTCAATAAATATGATCAACTGAATCATGGGATTCATTTTCCCAGAAGTTTTAAATGCATGTGTTGTTTTCCCATACGAAATTCTACAGGTATTTAAAAAGTAAACTGTACAAGTATCCCCATCCTCCATTATTCCTATAGACTTTTCTGAGTCCTTGCAACTGAATTTCATTCCCCTCCATTGTTTCCCAACCTATTCTCACCCTGATACCAGAGTCCCTCCATCCTCAGTAGTCAGACACCAGAATCCCAGTTCTGAGCTTCATTTGGCCTGGCTCTTGGCTGCTTTAATGTCTAGCCCACAGCACCACGTTCTTCAGTCTCTTCAGTTGCTCCCCGAGTGCACAGGGGCTCCAGCAGCCAACATTCGTGCAGCCCTCCCTATCTCCTCTCCCACCCTTCTGGTGGCAAGGGGGACTAACCACAGCCACTAACTCTCCCCATGTTGCTACAGGTTAGCTGGGAGAAAGGTCAGTTTCTCCCAGATTAGCTAGGAGAAAGGACTCTACAGGTGTAAGACTGAGCTCTTCTCTCCCAAACCCTCTCCCTGACTCTCCTGTCACCGTGGACGGCACTACCATCCTTCCTGTCTCACAGGCCCGCAACCTTGGTGTCATCCTTGACTCCACTCTATCATTCACCCCACACATCCACTCCATCACCAAAACCTGCCAGTCTCATCTTCACAACATCATCAAGATCAGCCCTTTCCTCTACATCCAAACCGTGACCTTTTTAGTACAATCACTCATTATATCCATACTGGATTACATCAGCATCCTTTCTGATCTCCCAACCTGCTGTCTCTCCCACACTTCAGTCTGTACTTCACTCTGCTGCCCAGATTATCTTTCTACAGAAACGCTCTGGGCATATCACCCCCCCTTCCCAAAAATCTCCAGTGGTTGCCTATCAACCTTCGTATAAGGCAAAAACTCCTCACAATTGGCTTCAAAGCTCTCCATCACTTTGCCCCCTCCTACCTCACCTCCCTTCTCTCCTACAGCCCAGCCCACACGCTGTGCTCCTCTGTTGCTAACCTCCTCACTGTGCCTCGATCTTGCCTGTCCTGCTTTCGGCCCCTGGCCCATGTCCTACCTCTGGCCTGGAATGCCCTCCCTCCTCACATCTGCCAAACTAGCTCACTTCCCCCCTTCAAAGCCCTACTGAGAGCTCACCTGCTGTAGGAGGCCTTTCTACTTTGAGTCGCTCTTTTACAATCAATTCATGTTCACTCCCTTGGGGTGTTTGTGTCCTATGGTTTTAACCACAACCTACATGCAGTTGATGCCCAAATATGCCTCTGAGCCTGTTGTGGGCAGGAATGTATCCATTGCTATATTGTACTCTCCCATGTATTTAATACAGTATTTGGCACACAGTGAGCACTCAATAAATACAATTGAATAAATACACCTCTGCCTGGTGTTGACCTCTCAGCTCCTTGGACTGTGTCCAACTCTTAAATTGTACCCTCCCAAGCACTTAGAACAGTCCTATGCACACAGGAAGTGCTCAACAAATCAATTACTTCCTGCCTCCAGAACATCTCTACAAGCACATCAAACTCAAATGATTCAAAACATCTCCTCTTCCAAGGCCTCATCTCCATCTATCACAGTTAACAACTTCACATCATCCCCATAGCTAAAGCCTGAAATCTTGACATTATCTTTGTTATCCTCCCAATCTTTCCACCCCCAGATTCAGTCTATCACTAAATACTTTCAGTTTGGGGGAGGGTTTTTTTAAATGATTTTGGTGTGTTTACTATGTGCCAGGCACTGTAGTAAGCACTGGGGTAGATACAAGCTAATCAGGTTGGACCCAATATATGTCAAGTGGGGCTTTACACTCAATCTACATTTGACAGATGAAGGAACTGAGGCACAATGAAGTTAAGTGACTTGCCCAAGGTCATACAGCAGGCATCTGACAGAGCTGGGATTAGTACTTTCTCCACAGTGTTTCCTGAATCTGTGCCTTCCTCTCCAAATAGCCATCATTGGGGTTCAGGAACTTGTCATATGAAGTGTCCTCATCTGTAAAATGGGAATTTAATAGCCCCTCTGTTCCCTCCCACTTTGTGAGCCCCATGTGGGACAGAAATCGTGCCCAATCTGATGATCTTGTATATGCCCCATTTCTTGGCACACAAATCACCACCTTGACTACTGTATCAACCTCCTTGATATTCCTGTTTCTAAACCTCCCCTCTCCAATCCATACTTTGCCCTATGCCCACATCTTTTTTCTAAAGCATTGTTCTCCACACATATTCTCACTCCTCAATGAAAGAAACCGTCTAATGATTGCCCATTGCTTCATCATGCCAAAACTCTCTACCATCAGCTTTAAGGCACTCAATTAGCTCTCTCTCACCACTATACCCAACTCCCATGCTTCATTCCTCTCAAACTAACCCATGGCCTAGTGGGAAGAGCACAAGCCTGGGAGTCAAAAGACCTGGGATTACATCCCCGCTCTTCCACTTGCATAAGAAATGACCACTGGGACTATCAACAATTTTGTGTTGAGTAGCTTCTTTGTAATCACTCTGAAAGGAATTACAAGAGAGAATAAGAGGAGACCTCTGCCCTCCAGGAGTTCTCTCTCTAATGGGGAAGAAAAGCCAAACAGACAGATGCACAAGGGGCTATATAACAGAAACATACACATCAACTTTTAAATATGTGCATAAATGCTTACAACCAATGGAAAACCATGACCTTAGAATAACTATTCCACCTCCCCTAAAACACCATTCAACTAACTGAGGGAGGGAAAGCTATTGACCATGAAGGGAAGTCATTCACTTTCAGAGGTTCCTGTGTGATGTAAACCTGCCTTTGGGTAGTCCTAGGGGTGGGGAGGAACTCATATAGAGTTTGATGATGGCAATTTCTGATCCTCAGATTTTGCCAGCATGCTAGCTTGCAAACTGAATGGTTCAAACCATAGGCATAATGGGGGTTAACTGACTAGACCATATGTGCAAAACTAGCTGGGTGCTGTGTATTTATTGTGAATGGAAGTAAAAATGTAACAGACTCCTTACCATTGACTTTAAAGCACTCAATCACCTTGCCCCCTCCTACCTCACCTCACTACTCTCCTATTACAACCCAGCCTGCATACTTCGTTCCTCTAATACCAACCTACTCACCATACCTCGATCTTGTGAATCTTGCCGCTGCCCTCTCTTCCACATCCTGTCACTTGCCTGGAATTCCCTCCCTCTTCATATGACTGAAAAAGTACAGAGCCTTATTTGAAGGCACATCTCCTCCTAGAGGCCTTCCCTGCCTAAACCCTCACTTCCTCTTCTCCTGCTCCCCCTTCTGTGTCACCCTGATTTGCCCCTGTGTACATAACCATAACTTATTTATATCAATGTCATCTCCCCCCATTTAGTCTGTAAACTCACTGTGAGCAGGGAATGTTTCTGCTGTACTGCACTCTCTCAAGCACGAGAAGCAGCGTGGCTTAGTGGAAAGAGCACGGGCTTTGGAGTCAGAGGTCTTGGGTTCGAATCCCAGCTCTTCCACTCGTCAGCTGTGACTGTGGGCAAGTCACTTCACTTCTCTGTGCCTCAGTTACCTCGTCTGTAAAATGGGGATTAAGACTGTGAGCCCCACGTGGGACAACCTGATTCCCCTGTGTCTACCCCAGCTCTTAGAACAGTGCTCTGTACATAGTAAGCACTTAAATACCAACATTATTTACTTACTACAGTGCTTTGCACGTAGTAAGTGCTCAATGTTATTGTCTTATGCTGTCCAGTCTTCTCTGACCTAGAGAGACCATGGACACATCTCTCCCAGAACACCCCATCTCCACCTGCTATTGTTCTGGTGGTGTATCCACTGAGTTTTCTTGGTAAAAATACTCAAGTGGTTTACCATTGCCTCCTTTCATGCAGTAAACTTGAGTCTCCACCCTCAACTGTCTCCCATGTCGCTGCTACCCATCACAGGTGAATTTTGACTCATAGCAGATTGCCTTCCACTCATTAGTTACTGCCCAAGATAGGAATGGGTAGGCTTCTGCTTGACTCTGCGTCTCCTAAGTTGAGACTGGAAGAGTACTGGAAACTCTCCAGATATGACTGAGATAGGGGTAAATGCTCAATAAATAGGATTAATTGACTGATGAGGACCTGAATTCTGATATGGATCTACTAGTTGCCTACCGTGTGACTTTGGGCAACTTATTTCACTCCTCTGTGCCTCAGTTTCCTCATCTATAAAATGGGAATTCAGTGCCTATTTTCCCACCACCTTGAACTGTGAGCCCTATGTGAGACAGAAACTGTCTGAACTGATGAACTTGTACCTGCCCCCATGCCTAGAGCAGTGCTTGACAGATAGTAAGTGTTTACTAAATTCAGTAACAATGAGGAAGAGAAGGTTTATCCCACAACCCCCTGGAGAGCATTCTAAACCAGTTGAATTTTGAGAATGTTTGCCTACATTGATGCAGTGAGAGCAGGGATTCCTTAAGGAGGGCTTCAAGTGTCAGATGCAGGGACCCATTCTCCCCTTATAGGGCAGGTTCACACACAGATCCATCACTGTAGATGGCACCGCTATCCTTCCTGTCTCACAAGCCCATAACCTTGACGTTATCCTTGACCCTCTTTCAACCCACATATTCAGTCTGTCACCAAATCCTGTAAGACCCACCTTCACAACATCGCTAGTATTTGCCCTTTCTGCTCCATCCATACTGCTAACACACTAATACAATCACTCATCACTCAAGAGGCTCCTGTCTCTTCCCACTCCAGTCCATACTTCACTCTGCTGCCTGGATCATTTTTCTACAAAAACGTTCTGTAAACATCTCCTTGCTCCTCAAAATATGCTAGTGGTTGCCCCATCCATTTCTGTGTCACACAAAAACTCCTCTCCATTGGTTTTAAAGCACTCCATCACCTTGCCCCCTCCTACCTCAGCTTGCTTCTCTTCTTCTATGACCCAGCTCGCACACTTCACTCTTCTAGTGCTAACCTCCTCACTGTGCTGCGATCTCACCTGTCTCACCACCAACCCCTAGCCCATGCCCTCCCTCCTCTAATCCAACAGACAACCACTCCCTCTCACTTCAAAAGGCACATCTCCTCCAAGAGGCCTTCCCAGACTAAGTCCCACTTAATAATGATATAATAATAATAATAATGGAATTTGTTAAGCACTTACTATGTGCCAAGCACTGTTCCAAGCACTAGGGTAGATAAAGGTAATCAGGTTGTCCCACATAATAATAATAATGTTGGTATTTGTTAAGCGCTTACTATGTGCAGAGCACTGTTCTAAGCGCTGGGGTAGACACAGGGGAATCAGGTTGTCCCACGTGGGGCTCACAGTCTTAATCCCAATTTTAGAGATAAGGTAACTGAGGCAGAGAAGCAGCGTGGCTCAGTGGAAAGAGCACGGGCTTTGGAGTCAGAGGTCACGGGTTCAAATCCCAGCTAGGCCATTTGTCAGCTGTGTGACTATGGGCAAGTCACTTAACTTCTCGGTGCCTCAGTTACCTCATCTGTAAAATGGGGATGAAGACTGTGAGCCCCACATGGGACAACCTGATTCCCCTGTGTCTACCCCAGCGCTTAGAACAGTGCTCGGCACATAGTAAGCGCTTAACAAATACCAACATTATCATTAACATTATTTAGAGAAGTTAAAAGTGACTTACCCAAAGTCACATTGCTGAAAAGTGGCAGAGCCAGGATTAGAACCCATGACATCTGACTCCCAGGCCCGTGCTCTTTCCACTAAGCCATGCTTCTTCTCTCCCACTTCATCTCCCACTTCCTCCTGTTGCCCTGACTGCTCCCTTTGCTCTCCCCGGCCCAGCTCCAAAGCACTTATGTACATATCTATCATTTGATTTATCCCTTTACTCTTCCTCCCTCCCAGCCTCAAAGCTAATTCTGTGGATTTATACTGATACCTATTTACTTGTATTGATATCTGCCTCCCCCACTCTAGATTGTGAGCTTGTCGTGGGCAGGGATTGTCTCTCTTTATTGTTGTATGGTACTTTCCCAAGTGCTTAGTACAATGCTCTGCACACAGTAAATTATCAGTAAATACAACTGAATAAATAGCAGTCCCAAGAGGGCATGTCCTATAAACACCCCCTACCAGTCACTATATATCATTTTAATTTGGCTTCTTCCTGAAGGCAGGGAAAGGATCTTTCTTCATCATACCCCATCATTTCTCAAACAATAGGCATGAATATATCTTGTATCAAACGTGGTTTTGATTTCCCAGTGAAATTTCACCTATCAAGTGTCACTGTTGGAAAGTCATTTTACACACCCATTTGCATGCTTTAGCACTTCTAATGCTCATCGTAAAGTGAATTTATGGAGAAAAATTAATCTTTCCCATTAAAAGGGATGTCCCTTTAAAAATGAAGTGAAATAACCTTTTCTAAAAGTATGTCATCTTCTAAAGAATCTACTCTCTACCAAACCAGATATTTCCATTTTATCGTCCCTCTTCCTTAAAGAATGTAACATACTGTGATAGTTTCATGGTTATCGATTATTCTAAGTCACTAGATTTGATATTGGATATATTGTTTGAAATATGCCAAAATGTATTACTATCATTATCTTGAGTTTAATACAGCTACTACAGTTAGGTTGTTAGGTTAGGTTAACTTACAATTTCTAAGTTATGACCATACTTAATTTTATATTAACTTGACTTTCTCAAAACATGGTTTTACTACTTCTTCTGTACATGTTAGTTAGCTGTTGCAATAGGAGGTTTATAAAAACAGCAGTTTGACTTCCCCTCTTGATTACTAAATTTACTCTTTTTTTTAAGTACACAAATAGCAAGAGAACCTCTTTTTTGACAGTTTAACACTACAGGTATAGCTTTCGTAGCCGTTTGGACACAAGTACTCTTTAAAATACCAGCTGTGTAAACTATTTCTTTGGGTTTTCCTTCAGGTATCTGTATTCAGTATTTGTTTTCCTTCGCCACCAAATAGACACTTATGTAGCAGTTACTGACTTTAACTTGTGCGATCCCACATTTTGCATTTCCTCTAATCAAAGGAAAAGGAACCGGTAAAAAATATATGGCAAAGCACTATAAGGTTTTTTTTAGCGCCTTTAATTAAAAAATAAAGCTAGGCACGTAGTTTGCATTAGAGATTTAACAGCACAAAAACAAGTTTATCTAAAATGATCATTTAAATGAAATGTCTAATGACATGTCAGGGGTTATAAAGCTTTTGTTTTAATAGCATGAATCATTCTCTCCCTTTTCTGCCTTCGAGAAGGTAGGATTATTTAATAACGTGGATCCACTGAGCAGTTCTTTTGACTATTTATCTGTGACATTTTTGCTGTGCAGCACCTTTTCCCCGGGATTTCTTAGTCGCTGCCAATCAAGAAAATCAGCCCCCTTATCCACAATTAAAAGCGAAGGAAGGCGACACGGCAGCAACATCACCAGATGCAGACCAGTGGTCGAAATGCACGGACACTACACACACGGGACTTCCCAGATCCTTACTCATTAAAGATTAAGCCAGCATCCCGAGCCTATTGTCTCTGGACCCTTCATTTATTCAATTCATTCAATCGTATTTATTGAGCGCTTACTATGTACTAAGCGCTTGGAATGACCAACAAACTCCAGCCCCAGGTAGGATCTTGTGAAAGAGAAACAGAAGCTCACTTACCTGAGATGAAGGTAGTGTACCAACCTGGTTACTACCGTCACCATCCTCCCAGGCTCAGGAGCAGAGCGTGCCAGGGCCACTGAGTCACAAGATGAGCAAGGGGGTGATGCTGATTTCTCAACAACTTCTCTCGGGGGGGAATTTCGGGCTGGTCCCCCCTTCCTTCCTCTCTCCCTTCCCCTTCCAAGAACAGAATGGTTAAAGGCTGAGAAGTAAAAGAAGCACCAGACGCTAGTCTGATCTCCACTGCTGGAAGGAGACAGGAGCAGAGGAGTTAATGCAGAAGGAGACACCGTTTCCAAGGACCAAGCAGCGACAGCTGATCTGAAGTGGAGGCTGCTGCAGACCAGGGGAGATTTAACCTTCCAGGGGCAGGATCCTGCTGGTGCAGGGAGGAGAAACCCCCTCCTCCCCGGCTGCCTCCTCTTGGCCATCCACGTGCACCGGCTGCAGAGTAGATTCAGCTGGCGTTTCTGAAGCGTTGCCATGGGATGGACTGCACCTTTCCAAAGTTGGAGCAAATAGAGGGAGAGCCGGGAAGCACGGGCACGTGTGCCCACAGGGGCAGGGGAAAAAAAAAAAGCTGGGCAGCCTCTGAGGCTCCAAAGGGACCTTAATTTGTGCCTCTCCCCCCCCTCCCCCCGCCCCCGGGGCACGTAGGAAAGGCAGAGTTGGAGATTTCTTAGCACCTGACCGAGTCACCCAGACCACAGCTGGTGCATTAATAATGGTGGTATTTGTTAAGCGCTTACTATGTGCCAAACACTGTTCTAAGCGCTGCGTGGGATACAAGGTGATCAGGTTGTCCCACGTGGGGCTCACAGTTTTAATCTCCATTTTACAGATGAGGTCACTGAGGCCCAGAGAAGTTAAGTGACTTGCCCAGAGTCACACAGCTGGCAAGCGACGGAGGCAGGATTAGAACCCACAACCTCTGACTCCCAAGCCCGGGCTCTTTCAACTGAGCCACGCTGCTTCTCTACACGTGGCACTTGGAAAGAGTTAGGCTCACTGTCTTCCCCACCCCCCACCCCCAACCCGCTGAGGGTCTGCCGATCAGTTAGAGTTCCCTGCAGCTGGAGCCAATAATTAATAATACTATTCATCATTCAATGGTATTTATTAATGATGATCATGGTTAAGCACTTACTGTGTGCCAAGCACTGTTCTAAGTGCTGGCACTGATCTAAGCCCCTACTGTGTGCAGAGCACTGTACAAAGCGCTTGGGAGAGTAAACTCCAACAATAACCAGTGGCATTCCCTGCCCACAGTGAACTCACAGTCTTTTCATTCATTCATTCACATTACTCATTTGTATTTACTGAGCCCCTGCAGCGTGGCTCAGTGGAAAGAGCACAAGCCTGGAAGTCATAGGTCATGGGTTCTAATCCCGGCTCCCGCACTTGTCAGCTGTGGGACTTTGGGCAAATCACTTAACTTCTCTGTGCCTCAGTGACCTCATCTGTAAAATGGGATTAAGAATGTGTGAAGCAGAGTGGCTCAGTGGAAAGAGCACGGGCTTTGGAGTCAGGGCTCATGAGTTCGAATCCCAGCTCTGCCACTTGTCGGCTGTGTGACTGTGGGCAAGTCACTTAACTTCTCTGTGCCTCAGTTCCCTCATCTGTAAAATGGGGATTAAGACTGTGAGCCCCACGTGGGACAACCTGATTCCCCTATATCTGCCCCAGCGCTTAGAACAGTGCTCGGCACATAGTAAGCGCTTAACAAATACCAACATTATTATTATTATTATTAATGTGTGCCCCACGTGGGACAACTTGATTACCTCCCCCAGCATTTAGAACAGTGCTTGGCACATAGAAAGCGCTTAACAAATGCCATCTTTTTTTATTATTATTATTATTATTTTATTGTACTATGTACAAAACACTGTACTAAGTCCTTGGAAAGTACAATACAGCAGTAAAGACAATCCCTGCCCACAACGGGCTCACAGTCTAGAGTGGGGAGACAGACATCAACTCAAGTAAACAAGCATCAATATAAATAAATAGAATTATAGATATGTACATATATGCACAAGTCTTCTGGGGTGGGGAAGCGTGGGAAAAGCAAAGGGAGGGGTCAGGGAGATGCAAAAGGGAGTGGGAAAGTGGGGCTTAACCTGGGAAGGCCTCTTAGAGGAGGTGTGCCTTTAGTATGGCTTGAAGACGGAGAGAGTAATTGTCTGGCAGATTTAAGAAGGGAAGGCATTCCAGGCCAGGGGTAAGACATGGTCTTATAATGATAATAATAATAATAATGGTATTTGTTTAGTGCTTACTATGCACCAAGCACTATTCTAAACTCTCAGGTAGATACAAGGTAATCAGGTTGTCCCACGTGCAACTCACAATCTTAAACCCCATTTTATAGATGAGGTAACTGAGGCACAAAGAAGTTAAGTGACTAGCCAAATGTCACATAGCTTATAAGTGGCGGAGCATGGGATTAGAACCTACAACCTTCCAAGCCTGTGCTCTTTCCACTAAGCCACGTTGTGCAGAGCACTGTACTAAGTGCTTGGGAGAGTACAATACAAGAATTAAAAGGACACATTTCCTGCATACAAGTTTACAGTCTAGAGGTGGTATTTTTTTAAGTGCTTACTATGTGCCAGGCTCTGTACTGAGCACTGGGGTAGATACAAGGTAATTGGATTGGACAGAGTCCCTGTCCCAGGTAGGACTCACAGTCTTAATTCCCATTTTACAGATGAGGGAATTGAGGCATAGAGAAGTGAAGTGACTTGCCCAAGGTCACACAACAGACACGTGGTAGAGCTGGGAATACAACCCAAGTGCTTCTGATGCCCCAGGCCTATGATATGCCATTAAGTCACACTGCTTTAGGATAAGTGGCCTCATTAAAGGACTCCAATGAAGAGTTTTGGGTGCTCCTCTTCTGATTCCTTCCTCATCATCATTGATTGATTAGAGCAACGGCTGATGGCAGAGTACAGAGCTAAACTCCATAGAATTTACAGAAAACTGAATTAGGTAGGAGGGGACCCTGCCCTCAAGGAGCTTACTCTTCAGGATTCAGATTTTCCTCCTATGTTGAGCCCAGGTTCTCTGGATCCAGTCCCTTCCTCTAACACTGTCACAATACAGAAAAGTGATGGAAAACATCAGACTGACAGAGGGAGCTCATACATTTCATGAAGTTATACTTCCCCCTTTCTTGGGAACAAGCTAGTGTTGTCAGTTTTGAGGAAACTGGCAGTCTGGGACAACTTCCCAGAAATCAGGATATAGGTCTTTAGACAAGGAGATACTACCAACTATCAGACTGCTGAAAACTCCCCCTGAGAGCAAGGATAGAATCTACCAACTCTATTGTTCTTAGCCAAGCACAAAGCAACACTCAATAAATACCTTTGATTGATTTGGCCTATCCACCTTTTCCCTTTAAAAAAACAGGGTTAGAAAACTGCCTGGAATTTTTTCCTGTGGCATCGGAGACAAAGGAAGGAGGGGGGTGATTAGGATTAGAGCTAGAGAATGGTAAAAAAAAAAAAAAAAAACTTCACAGCCCTGACGTGACTCACCTGGCCCTTTATTTATTTTAGAAGCAGTCTAATTTAGCTCAGGGGCTCAGTCTGAGGGATAGTTTGAATAATTAAAGTCCTCAAACTAAACTTCCCTTGGTCCTTTCAACGGAGGTGATGAGTTATCTTCTCCTAAGGAGGTAGTCAAGGATTGTTTATTGATTCCCCCATAGCCCTGAAGCAATAATTAACCTGCTTGGATCATATCAGGCCTGCATTCTTTACACAGGTAATAGTAATCAGTCAGTGGTATTTATTGAGCACTTACTATGTGCAGTTCACCGGCTTAAACTCTTGGGAGAGAAAATAGAGTTAGTAGCAGTGATCCCTGCCTTAGAAGGTAAAGAGGGGTTAGAGAATTATGTGGGCATAGGGTGGGCAGGGAGGCTGACAGGAGCCTGGGAGGAAGCTGAGGCAGAGCCTGTGGCAACGGAGTAAAAGAGGGAGATAATTAACCCCACCCCCCCACCCAGGACAGGGTCTCAGGTATGTAGCAGATAAGTAAGATCCCTCTGGTTTAAAGTCACTCAGTTCTCCTTGCCCTGACCTCTAGATTCATTTCTTCTATTTATCCTGAGATGTGTTCTCAGTAAGACTTTCCTCCCATTTTTCAATTAATGAGAGATCTTTATTGAGCACTGTCTGTTCACAGAGCACTGTACTAAGGGCTTGGGAGAGTACAACGGAGTTAGTTGTCCTGTTCCCCTGCCCATCAGGTGCTTTCAATCTAAAAGGGGAGACAGGCAATAAAATTATAGATATGTACATAAGAGCAATGGGGTTGACAATAGGGTGAATATCAAGTGTTTCAATGGTGTAGAAGCAGTGTGGCCTAGTAATAATAATGGTATTTAAATGGAAAGAGCATGGGATTGGGAGTCAAAGGACCTTGGTTCTAATCCCTGGCTCAGGCACTTGTCTGCTATGTGCCCTTGGGCAAATCACTTAACTTCTCTGTGCTATAGTTCCCTTATCTGCAAAATGGGAGTTCAATATCTTTCTTCTCTCCTACTTAGAATGTGAGCCTGTGTGGGACCTGATTGTCTTGTATCTACCCCAGCATTTAATAGAGTGAGTGGCATATAGTAAGCACTTAATAACTACTCTTTTTATTATTTAGGTCTGGGAATCAGAAGGAAATGGGTTCTAATTCTGACTCTAGCACTTGTCTGCTGTCTGACTTTGGGCAAGTCATTTCACTTCTCTGTGCCTCAGTTACTTCATCTGTCAAATGGGGATTGAGAGTGTGAGCCCCATGTAGAACAGGGACTCTGTCCAACCCGATTTGCTTGTATCCATCCCAGCGATTAGTATAGTGGCTGGCATATAGTAAGCACTTAATGAATACCACTATTATTATTACGCATCCAAGTGCATAGTTAACACAGAAGAGAGTGTAAGTAAGGGTTACTCAGAGAAGGCCTCTTGGAGGAGATATGATCTTAATGAGACTTTGAAAGTAGGGAGACTAATGGTCTGTCAGATGTGGAGGGGGAAGGGTTTCCAGACCAAAGGGAGGATGGGAAGGGGATCAGCACCCAGATAAGTGAGATTGAAGTACAGAAAGTCAGTTTCTATTGGAAGAGACAAGTATGGAACTGGGTTGCAGTAGGAAATCAGAGCGTTAAGCTAGGAGGGGGCAAGTGATGGAAAGCATTCATTCATTCATTAGTATTTATTGAGTGCTTACTATGTGCAGAGCACTGTACTAAGCGCTTGGAATGTACAATTAGGCAACAGATAGAGACAGTCCCTGCTCATTGACAGGCTTACAGTCTAATCGGGGGTGACAGACAAAAACAATAGCAATAAATAGAATCAAAGGGATGAACATCTCATTAGTAAAATAAATAGGGTAATAAAAATATATACAAATGAGCAGAGGAGCACAGTGCTGAGTGGAGGGGAAGGGAAAGGGGGAGGAGCAGAGGGAAAGTTGGGGGAAAGGGAGCTTAGCTGAGGGGAGGTGAAGGGGGGGGCAGAGAGGCAGCAGAGGGAGCAGAGGGAAAAGGGAAAGCTCAGCCTGGGAAGGCCTCTTGGAGGAGGTGAGCTCTCAGTAGGGTTTTGAAGAGGGGAAGAGAATTAGTTTGGCAGAGGTGAGTAGGGAGGGCATTCCAGGACAGCAGGAGGACGTGGCCCAGGGGTCGGTAGCGGGATAGGTGAGAAGAGGGTATGGTGAGGAGGTGGGCAGCAGAGGAGCGGAGCGTACGGGGTGGGCAATAGAAAGAGAGAAGGAAAGAGAGGTAGGAGGGGGCAAGGTGAAGGAGAGCCTTGAAGCCTAGAGTGAGAAGTTTTTGTTTCGTGCAGAGGTTGATAGGCAACCACTGGAGGTTTTTAAGAAGGGGAGTAACATGCCCAGAGCGTTTCTGCAGGAAGATGAGTTGGGCAGCAGAATGAAAAATAAACTGGAGCAGGGAGAGACAGGGAGGAAGGGAGATCAGAGAGAAGGCTGACACAGTAATCCAGGCGGGATATTATGAGAGCCTGTACCAGTGAGATAGCCATTTGGGTGGAGAGGAAAGGGCGGATCTTGGCGATATTATAAAGGTGAGACCAGCAGGTCTTGGTGACGGATTGGATGTGTGGGATGAATGAGAGAGCCGAGTCAAGGATGACACTGAGGTTGCGGGCTTGAGAGACAGGAAGGATGGTCGTACCATCCACGGTGACAGGGAAGTCAGGAAGAGGACAGGGCTTGGGAGGGAAGATAAGGAGCTCAGTTTTAGACATGTTGAGTTTTAGGTGGCGGGCAGACATCCAGAAAAATATGGAACACTTCACGAATTTGCATGTCATCCTTAAGCAGCATAGCTTAGTGTCTAAAGCACGGACCTTGGAGTCAGAAGGACCTGGGTCCTAATCCTTGCCTCACCACATGTCTGCCGTGTGACCTTGGGCAAGTCACTTAACTTATCTGGACCTCAGTTACCTCATCTCTAAATGGGAATTAAAACTGTGAGCCCATTGTGGAACAGGGACTGTTGTCCAACTTGATGAACTTGTATCTACCCCAGGGCTTACAACAGTGCTTGGCATGTAGTAAGTGCTTAACTAATACCATAATAATTATCATTATTATTATTACTAAGTGCTTTAAAACTGATGGTAAGGAGTTTCTGTTTGATGTAGTGGTGCATGGGCATCCACTGGAGGTTTTTGAGGAGTGGGGAAAGGTAGATTGTAGAAAAATGATCTAGGCAGCAGAGTGAAATATAGACTGGAGAGGGGAGAAACAAAAAGCAGGGAGGTCAGCTGGAGGCTGTTGCAGGAGTCAAGGTCGAATATGATAAGTGCTTGGATCAACATAATACCAGTTTGGATGGCAAGGAAAAAGCAGATTTTAGTGATGTTGTGAAGGTAGAACCAACAGGATTTGGTGACAGATTGAATGTGTGGGTTGATCGAGAGATGAGGCTAAGATAAAGCCAAGGTTATGGACTTGTGAGACAGAGAGGAAAGTTACTGGATATTTTGAGAGAAATCTTGGGATGCTTTTTCTTATTTTTTATTTTTTTTTTTACAAACAGAGTACTTGTTCTAGTTACACATTGGTTTCCTCAATCTATTTCTGTCTACCTTGTTTCTATTTGTATGTGTGTAATAGCCATGTATGAATGGTGATGTCTAGATCTTTTTTGGATCTATAAGACATTGAGAGCAGTGTTTTCCTCCTACCCAGGGCACTACTCCTGCTTGGGGAAGTCTGGCTCACTCCCAGATTCATTCTGGTGGTACTCTAATATAGGTGCCTTGGATATGAAGACAGTAATCCCTTGGTGACAATTTTAAGGATTTACAGGATACGAAGCACTGTCCTAAACATCAGAAAAAATATTGAATTTGTTATTAAGCCTGAGGCCCTGGCCCATATGGGGCTCCTGAAGGACAAAGAATAAGAATTTGCAGGCTGATTTAAACAAGTAAAAAATAAACAAGAGTGAGAAAGTGGGGCAGTTCATTCCGGTTAGCTCTGCTGACTCTTCGCAGCATCAGGCAGGGCCACAAGCTTCCCAACTTTCCAAATGTTGAGGAGATAGGGACTTTGTCCCATGAGAAGCAGCATGGCATAGTGGCTAGAGTTCGGGCCTGGGAGTAAGAAGGTCATGTGCCGGCTCTGCCACTTGTCAGCTGTGTGACTCTGGGCAAGTCACTTAACTTCTCGGTGCTTCAGTTACCTCATCTGTAAAATGGGGATTGAGACTGTGAACCTCACGTGGGACAACCTGATTACCCTGTATCTCCCCCAGCACTTAGGACAGTGCTCTGCACATAGTAAGTGCTTAACAAATACCAACATTATTATTATTATTATTATTATCATTATTATGTGTACTAATCCTGGCTCCGTCACTTGTCTGCTGTGTGACCTTGGGCAAATCACTTTTCTGTGCTCCGTTACCTCATCTATAAATTGGAGATTGAGACTGTGAGCCCTATGTGGGACAGGGACTGTGTTCAACGTAATAATAATGTTGGTATTTGTTAAGCGCTTACTATGTGCAGAGCACTGTTCTAAGCGCTAGGGGAGATACAGGGTAATCAGGTTGTCCCACGTGAGGCTCACAGTTAGTCCCCATTTTACAGATGAGGTAACTGAGGCACAGAGAAGTTAAGTGACTTGCCCACAGTCACACAGCTGACAAGTGGCAGAGCCGGGAGTCGAACCCATGACCTCTGACTCCGAAGCCCAGGCTCTTTCCACTGAGCCACGCTGCTTCCCCAACGTGATTTACTTGTATCCACCTCAGTGCGGAGTACAGTGTCTGGCACATAGTAAGAGCTTAACAAATGCCACAATTAGTATTATAATTATGTTGGGGGTTAGGGAGGATGTCTCTTCCTGCTTGTTGTGGGAGTAGAGCAAGCCATGACCAGTCATCTGGGATCCCCCTTTGGTCCTGGAGCTTCAGGGCTGCAAGTGCAGAGGGCTTCCTGGCATGCTTGTCTTGTCTTATGATCTCAAGTCGTCTCCTACCCATAGTGATGCCCTGGACCCATCTCTACCAGAATGCTCCACCTGCAATCATTCTGGTATTGTATCCATAGAGTTTTCTTGGTAAAAATACAGAAGTGGTTTACCATTGCCTCCTTGACCTCTCTGCTGCCTTTGACACTGTCGACCATCCCCTCCTCCTCCATACCTTATCTCACCTTGGCTTCACGGACTCCATCCTCTCCTGGTTCTCCTCTTACCTCTCTGGCCGGTCATTCTCGGTCTCCTTTGCTGGCGCCCCCTCTCCCTCCCATCCTTTAACTTTTGGAGTTCCTCAAGGGTCAGTTCTTGGCCCTCTTCTGTTCTCCATTTACACTTACTCCCTCGGTGAACTCATTCGCTCTCACGGCTTTGACTACCATCTCTACGCAGATGACACGCAGATCTACATCTCCACCCCTGTCCTCTCCCCCTCCCTTCAGGCTCGCATCTCCTCCTGCCTCCAGGACGTCTCCACCTGGATGTCGGCCCGCCACCTAAAACTCAACATGAGCAAGACTGAGCTCCTCATCTTCCCTCCCAAACCCGGTCCTCTCCCCGACTTCTCTATCACCGTGGATGGCACGACCATCCTTCCCGTCTCTCAGGCCCGCAATCTCGGTGTCATCCTTGACTCATCTCTGTCGTTCACTCCACACATCCTATCCGTTACCAAGACCTGCCGGTTTCACCTCTACAATATCGCCAAGATCCACCCTTTCCTCTCCACCCAAACGGCTACCTAACTGCTATGGGCTCTCGTTATATCCCGGCTAGACTGCTGTGTCAGCCTTCTCTCTGACCTCCCTTCCTCCTCTCTCGCCCCGCTCCAGTCTATTCTTCACTCCGCTGCCCGGCTCATCTTCCCGCAGAAACGATCTGGTCATGTCACTCCCCGTCTTAAACAACTCCAGTGGTTGCCTATCAACCTCCTCTCCAAACAAAAACTCCTCACTCTAGGCTTCAAGGCTCTACATCACCTTGCCCCTTCCTACCTCTCCTCCCTCCTCTCTTTCTACCGCCCACCCCGCACGCTCCGCTCCTCCGCCGCCCACCTCCTCACCGTCCCTCGGTCTCGCCTATCCCGCCGTCGACCCCTGGGCCACGTCCTCCCGCGGTCCTGGAACGCCCTCCCTCCTCACCTCTGCCAAACTGATTCTCTTTCCCTCTTCAAAACCCTACTTAAAACTCACCTCCTCCAAGAGGCCTTCCCAGACTGAGCTCCTCTTCTCCCTCTACTCCCTCTGCCACCCCCCCTTTACCTCTCCACAGCTAAACCCTCTTTTTCCCCTTTTCCCTCTGCTCCTCCACCTCTCCCTTCCCATCCCCGCAGCACTGTACTCGTCCGCTCGACTGTATATATTTCCATTACCCTATTTATTTTGTTAATGAATTGTACATTGCCTTGATTCTATTTAGTTGCCATTGTTTTTACGAGATGTTCTTCCCCTTGACTCTATTTATTGCCATTGTTCTAGTCTGTCCGTCTCCCCCGATTAGACTGTAAGCCCGTCAAACGGCACGGACTGTCTCTGTTGCCGACTTGTTCACTCCAAGCGCTTAGTACAGTGCTCTGCACATAGTAAGCGCTCAATAAATACTATTGAATGAATGAATGAATGAATGAATTGCCTCCTTCCATGCAGTAAGCTTGAGTCTCTGCCCACAACTATCTCCCATGCCGCTGGTGCCAGCACAGGTGAGTTTTGCCTTGTAGCAGATTGCCTTTCACTCGCTAGCCACTGCCCATGCTAGGAATGGAATGGGTTGTACTCTGCTTGACTTTCCCTCCTGTAGTCAAGACTGATAGAGTACTGGAAACTCTCTGGGTGCGAACCTCAGAGGGGAGCCTGCTTGTACATGTACATATTCTAGGAGTTAGCACCCTTAAATAGAAAAGCTAAGTGGAGGTAGGATTGTTGCAGAGTGGCTTGGTCCTTCTTCCCAGTCTCTATTCCCCTTGCTTTCCTTAGAGCTGCCAAGATCTCTAAACAAGATTGAGAGATCGTAATCCTACCCTCTCCTTTCAATCCTCCATCTAAAATCTGTCCCAGAAGTCAAATTTCAGGGATTTTAAGGAAGGGGGTTGAAGTGGGGAGTGGGTGGAAAGAAACCATTGATATTTGGTTTATGCAAGTGAAACTATTTAGTAGCATCAATCCTTAGTAGTCCTTTTGAAAAATAATTTTGGTGTCTGAGTTGTTGCAGTCCATCTTGGGGTGAGAGTAGCTGCTCACCTTTTGAATAAAAAAGGATAGAGAAAAAGAGATCTATAAATATATGCAGGTTGCATATGCCTCTAAGCGCTTCTATCTCTAATCCACTGCTCATATCTTTTCTCCTGCAGTTTCCTCCCTGACCAAATTCACAAAACCACAATCCTCCCAACCTTCAAAGCCCTTCTAAAAAGTGACTTCCTCCTCCAGGAGACCTAGTTCCTTATGGACAGGGAGCACATCTACCAGGTCTGTTATAGTGTATTCTCCTAAGAGCTTGGTATAGTGCTCTGAGCATAGTAAGAACTAAATAAATATGATTGACTCATTATCTGTTTCAGCGCCCCCCTTCACCCTAGGTATGTAATCCCATATGTCTGGTCTACTGTTCTTGAAGCAAAGGGACCTGAGTTACAAGCCCAGCTCTGCTCTTCTCTGCTGTGAAACCTTGCACAAGTCACTTGACTTCTCTGTGCCTCAGTTTCCTCCTATGTCCTCCCTTCCACTTACACTTGAATCCCATCTGGGACAGGGACTGTCTGATCTGATTGTATTGTATTTACTTCCATGTTTAGCATGGTGCTTCACACATCATTATCATCAACAATGGCATTTATTGAAGGCTTTTACTGTGTGCAGGGCACTGTACTAAGCACTTGAGAGAGTAACTAAGTTCCCTGCCCACAACAAAAGCACTTAAGAAATAATGTAATTATTATTATTTATTTGGCTTTAATAAATCCAGAGCTATTCATTTATGCTTTTACCCATTGCATATTAGCCATCTCTCTCCCTTCTTAAATTGTAAAGGCCTCCAGGGTAGCAGGGACTTTGATCCTCAGTGTTTTTCCCAGGCACCCAGATTAATGCTCATACCTAAATGGACTAGCAGAAATAGTATTGAAAGGAGTAGGTACTATGATAGCCTGAAATTAAGTAATGTTAGCTTCCATTTCAGGATCCCTGAGTGTTTGTATCTCTCAGGTAGATCACATGGTAAGTGAATTTTACAGAACCTCTTTCTACCTTGATGGAATATGAGAGCCATTTTAAGAACTAAAAAAGAGTTGATTCTGGTTTCAAAGGAAAATTTCTTCCTGTCCAGAAATCCTCTGCTTCTAAGTTGCTTAGGTGTAAATCAGCAGTTGTGGACCTGATAAGCTTGTAAGGATTTAAAAGGGATTTAGTCAAAGTGCTTTCTGAATTCTAAGGGGACTTTAGTAGGGATCATGGGTCTTTAAATAGAACTAAACAATAAACATTAGCTTTAAGAGTTGCCTTTTTAATGTGCCTGTAACAAACAAGGTATATGTACTTTCTAATATAATCACATCATGCTATTTCCAAAACTGAGTCAGGTCCATGAACAATCTCTTCCCAGATACACCTCAGTTCTATGTGGCTCTACCTGAGATCTAACAGGACATATGATTTCGGTAGACTTTGAATGAGAATGTACCTTCTGTGGCTTTCGGGGACAGAGCCCATGGTAGCTGGGACCTGCAATATGGGTCTGCATAATGATCCAGATCTTCTCACTGGGTAAACTGTGTCCTGGGATACCTTCCGCACTTTTGGAAGCAGAATGAACCATTTTAGGTCCCTGGAGCTAGATAAAATTAGGCCATACACGTTTTATATAGTGTCCAGTGATCCAAGACGATTAAAGGCAGTCTCCTAAACTGCTAAACTGACCCAGGTTACCCTCACATACTCACTTGGAAAAGCTGTCTCAATGAGGCTTGATTTTTTTTTCCCCTAGGACCCAAAGTGGTCTACAGGGGAAGGGAAAGAGAAGGGGATGGCCTGGAAAAATAGTTTCTGGGGGTAGGAGTGGGAGAATACAAACACTGCCTCCCCCCCCCCAATGATTTGCATGCAAAAGGGGCTGAAAACCTTTGAAATCCAGGGAAATGGAACTTCCAGAGGAGCTAGGGAGGCACAGAGCAAACAAGGAAGGATAAGAGCCAATGTGATGATGATGTTGGTATTTTTTAAGCGCTTACTGTGTGCAGAGCACTGTCCTAAGCGCTGGAGTAGATACAGGGTAATCAGGTTGTCCCAAGTGAGGTTCACAGTTAATCCCCATTTTACAGATGAGGTAATTGAGGCACAGAGAAGTTAAGTGACTTGCCCACAGTCACAAAGCTGACAAGTGGCAGAACCGGGAGTCGAACCCATGACCTCTGACTCCAAAGCCCAGGCTCTTTCCACTGAGCCACAATTTTACCATTCCTTGGGGAGTGGGGGGGGGGCAGGGAGGAGGGAGAGACGGTCAGCTTTTTTCCTGAGTCATGACCTAGATTTAGCCAGCCCTCTAATCAATCAGTCAATCCTAATTATTGAGAGCTTACTGTGTGCTCAGCACTGTACTAAGTGCCTGGGAAAATACAATTTAAGATTTGGGAGAAACATTCCCTGCCCACTGTGAGTTTGCAGTCTACGGTCCATCTCATTTTATTAAAAAAGTATATATATTAAATTACCAGTTCTGAATACAAACTTTGCATTCTACCTGACTTTGTGAACCCAGTTCAAAATAATACCTCACTGGAAGTTTTGAGGCATGCGATAATTGTGCTGCTCCATCTATCGGGATTTATGTGTTTTACTGCCTCTGCCCTCCTATGTCCTTTCTCTGAGCTCATATAATAATAATAATATGGTATTTATTAAGCCCTTATGTGTCAAATACTGTTCTAAATAGTGGAGTAGATACAAGATAATCACGATGTCCCTCATAGGGCTCACAGTTTTAGTCCCCATTTTACATATGAGGTAACTGAAGCACAGAGACGTGAAGTTACTTGCCCAGGGTCATAGAGCAGGGATTAGAACCCACGTCCTCTGACTCCCAAGCCCAAGCTCTTACCACTAGGCCATGCTGCTTCTACTCTAAACCCCTTCTTCCCTCCTTTTCTTCTCATTTCCAGCAGTTGTTTCTTCCTGCTCCCCCATCCCAGGTTCTTGAGAATGCAGTAACATCTTGTCCCATGAAGGAGGACCTTGAAGCAGCAGGATGAGGTGGTCAGAGGGGCATATACTGTTTCCTGTGCCCAATGGTGGTGCTGCTGGTGGATGTGGTGGCTGTAATAGTATGTAATGAGTACTCAATAATAATAATGTTGGTATTTGTTAAGTGATTACTATGTGTAGAGCACTGTTCTAAGCGCTAGGGTAGATACAGGATGATCAGGTTTTCCCACGTGGGGATCTCAGTTTTAACCCCCATTTTAGAGATGAGGTAACTGAGGCACAGAGAAGTTAAGTGACTTGCCCACAGTGACACACCTGACAAGTGGCAGAGCCGGAATTCGAACCCATGACCTCTGACTCCCAAGCCTGGCCTCTTTCCACTGAGCCACGCTGCTTCTCTGAGCTGCTTCTCTGAGTTATACATAACTCAATATGTCTAAGGCACTTACTAAGCACTTGGGAAGTACAAAGAAGTTGGTGGCAAATTTCCTGCCCACAAGGAGCTCACACTCTAATGAAGGAGACAGACGTAATAGTATTTAAATTTACCTAAGTACTAGAGATGGCAAATGGGTTTATAAGACTTGGGAATTAATCGGGAAAGGTGTTTTGGTGAACGTCAGCTTTCAGGAGGGCTTTGGAAATGGAATGGTCTGTGGACTATCAGATTTGGGGAGGGAGGGAATTCCAAATAGGACAAATAGTATGAGCAAAGGGAAGCAGCATGGCCTAATAGTTGGAGGATGGGCCTGGCAATCAGAAGAACCTGGATTCTAATTCTAGGTCCACTACTTCTCCGCTGTGTGACCTTGAGCAAGTCACTTAATTTCTCTGTGCCTCAGTTACCTCATCTGCAAAATGGGGAATAAGACTGAGCCCCATTTTGGACATGGACTACATCCAACCTGATTATCTTGTATCCCCATCAACGCTTAGTAAAGTTCCTGGCATATGGTAAATGCTTAACAAATGCCATAAAAAAGCAGCAGGATAGAGGCAGGAGAATCTAGAGTTGGGTATGGCTTACAGCTTATAACAGGAGGAAAGGAAAGAGTGAGTGGGTGGGGTGAAGAGAGCAGTTGTTTAAGCAGGAATCAGTTGCTGGAGAGCCTTGGAGCCAACTGTGAAGCGTGTTTACTTGCTGCAGGGAGACATGGGAAGCCAGTGGAAGGTTCTGAGGAGTGGAGAGCAATGTGCTCAGCAAAGTTTTAAGATGATCCTTGCAGCAATGTGTAGTATTGATTGAAGAGGGGAGAGAGAGGCTGGAGGTAGGGAAACCAGGAAAGAGACTGATATAGTAGTCTAGGCATGACATGACCAGAGCAGGTATATTTTTTTAAATAGAATTTAAGCACTGTTCAAAGCACTGGAATAGATATGGATTCGGTGCCCATAACGCCACTAATATCCAGGGCCACACTTTAAAAGTTGGGTAAAGAAGACCATTGCTCTGAGCCCACCAGACACGGATGATCTTTATTCCATCCCCTTGCAGTTATGACTTTCCCCGCAACCCCACTATCCATACTATCATCTCCAAGCCACTCCCTGCTCCAATCTAAAGCCAGGCCAACAGTGCTGGGATTCAAAGCATACCACAACATAAGGGACAAAAACATGTGCCTGGGGGTGGGAAGGATGGGCTTTGGCTGTGGAGTCCCAAAGATCAGTGTCCAAGTCCTCCGGAACATGCTGTCTAAGCCAAAATTCCCTGGGAGTACATTAGGCTGCTTGGGGGAGACATAACCAAAAGACATTTAGGCCAACAGGGTAGCTATTAAATTCCTACTGTTGACACTCTAGAAGCCTAGCATTAATGCCCTCCCAAAGTGTCTCTCTCTCTCAAAAATTAACTTTCTCAGTGTCTTTACTAGAATCTGGATGGGGCAAAATAAGTAGCTGGGGGAATTGCCACAAACTAATGTTGCATAATAATTGCCAGCAAAGCTAATGTTTATGAATGAAGTTACGTTTCACTGGGCCCATCTCTGAAAATGGTCTCAAAAGCCCTGATGTTATTATGCCCCCCGACTGGCAGTCAAGCTTTTCCACCTGGTTCTAGTTTCACTTCCAATCAATCAATCATATTTATTGAGCACCTACTGTACACAGAGCATCTACTAAATGCTTGGAAGAATACAGTATAACAGAGTTGGTAGAGAAAGTTCCCTCCTCACAAAGAGCTACAGAGCTGACAGTATGGGGGGAGACAGACAAAGCAGCGTGGCTCAGTGGAAAGAGAGTGGCTTGGGAGTCAGAGATCATGAGTTTGAATCCCAGCTCTGCCACTTGTCAGCTGTGTGACTGTGGGCAAGTCACTTAACTTCTCTGTGCCTCAGTTACCTCATCTGTAAAATGGGGATGAAGACTGTGAGCCTCACGTGGGACAATCTGATTAACCTGTATCTACCCCAGCGCTTAGAACAGTGCTCGGTATCTAAGCGCTTAACAAATACCAACTAGTTTAAAGAAATTCAGAGATATTTACCTAAGTGCTGTGGGCTAGGGAGGGGTGAATAAAGGGAACAAATCCAAGTAGGACGGTGACACAGAAGGGAGTGCGAGAAGAGAAAATGATTTGCTTTAGTCAGGGAAAATATGCCTTCAATAAGAGGAAGCAGCATGGCTTACTGGATGGAGCACGGGCCTGGGAGTCAGAAGGCCATGGACTCTAAACCCGGCTGTCACTTGTCTGCCATGTGGCCTTGGGCAAGTCACTTCACTTCTCTGTGCCTCAGTTACCTCATCTGTAAAATGGAGATTAAGACCATGAGCCTCATGAGAGACAGGGACTGTGTCCAACCCAATTTGATTATATCCACCCCAGAGCTTAGTACGGTGCCTGGCACTTAAAAAAGTGCTTAAATACCACACTTCATTATCATCATCATTATTATTAATAAGGCTTTGAAAGTAGGGAGACTAATTGTCAGATATGAAGAAGGAGGATGTTCCAGGCCAAAGGCAGGATGTGGGCAAGAGGTCGGCAGCCAGATAGACAAGATAGAGGTACAGTGCATAGGTTGGCACTAGAGGAGCAAAGTGTGCAGGTGGGGTTTTGCCTTGGTAATAGCTGAAGGGGAAAATGATACCTCCTCTGCCATGCTCTCCCTTTCCCAATTGATAGTCCAATTTTCATGGGACAGTAGAATTTCAAAGATGGCTGGTTTTATAAATAATGCCACTGGTTCTGGCTCTGCCATTTGCCTGCTGTGTGACCTTGGTCAAGTGATTGCACCTTAGTTTCCTCATCAGTAAAATGAGGATTCAATACCTATTCTCCTTTAGACTGTGAGCACCTTGAGGGAAAAGGACTGTATCTGACCTGATTATCTTGTATCTACTCCAGCGCTTGATTATTATTATTATTATTGTTATTACGGTATTTGTTAAGCACTTATTATGTGTCAGGCACTGTACTAAGTGCTGGAGTGGATACAAACAAATCGGGTTGGATAGAGTCCCTGTCC
Source organism: Ornithorhynchus anatinus (assembly GCF_004115215.2). Classification (NCBI taxonomy): domain Eukaryota; kingdom Metazoa; phylum Chordata; class Mammalia; order Monotremata; family Ornithorhynchidae; genus Ornithorhynchus; species Ornithorhynchus anatinus. The sequence continues at coordinate 95,289,347 of NC_041729.1, read as the reverse complement.
CACATGAGGCTCACAGTCTCAATCCCCATTTTATAGATGAGGCAATTGGGCCCAGAGAAGTGAAGTGACTTGCCTAAGGTCACAAACAGTAAACAAGTGACAGAGCTGGGATTAGAACCCATGATCTTCTGACTCCAAGTTCCCATGTTCTATCCACTGTGCCATGCTTGATACACACAGTGCTTGGGATATATTAAGCACTTTATAATAATTGTGGAATTTATGTTTACTAAGTGCCAAGCACTGTACTAAGCATGGGATAGATAGAAGATAATTAGTTCCCACATGGAGCTCACAGTCTAAGTAGGAGGGAGAGCAGGTAATGAATCCCCATTTTGCAGATGAAGGAGCTAAACACAGAGACGATTACACAGAAGGTACCTGGAATAGCTGGAATTCAAACCCAGGTCCTCTGACTTCCAGACCCGTACTCTTTCCTCTAGGTCATGCTGCTTCTCTAACAATTACCAAATACCACAAGTATCTTCATTATTATTGTCATCATTATTATTATTTGATGTTGAATGACACACCAAGAGAAGCAGCGTGGCCTAGCGTATAGAGTATGGGCATGGGAGTCAGAAGGACCGGGGAACTAATCCCAGCTCCACTACTGTCTGTTGTGTGACCTTGGGCAAGGCATTTAACTTCTCTGTGCCTCAGTTCCCTCATCTGCAAATGGAGGATTAAGACGGTGAGCCCCATATGGGACATGGACTATATCCAACCTGATTACTTAGTATCTACCCCAGTGCTTAGAACAGTGCCTGGCACATAGTAAGTGCTTAATAAAAACAATTTAAAAAATGAGTCGACACCACTGGGTACAGAAATTATTCCAGTATTTAGAACAGTTCTTGGTACAAGGTAAGCACTTAACAAATACCACAGTTACTTTTCTTGAATGAGGGAGAACTTTTCTTTAAAATAAGAAGCTAGACTTCTTACATTCCCATATGGGCTCTATGGCCTGAGAGACAATCTAAAATGTAAATCCTTACAAATAGGAGATTAAAGTAAAGCGTAGTAGGTAGGGGTACATGATAAAGGTGTACATTGGCTAAACTATTTTTGATTGAATTACAGTTGTACCTAGGTGTCCATATCTGATTTATCCTCCATCCAGTTGAGAAGTTGATTTATGGCACTCATGAGCCATATCCTCTTATTGGTTCTTGTCGAGAGGATCTGATTTATTGGAACATCAGACAATCATCTGATACAATGAAATCATAGTGGGACACAGAGAACGAGATAGAGAAAATGTTCATGAAAAATCAAAATCAGTAATCTTCCCTGCGCCATCCCTGTTTTTCTGCCACATTGATCTCCTCCCAGCTGGACACAAAGAGGAAGCAGACAAGTCTCCAATTGAAGGAGGGTTAGTATTGTCATTGCTGCTACCATCCCATCAAGAACTAAGAGGAGGTTAGGGGCGGGAGGTGTCTGGTTGGGTGGTGTCAATGGAAGAGTCGGTGTTGGGCTCACTGGACCGTCCCACCTCCCTTTTCCCTGGCTCTGCTCTTTATTCATTCCATCGTATTTACTGAGCACTTACTGAGTGTAGAACACTGTACTAAGCACTTGGAATGTACAATTCGGCAACAGATATAGACAATCCCTGCCCAATGACGGGCTCAAAGTCTAGTTTAAACCACTTAGACAATGGGTAAAGTGGTAAGATGCTGCAACAGCTTAACGAAACGTTTTAGAAGACTCCCTCTTCTAGACTATAAATCCCCCTGCAGACTGTAAATTCGTTGTGGCAGGGAACATGTCACTAATTCTGTTGTACTCTCCAAAGCACTTAGTACGGTGTTCTGCACATAAGCGCTCAAATATGATTGACTGATTGCCACATTATCTTCCCTCCCAAACCCTGTCCTCTTCCTGACTTCCCTGCCACTGTGGATGGTACCACCATCCTTCCCGTCTCTCAAGCCCGCAACCTTGGTGTCATCCTTGACTCAGCTCTCTCGTTTACCCCACACATCCAATCCGTCACCAATGCCTGCCGGTCTCACCTTTACAATATTGCCAAGATCCGCCCTTTCCTCTCCACCCAAATGGCTATCCTGCTGGTACAGGCTCTCATAATATCCCGGCTGGATTATTGTGTCAGCCTTCTCTCTGATCTCCCTTCCTCCTCTCTCTCCCTACTCAAGTCTATTCTTCATTCCGCTGCCCGGCTCATTTTTCTGCAGAAGCACTCTGGGCATGTCACTCACCTTCTTAAAAACCTCCAGTGGTTGCCTATCAACCTCCACATGAAACAAAAACTTCTCACTCTAGGCTTCAAGGCTTTCCATCACCTTGCCCCATCCTACCTCTCCTCCCTTCTCTCTTTCTACTCCCCACCCAGCACGCTCCACTCCTCTGCTGCTCACCTCCTCACTGTCCCTTGTTCACGCCTATCCTGCCGTTGACCCGACCCCTGGCCCACCTCCTCCCATTGTCCTAGAATGTCCTCCCTCCTCACCTCCACCAAACTAACTCTCTTCCCCTCTTCAAAGCCCTACTGAGAGCTCATCTCCTCCAAGAGGCCTTCCCAGACTGAGCTTCCCCTTTTCCCTCTGCTCCCTCTGCTCCCTCTCTGCCCCCTCTTCACCTCCCCTCAGCTAAGCCCCCTTTCCCCCCCCCCCTGCTCCTTCCCCTCTCCCTTCCTCACCCCTCAGCACTGTGCTCATTTGTATATATTTTTATTACCGTATTTATTTTATTACCCCATTTATTTTGTTATTGAGGTGTACATCCCCTTAATTCTATTTACTGTGATTAAGTTGTCTTGTTTTTGTCTGTCTCCCCTGATTAGACTGTAAGCCCGTGGATGGGCAGGGATTGTCTCTATCTGTTGCCGAATTGCACATTCCAAGCGCTTATTACAGTGCTCTAATAATGTTGGTATTTGTTAAGCACTTACTATGTGCCGAGCACTGTTCTAAGCGCTGGGGTAGACATAGGGGAATCAGGTTGTCCCACGTGGGGCTCACAGTCTTAATCCCCATTTTACAGATGAGGGAACTGAGGCACAGAGAAGTTAAGTGACTTGCCCACGCTCTGCACATAGTAAGCGCTCAATAAATATATTGAATGAATGAATGAAGCAGCGGAAAGGGGAAAGACCCCAGGCTCTGGAGTCAGAGGACGTGGGTTCAAATTCCGCCCCCACCACTTGTCAGCTGTGTGACTTTGGGCAAATCACTTAACCTCTCTGTGCCTTAGTTACTTCATCTGAAAATGGGGATGAAGACTGTGAGCCCCACGTAGGACAACCTGATTACCTCATATCTACCCAGCGCTTAGAGCAGTGCTTGGCACATAGTAAATGCTTAATAAATACCAAAATTATGGGAAGCAGCATGGCTCAGTGGAAAGAGCCTGGGCTTGGGGGTCAGAGGACAGGGGTTCTAATCCTGGCTCTGCCACTTGCCATCTGTATGACTTTGGACAAGTCACTTACTTCTCTGTGCCTCAGTTACCTCAGTAAAATGAGGATTAAAACTGTGAGCCCCACATGGGGCAACCTGATCGCTTTGTATCCCTCCCAGCACTTAGAACAGTGCCTTGCACATAGTAAGTGCTTAACAAATGCCACCATTATAATAATTATTATTATTATTAAGAGGGACTTAGTTTATACTGACAATAATCCTTCAGAGAGTCTAGTTCTAGTGCAGCAAGTACCTGTCAATCAAATAGCCCTCCAGGCTAATTAAGGAACCACTCCCAAGAGCACAGTCTCACAGGGGAATCGATCAATCATATTTATTGAGTGTTTACTGTTTTCAGAGCACTGTACTAAGCCCTTGGGAGAGTCCAATTTGTACATTCCAGGCGCTTAGTACAGTGCTCTGCACATAGTAAGCGCTCAATAAATACTATTGAATGAACCATATGCATTACAGCAGAAAGCAGTAGAGGAAATTGCTTTTTCATTGATTTGAGAATTGCATAGTTTCCTCATTAAGAGGCATGTATGTAAAAGAATTTCTTTTTCACCAACCAAAAGTTATGCCATTTACCAATATGTCTATCGTACTACCTAGCTCATTCAAAAACACACATCACATAATTCCCAGTCATAAAGGAAAAAGCTCTGTAAACATTTGACTAAGCTGAAATAGTTTGTGCAGTTCTTTACAGAGTGAATTTAGTGCATGAATTTCCTAAAGTGAATGACATTTTTAAATATGGAATTCAAATATATAAAACACAGTTAATGTCTGTATTATTCAGTAGAACTTAGATAATTTGCAGTAATCAAAGATACGAATTGCAAATCACTAAAGCTCAGGCTAGAAAAGTGTAGGAACAACAACTGCTTAAGGCTAGAAAGGAGAAATTAGCATATTCTCCCCAAATCAACTCACATACTGTCAGAATACCAACTTTTTTTTATTATTATTATTCTTTCATGAGAACAGTCTGTGATAGCCGGACTCCCATTTCAGCTTGGATCAAGAACTACCAGTCTAACTGTTGATTCCAGCCTCCCCAATATTAATATTCTGCATCTCATTGTTGTTTATTCAGCAGTTCTGCAATCTGAAAGTTTCCCCAGCTTCCCAAGTGTAATAAAGCAACCTTCCTTAATGTACTAAAATGAAAGAAATGCAACCAGTAGACTCCATGTCACTGGGGCTGGGTTACTCAGAGGAGCCCAGAGCTTCAGGCTCACTTTACAGCATCACTTTGCCATCAGCTAACACAGTTTAAAATCTCCCTGCCAAGATGCAAGAGGATGAAAGGGGAATGTGGCCTTCAGGAACTTTGGCCACTGTTTGCCGGACTCAGGAGGGAAGAGGAAAGAGAGGAGTGTTACCTTCCTGCACTGAGAGTTCTTGCCATTTTTTAAAAAATGGTATTTAAGTGCTTACTATGTGTCATGTACTGTACTAAGCACTCGGGTAATATAAGCTAGTCAGGCTGGATGCTGTCCGTGTCCCACATGGCGCTCACAGTCTTAATCCCCATTTTATAGATGAGGTAACCAAAGTCCAAAGAAGTGAATGACTTGCTGAAGGTGACACCTCAGGCATGTGGTGGAGCCAGAATTGGAATCCAGGTCTTCCTAACTCCCACACCCGTGCTTTATCCACTAGGCCACACTGCTTCTTGTTCCATGTTTTCTTATGCTTATTTCTTCCCAAACTCCTCCAGATTGTGAATTTGGGGACAAGAATGATCTTTTATTCTATTTTTCCCACATATACTCCTAAATGCTGAGTACAGTGTTATAATAGTGTAGACTCTCAATACACACTAGTGGTGATGAGTAGCAGGATTGACCATGTGTAGGGCACTGTACTAGGTACTTGGGGGAACATACGCAAGAAGTTCTTAAACAACTCCAGTGGTTGCCTATCAACCTCCGCTCCAAACAAAAACTCCTCACTCTAGGCTTCAAGGCTCTCCATCACCTTGCCCCTTCCTACCTCTCCTCCCTTCTCTCTTTCTACCGCCCACCCCGCACGCTCCGCTCCTCCGCCGCCCACCTCCTCGCCGTCCCTCGGTCTCGCCTATCCCGCCGTCGACCCCTGGGTCACAACCTCCCGCGGTCCTGGAACGCCTTCCCTCCTCACCTCCGCCAAACTGATTCTCTTCCCCTCTTCAAAACCCTACTTAAAACTCACCTCCTCCAAGAGGCCTTCCCAGACTGAGCTCCTCTTCTCCCTCTACTCCCTCTGCCACCCCCCCTTCACCTCTCCGCAGCTAAACCCTCTTTTCCCCCTTTCCCTCTGCTCCTCCCCCTCTCCCCATCCCCTCAGCACTGTACTTGTCCGCTCAACTGTATATATTTCCATTACCCTATTTATTTTGTTAATGAAATGTACATCGCCTTGATTCTATTTAGTTGCCATTGTTTTTACGAGATGTTCTTCCCCTCGACTCTATTTATTGTCATTGTTCTTGTCTGTCCGTCTCCCCCGATTAGACTGTAAGCCCGTCAAATGGCAGGGACTGTCTCTATCTGTTGCCGACTTGTTCATTCCAAGCGCTTAGTACAGTGCTTTGCACATAGTAAGCGCTCAATGAATACTATTGAATATTATTGAAGATTTAGGTATGATCCATGCCGTCAGTATTGTTGGATAAAATAGCATGGATCAATCTTGTCCTTCAGCACTTATTAAGCAGCTGTTATGTGCAGTGCTACTCTAGTTGTTTAGGAACATTCATTCATTCAATCACACTTATTGAGTGCTTACTGTGTGCAGAGCACTGTACTAGCACTTGGGAAAGTACAATACAACAATAAACAGACCCATTCACAAGGCTAGAAAGCCTTGACTGGGCTAGAATGTGAGCTGGAAATCTTAGAGGTTATCTCACAAAATAATAATAATAATAATAATAATAATGGTATTTGTTAAGTGCTTACTATGTGCCAAGCAGTATATTAAGTGTTGGGGTGGATACAAGGAAATTGGGCTGGACACAGTCCCTGTCCTGCATAGGGCTCACAGTCTTATTCCCCTTTTTTCAGATGAGGTAATAGGCACAGATGACTTTCTTGTCATCCAGGAAGGGTTTCCACTATAGGTCAGTTCCATTTTCATCATTACTCAGACCTGAATAATTAATGCACGGATGGCTTGTGCAGCCCTGCAGTTGTCATGGTCTGAATCATCCACCTGCTTTGTTGTTCTTCACATGGGAGCAATTTGGGTTTTTAAAAATCTTGACCCTGCCTCTTTATGAGACCTAATTCATTCAATCATATTTATTGACCACTTACTCTGTGCAGAGCACTGTACTACGCACTTGGGGGTGTACAATATAACAATAAATAGACACATTCACTGCCCACAATGATCTTATCTCCTCTTCAGAATGACAAACAAGGCTATACTGTAAGCTCATTATGGGCAGGGAACATGTCTGCTAATTCTATTGTACTGTCATTTCCCAAGGGTTTAGTACAGTGCTCTGCACATAGTAAGTGTTCAATAAATACCATTGATTGATTGGCCCTAGGATTTCAAGACTGAGAACCTGCTGGGTTGTAGAAGGGGACGAATGAGGTGAGGTAAGAGGGGGCAAGGTGACTGAGTGCTCTAAAGGAGTTTCTGTTTGATTTGGAGGTGGATGGGCAATCACTCTCTTGGATCTGCCAGTTATGTTCTCTCTCAGCCTTGGACTGCAAAAAGTGAGTAAGCAGACAGGAGGGAGGCACACTAGGAAGGTGTGCAGGATCCTTTTGAGGGCAATGTAAGTACAACAAAGAAATTGATGTAGCGTTATGACTCAGCAGGAGGTTGCCTTGGTAGCTGCTGTGGCCTTTATTGCTTATATTGGCCGGCTCCTTTCCAGGATTACTGTAAGACCTGTCCACCTTGTGGAACACATTAAGAGCTTCTTCAATCAGTAATTTCTCTGCTAATAGACTAGCAGTAGACAGGCCCAGGTCATTATAAATGTGTGCATGTACACACGCATCCACACACACACACACACACGTGTGATAAACAGATGGAGAGATGGTGGGTGGATGGATGGATGGATATCCTTGCATGTTGAAGGAGTAGGGATCTTAGAGATCAAACATATGTCAAACAAGGTAGTTTGTTAGATGTTTGGATTGTCTAGGTGATCTGCTACCTGGCCTTGCTGCTGTCATTTCCTGGAAGTTAATTAGGAACAGAGGAGGTGAATTCATTCATTGATTACCAGGCAGTAAAAGTCCTTCTGAAGAGCATTAAGGGGTCCAAAAGCCCCAGGGAGGGAAAGCGTTTTCTGAAATGCTGAAGCTTCTACCAGTTACTCTCCTTAGTGGTTTCTGTTTATCTCCAGTAAGCACATTGGATTTCATTGAAAAAGATAGAAACTTCTATCTTTCTTGAATTGGAAAGACACTTCCTTACTGTTAAGCTTCCTTAATTTACCTTTAATAAGTCACTATCTAAAAGGCAAAGCTACTGGAAGGCAAAACTACCAGTAGATATTTGAAATGATAATTTATTTAGCAATTTACCATAAAATTAGTATCCTCCCGACCACCCCAGCTCCCTCAACTATTTTTGTAGGCACATTATTACCCACGTACTTTGAGAGTGTCCCTTATTTGCAAAGCAGTTTAGTCTTTAATATTAACAGTAGCTTATCAAATGCCTGTTTCTTCATATAAAACTTCCCCATTAAAATTAGTCACTTTACTAATTAGTAAATTTACTAATTTACTGAACATTTTCCCATCCTCCTAAGACATAATGGGGATAGATTTTTTTTTTACACTTAACAATTAAGTGGTTGTAATATCAGCTCCTAACATTGCTTTGCAAGACCCAAGCAGCACTGTAGTCTTGGAAAACAAATATGAAAAATCCTCCCCTTTTCAAAGTGTTCCATCCATGTTAATGATCACATTTATCATTCAAAAAGGTCAGCAAAAATGACATAAAAAGAAGTCACTCAGGGAAGATGCAATTGATTTATTCTATACAGCACATTTCTTTTCAGTGAAACGTCATGAAAATTTAAAAATATGTGTAAGCAAGTATGCAATAGATTTCTATATTCATGTTTAATTGAATTCTATTCATGTTTAATACATTGTAAATCCAACTATTAAAGAAATATCCTTCAGTATGTACAAGGATCGCTTAAAGGTAAAGTGATGTGCATGTTAAACTTGAATTATAAAATTATTTCATCTTCAAAAAGAATTTATTAAACAGCCATCTGTGCATAAAGCAGGGCTGAGTGTTATTCAGAGAAAGCCCTCTAGGCGTGCTCCATCTAAGATCGACAAACTCAAGGACATCATTAATTTATGTTGCCAAATTTTCTTGATATAAAAAACCCAGTAATTTCATATATTAAAGTGCAAATTGAAATTTCACTTGAAAGTGTCCTTGAAGTCGGTTACATCTCTTAAGTAAATAATGACAGTCACAATAATAAGAGCAAGAGGAAGCTACAGCTTGTTCTTGTGATTAACAGAAGGTAAAAAAAGATAAAAGCGTAAGTCATTACCTGAGCATATGGATTTCTAATCCAAGAAATAAAGTTGCTAATTAAGACACGCTACAGAAGGTATAAAATAACAAGATTAATTAATGCCTTTGTGAGTCTATAGAGATTGGCATGTCTTCAGTGGATTAAAAGGTATGGAAATTGCCACTTATTTCTATTTAACTTAGTTCAGATATTTTGGAAAGAATTCTGTGAGGTCTTTTCTGCTCAGTAACTCAGAACAATTACATTCTTTGATTTTTTTTTGCTTATCAAATTATACAGACCTTCTTTGGTGTGTTCTCAGTGTGTGTTTTTTTTTCTGGTGATTTCACATTTGCTCTGTCCAGCTAAGAATCTTTTCTCCAATAGTGGCAGTGGGATGCTAGGCTAGGAGGACCAGTGTCATAGTTATCTTTTAAGAAACCCTTGAAGGAAAAAGCCCACATCCAGCCCTGAGTCAGGTTCGCCTAAGGAATTCCTGGGAAAAAGGAATTTGGGACCTCACAATTTGTGGGTTTAGCAGTGGGGGGAAAAAGAGGACTTCTTGCCTTTTGATGCCTGCAATTTAAGCAGAAAACGGTCTCTGGAGGAAAGGTTGTTGAAAGGCAAGAGGGACCTGAAACTTGCCCTGTTTACACATCCTTGCTTGGCACTAAAGTATGAATATATGACTAATGTATTAATGTAGAAACTTCATTTATTTTTTATTTATTTTTTTCCCACTCTTACTGTTACCAGATATACATACACTTTTCTTTCTGCTCCCACTGTGTGTGTGCAATTTTTGACTATTAAATCACTAGGTCCTCTAGGTCAGGAGCTGTACTGTATGCTCTCAAGCACATCATCAAGAGGACTCTGCAAACAGTAGATACTCAAATTCAAATGAAGGATTGTATGGTTGAAATTAGTGTTTCCACCATGGTGTCATTTATATCCTAATTATATCCTAATCCACAAAGGCATTGAGCCACCAATTTCCACTGAATGTTGGAATGGTGATGGGGCAATTGTCAGATGATTGAATGTAAAATGTATATCTTTCTTACCCAATAATAATAATAATTATAAAAATGATAATAACTATGGTATTTGTTAAGTGCTTCCTAGTGCGGGACTGGACAGGACCAGGGAGGGGAGGGGAGGCCGACTCTGTGGCCAGAGCCTGGGCTTGGGAGTCAGAGGACATGGGTTCTATTCCAGGCTCCATCACTTGTCTGCTGGGTGACCTTGGGCAAGCTCCATCACTTCTCTGGGGCTCAGTTCCCTCCTCTGGAAAATGGGGATGAAGACTGTGAGCCCCTCGTGGGACAACCTGATTACCTTCTATCTACCCCAGTGCTTAGAACAGTGCTTGACACATAGTAAGCACTTAACAAATACCATCATTACTATTATTATGTGCCAAGCACTTTCTAAATTCTGGGGTAGATACAAGGTAATCAGGTTGTTCCATGTGGGGCTCACAGTCTCAATCCCCATTTTACAGGTGAGGTAACTGAGGCACAGAGAAGTAAAGTGGCTTGCCCAAGGTCACACAGCAGACAAGTGGCGGAGGCAGGATTAAAACCTATGTCCTGTGACTCCCAAGCCCGTGCTCCTTCCACTAAGCCAGGCTGCTTCTCAAAGTGAACCCAAGTAACCCAAATGATGTTAGGCCCCAAAGCCAATCACACCCAAAAATTTACCTAAATCTGGAAGTTGTAAGAATCTTCAAGAAAATAGTCACATGATTCTCAATCATCATCATTATCATCATGTTACCATCATCCATAATTCATAAGTTTTTTTGGTAGCAGTAATAGTATTTAATAAGTGCTTACTATACCTAAAGCGATGTGCTAAGCTCTGGGAAAGAAGTACATGGATCAAATATAGACAGAATCCCAGGTCCCTAAGTGACTCACACCTTATGAATAGTGAGGGGAGGATGACAAACATAGAAGAAAGGAAAGGGAAAAATATAAAAGAGAAGGAAGGCAATAAACACAAAAAGAGTACCAGAATTACAGGCTCCTCACAGCTCAGAACGACAGTCACAGAAGTCACAACTGCAGCCATGATGGTGACCCTCTGAATGCTGAGAAGGAAGGCTACCGGCCCTTCCTGGGGTGGAGTCAGAGGCTGATGGGAATCCTGGTGGCTTGGGGATGGGGCAACCTCTCTTGTAGATGAGCCCTGGAGGTCAGCTTATATAGGGATGACTTTATGAGTGGTGACTGACTCACAGCTGCCACTGTTTGAGTCCTTCTTGGGTGTTCAGACTCTGGTTTAGACATTTAGAGACTTTACAGTTGAAATACAATGCAGTCCCTGCTTACAATAGCCTCACAATCAAATATACATATAAGCGTATTCAAATACCTGGAGAGTATGAACTCCAAACCTCGGATCTCTTTCATTTTACTTGCCTTGCTAATTTTTTTTTTAAGTAATCTACTAAATGACAGAGTGATTATTATTTTTTAATTTAAAGTGACCATGCAAGACACAATGACACCGCTTTTCTTTTAGAGTTCCACAACCTACAGTTTTTATGTGCTAATTCATCACTAAGAAAAATAGAGGAGCTTCAGATGGATTTCTTATCTTTTTGTAATAGGTTGTCAGAGGGAAATGCATAAATGCATTAAATAAATGCATACCAGATAGGCCCATGTCGGTTATTAGTGGGGAAAGTAAGGAATGTTAGACAGTCCATTTCTAACCATTAGGATGAATTTCAAGGAGGAAAACCATTTCACTGTTACTCTACGCATTCTTTGGTACCATTATTTGAGACAGAATTCTAGGCTGAAAGGCTCATTGGTCTAACCAAGTGGGGAACTACTTATGGCTTTATATTATTTACAATTGGCAAGAAAAGAAATAAAGGCACTTATGCATTAAATGGACTCTGGCAAACAACATTTAAACTTTTAAAAGAATTTACCTTGGCTGTTAGAAACACATAGTATCTGGAAAATGTCCTTTCCCATATTCAAAACTGTTTCCCTAACACTGTGTAAGCTGTCCTGTAGCACTGTTCATTAGTGCTAGTATCTCTTTTTTTCATATATTCCTAAGGTATGGTAAAAAGAATGACTATTGAAAACAGATTTTTCAAGAAGCATTTGGTAAATCCTCATTTTCCCCTTTTCCCTCTGCTCCTCCACCTCTCCCTTCCCATCCCCACAGCACTGTACTCGTCCGCTCAACTGTATATATTTTCGTTACCCTATTTATTTTGTTAATGAATTGTACATCGCCTCGATTCTATTTAGTTGCCATTGTTTTTACGAGATGTTCTTCCCCTTGACTCTGTTTATTGCCATTGTTCTTGTCTGTCCGTCTCCCCCGATTAGACTATAAGCCCGTCAAACGGCAGGGACTGTCTCTATCTGTTGCCGACTTGTTCACTCCAAGCGCTTAGTACGGTGCTCTGCACATAGTAAGCGCTCAATAAATACTATTGAATGAATGAATGAAATCTTGAAGCCTTGGCAGAAGTTTCTTTTAAATTTCAATATAATGTAAATTTAGTCTTAGCACTCCTCAAGTAAACTGAAGCCCAGCTGTTCTTTCAAAAATCATCCAAAACTGGGTAGATAAAGTTGTCTTTGAACAAATAGTAAGCCAGAATCTGCCCGCCACATATCATTGAAATTAAGCCGGATCCTGAAAGGAAAGGAAAGATTTCATTACCTATTTAGTGATGAATAATTCAAAGAAAGATTAAGAATAAGGTCCAAGAACAGTAATAGCCGAGGTCTCCAAAACAGCAATATTTTTTGGTGAGAACAATCATACTTCTAGTTGGAAGACACTGTGCTTTCATCTGGATTTACCAATTCTGGAAATTCAAGAATCCTAATGTGAGAGTACATTTAAAGCATGAATGAAGAAGGAAAGTTCATTTGCATCAGGTAAAATAGCACTGTAATACTTTTTTATGGACTTTGTTAGGCACTATGTGCCAGGCACTGTACAAAGCCCTGGAGTAGATATAACCTAATTAGGTGTTATAATTGGCTCATAGTAGAAATTCCTTCCTTTACAGATGAGGTAACTGAGGCACAGAGGAGTGAAGTGACTTGCCAAAGGTCACACACCAAATATATGGCAGAGCCAGAATTAGAACCTAGTTCCTTCTGACTCCAAGGCCAGTGCTCTATCCACCCCACTTCTTCAGTGAAGACAATATTTAAAGTATCAGTTAATGATGAAAAGGAAAAATTGAGACATTTTTGTACCTTGACCCTTAAGATAGACCCCTGCAAACCTAATTGTCCAAAATTTTGGGGTTCTGAATTGCCCACTGCCTCCTAGTTAGGCTAGGTCTGAGGCCAAACGCAGGCTGGGCTGACCCTTGGCTGAGTTGGGAATAGGTCACAAGCACAGTATGTGGTGACAACACAGCCACCACTAAGAGGTTGCGGCCCAAAGGCCTCTAAAATGGTATTTATCATAATAAAGACCATGGGACCCCACCTTGCCTTTATGTGAGCCAGTCTTAGTCCCCCACAGGGCTCTACCATAAGGGATAAGAAGATCCCATTCCCTTGTGAAAAACCCAGGGTAAGTGATGTGGGTTCTAGACTGTGAGCCCACGGAGGGCAGGGATTGTCTCTATTTGGTGCTGAATTGTACTTTCCAAATGCTTAGTACAGTGCTCTGCATACAGTAAGCGCTCAATTAATATGATTGAATGAATGAATGAAGAATAATTCTGGAGATTCAGCCTTGTGTTGAACAATGTAATTTGCCTGAAACCCTGCACTTTCTTCCCTTTTGTCTCTTCCCCAGAAAGCCATTCTTCCTTACTGTAAATCCATGGACTCAAACTTTCAGATCAATGAGAGGAGTATAAACCCTCTCTTCCAGTGTTGCCATGTAGTCCATGAAGACAAGCACAATGGAAAAGGTCTGGAGAGGCCATCTAGTAGGGCTTAGTAAAGTGCTTGGCACATATTAAGTGTTAACAAATGCCATCATTAAATCACCCAAGGGATGTTATTTCAGGACTTTCCTCCAAATGACAAATCTGCCTTCATACCAAAAAGAGAAAAACCGTGGCCTAGTGGATAGAGCACAGGACAGGGAGTCAGAAGGAAGAGGGTTCTGATCCCATCTCTATCACTTGTCTGCTCTGTGACTTTGGGCAAGTCACTTAATTTATCTGTGCCTCAGTTGCCTCATCTCTAAAATGGGCTGTCTCTATTGCTGTACTGTACTTTCCCAATACTTAGGACAGTGCTCGGCATAAAGTAAGAGCTCAATAAATACAATTGAATTAATGAATGAATGGGGATTAAGACTTCGAGCCCCATGTGGGACATGGACTGTGTTCAACCTGATTAGCTGGTATCTACCCCAGTGCTTAGTTCAGTGTCTGGCACATAGTAAGTGCTTAACAAATGCCATATTTTTACTACTAATACTAAAAATGTACCTCTGTATTTCAATGTTAAAGCATCCCTATCTTCAGAAAGTCCTGAAACCTGAGCAGAAATATCAGTTTTACCTTATCTGACAATTTAGTGATTGTTTCAAGTGGATAATCATGTTAGTGCAGACTAGTGTCAATATTGAAAGAGTGCTTGAATTGTTTGCTGTCACTTTAATTAAATGTAGAATTCTGATTTGATCCATCATCTTAGAAGAATCTCTCTCCCTTATGAACTTGAGCTTGGTTACAAATAAAAACAAAGGAAATGTGTTATAATCAGCAAAATGTTCCTGCTGAAAATCTCATTTCTCAGTATTCATTATTCTATTGACCATGATACACATGAATTCTTTTTTAAAAAAAGTAATAAGGTTTTTTTGCCTATAAGCACCATAGGAATGGAAAAACAAAACCAAAAAAATTGCTATTCATGTTGATTTGACACTTTTCATGGTTGGTTACTTTAATTTGAGAAGTAATTGACATGCTAGCGTTCAAATTATTTCCGAACTGATTCACTTGGAAAGCAATCTGATTTAAGAGAGGTGTTGAGAAGTCAGTTAAATGTCTTAGAGGGGTATAAATGGCATTTGTTTTCCACTGACAGTGGTTTCCTAGGTGAAATATAAACTCCTTTTGCTTATCTTTCTTTATGGAGCTGGTAGTCAACATGACTTGCAGAGCAATTTATTCATCAACTGGAGAATGCCCAATGTTGATCTAAACAAAGTCCCCCGGGAAAATCTTCACAAACAGATATTTTCTTTTCTCAAAGCCATTTCGGGGAGATAAGAATTTCTGCTAGATGGACAGGACTTAAAAGAGATTCAGGTTTTAAACTAGGAGATAAATACTCCAGTGTAGACAGGTCAAATATGAAACCTAAACTGTGTTTCCTTATAGCACAGCAGGGATCAAAGTAAAATGATGACTTCATTTACATTAAGGCTAATACAGAAGAACTCGGAATAAAGATAAAGGGATAAATCCCCAATAGTTAGATAGTGGAATGGGTTGTTGAAGGAGGCTGGAAAATCCATTAAGTCCTTAGGATCTTTAGATGTAGGACATACAAGGAGAGAAAATGGGTGCCTGTGGGAATGTAAGTACCTTCAATTGCTTGCAAAATTTTACTGGCCACACCATAACTGGCCATAATTAGCCACACCACTCTGATCCTTGAGAGTCCTGTTGCCTCCATCGTGCACACAATTTTTAGGTGGCTAGTCCACTGATAGGACCCAATAATGGCACTTATTAATAATGAGAATTGTGGTATAAGCACTTACTGTACTGGGGTTAAATAAAAGAAAATGGGGTTGGACCTAGTCCCTGTCCAACATGGGGCTCCCAGTATCAATCCCCATTTTACAAATGAGGTAACTTGGGCACAGAGAAGTGAAGTGACTTGCCCAAGGTCACACAACAGACCTGTGGTGGAACAGGGATTAGAACCCATGACCTTCTGACTCTCAGGCCCATACTGTCCACTACACCATGCTGTTTTTCTATCCTTAGCCGTCTCTGCTATCATTCACATTACAGGGCAACACACAAATAAATCCTTGCAGCTTAATACTTTGAGTGGTCCCTCTCAAACTGAGAATCAGCGTGACCTAGTGGAATGAACATGAATCTGGAGGATGGAGGACTTGGGTTCTAACCCTGGCTTTGTCAGTTTGCTTGCTGTGTGGCCCTGGGAAAGTCACTTAACTTCTCTGCACCTCATTTTCCTAATCCATAAAATATGGGATTAAATCCTCCTCTCCTCAATTTAGATTTTGAGCTCCATATGGGACAGAGACTGTGTCCAATGTGATAAATGTGTTTCTATCCCAGCACTTAGAACAGAGCTTAACACAAAGTAACCACTTAACAAATACCATAAAAATGCAACTTTCAATGAACAGTAGAGTTTATTCACATTATTTTGAATTAATTGGCTGATTTATTTTAGGTTCTGAGCATTCTGATAACACTGAGCTGGAGTGGTTTAGGTGCTGGTTGAGTAGAGGCAGAAGTAAAACAAAATGATGATACTGGACAGTTCTACAGTTGTCTGATATTTATAAGGTCTGAATGAAAAAAATTATCAATTTCCTTTCAATGCAAATATCTGAAACTTTCATTGCCTAGTAAAATCCAATTGAGAAACCATCAAAAGTAATTCCATTTTTATAAATTGTGGATAAAAATGTAAAGAAATGATTTATACCTAATGCAGTCCACCAATGCCATGCCATGGGAAATTCCAGCATAACTGTAACGAGAAAGAAATTGCATTGTGCAAAACACACCACCTTTTTCACATTTGAAGAAACACTCCTATGTTACCCCAATTTTAAAATACCCAGTTCTAGTTGCAGCTCCATTATTTGTCTGCTTTGTAACCTTGGGCAAGTCATGTAACCTCTCTGTGTCTCAGTTTCCCTATTTTACTGGTGAGGAAGTTGAGGCATAGAGAGTTTAAGTAAAATCATCTGTAAAATGAGGATAAAATACTTATTCTCCCTCCCTCTTAGATTGGGAGCCCCATGTGGGCTGATAATAATAATAATAATGTTGGTATTTGTTAAGCGCTTACTATGTGCCGAGCACTGTTCTAAGCGCTGGGGTAGACATAGGGGAATCAGGTTGTCCCACGTGGGGCTCCCAGTCTTCATCCCCATTTTACAGATGAGGGAACTGAGGCCCAGAGAAGTGAAGTGACTCGCCCACAGTCACACAGCCGACGAGTGGCAGAGCCAGGATTCAAACTCATGAGCCCTGACTCCAAAGCCCGTGCTCTTTCCACGGAGCCACGCTGCTTCTCTGATCCGATTGCACTGTATCCTCCTTAGCAGTTTAGCCTAGTTACTGGCATATAGTAAATATTTAATAAATATCACCACTATCATTGTATAACCCATGAGTAGCATAAGGCTCCTAAAGTTTAGGGAAGCCAGTGAAGGCCATTATGTGTACCGGAGAAGCAATGAGGAAAATGGAGAGTAGGATGTAAACTACCCAACTTTCCACTGAGTCACGCCATTAGGGCAAACATCCATGCTTCAGCCAAACATCCATGCTTCAGCTAAAGGCACGATAAGCAACTTTGAGGGATCAAAAGTTTGTGGGTTGCTGTGTAGGAAAGAATCGCACAACAATTGATACTGATGCAATGAATAGAGCTTTGATCTGCCAGTCCAGAGACTAATTCCTTGTTTCAGTTCCATCACCAGCCTGCTGTTGAAACTTGGGAAGATCATTTTAACTTCAGTTTACTTGTCTGCAAAATGGAGATAATGCTGCCTGCCTCTCCCTTCCCAGAAGAATAGTATGAGCATAAATAAGTGTGTAGAACCAAAAGTCCTTTGGAAAACAACAGATAAAGCTTTATAGAAATTAAGTACTACTATTATGAAATCACTTATGTACTGTGAAATGATTTGCAGACCAATGGAGCCAGGAAGGCCCTTTGATCTCCCCTCGCTTCCTCCCTGGCCCATTTCCACATAGTTGAATATCCAGAAAGTCAGTCACGGTTGGTTCTTCCAAGTAACCTCTGATGGCACTGTTGGAGACAGAATCCTCGTCTGAATGGACCATTGGTTTGACCTAATGTGACTTACTGTTAGGGAATGGAAAACTTTCTCATTAAAAAAAAATAAAATTAAAATCCACAACATTTCAACCTGAGTGCAGGCAACTACCGGAAATTTGAAAGTGGCGTCCAAATCTGACAGGGAGTGGTAGCGAAAGAAGAAATGGGAGTGAACTCATCAGATCTCATCACTCAACCTTCATAATGAGCCAAAGACTCACTCTGTTCTTTGAACCCTAGTAGGCAGTTTTCCCAGGTGAACTAATCTTTTCAGAGGACTGATGTGCTGTTTATTACCAAAGTGTGCATTACCCCAAGCAATAACATAGCTTCAGAATTTGCCTAACAGACAACCAGCTACTAGCTTAAGTACTGAAAGTTGTTAACTCAATTGGGTGGGGCAAATCCAACACCAAGTGAAAACATTTTACAGAAACCAAAGATTGTTCTAAGACTTCTAGAGAAGCAGTATGGCTTAGTGGAAAGAAAGTGGGCTTGACAGTGAGAGATCATGGGTTCTAAATCCTGGTTCCACCACTTATCATCTGTGTGACTTTGGGCAACTGACTTAACAAATACCATTATTATTGTTATTATTAAATCTAATTAATCAGTCATCTCAAGCTAAGGAGACTAGCTTTTGTTTTCATTCGTCACAGAGGAAAGAAAAAGCACTACATGGGTTTTGCTAATAGCCCTCTGCCCTCATTTCCTGATTGGCTCTTGGACTGAAGGTGACCCAGGCGTTGGAGGTATTATGCTGCTTCTCTCACCTCACATCTTGATTCTATTTATTGCCATTGTTCTTGTCTGTCTGTCTCCCCCAATTAGACTGTAAGCCCGTCAAAGGGCAGGGACTGTCTCTATCTGTTACCGATTTGTACATTCCAAGCGCTTAGTACAGTGTTCTGCACATAGTAAGTGCTCAATAAATACTATTGAATGAATGAATTAATCTTTGGACTACCTAAGGTTTCGCAGGGTGGCAGTAGGTGAATCAATCAATCAATCATATTTCTTGAGTGCTTATCATGTACAGAGCACTGTACTAAGCACTTGAGAGAGTAAAATATAACAGAGTTGGTAGATACTTTCCCTGCCTGCAAAAGCTAACCATCTAAATGGAGAGACAGACATTAATATAAATAAATAAATAAATAAATTTTAGATACATGCATAAGTGCTGAGAGGCTGAGGGAGGGGAGGATAAATGTGTAAACCCAATGCTAAGATGATGCAGAAGGGAGTAGAAGAGAAAATGAAGGCCTAGTTGGGGAAGGCTTTTTGGAGGAGACGTACCTTCGGTAATGGTTTGAAGGTGGTGAGAGTGTATGAAAAATAGGTAGAGGGAGGGGATTTCAGGCCAGAGGTAGGATGTGGGTGATTGGTTGGCAGTGAGATAGAATGGGTGAAGGCACAGAACTGGGAACTTTGAAACTTCTGAAATACTATCAGGCTGTCATGCAGCCCTGCTGATGTTGGTGTTTTGTTCATGAGTCAGCCTCTGCTGGTGATTTCTCTGCAGAGTAATCCTTGATAATGTTAGTTTAGCACTTACAGAAATTTGCTTTATATATTGCTTCATGCAGTCATGGGCAGACCCCCTATGTCTAAAAGTTGACACTAGAAATAATTTCATTAAGAAAACAAGGTTTGCTGTTTGGTGACTTGAATTGTGAAAACATCTAGTTGTTTTTGTTCTACTTACCAGCTGAAGTTATGGCAATGTGAACACAGGTTACTGTTAGAGCATAATCCCAAACCCATTCTTCCACAATCAGAGCATAGAGCAGCCCACAAGCAAAGTATGTTACCTCAGTTGAGATTAAAAGAGCTGAAAATAAAGAAAATGTTGGTTGTACAGTAGAAAGTATTAATTCTAAAACAGAAGCCTACTATTTTATCACAGCCATTAAAATGAAATGCTTTATGAGAAGAAAAGGTCTTTGGAATTATCAATTAATCGATCAATGGTATTTATTGAGTGCTTACATTTTGCAGAGCATTGTACTGAGCACTTGGAGTACAATTTAATAGAGTTGGTAGATATGCCCCTTGCCCACAAGAAGCTCTCAGTCTAGAAGGGGAGATGGACACCCAAACAAGTAAATTATGGATATCTACAAAAGTGCTGTATGACTGAGGATGGGCTGAATGTCAAATGCCTAAAGCATACAGATATAAGTGTGTACATGATACATAGGGGAGAGGGAGGATGGGAAAATATGGTTTAATTGGAGAAAGCCTCCTTGAGGAGATAAAACCTCAGTAAAGTTTTGAAGGTGGGGAGAATGGTGGTCAGTCACACATGAAGCAGGAGGGAACTCCAGGCCAGGGGGAGGAGGCGGGGAAGAGGTAAATGTTAAAATAGATGAAATTGAGGTACAGTGAGTAAGCTATCACCAGAGGAACGAATTGCGGACTAGGTTTCAGTAGGAAATCAGCTAGTAAAGGCAGGAAGGGGCAAGCTCATTGAGTGCCTTAGAGGCATTGTTAAGGAAGTTTCTGCCTTTCTCATGAATCCTTATATCCATGTGTTATAGTTAACAAAGGTAATGATTTTTTCCTGACATAATTCCGATTTTTAAAAATTCCTATCATTTGCTGGTGAAAGGAAGCTTTACCAGTGCTAACTGTTGTTCTTACAGATTACATATTTAAAAGCTCAGTAAAGAGTAGTTAGACTTCATTCATTTTTAATAAAGTTAATTTTCTGATTAGCTTATTTTTCAGAAATGGATGGTAAAATAGCATTTACTGGTTTTAAGTGTTTTTACTTTGGAGGGTTTTAGGAAATCCCAAACAGTAATCTGTAATGGGAGGTTAGTTACTGTGTGGACATGGGTCCCACACTGGCCCCTACAATTGTTTGAGTCAGACTTGATCCTCCTAAATCTCTGACAAGACCTGAGAATGTCCAGTTTGGGTTGAAATAACCCAATGTGGTGGCTTCTGGTCCATTAACTCTTTCACACCTTATTCCCCTTAAAATCCCAGCTTCTTTTTCACCTCTACACTCAAAATGAAAGGCTAGGAATTCTGAGTGTTCAGAGTCAAACGAGTTCAAATAATGGGCTAGTTGATGCAGGAAATGGTTAATGAAAATCCAAATCTTCTTAAACAGCTTGGGCATGTGGACCTCGAGACCCCTGTGAATCAAATTTGTCTTAGAGTGATTTTCCTGAGCACATAAACAGGTCAGGGTACCAGCCCCTTGCCCTGAAACATCCACAGGATCAGCATTTTGCCTCTTTTCTACAGTATGGCTCTTTATAATATATTTATTTCAAAGGAAATTAAGAGATGAAAGAATCGATGTATGTAATCAACCACAAAAGCTCCTTAGTCCATGGTATATCTACCTTAAAAAGCTTCTTTCTCTTTAGAAATTAAGTCATAAAAGAACCAATGAATACAGCTAGAAAAAAAAGTCCCAGTGCATTTCAGTCATGGTGTGAAAGCTTCATGCAGTCTGAGTCTTCCCTTAGACAAGCAAATTGTCAGTGGCTTAAATTTGATTTGCCCTTTCAACCTAGTCATAATCAAGAGAAGCACTGTGGACTAGTGAAAAGAGCACAGGACTCAGGTTACTGACTGTAAGCCTGTCAATGGGCAGGGACTGTATCTGTTGCCGATTTGTACATTCCAAGCGCTTAGTACAGTGCTCTGCACATAGTAAGTGCTCAATAAATACTATTGAATGAATGAATGTACTTCTTCTCTGGTGCTAACCTTCTCACTGTGCTTCGTTTTCGCCTGTCCCACTGTTGACCCCTGGCCCACATCCTCTAGCCTCTAGCCTGGAATGCCCTCCCTCCTCAAATCCACCAATCACATTTCCCTCCCTTCAAAGCCCTACTGAAGGCTCACCTCCTCTGAGAGGCCTTCCCAGACTAAGCCCCCCTTTTCCTCAGCTCAGCTCAGCTAAGTCCCTCCATGTCATCCCGATTCACTCCCTTTTCTCTACCTCCCTCTCCCTGCCCCACAGCTCTTGTGTATATATGTACATATCTATAATTCTATTTGTTTATACTGATGCTTGTTTGCTTATTTTGATGTGTATACATCCATAATTCCTTGTATTTATATTGATGCCTGTTTACTTGTTTTGATGTCTGTCTCCCTCCTTCTAGACTGTAAACCCGGTGTGGGCAGAGATTGTCTCTCTTTATTGTTGTACTTTTAAATAAAGTACTTTTAAGCATTGTTCTTTCCAAGCACTTAGTACAGTGCTCTGCACTTATTTAAGCACTCAATTAACATGATTGAATAAATGAATGAATACTCTCCAAACGCTTAGTTCATTGCTCTGCATACAGTAAACACTGAACAAATGTGAATAAATGAATGAAATGTGAGAGCCCCTCAAATTTCAGCTCTGGGTCCCCTTTTGTCCTCCATCTACACACCCTCACTTAAAGAACTCATTTGATTCCATACCTACATCTCTACATGGATGATTATCAAATCTACCTCTCCAGTCCTGACCTCTCTGCAGTCTAGCACTTCCTCTTGACCTCAGTACATTGTGACCTAGATGTCCTCAAACTTAACATATCCAAAACAGAACTCCTCATATTCCCACCCAAATCATGCCCTCTCCCCCTGTCTTTCCCATCATTGTAGACAAACACAACTACCCTCTATACCTGACCAAGGTTGACTCATCTCTCTCATTCATCCCACACACTCAAACTGGCACAAAATCCTGTCTGTTCAAACTTCACATCATGGCTAAAATTTGCCCTTTCCTCTCCACTCAAATTGGTATTTTGCTGATCCAAGTATGTCCTTTCTCACTGTGACTACTGCATCAGCCTCCTCACTGAACTCCCTGCCTCATGTCTCTCCCCACTCTATCCCTTACTTCACTCTATTGCCCAGATCATTTTTCTAAAAAAGTTCAGTCTCCCCACTCCTCAGTGGTGATCCACAGTACAATTGGCTTATAAAGTTTACACGGGATGCTTAAAGACCTTTGGGAACATATACGATTCCCATTCACTCCTTAGTTTACAAAGGATTAGTCGTGGGAAGCAAATTAGTTTAACTTCGCTTATCCAAATAATCAGTTTTCCCAACCAAACCTAGTTAGGATGATCAAACATATAATTTTTATAGTCCCCAACTGCCTGAAATAGTTTGGATAAGGAAATGGGGATGACTATCAATTCATCTGAAGAAACTGCCAACTAATGAGTAGAGTTGGCTCTTTTCTGCTGTACTCATTATCTAGGAAACTATTGCACTCAATGAAATGATATGTATTAGGATTTTATAAGCCCATCTACCAATTTTTCAATCTTTGGAAAGCCTCCATCACAGTAATGCAGCTTTTAACAGGGGCAAGGGTTGAGAGAGTTGAGTCCATTTCCAAAAATCATATCTGCCAAATGTTGTACTTGAGAATAGTTTGAGGACAGCAAGATTTCCGGCATGTATTCCTATAAGAATGTATGGTCCCATGAAAAATATGTGGTGCCCAGCTATCTAATGTATCTTAACATGGATTCTAAGAATTAAACCAACCACCAATTCTGAAGCAATAAGGTGAAGAGTGAAGAACTATTTCTGTCACCTACTTTTAAAATCTAATAAATTCCTTATAAGGCAAAAAAAGGAGATGAAAAATTAAATTGACTCAGAAACAAATGAACTCTGACTCAGAGGCCCTCCTGTTGCCCCTTCCCAAGACCCATTGAGCTATAAAAGATCATTGGCACTGTGGCCTAGTGGAAAGAGCACAGGCCTGGGAGTCAGAGGTCCTGGGTTCTAATCCCAGCACTGCCATTTCATGCCTGTTTGACCTTGGACAAATCATTTCATTTCTCTATGCCTCAGTTTCCTCATATGAAAAAGGGGAATTAAATCCTCCTACTTAGATTGTGAGCCCCATGTGGGACAGGGACTGTGTCTAACCTGCTTATCTTATATCTCCTCTTAGAAACAGTGCTTAACCCATTCTAAGTAAATGTAAGCACATTATGTTTACAAATACCATGATTACCAATATTATTAGCATGGAAATTTAATATGGAGAATGAATAATAATAATGTTGGTATTTGTTAAGCGCTTACTATGTGCAGAGCACTGTTCTAAGTGCTGGGGTAGATACAGGGTAATCAAGTTGTCCCACGTGAGGCTCACAGTTAATCCCCATTTTACAGATGAGGTAACTGAGGCACAGAGAAGTTAAGTGACTTGCCCACAGTCACCCAGCTGACAAGGGGCAGAGCCGGAATTCAAACCCATGACCACTGACTCCCAAGCCCGAGCTCTTTCCACTGAGCCACGCTGCTTCTCTAGAAGAAGACAGCATTTGCAGTAATTTTTCTATGGAGCAAAATTAATGGTCACTTTCAAGGCACTTAATTTTCCTAATTCAAGTTGAAAATGAAAGATTAAAAACAAATTACCTTTGTAATTTGTACTGAACCATGATGGGGTGGTTTTGAAATCAAAAGGTGCGAGGACATCCAACTCATCCAACCTGAAGATTTCACAAAAAGAGATATTTTACTGGGGCAAAGATAATTTGTAATTCACTAATGTCAGAATCACAGATATTCATGTACAAGGAGAGGGGCTGATAATCTATTTGGTTACCATTTTTTAAAAATGAAAGATATTGTTCATCATGGAACGGCTTCATCCAGTCATCTATGATCTTGTCAACTTCAACACTGGGCTCAGTCTTGATGAGTGGGAGACTGGCTTAAAAGGATAGTCACCTGTCCCAGCTCTCAAGGAGTTACTAAGAGATGTCAGAACACATGTTGAATTAAAGTTGAAATCTGATGCATGTATTTGTTTAGACACAAATATAGCAATGAGCCAAAGAAACTTTGTGTCTATCAGATCTGTGGCTGACTCTACACAGATCAAAACTAATGTCAATTTGAAATGAAATAACCACAGGAAATGTCTTCTATCCACATAAAAGGATTATTTTCAGCCCTTTTTCAAAACAGACAGGTTTTAAATGTATGTTGTTTTTATTTATATAGATCATCTGAAGGCAATCATTGAAAGCATTCAGACTGGGGTTTTGTTGTTGAGAGATTGTGTATGACTCTTATTAGATTGGCAGAACCCGTGGGGCTGAGCATAAATAAGAGATTCAAGGGTAGGGAACCTCCATGTCAGGAAGGAGTCAACATCAGTGTTCTAGAAACAGGTTGTATACAAAGAAGGCTTAGAGACCTATGACTCCAAAACCATGAATCCATTTTGCAGGCCTACTGGGTAGCAGCAGTGTGATGACCTTAGGCAAATGTGAGTCAAAATCATACATTTCCCCTGTATGTTAAATCCTGAAAATTATTATGGCTGTTTGTATGGGCCTGCTTTTCAGAATCTAAATACTACTCTATTTGTAAATATGTTTGTGTCTGTCTTCCCAGTTAAAGTTTGAGCTCCTCATACTCAAGAACTGGATCATTTCCCAAGCACTTAATATAGTGCACTGCAATCAGTGGCACTAAATTACTACTAGTACAGCTACTTCTACTGAGGCCTAGACCTAACAACATATTCAGTAGGACATGTATTTTTTAAGCACTTACTATGCACCAGGCACTGTACTAAGCACTGGGTTGGGGCGGGGGAGGAATACAAGCAATTTGGCTTGGACATAGTCCCCTGTCCCACATGGGTCTCACAGTCTTAACCCCCATTTCACAGATGAGGTAACAGAGGCACAGAGGAAAGTGGCTTGCCCAAGGTCACACACAGAAGACAAGTGTGGGACAGGAGTTAGAACTCAGGTCCTTCTGAGTCCCAGGCTCGGGCTCTATCCACTAGATCATGCTGCTTCTCTATCACTTATGTCACATACTGAGAGGGGCTGCACTGTCAAGACTAACAGTTTCAAAAACAGTTAGATGGAGGCAGGCCACAGCACTGTGGACAGCGAAGACAGCGATCAAACAATAATTCTGTAGCCATTCATTCATTCATTCATTCATTCATTCAATCATATTTATTGAGCATTTACTGTGGACAGAATGCTCTACTAAGTGCTTGGGAGAGTACAGTATAACAGTAAACAAACACATTCCCTGCCTACAGTGAGCTGACAGTCTAGAGGAGGAGATAGACATTAATATAAATAAATTACAGATATAGACCTAAGTGCTGTGGGGTTGGAATGGGGGATGAACAAAGGGAACAAGTCAGGACTTGGAGAAATTAATGAATGAGAAGTCATCAATAGGCCACTAGAAAGAAATGTTAGAGATGAAGAGGAAACTCTCAGACATGTTGGATCAACTAATCAAACAGTGCTATTTATTGAGCACTAAGTATATGCAGAGGACTGTTGTAAGCATTTGGGAGAATACAACAGAATTAACAGATATGTTCCGGGCCCTTAACGAACTTACAGTATAGAAGATGGATGGTTCTTCCCTAATCACAAGGAGGGCAACTATCATTGTTTCTCCAAGGGAATTGGTGTCCCATCCCTGTTGGAGATGAAATACTGGACTGGATGAACCAATAATGGCTTTGCTTAGACTGTAAGCCCATCAAAGGGCAGGGACTGTCTCTATCTGTTGCCGATTTGTACATTCCAAGCTCTTAGTACAGTGTTCTGCACATAGTAAGTGCTCAGTAAATGCTATTGAATGAATGAATGAATCTTATGCTCTTAGGATTAGAGAAAGAAAATTCACAGACACCAATTATCTGTTTTCATCCACTCAGCCATCTACATGGAAGTTGGGTTTATGCTGGCATGTAGAGGAGGAATTGGTGGTGTTAATGGGGATTTCTAGTCCACTGAGTTGAACTTCGTCCTCCTTGGTTAATTTAATTGTAATTCAGAATAGCTTGACTTCATTGCTGACAAACCTGCAGCAGGACTATTAAGATACATTGGGACTCTTGTGTCGACATTCCTTAGAATGCTAATATGGTGATTATTTTATATCACCTGGCATTTTGAATTCAAAAGGCTTAACTGCAAGAGCTTAGGTTTTAAGTTCCTCTAACGCATGGACAGATATTCGATTTTTTTTGTTTACCACCCCTTCAAGTTGCTAGTACAGTGCCTGGCAATCAGGATATACTCTTGATTATGATGGCGATGAAGTACTACAAACTCATGAAAACCACCAAATTATATTCAACCCCAACATATGTGCATTTAAAAATCTCTCTTTATTTAAAAAAATGATCTATTTAATCACAGGAATCCAAAGACTACTAATCTCAGAATCTCCCTTTGATAGATGTCATTACAGCTGGAAAATTATTGGTGAAGCCGCCAACCACTCCTTCCTCCCTTCCCCTAGATATTCATTCATTCATTCAATAGTATTTATTGAGCGCTTACTATGTGCAGAGTACTGTACTAAGCGCTTGGAATGTACAAATCGGCAACAGATAGAGACAGTCCCTGCCCACTGAGGGGCTTACAGTCTAATCGGGGGAGATGAACAGACAAAAACAATAGCAATAAATAGAATCAAGGGGATGAACATCTCATTAAAACAATAGTAATAAATAGAATCAAGGTGATGTACATTTCATTAACAAAATAAATAGGTTAATAAAAAATATATACAGTTGAGCGGTCAAGTTCAGTGCTGAGGGGAGGGAAAGGAAGAGGGGAAGGAACAGAGGGAAAGGGGGGAAAAGAGGGCTTAGCTGATGGGAGGTGAAGGCGGGGGTAGAGGGGGAGCAGAGGGAGCAGAGGGAAAAGGGGAAGCTCAGTCTGGGAAGGCCCCTTGGAGGAGGTGAGCTCTAAGTAGGGCTTTGAAGAGGGGAAGAGAATTAGTTTGGTGGAGGTGAGGAGGGAGGGCATTCCAGGACAGCGAGAGGACGTGGCCCAGTGGTCGACAGCGGGATAGCCCAGAACGAGGGATGGTGAGGAGGTGGACGGCAGAGGAGCAGAGCGTGTAGAGTGGGCAGTGGAAAGAGAGAAGGGAGGAGAGGTAGGAGGAGGCAAGGTGATGGAGAGTCTCGAAGCCTAGAGTGAGAAGTTTTTGTTTTGTGCGGAGGTCGATAGGCAACCACTGGAGGTTTTTAAGAAGGGGAGTGACGTGCCCAGAGCGTTTCTACAGGAAGATGATCTGGGCAGCGGAATGAAGAATAGACTGGAACAGGGAGAGACAGGAGGAAGGGAGATCAGAGAGAAGGCTGACACAATAATCCAGCTGGGATATTATGAGAGCCTATAACAGTAAGATAGCTGTTTGGGTGGAGAGGAAAGGGCGGATCTTGGTGATATTATAAAAGTGAGACTGGCAGGTCTTGGTGACGGACTGAATGTGTGGGGTGAACGAGAGAGCCAAGTCAAAGATGACACTGAGGTTGCGGGCTTGAGAGATGGGAAGGATAGTCATACCATCCACAGTGATAGGGAAGTCAGGAAGAGGACAGGGCTTGGGAGGGAAGATAAGAAGCTCAGTTTTGGACATGTTATGTGGATTTGTGAAGGATCTAATGGAAAAGAAACCATTCCAAAACAATAAGCAATCCTCAGCACCTTCTCCTCTGGACCATTCAAAGAAAACATTCCAAATCTTAGATCCTTTATGATTCTCCCCATATCAAGCTCTGATTCTGGCTTTTATCATTTACAGAAGAGAGATACTGAGTTATATTTTTTCTGAACCACTGATCTCCACACCAGACATTTCTGAATTTACAACAATTTTAGAATTAAATATGTTACATGCAATGAGATCCTTACCTGAAAGCAGTGAAGCAGATACTTAGAGCCAAGTAGTACATGGTATAGAAAAGGGCCACACATATGAGAAGATTCAGTAGAACAACCTAACAGAGAAGATGATGCATTAAATAAAAGACCCAACTCTTTTTAGTATACTATCCTCTACTCAGTCCTAACCTCTCAGCTGCCTTCAACATCACTTACCATCCCTTTCTCTGAAAAACTAACTATGCCTTCTGACACTGACACTGTCCTAATCTGGTTCTCCTCTGTCTCTCTGGCTGTTCCTTCTCAGTCTCTTTTGCCACCTCCTCCTCTGTCTCCCACCCCCTAACTGTGGGAGACCCTCAAGGCTCAGTTCTAGGTCCCCTTCTATTCTCCACCTACACCCACTCTCTTGGAGAACTCATTTGCTCCTGTGGCTTCAATTAGCATCTCTGTGTTGATGATTCCTACATCTATATATCTAGCTCTGATTTTTCTCTTTCTCAGCAGTGCCCCATTTCCTCCTGCCATCAGAACTATTTTACTTGGATGTCCTCCCATTACTTTAAACTTAACATATCTAAAACAGAGCTCCTTATCTCCCCACCCAAACTCTGTTCTCCCCATGACTTTCCAGTCACTGAAGACAGCACTAGCATCCTCTCTGTCTCACAAGCCTCAACTCTTGGTGTTATCCTCAACTCATCTCTTTCCTTCAACCCACATATTCAATCTGTTAGCAAATCCTGTCAGTTCCAACCTTCACAACATCGGTAAAATCCACTCTTTCCCCTCCAACCAAACTGCTATCATGTTTTTATCATTTTACCCTATACTGCCTTGATTTCTTTATCAACCTTCTTGCTGACCTCCCTGCCTCCTGTCTCTCCCAACTCCAGTCCATACTTCATTCTGTTGCCCAGATCATTTTTCTACAAAATCATGCAGTCCGTATTTCCCCATTCCTCAAGAACCTCCCCTGGTAGCCCACCCACCTCAGCCTTAAACAGAAACTCCTTTCCATTGGCTTTGAGAAATAGCATGGCCTAGTGGCTAGAGCATGGGTCAGAGAGTCAGAAAGTCATGGGTTCTAATTCCAGCTCCACCACTTGTCTGCTGTGTGACCTTGGGCAAGTCACTCCATTGCTCTGGGCCTCAGTTACCCCAGCTATAAAATGGGAACTGAAACTGGGAGCCCCACTTGAGACAGGGACTGTGTCTAGCTCGATTTGCCTGTATCCACCCCAGCTCTTAGTACAGTGCCTGGCACATAGTAAGTGCTTAACGAATACCATCATTATTATTTAAAGCTCTCAATCATCTTGTTGCCTCTTCCCTTACTTCATTAATTTCCTACTACAACCCAGCCTAGGCACTGTGCTCCTATAATGCCAACCTACTCACTATTATATTGGTTTCATCTATCTTACCACCAATAATAATAATGATGGTATCTGTTAAGGGCTTACTATATGCCAGGCAGTGTACTAAGCTTTGGAGTGGATAGAAGCAAATCGAGTTGAACACAGTCACTATCTCAAGTGGGGCTCACAGTTTCAATTCCCATTTTACAGATGAATAGAGATGGGATTTGAATCCATGACATTCTGACTCCCAGGCCCACGCTTTAACCACTACGCCATGTCACTTCTCCAACCCTTTGCCCAAGTCCTGCATCTGGCTTGGAACGCCCTTCCTCTTCATATCTGACAGACTATTACTTTCCCCTACTTCAAAGCCTCACTGAAGGCACAAGTCATCCAAGAGGCCTTCCTTACTAAGCACTCATTTCCCTTTCTCCCACTCCCTTCTGTGCCTGGATTTGCACCCTTTATTCACTCTTCCCTCAACTCTCTCAATGTTTATGTACACACCCCTAGTTTATATTAATGTCTATCTTCACCTCTAGACTGTAAGTTCATTTCAGGCAGGGAATCTGTCTCCCAGCTCTGTTATACTGTACTCTCAGTCAGTCAGTCAATCAATCATTTATTGAGCAGGTAACCAGACCTGTATGGAGGCTTTTTGGACATAAAGATGGAGTGGTTTCTGGAAACATTGTAAAGAAGAATGAAACCGATTTTCAAGAGATTAAATATAGAGGTTGAAAGAGAGGGAGGATTCAAGGATAATATCAAAGTTGTGGGCTTGAGAGATGGAAAGGATAGTGGTGTTGTCAACTGAGGTGGAAAAGTTAGGAGAACAAAGGCTTTGGGAGGAAAAATGAGGAGTTCAGTTTTTGGTATATTGAGTTTGAAGTATAAGTGGGACATCTGTGTAGAAATGATCTGGTGGCAGAAGAAACATGAAATTTCAGAGGAGGAGCAAGATCAGGGCTAGTGATGTAGATTCGGAAGTCATCTACCTAAAAACAGTAGTGGGAGCTGCAGGAGAAGATGAGCTACCCAAGAAAGCAAGCGATGATTGAAAAATTATTCAGAACTGAGCCTTAAGGCACATCCAATGTTAAGGGGTAGCAGGCAGAGGAAAAGAGAGCAAAAGAAAGGTTCGGTCACAGATGAAGGAGAAGAATCAGGAGAAGACCGTCAGAAAAATCAAAGTTACATAGTGTTTCCAGGAGAAAGAGTGGTCTGCAGTGCTGAGAAATTTAGAAGGATTAGGATGGAATAGAGTCTGTTCGATTTGTAAGGTAGAAGGTCTTTGGTGACCCTGCATTGAGTGGTGTCAGTGGAAGGAGGGCAGTAAAAGCCAGTTTGTAAAGGTTCAAGGTGTGAGTTGGAGTACAAGTGGAAATAGCAGGTGTTCACAACTTGTTTCAGTAGTCTGTACAGGAATAGGAGGGATATGAGGCAATAGCTGGGTGATACATTGGGGTTCAAGGAAGGTTTTTTTATGATTGGAGGGACATACGTATATTTAAAGGCAGAATGAAAGGAACCATCAGAGAGTGTGTGGTTGTAGATGGCAGCCAGGAATGGGAAAAATGGTAGGTGCATATTCTTTTATAAGGTGAAAAGGGGGTAGATTTTGAAAGTAAGCGGAGATAGGATGAAGAGGTGAAAGCAAACGGGGGAAGTGAAGGAGAGATTTGGGGGAACTCATTCCTGATGGTTTAGATTTTGTCAGCAAAGTAGTTGGCAAGGTTATCAGGGTTTACAAAAGGAGAGGTTAGGGGCCTGGGGATTTTGGAGGAAGTTAAAGATCTGAAATGGTAGGGGAAATGGGCATGGAAGTCAGTAAGGAAAGAAAAATTATGTTTCCCTGTGTAAGCAGAAATCATGTTCACCAACTCTGTTGTATTGTATCTTCCTTTAGTACAGTTTTCTGCACAGGGTATGAGCTTAATAAATACCATCTATTGGAGGAGAGGGAGGAAGTATTGCAGATGAGGACAAATTTGAAATGGCCTGGATTTAAACAAACATCAATGTGCAACATGAGCACAGGAGTGGAGGAAACCTATTTGGAGGTGATTTGGAAAGGAGTTAAGTTTGGGAGAGGGCAGATTTAGAGACATGAATTTGTGCATCTAGAGAAGTGAGGTCAGGTGGGTAGTCCAAAGTGGTGCATGAGGACTGATGCATGGTGGAATGGGTCAAGAGATTGGAGGTCTCTGTGGAGGAAGAGAAGTCCACATAGGAAGCTATGATAAGAGAATGGGATTTCAGAGTTTAATGAGGTTAGAGATAGAGTGATGACTAATGATGATGGGATATTGTGGGTGTGTTTCCAGGTTTGTAAAAGGATAAAGTGGGGTTGAAGAGTGGGAAGAAATGGGCATCTGGGTGGTTATCAGGAACATTCACAAGGATTAACATGGGGAAGAGAGGGAGAGAAAGAAGATGAGAAAGGGTTCAAAATTGCCCAGAAAATTGGAGGTTGGGGGAGGGGGCAGAGTGGTCGGGTTAGGTGGGTAACGTGGCTTAGTGGAAAGAGCCCGGGCTTGGGAGTGAGAGGATTTGGCTTCTAATTCCAGCTCCGCTACTTGTCTGCTTTGTGGCCATTGGCAGGTCACTTCACTTCTCTGTTCCACAGTTCCCTCATCTGGAAAATGGAGATTAAGACTGTGAGCCCCACGTGGGACAACCTGATTACCTTGTATCTACCCCAGTGCTTAGAACAGTGCTAGACACATAGTGAGTGCTTAATAAATATTATTATTATTATTATTACAATTAACTGTGGTTGAGATAAGAAGAATCTCCTGATTATGGGACAGGTTTCCATCAGTTATTGTGGCTTCCTCAACTGAAGTTAACAAATAAGAAATCTCTAGCTTCATAAGGTCTTTAAATAGCAGATGCAGAACCACTGGAGAGGTCACTGAACTCCTCTGAAGTACAGGGAGATAATTCTGCACCGCAGGCAGCTCTGTTTCTCTTCCAGGAAAAAGAAGAATTGGGAAGGGCTTCAGAACAGAAGAAATAAATTTATGCAGAGCCTACAGTATTTAGGCTAAGGATAGACAGAACACGTGGGACCCAAACAGCTAATTAGTAGCCATAAAAACTGGGACTCCTTTACATTTCCAGCACTGACTCAGTGTGACTAGTAATGAAGTAGGCTTTCCTTGGCTCTAAATGTCTCTCTGTCCTCTAGCTTTCTTCACAGATTGTGCAAGTGAGAAATGAAAGCTGGAGATATTAAAGAAGTTAGTGTTCTTACATACCTAAGAACCTCAAGTGAAAGATGCTACTGTTTTCACTGTTAATATTAACTTATGAATGTTATTGATAAAACGTTTTGGTAATTCTTGTGTTGGTTAAATAGGCAGTGATGAGAAACTGGGTAAGTAATTGGACTGTAGCCTTCTCACTGTATAAATAAAATATTAGATAATCTTTTTAAAGTATGCCTATGGGTTTGTTCACCTGTCCTTGAAAGTCAAATATGTTAAATCAAGGATTTTGCCCCAAGAGAAAATGTAAATAAAGCTCTGTTGACACCCATATATTTCATAAAAAATTAAAGTGTATTAAGAGTCATCACCATAGATTAAATGCCTTTAAATGCACACAGAGTTCCACAGAGAAAGCAGCTAAGGATAAGGTTTTAGAAAGTTGTCACCCTTTAAAGTTGCCAAGAAAAGTATTCTCTAATTGATTTTGTATACTCTTTTGCCTATTTTAGGGCATGTTAGCCTAAGAATTGGCAAATGTTTTCTCTGTGGCATTATATCTGTGTGGAGACATTCTCCAAAGCAATGATCTACTATATGGTGGAGATACAGGTGTATTTATGCATCCAGGATATAATTACAAAGGTTGTGTCATGTCAGTGCTATGGTCCCCGCCAAATGCCTCAGAGTGGTTTTAGCTTGACTCAAAAGTTCTTTTTCTTGCTAATGGTGAGACTTATTTTTCTAACTTCTTTGGTTTCTTGGAATAACATTTGGCCTATAGGAAAGCAGTAATACACTCTACTTCCATTTTAATTTATCTTGAACCTTTCCCTGGTGGATTCATAAGGCATGCTTGAGGCTTTTCTCATACAAAGTTGTTACAAAGGGAATCCTTTGCACTAGTATTAGATAGAGTTGAATATCAGCTGCCGGTCCATCGGCCTTCTAGACTTGTCTACTGCAGTTGATTCACAACCTCTGGCCATATCACGCTCCTGCTAAAGCTCTCCAATATTTCTTTCTCTTTCTTCCAAAATCCAGAACTCTCCATTGCGGGCTAACCAAAATCTAGATCGTGGGCTTCTGGGGCCTTCAGTCTCCAAGAGTCTGACCTGGGAGGGTTATTTCAGTTAACCAGATGGCAATTCTGAAAGTGGACAAATGTGGAATTGAATGAGGTAAGAAAAAATTACTTAATGTGAAGCCTAGGGAACTAGGGTAAGGCATGCCCAAAGAAAGAACTAAGAGAAGCAGTATCACTAGTGTGTACTAAGCACCTTCTGGGAGCAGAGCACTATACTAGGCACTTGGAAGATGGAGTAGAATGCAACACAATCCCTGACCACAGAGGTTTTACAAACCTAATGGGGAGGCAGGAATTCACTGATAAATATACATTAGTTAGGAATATGAGAATCATTGCAAATAAGCATAAATGAATGTCAATAATAAATACATAGAGTATTAATATTAATAATAATAGTAATTAATATTATTATTTGTTAGGCACTTGCTACGTGCCAAGCACTCTTCTAAGCACTGGGGTAGATACAAGGTAATCAAGTAGTCCCACGTGGGGCTCACAGCCTTAATCCCCATTTTACAGATGAGGTAACTGAAGCACAGAGAAGTTAAGTGGCTTGCCCAAGATCACACAGCAGACTAGTGTCAGAGTCAGGATTAGAATCCAGGTCCTCTGACTCCCAGGCCCGTGCTCTTTCTACTAGGTCATGTTGCTTCCCTACTGTGTGACCTTAGGAAGTCACTTAACTTCTCTGGGCCTCAGTTACCACAACTGTTAAATGGAGATTAAGACTGTGAGGCCCATGTGGTACAGGGAAGGGACTTTGTCCAACTTGATAAAAAATCTGATATTATAAAAAAAGCCTATAGTGGGGAGATCCTAATCATTCCATTGGCTGAGTAGTTTAACGGGCAGATTAAGAGAGATAATGAATCTGGCAGTTAACGAGCAGTTAAAATCTAAAGATTTTGATGCTTCCAAGACTCAGCTTTTCTGTTTCAATTTAAGTCTCTACTTCTTTCGCAGAACACACTGTGTTTTGGGCCAGATTGCTGCTCTGGTCCGGGTCTCATTTCTGCAGCTGCTGCGGGACTGTGTGTATTCACTAATACTTGAAAAACCGAGGCAGCCCTCAGAAATAAAATACATTATGATTTACCACAACTCCAGAATTAATTCAATCCACCAAGCCAATATTTTTAAAATGTTTCAACACTTTCTTTTGATGCTCTGTACTTTCTTCAGAAGCCTGACAGCATCTACAGAGAACAAGATGAGGATCTCAGGGACAACTGTTACCCATGAACAGAATTCCAGGAAATGATAGCAAGAGAACAGGTTTCCTTTAAGAGTGCTTGCAGGTTGATAGCCTTGGTATATGTAAAAATGCTACCTCCTAAATCCTCACCCTTTTAGTATTTTTCATTCCCATCCCTTAAAAATCTCCACTGTACCAATCACTGCAACTATACATTTGTGACAGTGGTAAATTTTTCATGTATTTTTTTATCAAATGGAAAATAGTGTACCCTTTGGCATAAAAGTCATTTAGAGTAATATTAATTTATCCCATATCTAATCCATACAGAGCAATTTCTCTTTACCTTTGTTGAAGAAATTCTAATCTTGAGAGCCATGGATGCATCATGTATAATGAGCAACAAAGCTATGTTGGTGACATGTGGAGGAGGAGACTCGGAGGTCTTTAACAATACCCTGAGCTTTTCAAAGCGTTCCCTAATAGGAATGACAAGACCAGTTATGCAGGATGATTGGATTACTACACTGAAATAAAACAGGAGCCATCTGGGGACCACACATAAGCTTCTGAATGTCCTACTGAACATCCTTTTATCCTACTTATCCTTCATGTCATTTGTAAGTAGGCCAGGTTTGTTACGTGGCTTGAATGTTCTGGGCTAAGTCTAAAGGAAGTTAGTGACTTCAAATTTTTTGTGGTGGAGGTTGCCATTTCCTCCTTAAATTAATATGTAATTAATTAATACATGATATATAATTATAAATTAATAAAATAAATTAGAAGGTGCGACACCTAGTGGATAGAGCACGAGCCTGGAAGTCAGAAGGACCTGGGTTCCAATCCTGACTCTGCCACCTGTCTTTGGTGGGACCTTGGGCAAGCCACTTAACTTCTCTATGCCTCAGTTACCTCATCTGTAAAATGAGAATTAGGACTAAGAGCCTCCTGTGGGACAGAGGCTGGTCCAATCTGATTACTTTGTACATACCTCAGAGTTTAAAACAATGCCTGGCACAAAATAAGCACTTAGTGCTTCTGGCCCCATCCCAGCCCCACAGCACTTATGTACATATCTATAACTTATTTATATTAATGGCTGGCTCCCATTATAGACTGAAAGCTCACTGTGGGCAGGGAATGTGTCTGCTATATTGTTGTATTGTACTTTCCCAAGTGCTTAGTACAATGCTCTGCACACAGAAAGCACTTTATAAATACGATTGAATGAACAAATGAATAAACCTAGACCAGTGCTCTGCGCACAGTAAGTGATCAATAAATATGATTACATAAATAAACGAAATTAAGCACTTAAGAAATACCATAAGAAAATATCGTCTTTCACATTAGCCTTAAGTTTTCCCTGGGAGCCTGCTATGTTCCCTCAGTTTGTAGGTAAGGGAGAAACATTTTGACTATGCTGGGGATAGTTCATTCATTCAACAGTATTTATTGAGCGCTTACTATGTGCAGAGCACTGTACTAAGTGCTTGGAATGTACAATTTGGCAACATATAGAGACAATCCCTGCCCAGTGACAGGCTCACAGTCTGATTTCCACACCCTCTTCTTCCCTACTTCCCTTCGCAGTCTGTCAGTTACTCGTATTTATTGAGTACTTACTGTGTAAAGCTTTCATTCAATCATAATTACTGAGTGCTTAGTGTGTGCAAAGCACTGTACTAAGTGTTGGGAGAATACAATATAAAAACAGTGTGGGAACACCTCACCCCTGGTTTCTGGAGTGGTAAACAAGAGGGGATTCCCCTTCTGAAGCCCTAATCCCATCTTGTTAAACAATGTGACCTAGAAGGAGCAGTGTGACCTAGTGGAAAGAGCCCAGATCAGGAGTCAGAGGACTTGCCATTTATCCCAGCTCTGCCACTTGTCTGCTGTGTGACCTTGGGCAAGTGGTTTGACTGCTCTGTGGCTCAATTTCCTCATCTGTAAAATGGTGACAAAATCCTCCCCTCTCCAATTTAGAATTTGAGTCCCATTGCATCCAACCCAATAATCTTGTATTTACCATAGTGCTTAGAACAGTGTCTGGCATATAGTAAGAGTTTAAGCAGTAACATAAAAAAAAAAGAAAAAGGAATGTGAGTCACAGTAGAGCCTATGAGAGTCCTGTGAAAAATCTCTGTCAAACACAACTATATCCACACCTGGTCCTCCCAAAGCATCCCTGCTAAATGTTTGGGTAGATACCTCTAGAAGCCAAGACCTCAATAAGCAGACAGGGATCTGTTGTATCACACTTGTTCTCAATATGCTCCTTCCCAGAGGGATCCTATTACCCTGATGGGCATAGATTCTCCAAGAGAAAATGTATCTTCCACATCAGAATCTGGAATATGTTTCAATTCTGACATCCTTCTCTGGCAGGAGGATTTCTTCTGCGTTGCTCAAACATCAGCCACAAACCTAGAATTGCTAGCAGTGAGCTGGCGATCTCAGGTTTCAAGGCTGGACCACAGTTTCTTTGAACTGTACTAAATCTAGAAACAGCCTTTACTTTCCCCCTCTTTAGCAGTTTTCAGCTAATGGCATCAGCCACAAGTTTCTTGGAATCAGAGATGATGAGGTTGTGCCTGTGAGCAAGGGCTCACTTAGTGATAATCGCCTTTCCTTTTTTTGTGAACCAAGTTCCTGGGGTCAGATGAAAGTGAGCAGACTGTGCGATAGAGAGATGCTTTTACAGAACATTGGTCTTTTGTGGCTATTGTCTGGCCTTAAAGGGCCAATGATCCTAAAAGGAAAGAATAATATATAGGTGCTTTAAGATGAGAGGCAATACAGTTCAGGATTTAGAAAATGTAAGGTGTTGGGGTAGAGAACTTACTTATTGATATGACAAATTTTGGAATAGTCTTAATCCCCTCAAAAGATGCCTATTAAAGAGCATCTTTCTATAGATGTATGTGATGATCTCAAATGCTTCCTCAACTATTTTCAGTTTCAAGGCAGACCCATAAAGAAGTTGAAAATACAATTTGTGAACTAAGTACCATTCATTTTCCCGGAGTTTTGAAAGTGATTCTCACAATAGAAACAGAAATAGACTTCCCTGCAATAGAAGGATAATATGCATGAGTACTGTATGTCAGGAATGTTATGTTGACCTCCTCACTAACTAGTAAAATTTACATTTTTTTCCAATAATCTGCCTTTCCATTTAAGATTTCAAGGGATTTGGGGAATTTATTTTGTAGTCAGTACACTGGCCCACAATTTTCAACAGGAGTATTGTACTCTCCCAAGTGCTTAGTACAGTGCTTTGAAAACAGTAATGGTTCAATAAATATGATTGAATGAATGAATGAATGAATGAATGAATGAACAAACAGTGTTTGTGAATGCATTCTTCAGTCCAAAAGACAATTCTGTGTTTGAGAGGTAGAGCTTACCTGGAATACTTCTTTGGTATGTCCCTTGAAAATGTGGAAGTATCATCAACAGTCCTATTATTGGACATGTATTCCTGTAGTTTTTCCAGGTGGCAATGAGACCCAATGTGCAACCAAGCCCTAAAGATCAAGTAA
This sequence comes from Ornithorhynchus anatinus, assembly GCF_004115215.2. Lineage (NCBI taxonomy): Eukaryota > Metazoa > Chordata > Mammalia > Monotremata > Ornithorhynchidae > Ornithorhynchus > Ornithorhynchus anatinus. The sequence goes on along the minus strand of NC_041729.1, from coordinate 95,250,302 downwards.
AAATAACACTTTTATGACTCATCATTGCTGCCCTTCCCTTATTTCTTCCCCTCCACTATTTCTAGGGTTCCGTCCAACCCTACTTCCCCAGCCCCTCTCCACCCCACTCAGAATCTCCTCTATCAACTCTACTGTACTATAGTTTCCCAAGCATTTAGCACAGCCCCCAGTCACACCATGTTCTGCCGCTGCCACCAGGAAGAGAGGTCAGGAGGACATGGGTTCTAATGCCGACTCTGCCGCTTCTCTGCTCTGTGATCTTGGGCAAGTCACTTCACTTCTCTGTGCCTCAGTTACCTCATCAGTAAAATGGGAATTAAGACTGTGAGCCCTATGTGAGGCAGGGACTGTGTCTAACCCGATTATCTTGTATCTACCACATAGCTCAGTACAATGCTTTGCTCATAGTAAGCATTTTATAAATGCCATAATTATCATTATTACTATTACTAAGAAAATGTTATTAGGTCATATCAGGGACCCTGATGGGCCAGATGCTTGAGTCCTAGCTCTCCCTCCTTGCCCCAAATGGAGGGAATCCAATCAATTTGACCCGTCCAAGTCTCATCTCATAACTCCATGTTGGCTCAAACTTTCCTTGTGGTGCCTCTGCCCTCAATCTGCCTACTTGTCTTCCCATGGCACCTGACCTGGCTTCTATCTGAAGTCATTTTGAACTGTAGAAGAGAGGTAGAAGATAGCAGCAAGCTGAATCATAAGCTTCACAATCATTCAGTCAATTGTATTTATTGAGCACTTACTGTTCAGAGCACTGTACCATGTGCTTGGCAGAGTACAATATAACAGAGTTGGTAGACACATTCCCTGCCCACAACAAGAAGGAGTATGAAGCAGAGCGGTCTCATGGATATAGCACGGGGCCGTGAGGCAAAAGGACCTGGATTCTAATCCTGTCTCCCCAATTTGTCTGCTGTGTGACCATGGACAAGTCACTTAACTTCTCTGTCCCACAGTTACCCCATCTGTAAATTGGGGATTAAGACTGTGGGACATTTACTTTGTCCAACTGATTACCGTGTATCTATCTCAGTGATTAGAAAAGTGTCTGCCACATAGTAAGTGGTTAACAAATAGCATAAAAAATGAGTTTTCAGTCTAGAGGGTGACAGATATTAATGTAAATAAATTACTGATATGTATATAAGTGCTGTGGGTCTGAGGGAGGGGTGAATACTGGGTGCAAAACCAAGTGCAAGGGTGACATAGAAGGGAATGGGAGAAGTCAAAATTAGAGCCTAATCAGGGAAGGCCTCTTGGAAGAGATGTGCCTTCAATAAAGCTTTGAAGTGGAGGAGAGTAATCATCTGTCAGATAGGAGGAGAGAAGGTTTTCCAGGCCAGAGGCAGGATGTGGGCAAGAGATCAGCAGCTAGATAGATAACACAGTTGGGTAGGGGTTTGGGAGTAGCTTACAAATCCTGGGTTATCTCAGCAACTTGTGAATAAGGTATCTCCTGATTTTGCATACTGTGACCATTCAGATCTGGGGGTACATTTGTACTCTGAAAATCCTTTGACCTTGGGCAAGTCACTTAACTTCTCTGTGCCTCAGTTCCCTCATCTGCAATATGGGGCTCAATATCTGTGCACCCTCCTACTTAGACTGTCAGCCTCTGTGGACCTGATTATCTTGTCTACCTTAGTGCTTCGTATGGCGTTTGATGTGAAAATGCTTAACAAATGTCATGGTAATTATTATTATCTTTATTATCATTACTGAGTATTCTCTAGACAGTCTGAGAGACTTACTGGTAGAACAAGAATACCCCACCATATTAGGGGTTTTGCTAAAGCTTCTCCCCTTCAACATATTGGGAATTACAACAGTAAAACAGCTCACCAGCAATATCAACAGATTGAGGGCCTACTGTTTGCACAGCACTGAACTAACCACTTGGGAGGCATGCAGAAGAAATGCACAGTGCACAATCCCTGCCCACAAAGAACTTATGATCAGTTGGGTGAAGTTGACAAATCTAAGTGCCAGCCCTGGCAAACTGAAAGTTTCACCTGGTAAAAGGATCCGGGATTGGAAATGAATGCATTCATGAGATTATACAATTCTAGATCCCAACAGACATGGGAAGCATTTCTCCACTCATTTGTTGAGCAGACAGGATATGAGGTCGTCCGTCCATCTGCCAGGATGTCCTCTGACGTATTAGTCCTAGTCTGAGGGGAACAGACCCACATCTGGCTCCTGTGTGCAGAGGATATGAAATTATTGAAATCTATCCCATTTAACACCCTGCCTCCTGCCCTAGTGTATCTAGAAATGGAGTTCCCACCCCAGGGCAGAAGATGAGGGGAAGGAATACATTTTAAGAACATCAACAAGCCCCAACTTTTGGACTGGGCCACTACCTTTTTTAATTGAATTTTAACTCCCTGGCTTATGGAAATGCAGTTTCCATAAATGTGAACAATACAAAGGGAAATAAATGGGAAAATTCCCTTATCCATTTGGCTGCCAGAACTGAATGACAGACTTAGTTCCTACCAGTGTTTTCAGTGTGTACTTTAATAGCATACTCTGTTCTATATATGTCTTGTACTGAATACATTTATTTTTCCTGGCTGCACTGTGACCCATTTTCTTCTTTTAGGGCCTCCTGCCCCATCTGCTGTTCACAAACTATTATTTGAACATAATATCAAATATTATATAAATGAAGTAATTACTATGGTTGTAATCTTTTTAAATATTAAAAAATGGATTGCACCTGATTTCAGGCAGGGTAAAGGTCAGTTACTACATCAACATAAAAATTGAAAAGGTTGGTAAGCTTCTATTACTTACATTCATCTACTCCCAGTTCTCCTACAGCAGCAAGTGTTAACTTTCTGTGACAACTCACACTGTGGCTCTAACCTGCTCTGACCACTAGTGTTAAAGGGATAAATGCATGAATGCTCAGATGACTAATGGTATAATTTGACCAGGAAGGTTGGAGGACTGTGAGTTTAATTTGGGATGACCCTAAGAAACAGTAGCTTTTTAGGAGGAGGAGGGAATGCTTTGGCAAAATTGAAAGGAAAGAAAATTCCAGGCCGAAGAAGAATTAGTAATGTCACAGAATTGGAAGGACCTCAAGATAAGCTAGATCGTAAGTGCTTAGTACTCTGCTCTGCACATAGTAAGCACTCAATAAATATCACTGATGATGAAGATGATCCAGAACACTCACTGCTCTGATAGCACCCAAGATTTAGTTTTCCATCCAATTAACCAATCAATGTATTTATTGAATGCTTAGCGTGTGCAACCACTGTATTAAGTGCTGGAGAAAGTAGGATATAATAGAGTTGGTAGATGTAGTCCTGGCCGACGAGGAGGGATTGTGGGCAGCAGCATGGACTAGTAGAAAGAGCCCGGGCCTGGAAGACAGAGGACCTGGATTCTAATTCTGTATCTGCCACTTTAAAAAATGATATTTATTAAAGGCTTACTTACAGTGCCCAGCACATAGTAAGCACCTAACAAACACCGTAATAATAATAATAATAATAATAATTATTATTTCTATGTTTCAGGCACTGTTCTAAGCACTGGGGTAGATACAAAGTAATCAGGATGTAGAACAGTCCATGTCCCACATGGGGCTCACAATCTTAATCCCCATTTTACAGATGAGGTAACTGAGGCACAGAAAAATTAAATGACTTACCCAAGGTCACATAGCAGACAAGTGACAGAGCTGGGATGAGAAGCCAGGTCCTTTTGACTCCCAAGCCCATGTTCTAGCCTCTAGGCCTTAGTGCTTCTCTGCAAGATCCTCCCAGTCCTGGAAGATAGAAATTAGCAAAATAAAGAAATCAGAAAGCACAGCTTTAGAGTGAAGCTTCGAAGAACGGGGAGGGTCAATGGGCAGTTCCCAAAGCACTTCCAGAAATCCACTCTGATCGCTGCCCATGAGCATAGAGGTAGGAAGTTCAAAGGAAGAGATGACAAATCTACTTTAGGTATTAATTACTGTCAAGTACCCAGGTGCTGCAGGGACTGAGAATGACTACATCACTTCTCTGCCTTGGCATATTTGTTGAAATCTAAATGAGGCATTACTGCCATTTAAAATTTAAATAACCCTCTTGAGAAAATGGCAACTAAATCGCTTCAGAGAAGAGAAGTGTGATTACAGCAGAGTGTGAATTTAGGCTTGGTGTGTCAACATGTATGATTCAAATCAGGGAAGAAAACCCTAAAAAGTTTTCGGGAAAGAAACTGTATGGTCCTAACTAATTTAGTAATTATTACCTAAAGCCCGGGATAAGCACACTGGAAGCTGCAGAATGAGAACCCTAGACCATGGAAACATTTTCCTTTCTGAAGTGATTATTGTTCCAAGTGGGACCTTGCATTGTACGCAAAGGATCTGGGATGCGACTTATCTTGCACTCTTTCCAAAATGACTCACAAGGAGGGAAGTTTGCCTACAGACTCTGAGCGCAAATGGATTAAGGAGAACGTTTTGGCTCCGAGAAGCCAGCTAACCCTGATTGAGTCAGAGTCATTGCTGGCAAGAGCGCTGTTGGCAGAAATGTGCAATCGTTTTACATTCTTTATCCTCTGATTGGAACTTACTTCAAACTAGAACAACTGGAAGATAAAACAGAGAGTAACAAGAGAGAAGAAAGTTCAGTAAAATATGCATCGAAGTTCAGGGAATGCTTGGCACTTGCAAATTAGTTTAAAGAGAGAAAAAGAGGCAAAAACCAGCTATAGAAAAGGCCCTCTAAGGTTTCCTGGATATAAAATAGCTCCTTCAAAACAATATGATGAGTTAAGAGTAAATGAATCAGAAACATACGGATTAAATTTCCCTTGAAACTTGCATAGATTTGGAAGTGAAGGGGAAGAAATCCACAGAAAGTCACTGTGGATTTGGCTAAACTGAGAATGTTTTGAGAAATAAGTTAAAGTGTTTGCCAGATCAGGTCTCGGCCACATTCACTCAGCTCAATTAGCTGCAATCTAATTAAAAAGGGGGATTTAAATAAGACACCTAAAAAATTGATGGCTACAGCCAAGACCATAAATAAAGATAATAACTGTGGTATTTTTAAAGCACTTACTATGTGCTAAGCACTGGAGTAGACACAGTACCATCAGATCAGACACAGGCCTTGTCCCTTATGGGACTCACAGTCTAAAATGGGAGAGAGAACACATATTTAATCCTCATTTTACAGATCAGGAAACTGAAGTACAGAGAAGTGAAGGGACTTACTCAAGGTCACTCGGCAAGGAATTGGTATTTGTTAAGCACTTACTAGCTGTCGAACACTGTTCTAAGCACTGGAGTAGGTACAAGTTAATTAGGCCAAAGTCCCTGTCCCGCTTGGAGTTCACAGTCTAAGTAGAAGGGAGAACAGTTATCCCCATTTTACAGATGAGGGAATTGAGGCACAGAGAATTGAAGTGACTTGCCTGAGGTCACACAGCAGACAAATGGTGGATCTAGAATTAGAACCCAGGTCCTTCTGATTCCCAGGTCCATGCTCTAGCCACAGTGCCACCATGCATCCATTCCTCTGTTCTTTCTAATAGACTGTAAGCTCCTTGTGAGCATGGAACATGTCTACCACCTCTGTTGTACTGTACTCTCTCAAGTGCTGAGAACAGTGCTGCTCTGCCACAGTAAGCATCCAAAAAATACCACTTAATGATTCCAACTAGACTAAGCTAAATGGGCTCCATTCTCTCATGGGCTTCAGAATGATGTCCAAAACAGAAGGGAATGGGGCTTTCCAGATGCCCTTGCTCATTGTGAAGTAATAATAATCAGTCTCCTAAAATTACCAGTGACTGTTGGGAAGGGAAGGCGAGAGAGTAATGGCAAGTGCAATAGAGACCGTGGTCAACGAGAGTTGCTTTAGGGATCTTGGTGGTTAGGGAAGAGCAGAGAGGAGACTACACTGTAAGCTCCTGTGGGGAGGGAATGTATCTACAAACTCTGTTGTACTGTACTCTCCCAAGTGCTTAGTACAATGCTCTGCACACAGAAAACACACAAATACAATCGATTGATTGACTGAAGAGCAGAAGAATCCACACAAAACTAGGAATGGGAACCCTGGCTCTGTCAGCCACTTTCCCAACATCACTCTCACAAATCTAACTCTCTTGAGCCAGCTCTCTTGAGGCTTAGAATGATGAATGCTGCATGATTAGAAAACCTGACACTTGTGCAAAGGGTTTTTGATAGACATATAAACACCTTTGTTGGATTACAGCTGTAGGTAGCAACAGTTAACATCATTGATCAAAATTGGATTTTCTCATTCCAGAGTAATTAATGAGATTACCCTGATTCTCACAAACATTATCATTATAATCATTGTCATCTTTTATGGTTGAGCACCTACATTTTGCAGAGCACAGTATTAGGTGTATGCAGGCACACAGAAGTAGTGACATAATCCCTCTCTATGGAGCTACACTTTAATAGGGAAGCAAATAAATAAATTGACAAATATATGCAGTTAAAAGAAGGGGAGAGTAGATAAAAATAACAAATAGATATATAAATAATAAATAAATGAACAGATAAATCCCAAAAGTGATAAATGAGAAAGAAGTTTCCCTGAAGGGATACAAAGTCACAGAAGGTAAATCCCTTAACACCGTTATAGGATGTGAACTCATGTCCGCTGTGTGATATTGATGCTTCTTGATGGAAACATGATAACCATATTTATATCCAATAACTTAGAGTTTTATCTTGTACACATTTATTCACTACATGGATTCCAAAATCTTATCTGCTCTCCAATTTATTTTATTGTCCACTTCACAATAGGAATTTGGACCCAAAACATTTAAAGAGCAAAAAAATGGTGTTTTTTTTGGTTTTGGGTTTTTTTTGCAGCCATAAATTAAAAAGCCATAAATTTCCACATAGATTACTGAATGAAATAAAAGCTCCCAAATATTTTGGAACATTCAGAACAATTTTCTTACAAGCGCCTACCCTTCCTTCTCAGGCAGTCATGCAGTCATGGTTTAAAAAACATCTCAAGTAATTAGTGCACAGCACTGTACTAAGTGGTTGGGAGAGTACAATATAACAATAAACAGACACATTCCCTGACAACAGTGAGCTTACAGTCTGTCAGGTCGTCCTCTCTACAAATTAATTAATCCCAGCTTCGCCACTTGTCTGCTGTGTGACCTTGGGCAAATCAGTTACCTTTTCTGTGTTTCAGTTCGTTCATCTATAAAATAGGATTGACACTGTGAGCCCTCTGTGGGACATGGACTGTGTCCAACCTGATTAGTTTGTAACTACCCCAGCACTTGGTACGGTGCCTGGAACATAATAAGCATTTAACAAATATTGTAAAAAAGAAGCCCAGATGGCAGGTTTGAGAGGACATGTCTTCCCAAAATTTAAAATCCACCAAAGGCTCATGAGTGCTAAGTTTTGAATGAGTCTGTGACTTTTCTGGTTAGTTTCTGCATCCTGATGGGGGCAAGAAATGGTTGCCCATCTACTTTAGCATCAAACAGAAACCCTTGCCATCGACTTTAAACACTCAATCATTTCTCCCCGTTCCTACCTTACCTCACAGGTCTTCTACTACAGCCCAGTGAGAACACTTCACTCCTCTAGCACCAGTTTGCTCACTGTGCCTCAATCTGGTCTTTCTCACCATTGACCCTTTTCACACATCTTCCTTCTGGCCTAGAAGTTTCTCCCCCTCCATAGATAACAGACCCAAACCTCCAAAGCCTTATTAAAATCACATCTCCTCCTAAGGGGCCTTCCCTTATTAAGACCTCTTTTCCCCAACTCTCTCTCCCTTCTTTGACGTCTGTGCATTTGGACTTGTACCCTTTAAGCACTAGGTATTCACTCTACCCTAAACTCTACAGCCCTTATATATATATATCCATACTTTATTCCTCTTAATGTCTGTCTCCCCCTCTAGACTGTAAGCTCATTGTGGGCAGGGAACATGTCTATAACTCTGTTGTATTGTATTCTCCCATGCTTTTATTACAGTGCTCTGCAATACAGTAAGTGTTCAGTAAATATCATTGATTTAAAAAAATCCAATTTAATCAGAAGAGGCTTAATAATGTTGGTATTTGTTAAGTGCTTACTATGTGCAGAGCACTGTTCTAAGCGCTGGGGGAGACACAGGGGAATCAAGTTGTCCCACATGGGGCTCACAGTCTTAATCCCCATTTTCCAGATGAGGTAACTGAGGCCCAGAGAAGTGAAGTGACTTGCCCACAGTCACACAGCTGACAAGTGGCAGAGCTGGGATTTGAACCCATGACCTCTGACTCCAAAGCCCGTGCTCTTTCCACTGAGCCACGCTGCTTCTCCTTGTGCAAATGGCTCATTCAGCTTCTTGGACATTAGGTCTATTATAATGAATAACATTCTAATTCCCTTATGGTAAATTAATGAAACAGTTTGGGGTTCAGTTTTCCCTTAGAATATCCATGGGCTTGTAAACTAGAGGAAGAAATAATTTGGCCAAGGATTTCTTTGAGTTATACCAAAGCATTTGAACACTACTAGGGAGATACATGAAACACAACTTAAACTTGGATTGCACACATTTGTACAGAATGAGGAAAAACAAAGTTTATGAAACAGAAGAGTTAATAGCTTTAGTTCAGTTGAGTCATATTTAAGATTAGTGTTGTAACCAGTTGGCAAATTCTTCTCAGCAGAAGCAATTGATCAATTCACCCATCAATGGTATTTATTGAAGTGCCTGCCTTCGAGATACCCCAGTATTATGGTCTATTAAGGAACTGAGCCCAGGAGAGTGTAAGCATCCCCTGTAGACTGCAAGGTTCATGAAAGAGCTTGGGCTTGGGTGTCAGAGGTCATGGTTTCTAATCCTGGCTCCTCTGCTTGTCAGCCGTGTGACTTTGGGCAAGTCACTTAACTTCTCTGTGCCTCAGTTCCCTCATCTGTAAAATAGGGATTAAGACTGTGAGCCCCACATGGGACAACCTGATCACCTTGTATCCCCCCAGCACTTAGAACAGTGCTTTGCACATAGTAAGTGCTTAACAAATACCATCAGTAATATTATTATTATTATTACCACCTCTGTACTTTCCCAAGTGCTTAGCACAGTGCTCTGCATGAAGTAACTGCTCAATAAATACCACTGATTGATTGAAGGGAATGGAACCCTTTCACCCATCAAATGCAAATCACAATAATGTGAGATGCCTACTGCTCAGCTTGCACATAGAAACCTGTCATAGATGCCATCACAGCAATCCAGCACAAAATGAATGGGGAATTAGGTTTACAGTGAACCTTTCATCCATGCATTTACCTAAATAGATAGTTTTTGCTCTGGAAAAGGCCTTGTTTATTTTGATCAATGTTTCACTTAATTGACAAATGGAAGAGATATAGTTGTGTACACTGGCAAAATTCACAAATATTGGGCAAAGAGATATGAGTGATTTCATGCCAATTATGCTAGACATGCAGAATTGGGTGATGATGTTACTCTTATAAAAGTAGACTTAATTTGCGTGACCCTGCAGTGTTTCTACGATCACATGAAGGAGGGGGGCTTGGGCTGGAAACAAGACATCAAACGTAGAAGCTTCTGATTCTCTAATGGAATCTGGAACCGGGCAGGTGAGACAGGCCACCTTAAAATTGGACTATCTGGTATAAAAGAGAAGAATATCCAGTGTAGGAGAAAGGAGAGAGCTCAGACTAAGATCATTACCTTGTTTTAAATAGCTTGTTAACTTTGTTCCCCAACTAAGAAATAAGGAGACACACCTACTTTCCTAACTTTCCTAGTATTATCTCAACAGGAGGTTGCCTGTTTTCTCTCAAAATCCACCCTCTCCAACTGCACATCTGGGCTAGTGAATTAATTCAAGCACTTATCCTGTCTTGTCTGCTGTATCAGCCTCCATGCTGACCTCTCTGTCTCCTGTCTCTCTCCACTCCAGTCCATACTTCATTCTGTTGCCTGGATCATTTTTCTACAAAAATATTCAGTCCAGCAATCAATCGCATTTATTGAGCGCTTACTGTATGCAGGACACTGTACTAAGCACTTGAGAGTGTATAACACCACAATATAACAGACACATTTCCTGCCCACAGTGAGCTTACAAGTCTAGAGTCCATGTTTCACAGTCAATGTTTCCTCAGTCCTCCAGTTCTCTTGTGATTGCCCATCCACTTCTGCATCAAACAGAAATTCCTTACCATCGACTTTAAAGCACTCAATCACCTTGCCCCCTCCAACCTTAACTTGCTGCTCTCCTACTGCAACCCAAACTGCACAGTTCACTCTTCTAATGCGAACGTACTCACCATAACTTGAACTTGTCTAGCTCACCACTGACCTCCCACCAACATCCTGTCTGGCCTTGGAATGGCCTCCCTCTTCAGATCCAACAGACTATCACTCTCCACCTTCAAAGCCTTATTGAAGGCACATCTCCTCCAAGAGGCCTTCCCTGACTAAGCCCTCATTTTCTCTTCTCCCACTGTCTTCTGTACCACTCTTGCACTTGGATTTGCTCCATTTATTCATACCTCCCTCAGCCCCACAGCTCTTATGTCCGTATCCATAATTTACTTATATTAATGTATGTCTCCCCCTCTAGTCTGTAAGCTTGTGGGCAGTGAATGTTCAACTCTGCTATATTGTACTTTTCCATGCACTTATTATAGTGCTCTGCACATAGTAAGCATTCAATAAATACGATTGATTGATTGATTGCTCTAATCTAAACTGTCGTAGTTCCCAGAGTTTACAGATAGCGCTGCAAGTGATCTCTTTATGGAGAATTTCAGCCACAGAATAAAGCAATTTGTCAGTGTCCTAGATGTAGAATTGAGATAATATGCACTACATTCCAAGTTGCCAGGGATATGTTTGTTAGCTCAATAGAACTGCTAAGGAATAATCAGTCAATCAATGGAATTTATTGAGTATTCATTCATTCATTCAGTAGTATTTATTGAGTGCTTACTATGTGCAGAGCACTGTACTAAGCACTTGGAATGTACAAATCGTTAACAGATAGAGACAGTCCCTGCCCACTGAGGGGCTTACAGTCTAATCGGGGGAGACAGACAGACAAGAACAGTAGCAATAAATAGAATCAAGGGGATGAACATCTCATTAAAACAATAGCAAATAAATAGAATCAAGGTGATGTACATCTCATTAACAAAATAAATAGGGTAATGTAAATATATACAGTTGAGCGGACGAATACAGTGCTGAGGGGATGGGAAAGGAGAGGGTGAGGAGCAGAGGGAAAGGGGGGAAAAGAGGGCTTAGCTGCGGAGAGGTGAAGGGGGGGTAGAGGGAGCAGAGGTAAAAGGGGAGCTCAGTCTGGAAAGACCTCTTGGAGGAAGTGAGCTTTAAGTAGGGTTTTGAAGAGGGGAAGAGAATGAGTTTGGCGGAGGAGAGGAGGGAGGGCATTCCAGGACCGCAGGAGGACGTGGGCTAGGGGTCGACAGAGGGATAGGCGAGAACGGGGGACGGTGAGGAGGTGGGCGGCAGAGGAGCGGAGCGTGCGGGGTGGGCAGTGGAAAGAGAGAAGGGAGGAGAGGTAGGAGGGGACAAGGTGATGGAGAGCCTTGAAGCCTAGAGTGAGAAGTTTTTGTTTTGTGCGGAGGTCGATAGGCAATCACTGGAGGTTTTTAAGAAGGGGAGTGACATGCCCAGATCGTTTCTGCAGGAAGATGAGCCGGGCAGTGGAGTGAAGAATAGACTGGAGTGGGGAAAGAGAGGAGGAAGGGAGAGCAGGCTGACACAGTAATCTAGCCGGAATATTACGAGAGCCTGTAACAGTGTGCAGAGCACTGTACTAGGCCCTTGGGAAAGTACAAAACAATGAAGTTGGTGGACAAAATTCCTGCCCACAAGGAGTTTATAATCTAGGGAGAAGATGCACATTGAAATAAATTACAGATGGATATGTGCATAAGTACTGTGGGACTCAGTGTAGTGTGAACATTCATTCATTCAATAGTATTTATTGAGCGCTTACTATGTGCAGAGCACTGTACTAAGCGCTTGGAATGAACAAGTCGGCAACAGATAGAGACAGTCCCTGCTGTTTGACAGGTATACAGTCTAATCGGGGGAGACGGACAGACGAGAACAATGGCAATAAATAGAGTCAAGGGGAGGAACATCTCGTAAAAACAATGGCAACTAAATAGAATCAAGGCGATGTACATTTCATTAACAAAATAAATAGGGTAATGGAAATATATACAGTTGAGCGGACGAGTACAGTGCTGAGGGAATGGGAAGGGGGAGGGGGAGGAGCAGAGGGAAAGGGGGAAAAGAGGGTTTAGCTGCGGAGAGGTGAAGGAGGGGGTGGTAGAGGGAGTAGAGGGAGAAGAGGAGCTCAGTCTGGGAAGGCCTCTTGGAGGAGGTGAGTTTTAAGTAGGGTTTTGAAGAGGGGAAGAGAATCAGTTTGGAGGAGGTGAGGAGGGAGGGCGTTCCAGGACCGCGGGAGGATGTGGCCCAGGGGTCGACGGCGGGATAGGCGAGACCGAGGGACGGTGAGGAGGTGGGCAGCAGAGGAGCGGAGTTGTGATTTAGGGATAGCCAATTATAAAAGCAATATGGGAAGGAGAGTGAATAGGAGAAATGAGGACTTAATCAGGGAAGGCCTCTGGGAGGACATATGATTTTAGGAGCACTTTGAAGATTGGGAGGGTGGTAGCCTGTTAGGTATAAGGAGAAGGAATTCAAGGCCAGAGGGAGGACATGACAAGAGATTGGTGGTAGGAAAGATGAGAATGAGGTATAGTGATTAGGTTGGAGTTAGAGAAGTGAAGTTTATGGGTTGGGTTGTAGTAGGAGATCAGTAAGGTAAGGTAGGAGGGAAAATGCTGATTAAGTGCTTTAAAGCCGATGGTAAGGAATTTCAGTTGGATGCAGAGGTGGATGGGCAAATACTGGAGGGTTTTGAGGAGTGGGGAACTATGAACTAATGTTCCAGGCAGCAAAAGGGATTAATCACTCATCCTATGCTGCCTGGGTTACTGCATCAGCCTCTTTTCTGACCTCTCAAAGTCCTGCCTCTCTCCACTTCAGGCAATACTTCACTCTGCTGTCTGGATTGAAACATTCAAGGCTTATCACCCACTCCCTCAAAAATCTCCAGTGGTTGCTTATCAATATCCTTATCAAACAAAAACTCCTCTCTATTGACTTCAAAGCTCTCCATCACTTTGCCTCTTCTTACCTCACCTCCCTTCTCTCCTACATCCCAGACTGCACACTCCACTTCACTGGTGCTAACCTTCTCACTTTGCCTGGATCTTGCCTGTCTCACCGCCAACCCCTGGCCCATGTCCTACCTCTGGCCTGGAACAACCTCCCTTCTCAAATCCACCAATCTCTCTTGCTCCCTTCGAAGTCCTACTGAAGGTGCATCTTCTCCAAGAGGCCTTCCCAGACTAAGCCCCCTTTTCCTCAGCTCCCCCACCCTTCTACATCACCTCAACTTGCTCCCTATGCTCTACCCCCGCCCCATAACACTTATGCATGTATGTATAAGTCTTTATTTCTATTGAATTTATATTGATGCCTGTTTACTTGTTTTGATGTCTGCTTCCCCACCTCTAGATTTTAAACCCATTGTGGGCAGGGATTGTCTCTATTTATTGCTGAATTGTACTTTCCAAGTGCTTTGTACAGTGCTCTGCACACAGTAGGAACTCAATAAATATAATTGAATGAATGAATGAATGAAAGGCAAGAGGCAGAAAGGTCAGGTAGAAGGCTGATGCAGTAGTCAAGGAAGGATATGGTAAGTGCTTGAATCAATGGGGTAGGCTTGAATGGAGAGGAAGAGATCAAATCTCCTTTCCTGTGAGGTTAATGTTCCTGACCTTCTAGACAAGGATATAACCTACAATTGACTAAAATTCAATCCAATCTGGTAGACAGAAAACTGGAATAATATAACATGGTTTATATGAATTAGGGGATACCATGTGGTTTAGTGGCAAAAGAAAGCTGGGAGTTCGGAGACAAGGATTCTAGTACAAGCTCTATCACTGGCCTACTGGGAGATCTTGGGCAAGCCACTTAACCTCTTGAAACCACAGTTTTTTCATCTGTAATGTGGGGATAATAATCCCAGCTTCAGAGGGACTGTGTAAAGGTATTTTACAAATGTAAAAATGCTATAAAAATATATAGTATATAAAGCATTGCACAGTGTTCTATTAATGTGTATTATGGTTACCATTATTATTACTATCATTTTGGTAATTGTTAAGCACTTATTTTATGTCAAGTATTGTTTAAGCACAAAATTATCAGGTCAGACACAGTCTCTGTCCCACAAGGGGCTTACGGTTTCTGTAGGAGGGAGAACAGGTATTGAATCACCATTTTACAGATTAAGAGACTGAGGCATGCAGAAGTTAAGTTGTGGTCTAAGATCACACAGCGGACAAGTGGCAGAGCTAGAATTCAAGCCCATATCCTCTCAACCTTTGGACAATGCTCCAGTAGACCACACTGCTCCTACATGTGTAAGAGAAGCTCTGCCCATCCTCCAGTTATCCCCTGATGCACCATCAATGGCTTTAATGTGATAAATTCATTATAGGCACAACAATTCCAAGGGATTGTGTGAACAGCTTGTGCTGTTAGGTTTGGATGCTAAAAGATCAGCTGAGAGAACAGATACAAATTTCAGTCATTTTTACTTTTTGAGTGACTGCAAACCAAAAAAAATAAATAATTTATTCCAAAGGTAGTTGAATATAAAAATACCTTGCCATGAAAATCATAAAATCATAGAAATGGAAAGGATCTTGAGATATCATCTGATCTAGCTTCATGCACCCAGGAAAGGGAATGACTAAATCAACTTTCATAGATTTTTATTGTTGTGTTGTTTTTAATGGTACTTATTATGCACTTACTTTTAGCCAATCACCGTACTAAGCTTTGAGGTAAACACAAGATAATCAGGTTGGACACAATCCCTGCTCAACATGGCGTTCACACTCTAAGTAGAAGAAAGTAGGATTTAACCCCCATTTTGCAGATGAGGAATGGAGGCCCAGAGACGTTAAGTGCCTGCTGAAAATCACACAGCAGACAATGGGCACAGTCAGGAATAGAATGCAGGTTCTCTGACATCCGGGCCTGCTCTCTTTCCACTAGGCCATGCTCCTTCCCTGTAGTCTGATCTTTTCTTGCTAAGATTTCTCCTGCTTGATTTCAAGGACATTTTTTCTTATTTGGTCCCCAGAGGGCATGAAGACCAAAAACTCCTCACTATTGGTTTCAAAGCTCTCCATCACCTTGCCCCTTCTTACCTCACCTCCTTCTCTCCGTCAGCATCCAGGCACACACTCTGCTCCTCTGGTGCTAACCTTCTCACTGTGCCTTGATCTCATCTGTCTCGCCGCCAACCCCTGGCCCATGTTCTAGAGAAGCAGCGTGGCTCAGTGGAAAGAGCACGGGCTTTGGAATCAGAAGTCATGGGTTCAAATCCCGGCTCAGCCATTTGTCAGCTGTGTGACTTTGGGCAAGTCACTTAACTTCTCGGTGCCTCAGTTACCTCATCTGTAAAATGGGGATTAAGACTGTGAGCCCCACGTGGGACAACATGATTCCCTTGTGTCTACCCCAGTGCTTAGAACAGTGCTCGGCACATAGTAAGCGCTTAAATACCAACATTAATTCTACCCCTGTCCTGGAATGCCCACTCTCCTCACATCTGCCAAATTAGCTCTCTTCCCCTCCTTCAAAGCCCTACTGAGAGCTCACCTCTTCCAGGAGGCCTTCCCAGATTGAGCCCCCCCTTTCCCTCTGCTCCCCCGCCCTTCTGCATCACCTGAACTCCCTCACTTTGCTCTCCCTCCGCCCCACAGCGCTTATGTATGTATGTATGTATACCTAATTCTGTTTCTTTATATTGATGCCCATTCACTTGTTTTGATGTCAGTCTCCCCCCTTCTAGACTGTAAGCCCTGCGTGGTCAGGGATTGTCTCTCTTTATTGCTGAATTGTGCTTTCCAGTACAGCACTCTGCACACAGTAAGCACTCAATAAATATGATGGAATGAAGGAATAAAGTGGTAGGAACACAATCAAATGAATCAGTGGTATTTATGGAGCACTTACGGTGTGCAAAGCACTGTAATGTACTAAGCACTTGGGAAAGTACAATATAATAGCATTTGTAGACATGATCACTGTCCACAAGGAGCTTACAATCTACAGGTGGGAAGTAGATACTGAAATAAACAAAGGCCTTGTGAGTATGAAGATTAAAACATATAATCATAAACATTCATTTCAATATGGTAGATATTTGGAATTGTTATAGTTGGAAATCTGTACTAACTTTTCTCCATTCAACTAAAAACTATTTGAGGATAAGGATTTTGTCATTTGCTTCTTCTGAGTATTTGTCACCAAACTTCATAATCTGTGGTATCTTTTTCAAGGTCAAAGGGCAACTGTATACAAGTACCTATGTGTCCCCAAATAGCCTAGTACAGTGCTCTGCTCTGTGGCCATCCAGTCATCCATATCCAAACTAATGTGCTTGTTTTCCCCCCCCCAGCGCTTAGTACAGTGTCTGGCACATAGTAAGCACATAATAAATATGACAATTATCAATATTAATACTCCTAATATGATACTTATTGATGGATGAGGATAGGAGCACTTTGAAGATTGGGAAGGTGGTAGCCTGTTAGGTATATTGATGGATGAGGCTTACTTGATAACGCTGGAAACTTTTATTTTCTATTTACCAAATCACAGATGTTTCATGGTACCATTGTGCTAGGCTGATCCGGCTTGGAAAATGTGCTTTGAGAGTATAGCTGATTTTATTATCTAGATAATTTTGGCCTTAAAAATATAACATAGCCTTAATTTCCTCCTGTTTCAGGCCAAAAAATCATTCCATCTAAAAATTCCAGATTACACTAGCAAAAAAAAAAAATCCAGAACCTGAATTACCTAAATAATGTACATATTTTGACACAGACAAGATTGAAATCATGTGTCATAATTCTTTTTTGTTTTCACTACAATCTTTTCCAGTTTGGAAGTTCCCAGCTCTTCTCCTCAGAATGATCCTTGCAGTTTCAGGCTTACGGCCAAGGAAATGTTGAAAAGTTTTTGCTCAATGATTTTTGTGGTAAAATATAGCAACACGCACCAGCTCTGAATTAGCTTTTCCATAACAAATTTCATAGGGGCATAAAATTCCTAGTTCACATTCTTATTTGTTTACTCTGAGTTTATCCACTAGACTAAGGTGACCAGATGTCCTGATTCATGGAGAAGAGTTCCAAAAGTTTAGTAACTATCTCACCTCCTGTCTTAGATTCTTTAGGATGTGTTTGTTTCCCAACCAAAAAAAAAATCTAAAGGGTAAAAAAAATGGTTGGCTGACTTTTGCCTTTACCTCCACGGTCAGAGAGGGAATCTGATAGTCAACGTGGTTCACATCTCCTTGTCTTTGTCTCCCAAGATTTTGAGGAGCGGGAAGGCCCGGGAGGGCTATCCTTATCATTTGGCAAGTTCCCAGCTAGCCGGTCCAGGTCTCACAACTCAGACCTAGAGCTTTCCTAAAAGCCACAGCTGCTGGAACCAGACAGTGGAGGCACAGGCCATTCATTATTCATTGTATTTGTTGAGTACATACTTTATGCAAAGCCCTATACTAAGCACTGGGGAAAGGTATGTGGGTGATTATCCAGACTTGGTTCTTGGCCCTCAGGGGGCTCTCAGTTTAAAAAGAGTGGAGTCATTAGTCAGTGAAGCAGCGTGGCTAGGGGAAGCAGCATGGCTCAGTGGAAAGAGCCTGGGCTTGGGAATCAGAAGTCGTGAGTTCGACTCCTGGCTCTGCCACTTGTCAGTTATGTGACTGTGGGCAAGTCACTTAACTTCTCTGTGCCTCAGTTACCTCATCTGTAAAATGGGGATTAACTGTGAGCCTCATGTGGGACAATCCAATTACCCTGTATCTACCCCAGCACTTAGAACAGTGCTCTGCACATAGTAAGCGCTTAACAAATACCAACATTATTATTAGTATTTATTGAGCTCTTATTGTGTGCAGAGCACTGTACTAAGTGCTTGGGAGACTACAATAGGAGGAGAACCAAGAGACATACAGTGTTAGAGGATCCAAGGTTACATAAAGTTTCAAGGAGAAAGTTGTGGTCTACAGTGTCAGAGGTGTGAAGTATGTGAGCTGGGTTGTAGTGGGAGAGGTGCAAGAATAAATGAGGGAACATGGACTGTATCTAACCTGATGTTTTATATCTACCTCAGCACTTAGTACAATGCCTATCAAATAATAAGTGCTTAACAAAAACCATAAAAATTAAACAACAAAAGAAAAACCCAGAGATGATGGAGTAGTTGAGCCACATCAGCATGGTAATTGTTTGGAAGGAGAGGAAAAAGCTGATTCTGGAAATGTGTAGGAAAAACCAACAGGGTTTTGCAACAAACTGAACTGAACAGAGGAGTCAAAAGTAATGCCAAGGTTTTGGGCTTCATAGACAGGAAGGGGGATGGTGGTGGTGTCATCTGGATGAGAAAGTTAAGTCAGGAAGAGGATTTGAGAAGGCAGATGAAGAATTCAAGATTTTTTTTCTAAATCACTACCTAATCACAGTAGCTAATTTGTTGAAACTCTTGGATAAGGAAATGTATCCACCAACTTTGTTATATTTTATTCTCTGAAGTTCTTAGTCCAGTGCTCTACATTCAGTAAGTGCCCAATAAATACAATTGATTGATAAGGGAGGTGTAAGATTCCTTCCTATGTGTTTGCTGTACCTAAAATAAATATATTTATATTGCTCACCTCTTGCCAATGCCACCAAAGCCTGGGCATGTTTATCAGAGCTATCTGCTGGGTCCACTGGAAGGAAGTGACGGGGGTCTGTGCTCTGCTCCTCTCTGATTCTGCTGTGTGACTTTTTGCAAGTCATTTAATTTTTCTTTTTCTCAGTTACTTCATCTGCAAAATGGGGATTAAGGCTGTGTGCCTCATGTGGAACATGGATTTTGTTCAAACTGATTAGCTTATATCCCTCCCAGCTTTTAGTACAGTGCCTCCTCACCTGTCTACTTCTCCCCCTCTTTTGCCCTTCTCTCTACTCTCCCTTTTCATCCCATCCACTCTCCCACTGTCCTCTTCTTTCCATTTTCACCTTCCTTTTTTCTCTTTCCTTCAGACTTTTCAAAAATCCCTTCCCCTCTCTCTCTGGCTTCACCCCCTTTCCCTGGCTCAGCCTCCTTTTTCCTCTTCCCCTGTCCCACTTAAGATGAACAGATTTCTGGCTACCGTACATAGAAGTGAAGTGATTTGCCCAAGGTCTCAGAGCAGACAGTGATGGAGCTGGTATTGGAACACAGGTCCTTCTGACTTCCAGGTCTGTGCTCTATCCACTAGGCCACGCTGCTTCTCTTTCATGGGAACAGATGATACTCCAATTGTCACAGAATACATTCTACCCTCTCCTAAGTAGATGGAGTATTTAGACTTGTTAATCATTCAATCAATCATATTTATTGATTGCTAACTGTTTGCAGAGCACTGTACAAAGTACAAAGGTGTACAAAGCACCTGGGACCTTATAATATAACAGAGTTGTTAAACATGTTCCCTGACCAAAATGAGCTTACAGTCTAGAGGAGACAG
The DNA here is from genome assembly GCF_004115215.2 of Ornithorhynchus anatinus. Classification (NCBI taxonomy): domain Eukaryota; kingdom Metazoa; phylum Chordata; class Mammalia; order Monotremata; family Ornithorhynchidae; genus Ornithorhynchus; species Ornithorhynchus anatinus. Next base: position 95,230,595 of record NC_041729.1, on the reverse strand, counting down.
ACATTAATATAAATAAATAAATTACAGATATGTACATAAAGTGTGCAAATCCAAGTGAAAGGAGGGTGCAGAAGGGAATGGGAGAAGTGGAAGTTATTACTTTCCCCAAACATAAGAAAATTAGCTCTTACAGGTAAAAAAAAAACAATGACCTCAAAAAATGTTTAAACCTGACTGTTTTAGATGAGCTGCCATAAGCAAGGCCTACAAATAAAACATGCAGAATAAATCTATCCAAGAATGTCTCAAGAAAAGATTTAAAGTTGCCAAGAACCAAGATCTGCTTTTTTCAGGAAATTAAGAAATTTGGGGGGGGGGGGGGGTGGTAGTTAGATTAGCAAAACAAAGAGTAAGGCACAAATAGTTAACTATTCAATCTCCATTTTATTTTTCAGGAGAATGAAGCTGACTTCAAAAATATAACACTCATTTTTAAAGGAGGTTGATTAAATGGCTGTGTCTTCTGACTCTTAAATCCACCTAGAAGATAAAAGCATGGCTTCTAGCATATACAGTCCTTGTTCTCATTCCAAAATAAATATAGACAGAGTTATAGTTGTGTGGTTAAACACAAAAATATAGGAAATTCCTAGTAATTTTCTACTACATTTTCTCAACAAAATATGTGATGAAAGTAGCACCTCATCAATTTGAAGTGTTTTGTAAATAGATAATGTGGTTGAATGACCAGTTAAAGTCATATTTTCATCTCATTTTTTGGCAATAAAGCTTTTTGAATTTAGCAGACTAAAAGGATTTTAATTCTAATGCTTGCCACATAAAACTTTCATATAATTTGAATTACAAACCAATTTTCCCAAGTCTAGTCTTAAATGAAATGCACTTTGTGCTTTTGCATTGAAAGTTTCACACCAAGGAAATTTGCAACATGACTAAATGACTTAATTATTTTTACCTAAAACAGAAATACATAAGAAATACCTTTACCAGACAAGACTAGTGGTCCTGCCAACCCATAATTTGTCTCTGAGAAGAGTAACAGGATGTTTGAAGAAAGAGTGTAATAGTCCTCCCCCTTGACATCCATCCTAATATTTAGGGATATCCTAACATCCTTTACTTTTCTCACTTCATTCACAATTGTCCATCTTATAACGCACTATGGACTTCTTTACCCCACCATTCATGAATTTATACAAATGGTTTTTGACCCTGCTAATATTTTTCACCCTGCCCGACTTCCCATGGAAAACAATGTCGAATGTTTACCGCCCCTTATCTAAAGAAGCATTTCCCTGTGTGTGTTTGTTTTGAATGTATCTTCTTCAGGCCTCAGTAAGCGGCTCCTTGTCCCGGTCATTTGAGATTTCGTGAAAAACAATTCCAAGTTCACTCTGTTCATACCTTTCATGATTTTGTAGATTTCAATCCAGTATCCCTTAAGCTTTCCTATTTCACTTCAATCTTCAGAATGATGAATCCCAATGTTTCCCATCTATTATGCTATGAAAGCTTTTCCAAGCCCCTGCTGACATTAGATCAAACAATTGGAGGTGCTCAACCTTGCCTAAATGGGTAGATCTGAGAATGGAGAAATTGATGATTGATTAGTTATCTCTGACAACACATCTGCTCTAATCTTAGGTTGTAGAACATGGTATTGGAGATAAAGTCAATCAATCGATCAGCAAATAACTGGTATTTATGGAGCACTTACTGTGTGCAGAGTACTGTACTAAGCACTTGGGAAAGCACAGTACAAGATTTGGTAGATGTGATCCCTGCCCACAAGGCACTTAGAGTCTACAGGAGGAAACAGATATTAAAATAACTTACAGAATTAGCCAGTTAAAAAAACATTCATCTGTTCATTCACCTGTGGATGATTCTTGATTCCCTAATAATGAATCTCACATGCAGTAAAAATGAATCATAATCATTTTTCTATGAAATTAATGAAAAATGAATTTGTCATTGAGTGGTCCATTATTATATTGAATAAAAGTAGACATTGATCTACTTCCATTAATTCCTTCTTCGTATTAATGTCAACCATATTAACAGAGCTTTTATTAAATGATTGTTATTTTTTCTATCCTCATATTTTCACAAGATTTCTTGGGAATTTGCAGATCTCCTCCTACTTTCAGTCAAACCTAAAGGAATCAGCCACAGAGGTCCATTAGGAAAATATAATTTAATGCTAGAAAGAACCATTTGGGCTGCAAAAGCAAAGGTCTAGGGTCTTGGGTAATGCATTACATTCCCCTCATTCATATTTGAAGATGATATCAGTGGTAGTCTTGTTTCTGCAATGTATTCAGTCTCTGGATCCTCTTGGATAATATTTTTAAAGAGGTGAAATGAACATGGGCAAGTACTTTAACTTCTCAGTGCCTCAGTTTCCTCATTTATAAAATTATGATTCAATTCCACGCCAACTTACTTAGACTGGGAACCCCTTGTTGGACAGGGACTGTTTCCTACCTGATTAACTTGTATCTGCCAAGTACTTAGAACAGTGCTTAACAAATACTATTTGAAAAGAAAGCAAAAAAAACCTACTCAGCTAGGTAATAATAGGAACAAAGGCTATGTTAAAACTGAATAACTTTCTTCTCTCTATTTCTCTTGCTACAGTTATCAAATTTCCATTTTACTGATGAGATGAAAAAACTGAGGCAGAGAAAAATGAAGTGACTTACCCAAGGTGACACAGCAGGCAGATCTAGATGCTAACCAGATCCATGTTCTTTCCACTAGGCCATATTGCTTCTCAAGACTATGCTGCTTCTTTTTTATGGTATTTGTTAAGCACTTACTTTGTACCAGGTACTGTACTAAGTGCTGGGGTAGATAAAAGATAATTGGGTTGGACACAGTCCTTGTCCCACCTAGGGCTCACAGTCTTAATCCCCATTTCACAAATGAGATAATTGAGGCACTGAGAAGTCAAGTGACTTGCCCAAGGTCACATAGGCAACAAAACAGCATACTGACAACATATTAAATATGTCATCATGTCCTGTTAGTTCAAACTTCACAAGATTGCTAAAATTCATCTTTTTCACTCCATCCAAACTACCATGTTAATCCAAGAATTTATCCTGCCAAGCCTTGATTATCATCATCCAAATTGCTGATCTCCCTGTCTCCTGAATCTCCCCACTTCAGTTCATACTTCACTCTGCTGCTTGGATCATTTTTCAACAAAACCATGAAAATCTATTTTTCCCCACTACTCAAGAATCTCTGGGGGTTGCCTATCAACTCCATATTAAACAGAAATTCCTTACCAAAGGCTCAGTGAGCTCACTGTGGGCAGGGAATATATCTTTTTGTTGGTGTATTGTAGTCTCCCAAGCGCTTAGTTCAGTGCTTTGTACAGAGTAAGTGCTTAATAAATATGATTGAATTGAAATGAATTGAATTTTAAAGCACTCAATCACCTGGACCCCTCTTATTTATTCATTCATTCTTTCAATCATATTAATTGAGCCCTTACTATGTTCAGAGCACTATACTAAGTGCTTGGGAGAGTATAATACATCAGTAAACAGTACCATTCCCTACCCACTGCGAGCTTACAGTCCAGAGCGGGGGAGACAGACATAATATAAATAAATAAATTGCAGATATGTACATAAGTGCTGTGGGGCTAGGAGGTGGAATGAACAAAGGGTAGAGATGGAATGAACAAAGGGTACACTTCAGGGCAAAGCAGAAGGGAGTGGGAGAAGAGGAAAGGGTGGCTTTGTCAGGGAAGGCCTCTTGGAGAAGATGTACCCTCAATAAAGCTTTGAAACGAGGGAGAGTAATTGTCAGATTTGAGGAGGGAAGGTGCACCAGGCCAGAGGTAGTACGTAGGCGAGAGGTTGGCGGCCAAATAGGTGGGATCGAGGCAAAGTGAAAAGGTTAGTATTAAAGGAGTGAAGTGCATGGGATGGGTTGTAGTAGGAGAGTAGCGAGTTGAGGTAGGAGAGGGCAAGGTGAATGAATGCTTTAAAACCAATGGTAAGGGGTTTTTGTTTGATGTGGAGATGGCTGGGCAATGATTGGAGTTTCTTGGGGAGTGCGGAAACATATCCTGACAGCTGTTGTAGAAGAGTGATGCCATCAGCTGAGTGACATATGGACTGGAGTGGGGAGAGACAGGAGACTGGGAGGTCAGCAAGGAGGTTGATGCAGTAAACCAGGTGGCATAGGGTGAGTGAATGTTTTAACGTGGTAGCAATTAGGATGGAGAGGAAAGGGCAGATTTTAGCACTTCTGTGAAGGTGGCATCGACAGGATTTAGCGATGGATTGAGTATGTGGGTTGAATGAGAGAGAGGAGTCAAGGAGAACACCAAGATTTTCGGATGTGAGACAGGAAGGATGGTGGTGGGAAAGTCAGGGGAAGGACAGCGTTTGGGTGGGAAGATAAGGAGTTCTGTTTTGGACATGTTAAGCTTGAAGTGATGGGAGGACATCCAAGTTGAGATGTTAAACACTTACTATGTGCCAGGGGCTGTACTAAGCACTGGGGTAGATACAAGAAAATCAGATAAGACACAGCCCCTTCTCCCACATGGGGCTCACAGTCTTCATCCCCATTTTGCAGATGAACTAACTGAGGCCCAGAGGAATTAAGTGATTTGTCCAAGGTCACACAGCAGACAAGTGACAAAGCAGAATTTAGAACTGAGGTCCTCTAACTCCCGAGCCTTTGCTCTTTCCACTAGGCTATGCAGCTTCCCATATTATTATTCAAGCTAAAGTGTGATTTAATCATCTCCGAGCATTTGAAAACTCTGTTCTTCAACTTCTCTAAGGAGAGAAGAAGCAGGTTTAAACTACAGCACAAGAAATGAAGGTTAGACATAAGGTAGAATTTTCTGGCAAATAGAGGTCTTAAACATTGGAATAGGTTACTGAAAAAGTTATAGAATTTCTATTTTTGAAGGCCTTAAACCAAAAATAGAGCTGAGTTTTTGAAGGAAATACTCTTTTCATCCAGCAGGTGGTAAACATATGGAATTTGTTAGCACAGGAAATTGTGTTCTGTGAAAATATCTGTGGGTTCAATAAGGACGTGTCCCTTAAATCCACCAGACCACAATTCTCCTCATTTTCAGTCCTCCTGAAATCACACCTCCTTTAGTAGGTCTCCTCTGGTTAATTCTTCTTTTCCCTAGATCATATTCCCCACAACTATAACCTCAGAATTTTCAGGCCAACTTTTACGTACTCATACCCATGTAAGTATATCAACTTTATGCTATTTTAGCAGCTACTCATCCACTGATTCATTTTCCTTTCTCTTCTTCTACCTGTTAATTCCCCTCTCAGGATCATACCTGGAGAGTTTCTAGTACTCTATCAGTCTTGGCTATGGGAGGGAGAGTTAAGCAGAGGCCTTCCTGTTCCATTCCTAGCTTGGGCTCTGGCTAGCGAGTGGAAAGCAATCTATTACAAGTCAAAACTCACCTGTGCTGGGCAGCAGTCGAGGGTGGAGACTCAAATTGACTGCACGGAAGAAGACAGTGGTAAACCATTTCTGTATTTTTACCAAGAAAATTCTACGAATACACTACCAGAATGATTGCAGATGGAGAGTGGGGTGTTCTGGGAGAGATGTGTCCATGGAATCGCTATGGGTCAGAGATGACTCGCAGCATAAGACAAAACAAGACCTTTTAAATCCTGTATGTCTGTCTGCCCCAACTAGACTGTAAAAACCTGGAGAGCAAGGATCGTGTTTTCTAACTCTATCATACTTTCCCAGGTGTTAGTATAATGCTGTGCACATAGTAAGTGCTGGATAAATGTGACTGATTGATTGACTAGAAAGCTGTCCATAATAAACTCCTAGAGGAATGTAGGAATGTTAGATGGTACATTCCTGATCTTGATGATAAGTGCCAAAGAGGGGAATCGTCCTACTCTTCTTCCATTCATCCTAATCCCACTGTTGGATATCAAATCAGTTCTGGATGAATCACTGATCTCACCCAAAATGGCATTTTATCATCTCACTCCTAAGATGGTTTACACGTGGTAAAGAGTGGTGTGTCCTAGTGGATAGAGCATGGACCTGGGAGTCAGAAGGATCTGGGTTCTAATCCTGACTTCACCACTTGTCTGCAGTGTAAACTTGGGCAAGTCACTTCACTGCTCTATGCCTCAGTTACCTGATATATAAAATGGGGAATAAGACTGTGAGCCCCATGTGGCACAGGGACTGTGTTCCACCTGAATAGCTTGGATCTACCTCAGAGCTTGATGCAGAGTAAGTGCTTAACAAATACCATTAGTATTTATTTTTATTATTAATAAAGTGTAGGAATGATAGGGGGCAGGGACCCAGGACCCCTCTCTCTCTGTCCTTTCATCCCTCCCCCATCTAAAGTGATAAGATATCCAGACACTTTATTTAGCTGACCATTTGGTCCCCTTGCTGGATCCAATTCACTAGATACTTAACAATTCTTTCTTCCCTTTGTACACTTTAGCCAAAGGAACCAAATAAAATCATTGCCCAAATCAGTTTCTCAATCAATCAATCAATCCAAGGTATTTATTTAGCTCCTAAAAGTGCCCCCCAAAAGCAAAGAACCTTACTGAATTTAAGTGAACTTTTCAATATAGTGACTTGCTAACGCAAATGACAGTGAACATTCGATTCTTCCCTCCCCTTCCTCCCTGACCCTAAAAGTTTAATTAGAAACTCTTGATGGTACATGCCATCAACTCAGATTAATGTTTAAAGTAGTCCTTGAAGGGTAATGACATAAAGCAGAGAAGCAGCGTGGCTTAGTGGAAAGAGCACGGGCTTGGAAGTCAGAGGTCATGGGTTCTAATCCCGGCTTGGCCACTTATCTGCTGTATGAATTTGAGCAAGTCACTTAATTTCTCTGTGCCTCAGTTATCTCATCTGTAAAAATGGGGATTAAAAAATGTGAGCCACACGTGGGTCTATCTGATTACCTGTATCTACCCCAGCGCTTAGAACAGTGCTCAGCACATAGTAAGCAATTAACAAATACCATTATTATTATTATTGTTATTATTATAAAGAACAAGTGACAAGGGTCTAGTAGCTTTTCACTTGGAGAAATGAGGAGGTAGACTAGCTATTCTCCTGGTCCCTGTGGAAGTTCTGGGTGATTTTAAGTCTGCTGTGTCTCCACGCCCTTCTGAATGGAACCAGAGGAATATGCCCTTTCCCACCTCATTTATAGCATTATTGTTTCTATATTACCATTTCTGTACTGCTGACGGGCACTTCCTAGTGTCCTGTGCCTGGCATAGTGGATAGAGCATGGTCCTGAAAGGCAGGTCATGGGTTCTAATCCTATCTCTGACACCTGTCTGCTGTATGACCTTGGACCAGTCACTTCACTTATCTGTGCCTCAGTTACCTTATCTGTAAAATGGGGATTGAGACTGTGAGCCACATGTGGGACAGGGACTGTGTCCAATACGAATTGCTTGTAACCACCCTAGTGCTTAGTACAGTGCCTGGCACATAGTAAGTGCTTAACAACTACCACAATTATCGTTATTATTGCATATGTGCGTGTGTTTGTGTGTGTATGTGTGTACTCGTGTGTTCCTAACATACAGTAGGCATTCAATAAATACTGTTTTGTATGTTTGTGTGTGTATGTGCATGCCTGTGTGTGAGTGACTCAGTTAATTTAACGTGGGTGGTTATTTTGGCAAGAAACTCTATATCCACAGCAGGAAAACACCCCACCCAAATCATGTCTCAGCATTACTTGCTAAAAATTGAAATGCTGGAATACTTTAAAAGCCTCCCCTCTCCTGTATGAAGAAACAATTTTTATGTGAACCGTCTAATCTGTCATTTCCATGATGATTAATTTAACTACTTTCTTTAGTTGAATTCTTTTGTAAAGCTTGCCAGAATAAAATAATGCCATTATCAACACTTATAAACACTTTATGACCCTTGGCTTTTTCACATAAATGCATTCAAATTAGACTCTTAATTACAGTCTTAATTAGAACTGCTTGTAAATCTTAGTAGGAATTTTGTGTTTGGAACAACCGCCAGTAGGTGGCAAACAATCTCCACAAAGATTTGTGCAAATCTGAGAATCTATAAATGCACAGTGAGGGCAGGTGTATACATTATACCTAAGAATTGAGAATGAAGGTTGAACTGTTCTAGGCTTTTGGGAAAGAGTACTGAAGAAGAGTCTGACTTGTAAAACCGCCTGTTTCTAGACAGGTGGTACAATTTTTTTTTTTTCATTTGGGAGTTGGGTGTATTAAAGGGAGAAGGGAGAGAGAGAGGGGCTTAGCACTTAGATCTGAATAAGTAGATGTCATTTGCTGCATGCAAATTGGACCGCTGGTATAAGAGGGAACTTCTTGGGTGCAACAGAGGCCATTTGCCAATAAGGGGTGAAGCCATTGTTCATGCTGCCTGGGCTGTTTGGCCTTGATTTCCAGATTTATCCATCCTAAATCTTTGTCGAGATCTGAGAGCTTCCAAGTGGGGTTGAAAAGGACCCAAATTAGGTCTTTTTGACCCACTAGCTCTTTGAAGTCACACTACCCCTCCCAGGTCCTGTTTAACTTGCTCCCTCTCCTAAAACTCCATCCCTTCTTCTCCTCTGCACTCACAACAGAGTTGGTAAAAATGCATGTTGGGGGATTTTCGTGTGGAGAATTATTTGATGGACAAGGGCCCTGCTCTCGAATCCAGATGCTTACCATATGATCTCTGGTAACACAGTTCTTATTACTTCTTTGTAGGGATAGAAATTTGGTGTAATGTGGGAAACCGCTGGCTTCATTTTACTGGGATCCCTTTTTCTGACCTACCTTTCATTCATTTATTCAATTGCATTTTTACTGAGCGCTTACTGTATGCAGAACACTGTAATAATGATGGTATTTATTAAGCGCTTACTATATGCCAAGCATTGTTCTAAGCTCTGGAACTCAGCCCTTGGAAGAGTACAATAAAACAATAAACAATCACATTCCCTGATCACAAGGAGCTTACAGTCTAGTCAGTCTGAAACAGTCTAGTCAGTCTGAACCATTCAAGTATGGAAAAATGAAGAGGTAGGTGAAAATGTCTCACAGTGGGCCTCAAGCTTTTCACTACCTGCCTTGCCTGACCTATCTGTTCTCTTCAGCTGCTCTTCCCCAGCTCACTGTCTTCACTCTTCTCAAGCCAACCTTCTACCTATACCTCCTGAATGACACTTCAGCCTCCATTCCTGTGCTCTCTCCCTTCCCACATCAGCTAGGCCACAGCTCTCCCCACATTCAAATCCATTCCCAAATCCATCTGCCTCCTCCAGCAAGCTTTCCTACATTAATTTTGCAGTCACCTGAGTCAAATATCCCTTCAGTCAACTCTAGCGTTCATGAAATTATTTATACCCTCTTTAGCCCTCAAGTTTTATATGTCTCTTTATTTATTTTGACCACTCTAATTGTAATTTTTTTTTTTGGTCTCCTGTTAAAATGTAACTTCCTTGTGGGCAGGGAAAATATCACTTCATTATTCCGTACTTTTCAGTTGTTTGGTATAGTGCTCTGAACCATGTGGGTACTCAGTAAATGTCAATACAACTAATACAGTGTTCTGCACCCAGTAGGTGCTCAATAAATTCCAGTGATTGAGAGATTGAAACACGTCAGTAGAAGTGTTAAAAAAATCCAGTGAACAAGCTACAGGGTTACTCCTAGAAGCAAGGGCTGCTATTATGGAAATGATGGTTTTCATTATTGCCTCATGTCAACCACTTTTAGCCTTAATTTTGTTTCTCATCATGCCATTCACTCATTCATTCATTCATTCATTCAATCATATTTATTGAGCACTTACCGTGTGCAGAGCACTGTACTAAGCAGTTGGGAGAGTACAATACAACAATAAACAGTCACATTCCTGTCCACAATGCAATTATAGTGTAGAGAAGTTGTATTTCAGAATGTGTGGGAGAGGGTAGGAAAGGTAGGAGCAAGACCCTGCCAGAGGCAGGAAAAGGAAAGTGAACAGAAGATGGATATGGATGCCATTTCATTATCAGCCTGAAAAAATAAAAAAACCAAAGTTCCTGGAGGCAAGATTTTCAGACCTTCATCCCAGGAGCATACTTGCAGGTCCCCTGAGGAATCAATGTTTCCTTGATTAATCTTGATTAGACTGTAAGCCCATCAATGGGCAAGGTTGTCTCTATCTGTTGCCAAATTGTACATTCCAAGCGCTTAGTACAGTGCCCTGTACATAGTTAGCATTCAATAAATACTATTGAATGAATCAATAATAAATATTGAGTGCTTACTATGTGCAGAACACTGTACTAAGCTCTTGGAAGAGTACAGTATAACAGAGGAACATAATGCTGAACATTCAAAATCTGCTCCTTTCCTGGAATAGTAAGCCACTTCTATTTCTTAAAGTCATAATCAAGAGTCAGTCACTCAGTCAATCATATTTACTGAGTGCTTACTGTGTGCAGAGCACTGTACTTAGCACTTGGGAGAGTCCAGTGCTTAGAACAGTGCTTGGAACACAGTAAACACTTAACAAATACCATCATTATTATAGTGTAACACCCCCCTTGCACCCACAGCTACTTTCAAGTGTGGCCCCTGGAACCCCCGCTCCATTACAGGTAAACTACCTTTCGTCCATGACCTTTTCCTCTCCCACTCTCTCCTCCTCCTCGCCCTTTCAGAAACGTGGCTCACTTCCGAAGACACGGTCTCCGCCGCTGCTCTCTCCAGCGGAGGCCTCTCCTTCTCCCACTCCCCCAGACTCACCGGTAAGGGAGGAGGCGTTGGCTTCCTCCTCTCGCCCCGTTGCCACTTCCGCACTATCCCTCCTCCCCCCTCCCTCTCCTTCCCCTCCTTCGAAGCCCATATCATTCGCCTCTACCACCCCCTCCAGATACTTGTCGCTGTCATCTACCGCCCTCCCGGTCCCACCTCTGACTTCTTCAACCACCTAGACCCCTTTCTAATCTTCCTTCTCTCCTTCTCTCTGCCCACTCTGATCCTCGGAGACGTCAACATCCATATGGATGTACCCGATGACTCCTCTGCCACCCACCTGCTATCCCTCCTCGACTCTGCCAACCTCCTGCTCCACCATACCACGCCCACTCACTGACTCGGTCACACCCTCGATCTCGTCATCTCCCACCGCTGCACTATCTCCTCCCTCACCAACTCTGAAATCCCTCTCTCTGATCATAACCTTCTCACCTGCCTCATCTCTCACTCTCCCTCCCCCTGCAAATCTTTGCTACTGCCCCACAGAGACCTCCGCTCTCTTGATCCCATCCGTCTTTCCAAAAGCATCTCTCCTCACCTTGCCTCCCTGTCCTCACTTCCAACTCTCGATGATCAGGTCTCCGCTCTCAACTCCACCCTCTCTACTCATCTCAACTCTCTCGCCCCCCTTTCCCTCCACCGCTCTCGCTCCACTAACCCACAGCCCTGGATCACCTCCTCTGTCCGCCTCCTACGCACCTATGCTCAAGCTGCTGAGTGCTGCTGGCGAAAGTCCAAGCACCAAGCCGACCTCACACATTTCAAATTTATCCTTTCCTGCCTTAACTCTGCCCTCTCCTCCGCCAGGCAAAACTTCTCCTCCCTCATCGACACCCATGCCCGTCACCCCCGCCAATTGTTCTGGACCTTTAACTCTCTCCTTAGGCCCCCTGTTCCTCCCCCTCCCCCATCTCTCACCCCCAGTGATCTGGCCACCTACTTCATCACAAAAATCAACACAATCAGGTCTGAGCTCCCCAAAGTCACCCCTCTACCTCTCCCCTCCCCCCCCACCAACCCTCTCCCCTACTTTTTCATCCTTCCCTGCAGTATCCTCAGATGAGATCTCCTCCCTCCTCGCAAATGCCACCCCCTCCACCTGCGCCTCGGACCCCATTCCCTCTCACCTTATTAAAACCATCGCCCCTGCCCTCCTCCCTTCCTTAACTTCTATTTTTAACCACTCAGTCTCCAATGGCTCCTTCCCCTCTGCCTTCAAACATGCCCACGTCTCCCCCATTCTAAAAAAACCCGCTCTTGACCCCACTTCCCCCTCCAGTTATCGCCCTATCTCCCTACTACCCTTCCTTTCCAAAATCCTAGAACGAGTCGTCTACAATCGCTGCTTAGAATTCCTAAACTCCCATTCTCTCCTGGACCCCCTCCAATCTGGCTTCCGTCCCCTCCACTCTACCGAGACTGCTCTAAGGTCACCCATGACCTCCTTCTTGCCAAATCCAATGGTTCCTACTCCATTCTAATCCTCCTTGACCTCTCTGCTGCCTTTGACACTGTCGACCACCCCCTCCTCCTCCACACCTTATCTCACCTTGGCTTCATGGACTCCGTCCTCTCCTGGTTCTCCTCTTCTCTCTCTGGCCGGTCATTCTCGGTCTCCTTCGCAGGCGCCTCCTCCCCCTCCCATCCTTTAACTGTTGGAATTCCTCAAGGGTCAGTTCTTGGCCCTCTTCTGTTCTCCATTTACACTCACTCCCTTGGTGAACTCATTCGCTCTCACGGCTTTGACTACCATCTCTACGCAGATGACATGCAGATCTACATCTCCGCCCCATCCTCTCCCCCTCCCTTCAGGCTCGCATCTCCTCCTGCCTCTAGGATGTCTCCACCTTGATGTCGGCCCGCCACCTAAAACTCAACATGAGCAAGACTGAGCTCCTCATCTTCCCTCCCAAGCCCCGTCCTCTCCCAGACTTCCCTATCACCGTGGATGACACGACCATCCTTCCCGTCTCAGGCCCGCAATCTCGGTGTCATCCTTGACTCGTCTCTCTCGTTCACCCCACACATCCTATCCGTTACCGAGACCTGCCGGTTTCACCTTTACCATATCGCCAAGATCCGCCCTTTCCTCTCCACCCAAAACGGCTACCTTACTGCTACAGGCTCTCGTGATTTCCCGGCTAGACTACTGTGTCAGCCTTCTCTCTGATCTCCCTTCCTCTTCTCTCGTCCCGCTCCAGTCTATTCTTCACTCCGCTGCCCGGCTCATCTTCCTGCAGAAACGATCTGGACATGTCACTCCCCTTCTTAAACACCTCCAGTGGTTGCCTATCAACCTCTGCTCCAAACAAAAACTCCTCACTCTAGGCTTCAAGGCTCTACATCACCTTGCCCCTTCCTATCTCTCCTCCCTTCTCTCTTTCTACTGCCCACCTCCTCTGCCGCCCACCTCCTCACCATCCCTCGGTCTCGCCTATCCCGCCGTCGACCCCTGGGCCACGTCCTCCCGCGGTCCTGGAATGCCCTCCCTCCTCACCTCCGCCAAACGAATTCTCTTCCCATCTTCAAAACCCTACTTAAAACTCACCTCCTCCAAGAGGCGTTCCCAGACTGAGCTCCCCTTCTCCCTCTACTTCCTCTACCGCCCCCCCATCACCTCTCCTCAGCTTAACCCTCTTTTCCCCCCATTTCCCTCTGCTCCTCCCCCTCTCCCTTCCCATCCCCTCAGCACTGTACTCGTCTGCTCAACTGTATATATTTTCATCACCCTATTTATTTTGTTAATGAAATGTACATCGCCTTGATTCTGTTTAGTTGCTATTGTTTTTTACGAGATGTTCTTCCCCTTGACTCTATTTATTGCCATTGTTCTTGTCTGTCTGTCTCCCCTGATTAGACTGTAAGCCTGTCAAAGGGCAGGGACTGTCTCTATCTGTTGCCGACTTGTTCATTCCAAGTGCTTAGTACAGTGCTCTGCACATAGTAAGCGCTCAATAAATACTATTGAATGAATGAATGAATATTTCCTGCCCACAGAGAGCTAGAGGAGGAGACATATATTAATATAAATAAATAAATTGCAGATATATGCCCAAGTACTGGGTTGAGGGGGGCATTGAGGGTTTGAGTTCTGTCCACTCTGATATGTGAATATTTGGGGAATTCAGGAATGGAGACTTTTCAACCTAGATTTGTTCGATTGAAGTAAATGGGGCACTTTGACCACTTCCCCACTGCCTCTGTGTTTCTGCTATTTTATTAAATACGAAGTCTCTAGTTGAGTACTAATGAACTTGGGTAGGCTCATTAATCATCAAGTGGATCATACTCATACTAGAATTTTTTTGAACAATGAATCTTACTGGGTTTTTCTGAAGTAAATGACAAGATTAACTTAAAATACAAAAAAAACCCCTCTAGGATTTAAGTATCCTTTCAGCCTAGAACAAATCCTGGTAGTGTTTGCATTAGCCCTTGAATTAAGCATGTGGTGTCTCTAATACATGCCATTTTGTCAGATGGTTGCTCTTGAGGCTGAACTTGCACATTATCATACATAGTTTTAAGGCTTGAAAAGTGAGCTTTTGACCCAAAGCTTTTGAATGGAATGAAAAAGATAGTTAGGAGCATTATTATTACATCAGGCAAGACCTCAGAGATCCAGGAATAAAAGACAAGCTACCAATTACAACTTTCTATGCTATGTTTCTAGATCAATTTGAATGAAAGTCTAATTAAAAATAAATAATAATAAATCTACCCTAGGAGGGAAGAAAATATATATGATCATTTATTAGTGTGTGTGTGTGATTAAATGGGAAAGCATAGATTGTCCTGTCAGTCTGGACAACAATCCATAGAGAGTCACAAATTCTGGGGTTCTAGTACAACCCCACATCTGAAGAACAAGTTGGATTTTTAATAATGTTCTTCCACTATGTAACCTGATGTCACTTTTATTACATCATCAAACCTCAATCAATCAATCAATCAATCAGTGGTGGTAATTGAGCATTTACTGTGCACAGAACACTATACTAAGCACTTGGGAGAGTACAGTACAACAGAGATTTTAGACACGTTACTTGCCCACAACAAGCTTGCAGTCTGGGGGGAGAGACATACAATTACAAATGAATATATTATAGATACATACTTAAATGCTGTGTGGCTGAGGGAAGGGTGAAATCAGGGAACAAATTCTCCTTCTTCCCCCATCCCCACCTTGCTTTAGGCACAAATACCCCCAGAGGCGGTTGGGACTCTCCCTCAACAGCCAGCTCCCAATGACGCCCTCCACTGCTGCCATGCTCAGACCTTAGCTTTCTCTTGCTTCCCCTCTTCCTCAGCTGCAGACATACCTACGTGTTGAGGGAGCCTCCCCTCCTGCATGCCATGCTCAGCATTTCTCTTTCTCATGCTTCCCCCCTTCCACAACAGCAAAGTCCCCCAGAGAAGGATTTGGGGAGTCTCCCCTCCTCCTGAAAGCTACTCTCCCCACCACCTCTGCTGCCACTGGCAGCCTTCAGGAACATGGGCAGATGGGCAATGGCTGTATTGTACTTTCCAAGAGCTTAGTACAGTGCTCTGTACACAGTAAGTGCTCAATAAATACGATTTAATGAATAAATGAATGGGCTAAATAGAATGAGGTAGAAGTATTAATCAATAGTAATTATTGAACTTACTATTCAGAGTACTACAATAAGCACCTGGGAAAGCACAGTATAATAGAATTGGTAAACATGATCCCTGTCCACAAGGAGCTTTCAGTCTATAGGAAGCTTCCAATCCTCTAGAGAGAAGATCCTGACTTTAATCATGTCTAGAAGAACTGCTTTCTACATGACTAATGTGGAACCATCCAATCTAACTCTATAGGTTCCTGCTGGATTTTGTTGATTTATTGTTATAATGATCTTTGATTTTTAAAGGTCTTGCTCCTGCAATCACTGTTTTTTTTTAAGACCTTTTACTTTTGGACTTCTCTTTCAGTCACAAGTGAATTATGATGTAGGGCTGGGATAGGGAAATGAATTAAGGTTCAATTTTTGATGAGGCAAGCAATACAATCCTATTTACTATTTTCAAGGAAATTCAAATGTAGTAAGCCAAACCTACTAAATGAATATAATCTATCTTCAGTTGCTAACTGCTTCCATTTGGATTTTAAGAATATGATACAACCACCCCCCACTAAAAAAAACTCACCTCTTAAAAACTGAATGGCTTTGCATATGTTTTTAGTTTATGTGATTAAAACTAAGGATTAAGAGAACTTCAGTTTTTTGTCATTTCTTTTGTTTACTTTGAAAATTTCATTTAACTGGTTCAGTAAAACTAATATATTTTATTATAGCTTTCATTCACAATGATGCAATGCAGTTATGAGTTTGAGTAATGGAGGCTATCTTTGAGTATTGATTTTTCAAATAGTTTGCACTGCAATACAATCTAAAGAGAGCACTTCTTTTAAGACTTTTGTCAGAATAATTTCCTTCCAAAGCTGAGTTTGGGACCTAAACCACATTGATTTCATGCTTGGTCTTTATGCACACCTCTTTATTACACTATCTTGAACTGAAATCAATAATTCTTTTTCAAAATTGACCTTAATATTGTTTTTCTTTGGACATATGCAAAGAATGTTTAATTTACTCTTTGTTGAACTTGTCTTCCCTCCCCCCGTGTGCCAGGTGCGACAAAAGGGATATTAAAGACATAAGCATGGGCCTCCTCAAAAGTTCAACCAACGAAATCTTTGGGTCTAAAGCTGTACTGGCAATCTGGCCAGAGGCACTGCTGATGCTATAGAAGAGTAATTTAAAGGAGTCTCTTCCTACACACTGAATCTGTCTGAACATTTGTGTCTGTCATTCTTACCGTTCCTTACATTCTTTGCTCTACACCCAGTCAGAAAATTAGGCAGTGGCAAAGCAGTGAAGGTCTTCAATCTGGAATGCAGGCATATTTGACTCCTGTTGTTTTCAAAATGAGATATGAGATTTTAGCTCCATTTTTCTTTGTTTGCCATGGCGGTTTCTCTGTACGGATCAGATGTTATTCTCTGGAACCCACTTCCCCTTTTTTATACTGATAATGGATCACATGACTCTTTGAATCTCACCAGAAGTTACTGATAAGACCCTCTCAGTTCATTTGTGGGGACCTGTCCAAGTGTTGGGATTTCTCAGGAAATGTCTCACTGCAGTTGAAAGAAGCAGGTGTAATTCATCCTACTCATTCTTGGATCTGAATCTCCAGGGAGAAAGACCTGGCACTTCTCTGTTAAGGGCACTGGTCGTCATTATAATTCCTCCTCTTCCTCACCCTATCTGACCAGTTTCGTCCTTCTTGATGTTCAGGGAATAATACAAAGTTTATATCTTAGTGAATGCATTCAGCGACACCTATGATTTCTGAAATGAAAATGAATCAGATTTCTTTTTCTTCCTTTGTAATATATAGATATGCATGTACAAACACACATTTTCATAGAGTTGTTCTTTGTATTCAAAGAATATGCACACTCTTAGCAAATTTCACCTCTGGGGACTTTTGTGGCTAAAAAGGTCAGTGCAAGACCCTCACTAGTATGATGCAGCTGGTTATGATACAAAAGATTCACTTTGTAAAAACATCTTGAAAGTAAATACATATAAACTAAACTCCTCTCTCAGCATCTTGTGGCTTTGGCTAAAGACAGTCATGTCACTCTCACTGAAGACATTAAAAATTATTCTGCATCTCCAAGTAAATTATAAACTCCTTGAGGGTAGAGATCATGTTTCTCAGCTCTATTATACTGCTGTCTCCCAGATGCTTAGTTCAGTGCTCAGCACACAATAAGCACTCAATAAAAACCTTTTATTGACTGATGGATTGATAACATTAAGTGCTGGCTCTGTGCAGAGCACTCTAGTAAATCCTTGGGATAGTACCATATAAGAGTATAACAGAGGTGGTAGACACATTTCCTGCCTACAGTGAGCTTAGAGTCTAGATGGGGAGACAAACATAGTATAAATAAATAAATTACAGATAGGTGGGTAAGTGCTGTGTGGCCGAAGGAGGGGTAAATGAAAGGAACAAATCCACTTGCAGGGAGCAAATCCAAGTGCAAATTCACTACATTCCAAAATACCTTGTCAGTTGACCCTTTGTTAGCCCATGGATTGTGGGAACTTCTAGATTTAATCAAAAAGAGCAAATTAAGTTCAGATCACACTAACAGGTTTTGTGTTTTTTTTCTGAATTGCCTTGTTCTTGAGAACCTGCTCCAGAAGACGAATTTCAGGAATCATCAGTGGGGTGCCCTTTGACTTTGGCAATCTACCATGGAGATGTGAATCAATCAATTAGTTGTATGTATTATTTATTTTGTGCAGAGCATTGTACTAAATGCTTGGGAGAGTTCAGTACAACAAATCTGGTAGACACATTCCCTGCCCACACGAAGCTTATAGTTCAGAGGGGCAGATGGACATTAATGTAAATGAATAATTTGAGGATATGTGCACAAATGCTGTGCAGAATCGTATAGGCTGAATCTGAGGTCAGTTTGGGGTGAATCCCTGACCTGCCATTCAATTTATCTGTCATATTTGGATAATATCAACTTGACTGCCACTTCCCTTACCCATCCTCTCTTCATCCTCAGGTGGAGCACATGTACATACCAGCTCCTGTTCATCCAGTTGCTCTTCAGAGGGAGGAGATGGCCCTTGATGAAAAGAAGATATCCTGCTAAGGGTTTCCAACATATTGAAGCAGCATAGTCTAATGGTTAGAGCACAGGTCCAGGAGTCAAAAGGACCTGGATTCTAATCCTGGCTCTGTCATTTGTGTGCTGTGTGATCTTGGGGAAGTCACTTCACTTCTCTGCTCAGTTACTTCATCTGTAAAATGGGGATTATGACTGTGAACCCTTTTGTGGGACAGGGACTGTGTCCAATCTGATTACCTTGTATCTACCCCAGTACTTAGAACAGTGCCTGGCCAATAGTAAGTGCTTAACAAATGCCATCATCATTAGTATTATTATTCCTTCTACTGCATTCATTGAGCACTTACTGTGTGCAAAACACTGTATTAAGCCCTTGGCAGAGTACACTATAACAACAAAAAGACACATTCCTGCCCACAGTGAGCTCACAGTCTAGAGGGGAAGACAGGTAATAATATAAATAAATAGATGAATGAATAAATAAATTACAGGTATATACATATATATACATATGTGCTTTGAGGTTGGGAGGGAGGATGAATGAAGGAGCAAGTAAGAGTGACGCAGAAGGGAGTGGGAGAAGAAGAGAGAAGGGCTTAGTCAGGGAAGGCTTCTTGGAGGAGCTAAGTCTTCAGTATGATTTTGAAGTCGGGGAGAGCAATTCTCTGTATGCTATGAGAGAGGGCATTTTAGGCCAGAGGTAGGATGTGGGTGGGAAGTCGCTGGAGAGATAGATGAGATTGAGGTATATCGTTATTATTATTATTATTAATTTGATCTCAGATCGCATCCCTAATAATAATGAAAATTACTATTATTATTATGGAATTTGTTAAGTGCTTACTATGTACCGGGCACTGTACTAAGTACTGGGTGAATACAAATTGGATTGGGCACAGTTCCTGTTCCACATAGGGCTCATAGTCTCAATCCCCATTCTACAGATGAGGTAACTGAGGCTCAGAAAAGTGAAGTGACTGCCCAACACCCCCAAAGCCCTCCACAGCAGCATAAAACAAAATGTCAAACAAACAAACCATTCAAAGCCCAACCAGAGAAAGAAAAATGTAGTTTAATCCTGAAGATGGATGGGGATTCTGTAAATTTTCTGGAGCAATCAATACTATACAGATGAGATGCAATAAATAATTTCTTCAAGCCTGTACTTGAAATAGCAAAGATTTAACTGAAACTGATCATAGAAATAGATGAGCAAATCTACTTGACAACTCTGAAAATGGAAACTAGCCTGTGTCAATTAAGTAAAGTATGTGGTGAATATGTGTGTGTCTGAATAGAAGCAGCATGGCTTAGTGGAAAGAGCCTGAGCTTGGGAGTCAGAGACTGTGGGTTCGAATGCTGACTCTGCTACTTGTCAGCTGTGTGATTTTGAGCAAGTCACTTAACTTCTCTGTAGCTGAATTTTACCTCAGTAAAATGGGGACTAAGACTGTGAGCCCCACATGGGACAAGCTGATTACCTTGTGTCTACCCAAGCTCTTAGAACAGTGCCTGGCACATAGTAAGCGCTTAACAAATACTGTTATTATTATTATTATTATTATTATTATTAAATAGCCAACCAGGTAAGTAAGTAGGATTTAAATGTGAAACTGAGGGGAAATCCCCTATCTTTATAAGCGGTAGTAATAGTATTTATTAGTAGTAATAGTAATGTTAGTATTTGTTAAGTGCTTACTATGTACCAAACACTCTTCGAAGCACTGGGGTAGATACAAGGAAATCAGATTGTCCCGTGTGCGGCTCACAGTCTTCATCCCCCTTTTATAGATGAGCTAACTGAGGCCCAGAGAAATTAAGTATCTTGCCCAAGGTCACAGAGCTGACAAGTGGCAGAGTCGGGATTAGAACTCACCACCTCTGACTCCCAAGCCTGGGCTCTTTCCACTGAGCATTTTCTGTGTGCAGAACACTTAACTGAGCACTAGGTAGGGATACACATGTAGGAATTAGACATGGTCCCTGTCCCTTGGGCAGCTCGCCATCTGAAAACAAGTAGGGTACTGAGGCTAAAGGAGCCAAATTCAGGCTCCGCGTGGATCAAAATTCAGTAGTCCCCACCATAGCCACATTGGCCACTATTGCAGACCCTGACACAATTAGATATTAAGAACACTGAATCATTTGCCCAATGGCTTGAGAGGTAAACTGCATTACTTATATTTTCTAATGTGGAGGAAGAATGTACGGGGAGAGAATTTGAAGATGGAGAGAAAAGGGAGAATTCACCTCTGGCCTATCTCTAAACTGCCCCTTAGTAAGGTCACACAGGCTTTCAGCAATTCCCAGAGGTTTCATTCCCAGTACCTCCAACCAATGAATTGGCCTCCCAAGAATGGATCCCATCTGCATGGTGGAGATGTTCCATCCCTGATTTTTGAACTAGCCTAGCCTGCTCACAACTCTGATGCTCCCCCAGTGACTATATGCTATAAGCCTAGTTGAAGGCAAAGGTCAAACCCAGCCAGATAAAGGCTGGACTGGCTTAGTACATTCCCATGAATCCAGACCAAAACAGGTACTTTTCGGAGATGGGGCCAGTGACTCTTCTGGAAGATGCCACTTTTAGAAGTGAGTTTTCAGGGTTGATGATGCCTAGGGAATGATACTAGAGGTCAAAACTAAATGGAGTAGAGGTGGCGCCTTAGCAATCACCCACTCCTGTTGTGGAAAGAGCACGGGCTTGGGAGTCAGAGTTCATGGGTTTGAATCCCGGCTCTGCCACTTGTCAGCTATGTGACTGTGGGCAAATCACTTCACTTCTCTGTGCCTCAGTTACCTCATCTGTAAAATGGGGATTAACTGGGAGCCTACATGAGACAACCTGATTACCCTGTACCTACCCCAGCGCTTAGAAGAGTGCTCTGCACATAGTAAGCGCTTAACAAATACCAACATTATTATTATTATTATTGTTGTTGAAGAGTTCAGTCTAATCTGGGGGGCAAGAGGAAGCTGCCCTAGAGCATTGTGCAAGAGTTTGATTTCATTCCTGGCTGCATTAAGACTAAGTTGACACAGTGAGCACTGTTCTCAACGCTTTACTTTCTTGTGTAGCAGAGGGATCTTGCCCAGGGGATTTTGCTGTCACCTAGTGGCTGAACTGAGTTCTCATCTGGTTGCATAGCATGAAGTGGTTTTTATACACTCCCATCGGTTTGCTTACCAGCCTCTGGGGTGGGTCTTTGGGCAACAAGAATCAAGGCCAATGGACTAGTTGGAGGGGGTGAAAGGACACAAACGTGCTAAGATGGGCCTCCTGCCCCAGAAGGTGTTTCCAGGGATTGTTAAAGAGGACTCTAGAAAGGAGATAGCCATGAGTGAACAGGGATTGACAAACAGGGACCCTTTAGAAGAAGGAACAATAATAATGGTGGAATTTGTCAAGTGCTTCCTATATGCCAGGTTCTTTACTAAATGCTGTGAGATTACAACCAAATCGGGTTGGACCCAGTCTTTTTCCTCATGGGGCTCACAATATTATCTACATATTAGGTAACTGAGGCACAGTGAAGTGACCTGCCCAAATTCACATAGCAGGTAAGTGGGGGAGGCAGGATTAGAAGGTAGGTCCTCTGACTCCCAGGCTTCTGCTCTTTCCATTGGACCATGCTGCTTACCTAAGCCACACTGCTTCTCTTCTGATTGTACCATTAGAAGTCAGAGTGTGGTCCCGCTTCCTGGACAAACTCGGAAGGTTATGGGGTATTTGTGTCTGAGGCCCCAGAAGTGTGCCATAAAGACTGATCCTGCTCATGTCCAATAACCTCGCCTCATTTTTATAAGTGGATGTGTCTTTTGAGAACTCCCAGCACTAATGAATGTCCCAGGTATTTGGTGGCGACTCGAATCCAAGGGATAGGAGAGTCCTCTAAAATTGTAGACTTGGTCCTTCCCACTGAACCATAATAATAATAATAAAAAATAATGTTGGTATGTGTTAAACGCTTACTATGTGCAGAGCACTGTTCTAAGCACTGGGGTAGACATAGGGGAATCAGGTTGTCCCACCTGGGGCTCACAGTCTCAGTCCCCATTTTACAGATAAGGTAACTGAGGCACAGAGAAGTTAAGTGACTTGCCCACAGTCACACAGCTGACAAGTGGCAGAGCTGGGATTCAAACTCATGACCCCTGACTCCAAAGCCCGTGCTCTTTCCACTGAGCCACGCTGCTTCTCTGAAGGTGGTGATGGCCTAATGAAAGGTATGTCTTGGTTTTGTTCTCTAGAACTAAACCTAGACTAGAGCACTTTCTTGATCAATTATCAGTTAGCCTTTCCAGACTGAGCCCCCCCTTTTCCTCTGCTCCTCCTCCCCTCCCCATTGTCCCGATTCTCTCCATTTGCTCTACCCCCCCTCCCTGCCCCACAGCACTTATGTATAAATGTACATATTTATAATTATAATTCTATTTATTTTTATTAATGATGTGTATATATCTAGAATTCCTTTTATTTACAATAAGGCTACCGATGCCTGTTTACTTGTTTTGATGTCTGTCTCCTCCCTTCTAGACTGTGAGCCCATTGTGGGCAGGGATTGTCTCTATTTGTTGCTGAATTGTACTTCCCAAGAGCTTAGTACAGTGCTCTGCACACAGTAAGCGCTCAATAAATATGAATGAATGAATGAACTTCAAAAGATGTTCCCAATTTTAGTCTTCTTCCCCCTAAATAGTTTTTAATGAGCACCTACTGGATGCTGAGCACTGAACTAAGTGCTTGGCACTTAGTAAAAAAATAGAAAACAAGATCTCTGGACTAAAGGAGGTAGTCTCTTCCAATCAAGGTATATAGTAGAACTAGAGGTAAATTGCTAGTGATAGTCACATTCATGAATTCTGGGTCTACTGGCATCCACCAGTTCCTGCCTCAGGTATTAGATTTTTGGTTATATTTAATCGTTTCTATCCATTCTATTCCTCTCACAATCTTTCATGTCTCTCTTCACAGCCTTCATCTTGAACACACTGGCTTTCAAGAACTGTTTGTCATGTTTCCAGGATGCTGGCAAGGATTCAAGAATACTCCACCAGTATTCAGAATGGCTTTTGTGAAATGGATTACTGCTCCTCATTCTGTTCCATGATCATAGACTGCACCTCTTCTCCCTATCAGTCATTTTGTAAAATGTGATTTTGCAGTGTATGATGCTGAGTGTGGAAGGCTTACCACATCATTACCACTATTACAAAAGCAGCTCAAGTGTCTTTTCCCCTCAAAATTATCATAATGATAATAATATTTGCCAAAAAATGGTATTTGTTAAGCATTTACTACGTGCCAGGCAGTGTACTATACGCTGGAGTGGAAACAAGCAAAACAAGTTGGACACAGGTCATGTCCCACGTGGGGCTCACGGTATCAATCCCCCTTTTACAGATGAAGTAACTGAGGCACAGACAAGTTAATTGACTTGCCCAAGCTCATAAAGCAGATAAGTGGCAGAGCCAGGATTAGAACCCCTGACCATCTGACACCCAGACCCCTGCTCTATCCACTATGTCATGCTGCTTCTAAGACAAACACTATACCAAGAAATGGGTTGAAAACAAGATGTTCAGGTCTTGCATGGGGCCAGTCTAAGTAGGCCCCACTTAGGGCCATAGGGCCTCTTAACTTTTGTTGTCTGAACAATTCTCACTTTGAATGGCAACGAGACTGAAAAGATACACTAATGTATGCTCATGGGCACAGTGTGCCATAGCTTCTCTCTCCAAGACAGTCACACTCATAGGTAAAACTCCACCATCAGCATCATTATCTTTGGAGTGAAGTATACAGAACTGTTCTTCAAGTCTGTCACTTGAAAAATAGAAGTCAGTGTGCTATATTCTGAGGAGAAAAAGAAGGGTAAAAACTTGAAACAGTTAGAGCACCTTTTTTTCCCTTGTAGATCTCCCTCCTTTAAATCTGGTAACTGCTAAGTGAGTTTAGTGTTTAGAGTTCAGAGTTTAGGGAAAGAAAGCTAGCTGGGCAGGTAGGCGGCAGGTGGTTTTCTTTAAGCTTCTCAATGAAACAGAGTTTCTACATGGAGACAGAAAGTGTTCATTTAAGGATCTGATGTTGTTTTGTTGCTAGAGGGAATCTAAGTGGACTTGGGATTTCAGAAATCAAGTCACTTCCTAGCTGACCCTACTCAGTCATTCAATCAGTGTCATTTATTGAGCATTTACTGGATGTAGAACACTGAGTTTACCCCTAACACTCATCATGAAAGGGGTTTATATCCTATGCTGATTACCCATCATGAAAAGGGATCTTCAATCTGTGTTTTGTTAATAGGGAGTTGTGAATACTTAAATGCTAAAGGGATATAAGGTGGGGAGATGAGAAATTTGAGGGAAATAGGGCTTTTCATTATCCATATCATGATTTCACTGTAATTGAGAAGTCCCATAGCATATAGATTTGAAACAGAAGTGGTTCTTGGACCAATTCCAGTTATCTGTTTTGATTTGTACTCTTTCACTAAGATATTCGATCTTGCCTTTTTTTTGAAGTGATTATTTTCTAAGTGAAACAGATATGGTATAAGCTCTATTCTACCTGATTTTTAATCTCTAGAAAAATTCCGTAATGTTTACACTTCACATATTTCATTTGAGTTCAGATTCCTTACTTACTGAAAAGAAAACAACAGCATCTTATGAAATTTAACAGCACTGGCTGAGACTCTAAGATATTGATTATTTTGCTGGAAGACTCTTCTAGGAACATGTGATGATGAAATGGAATGGAAATACTCTAGTTTCCTGTTACATAACATTATTATTTAACAATTTGTTATAATTCAACACTTACTACAGTAAGCTGGTCACTGATAGAATGTATAAAAGATATTCTTTACTTTCAAGATTTTATCCATCGGAAAATAAATGATCATAGGAATCATATTCATTCCAACCTTTTAAGTTTCAAAATTCTTCTTCCAGGGATTATTGCATAGGGAAACACTGTTCTTCGATGGTAATTTTAGAATATTAATTGATAAATAGACTTTGGATGTGAAAAACACATTAGCCAGATGGAGCTTATAAGTAGTAGTAGTAGTAGTAGTAGTAGTAGTAGTAGTAGTAGTAGTTATGGGATTTATTGAACATCCAGTGTGGGTCATGCACTTACTATGCTAAGCACTTGGGAAAGTTCAACAGGAAGCAGGAAACTTACTTACACTGTAGGCCCTGGAGAGCAGGAAATGTGTGTTTGGCTTCTGTTGTACTCTGGTTTACTCTCCCAAGGGCTTAGTTTGTGCTCTGCATTCAGTACTTTCCCAATAAATACCATTGATTGATTGATTGAATAATTTGAAAACGTGTGTCCACGATGAAAAAAAAAAGTTTATGTTTCTAAAAGAAAGGAAAAAACAGATCATGTTGAGTCTTTATAGAAAAGGTTAAGCAGCCCAAATATTGGCAATTGCACATTGGCCTTTATGTTCCTGAGGCTAGAACACAAAACATAGTAAATGAATACCAATTTATTGAAAGAGCACGGACCTGAGAGTCAGAGGATATGGGTTCTAGTCCTGACTCCACCACTTGTCTGTTGTGTGACCTTGGGCAAGTCATTTAACTTCTCTGTGCCTCAGTTACCTCGTTTGTAAAATGGGGCCATATGTGGGACATAGATGTGCCCAACCTGATTAGTTTGTATCTACCCCGGTGCTTAGAACAGTGGCTAGCACACAGTAAATACTTAATAAATATCATTCAGAAAAAAAAATCCCTGTGCAAACATAATACTGTGCTAGGCAAATCATATAGCTTTTCTATACAAACACTTTTAGAAGACTACTATGTGCTTGGTTGAATCCAGAACACATTCAGGTCTAAATCAAACTATTCAATATGTTAATAGTTATAATTTTAGTGTTAATGAAATAGATTCTGTCCTTCACCTCAATCCCTATCTCAGACCACTGAAGAGGAGACTAGGGAGAATAAGCTAACAAGGAATGGCTTCATAGGCTAAAATTTGTATGAAAAATTATGCTTCTCCAAATATATAATGCAGATATTAGTTTTTAAGCTCCTTGAGGGCAGGGATCATGCGTACCAACTCTATTTTGTATTGTACTCACCCAAGCACTTTGTACAGGACTCTGCATACAGTCAGTGCTCAATAAATACTGTTGATTGATTTGTGGAGCAGCATGGCTCAGTGGAAAGAGCATGGGCTTTGGAGTCAGAGGTCATGGGTTCAAATCCCGGCTCAGCCACTTGTCAGCTGTGTGACTGTGGGCAAGTCACTTAACTTCTCGGTGCCTCAGTTACCTCATCTGTAAAATGGGGATTAAGACTGTGAGCCCCATGTGGGACAACCTGATTCCCCTGTGTCTACCCCAGGGCTTAGAACAGTGCTCGGCACATAGTAAGCGCTTAACAAATACCAACATTATTAAATGACAGGGCACAGTGCCATCTGATGTAGAGCGTAATGGAATCATCAATATCATGGTGACAGATTTTCTCTTCTGTCTCTCTTTTCTGCATGTCTCTCCACACATCCCTGGGAAGACCCTCTTGATGGAAACCAAATGTAATTCTCTTTTCCTTATTTGAAACAACAAAAAAAGTATGTACCCTCCCCTCAAGGACCTTGCAGTTTAATAGGAAATTGGCATAGAAAATATCTGGCATTTTATCATGGAGAATCGTGGGCAGATGGCTAAGCATGTTGAATGTATCTCTCCCTGAAAGTCTAATTTTTATTTTGTGTTTGCATAATAATCTTAGCTCTCTCTAAACCCAAGAGCTAAGTTTTGAAGAACACGGATATCCTTCAGCCTCTAATTATATATTTTATTATGAAGACTCTTTATGTATAAGTTGTCACCATAAATCACCTTTGAACAATCTTAGCTTTCATCTCTAAACCCTGTACACCCATCCCCGCAACCCCCGCTGTCTTTGCCACCAAATAACCCTAGTTTGGTTGTCTTGGAAGAAGTGCCTCAGATGATCCAGAGGCAAGAAGCTTTTCCTTATATTCACTAACAAAGTAGGGATTTGTGGCACCAGTTCTGGGAAGTGGTATCGCAGAACTGGGAATAACAAAGGAAGTAGCGTGGACTAATGGATAGAACACAGGCCTGGGAGTCAGAAGAACCTAGTTCTAATCCCAGCTCCACCAATTGTTTGCTGTGTGATATTGGGCAAGTCACTTTACTTCACTGTGCCTCAGTTACTTCATTTTTAAAATGGGGATGAAGACTGTGAGCTCCAGGTGGGACATGGACTGTATCCAATCTGATTGGCTTGTATCTACCCCAGCACTCAGTACAGTGTCTGGCACATAGTAAGCACTTAACAAATATCATTAAAGAACAAAACAAAATAAAACAAAACAAAAAACAAAACAGGAGGAAGATTCTACATTGAGCTGTTCCCAGTCCATTAGTGCTTCTATTTTTTAACCAGGCCAAATGATTTAGCTGTGGCAAAGTTGCCTAAGCCACGGTAAAAATAGAAGTACTGCGGGACTAGAGTGATATTCACCACAGAGAGAGCACCTCAGGTCTCTTCCTAGACCCCCCACCCCCACCCCCACCCTCACGCCCAGATCTATATGAAGATGGGCTGGGATTGGGAATTATGAAAGTGTGACAGACCCTAAGTCCATATTCTTGTCATCCACCACAGATTGATTCACCTCTGGAGAGATTTATTAATGTCAAAGGTTTCCTTTATTGTTTCCAGTGTTTGTAAGAGTGAGGTCCACGCGGGGGTGTTCCTTACCACCTTGAAGGGAAAACCATAGAGGGCAGAGTCTGTATGATTGCCCAGAGGTTGTGGTTTCAATTGTTTCCTTACAAATCTGCTTGATGATGATTATTGCTATGGTAATAGTATACCATTACACTTCTCTAGGGAACAGATAAATGCTTAGTCCAGTGCTCTAAACACAGTAAGCACTCAATCGATACTACTGATTGATAGATTGATCGGATGAGGTGTGCATTCAGAGCCTATCAATCAAGTAATCAATTGTATTTATTGAGTGTTTACCGTGTGCAGAGCATTGAACTAAGCTCTTGAGAGACTACTGCATAAGTCTATCTCTCTGCAAGGTTGTTTCCATCTATAAAGCCTTTGTTCCAATATCCCTTGTATTGAGAACTATAGGGAATCGGAGATACTTTTGAGTTGATAAAGTGCAATACTACAATCTCATTTATATATGAGATTGTCATATCTATGGGCATTCACAACATTGATAAAACTTCAGTGGGGGAGTTTTTTCATCCTTTTCTGTACAGAATAAGCATTCTTAGAAATAAACCAGATTCTCCTCGACAAATAATTCATTTCAAGTTAACAAGGTCAGCTACAGTTCCTCAAGCCAGTCTAAGAAAAGCTTCCTGTCAGACCTATGCCCAATCTCTCCACCTTCACTCCATATGATTTTTATTTGGAATAATATACTTCAGCAAAGGTCGCAGAGTTAAGCTGCTGAGAAAATTCCTTCATAATGCCCTGACTTTGCTGTAATTTGTAGTCTCTCCACTTATTAACCACTGATGGCTTCGATTCAATGTATTCTCGTCTCTCAACCATGACACCTTGCTCAAAATCCCATCTAAAGAAGCAGCTGGAGGAGGAACCTGAAAATGCCTTGAAAGCAACTATTGCTAGAGTTGCAAGTACCTGTTATTGCAGCTAAAATGGGGTGAAATCTTTCCACCTCCCTGCACACACTGTCTCCCAACTGGGGGTCTGGGGAAGAGTAAGCTCAGCAAAGATTTCTAATGACTTTCTTCATAGTCTGCCTGTCACTCCCTGTTCTATACTGTTGAGAAGAATATGGGTCAATGATAGTTGGTAAATGAGAAGGAGTGGAGAAAAAAAACCTGGAGTTCATTTATTCATTCAGTTATATTTACTGAGCACTTACTGTGCAAAGCACCATACTAAGCGCTTGGAGAGTACGTTGCAGCAATAAACAATGACATTCCCTGCCCACCACGAGCTTACAGTCTAGAGGGGGGGATACAGATATCAATACAAATAAATTCCCCTGGTCTAGAGTTCATTCATTCAATCAATCATATTTATTAAGTGCTTACTATGTGCAGAGCACTGAACTAAGCCCTTGAGAATGTACAATAAACAGTGATATTTCCTGCCAACAATGAGCTCGCAGTCTAGAGGTGGATCCTCCACATTCATTCACTGCTCTATCATTGTTACAATCAATACTAATAATAATGGTATTTGTTAAGTTCTGACTATATGTCAAGCACTGTTCTAAGTGCTGGAGTAGATACAGGCTAATCAAGTTGGACACAGTCCCTGTCCCACACAGGACTCATAAGTCTCAATCCCCATTTTACAGATAAGGTAACCAAGGCAAAGAGAAGTAAAGTGACTTGACCAAGGTCACATAGCAAACACTTGTGGAGGAGCTGGGATTAGAACACTGATTCTTCTGATTCCTGGGCCTGTATGTTCTATCCACAGGGAATGCTGCTTCCCAACCCTATATACTGAGCACTGTGTATAGTGCCCAGAGCACTGTACTAATATCCCTTATAATATCCCGGCTGGATTATTGTGTCAGCCTTCTCTCTGATCTCCCTTCCTCCTGTCTCTCCCCACTCCGGCCTATTCTTCATTCTGCTGCCCAGCTCATCTTCCTGCAGAAACACTCTGGGCATGTCACTCCCCTCCTTAAAATCCTCCATTGGTTGCCTATCAATCTCCGCACTAAACAAAAACTTCTCACTCTGGGCTTCAAGGCTCTCCATCACCTTGCCCCCTCCTACCTCTCCTCCCTTCTCTCTTTCTACTGCCCACCCCGCACCCTCCGCTCCTCCGTCGCCCACCTCCTCACTGTCCCCCGTTCTCGTCTATCCCGCCCTCGACCCCTGGCCCACGTCCTCCTGCTGTCCTGGAATGCCCTCCCTCCTCACCTCTGCCAAACTAATTATCTTCTCTTCAAAGCCCTACTTAGAGCTCACCTCCTCCAAGAGGCCTTCCCAGACTGAGCTTCCCCTTTTCCCTCTGCTCCCTCTGCCACCCCTCTACCACCCCCCCCACCTCCCCTCAGCTAAGCCCCCTTTCCCCCCCTTCCCTCTGCTCCTCCCCCCTTCCTTCCA
The DNA here is from genome assembly GCF_004115215.2 of Ornithorhynchus anatinus. Classification (NCBI taxonomy): domain Eukaryota; kingdom Metazoa; phylum Chordata; class Mammalia; order Monotremata; family Ornithorhynchidae; genus Ornithorhynchus; species Ornithorhynchus anatinus. The sequence goes on along the minus strand of NC_041729.1, from coordinate 95,200,017 downwards.
CTCCCCTCAGCACTGTGCTCATCTGCTCATTTGTATATATTCTTTATTACCCTATTTACTTTGTTAATGAGATGTACATCACCTTGATTCTATTTATTGCTATTGTTTTAATGAGATGTACATCCCCTTGATTCTATTTATTGCTATTGTCTTTGTCTGTCTGTCTCCTCTGATTAGACTGTGAGCCTGTCAATGGGCAGAGACTGTCTCTGTTGCCGATTTGTACATTCCAAGCACTTAGTACAGTGCTCTGCACATAGTAAGCGCTCAGTAAATAGCATTGAATGAATGAATGAATACTAAGCACTTCGGGAATATAGAGAAAGTTGAAACTGACAGGCATGTCCTTCCCCACTCCTTGCCTCTCTCATCTTTTTCCTCCTGCCTCTGCAGAGATGGTCCCTGCCTCCTTTCACGCTCTACCACCTCTAGACTGTTCCTGGTGGGCAAGGGATGTGTCTACCAACTCCGAACTCACCCAAGTGCTTAGTACAGTGCTCTCTGCTCACAGTAGGCACTCAATGAATACTATTGATTGAATGACTGACCTTTTCTTCAACCTCCAACTCCATCTCTTCTCATCTTATTAAACAGTCTCTCCCCTACTGACATCTTCAACCATTCTCTCACAAATAGCTCCTTCCCTTCTACTTTCACACATGCCTGCATATCCTCTATCCTAAAGAAAATTTTCTCTTGACTACTCCCCACCCCGACTCCCCTGCCAAGCCCCTGGCACCCTCCAGGTATCAGCCCATCTCCTTCCTACCAATTCTTTCCAAACTCCTCAAGGGGACTGTTTACTGTGGCCTCCTTTTACTCACCTCTGTCATCTACCCCCGCCACTCTGCACCCCACTGAAACGGCCCTCTCCAAGGTCACCAATTATCTCCTTCTTGCCAAATCCAACAGATTCTATTCCATTTACTCTACTCCACCCTAATCTGTGACCCTGGGAAAGTAACTTCACTTCTCTGGTCCTCAGTTACTTCACTGGAAAATGGGGATTAAAACTAACCTGATTACCTCGTATCTACTCCAGTGCTTAGAACAGTGCTTGGCACATAGTAAGCATTTAACAAATACTATAATTATTATTACTCCATTCCAATCTCCCATCTGCCTTCTACGTTGCCTTCTCCTGGAAACACTACCTAACCTTGGTTTCACTGACATTGGCCTCTCTTGGTTTCCCTCCTATCTCTCTAGTCACTTCTCAGAACATGGACCTGGGAGTTAGAACGACCACTTGCCATATCTTGCCTTGATTTCTGAATCAGCCTCCACTCTGACCTCCCTACCTCCAGCCTCTCCCCACTCCAGTGAATACTTCATTCTGCCGCCAAGTTTATTTTTCTAAAAAACTACTGCACATGTCTCCCTACTCCTGTGAAACCTCGAATGATTGACCAGCCATCTCCATATCAAGCAGAAACTCTTCACCCTTAGCTTTAAACATTCAATTGTGTTTCATTCAGTTGTATTTATTGAGCACTTACTGTATGCAGAGCACTGTACTAAGCACCTGAAACACTCAAATACTCAATTACTTAAACACTCAATTAGCTCTCTCCCTATTTATCCTCATTCATCTCCCTCTACAATCCAGCCCACACAAGTCACTCTTCTAAAACCAACCTTCTTACTGCGTCTCAATCTTTTCTCTCTGGTTCTCAACCCCTTGTGCACACCCTTGCTCCCTGACTGGAACTACCTCCCTTTTCATATCCAATAAACTACCTCCTCTTGACATCTTTTATAATGATATTTTGGGAGCATTTGCTGTGTTTCAAGGACTATTCTAAATTCTGGGGTATATTCAAAGTTAATCAGGTCAGATATAGTTCCAGTCCCACGTGGGGTTCACAGTCTAAGTAATCTCCAGGAAGCCTTCCCTGACTAAACCTCTCACCTTCCTTCCCTATTCGCCCTCCTTTCTGTGTCACCTATACATTTGTTTTCATATCTCCTAAACAGTGGGGTATGCACCATCACCTCTAGAGCAGTGATGTATATATCCTTATTCTCTGTTTCTTCCCCTATCTGTAATTCCTTTTTTTGTCAGTCTGTCTTATTATATTGTAAGCTCTCTGTGGGCAGGAATTGTATCTACCTACTATATTATACTGTCTCAAGTGCTTAGTACAGTAGTGTGTACACGCTAATAGTTAATAAATAATAAATTTCTACTTCATAATATATTACTAAATAAATACTATTACTACTACTACCTTTACCATCAATAGCAGATTTAAAAAAGTAATATTTTGATTCCAAACGTAGGGACACTGATTATTTGAAGATGTTTTTAAGGTAATGGCTTCTAATTTCATACCATCCAATCTTTAAGACAAGCAGAAATAGAAGGATAAATATATAGTAGTTAAAAGACTGTAAGAGTAAGTACAAATGATAATCCCAGGTGGGTAATTGCTAAAAATAAATAGGTAAACAGATAAGCATTAGTAACAGCATTTATTGCGTGCCCACTGGGGTACAGTGCACTGTACTAAGTGCTTTGGAAAGTACAACTCAAAAAAGTAACTGGTTCCCTGCCAAAAAGGAGGTTTTACTCTAACAGAGTGCTGAGGTCACTGAAGAAATGTCTCACAAGTGGGAGGATTAAACAATGTCATATTTATTGAGCACTTTCTGTGCACAGAGCACTGTACTAAGCATTTGGGAGGGTACAATATAACAGAGTTAGGAAACACAACCCCTGCCAACAAAAAGCTTGCAATGTAGGATGAATCAGGGAACACCTCCCAAAGGAGGTGGCTCATTTTAAGAGCCTGAGAATATGCCCCACTGGCATGTGGATATGTGTACAGTATACACAAATATGTAAGTAACATATGCATATTACTCTGGATTCCCTGTGGCTTTCCTGACTAATTCCGCTAGATACGGCTATAAAGAAAAGTCTATTAGAGATGATGGGTCTAAGTTCACTCTTCTACCTACAGGTATAAATCAATCATATTTATTGAGTGTTTACTGTTCTCAGAGCACAATACTAAGTGCTTGGGAAAATACAATACAACAGCTTTGGTAGACAAGTTCCTTGCCCACAGAGTGCCTGTGAAGGCCACATGCTCCTTTATAACTCCCTCTTTTTTAAGAATAATGTGTGATGACTCACATGGGTAGTTAACAAGGAGGTGGCATTTTAGCTCATGACAACCATTAGCGTTGGAGTCTCTTGGAAGGCTCAATTATACCATTCCCCTGCCCCTGCCTTTGAGGACATCTGTGGCCACATCTTTGAGGCCTTGGTAAAGGTGGGGATACAAAAGCCAGAGTTAAGGGGTGCAGGACTTTCAGCTCATCTTGGCTACAGAAATGGGTCATTGAAGCCATACTTTGGTTGCCCTGTTTTGTAAATATAGCCATGACGGACCAAGTCTCGGAAACTTGAAACTCAGAAACTCAGAAACTCGGAAACTCAAACTCCATCTTGCCGTCGTGGGCTCCTTTCATTCATTCATTCATTCAATAGTATTTATTGAGCGCTTACTATGTGCAGAGCACTGTACTAAGCGCTTGGGATGAACAAGTCGGCAACAGATAGAGACAGTCCCTGCCGTTTGACGGGCTTACAGTCTAATGGGGGGAGACGGACAGACAAGAACAATGGCACTAAACAGCGTCAAGGGGAAGAACATCTCGTAAAAACAATGGCAACTAAATAGAATCAAGGCGATGTACAATTCATTAACAAAATAAATAGGGTAACGAAAATATATACAGTCGAGCGGACGGGTACAGTGCTGTGGGGATGGGAAGGGAGAGGTGGAGGAGCAGAGGGAAAAGGGGAAAATGAGGCTTTAGCTGCGGAGAGGTAAAGGGGGGATGGCAGAGGGAGTAGAGGGGGAAGAGGAGCTCAGTCTGGGAAGGCCTCTTGGAGGAGGTGATTTTTAAGTAAGGTTTTGAAGAGGGAAAGAGAATCAGTTTGGCGGAGGTGAGGAGGGAGGGCGTTCCAGGACCGCGGGAGGACGTGACCCAGGGGTCGACGGCGGGATAGGCGAGAACGAGGGACGGCGAGGAGGTGGGCGGCAGAGGAGCGGAGCGTGCGGGGTGGGCGGTAGAAAGAGAGAAGGGAGGAGAGGTAGGAAGGGGCAAGGTGATGGAGAGCCTTGAAGCCTAGAGTGAGGAGTTTTTGTTTGGAGCGGAGGTCGATAGGCAACCACTGGAGTTGTTTAAGAAGGGGAGTGACATGCCCAGATCGTTTCTGCAGGAAGATGAGCCGGGCAGCGGAGTGAAGAATAGACCGGAGCGGGGCGAGAGAGGAGGAAGGGAGGTCAGAGAGAAGGCTGACACAGTAGTCTAGCCGGGATATAACGAGAGCCCGTAATAGTAAGGTAGCCGTTTGGGTGGAGAGGAAAGGGCGGATCTTGGCGATATGGTAAAGGTGAAACCGGCAGGTCTCGGTAACGGATAGGATGTGTGGGGTGAACGAGAGGGACGAGTCAAGGATGACACCGAGATTGCGGGCCTGCGGGACGGGAAGGATGGTCGTGCCATCCACGGTGATGGAGAAGTCTGGGAGCGGACCGGGCTTGGGAGGGAAGATGAGGAGCTCAGTCTTGCTCATGTTGAGTTTTAGGTGGCGGGCAGACATCCAGGTGGAGACGTCCCGGAGGCAGGAGGAGATGCGAGCCTGAAGGGAGGGGGAGAGGACAGGGGCGGAGATGTAGATCTGCGTGTCATCTGCGTAGAGATGGTAGTCAAAGCCGTGAGAGCGAATGAGTTCACCGAGGGAGTGAGTGTAAATGGAGAACAGAAGAGGCCCAAGAACTGACCCTTGAGGAACTCCAACAGTTAAAGGATGGGAGGGGGAGGAGGCTCCAGCGAAGGAGACCGAGAATGATCGGCCAGAGAGGTAAGAGGAGAACCAGGAGAGGACAGAGTCCGTGAAGCCAAGGTGAGATAAGGTACGGAGGAGGAGGGGATGGTCGACAGTGTCAAAGGCAGCAGAGAGGTCAAGGAGGATCAGAATGGAGTAGGAGCCATTGGATTTGGCAAGAAGGAGGTCATGGGTGACCTTAGAGAGAGCAGTCTCGGTAGAGTGGAGGGGACGGAAGCCAGATTGGAGGGGGTCTAGGAGAGAATGGGAGTTAAGGAATTCTAGGCATCGATTGTAGACGACTCGTTCTAAGATTTTGGAAAGAAAGGGTAGTAGGGAGATAGGACGATAACTGGAGGGGGAAGTGGGGTCAAGAGCGGGTTTTTTTAGGATGGGGGAGACGTGGGCGTGTTTGAAGGCAGCGGGGAAGGAGCCCTTGGAGATTGAGTGGTTAAAAATAGAAGTTAAGGAAGGGAGGAGGGCAGGGGCGATGGTTTTCTGTTCTTCTATCCCTAGGGATAGTCTACTGGATTGTAATTCAGCCCCCTTCCTCTTGAATAAATAGCAAAGTTTAGGAATGCGTGCAGTAGGTTAGTTTTCTGAAAGAGTTTGTGTACCTGTATGTAGATGTGTGATTGGAGTGCAATCATACTACCTGTTTTCTTGGAATGGGGTTTTTTTGTCATATGTAAATTGTGCCCTTCCTTGTTTATGGATTATATTCTTCTCTGAGGTTTCTTCTTAAGTTACATTCCAATATGTATTGTATAATGCCATTTATCATCTTGTAAAGGGTATAATTCTAGTTTTAGCATTTCTCTAATTGTGTATATTTATATATCTTTTGGGGAATGTTTGCCTTTAAAAACTCTCAGCACTGCTTGTTTGTATTATATTAACAACCTTGAAAATTGCTTCTCCATTTTTTAAACCCTGGGAACTGTAAAACAGTATGTTGTGTTTAAACTGAATTCCATAACAAAGGGTGGGACAATGGAGAGATCCATAACCATTTACTTACTTCTAAGAATTTTCTGTAGGATTCCTCATTCCTCTAATCCCTTCTAATGGGAAAGGATAAAGGCAAACTTGCTTTTATCAACTCATCCTCACCTGCTTTTCTCTTTCCACACATCCCTTCAACTCTGGAGTCTACATTTATGTTAATGAGGAATTAAACTGAGTAGAGTGAATTTGTTTCACTGACTGGCTACAGATTAAGATGAATGACATGAGGAACGAAGCATTGCCTTCTCTGGATCCCACAGTCCCTCCGGCTATTGCCCCAACTCCTTCTTCCCTTTCCACCCCAGTTTCCTTGAAAGTGTGGCCGAAAAACCCTCTACCATCACTTCCTCTCCTCCAACTCTCTCATTTACCCGCTGCAGTCAGGTCTTCAACCTTCTCTCCCCAATCACTCGTCATAGTTATTGAGCTCTTACTGTATGCAGAGCACTGTACTAAATGCTTGGGAGAATAATAATAATAATGATAAGGTTGGTATTTGTTAAGCGCCTACTATGTGCAGAGCACTGCTCTAAGTGCTGGGGTAGATACAGGGTAATCAGCTTGTTCCACGTGAGGCTTTCAGTCTTAATCGCCATTTTACAGATGAGGTAACTGAGACACAGAGAAGCTAAGTGAGTTGCCCACAGTTGGTATTTGTTGGTATTTGTTAAGCGCTTACTATGTGCAGAGCACTGTTCTAAGCGCTGGGGTAGACACAGGGGAATCAGGTTGTCCCACGTGAGGCTCACAGGCTTAATCCCCATTTTACAGATGAGGTAACTGAGGCACAGAGAAGTTAGGTGACTTGCCCACAGTCACACAGCTGACAAGTGGCAGAGCCTGGATTTGAACCCATGACCTCTGACTCCCAAGGTCTCTTGCCACTGAGCCATGCTGCTTCTCATAAAAACAGGAAATAGGAAGGACTACAATAGGAAATAGGAAAACAAACATAAAACTATATTTACAAGCAGTAAAATCAGAGTTAATTGAGTGTAGAATTGAATATACTTGGTTGTTGAGTCTGTAGGACTTGAGATCTTGGGAATTAATTGGGGAAGGCTTACTGGAGGAAGTGGGACTTTAGGATGGCTCTGAAAATGGGGAGTACTGAAGCCTGGGGGATATGGTGAATTTGTTTGGCTGATTCATCGATTTCATCATTCCCTGCCCACACGAGCTTCCAGTCTAGACTCCACCAAGTCTACATTCTCCATAGTTATCATCAAACCTGTGATAACCAAGGCCAACAGGTTCTACTCTTCCTAATCCTCATTTGTCTCTCAACTGCCTTCAACGTTGTTAATCATCTGTCTACTTAAAATGCTAACAGATGTTGTTTTTCTGATACTGTACTCATCTAGTTCTCTTTTACTTCTCTGACTGCTCCTTCTGTTTATAACTATTAATAATAACAATAATAACAAAAGTATTTGTTAAGGGCCTACCCCTATACTAAGTACTGGGGGAGATTCAAGATAATCAGATAGATACATGATAATCAGGTCCGTCATAGTCCCCATCAAAGAGAGGCCTCATCTAACTAGGAAGGAAAACAAGTATTTCTCATTTTACAGATGAGAAAATTGAGACAGAGAAGTGAAGCAACTTGCCGAGGGTCACACAACATGCAAGCGACCGAGTTGCGATTAGAATCCAGGTCCTCTGACTCCCAAGCCCATGCTCAGTCTACTAGGCCATACTCCTTCTGTACTTTTCATTGTCTCCTCTACCACCTCTCATCCCCTAATTGTGAGGGTTCTTTCTGCATGGCTCTGCTATGGCTCTCCTGCTCTTCTTCCTCTATACTCCCTCTCTTAGAGTCACCCACCTCTATTTGAATGACTCCCCAGTTTACTCCTCTAGCCCTGACTTTTCTGCTATTTAGTCTCTCATTGTCACTTGCCTCTAAGGGGATGGCCCACTAACACCACTAACTCACTATCACAACTAAAGTAAGCATCTTCCTTCCAGTAAACTCTCCCTCCTCCCAACTTTCCCACCTTATTCATTAATACCACTGTCCTCCGGAAGGCTGTAACCTTGGAGTTATCCTTGACTGTCATTCAGCTCTCACATGTTTTTGTCTGTCTGTCTCCCCCATTAGACTGTAAGCCTGTCAATGGGCAGGGATTGTCTCTATCTGTTGCCGGATTGTACATTCCAGGCGCTTAGTACAATGCTCTGCACATAGTAAACGCACAGTAAATACTATTGAATGAATGAATGAACATCCAATCAATTGCTAAATTCTGCTGCTTCTTCCTTTCAAAATATCTCTCAGATCCACTCCTTCTACTGCACCCAAACAGGTCCACTCTCCTTGGTTCGAGCTCTGGTTCTATCACAGATAACTGATTCATCCTCCTCTCTACCTGCAGAATCTCATCCCCATCATAATAATAACCATGGTATCCGTTAAGCGCGTACTATATGCCAAGCACTGTTGTAAGCACTGGGGTAGATATAAGGTAATCAGGTTGTCCCATGTGGGGCTCACAGTCTTAATCCCTGTTTTACAGATGAGGTAACTGAGGCACAGAGAAGTTAAGTGACTTGCTCAAAGTCACACAGCTGATAAGTGGCAGAGCAGGGATTAGAACCCATGACCTCTGACTCCCAAGCCTGTGCTCTTTCCACTAAGCAATGCTGCTTCTCCATAATGTACGCTGCTACTGCACTATCTTTTTGAAACATCAATCGATCCATGACTCTTCAAAGACCTCCAATAATTGCCCATCTGTCTGTCAAATGAAAGTTCCTCTTTACTAGCTTTAAGGATCTCCAGCCACTTTCTGCAGTTTACATATTTTCTTCAACTACTATATCCTAGCTTCCAGTTCTTTGCTCCTCCCAAGATCACTTCTTGATTACCTCCTATTCTCATCATGCCTACCTCCCACGCTTTGTTTGTGTTGTTCCCCTGGCCAAGAATTACCACCCCCTGCAAATCAATGAATCAACCAAACAAATCCATGGGATCCCCCAGGCTTCAGTCCTCTCTATTTTCAGAGCCATTCCAAAATCCCACTTCCTCCAGTAAACCTTCCCCAGTTATTTCCCAACATCTCCAGTCCTTCAAACTCAACAACCAAGTACATTCAATTCTACACTCAATCATTAACTCTGATTTAACTATTTGTAAATATAGTTTTATGCTCGTCTTCCTATTTCCTAATTGTGCTTCCATTTTTTTAAATGGTATTTGTTAAGCATTTACTCTGTGTCAAATGTTGTTCTAAGTGCTGAGGTATATACACATTAATTAGGTCGGGCAAAGTTCCTCTCCCATATGGGCTCACAGTCTAAGTAGGAGGGAAAACAGGAAAACTGAGGCACATAGAAGTTAACTGACTGGCCCAAGGTCACACAGCAAGCAATTGGCAGAGCCAGGATTAGAACTCATGTCCCCTGACTCCCAGGCCTGCACTGTTTCCACTAGGCCATGCTGCATGCTTGTGTTTAGTACATTGAGAAGCAGTGTTGCCTAGTGGAAAGACCACCGGCTGTGGAGTCAGGAGAACTGTGTTCTAATCCTGGAAAAATTACTTGCTTGCTTTGGGACATTTTAGTTATCTGTGCCTCCATATTCTCATCTGCTAAATGGGTATTAAATACCTGTTCTCCCTCTTCCTTAGGCTATGAGCCCCATGTGAAACAGCAACTCTGTCTATTGAATTATCTTGTATATACTCCAGCTCTCACTACTGTGTTTGGCACATAGCAAGCTCTTAATAAATACCAGAGTTATTTATTTTTAAGGACAAAAGCAGGCTCTCCTAGTGCTGACTTTATTAGATGGCAGGTTCCATAAATGCCTGTCAGTCAAAAAAATGACTGGTTGATTTACAGTGACTCCCTTTACCTATTAAGTCTGCTATAATATTTAGTAGTAGTAATAATAGTAAATATTTATGGTATTTTTGCACTTCAGCTGAGTGCATTGCTTCTACTGTATCTTCCAATCATTTAGCACAGTGTTCTCCAGTCAGGTTATCAATAAATATGATTATTGTTACTACTAAAGTAATAATAATATTGATTGTGATATTTTTATTGTACTTGCTTAAGCTCCTACTATGTGCCAGACACTGTACAAAGTGCTGGGGTAGATATACGCTAATCAGATTGGACACAGTCCATGTTTCACATGGGGCTACAGTCTTCAGATTACAGATGCGATAAAAGACACAGAGAAGTAAAGTGAATTGCCTAAGGTCACGCAACAGAAAAGTGGTGGAACCAGGACTAGAACCCAGGTCCTCTAACATAAGCCCACACTCTTTCCACTAGGCCATGCTGCTTCACTGTTACACACTTTGTACCAAGTGCTACAATACATACATTTCAATCAGGTCAGATGCAGTCCCAGTCCTCCATGAGCTCACAGATTAAAATCCTAATTTTGAAGGGGAAGGGCATTTGAGACATTGAGAAGATAGCTGAGTGTCCTTTTCTGAACCACTTGCACTAAGGAGACCCCAGTCACAGGTCAACTTCTCTTCTTCAATATGGGCAGATACTGGGACAGGGACTCCAGGACCCAGAGAAGAGAGAGACAAAGGGATGATAGTAATAATAATAAAAAGAACAACAATGATAATAATAACTGTGGTATTTGTTAAATGCTAACCATGTCCCAAGCACTATGCTTGGGGTGGATATAAGATAATCAGGTTCCACAGTCCAACTGTGAGGGAGAAGAGGTATTAAATCCTCATTTTGGAGATGAAGGAATTGAGGCACAGAGAAGATAAGTGATTTGCCCAAAGTCACACAGCAGGTAAATGGCGGAGCTAGGATTAGAACCCAGGTTCTCTGACTCCCAGACAGGTGCTCTTTCATTCATTCATTCATTAGTATTTATTGAGCGCTTACTATGTGCAGAGCACTGTACTAAGCACTTGGAATGTACAACTGGGTAACAGAGACAATCCCTGCCTAATGACGGGCTCACAGTCTAAATGGGGGAAACAAAACAGAACAAAACAAAACAACGTCATCAAGATAAATAGAATCAAGGAGATATACACCTCATTAACAAAATAAATAGGAAAGTCTCCAAATCGGAGGGAGCGGAGGCCATTCATTCATTCAATACTTTCCACTAGGCCACACTGCTTCTGGGGCACAGGGAGATGGAGGGGAGAGACAGAGGGAGTGACCTGATAGAGGGTGCAAAGAGTCTCATTCTTCCAGTAAGGTGCCAAAAGTTGGCAGAAAAGCTCCTAACTCAGCTCAGGATGTTACAGGAGTGAGAGGCCTTGTCAGGGCCAGGGGAGGGCCTGCTCCCAGCCATGACCAGAAGCTGGAGGCAGTCTAACCCGAGCCATGGCAGGGAGAGAGACAGAGCTTGGCTAAGGGCTAGCCACAGATGGAGAGCAACAAGGGCAGAAACTCCACTTTGGCCCTCTTCTGCTGGAGTTGGCACCTGTGTCCCTAACATTCAGTTGTATAAACTGAGTGTTTGCAGTCTCCAGAGCACTGTACTGAGTGCTTGGGAAAGTACAGGGTAACGATATAAAGACACATTCCCTGCCCACAATTCATTCATTCATTCAATTATATTTATTGAGCACTTGCCATGTGCAAAGCACTGTACTAAGCTCTTGGGAGAGTACAGTAAGCAATGAGTGGTTGCTTGATCTGCAGTGGAGAGACCATTTCTGCATGACCAGACCTGCATGCAATCTTCCACTGTAAAGCATAAATTTTACATCATAACAGAAAAAAGCATTTTGCTTTGTTTTCCATGCCCTTCCTGATGATGTCCAGAATTTTTATGGCCTATGAGGTTGCTGCTACACCTTGAGCCATGCTTTGAACAGACAAGTGAATGTTCTTTTCCTGCATCATATCTGCAGCTCCAAATCCATCATCCTGCAAGTGATTCTTCCCTAAAGGAATTGCTTTGCACTTAATCAGTCATATTTATTGAGCACGTAATATGTGCAGAGCACTGTAGTAAGTGTTTGGGAGAGTACAATACAACAGAATTAACAGATAAGTCTCCTGCCCATAAGAAATTTGCAGTCTAGAGGGGGGCTCACCTGACTCTCTATGGGCTAATCTTCAGCTTTGAGATGCCCTCTTAGCTCCTTGTGGACAGTGTGGCTTAGTGAGAAGAGCATGGGCTTGGGAGTCATGGATTATGGGTTCAAATCCATGCTCTGCCACTTGTCAGCTGTGTGACTTTGGGCAAGTCACTTCACTTCTCTAGACCTCAGTTACCTCATCTGTAAAATGGGGATTAAGACTTTGAGCCCCACATGAGACAAGCTGATAACCTTGTACCTACCCCAGCACTTAGAACAGTGCTTGGCACATAGTAAGTGCTTAACAAATACCAACATTATTATTATTATTATTATTTAAGCGCTAAACAAATACCATTATTATCATTATTACTATTATTACAGTACCCGAGAGCCTCACGTGTTTACCTGCAAATCAATGGAACCTGTAACTTTAGGCCCAGTAATTCAGTCAATGAGAGGGATTTATTGAGCACTTATGGGAGAGTACAGTAGTGTTGGTATACACGATCCTTCCCCACAAGGAGCTTACAGTCTAGACAGGGAGACAACAGACATTGTGAAATAAATTCCGCATAAGCAATGCATCCAGGAGCCCCAGTGTCTTGTTTGAAATGATCAAAGTCTCCCTGTTGTCCCTGTCAAAGAAGGACTATTGGACTGGATCAAACTCTTGTTCTTTGTGCTTCTTTGTTTAAAACATCCTCTGTGGTTACCATAATTTGATCTAGTTTCTCTGTTCTGTTTGCTTCAAAAATAAAAGCGTCTAAGGGAACCTCTCTAAAATCTTCCTTGATAAAAGCAGAAATAATGAAATCAGTTGCACTTCACAGTTTTTTTTCTAAGCAGCACGTCCTAGTGGAAAGAGCATGGCACTGGGAGTCAGAGGTTCTGTCTTCTCTTATGCCATCGAGTCGTCTCCTACCCATAGCGACGTCATGGACACATCTCTCTCAGAACGTCCCATCTCCATCTGCGATCATTCTGGTAGTGTATCTATAGATTTTTCTTGGTAAAAATATGGAAGTGGTTTTCCATTTCCATTTCCATGTAGTAAATTTGAGGGTCCACCTTCTACTCTCTCCCATGCTGCTACTGCCCAGCATAGGTGAGCTTTGACTTGTAGTAGATTGCCTTCCACTCACTAGCCGCTACCCAAGCTAGGAATGGTATAGGTATGCCTCTTCTTGACTCTCCCTCCCATAGTTGAGTCTTGTGGAGTACTGGAAACTCTCCAGGTGTGACCATGAGAGAGGGGAATCAGAGAATCTGGCTTCTAATCCCAGCTCCGCTGCTATTTGTCTGCTGTGTGATCTTCAGCAAGTCATTTTTACTTCTCTGTGCCTCAGTTCCCTCATCTGTAAAATGACTATGAGCCCTATGTGGCACATAGACTATGTCCAACCTGATTAGCTTGCATCTATCCCAGTGCATAGTACAGTGTCTGGCACATATTAAGTGCTTAACAAACAAATGCCTCAACAAATACCCCTCTTTAACCCTACAGTACACAAGAGATCATCCAGTAATCCCTAGCCAATTTGATGTAGTGAAAGAGTGCGTGGGTTCCACCAGTTTCTCTTGGTAGGATGGCCTAGCTCTTTATTCAATTAATAAAAGGGAGAGCTGGCAGCAAGTCATTTTTATCTTATTTGAATCCCTTAAGGAGAGAAAAATGTGAGATTGGGTGGAGCAGATCGAGCAGGAGTGCGGTGGATTTCGTTAGTGTACAAGCCTTCTCACTGACCTGTGGCCATCAGAAATCATATGTGACAGGGTATCTCTGCTAAATAGATCTAATGACGTTTCCCGTCAACTAACCAAGCAAGCACGTTGATGTCAGTTTCGTAACAAGTGGATTCAAAGGTGAAAGGGATTAATGAACAGGGATTCCTCCAAAGGTAGTTTTGTCAGCACAGCTCAGCTCAGCTCAGCAAACATGAGGTAAGCTCAGCTCAGCAAATGTGAAGATGTGAAGAGTGTCTCAAGCAGCAGAAATGATCTATCCTGTTTTCAGATTCCCTGAAAACTACTCATTTAGTTTAGGAAGACCCACTGACTGTGGTATTGCAACAATATTGAAACATTCTGGACACCGGTTTGAGGCATTCAACTGCATACTGAAAATGAATGCATCAATCAATCAGTTAATCAGTGGTACCTACTGAGTGCTTACTATGTGTAGAGTGCTGTACTAAGCACTTGGGAGAGTATAATGCAATAAAGTAGGTAAACACAATCTCTGTCCACAAGGAGTTTACAGATTAGAGTGGGAGGCAGGCATTAAAATTACAGATGGTTATGTACATTAGTTACATGGGGGTGGGCTAAATTCAGCTAATGTTTTTAGGAGGTCATCAGAAGCGTTATTAAGATTATATCTGAAACTCATCCATTATGTTGAGTAATGACTGGAGGATAATGATAATTTTTGAATGCATCAAACACTGTCCTAAATCCTGAGGGTCTACAGCTGATCAGTAGTCCTAAACCCTCGTGGGACTCATAGTCCAGGTGGGAGGAAGAATATTTATATCCATTTTTGATGAAGAAACTGAGGCACAGAGAGATGAGGCAATTTGCCCAAGGTCACATAGCAGACAAGTTAAAACCCAGGTCCCCTGACTCTGAGGCCCATGCTATTTCCAGTAGGCCATGGAGAATTCACAGTTTACGATAGCTATGGTTGCTAGATTTTGAGTATCTTCTCTATGGTTTATCTCTAGTGTATTATTAATTAACTAATAATTTAGTAATTCAGACCTCCAAAATTCACCTTGACCTCAAAATATCCCAATATCTCTGATGTTCTTTTGATCTGAAATTTCCCTATGTTTGAAGCCAAAGAAAAATCTTTAAGGCCTGTTATTGTTGTAGTACTAAGTTAAGGGCTTAGTACAGTGCCCTGCACACAGTAAGTGCTCAGTAAATATAAATGAATGATAGTTGTAACAGTGGTAGCGATAGTATTTATTTAGTGCTTACGCTGTGCAGAGCATTAAACCAAGCATTTGGAAAGAGTACACATATGGGAATTAATAATAATGATGATGGTATTTGGTAAGCGCTTATTATTCATTCAATAGTATTTATTGAGCGCTTACTATGTGCAGAGCACTGTACTAAGCGCTTGGGATGAACAAGTCGGCAACAGATAGAGACAGTCCCTGCCGTTTGACGGGCTTACAGTCTAATGGGGGGAGACGGACAGACAAGAACAATGGCACTAAACAGCGTCAAGGGGAAGAACATCTCGTAAAAACAATGGCAACTAAATAGAATCAAGGCGATGTACAATTCATTAACAAAATAAATAGGGTAACGAAAATATATACAGTTGAGCGGACGGGTACAGTGCTGTGGGGATGGGAAGGGAGAGGTGGAGGAGCAGAGGGAAAAGGGGAAAATGAGGCTTTAGCTGCGGAGAGGTAAAGGGGGGATGGCAGAGGGAGTAGAGGGGGAAGAGGAGCTCAGTCTGGGAAGGCCTCTTGGAGGAGGTGATTTTTAAGTAAGGTTTTGAAGAGGGAAAGAGAATCAGTTTGGCGGAGGTGAGGAGGGAGGGCGTTCCAGGACCGCGGGAGGACGTGACCCAGGGGTCGACGGCGGGATAGGCGAGAACGAGGGACGGCGAGGAGGTGGGCGGCAGAGGAGCGGAGCGTGCGGGGTGGGCGGTAGAAAGAGAGAAGGGAGGAGAGGTAGGAAGGGGCAAGGTGATGGAGAGCCTTGAAGCCTAGAGTGAGGAGTTTTTGTTTGGAGCGGAGGTCGATAGGCAACCACTGGAGTTGTTTAAGAAGGGGAGTGACATGCCCAGATCGTTTCTGCAGGAAGATGAGCCGGGCAGCGGAGTGAAGAATAGACCGGAGCGGGGCGAGAGAGGAGGAAGGGAGGTCAGAGAGAAGGCTGACACAGTAGTCTAGCCGGGATATAACGAGAGCCCGTAATAGTAAGGTAGCCGTTTGGGTGGAGAGGAAAGGGCGGATCTTGGCGATATTGTAGAGGTGAAACCGGCAGGTCTTGGTAACGGATAGGATGTGTGGGGTGAACGAGAGGGACGAGTCAAGGATGACACCGAGATTGCGGGCCTGCGGGACGGGAAGGATGGTCGTGTCATCCACGGTGATGGAGAAGTCTGGGAGCGGACCGGGCTTGGGAGGGAAGATGAGGAGCTCAGTCTTGCTCATGTTGAGTTTTAGGTGGCGGGCAGACATCCAGGTGGAGACGTCCCGGAGGCAGGAGGAGATGCGAGCCTGAAGGGAGGGGGAGAGGACAGGGGCGGAGATGTAGATCTGCGTGTCATCTGCGTAGAGATGGTAGTCAAAGCCGTGAGAGTGGATGAGTTCACCGAGGGAGTGAGTGTAAATGGAGAACAGAAGAGGGCCAAGAACTGACCCTTGAGGAACTCCAACAGTTAAAGGATGGGAGGGGGAGGAGGCTCCAGCGTAGGAGACCGAGAATGATCGGCCAGAGAGGTAAGAGGAGAACCAGGAGAGGACAGAGTCCGTGAAGCCAAGGTGAGATAAGGTACGGAGGAGGAGGGGATGGTCGACAGTGTTATGAGCCAGGCACTGTACTAAGCCTGGTTTTAAACACAGAATCTGCCATTTGAGGGCCTCACAAGCTATGAATCTGAATTGTAATTGCAATTATTATACGATCTGCTTAATTTCCTGATGTAGACTGAAGAAGTGATTCTCATACTTCAGGTATTTATATAGGTCTTTTGCCTGTATCATCCAGATAATTATCTGGAAGTTACATTGTGTGGAGGTAGACCTAGCTTTTAAAAGAAAGATTAGAGAGTAATTAGTAGCTGGTGAAATTTCTCAGAATTTGTATTCTCAAAGAGTTTTTTTGGACAAATTTTAATTCCCTGCCATAGTTTAAAAAATGCATTCCTATTGATTCGGACTACAGAAATAGAATCAGCTAAATGGCATAGTTAGAATAATATATTCTAACATAACTTAATGCAGCAGATTGCCCTCTTCTGTATATGTACACTCTATCTAGATTTCCATGTAAACATACCAATGTTCCAGTTTTTTTCTACTTATATATACATATATGCATATATATGTGTATGTATATATGTATGCGTGTATATATATATACATGCATATATATATGACTTATTCCAAGAAAAGTTTCTGCACTAAATATAGGCATCCTTTATAAAAGATTATACTGAACCATACAAGGCTGTAGCATCAGATACCTATTTAAAAAACTCAAAAGCACCTTGGAAATGAAAATATCTAAGAGCAAGTTAAAAGCTCGAGGAAGATAATCTATTCTGAACCACAGGTTTGCTTGACATAAACCTGTGAATTCCATTAGCACACAATATGTGCATGTTTTTAGGAACTTTGAAAAAGCATGCTGTTTGTGAGTGTAAAAGTAGTCAGGCATCACAGAGATTTTGTCTATACTTATAAAGTGAAGTATCAGTGAGAAGAGGTAAATATCTGGATAGTTCAGGCAAAGAACTTGGACAGGAGGACCTATTGAAAAGATTAGGACGCCTCATTCTGGAAAAATGAAGATGGAGAAATCTACAAAAATCTTGAATAGCACGGACAGGGAAAACACAGAATTGCCCTTCACCAAATCTCACCTGTTGCTCCCGTAGCAGGGCAAGGGGTCACCCACTGAATGCTGCAGGTGGAAGCTTCAAAACAAATGAAAAATAACCCTTTGTAATACAGTGGATGATAAATAAATGAAATTGCTAACCACAGGAAGTTTTGCAGACCAATTATATACATTTAAAAGTGGCAAGAGACCCCTAATGGGTAAAAGAGGAAAAGTTAGGGACGTTGATGGTGCAATCCTAAGCATATCAACCATCATTCAACTAGTAATAATAATGACAGTGATATTTGTTTAGTGCTTACTAAGTGGCAGGCATTGTTCTAAGTGCTAGGGTAGATACAAGATAATTGAGTGGGCACAGTCCAGGTCCCATAAGGGGCTCACAGTCTTAATTCCCATTTTCACAGATGAGGGAACTAAGTCACAGAGAAGTTAAGTGATTTGCCCAAGATCATCCAGCAGACAAATAACAGACCTGGGTTTAGAAACCGGGTCCTTCTGACTCCCAAACCTGGGCTCTATCCACTAAACCACACTGTTGCTTCAAGAAAGTTCATGAGAAGCATCGTGGCTTAGTGGAAAGAGTGTGGGCTTGACAGCTAGAGGACCAGGGTTCTCATCACGGCTCTGCCACTTGCCTGCTATGTGACCTTGGGCAAGTCACTAAAATTCTCTGTGCCTCATTTACCTCAACAGTAAAATGGGGATTAAATACTATTTTTTTCCTACTTAAATTTTAAGCCCCATGTGGAAGAGGGACTGTGTCTGACCTGATTATCTTCTACCTAACCAGATCTTAGAACACGACTTGACACATATTAAACACTTAACAAATACCATTATAATAATTAGTCAAGCATCCCATTTTTGATGATTGAGTCCCAGATTGGGTGGGCCATTAATATAACCTAATAATTCCATTATTTGTGTTGTTGATTTCTGAGAAAATTAGGATTTGAAGGTGAGAATTTGATTTTGATTTTGTGTATCCACATGCTGCATAGATATGTTGGGTGTTATCGGGGCAGAGATTGCCTCTATCTGTTGCCGAATTGTACATTCCAAGCATTTAGTACAGTGCTCTGCACATACTATGCGCTCAATAAATACTATGGAAAGAATGAATGAATCTATGCATATGCTGTCATGTGGCTTTTTGGAACAGTGATAATAATAATAATAATAATAATGATGTTGGTATTTGTTAAGCGCTTACTATGTGCAGAGCACCGTTCTAAGTGCTGGGGTAGCCACAGGGGAATCAGGTTGTCCCACATGGGGCTCACAGTCTTAATCCCCATTTTACAGATGAGGGAACTGAGGCACAGAGAAGTGAAGTGACTTGCCCACAGTCACACAGCTGACAAGTGGCAGAGCTGGGATTCAAACTCATGACCTCTGACTCCAAAACCCGTGCTCTTTCCACTGAGCCACGCTGATAATGTAGGCCAGGAGTCTATGTCCTGTGGCTTGGGAGTCATACCTGGCTCTTCTTGGAACCAAATGTGATTCTCTAATCATGGGGGTGGAAGTGAGACATTTAAAGCTACCATCTGGCCTTCAGGCTAGTGGGGGGAGCCTGCTAAACACCCTTCAGATAGAAACTCCTCACCCGTTGGCTTTAAAGCACTCAATCACCTTGCTCCCTTCTACCTAACCTCACTACTCATCTATTGCAGTGCAGTCCGCATACTTCACTCCTCTAACGCTAACGTTCCCACTGTACCTCAATCTCATCTATCTTGTCAACAATCTTGCCTACGTCCTGCCTCTGGCCTGGAACGCCCTCCATCCTCATATCCACCATACAATTACTCTCCCTAGCTTCAAAGCCTTATTGAAGGCACGTCTCTTCCAAGAGGCCTTCGCTGACTAAGCCCTCCTTTCTTCTCCGTCTCCCTTCTGCATCACCCTTATCCATCCCCCCACAGTCCCTTAGCTCTTATGTACATATCTGTCATTTAAGTATTTAGATTAATGTCTGTCTCCCCTTCTAGACTGTAAGCTCATTGTAGGCAGGGAATGTGTCTGTTAATTGCTGTGTTGTACTCTACCAAGTGCTTACTACAGTGCTTTGTACACAGTAAGCGCTCAATGAACATGGTTGACTGACTAGAAGATGGGGTTGGCTATTGCTGTGCACAGCACCACTGCTGTGACTTCCCTAAAACCCAAAGAGGATGGCTCGAGGCTGCTGGGCTCTATCTGACCCATCCACAGCGCAGGCAGGGGATAGAGCATATGGGGAATTAGAAATAGGCATCCTCCGAATGTCTGAGGAACCAGGCAGTTCACCAGAAGTCCCCGGTGGGCGGGGCAGCTGTGCATTGACACTCAAGCTCATGGACCTGGGCTCCTGCCTCCGAGTCCCCGAGGGACTCCGGCACCTGTCAGGAAGTCCCAGGTGGGGCTGGACCCATGCTGCTCTGTCCGTCTACTTTGTAGTGTTCGGACCAGGGAATTCTTGCCCAGTTACAGCTGCTCATTCATTCATTCATTCATTCATTCATTCATTCATTCATTCAATCGTATTTATTAAGCGCTTACTGTGTGCAGAGCGCTGTACTGTTTGAGAGAGTACAATATAACAATAAACAGACACATTCCCTGCCCACAGTGAGCTTACAGTCTAGAAGCAGATGGTGGGAATCTGGGGCCCAAGACAGAAGAGACACAGGAGCCGGACAGCGGCCCAAGGTCAGTGCCTGGAGAACTAGGGCAAGGAGTCTCTGCCTATTTGCCAAGGGGAATACCCACCCACCTTGGAAGTTCCTGGATACTCATTTGGGAGGAGGAGGAGGCTTGAGGCCAGGAGTTTGGTGGGAGTGGGGCTGAAGCAGGTCTCAGAAAAGCCCCCCATCCCCATCCCCATAGTTGAGCAGCCCAACCCAAACTTTTCCCTGGCTATGGATGATGAAGGGATGGTGTTATGCTCTGTGGTGGGAAGACTAGAGGGCCCCTGTCCCCTGAGAACTTACAGCAGGCTCCCTGGGGGAGGGGCTCAGTTCCTGAGTCAAGAGCTGACCACTGCTGTTCATGCCTATTCATTCATTCATTAGTATTTATTGAGCGCTAACTATGTGCAGAGCACTGTACTAAGTGCTTGGAATGTACAATTCGGCAACAGATAGAGACAATCCCTGCCCAATGACGGATGGGCTCACAGTCTAATCGGGGTAGACAGACAGACAAAAACAGCCTACTCTGTGGGTGCAGTTGTTTCACATTCTTGGACTGAGGAAACGGGAGGAAAGGGGAGAGTCAGAGAGGGGAGGGAAGGAGGAGATGACTAAACTCTGACAGTGCCAGGAGTTCCCCTGTTCTTTTCCCTTCCTTTTCTCCTTCCCCTTCCCTTCCCTTTCCCCTTCCCTTTTCCTTTCCTTCCCTTCTCCTTTTCTTCCCTTCCTCTCACCTTCCCCTCCCTTTTCCTTTCCCTTTCCTTCCTTTCCCCTCCCTTTCCTTCCTTCTCCTCATCACTCAACCCCATTCTCCCCAACTCCCTGATCCTTTTCCTCTCATTCTCCCTACTAGCAGCAATGGCTGTTGCTGTTAATCAGCCATGTGACTCAGTGATGATAATAATAATAATAATAATAATGATAATTATGGTATTTGTTAAGCACTTACTATGTACCAAGCACTGTTCTAAGTGCTGTGGTAGAAAAAGGTAATCAGGTTGCCCCACGTGGAGTTCATAGTCTTAATCCCCATTTTACAGATGAGGTAACTAAGGCACAGGGAAGTTGAGTGGTTTGCCCAAAGTCACACAGCAAACAAGTGGCAGAGCCAGGGTTAAAACCCAGATCCTCTGACTCCCAAGTCTGCTCTTGCCGCTAAGCCACGCTGCTTCTCTAACATTTTACTGTGCACCGCACACATCACATTTCACTTGAAGACCCTGTAAAACTAGTAAGTCCTGGTCCCACGAATTCTGTATGCCCATCTGCTCCAGCAACCACCAGGTGGACACTGTACAGAGATAGCAGACGTGGCTACTCTAAAACATTAGATTCCCAATAAAGTGAACTATGTTAATGTGTTTTGAAATTAAATGTTTGGCACAAAACCTACAAAAAATTTTCACTGTGTTTGGTTCCTCTGCCACACATGTTGTGCATCCCTGATGTAGAAATTCCAAATTTTGGATACAAAATTCATATTCGTTTGCTAAGATTTCTGTCCAGTTGTCCCTAGAACTCTTCAGGGAGGTTCTCTGGCATTAAATAAGTTTGTTGTGGACAGGGAACATGTCTACCAACTCTGTTGTATGCTGTACTCTCCCAGGCACTTAGTACAGTGCTCTGCTCACAGTGAGCACTCAATAAATATGATTGATTAATTAATTAAATGACTTGCATTTTCTATTAATCACATTGGCTCGATCATTATCCAAATCTACACTTCTCTCTGCCTCTGTACAGCAGCCCGTGCTAAGGGGCTTCCAGTTATTTAGTCAGGGGAAGACTGGGTTAGGTGGAAACATGTGGGCAAAAAGAAAATGATGAACTTTCCTTTCATTTCTCCATCTAGAATTTGGTCCATTGTCCTGCAGTGTCTTTCTCTTTGGCAACATCCCCACTTTCCTTTGAAGACTACTGTTTCTGTATCTCTTCTCTTTGCGGATGCCTATAACTTCTCTGAACCTTAGTTTTTTCCATCTTTAAACTGGAGATACGACTCAACATGCAATGTTATTGGCTGTAATGGGAAAGTTCTTTCTAAATGGGATGCAAAGGATTACCATGGAATCAGAAGAATGATCTTTGTTTTCACCTCTAACGTACGTACCCATCATTTTCCTTATTTGGTGAATACGTTATTCTTCCTCAGAATTTTTGTAAGGGAAGATGATCAGCATTCTAAGAAGCATTCTGCTTGAGAACGTTACTTCAGTGATGCTGGAATATTATCTGGAAGATGACATTCAACAGTTATAAATATCAACAATGAGAATCTGGGCCAAATTAATGTAAATTTGGGATTTACACCTTGGGCAACAGGAAATGAAGGAAAAGAATTTGAATGAAAAATAATAATAATAATAATAATAATGTTGGTATTTGTTAAGCGCTTACTATGTGCCGAGCACTGTTCTAAGCGCTGGGGTAGACATAGGGGAATCAGGTTGTCCCACGTGGGGCTCACAGTCTTAATCCCCATTTTACAGATGAGGGAACTGAGGCACAGAGAAGTTAAGTGACTTGCCCTCAGTCACACAGCCGACAAGTGGCAGAGCTGGGATTCAAACTCATGAGCCCTGACTCCAAAGCCCGTGCTCTTTCCACTGAGCCACGCTGCAGTAGTCAAGAGTCAACATTTATTTAAACATGTAAAACTCACTGCTTAAAAGGGGGCACTAACACTAGTTTGGTTTAGAATTATATAATTAGAGATGTCACGTCCCAGGCCTTGAAAATGGACTGCCAACACCAAAATGGGAGAAAGTGACAACAGAGAAGGGAGAAGAAGCAAAAAGTGAGGAAGGATATTTGGAAACCTCAAGGAAATGGCATGTAGCAGGCCCAAGATTAATGGTCATGAATTCCTAAAGGAGGCTGATACGATGAACACATGAATATCTCATTAAATTCTCCTTTTGCACAAAACGATTGATTTTCTAAAATGCACACACCCAATAAAATCAGAATTCATGAAAGTTAGTCTGTATCTAATACGATGTTACAGGGAAAGAGAGAATGGGAAAAACGAGGCCTCTTTCACTTCTAATTTTAAATGTCATTGTTCATTATGCTCCATAACAAACATGTAAGAGTAGGCTTGAGGGACAAGGTGCAGATTTTTATGGAAAATGAATTTAGAAAGTAGAGAGAGAAATTTAGAAATGTAACAGCTGTTCACTGGTTAAGAAAGAAAAAGTACAATGGACTTCTCTTACATGTGTAGAGGAGCTCAGCATGTTCAGATTTTGAATAGAGAAGCTCAGAAAGCATTGCTCTGAGACGATACAAATTATATTTTGGGGCAATCTGTTACCTTAAGTGTACTGCCTAGAGAGGGTGATCATAATTGTGGCATTCGTTAGATGCTTATTGTGTTCCCAGCACCGTTCTAAGAGCTGAAATTCAAAATCAGATTGTGAAAGTGATATGAAATCAAGTTTTGGATTATCCAGGGATTAGTAACTTTGCAGCTAACTCATCAATTAATTGATCAATCAACGGTATTTATTGAGCACTTATTGTGTGCGGTATCAAGTGCTTGGAGAGTTCAATACAACAAAGTTGGGGACCGATCCAAATGCCCAGATGGACCAGAAAGGAAGATGGGGTAGAGGAAATGAAGATTTAGTTGCGGGAAGGCCTCTGGAGATGTAATAAAGCTCTGAAGCTGGGGAGAGTGGAGAAGGGAATTCCAGGCCAGAGGGAGGACGTGGGCAAGGACTCAGCGGTGAGATAGATGAGAATGAGGCACAGTGAGTAGGTTAGCATTGGAGGAGCAGAGTGTGCAGGCTGGGGAGTAGCAGAAAATCAGCGTGGTAAAATAGGAGGGGGCGAGCTGATTAAACACTTTAAAAGTCTACAGTAAGGAGTTTCTGTTTGATGCGGAGGTGGATGGGAAACCGTTGGAGGTTTGTGAGGAGTGGGGAGATGTGAACAGAATGTTGTTTTTTTTTTCCAGAAAAATGATCTAGGTAGCCTTAGTGAAATATGGACTGGAGAGAGGAGGGATGGAGGCCGGGAGGTCAGCGAGGAGGCAGATGCAGTAGTCAAGGTGGGACAGGCTAAGTGGGCCACGTCCTCCCCCGGTCCTGGAGCGCCCTCGCTCCTCACCTCCGCCGAACTAATTCTCTTCCCCTCTTCAAAACCCTACTTGAAGCTCACCTCCTCCAAGAGGTCTTCCCAGGCTGAGCTCCCCCTTTTCTCTCTGCTCCCTCTGCTCCCCCTCTACCCCCCCACATTCACCTCTCCTCAGCTAAGCCCTCTTTTCCCCCTTTTCCCTCTGCTCCTGCCCCTCTCCCTTCCCCTCAGCACTGTACTTGTCTGCTCCACTGTATATATTTTCATTACCCTATTTATTTTGTTAATGAGATGTACATCATCTTGATTCTATTTATTTGCTATTGTTTTAATGAGATGTCCATCCCCTTGATTCTAATTATTTGCTATTGTTTCTTTCTGTCTCCCCCGATTAGACTGTAAGCCCGTCAAAGGGCAGGGACTGTCTCTATCTGTTACCGATTTGTACATTCCAAGTGCTTAGTCCAGTGCTCTGCACATAGTAAGCGCTCAATAAATACTATTGAATGAATGAATGAATGAATAAGTGCTTGGATCAGCGTGGCAGCAGTTTGGATGGAGAGGAAAGGGAAGATTTTAGCAATGCTGTGAAGGTAGAATGGATGGGATTTGGAGACAGATTGCCTATGTGCGTTGAATGAGAAATGAGTGGAGGATAATGCCAGGATTAAGGATTTATGGGACATGGAAGATAGTGATGTTGTCTACAGTGATCAGAAAATCGGGGGAAGGACAGGCATTGGACGGGAAGGTGAAGAGTTGTGTTTTGGACATGCTAAGTTTGAGGTGTTGGTGGGACACCTGAATAGAGATGTCCTGAAGTCAGGAAGAAATGTGAGACTGCAGAAAAGGAGAGAGGTCAGGGCTGGAGAGGAAGATTTGGGAATCATCTATGTGGAGATGGAAGTGGAAACTGATGGAATGCAGGAGTTCTCCTAGGGAATGGGTGAAGATGGAGAAGGGGACCCAGAACAGAGCTCTGGGGGACTGCCACTATTAGAGCGAGAGAGGCAGAGGAGGAGCCTGCGAAAGAGACTGGGGATGAGAAGTCAGAGAGATAGGAAAGCCAGCAGAGAACAGTGTCAATGAAGCCAAGTTTGTGTAATACTTCCAGGAGAAAGGGATGCTCCACAGTGTCGAAGGCAGCTGAGAGGTTTAGGAGGATTAGGGTGGGGTAGAGGACCTGGGAATTTGCCAAGAAGGCGATCTCGGGTGACTTTAGAGAGGGCAGTTTCGGTGGAGGAAAGGGGGCGAAAGCCAGATTGGAAGGGATCGAGGAGAGACTTGCAGGGGAGAAATGGAGGCAGTGGGTGTATACAAGGAGTTTGGAGAGTAATGGTAGCAGGGAGATGGGGTGATAACTGGAGGGAGCTGTGTGGTCAAGGCAACTTTTTTTTAGGATAGGGGATACCCGAGTAGGGTTGAAACAGTGGGGAAAATGCCACTGGACACTGAATGGCTTTAGATGGCAGTTTGAGAAAGAAGAGACGAGGGGGCTGTAGTTTTGCTCAGGTGCGAAGGGGAGGAGACAGAGCTACAGGTGGAAGGGGTAGATTTTGAGAGAATCTCTCGCTCTCCCCTTCTGGCTTGCTTACAGCTCATTTTTCATAGAGAGAAAAATTCAGATTAGAACATTAGGCCTTTTAGTTGAGGCTCTTGGGGGAGGGAACGGAGAGAAGGAATGATAGAAGCCTATTAAACAGATTATTTATAGTTTTCATGTATCCTTGCTATCTTCCCTTACAGACCAAGTAAATTTGGCCCGGTCCAGCCTGATATGCCCCAGCTGGGCCTTGTGCTCAGCTGAGCCTCAGCCGAGGTCCAGAGGAGCACTGAACTCCCTCTTTCTGCAGGTGAGGGTGGGGAGAGAGATCAGGGTTGTGATTCAGGCCTGGTGTTGCTGTTGACTACACACTATCCCTGTTGGCTGGTGGGACTCTCAATCCCATGAGCAATGGACAACATGGTTGTTCCCAGTATCTCCGCTCCAGTCAGTCAATTGCATTTATTGAACGCTTACTAGGTGAAGAGCACTGTACTAAGCGCTAGGGAGAGTACAATGTAACAATGCAACAGGCACATTCCCTGCCCACAGTGAGCTCATTCATTCATTCATTCATTCATTCATTCATTCATTCATTCATTCACTCACTCATTCAGCCATTCATTCTGTCGTATTTATGAGCGCTTACTGTGTGCCGAGCACAGTATTCAGCGCTTGGGAAAGCACAATATAACAATAAATGGACACATTCCCTTCCCACAATGGTCCCCAACCTGAAATGGGGAGCACTGGTTAAAGCAGGCCAGTCAAGTACGATTGAGCTGAACTTTTTTTGGCGGGGCTGAGCTGAAAGTCAATCTGAGCCCATGCAGAGTCCTTCCCACGCCACCCTGCCCTCAGCCCCCAACAACCACTAACGATCTGCTGCCGTCAATGACAGAGGCCATCTCTAAACATCTTGGCATCTCCAGCCAACTCTGATTTGTCCCTCTCCCTGGCCCTTTGAGGACCCACGGGCAGGGGCAAAACTTAGAGGACGAGGTGTGGTGGAAGGGACTGATGCAATGGGTGTCTTGGACCCTCTCTCCCTTCTCAATCTTATGGGAATTATTTCAATGTATTTGCTGGCCAGATATACAGAAGCATGTTCAGCATGGGGAAGCAGTGTGGTGTAGTGGAATGAGCACACGCCTGGGAGTCAGACGACCCGGCTTCTAAATCCTGCTCCGCCAGTTGTCTGCTGTGTGACGTTGGGCAAGTCGCTCAGCTTCTCTGTGCCCCAGTTTCCTCATCTGTAAAATGGGGATTCGATTCTACTCCCTCTCCTGAGATTGTAAGCCCCATGTGGGACAGGGCCTGTGTCCAATCTGAATCTTGTATCTCCCCCACAGCTTAGTACAGTGCTTGGCACAGAGTTAAGTGCCTAACAAATACCATAATTATAGGGAAGCAGCATGGCTCAGTGGAAAGAGCCTGGGCTTCGGAGTCAGAGGTCATGGGTTTGACTCCCAGCTCTGCCACTTGTCAGCTGTGTGACTGTGGGCAAGTCACTTCACTTCACTGTGCCTCATTTACCTCATCTGTAAAATGGGGATTAACTGTGAGCCTCACGTGGGACCACCTGATGAGCCTGTATCTCCCCCAGCGCTTAGAACAGTGCTCTGCAAATAGTAAGCGCTTAACACATACCAACATTATTATTATTATATGTGTGCTTGATGGCTGACCACTGAAGGCAATCTATCCTCTAGTCAATAGGGATGCCAACGCTCTTCTCCCCTCTCCACCTTAAGCATCGACTTCACTAAGGAAATGAAGCCTCGTGCCCCAGTGGAAAGAGCACAGGCCTGGGAGTCTGTGGCCTTGAGTTCTAATCATGATACTGCCACTCTCCCATCGTGTGACGTTGGACACTTATTTTCTCTGTGCCTCAGTTTTTTGCATCTATAACATGGGGATTCAACACCAGCTCTCTCTTCCCTTTGGATTTTGAGCCCCATGGGGGCCAGGGACTGTTCCAACCTGGTTATCTCGCATCTTAAAACAGGGTTTAAAACAGGGTTCAGCATACTTGAGGTTCGTTTTATGACTTTAAAGAAAGTATGCAATTTTCATTTCCTGCCCTGATTCAAGACAGATAGACTCTGAGCCCGTTGTTGGGCAGGGAGGGTCTCTGTTGCCGAATTGTACATTCCAAGCTCTTAGTACAGTGCTCTGCACATAGTAAGCGCTCAATACATACGATTGCATGAATGTATCTTGACAGGTGATGACCAAGAATAGTTCTAGTACAGTGGGGGACAAGGTTGGTAGTACTTTATGCTGGAAATCATGCTTCCTCACCATCTCGGGATACTATAGTAAAAATGTGGTGCGTTGTTAGCAAGCAAATATTTAACAGCAATAGAAATTTTTTTTTATTCATTTTCAAATGGGCCTGTAGTTTTATAGAGAGAGAGTAACTGACCTGCCTAAAAGAAGACACGCTCCCTAAGAGGGATAAGCTCTTAATACGAAATTCAGTTCGGTCTCGATCCAGTTTTGATGTCTTTAGGGTGTTCAGCATTTCTAGCTTTAGGATTTTATAGCCAGTTATCTTTGGGTCCAGGAATAAACACTTTCAATACAATGCTCACTTTCATGCCGTTTATTGTCTCTCAGCCCCTTAAAATATTGATTTCTAAGTTGTGTTCTCTGAACCTCGAAAGCACTTTGGAAGTAGCGACTCCTGAAATGATTCACATTTCAATAAAAAGACCCAACCTAAGAACCCGCGAGTGGCAGGTTCACATTTTAACCCACACCTATTCAGACCGAAGAACCTAATAACTCAAAACTTTCTTTTCCGTCATCCTCTCATCCGCTGCACCTTGGACTGACAGTTCCTCCGTAGGGCGGGCACAAGATTATCCACACATACGTACCAACACTCTTAAAGATCGATGCTTATGTTTCATAACCGTCCACGGTGGATCCATCCCAAGAATATTTATTTGACCGGTGAAGTTAAAAAAAAAAAAAGCAGCATATAAAGGAAGCTACAGCCTGAGCACTCCTCTTTGGTTTTCACTGGTCCCTTAGACTGGGCGGATGGAGCCAAAGGCAGAAATTAGAGTGGGAGGAAAAGATTAATTCATTCATTCAGTCAATCATATTTACTGAGCGCTTACTGTGTGCAGAGCATTCAATCATATTTATGGAGCACTTACTGTACTAAAACTGTTTGGAAAGTGCAATTCGGCAACAGATAGAGACAGGCCCTACCCAACAACGGGCTCACAGTCTAGAAGGGGGAGGCAGACAACAAAACAAGCAGACAGACTTATGAGAAACAGCGAGGTGTGGATAGAGCACAGGCCTGGGAGTTGGACGGTCATGGGTTCTAGTCCCAGATCCTCCGCTTGTCTGCTGTGTGACCTTGGGCAAGTCGCTTTACTTCTCTGGGCCTCAGTTATCTCTTCTGCAAAATGGGGATTGACACTGTGAGCCCCACGAGACAGGGGCTGTGTCCAACTCGATTTGCTTGTATCTACCTCAGTGCCTGGCACACAGTAAGCACTTAAACACCATAACTATGATCCATAGCATCAAAATAGATGTAGAATTCTAGCTATATCCACATCATTAATCAAATAGAATAATGGATGTGGACAAATATATACAAGTTCTGTGGGGCGGGGAAGGGGGTAAAGCAGAGGGAGGGAGCAGGGACGATGGGGAGAGGAGGAACAGGAGCAGAGAAAAAGGGGGGCTCAGCCTGGGAAGGCCTCCAGGAGAAGGTGAGCTCTTAGTAGGGCTTTGAAGGTGGGGGAAGAGAGCTAGTTTGGCAGATGTGAGGCGGGAGGCCATTCCAGGCCAGAGGTAGGACTTGGGCCAGTGCACCTGAAGGAATAATTGCGGGCAACTGGGGCTCGACACTGATTCTTTCCAGGGGTGAAGGCGCTGTAGCGAGAGTGAGGGGGAAGGAGGAGAGAGGCCGCCAGCAGGGGTAACAGTGGTGGTGGGGGGTTGCAGGAGTAGCAGCAGGAGGAGCAGGAGAAGGTGCAGCTGGAACAGCAGCAGGTGGAGCAGGAGGAGGAGGAGCAGCAGGAGAAGCAGCAGCAGCAGGAGGAGTAGGAGAAGCAGGAGGAGTAGGAGAAGGAGCAGGAGTAGCAGGAGGAGTATTCAGTGGAGGAGGAGGAGTAGGAGCAGGAGGAGCAGGAGGAGCAGCAGGAGGAGGCGCAGGAGAAGCAGCAGGAGGCGTAGGAGCAGGAGGAGTAGGAGCAGGAGTAGGAGCAGCAGGAGAAGCAAGAGCAGGAGAAGAAGCAGCAGCAGGAGGAGTAGGAGAAGTAGGAGAAGGAGCAGGGGCAGCAGCAGGAGGAGCAGGAGCAGCAGGAGGAGGCGCAGGAGAAGCGGCAGGAGTAGGAGCAGGAGTAGGAGCAGCAGGAGGAGCAAGAGCAGGAGAAGCAGCAGCAGCAGGAGGAGTAGGAGAAGTAGGAGAAGGAGCAGGGGCAGCAGCAGGAGGAGCAGGAGAAGCAGCAGGAGGAGCAGGAGCAGGAGGAGGAGGAGCAGGAGTAGGAGCAGCAGGAGGAGCAAGAGCAGGAGAAGAAGCAGCAGCAGGAGGAGTAGGAGAAGTAGGAGAAGGAGCAGGGGCAGCAGCAGGAGGAGCAGGAGCAGCAGGAGTAGGAGCAGGAGGAGGAGGAGCAGGAGTAGGAGCAGCAGGAGGAGCAAGAGCAGGAGAAGCAGCAGCAGCAGGAGGAGTAGGAGAAGTAGGAGCAGGAGCAGGGGCAGCAGCAGGAGGAGCAGGAGGAGGAGGAGCAGGAGGAGGAGCAGGAGGAGGAGGAGCAGGAGTAGGAGCAGCAGGAGGAGCAAGAGCAGGAGAAGCAGCAGCAGCAGGAGGAGTAGGAGAAGTAGGAGAAGGAGCAGGGGCAGCAGCAGGAGGAGCAGGAGAAGCAGCAGGAGGAGGAGGAGCAGGAGGAGGAGGAGCAGGAGTAGGAGCAGCAGGAGGAGCAAGAGCAGGAGAAGAAGCAGCAGCAGGAGGAGTAGGAGAAGTAGGAGAAGGAGCAGGGGCAGCAGCAGGAGCAGGAGCAGCAGTAGGAGCAGGAGAAGTAGGGGCAGCAGGAGGAGCAGGAGCAGCAGGAGGAGTAGGGGCAGCAGCAGCAGGAGGAGAAGGAGGAGAAGGAGCAGGAGGAGCAGGGGCAGGAGAAGGAGCAGCAGGAACAGCAGCAGGTGGAGCAGGAGAAGAAGCAGCAGCAGGAGAAGTAGGGGCAGCAGCAGGAGGAGAAGGAGGAGAAGGAGCAGGAGGAGCAGGGGCAGGAGAAGGAGCAGCAGGAACAGCAGCAGGTGGAGCAGGAGAAGAAGCAGCAGCAGGAGAAGTAGGAGAAGGAGCAGGAGCAGCAGGAGTAGGAGCAGCAGCAGGAGGAGTAGGGGCAGCAGCAGGAGGAAAAGGAGAAAGAGGAGTAGGAGCAGGAGTAAGAGAAGGAGCAGGAGGAGTAGGAGAAGGAGCAAGAGCAGCAGCGCAGTTTCCCCCTCTCCCCAGCCCAGCCCGGCCGCGCACATGCGCAGTGCACCGGCAGCCCTGGACCATTTGTCAGGACTTACTCGTGAGACGAAGAAGAAGAAGAAGAAGAAGAAGAAGAAGAAGAAGAAGAAAAAAAGAGAGAGACACAATTTGGGGCCGAGAAGCGGCTCCTCTGGTCCACCCGCACCTTCGCCCGGAGATCCGTAGGTGCCCAACCCCTGCATTATGGGGGGTGGAGGGGGGAAGGACTGGCTTTTTTGGGGGGGTTGTTTTCTTTTTTTTAGGCGTTGTTTTGGTTTCGCCTCTGCAGCTGAAAGTTAAAAATCTTCGAGCTCTAGAGAGGGGGGTGGAAAAAGAAAAAAAGAAAAGAAGAAGAAGAAGAAGCGCACCCAGCTCTGCAGCGGGGAAAAAGGAGGAGGAGGAGGAGGAGGGGGAAAGCTCCGGCCTCACTTCTCCCGGCCTTGGGAGCGACCGGGAAACTTCCCCCCCGGCCTGGAGGTGGGAGCGAAAAGAAAATTGGGGTGGGGGGGTGGGGTGGGCTAGTGGGACTCCAAAAGTGGCTGGTGGGGGGAGGGGGTCTGTGGGCATCTCCCTCCTGGGCAGGGTGTGTGGGTGTGCAAAAGCGGAACAAAAGGCAGCGAGAGGGGGGCGGCGGGGAGGCTTTTGTATTTTATTTTCTCCCTTTGCAAGGGGGAGGGCTGCTTTTTCCCCCCTTGGGGGGAGGGGGGAGTTGCCAGGATGCGTCCTTTTTGCATTTTAGTTCGTCTCTTTGCACGGGGGGCTGCTTTTCCCCCCTTTGGGGGGGCAGGGGGGAGTTGCGAGGATGCGTCCTTTTTGTATTTTGTCTCTCTGCACGGGGGAGGAGGCTGCTTTCCCCTTTGGGGGGAGAGGGGGGGAGTTGCGAGGATGCGTCTTTTTTTTTGTATTTTATTTCGTCTCTTTGCGCGGGGGGCTGCTTTTTTCCTCTTTTGGGGGGAGGGAGGAGTTGCGAGGATGCGTCCTTTGGGTGTTTTGTCTCTTCGCACGGGGGAGGGAGGCTGCTTTTTCCCTGGGGGGGGGGAGGGGGGAGTTGCAAAGATGCGTCCTTTTTGTATTTTGTCTCTTTGGGCGGGGGAGGGGGGCTGCTTTCCCCCCCTTTTGGGGGGGAGGGAGTTGCCGGGATGCGTCCTTTTTGCCTTTCATTTAGTCTCTTTTGCACGGGGAAGGGGGGGGCTGCTTTTTCCCCCTTTTGGGGGGGAGGGGGGGAGTTGCGAGGATGCGTCCTTTTTTTGTATTTTGTCTCTTTGCACGGGGGAGGGGGGCTGTCTTTTCCCCTTTTGGGGGGAGGAAAGGGGGGAGTTGCCAGGATGCGTCCGTTTTGGATCTCCTTTAGTCCCTTTGCACGGGCAAAAAGGGGGCAGCTTTTTCCCCTTTTGGGGACGGGGGGGGGGGGAAGGGGGGAGTTGCCAGGATGCGTCCGTGTTGCATTTTATTTGGTCTCTCTGCCCGGGGGTAGGGGCGGCTTTTTCCCCTTTTGGGGAGGGGGGGGGAGTCGCAAGGCTGCGTGCGGGACCCGCACCTAAGCGCTCCGGCGGCGGGGGGGGGGGGCTTCTCCGGGGCCTTTGTGCGGAGCGCTACGGTGAGGCGGGGGGAGGCGGCTCCGCGACACCCCGCACCCGTCCGGCTCCGTGGGCGCGCGTGTACACGCGGGGGAGGGAGGGGGGCTGGGGGGGGGGGGGCGCCCCGCATGTTCTTCTCCCCCGTCGGCCGCCGGTGAGAATTTAAGATCGAGCCGCTCCAATTTCCGCCATTTTGGGAAAGTTGCGGGGAAAAAGCCCCGCACCCAACCCCCCCCGCAGCCGCCAAGTGTGCGGGCAGAAGGACCTGCCGCCGGGAGAAGCCCCGGGTCGGCGCTCCGCACCCCCCCTCCCCCCCCCCCGCCCTCCACCGGACCAAGGCCTCTGCCGCTGCGCGCGCGCGTGCCCGGATGCACGCGCCCGTGTACCTCGGTGGACGCGCCCGGGTGCCCGTGAGCGCGTGTGCCCCTCAGCGCGTGGCCCCGGGTGGACGCGCCGCCCCCCCCCGTGTGCCCGCGTGTACGCGCCCGTGTGCCCGGGGGGGGGGGGGGGGCGGCTGCGGGCGCCCGCGGGCGTTTGTGCGCGCGTGCGTCGTCCCGTGTGGACGCGCGCGCGCCCCCTGTGCGCGCGTGCGTGGCCCCGTGTGGACGCGTGCGTGTACCTCTGCGCGCGCTTGTGCCTCCGCGCGCGCTTGTGTGCGCACGCGCATGTGCGCCCCCCTGCGCGTGCGGGTGCGCGAGCTTGTGTGTGCGCGCGTCCTTGTGTGCGCGCGCGTCCTTGTGTGCGCCCGCGCATGTGCCGGGTCCCCCCCCCCCCGCGCGGGTGCGCGCGTTTGTCTGTGCCCGCGCGGATGTGCGCGCTTGTGTGCGCGCGCGTGTCCTTGTGTGCGCCCGCGCATGTGCCGGGTCCCCCCCCCCCGCGCGTATGGGAGCGCGCGAGGCTGCGCTACCGTGCGCGCTCGAGCGCGCGTGTTCCCCCGTGCGCGCGCGCGTGCACGCGCCCCGGGGCCTGACGGTGCGGGTGTTTGTGATGCTGCTGCTGCTGCTGCTGGCGAGGAGGGCGTTGGGACGACCAGTGAGCTGAACGTCGAGGAGGAGGAGGAGGAGGAGGAGGAGGTCGGGCGCGGGCCGGGGCCCCCACGGACTCGCCCAGAGTCGCCCAGCTTGCGAAGCGCGTGCACGCGCGTGTGCAGGCGGATGAGCGTGCCTGGGCCCGCGCGAGAGTCTGTGCGCGCTCGTGTGTGTGCGCGCGCGCGGGTGCATGGGTACACGGGTGCATCTGTGCGCGCGCGCGCGGGTACATGTGTACCCGCGCGGGTGCGTGTGTGTACGCGTGTGTGTGCGCGCGCGCGCGCAGGCGGAGGAGGGTGCCTGTGCACGCGTGGGAGTCCGCGCGCGCTCGTGCGTCTCCACGCGCGCGGGCCCGGGTGCGTGTGCATGGGCGCGCGCGCGCGCGTGCAGGCGGAGGAGGGTGCCGGTGCACGCGTGGGAGTCTGGGCGCGCTCGTGTAGGTGCGCGCGCGTGTGCACGCGTGTCCGCGCCCGTGTGCACGGGCCGGGGCCCGAGGGGGCTGCGGACACTGGTGTACACGCCCCCGGGGGTGGGCAGAGGGTGCGGGGGCTCGGAGCGGCGGCCGGGAGGCGAGCGGGTGGGAAGCGCGGGATTCGCACCGGGCTCCCTCGCCCTCCCGGAAAAGAACGGAGAACCGAAACTTTTTATTATGAGGGCGGCGATTCCAAGCTCGGACGTCTTACGATCCGAAAGAGAAAAGCAGATCGTCCCGGAGAATCACAGAAGTGGCATTTGGGGCCAAGCGCTGTTGGAAGCGTGGGGTCTCCAGCCAGGGGAGGGGAGGGGATCCCAGGCGGGGCTCCCGGTCTTCCTTCCTCCCCATTTTCCAGCCGAAATCCCCTGAGAAGGGAAGCGACCGGCCCCAAAGCCACCCAGTTCCTTGGGGGGGGCGGGATTTGAACCCACCACCTCGGCCTCCCCGGCCTCGGAGGAAGAGGGCTGGGCGCAGAGTGAGCGCACAACCCACGCCGCCCTCTCCCGCAGCCGGAGCGGGAGAGAAAGTTGGGAGAGAGGGGGTCCCGCTCCCCCGTTCCCCCTTCCCACCCGCGGGGGCTGGGTTCGAATCCGTCTCCTCCAGCACAATCCTGCGGAGGGCAGGACCGGCCACACCCTTCCCTCCCTTTTTTCTCCCGGGCCCGGGGCCCCTTTGCCCCCCACCCCTTGGCACCCCCCAAACTCTCCTCCTCCAACACCCTCCACCTTTCCCCCGCATCCCCATCCCCTGTCCGGCCAGGAAAAATTAAAAATTTTTTAAAAAAAGGATCCAGGAGAAATGGGGGAATGTCCCCAAAGCGGAGAGGAAAAAGATCTTTTGATGGAAAAGGCACCGGGGGAAGGGGTGGAGAAAGGCGAAATAACCAAGCAGGGAAATAACGCTCCACCAACTTGAGAGTTTTGTTGGGTTTTTTTTTCCCTCCCCTTCTGCTAGAAAGTTTGCAGGCCCGAGCCGCTCTGGGTTGGAAGGCCTGGGGTGGGACGAGGGACCGGCTTGGGTTTTTTGACTTGTTTTATTTTGGGGGTTTGGTTTTGCCCCTTTTTTCCTCTTCTTCTAGAAAGTTTGCAGGTTTGAGCCGCTCTAGGTTGGAGGGCCTGGGGTGGGGAAGAGGTCTGCTTGCGTTTGTTGCTTTATTTTATGTTTCAGAGTTTGGCTTTGCCCCTCCCCCCCTTTTTTTTTCCCCCTCCCTCTCTTGTAGAAAGTTTGCAGGCTTGAACCGCGCTAGGTTGGAGGGTCTTGGGTGGGGAGGGGTCTCCTTGGGTTTTTTAATTTATTTGATTTCTTTGGGGTTTGGGGTTCCCCCCCCCCCCGCCCATCTTGTAGAAAGTTTGCAGGCTTGAGCCGCTCTAGGTTGGAGAGTTTGGGGTGGGGAAAGGGTCTGCTTGCGTTTTTTATTTTATTTTGGGGGTTTGGTTTGGTTCTCCTTTTTCCCCACTCCTTCTTGTAAAAAGTTTGCAGGCTCCAGCCGCTCTAGGTTGGAGGGTCTTGGGTAGGGAGGGGTCTGTTTGGGTTTTTTGATGTATTTTGTGTTTTGGAGTTTTTTTTTCCCTCCCCCTCTGTTAGAAAGTTTGCAGGCTCCAGCCTCACTAGGTTGGAGGGCCTGGGGTGGGGAAGGGGTCTGCTTGGGTTTTTAATTTATTTCATTTTGGGGGGGGGCTTGGTTTTGCCCTTTTCCCTCCCCCTCTGCTAGAAAGTTTGCAGCCTCCAGCCGCCCTAGGTTGGAGGGCTTGGGGTGGGGAGGGGTCTGCTTGGGTTTTTTGATTCCTTTTCTTTTTTGGAGTGTGGCTTTGCCCTCCCCCCCCTTGTAGGAAGTTTGCAGGCTCGAGCCTTTCTAGGTTGGAGGACCTGGGGTGGGGAAGGGGTCTGCTTGGGTTTTTTGATTCATTTTAATTTTTGGAGTGTGGCTTTGCCCTTTCCCCCTCCCCTCCCCCCTCCCCTTCTTGTAGCAAGTTTGCAGGCTCGAGCCTCTCTAGGTTGGAGGACCTGGGGTGGGGAGGGGGTCTGCTTGGGTTTTTTGATTCATTTTCTTTTATTTTTTGGAGTGTGACTTTGCCCTTTATTCCCCCCACCCCTTCTTGCAGAAAGTTTGCAGGCTCCAGCCGCTCTAGGTTGGAGGACCTGGGGTGGGGAGGGGGTCTGCTTGGGTTTTTTGATTCATTTTCTTTTTTGGAGTGTGGCTTTGCCCTTTATTCCCCCTTCCCCTTCTTGCAGAAAGTGTGCAGGCTCCAGCCGCTCTAGGTTGGAAGACCTGGGGTGGGGAGCGGGTCTGCTTGGGTTTTTTAATTTATTTTATTTTTTTGGAGTGTGGCTTTGCCCTTTTTTCCCCCCTTCCTCTTCTTGCAGAAAGTTTGCAGGCTCGAGCCTCTCTAGGTTGGAGGACCTGGGGTGGGGAGGGGGTCTGCTTGGGTTTTTTTTTTAATTTTATTTTTTGGAGTGTGGATTTGCCCTTTATTCCCCCCTCCCCTTCTTGCAGAAAGTTTGCCGGCTCGAGCCTCTCTAGGTTGGAGGGCCTGGGGTGGGGAAGGGGTCTGCTTGGGTTTTTTGATTTCTTTTCTTTTTTGGAGTGTGGCTTTGCCCTTTATTCCCCCTTCCCCTTCTTGCAGAAAGTGTGCAGGCTCCAGGTTGGAGGACCTGGGGTGGGGAGGAGGTCTGCTGGGTTTTTTTTGATTTTTTTTTTGGGGGGGGGTGCGGGGTTGGTTTTGCCCTCCTCTTTTTGTTTTTCCCACCCCCAGGTTTTTCGAAAAAAGGAAACACCGACTGCAGGAGGGAGAGTGTGCTTGTCTTTCCCCGGGGGGGAAGAAAAGAAAATTTGAAGTTGCAGCGGCGACCGCGCCGGCCCAAACCTGGCGGCGGGGCGCCCTCTAGCGGTGGCTCCGCCCCATGGCCTCTCTTGAGCGCTTGCTGGGTGCGCAGCACTGTGACAATAGTGATGCTTGTTAATCGTTTACTATGTGCTGAGCACTCTTCTAATTAATGTTGGTATTTGTTAAGCACCTACTATGTGCAGGGCACTGTTCTAAGCGTTGGGGGAGATGCAGGGTCGTCAGGTTGTCCCTCGTGAGGCTCACAGGCTTCATCCCCATTGGACAGATGAGGGAACTGAAGCCCAGAGAAGTGAAGTGAGTTGCCCACAGTCCCACAGCTGACAAGTGGCAGAGCACTCTTCTAATTAATGTTGGTATTTGTTAAGCGACTACTATGTGCAGGGCACTGTTCTAAGCGTTGGGGGTGATGCAGGGTCGTCAGGTTGTCCCACGTGAGGCTCACAGGCTTCATCCCCATTGGACAGATGAGGGAACTGAGGCCCAGAGAAGTGAAGTGAGTTGCCCACAGTCCCACAGCTGACAAGTGGCAGAGCACTCTTCTAATTAATGTTGGTATTTGTTAAGCGACTACTATGTGCAGGGCACTGTTCTAAGCGTTGGGGGTGATGCAGGGTCGTCAGGTTGTCCCTCGTGAGGCTCACAGGCTTCATCCCCATTGGACAGATGAGGGAACTGAGGCCCAGAGAAGTGAAGTGAGTTGCCCACAGTCCCACAGCTGACAAGTGGCAGAGCACTCTTCTAATTAATGTTGGTATTTGTTAAGCGCCTACTATGTGCAGGGCACTGTTCTAGGCGCTGGGGGAGATGCAGGGTCGTCAGGTTGTCCCACGTGAGGCTCACAGGCTTCATCCCCATTGGACAGATGAGGGAACTGAGGCCCAGAGAAGTGAAGTGAGTTGCCCACAGTCCCACAGCTGACAAGTGGCAGAGCACTCTTCTAATTAATGTTGGTATTTGTTAAGCGCCTACTATGTGCAGGGCACTGTTCTAGGCGCTGGGGGAGATGCAGGGTCGTCAGGTTGTCCCACGTGAGGCTCACAGGCTTCATCCCCATTGGACAGATGAGGGAACTGAGGCCCAGAGAAGTGAAGTGAGTTGCCCACAGTCCCACAGCTGACAAGTGGCAGAGCACTCTTCTAATTAATGTTGGTATTTGTTAAGCGCCTACTATGTGCAGGGCACTGTTCTAAGCACTGGGGGAGATGCAGGGTCGTCAGGTTGTCCCACGTGAGGCTCACAGGCTTCATCCCCATTGGACAGATGAGGGAACTGAGGCCCAGAGAAGTGAAGTGAGTTGCCCACAGTCCCACAGCTGACAAGTGGCAGAGCACTCTTCTAATTAATGTTGGTATTTGTTAAGCGCCTACTATGTGCAGGGCACTGTTCTAAGCACTGGGGGAGATGCAGGGTCATCAGGTTGTCCCTCGTGAGGCTCACAGTCTTCATCCCCATTGGACAGATGAGGGAACTGAGGCCCAGAGAAGTGAAGTGACTTGCGCACAGTCACACAGCTGACAAGTGGCAGAGCGGGGATTCGAACCTATGACCTCTGACTCCCAAGCCTGGGCTCTTTCCACTGAACCACATGCTTGGACCTGGAGTGAGACCTGAGGGGGCAGTGCATTGCCCCACCGCTCCTTCCTCCCTGTCAGCTCCCCATGGGCAGGGGCTGTGTCTCTTTTGTCTTAATAATAATAATAATGATGATGGTATTTGTTAAGCGCTTACTATGTGCCAAGTCCTCATCATAATAATGGTGATATTTGTTAAGCGCTTACTATGTGCCAGGCACGCATAATAATAGTGATGGCAATTGTCAAGCGCTATGTGCCCAGCGCTGTTCTAAGTGCTGGGTTGATAAGGGAAGCAGTGCAGCTAAGTGGGAAGAGCCCGGGTTTGGGAGACAGAGGTCATGGGTTCTAATGGGTTCTAATCTCGGCTCCGCCGCTTGCCAGCTGTGTGACTTTGGTCAAGTCACTTCACTTCTCTGGGCCTCAGTTACCTAACCTGGAAAAATGGGGAT
Organism: Ornithorhynchus anatinus; assembly: GCF_004115215.2. Taxonomy (NCBI): domain Eukaryota; kingdom Metazoa; phylum Chordata; class Mammalia; order Monotremata; family Ornithorhynchidae; genus Ornithorhynchus; species Ornithorhynchus anatinus. Next base: position 95,160,804 of record NC_041729.1, on the reverse strand, counting down.
TAAAAACGGTGAACCCCAAGTGGGACAAGCTGATCACCTTGGTTCCCCCTGCAGTGCTTAGAACAGTGCTTGACCCAGAGTAAGTCCTTAACAAATACCACCATTATTATCATTATTAGTTTGTCCCACGTGGGGCTCACCGCCTTAATCCCCATTTTACAGATGAGGCCACTGAGGCACAGAGAACTGAAGCTCATTCATTCAGTCGTATTTATTGAGCGTGTACTGTGTGCAGAGCACTGTCCTAAGCGCTTGGAAAGTACAATTCAGCCATAAAGAGTGCAGCATTCATTTATTCAGTTGTATTTATTGAGCACTTACTATGTGCAGAACACTGTACTAAGCGCTTGGACTGTACTATTGGGCAACAGATAGAGATAATCCCCGCCCAACAACGGGCTCACAGTCTCAACGGAGGAGATAGACAACAGAACACAACAGCGAAACAAGTAGTCTGGCGATAAAGAGAGACAGTCCCTGCCCACACCGGGTTGACCTGCCCAAAGTCACGCAGCTGACGAGTGGCAGAGCTGGGATTAGAACCCATGACCTCTGACACCCAAGCCCTCTTTCCACTAAGCCACGCTGCTCCTCAGTTGTGTGGCACTCTCCCAAGCGCCTAGTACAGTGCTCTGCACACAGTAAGCACTCAGTAAATATGATTGAATGAATAACAATACTAGTTGTGGTTGTAAAGCACTTACTATGTGCCAGGCGCTCTACGGAGCGCAGGGATGGATATGAGCAAATCGGGTTGGACAAAATACCAGTTCCCTGTGAGGTTGACACAATCCCTAGTTTTCAGATGAGGAAACTGAGGCACAGAGAAGTGAAGTGACTTGCCCAGCGTCACACAGCAGACAAGTGGCTGAGGCAGGATTAGAACTCATGACCTCCTGACTCGCAGGCCTGTACTCTATCCACTACACCGTGTTGCTTCCCCATCTGTGAAAATAGAATGAAAAAGAAGAGGGACTCCTGCCTCTTCTTGCCTCTCCCCTATAAGGGGCCTAGAAAGAAGGGAACCTTCATTTTATCCTGCTATGGGGAACTTTGTTTTTGGGTGTTTTTTTTTAATGGTATTAAGAGCTTACTATGTACCTGGTACTGTGCAAGGTGCTGGGGTCAGTACGAGGTAGGTTGGACATAGTCCCTGTCCCACTTGGGGGTTAACAGTCTTCATCCCCATTTTACAGATGAGGGAACTGAGGCACAGAAAAGTGAAACGACTTGCACAAGGTCCCACGGCAGACGAGCGGCAGAGCCCGCATTAGAACTCAAGTCCTCTGACTCCCAGACCCGTGCTCTATTCACTAGGCAGCACCGCTTCCTGGATGGCTTTGGGGGGAACCACAGTGAGTTTTGGAACAAGGAGGGACCCAGCTGGGTAGGGGGAAGAAGGCAGCTCAGGTGCTTTGAGATCAGTAGGTAGAGGTGACTCATCTGCGAGGGTTGGGTTGGCGTTTTCCGGTTAGTGGCACACTGATTCACATCTGTTTCGTGTCACCTGCTCCAGCCCAGCCGCAGAGGGCTGGTGAGTTTTACAGCTGGGCAGACCCTATTTGGGGGAAAAAAAAAAAAAAATTGTGGAAAGTCAAATGACGACCGCACTCCAGAGAACTTTTTGGGAAATGAAATATGAGCGGTCGACTTGGAAATTGCCTCTGGTGGAATGCAGACTCTTCTCATGAACTGTCTTCCGAATGTGATCCTGCCTTCTTGAGGAGGAGGGTCCCTCCAGACGGGAAATGGATCTATCCCTAAAAACTTGTGTGGGATCGGTAATCAACGAAAGAAAGCTTCAAGGGTAGGGAGGAGCTGATGAGATGGTAGGACTGATCTTCTGTCAGGGCAGGCCTCGAAGGTCTTTTGAATGGATTTCCCAGGGGTAAAACTGGCTATGAAGTGTGAGGCTGGAATATGATGGTCCGTCCCCCCCGCAAACCCAGTGAAGCTGAGCTTTTTTGTGGTTTCTGCTGGGAGCCCACTCTGTGATTAGGTAAATGTATTGGTGAATTCTGTGTTTATGCATTTAATTTTGTGTGGGTGAGAGGTCCACTTCATTCCTGCTGAGCTTTTATCTTATACTGTAAACTACTGAAAAAGTGCAATTTTGTTTTTGTTCTGTTCCAAAGTGCTCTAGAGTGACATAATATTTCAATTCCTGAAGGCACCTATTTCAGTGGTGACACTTGGTAATGAACCGGTGAAAAATGAAAGTTGTCTCTCTCTCAAAGGATAAAGCTTTCATTCACTGCAGTCACTCTGCCACAGCATCTATTTCCTTTATCTGTTTTGGCTTGGAACTCAGTTGTGGAATTAGGGAATGGTCTTCCGACACACGAGTCTTGTCTACTGCAGCACAGCTGGTGGTCGGAAGAAACAGTTTTGCACTAGCATGCGGCATCAGGCACTGCTTGAGTGCCACAACATGCTTTCTGCTTAATGTAGGATTCTTCAGGAATGCAGTCCCTGTGATATGAGAGAATTGATTGTACTTTGGAAGATTAATCCATAGACGTCAATCTTTCTGGGCTTAGTAAGATCCTCGTAAGTCAATCAGTGGTATCTATTGAGCACTTACTTTGTACAGAGCCCTGTCCCAGGCGCTTGGGAAGGTACACTACAGTAGGATCAGTAGATGGGGTCCCTGCCCACGAGGGGCTTTATGGTCTTAGAGCCCCATCTGTTGAATAAGGGTCGTGAGGAGACAACTCTAGATATATTTTGATTAATCATCCATCGCCATCCAGTGATGGCAGAGTAAGTGTTCCATTCTATTTCTTGCCAACTGGATTTGAGTCCAGGAGAGCTAGAGTCTCTCAGGGAAACACCCTCTGGCACATTTGGAAAGTCTGATGATTGTGGAATTGGTTAAGTGTGGGCCAAGCACTGTGGTGGATCAGACAGACAATCAATCAATGGTATTTACTGAGCATTTACTGTGTTCAGAGCATTTGTACTAAGTGCAGAATACAACAGACTTGGTAGACACATTTCCTGCCTACAAGGAGCTCACAGTCTAGCGTTGTAAGATAATTAGGCTGTATAATTAGACAGCCTCTGTCCCACAAGGGGTTCAGTCTAAGGGGAAGGGAGAACAAGTATTGATCCCCATTTTACGGATGAGGAAGCTAGCTTCACTGACAAAAGTAGAGCTGGACTCTTGTCCAAAGGAGGTGTGTGGCCTCACGATGCCCCAGCCATAGGGGGCAGACTCCCAATTCTGTGTAAAGGGCCCTCAGTATCCTTAATAATGATAATAATGATGATGATGGTATTTAAGTGCTTACTATGTATCGGGCACTGTTCTAAGAGCTAGGGGGGAGATACAAGGTAATCAAGTTGTCCCACGTGGGGCTCACATTCTTAATCCCCATTTTACAGATGAGGGAACTGAGGCACAGAGAAGTTAAGTGACCTGCCCAAAGTCACACAGCTGACAAGTGGCAGAGTCAAGATTACAACCCGTGACCTCTGACTCCCAAGCCCGTGCTCTTTTCATTGAGTCACGCTGCTGCTCTTAATGTGTTGGTCGTACCTTATCAAACCCTAACAAAAGGGTTTAAGAGTTTTAACCTAGGCACCAAAATGCTTAATTTGCACTCCTAGAGATCATATGAATGTTGGAACTAACTGGCTCATTAGCTCACTTCTCCCTTGTGACTAAGCCATTTCCCAGTGGAAGGTTAGGTGCTCAGTGAACTTAAGACCATGAGAACATAAATGAAACCGTTCCTGAGTCAGACCACTGGTCCATCCAGCCCCGGGTTTCGTTTCCAGCTGGGGCCACAGCACCATTGGCTGAACTGTGTGATGGCTGCCTGCCCCCTCTGACAGACATCCTCATGTTTAGCAACATTCCAGTCTCACCTTCCATAGATTTTCCCTATTTGCCTGTTGTTCTGCTGAGCGATAATACTATGTTTACCCCTTCTGTATCCTTTATGGTTTTGTAAATTTCAGTCATGTTTCCCCCTTCAGCCAATGTCTTTTCAGACTGAAGAGCCCCAATCTTTTCACCCTCTCATCATGGAAGTTTCTCTGACTCTCAGCCCTTCCTCTACTTCTACCTACTTTCCCCCAGTATTAATATGTCCTTCCCAGAAGGCACTGAGCAGAACAGCCCACGGTATACCAGGAGCAGGTGTCCCATGATTTTGTACTGTGCTAGAGTCACAACTCAGCCTTTGTTTTCTGTGTCTTTCCTGATGATGCCCTCTCTTGACCCCGTGGCACCTTCCAGTTATCATCCCATCCCCCCCCACCATTCCATTCCAGTCTCCTCTGGTGTGTCATTTGCACTTGCTGCCTCCAGTTCCTCGTTTCCCATTCTCCCCTTGATCCCTTGCAACTTGCTTCCAACCCTTTCACTCCTTGGAAACTGCACTTTCTAAGGTGACCATTGATCTCCTTCATGCCTGACCTGTACTCTGTCCTAATCCACTTCGATCCCTCGGCTGCCCTTGACACTGTTGACCACGCGCTTCTGGAAACACTGCCTAACCTTGAGTGACACTGTCCTCTTCTGGTTCTTCTCCTCGCACTTTGGTCACTCCTCCTCAGTCTCTTTTTGCTGCCTCCTCTTCTGCCTCCCACCCTCTAACTGTGAAAGCCGCTCAAGGCTTAATTCTAGGTCCTCTTCTATTCTCCATCTACACCTACGCGCTTGGAGAACTCATTCTTTCCCATGGCTTCAACTACCATCTCAAATTCGTTCCCAAATGTACATCTCCAAGCCCTGATCACTTTCTCCTCACTCTTGCCTGTCCTCCTGCTTTCAGGACATCTCCATTTGGATGTCTTGCTGGCCCCTCAAACTAAACAACTCCAAAACAAAACTCTTCATCTTCCCACTCAAACCCTGGCCTCCCCGAGACTTTTCTGTCACCGTAGACAGTGCCACCATCCTCTGTCTCACAAGGCTGTAGCTTTGGCATTATCCTTGACTCGTATCTCTCATTCACACCACATATTCAGTCTGTCATCATTTCTTGTCAGTTGTATTGTCACAACATCTCTAGAATCCACCTTTCCTTCTCCATCCAAACTGCTACGTGATCCAAACATTTATCGTAACCTGCCTTAACTGTTGCATCAGCCTCTTTGCTGACCTCCCTGCCCCCTGTCTCTCTCTCCTCTAGTCTGTTCATCATGCTGCCTGGATCATTTTTCTGAAAAATTGTTCGGTCCACCTCTCCCCATTCCTCAAAAACCTCTAATTGTTGCACATTCATCTCTGCCTCAGACAGAAATTCCTTATAATCAGCTTTAAAGCTCTCAAATTAGCTCTCTCCCTCCTACCTTACCTTGCTGATTTACTCTGCAACCCAACTCACACTCTTTGTATTTTTATCATATTTGCTAAGCACTTATTGTGTGCCAGGCTAAGCACTAAGCACTGGGGTAGAGAAAAGCTAATCAGGTTGGATGCATATCCCGCAGGGGGTTCACAGTTTCAATCCCCATTTTACAGATGGGGTAACAGGTGCAGACTCTTTACTCTAGAATCAACTTACTCACCATGCCTCAATCTCAACTGTCTTATCGCTGACAACTTGTCCACGTCCTTCCTCTGACCTGCTACTCTCTACCCCTTCATATATGACAGACCACCACTCTTCCCACCTTCAAAGCCCTACTAAAATCATAACTCCTCCCTGACTAAGCCTTCGCTTTCCCTCTTCGCCTTCCCTTCTGCCTTGCCTGTCTGCACCCCTTAAGCACTTTGATGTACATCCCACCTCTCAATCATTCAGTCGTATTTATTGAGCACTTCTTTTGTGCAGAGCACTGGACTAAGCACTTGGGAAAGAGACTCCAGCTTCACAGCACTTATAATAATAATAATAATAATAATAATGTTGGTATTTGTTAAGCGCTTACTATGTGCCGAGCACTGTTCTAAGCGCTGGGGTAGACACAGGGGAATCAGGTTGTCCCACGTGGGGCTCACAGTCTTAATCCCCATTTTACAGATGGGGTAACTGAGGCACAGAGAAGTTAAGTGACTTGCCCACAGTCACACAGCCGACAAGTGGCAGAGCTGGGATTCGAACTCATGAGCCCTGACTCCAAAGCCCGTGCTCTTTCCACTGAGCCACGCTATTATTATTATGTATATATCCTTACACTCTGCCATTCCCGACTTTAATGCCCATCCCTCCCTCTACCTTGTAAAGTCCTGGTGGGTAGAGGTAGTGTCTACCAAGCCCCTTGAATTGTACTCTCCCAAGAGCTTAGTACAGTGCTCTGTACATAGTAACCGCTCAATTAATACCATTGAGTGATTGCCCAGCACTTTGATGATCATTTTGCCAGCTCCTACTCTGCACATTAAACTCGTTCAGTTCACTCCCTTTACTTTCTTACTAAGCAACATGGTGTAGTGGATAGAGCTCGGGCCTAGGAGTCAGAAGGTCATAGATTCTAATCCCAACTCTGCCACTTGTCTGCTGTGTGGCCTTGGGCAAGTCACTTCATTTCTCTGTGCCTCATGTTGCCTCATCTGTAAAATGGGGATTGAGACTGCGAGCCCCGTGTGGGACAGGGACCGTGACCAACCCGATATGCCTGTCTCCACCCCAGCACTTAGTACAGTGCCTGGCCCATAATAAGCATTTCATAAAAACCACCAGTATTATTATTATTGTTTATTAAAAACCTTTGTGTGATTAAACTGATGGGACGAGTTTCTGGGACTTTGTTATGGAAGTTCTTTGTGCAGTCATCCTGAAAAATAAAAGCTATGATAGTGCTTTTGAAAACTGCCCTTCCACTTAGGATGATAAACAGGACTGAGTAGAGAGTAGCCAGTTAGGAAACTAACTTGTTTGATTATAGCGAAATAGAAATTCAAGTTTTGGGCTTAGTAAGGAAGGTACTTTTAACTGCTAAGAATGGAAGAGAGTCTGTGTGACAGTGGAGGTAGATTCAAAAATGGGGAGACGGGAGAGAGAAGAGAGTTTACAGTAATGGTCTGAGAGAGTGTGCACGTGGAGGAGTTTATGTAGAAAGTCAGTAAAGAGGAAGGAAGAAATAGCTAAAATAAGCAAAGGGCAAAAAAAAAAAAGAGAGAGAGGAAATAATATTCAGCAGAGGATCAGGGGTGTAGCAGAAGGGAAAACCTCTGTGGCTGTGACTTTAAAAGCCTCAGAAAACAGTGAACTGAAGATGATTTGAGACATGTTTCTTCTGTGATAAGAAAGGAGAGAAATTTGAAAAGCTGAACCTGACTTAGGCCGGCAGGACTTCCTGGGGAAGATGAAAAGGTTCGCTCACCTTGGCCCAGAAGGGAGATTACCTGCTCAGTGGGATTCCATGAGAGCTGGAAACCTCCTCAGTTCTGTTTGCTGGAGTGCCTGGATGAAATGGGAGCTTAGTTTTTGGCAAGCTCCGATGCTAAATTACGAGTAAGTTTTTAAGCCCAAGTTATATAGACTTTTGTATTGAAAAGTCACCTTGGCCTTCTAGTGGTTTCAGAACAGGTCACTCCTGGCCTGCGTCTCTTGTTGCAGCCTGCACGACTGAGACCTCCTGTGCATGAGGAGGGGCACATAGGCTGCAAGTCCATTTTGTCCTTCATGCAGGGGAGCTGTGAGGGATCCTGGCCCGGACAGCGTTCCTGAGAGCCACGCTACTGGGCTGACTGGGCTTCTCCACTGTGATGGAATCACTTCTCCCTGGACCTTTCAGCTGCTTTTGACACTGCCGATCATCCCCTTCTCCTGGAAACAGCGCCTTCAGAGACCCTGTCCTCTCCTGGTTCTCTTCCTATCTCTCTGGCTGCTCATTCTCAGTCTCCTTTGCAAGCTCCTCCTCTGCCTCCCACCTCCCAACTGTGGAGGGGGGGGGTCCCTCGAGATTCAGTTCTGGCTCCCCTTCTAAGTCTCCGTCTATACCCACTTCCTTGGAGAACTCATTTGCTCACATGATTTAAACTGCCACCTCTATGCGAATGATTCCCAAATAGACATCTCCAACCCTGATCTCTCTCCCTCTCTGCAGTCCTGAATTTCCTCCTGCCTTCAAGACATCTCTACGTGGATGTCCTGCTGTCACCTCATACTTAACATGTCTAAAACAGAACTTCTTATCTTCACACTCAAGCCTCCTCCTTCTCCGGACTTTACCCGTCACTGTAGACAGCACCTCCAGCCTTCCTACCCCACAAGTCTGTAACTTTGGTGTTATCCTTGATTCCTCTCCCTCATTCAACCCGTCACTAAATCCAGTCGGTTCGACCTTCACAATGTTGTTAAAATCCACCCTTTCCTCTCCACCCAAACTGCTGTCACATTAATCCAAACACTTATCCTATCCTGTCTTGTTTATGATATCAGTCTCCTTGCTGACCTCCCTCCTTCCTGTCACTTCCCCACTCCAATCCATACTTCACTCTGCGTCTCAGATTATTTTTCTACAACTAAAGTTCAAGTGATGTTTTCCCACTCCACAAGAAGCTTCAGTGGTTGCCCATCCACCTCTGCATCAAACAGAAACTCCTTAGCAGTGGCTTTAAAGCACTCGATCATCTTGTCTCCTCCTGCCTCACTTTGCTATTCTATTACAGCCCAAGCTGCATACTTCACTTCTCTAATGCCAACCTACTCACTGATCCTCGATCTTGTCGATCTCACCGCCAACCTTTCACCCACGTCCTGCCTCTGGCTGGGAACGCCCTACCTCTTCATATCCGACACACAATTACGCTCCCCAGCTTTAAAGCCTTATTGGAGGCACACCTCCTCCAAGAGGCCGTCCTTGGCTAAGCCCTTATTTCCTCTTCTCCCACTCCCCTTCTGCTCTGTCTTGGCTTGCTCCCTTCATTCAGGCCGCTCGCCCCCCTCAGCCCTGCAGGACTTAGGTCTATGTCTATAATTTTATCTATTTACATTAATGTCTGCCTTCCTGTCTAGACTGTAAACTTGTTGTGGGCAGGGAATATGTCTTCTTTACTGTTATATTGTACTCTCCCCAGTGCTTAATTCAGTGCCCTGCACACAGTAAGCTCTCAATAAATAGAATTGTCAGATCGACTGTGACCTCTAAGTGAGAAGGAGGCATAGACCAATCAGGCAGTCAATCAGTGGGATCAGTTTAGCAGTTAGCGTGGGCAGAGATCTGTACTAAGAGCTTGGGAGAGAGTACAGCAGAGTTATTAAACCAGATCCCTGCCCTCAATCAGTTTACAATCAAGCCGGGGAGACAGTAAAATACTGGTAGGGGGAGCGACAGAGTATAAGGATGGGACATAAAAGCTGGGGCGGTGCAAGGGTGGCAGTTGGGGAGAGGTGAGGTCTTGATTCTGTATTTTCCTATTTCATTCAGTTGTATTCATCGAGCACTTACTGTGTGCAGAACATTGTACTAAGGGCTTGGGAGAGTACACTATAGCAATAAACAGACACATTCACTTCCCACAACAAGCTTACAGTCATTTCCATATCTCCAAAATAAGAGGAATGATTGGGGTGTTCTTAGCTGCTGGGGCTACCCATGCTGCAGCCACTTGACTGTCAATAATAATAATGATAATGGCATCTTTAAGCACTTACTGTGTGCCAAGCAGTATACTAAAACTGGGGTAGTTGCAAGATAATCAGGTTGTAGACACAATCCATGTCCTACACAGAGCTCACAGTATTAGTGGGAGGAAGACCAGGTATTGAATCTCTGTTTTATGGGTGGGGAAATTGAGGCACAGAGAAGTGAAGTGACTTACCCGAGGTCACAGAGCAGGCAAGTGTCAGAACCTATGATTTCCAGGCCTGTACTCTTGATTTTAGGCATGCTCCTTCCCTAACAGCTGGTTTGGGAGTTTCACAATTACTATATGAAAAGTAAATTATCAGAAGATGCTTTATAAAACAAAGCGGACTAAATCTAGCCAAATCCAAATTTCCACTTGAAGTGTTCAAGAACAAATTCCCATTTCAATGTCTTTTAATTTGCTTTCTTAGTGAAAGGAAGTGAGTGTGGGCCAGAAAAAAAAAAAGAGCAAATGTATCTTTGGCTTGTATAGTTTTTCTTTATTGAGTTAATGTATGTTTAACATTGAAAAGGGACAAGGAAACACTTGTCTTCAAATAGGTAACTGTAATTTTAGTGCCAGAGTCTTCTAACATGTTGATACGCTTTCTTGTTTGCTACTTTTGTAGAGCATTTTCCCCCACACATCATTCTCTTCTTGAGCAGACACCTAAACTAAAAACCGGGTAAAAGCTCTGGAGAAAAGAAAGCATTAAATAGGACATGTTCCCATTTATATAGCTTATACCACTAGTTTGCAATTTCACTTTTCTTTTCCTTAAGCCAGTAATGCACCCTTTTTGTCTGTTTCTTTCTCTCTCTCAAACACACGTTCTCTCTCACTCTCTCAATCACCTTCTTAACAGTACTCATGTAGAGGAAGTGGCAAATAATTAATTCTCATAGTTACACTCACCAAAGGGCAGGAAGTTGAGATTTTTATGAAATACTTCTGGGTCTTGGAACTTTTTTTTTTTGCATAGTCATTACAGTAGAATCAGTCACACATCCACACATACTCTTGCTGTATTGGACGATATCTGCAGCTTCACTATGAGAAACAGGTGAAGGGAAGTCATTTAGAATTTATATGTAAGCAGGAATAAATAGGGATATTTATGAAGGTCTCATTTTTCTGCAGTTTCTAGTTTGGTCTTCCAAACAAAGAGTGCATTAAAAAGTAGCACAGCTAACTGCTTTTCCAGGGTAGGCAGTGGTTCAGTGACAGAAATGAACCTTTCAGTAAAGGGCCGTTATTAGTAGCAGTTTCATCAATGGGATCTCCCAGTCAACATTTGAGACCCTAAAAAGTGTAAAATAGGGGCTCTGCCCTCAAGGGATCTCAAAGTAGACATGAATTAACAAATATAAGATAGTTGAGTGCTGTAGCTGTGATCAGCAGAGTGGATAAATAATGATCAAATAAGCATTTGTTTAATCCACAGAACCTGAATTCCACTTCTGGCTCTGCCAATTACCTGCTGTGTGTCCTTGGACAAGTCACTTATCTTGGGGATTAATACTGTGAGTCCCATGTGGGACATGGACTGTGTCCAACCCAATCCCAGTGCTTAGTACAGTGCTTAGCATTAGCACTTAACAAATACCATAAACAACAACAACAACAAAACCTAAAACCCTTCTCTGGACTTCAGTTTTGTCATCTTTGCTTATAGTGGACCAGTATCTATTCTGCTTCTTAATCAGCCTGTGAGCCCCCTGTGGGACAGGGACTGTTTCCAACCTGCTTATCTTATTTCTTAATAAGTGCGATTTAAAAAAAAAGTGTAAGAGTAGAGGGGACTGTGGGGTTGGACTGACTAGGAGAGTGAAGGAGTTAGGGAACGCTTCCTGGAGGAGGTGGCTTTTCAGATTCAGACAGTCATACTTATTGAACACTTGCTGTGTGCAGAGCACTGAACCAAGCACTTGGGAGAGTACGGTATAACAAAGTTGAATGTATGGAACTTAGCAGCATCTACGTCGGGGTAAGCGAGGAAGTGGCCCAACCCCTTTCCCCCCTCCCCCCTTCTCCCAAGTTCCATGTCCTCAGAGTGGAATTGAAGAGCTTTGAAGGGGAAGGATGACATTTGGCAAAACTAAGTGGAGAGGATGTTCCAGGTAGGGAGGAAGGGTGAGCATTGGGTTGGAAGCAGAAGAGTCAAGAACAAGGAACTGTTTGGAGGTTTACTGGAAGGATCCTGATCCTGTTGAAGACAAAGCCCATGTTGAAATCTTCTGGAGTTGTGCCTGCCTCAGGTGATTTGGGTAGAGAACTGAAGGCAAAATCTGACATCTGCACCCAACAGATCTCACTGTCAGTATGTGCACAACAGAAGAGGTCTCATCACACTGGGAGTTAAAGCTGGTATCTTTCTTGTCTGTTGTGTAGGTTTGAATAAGGGGTTTAGACTTGAATTTTTTTTTTTAATTGCTTTCTCCCCCTTCTGACACACTATTAGGAACCATGACCTGAAAAGGGCTGTGCTACTTAAGCGGGAAAGTAAGTGTCTTGAAGACAGTTGCATATTTGACAGGAAGCACTGTGGGTTTGGGGTGGAGTTGTGTTTAATTAGGAGTTGTATAATCTGTTTCAGAATTTCCAAAAGGAGAGCTTTCAGTCCCTTATTCTGAACTTTGTTTTTTCCCACCCTCTTTTCCAGTTACCATTTCTTCCTTTTTCCTTTTCTTCTTTTGTCTCTTTCTCCCCACCTCCTTTCCCCATCTCCTTCTGTTCTTCCTCCCCACTTTCCTCTCTTTCTTCCTCTTCCCTTCAACCAAGCAGGGGTATTTATTAAGTGCAGAGCAGTGCATTGAGTATTTGGGATCATACCATATAAGCAGAAGACCTGTCCCTTGATTTCAGGAAGTTCACAAGTAAATGCATTCCCTTGTCTTTTCTCACACTCTATTTTTTCTTCACCTTCCCCTTTCTCCTTCACACTCTCATTTGTTCCCCTAGTCTTATTCAAGCCCTGCCACAAACCAGTGATTTCAATCCCTCTCTGAAAAAGACACTTTCCTGCTCAGTAGCTTGTTTGTTCTAGCAATTCTGAGTCCAAAAGGAATGAGAGCAGATTGTGAGGCGACAGGTTTGCTCTCTGGGGTTTTTGTCCCTGGCCTCAGTAGTATCCTCATCTCCCTGTATCCTCAAGAGCAGAAAGAGGATTGTACTGGCTGACTGCTGTTACCGTAATTCACATCCTGACCCTGGGTGGCACTTGCTAATGGTCACTCCCACAGTTTCTTCAGTGACTTCAGGCTGCCACTTGGGAGAAATCCCTCAGTTCCCTTGTATGGGATGGATATACAGACCCCATCCCACATGGGCTTGCAGTGTAAGTAGGAGGGAGAATTAGGAGGGAGAACTGGTATTTCATGTCCATTTTACAGATGAGGAAACTGAGGCCCAGGAAAGTAAGTGACTTGTCCCAGTTCAAACAGCAGGCAACTGACAGAGCTGGGATTAGAATCCAGGTCCTCTGACTCCCAGGCCCGTATCCTTTCCATTAGGCCATGTTACCCCTCAAGTTTATCCAACAACTTGCTCCTAGCAAAAGCTCCTTGAGTACTTGCAGACCAGAGGCTGGAGGGTGACTCTCTGTTCTTCTGACCAACTGGTATCAGGGGTGTGTCAGAACCCAGGATGATGAGGCTTTTGAGGAAGAAGAGTCAGCCCTGGCAGAGACCTGAAAGTCCCAATGAGGGCCGATACGTCTGTCTTTCTGTCTGTCTGTCTGTCTCCCCCTCTAGACTGTAAGCTCATTCATTTTATTCAGCGTGGCTCAGTGAAAAGAGCATGGGCTTTGGAGTCAGAGGTCATGAGTTCGAATCCCAGCTCTGCCATTTGTCAGCTGTGTGACTGTGGGCAAGTCACTTAACTTCCCTGGGCCTCAGTTACCCCATCTGTAAAATGGGGATTAAGACTGTGAGCCCCATGTGGGACAACCTGATTCCCCCATGTCTCCCCCAGCGCTTAGAACAGTGCTGTGCACATAGTAAGCGCTTAACAAATACCAACATTATTATTATTATTATTTATTGTATTTATTGAGCATTTGCTGCGTGCCGAGCACTGTACTAAGTGCTTGGAAGAGTAAAATATAAGAGGAAACAAACACATTCCCTACCCACAACAGACTTACAGTGTAGAGGGGGAGACAGACATTAATATAAATAAATTACAGATATGTATGTAATTGCTCATTGCTGGCAGGAAACGTGTCTGCTAATTTTGTTGCATTCATTCATTCAATCGTATTTATTAAGCACTTAACTGTGTTCAATGCTTGGGAAGGTACAATACAACAATGAACAGTGGCATTCCCTGCCCCACAATGAGCTCACAGTTTAAAGTGGGGGAGACAGACATCAATACAAATAAATAAAATTACAGATGTATATTCAAGTGCTGTGGAGCTGAAAGCGGTGGTGGCGGAGGGAGGGAGAGAGCAAGTCAGAGAGATGCAGAAGGGTGTGGGAGATGAGGAAAAGGGGGTCCGAGTCTGGGAAGCCCTCTTGGAAGAGATGTGCCTTTCAGTAAGGCTTTGAAGACGGGGGAAGAGTATTTGTCGGATTTGAGGAGGGAGAGTGTTCAGCCCAGGCCGTCAGGTGCTTATTCAGGGGCTTAGTACTGTGCTCTGCACATAGTAAGCACTCAATAAATACCATTGATTGATTAATTGGCAGGCAAAGGTCAAACAGCTTGCTGTAACAGGTGGATCTATCCATGCAAGTGGCAGGCAAAACAAGATCTTCAATAAACAGAAGGTTGGACTGGCCTTAGGCAAGCAGGAATTAGCAGAAGATTGGAGAGAACCATACTTGACTGGCAGGACCTGAGCACTCTCTACATGGCCATAGTAGAACTCGCTGCAGGTAGGGGCATCCCAGGACTAGAGATGAATCCTTAGTGTCTGGGGTTCTTGATGGGATACTGCATCCAGTAATTAGTGTCATCATCATAATGGTGGAATCTATTAAGTGCTTACTATGTACCAAGGGCTGGGGTAGCTAAAAGATAATCAGGTAGGACACAATCCACAATGAATCACAGGGGTTGGGGTTCACTTCTTGGTTCCCTTTGGCAGCCCCTTAGCATCCTAATATGTTTATGTCCCCATCTGGGGAACTTTAGGCTTACCCAGCAGGCATTCTGGCTGTTCTGATCCTAAGAATACATGGTCGGTTGGAGATTTCCAGGCCACTATCTCTGCTGGATTAATTCAGGTGATATCAATATAATTGTAATTATTACAGTACTTGTTAAGTGCTTACTATGGGCCAAACACTGTACTAAGCATTGGGATAGATACCAGATAATCAGGTTCCTTGTTCTGTATGGGATTCACAGTCTTAAGTAGGAGGGAGTAGAATTTAATCCCCATTTTAGAGACAAGGAAACCAAACCACAGAGAAGTTAAGTGACTTGTCCAGAGTCACATCAGACAAGTGACAGAGACAGGATTAGAACCCAGGTCATCTGACTCCCAGGACTGTGCCCTTACAACTAGGTGATAAAAGCTGAATTGGTCCACTCTGTGCCTGAGAGCCCCCACCTCTAAAATAATGGGAAAATAATGAGCCTTGATCTATCTTCAAGGGTCCCTAAGGGTTATTTACAGGCTACTTTTGAGCTCTTCAACAGACATTCTATACTGAGGAAGCATTGATTTTTATCTCTTTCTGAAGGGCCCATGTAAACTCAATTATTTTTGAATAATGAAAAGCTCATGATGGAGTGCTGAATTATTTCCACATTGCTGGCAACTCTCATTTGAGGATGGAGCTGCTTTTTCATAAATGTGAGTGAACAGTGTGCTGGTAGGAATATTTCTACTCCGTGTGGGTTGGGGTTGACATATAAGGGATGCATACAGGCATTGCAGCAACTGCTGAGAAATCAAACACTCTTCAAAGTTGATTATGTGAATGGACAATGACTTATCCTCTTTATAGATAATTTAGGTGCTGGCAGAGGGGAATTCGAATAACTAGATAAGCTCTAATACATTTATTTCTTAGATTTCCCGGTATTTTTTGATTATCTAAACTAGCTCCAGACATGTGAGTTGACAAGACAGTCACACAATGACAGACGTGGTGTTAAGCACTTACTATGTATCAAGCACTGTACTAGAGCTGGGGCGGATACAAGATAATCAGCCTGGACACCTTCCCTGGCCCACAAAGGGCTCACAGCCAAAGTAGGAGGAAGTAGGATTTAATCCCTATTTATCAAATGAGGAAACTGAGGCACAAAGCACTTAAGTGGCTCCCCCAAGGAGCTGAGATTAGAACCCAGGCCCTGTGACTCCTTGACCTGTGTTCTTTATTCTGGGCCATGTGGCTTCCCTAAAACCAGGGAATCTGCACCATCTCTGGGTCAGACCATCGGTCCATCCTGCCCAGTATTGTGCCTCTGGTTGCGAGAGCCTGTTATTGGGCAGAGATTGTCTCTGTTGCTGAATTGTACATTCCAAACACTTAGTACAGTGCTCTGCATATAGCAAGCGCTCAATAAATACTATTGAATGAATGAGGGAGTCAAGTAGTGCTTTTCCTTCCTAGCATCTCCCATACGAGATCTGTAGTCTTTAACTCCCCTGACTGCCCCTTTAGCATCTTGTGACGAATCTCTCATCCATTAATTTAGACAAACCCTCCTTGAGTCTGCTGATATTTTTGGTCTGCATGACTGCCTATGGTAACAGGTTCTACATGATTCCCACTCACTGTCAAAAATGTTTCTTAATTGACTGCCCAGCCTGATGAAAACACAGAGATCTTCCCAGGAGTGTCAGTACTGACCACACACCCGAACCGTGGCCTAAGTGAGTTGGCTCTCCTGGAAGGATTGGGGCCAGGTGTGGCCCCAGGAATGGGGGGTTGGGGGAATACATATGGATCATAGCCAGGGATGGAGGAGGGCATTGGAGCTGCAGGTGCATCCTCTTCAGGTCAGATGATGGAAGGTGCTTTCTCAGCATGCTCTGTGGGTGTGGTCAGGGTAGGCGGGCTGAAGCTCAATCATCTAAAGAGCCCCCTTGGAGTTTTTTTTAATGGTATTAGTTAAGTGCTTACTGTGTGCCAGACATACTAAGTCCTAGGCTAGATACAAGCTAATCAGGTTGAACACGGTCCATATTCCACATGGGACTCACAGTCTTCATCCTCATTTTGCTGATGAGGTAACTGAGGCACAGAGAAGTGAAGTGACTTGCCTGTGGTCACTCTGTGGCCACAAAGGTCCACAGTGGCAGAGCTGGAATTAGAACCGAGGTCCTTCTGGCTCCCAGGCCCGCGCTCTGAGCACGAGGCCACGCTGCTTCTCAGGTTTGGGAGTCACGCTAGCTGACAAAAGAATGAATTAGCATTATCAACCCCAAAGGAGAGGGCCAGCGAGAGGATGCCAGTTGAGGCTACAGGAGGTCAGAACTTTGAGGTAAACAAATTGTCTTGGGGAAGGGGGATAAGCCTCTTAGACGTGTACCTGGGAGTTGTAGCCCCAACTGCAACTACTGCTGCTCGAGACATTTTCAGTTGCCTCACATATATTTGTGGACTTTTAGGCTCAGTGAATCTCTCATCAAAGCCATTTGCAGAATGTTGTAATCTTTATCAAGACCTCTTTCCATGCCCTTCCCTCCCCAAACCCTGTTCCCAGCCTAGTTATTTGGAGCACTCGGGACAGAACTAGAAGTTTGCTGGGGTTTTGGTATGGGGTTTGGTTCAGGAAGGTCTTGGATGGTAGTATAACTGGGAAGAAGGTCACAGATAAAAGAAACAAATTTGTGGCACTACTAGAGTGGGCCTTTGAGGTATATATATGATGTAAAATCGTTGTAGCTTTGGAATTTACTATTTGGGTTTGCTGTCTTGATGACATTTCATTGTCCAGACCAACCTTTAAAAGAAGGATGCATATGCACTTACCGCATTGTTGTTGTCAGAAGTAAACACCAACATACCAGTATGTATACCTTATATGCATATAAAGCAAAAAATAAAGAAAAGCTAGCGAGTTTGTATTGTTGGACCTGTTATTTCAGGCAGTAGAGAGTCTCTATCAATCTGCAAACATTTAATGAGTCTTTTTTTAGGGTCATAGCACAATGGGTTGTGTTTGTGTATTAAAGAGTGCATGCTTTAGTAAACTACAACTCCACGCTTTTTTCTCTTTCAAAACAAAACTAAAAAACCAATAACTTCAGTGTTCCAACAAATGGATTTTCTGTTGAAGTGCTTAGCAATTTCAGCTCCCTAGAATGGAAAACTTTGGTATTTTTGACATTTTGATATTTCAAGTGCTGTCCTTTTCCTCCAGAGAGCTTTTTCAGTCTTTCATCAAAGAGTATCGCAGTGTTCTAAGTGAACACCACAAAATTAATCATGTTTGAGTCTTCATCTTTTTTCAACAAGCATTTATTTTGTGAAAAGCCATTAGAATGAAGAGTGAAATGTGTTCTGGGCTACTGGCTTCAAATTTGAAAAGTCAAATTACCTGGTAAAAAAAATATTCTTCTTTTTCGACTGTTCAGACTGCCTTCCCACAGATTAATAGGTTCTGAAAACCATTAAAGAAGGAATGAGTAGATTACATTAACTGAAGTCTGCAAAAAGCTTGAACTAATTTCTGCTAGGTTTTGGGGAATACTGCATCTGCAAGCAGCTTCTGAAGAAGTTGAATCAATGTGATGGTGTTTAGGGCTTTTAACTGCTAATTTCTTTTGTATTTCCTATTTTGGCCCAGATCATAGCTTGGGAAAAAAAACCTATAAGACTAGGAAACAGGACAGCATCATTCTTAAGAACTACTAAGTTGAACCAATTGCTTTTGGAGAGGTGCATTAATGCAGACTTGTATTTGGGCTCAGAAGAAAGCAGTGCCACTCTGCTGGCCATATTAATGGCTGAAATGGAACAGATTCAGGATTTGGGCTCACTGCCTGATTTCCTTGACACTTATCCTGATTTCTCTTAGGTGAGGATAAGGTGGGAGTACAGGAGAGAGGCACTTATGAGCTAATTTTCTTGGCTGTTTTAACTCAGAGCACTGTGACCAGGGACTTCACTTCTCTGTCACTGCTGTGAGATGGCTGAGTTTATTCCTTCAGGAAGCCTTTCCCTGCTAATTCCCAGCATCAACCCAACAGCTGTCCTTAATGCATAAGAATTTATATCCATTCTCTATGGGTACATTCCGTGGGTATTTAGGTATTTTATTTCTTCTCTTTTATCCTAACATACTCCTCTTACCTGTTACAACCTTATTCTTCTTATTGTCCCCTGTACTTATAAGTAATATAACTTAGAAAAGCAGACTGACGTAGTGGAAAGAGCCTGGGCCTGGGATTCAGAGGACCTGGGTTCTAATGTCGGCTCTGCCACATGTTCATTCATTCATTCAGTCGTATTTATTGAGTGCTGTGTGCAGAGCACTGTACAAAGCTCTTGGAAAGTACAATTCGGCAGCAGATAGAGACAAACCCTACCCTACAGCGGGCACAGAATCTAGAAGGGGGTAGGCTGCTCTGTGACCAGGGGTAAGTCACTTCATTTCTTTGAGCCTCAGTTCCTTCATCTGTAAAACATGGGGATTAAGACTGTGAGCCTCATGTGGGACTTGGACTGTGTCCAACTTGATTAGCTTGTATCTATCCCTGCGCTTAGTACAGTGCTTGGCACAAACACCAGTTAAAAAAAAATAGTGTCTCCTGTAAGATTAAAAGTCTTTTGAGACTTGGGAACATATGTCTTGCTTAATATCCTCACCTCAAAACTTAGTAGAGTATTCAGTAGGCACTTGGTAAATACCTCTGGTTAATTTGTTTTGCTGTTTTTTAGATTTGTCTTTGTAGTCAAAATATATTTCTATCGTTCTCAAATACAGTATTAAACATCATCCTTAGGCACCTTATGGACACTCAAAAGTCCTTATTGACGATAGTGAATTACTTGTCAGCAAGCTGAGTATTTTCTACTAAGAGGGTTAATAATGGTTTGCTTTTGATACTTATTTTTTTGGAATCAAGCAGGGTTTAATTAGAGGAAGAGGGTGCATTATGTTTTTGAGGTTTTGCAGTAATTTCTGTTTTAAAACTGGGACACTTGTCATGGGAATTATTGAGTAAATCAATGCTATTTATTGAGCAAATCAATGTTAGTTATTGAGTACTTACTGTGGGCAGAGCACTGTACTAAGCACTTGAGTGAGTGCAAGAAGCCCACTGAGTAAATCCTGGTTTAACAACATGAAAAATGCCATTAACTGGGTCAGACAATGTTCCATCCCTCCCTGTGGTCTCTCTCTGATGGTGACCACATGATTCTTGGAGTAGTGTGATGGTTAGCCATCTAGATGTCAATTAATCGTATTTACAGAGTGATTACTGTGTGCAGAGCAATGTACTAAGCACTTGGGAGAATACAGTTTAACACAGTTGGTAGACATGCTCCCTGCCCACAAGGAGCTTACAGTCTAGGTGTCATCTTAATGGTTAACACTGAACTGTGCAGCATCCATAACTTTTCCCAAGCACCCCTCTGGAAGGTTGTGAACTTTTCTTCCATTAATTGAATTAAAACCTCTAGAGAACCCTCTGACGCTTCTAGCTTACCCAACTTCTTGCAGGAGTCAATCATTCAGTGGTATTTAATGAGCACTAACTGGGCAGAGCACTGTACTATGTGCTTGAAAGTGTACAGTACAGCAGAATTAACAGAAATATTCCCTGTCCTTAATGGCCTTACAGTCTAGAGGACGATCTTATAGTCTAGAGGACAAGCTTATGAATTCCGTATCTTTTACCACCACTTTATGAAAAATATTCACCTTTGTTTTCTTATGGCAAATACTACACTACTTTGGCAATTTTTGAGCAAACATGTTATGCATTTATTTCTTCTTCACCCTCCATTTTCTTTTCCATCATCATCATCATCCTCATCAGTTGACCTTTATCTAGAATTTTCTCAGTGCACAGTCCTAAGTGCTATTTTCTGAATGAGTCAGAGAAAAGTTTCAAGTTTAAACTGCTTGTCTCAGAAGTACTTTTTACTGAAATGAGGGGGTATTATTGTTCCTTTCCTAAAGGAGAGACAATCGAAATTGGAGAATAGAGACTTTTCATGTCCCAGAAGAAGAATCTGCCCCCCCAAAAAACTACTAGATGCTGGCTTTTCTCTACTGGCACATTAATTTGGGCCACTTTTCCTCAGACTCAGCTGTGATGTTTTACCTAAATGCAAAGGAGTCACTGGACTTCAGAAATTGGGTCTGAGTAGGAAGAGGACATGAAGGAGTATATTTTTCATGCTGTTGAATTCTATTTGTCACAATTTCAACATTTTAAATAATCTAATAAAACAGGGACCTGGGGACATTGATTTTTTTTTAATTGTGGTTTTTGCTTTGTAGTCATTATGCCAAATTCAGTGACACTGCCCTAGGCCTTGTTGCAAATTGATAAAGTGAGAGTTATGGCTTCTTGTGAGAGTAGATGATAGTAAAAAACAAAATACTCAGGTAGAATTTATACAAAATGCCTACAGGATATAATTCATGTTACTTAGGAGTTTTTCCTTAGATGTTTTGTTTTTTTTCCTTTTGTGTGGAAAAAGTATTGTTTCTGATTTTCAGAGGCATATTTAATGTTAAATGGAAAAGGAAACAATTCAGAAGTAAATACTACTTCCTAGTGACTAACAGAGAAGGTCAGCACAATTCTGTTATACTATTATAGTGTACTCACCCAAGCGCTTAGTATGGTACTCTGCACACACTAAGTGCTCAAGAAATATGATTTACTGATTGGTGAACTTTTTCCTTTAAAAACCATGGGACTATATGCATTCCCATTATTGTTTCAGATCCATAGTCTTCCCAGCCCAGGTTATGGCACCAAAAGAGGGAATAGGATGCTTGGAGAAACCATGGGTTCTAATGATGGCTCTGCCACTTGCCTGCTTTGTGACCATAGGCAAGTCACTTAACTTTTTTATGCCTCGGTTATGTCATCTTTAAATTGGGGCTGTTCTCCCTCCCCTTTAGACTGTCAGCACCATGTGGACAAGAACTGTGTTCAACCTGATTATCTTGCATCTGTCCCAGTGCTTAGGACAGTGTTTGGCACATTGTAAATGCTTACAAAATACCACAATTATTATAATTACGTGATGACTGCTCTCCTAGATGTCATTATCATCTCTAACTTTTTCCAGTACATCTCTAACTTTTCCACTTGTAACCTGCTATGGGCCTCTTGTCCATTGAAGCAGCCTGGGGTAGTGGTTAGAGCATGGACCTGGGAGTCAGAAAGATCATGGGCTTTAATCCTGCCTCCACTTGTCTGCTGTGTGGCCTTGGGAAAGTCACTTCACTTCTCAGGGCCTTGGTTCCCTCAACTGTAAAATGGTGTTTAAGATTGTGAGTCCCATGCAGGATGGGGACTGTATTCAACCCAATTTGCTTGTATTTACCCCAGTGTGTACTACTGTGCCTAGCACGTAGTAAGCATTTAACAAATACCACAATTATGATGATTATTATTATTATGGATTTATCCAAACCCTTTTTGAAGCTGTTGATAATTTTGGCTTAGAGATTTACTAGGAAAGAAAGGGGCATTTTTCCTATGAGAGAATACATTGAGTTTATCTTCACTCTAACAGAATGGCTGTCAGGAAAGATCCATCAGTGAACCTTTATTTACCACCATATTGGATAAAGAAGAGGCCAGTATTATTTGGTAGACTGTACATATATGTTTGATCCTTGTCTCCAGACTTGTTTTATTTCAACGCTCTCTCCTCCCCCTTTCGACAACCCTGGTTATGACATTAAGTAATAATCATTATGGTATTAACTAAGCACTTACTATGTGGCATGCATTGCACTAAACACTGGAGTGGATACAAACAAATAGGGATGGACACAGTCCCTACATCTTCCAGTCTCAATCCCCATTTTACAATGAGGTAACTGAGGCCCAGAGAAGTCAAGTGATTTGCGCAAGGCCACACAGCATAGAAGTGGAGGAGCCAGGATTAAAACCCTTGACCTTCTGACTCCCAGGCCCATGCCCCTTCCATGACAACATTGCTTACAAACTGGGCACAATCCTAGGGTAGGTTCAATAGGATCTGACTCAGACCCTGATACCACCTGAGCTTCCCAGGCTTAGAGGAAGGGAGAGCAGGTGTCTCAACCCCATTTTACGGATGAGGAAATTAAAGCACAGAGTTGCCTGTGGTCCCGCAGCAGGCTAGGAGCACAGGTGAGAATAGAACCTTGGTTTTCGGATGCTCAGGCTCATCCTCGTTCTGTGAGACCAGACTGCTTTTCAAGTCTGCACAGCTTATATTTAAGAGTGTACCTACTGTATTGTACTGCAGTCTCCCAAGTGCTTAGCACCGTGTTCTGCGCAAAGTAAGTGCTCAATAAATGCCATTGATTGATCCCAAATGGGCTTCTGCCTATGGCCAACATTAGATTTATTCTTCCAGGTTAAAATAATAATACACTGAATGTCTAAAACACTGTTATTTATCCAAGAGCTTCCACATTGAATATCCCATTTTATTATTTTTTTTAGCATTTGTTAAGCACTTACTATGTGCCAAGCACTGCTCTAAGCGCTGATTTCTCAATATTTTTGTAAAGCAGGGAATGTAGATATTATTGTCCCCATTTTACAAATGAAGAAACCAATGAATCAGTGTAGTATGTTTTGAGCATAAATGATTGCCCAAAGTCACTCAACAGGAAAAAGGCAGAACTGGGGTTAAGCTCAGACCCTCTGACTTCTAAACCCCTATTCCTTCCATGAAACCCTGCTCCTAAAGGATACAATAACCGTCCTTCCCCTGAAATAATGTTCTGTACAATGCTTTTGTACAGAAGTGCTACTATTCCACTATCATAAGGCAATAGCTTCCCACCCTCTGCCACAGCTACTGGGCTGTAATGGGCCCATTTGAGGACTTAGGTGGCTGTTGTCTCTCTACCATAAATCTAACCATGGAAATCTGGGAATATTTAGATTTGCATGTGGTTCACGGTGCCGCCAAACAGTGCTTGTACTTCTGGAGTAATAATTCAGAGCATGTGCTTTGGAAATGAGGGCACCTTGCAATGCATATACTCCAAGTCCCAGGGCTACCAGCATCAGCCTTACATTATTTTTCTTGCCTCTCAGATCCCTTCCCCCATCCACATTTGTGGTGGAATTTTGGATTAAAGTTTCGCCTAAGGACCTGTGGCCACATTCTTCTGCCCTGATTTTTATATTTATAGTGTTGGGGGCCAGTGCCATTATTATTGCTTGTGTGGAGACTTTAAAATAGTATTTTCCTGAGCGGAGGAAAGCACCCTCCAAACTGCAGCAGCAGTAATAGCATTTATTGAACATCTTCTTAGTGCAGTGCACTGAATTTGGCCTTAGGAAGTACAGATTAACAAAAGGGCATGTTTCCTGCCCACAAGCATCTTATACTCTATTGTGGGAGACAAACATAAAAATGGTTATAATTAGGATGGAAAAAGTAAATTGAGCAGATGTACATTCACAAGTACTAAGGAAGAAAGACATGACTTCATAAGTGCCAGAGATGGCTGAATGATATGGCTCAGAGTGCTGGGAAGTTAATCCAGGAAAGCTTGTTAGAGGAAATAGGATTTTAGGGGAGAAATGAATGAGGAGAGAGCTGTGGTTTGTCTTGATGTGGAGAGGGAGGGAGTTTCAAGGCTGGGGAACAATGTGAGCATGGGGACGGAAGCAGGAGTGAAACTCAAGCATTTTTCTTACCAGATTCATTCAATAGTATTTATTCAATAGTATTTATTGAGTGCTTACTATGTGCAGAGCACTGTACTAAGCGCTTGGAATGTACAAATCGGTCACAGATAGAGACAGTCCCTGCCCTTTAACGGGCTTACAGTCTATGAAGGGGTGGAGAGTAGCAGGTCAGAGGAAGGACGTGGACAAGTTGTCAGCGATAAGACAGTTGAGATTGAGGCATGGTGAGTAAATTGATTCTAGAGTAAAGATTTTGCACCTCAGTTACCTCATCTGTAAAATGGGAATTGAAACTGTGAACCCCCTGCGGGATATGCATCATGTCCAACCTGATTAACTTTTCTCTACCCCAGTGCTTAGTGCTTAGCCTGGCACACAGTAAGTGCTTAGCAAATATGATAAAAATACAAAGCGTGTGAGTTGGATTGCAGAGTAAATCAGCAAGGTAAGGTAGGAGGGAGAGAGCTAATTTGAGAGCTTTAAAGCTGATTATAAGGAATTTCTGTCTGAGGCAGAGATGAATGTGCAACAATTAGAGGTTTTTGAGGAATGGGGAGAGGTGGACCGAACAACCAGGTAATTTTTTCTTACCAGATTGGTACAGTGCTGTGCACACAGTAAGCACTCGAATGAATGAATGTGGGAGCAGGTGGTGCTACCACTTGTGGCCATCTGGCTGTCCCAAGCACTGCAGTGGACTGCAGCCCGCACTGTGGCTCTGGAGGGGTCAGTGCTGTGTCCAGGTTTTGTCTGCTCCTTCCCACTATAACCAAATGATATTAAGCACCTGCTGGCTGCATACCACTATACTAAGCACTTGAAAAAGTACAATAGAATTGACAGATACCCTTCAGGGAGCCCACAGTTTAGTGGGGGAGACCGGCAGTAATATACATATATATATTTTAATGGTATTTGTTAAGAGTTTACTGTGTGCCAGGCACTGTTTTAAGTGCTGTGATAGATACAAGGTAAGCAGGTTGGACACAGTCGCTGTCTCACATGAGGCTCACAGTCTTCATTCCCATTTTACAGGTGAGGGAACTGAGGCCCAGAGAAGTGAAGTGACTTGCCCAAGGTCCCACAGCAGACAAGTGGCGGAGCTGGGATTAGAACCCAGGTCCTTCTGACCCCTAGTCTGTATTCACATGGCAGCTGGGGAATGTTCCAGTGTAAAATAGATATGTGCATAATGGTTTCGGGAGTTTTGTTGTAAGTGGTAAGGAAAGGCTGAAATGGCAATCAGGCGATCCAAGGTCGGGGGAGATTAGAGATGAAGCAGGGAAGACCTCCTGAGGAGATGCAATTTTAGTAGGACTTTGAAGATAGGGAGAGCAGTGGTCTATTAGATGTGAATAGAGAGGGAGTTCCAGATAGGAGTGGGGGATATACAAGAGATTGGCGGTGGTAGAAATGAGAATGACAAACACTGAGACCCAAACCAGTTAAGGTGATGCTATGCTCTGGGCACTGTAGAGCCCCCAGTTCCAGAGTCCCCATCCGGATAGACCAGTCCCCTTTCTAAGTCCACAGCTTTGGGAGGCTTGACACTGGAGTAAAATAGCATCCCCAGTAAAATAATCTACACTGGAATACCTGCACTGGCATTTTTTTTTTACCAGTGCAGCATTCTGAGCAGTTCCAGCCTATTTTCGTGTCTGCCTCCAGGAGATGATTTCTGGGATCTGCTCCCTGATATCTCCAGGACCCAAAGATCGAAGTCCTGCATACTAGAAAGCACAAGGTGCCAATCTGAGGTAGAAGCAGGCTTTGCCTCTGTCCAGGGGCAGCCCCTAAATTTATTCTTTTGATCCCTGAAGAGACAAAAGCTTCTCTAGGGACTAAAATATTCCTCACCTAATTATGTCCCAATTCCAGAAGGAAGCATAGGTCTGTCTAGGTGTCCTATCCCATTCGTTTGTGCTCTTAGAAGAACACAGATTCTAAACAACCTTCTTTCTTCCTGGCAGGCACTACTGTAATATAAAACCAAACAGATATTTCCCATTGTTTTTCTGGAATGGGAAAACGAGTCCAAGTCTTCTAAAGTTATTCTTCCAGGTGTTTCCTTCACTTTTTTCTCCTTTTCCAACATTCATTCATTCATTCAATTGTTTTGAGTACTTACAGTGTGCAGAGTACTGTACTAACTGCTTGGGAGAGTACAGTATAACCACAAACAGACACATTCCCTGCCCACAGTGAGCATACAGTGTAGAGGACGAACTTAATTTCTATTTGCTTTATTTTTTCCTTAAAGATTCCAAATGCAAGTTTTGCTTGCAGTCAAATCCATGTGATAGCCCTGTTTAGGACATTGAGCTCCCTGGACTATGTGATTGCAGGGGAAACATTACATAGCTCAAGTGGAGCAACGTTGCTCAGCTCTGTTGGAGGCCGAGCACAAAATGAAAGTGTGGTGTTTTCAGATGCACATATTTTTGTTTCATTCTACAGGGCTCACATCATGAATGAATCTGCTTCTAGTGCAAGTGTCCAAGAGTTTGATGTATTCAGTGTCATGGACTGGAAGGATGGAGTTGGTACTTTGCCAGGAAGTGATTTAAAGGTAAACTGTCTACATGGAGCTTTCTATTACTAGTTCAGTTTTCTAAGTAACTGTTGGTATCTATATTCATAGTTAATAAGTTGTCCCTAGGCACAAATTGACTTAGACCTGAACATCCTTAACTTTTTTTGTGATTGTTTTTCCTTGCTTTTTTTTTGCCCTCTGCTTTTTTCAGGAAAGTGAAAAAGTTATTCCCAACCCCCGACCCCTCTAAGCCTGATACTCAACAGTGGCTTACCAAATCGATCAATCAGTGGGATTTATTGAGCATTTCCTATATGCAGAGCTCTGTACTAAGTGTTTAGGAAAGTAGAGTACAATAGAGTTGGTAGACACAATCTGTGCTCTCCAGGACCCTACAATCTAGTGGGGAGACAGGCATTAAAATAAATTATAGGGGGGAACAACTCCGTATAAGAATATATATCCAAATGCTGTGGGGTTGGCGAGTACCTCAGTGCTTAACAGCTGATGCACTAGGGAGGGAAAATGGGAGGGAGGTGAACAAATAGCCAGGGAAGGCTTCCTGGAGGTGATGTGATTTTAGTTGGACTTTGAAGATGGGGAGAGTCGTGGTCTGCTGGATATGAA
Organism: Ornithorhynchus anatinus; assembly: GCF_004115215.2. Lineage (NCBI taxonomy): Eukaryota > Metazoa > Chordata > Mammalia > Monotremata > Ornithorhynchidae > Ornithorhynchus > Ornithorhynchus anatinus. Next base: position 95,133,315 of record NC_041729.1, on the reverse strand, counting down.
GTGGGAGGGAGTTCCGGGATGTGGGACAGGGCAAGAGCAAAGGACCAGTAGTGTCCCAAGAGGTCTTGAAATGATTCTGTTCCTTTCCCACAGACTGCATCTGTCCTCCCTACCAGTTGTTTCAAAATGTGTGCCTCTGGCTCAGGGGGACAGGTGAGAGTGGGGATGACACAGGGCAAACCATCATCACTACTCCAAAAACAAGGGTGTATTGTGCTTGGAGCCTGACACACCTTTCCCCTTTAAATCACTGGTGTCTGGGAAGTACACATGCCAAAGGGAAAGGGGCCAGAAAAAGAGGACTACTAGATTTTCATGGATAGCGTGTGCAAAGATGCAAGCATTTCTCTTTCAAGACACTCACACTCCTTGATGCAAACTTAACATCGGCACATCTTAACAACATCTTCGAACTGAAAGACATTTCTGCTAAGCCTTGAACACAAATCTAAAATCCACAAATATGGCCAAAGAACTACAAGATTCCGCAGATTTACTTCAAACGATAGTATTTATTGAACAGTTACTGTGTCCAGAGAACTGAACTAAGCACGTGGGAGAGGACATTATAACAGAGTTGGTAGTCACTCTCCCTTCCCAACATGTGGTTACAGTCTAGATGACGAGCTAATGAAATTTCAGTTTCCTCATGAAAACCCCCCAGCATTCTACATTTTTTGGATGGACTGCTGAAAGACACGGGTAAGGGGTCTTTCTACTTCTAAGACCATGCCAATGTAGCACAAAGTGAATTGGAGTTTTGATCATTATCACTGTAGACAGCCACAAGGAATCTACATTAGGGAATGAATAATCTGGCTTGGCTATCCACAGGGATCAAATTAACTCAATTAATTGTACATTGTACATGAAGAACTGGCCAATATGTCTTCTGCTAATCTTTGGATTGTAAATCTTAGCTAACAGAACTGTCTGGAATAATTTGTTAGTGAGAAGGCCTTAATGGCTATGAAAGGGGAAAAATTGGGATTACTTGAGAGTTCAAGAAGGATTTGGATGCAGTCATATTTAATAAACCCGTGTTGAGTTGGAACCCCCTCCCTCTCCATATAAACCAGACTACCATTTTCTCCACCTTCGAAGCATTATTATAGTCACATCTCCTCCAAGAAGTCTTCCCCATTAAGGCCTCTTTTTCCTGGCTCACTCTCCCAAGCAGCATGGCATAGTGGCATAGCTGGGCCTGGGAGTCAAAATGTCATGGGTTCTAATCCCAGCTTCACCACTTGTCTTCTGTATGACCTAGGTTAAGTCCATTCATTTCTTTGGGCCTCAGTTACCTCATCTGTAAAATGGGGATTAAGACAGTGAACCCCACATGGGACAAGGACTGTGTCCGACGCAATTTCCTTTATCCATCTCAGCGCTTAGTACAGTGTCTACCACATAGTAAGTGCTTAGAGAATACCATCATTATTATTCTTATTCTGGATTGTCAGTGCACTTGGCTCTATGACCTTTGGTCATCTGATATCTGCCCCACACTCAACCCCACTTATGTACATATCTTTATATATTATAAATTATATTAATGTCTGTCTCCTCCTGTAGACTGTAAACTCATTGTGGGTGGGGAATATATCTGCTAAGTCGGTTGTATTGTAATAATAATAATAGTAATAATTGTGGTGTTTGTTAGGTGCTTACTGTGTGCCAGGCACTCTAGTAAAGACTAGGGTGGATACAAGCGAATCATGTTGGGCGCAGTACCTGTCCCATTTGGGGCTCACAGACTTAATCCCCATTTTACAGATGAGGTAACTGAAGCCCAGAGAAGTGAAGTGACCTGCCTAAGGCTACACAGCAGACAAATGGAGGAGCTGGGAGTAGAACCCATGACCTTCTGACTCCCAGGCCCGCCCTCTATCCACTACACCACACCACTTCTCAGTATTGTACTTTCTCAAGTATTTAGTACAGTGCTCTGCACAAAGTAAGCACTAAGTAAATACCATTGATTGATTGATTAGAGGGGAAAGTTTGGGCCTTGAGGCCTTCTTAAGTGCCAGAATCAGAGATAAACAGAAAATCAAACACTTAGTACAGTGCTTTGCACCTAGTAAGCACTCAGTAAAAATCATTGATGATGATGATAATGATTTAAGATCCTCTGGCTCTTTTTGGCTCTTGAGCCAACAGTAACTATAATCTTGTAGAAGTAATTTAACCTCTTTTGATGCCTTGTTTGCACACACATCATCCCCTGAACTGCCTACTCCTCTCCTCCCCAGGACAAGGATGAGTGATTTATTGATTGATTGCAGGGTATAGTCCAACAGAGTTTGTTCACACGATCCCTACCTAATAGTTTGAATAAATCCCTTTTCATTAACTGGTTTACAGCAGCAGTTGGGGTGAGGTGCTGACTGTTGATTACTTAGACTGTTCTGAGGTATCCCATCTGAGGAAAACAGTGCCCTTTCCTCTCCACCCAAACGGCTACCTTACTGTTACGGGCTCTCGTTATATCCCGGCTAGACTACCGTGTCAGCCTTCTCTCTGACCTCCCTTCCTCCTCTCTCGCCCCGCTCCGGTCTATTCTTCACTCCGCTGCCCGGCTCATCTTCCTGCAGAAACGATCTGGGCATGTCACTCCCCTTCTTAAACAACTCCAGTGGTTGCCTATCGACCTCCACTCCAAACAAAAACTCCTCACTCTAGGCTTCGAGGCTCTCCATCACCTTGCCCCTTCCTACCTCTCCTCCCTTCTCTCTTTCTACCGCCCACCCCGCACGCTCCGCTCCTCTGCCGCCCACCTCCTCACCGTCCCTCGGTCTCGCCTATCCCGCCGTCGACCCCCGGGTCACGTCCTCCCGCGGTCCTGAAACGCCCTCCCTCCTCACCTCCGCCAAACTGATTCTCTTTCCCTCTTCAAAACCCTACTTAAAAATCACCTCCTCCAAGAGGCATTCCCAGACTGAGCTCCTCTTCCCCCTCTACTCCCTCTGCCATCCCCCCTTTACCTCTCCGCAGCTAAAGCCTCATTTTCTCCTTTTCCCTCTGCTCCTCCACCTCTCCCTTCCCATCCCCACAGCACTGTACTCGTCCGCTCAACTGTATATATTTTCGTTACCCTATTTATTTTGTTAATGAATTGTACATCGCCTTGATTCTATTTAGTTGCCATCGGTTTTTACGAGATGTTCTTCCCCTTGACGCTGTTTATTGCCATTGTTCTTGTCTGTCCGTCTCCCCCGATTAGACTGTAAGCCCGTCAAACGGCAGGGACCGTCTCTATCTGTTGCCGACTTGTTCATCCCAAGCGCTTAGTACAGTGCTCTGCACATAGTAAGCGCTCAATAAATACTATTGAATGAATGAATGAATGAACAATTTACTCACTGAGTTTTCAAATAGAGAAATCAGAGGAAGGAAAGTTCTCAAACCCTTCAAGCCACAAGAATAGCATATGGTTTTTCAAATATAAAGCCGGAAGGAATGGAAAGAAGGTGGGGTAAAGAGAGGAAACTCCTTTTCTGCACAGATGAGGGATAATGGTAAACACCAGGGAAGGGGAATCCCCATCACAAGACCATAGTCCCTAATTAAAATATGGAACCCCTCCCCCCCTTCAAGGATTTGTTGATGGCGTACAAGGAGTCAGCAGTGCCCAGATTTGAAGGAGTCTTGGCACTACTGAAACTAAGACTCAGATCTTGAATCCCTCAACCACCTTGCACTGCGAGTTTGGGGCATAAAGTGTAAACCCAAATCTATTTAGAAAAGCCCACAAATAGTGAGGGGGTACTGTTTTCCTTACATCTGCTAATGTAAATTCTATTCATAGACTGAAACCTGTGAGTTGCACAATTGGTCTAGGAGAGAATTTGCCTTTGCCCGAAAGTTAAGCTGGCAGAGAGAACCTTGATCGATTAAATGTATTAACATACTCTCGAAGTGATCCTCCAGAGCATGGTCTTGTGTTTTCTTCTTATTTATCTCACGTATAATTAGCTTCTGTAGTGAATGGATTGTCTTCAGAATGGCCACTGGTGGCCCTCCTTATGACAGATGAGGAATTGTGCTTGAGACCAAAAGCTTGTTGTGGGCAGGGAATGTGTTTACCAACTCACCAACTCTGTTGCTTTGTTTTCTCTCAAGTGCCTAGTACAGTGCACTGCACATAGTAAGCATTAAATCCCAGTGGTGGTGATGACGATGGCATGATAGATGTTACTCCCGTTACACAGAGTAAGTGATGATGTAAGAGTCAACATTTTCTCGGAGCAGGCAAATTTTACTTGATCCTCATGCCTTTTTCTGGATTGGGGGTCAAACTCTCGACCTTCCCCTACCTCCCACTTGCTCCAGACCCTTTGAATGGCTCCCACAATGAGAAATTGTATGCTAAATGAGGGGAGGGGAGAGGCCAGCTGAAAAGGAGTCTGCCTGGAAAGAAGTCTGATTCCTGGTGACTCTAACTGCCACTTTGTCCCCACTTAGGAATGTGATATTTTCTTTCTTTTAGAAATGTACATTCAGATTCAATGTGTGGCCGTGGTTGGAAACCCACTCCAGAGCCTTATGATTAACAATGTTGACTCGTAATTTTCCAACATCACCAAAGTGAACCTCTTTGCACTGCTTGAACTGAAGCCTTATTTTAAAGTCTTGACACTTCAATATTTTCAAAGTACACTTAGTATGACTAAGTAATCTGGATAAGTCAGAGGCCCAAAATACTCTTTGCCTGTAATTGAGAAGCTGTGTGGCCTAGTGGTAATCAATCAATCACATTTTTTGAGTGCTTACTATGTGCAGAGCAGTGTTCTGGGAACTCGGGAGAGTATGCTATACTACTTCATACTACTTGGTAGACATGTTTCCTTCCCACAGGGAGCCTTACAGTCTAGAGGAGGAAGTATACATTAATATAAATAGATAAAAAGCACGTGTCTGGGAGTCAGAAGGACCTGTGTTCTGATCCCTGCTCTATCACTTGTCTGCTGTGGAACCTTGAGCAAGTCACTTAATTTTTTTGTTCTTCAGTTCCCTCATCTGTAAAATGGGGATTAAGACTGTAATCCCCCATGTGGGGCATGGACTGTGTTCAATCTGGTTGGTTTGTATCTACCCCAGGGCTTAGTACAGTGCCTGGAACCTAGTAAGTGCATAACAAACACTATTAAAAAAAAAATAACACCTGAAATTCAGGGGTTGACCCAGCCTCAAAAGCAATCATCCACAGTGAGAGTTGAGTCAACTTTTTAATCACTCATTGTGTTTCCAGATGTGACTGTAATTACAAAAGTGCAGTGGAGTAAAAAATTGCTCTAGCGTGTCAAGATTTATTTATTTTTTTAAAGAAGACTTTATAAATTTTGAGCATCACCCTTACAGTGATTGGTCATCTTATAAGAAATTTAGGGCAAAATAGTGGAAACTGTGCCCTTCTTCACATGGATAATGCAGCATGGTTTGAAACATTACTTGTTTTTCTTCTAGGGGCTGGCAAGAAAATTTATAAAAAGTATCCTGAACTGTTTAAACCCAAAGGGCAGGAAAATTCCAAAGTGAAGGGTGCCTATAAAAATGGACCATTCTTCTCATTGGCCTCAGTTCCCACCTGGAAACACCATCACCCTAGGATTTTTAGCATTTGTATGAGAATGGAAGAGCTGTATGAATTTTAAATTGCTTCTCAGTCATGAGACTCACAGTTATGGATTATGTTGGTCTTTCTCTATTTGCAAACAATAGAGGGAAGCAGCATGACCTTAGTGGATAGTTCAGGTCCTAGGAGGCAGAAGGACCTGGGTTTTTAATCCTGCCTCAGGCACTTGTCTGCTGGGTGACCTTGGGCAAGTCACTTCACTTCTCTGGGCCTCAGTTCCCTTATCTGTAAAATGGGGATTAAGACTGTAAACCCCTTATGGGACTTGGACTGTGTCCAACCAGATTATCTACCCCAGTGATTAGTACAGTGCCTGGCACATAGTAAGTGCTAAACAAATACCATTAAAAACAAAACCAAATCATGATATTTCAGCTGTAACTAGGAAATGAGAATGAAGAAGAATATAACACGTGGAGTTTAGGAGCTCAAAAAATCACTCCCATGATAATCCAAGTCTTTTTGGTACAACAGGAAAGCAAGCTTGGGAAAAAAGGAAATGTAGAAACAATGATTTTTAGTCCTCTGATTTTTGTGAAGAAAAACAAATGCTTACTTAGAGGAATTGATTGGGTTTTCAGGGGTGAATGGGTCGGCTTTGGTATCCTGACCAGTGGCGTTACCAACTTCCGGAGTTTGCTTGTCTGGGGGAAAGAAACAAGTAGGACTGTGAAGTGTAAAAATGCTCTGTGGGTTACATTGAATGTTTGGTTCAGCAAGTGATTCATTTTATGATAAAAATGCAGATGTTATTCTCTGGCTTCGGGCAAGCGGTGGCTCCGGACTCAGCCACAGTGTGGGAATTTAGTCTCACCTCACCCTGCTTGATTTTTCTCCCTCAGAAATAGGTGTCTTAGATCCTTCCTGATACTTTACAAGAGCGTTCTGAAGAATAGAAGCTAAATGGTGGCTTGGCTTTTTCCAGTGTAGAGGGTTTAGAGAAAGGGGAGAGGGGTCAGGGGACTGAGTTTCTCTTCTTTAAGTAGAATCTCACTGGCATTATTTTTCTAAATGATCTCCAATCCACAGTACTAATTATTAACAACTATTAGGAGAGCTGATCCTCCTACACTTGCCCAGCAGATGGAACTGTCAGCCTTATTTTGGAACTTGCTGCTTTTGTGCTTTTTTGTTCGTAAAATTGAATGTTTTCATTTATCATATTGTGTTGATTCAGAAAAAAAAAATGTGCGCTCACCTCCATTCTCATTTTATCAATCTCTGACCCATCATTCTGTCCCGTAATTTCATAATGTTGTATTCCTCTAGACTGTAAGCCCATCATGGGTAGGGAACATGTCAACCAACCCTGTTGTATTGTACTCTCCTAAGTGCTTAGCACAGTGCTTTGCACACAAATACTCAATGAATGCCACTGATTGATCAAGGTTTTAATCTGATTATTGTTTGGTTTCTACCATATACATGAATACCTTTTTTAAAAACACACACGTAAAAACGTCCATTTATTTTCACTCCACAGAGGGAGGGAGTGATGCTATATTGTAGCTTTCTTTTGAAAGGATTTTTCTGTAATCATTTGATTTTTATTCCAATTTCCCTCATTTATTAAAAAATCAAGAAATTGGTAGCCAACCTATTTTGTAGCTGTGCCAGCTGGACCTGGCACTGATGCCACATCCTACCTGAAGAGCAGTTCCACCAACTGCAGTTCTCATTCATTCATTCAGTTGTATTTTTTGAGCGCTTCCTGTGTGCAAAGCACCATACTAAGCACTTGGGAGAGTACAGTATAACAATAAATAGACATTTCCTGCCCACAACAAGCTTACAATCTAGAGGGGGAGACAGACGTTATTCTCTCTGAATAAATAAATTACAGATACAGTTTTCCAGCAGTTTTTAATGCCAAAATGCAGTATGGGCTCGCCGACAGTGAGGCAAAGGAGCAATCAGGTCAGTAGCATCGGAGCATCATGGTCCCCTCCCATCTTCATTGGACATAAAGGATAAAAGATGATAGCAGGATTAGCCAAACCGCCGTCTTGTAGTGAGCCAGAGTGGGCCAGCTGTAAGCAAGGAGAACAGAAGAGGAGGATATGCTGAAATAAACCTTAGGACCGCCTGGCCTAGCCTGTGCATTTTGGGCAAAAGCAGCAGGAGACATGTGTACCTTTGTGGGCAGGGAACATGTCTACCGACTCTCTTATACTGTCCACTCCCAAGTGCTTAGTACAGTGCTCTGCACACATTAAGCCCTGAATATATATGATCGATTGATTGACTCTGTGTTGTACTTAGATGTAGGATGATACTCTTAGAATAAAAAGTTTGAGAAGATCTTGTCACCAGAAAAAGGTGAGAAAAATGGTGCTGGGCACTGTGTTAATTATTATTAATATTGATAATTAATAATAATTATTTGTTATATTAAGTGCTATCTTTCTGCCAAGCACTGTACAAAACGCTGGGGTAGGCACAAGATAATCAGGTTGGACACAGGCCTTTTCCCATTCAGGGCTCAGTATAAATGGGAAGGAAAACAAGTATTGAATCCCCATTTTGCATATGAGAAAACGGAGTCACAGAAAGGTAAGTGACTTGCTCAAAGCCACATTCAGAAACCATGTCCTCTGATTTTAGGCCTGTGCTCTTCCAACTAGGAAATGCAACAGTTCAATAAGGGGCGATTTTTAGATCTCTTTGCTGTGGATGAGATTGTGGGTCATTCATCAGTCATTGCTCAACCACTCATAAAATTTTACCATCAGTAGTACCTTCTTTCAGCCCAGGGGACGTTATCTATTTATATAGTTTGGATTGATTTAACTTTCTGAAAGATTGAATTCTGACTTCCTTACCTTTTATAGTGAAATATTTCTCCGTTTAGTTTCATAAGGTGAGAAACGGTCCTTAACAAACTGCTTTAGAGATGTTTTGTTTCCTGTTTTGAAATAAATCATTCATATTTGGTTTCACCTATATTCAGTGGCTTGTGTAGTAATTGGAATTCTTTAAGCATTAAAGAAAAGGATCCTGGGAGAATCTGTAACTTTACAGGAAATGAAAAACCCTTTTAAAATTTTAAACACTATAATGGAAAACAAAGCCATAATTAAAATTGCTTTCTTGATATTTTTCTTACCATAACATTTGGGCATCCTGGACATATATTAACTCAAAAATGTGTGTATTTGCACTGCATTTGCAGTGTGTTTTTTTTTTTTTTAGGTGATGTGGTTTCACACCACCTACCTGAGTGGAAAAATCTGAGAAAAGTTTAATCATCCTTTGGAATTTGAATTGCAGTGACTTTTTAAAAGGTGTATTTTTTTAACTGTAAAATGACTGTGCTTTCTAGTGGCCATGACATAAAATAAGCCCAGGAAACAATGTTAATCTTCATCACTGATGGTATTTATTTAGCGCACAGCACTGTACTAAGCACTTGGGAGAGCAAAAAACAACCTATTTGGTAGGCATGTGTCTTGCCCCAAACGAGCTAGCAGTCTAATTAATACCTTACTAGTTTAGCCGATTTGAGTTCAGACACAAATAGATCCATCAAGGAGGGTGTACTTGTCAGGCCACTGCTGGGGCCACATGTTCCAGGATATCAAACTCTTTGGTCTGTTCTTGTCAGTTCTATCAGATGATCATTTGCTGGTAACTTTGCTCCTATCCCCAGGCATTGATAGCACCTTATTTAAGCAGAATTGCAAATGGGTTTGGACCTGCAAGAAAAAGTGTGTCATGAACTAAGAATTTTCAAGTTGTGAATTTCAATTCTCTTTGTAGGGGTAAGGAGAGGAAGTTGAGAAGCAGCATTCCTAGTGGTTAGAGCACAGGCCTGTGAGTCATAAGGACCTGGGTTCAGATCTGAGCTCCCCCCTTGTCTGCTTTGTGATATTGGGCAGTGACTGCAATTCTCTGTGCCTGTTATCTCATCTGTGAAATGGGGTTAATACTGTGAGCCCTGTTTGGGTCATGGACTGTGTCTTACCTGATTACCTTGTATCTACCCCAGCACTTAGAACAGTGCCTGGCACATAATAAATGCTTAGCAAATATCATTAAAAAAACAAAACAAGAAACCATAAGGCCATTAGCAGGGCTACGACCAGTAGTCTGTGTCCGACACTGGCACAGGATACTTTGAGAACATTGTGATTGTGGCTTCTGTTTCTAGCTGATTCCTGTGATGCCGTTCATTTCCTTATTGCAGACATTCTGTAAAGCTAATAATAGTAATTGTGATATTTGTTAAACATGCGCATGTGCCATGAAATATACAAAGCATAGGATAAATCCATGATAGGTTAGGCAGAGTCCCTGTCCCACTTGGGGCTCACAGTCTAAGCAGGAAAGAGAACAGGTATTTAATTCCCATTGTACAGATGAGGAAACTGAGGCACAGAAAGGTTAAGTGACTCATACAAGGTCACGCAGCAGACATATGGCAGAATCAGTATTATTCATTCAATCATATTTATTGAGAGCTTGCTGTGTGCAGAGCACTGTACTGAGCGCTTGGGAGAGTACAATACAGCAGTAAACAGACACATTCCCTGTCCACATAGAGCTTACAGGCTAGAGGGAACCAAGGTCCCCTGACTCCTGGGCCCACAATCCTTTCTCTGGACCGTGTCACTTTTCTCATTCTCTCAGAAACTCACAAGTTTCACTTCCCACTTTTTGGTGGACAGCTTCCAAATTTACCTCTCTAGCCCTGACCTCTCATCTAATCTGCAGTCATAAATCTCTTGCCTCCAGGACATCTCCCTTTTAATTCAATCAATTAATCTGTGGTATTATTGAGGGCTTATTGGGTGCAGGACACTGTACTAAGTGCTTGAAAGAACTCTCTCCGAACAGGGCACATGTCTACCAACTCTGTAATACTCCCTCAAGGGCTTAGTACACTGCTTTGCATATAGTAAGTGCTCAATATATATGATTGAGAGTAAACTAAAGTTGCTAGACATGTTCCCTGCCCACAAAAAGCAGCAGTGTGGCCCAGTGGATATGGATAAATCATGGGCATGGGAGTCAGAAGGACCGGGGCTCTAATCCCGGCTTCATCACTTGTTTGCCTTGTGACCTTGAGCAAGTCACTTAACTTCTTTGTGCATCAGCTCCCTCTTCTGTAAAATGGGGATTAAGACTGTGAGCCCTGGGCTATGTCCAACCTGATCAACTTGTAGCTATCCCAGTGCTTAGTATAGTGTCTGGTGCTTAACGAACACCACAGAAAAAGCTACAGTCTAGAGGGGAAAGGGATGCTCCACCTGGTTCTAAAATTCAGTGTGTCTAAAAAGAACTAATCAACGGAAACCCTAAACCCACTCTTTTTATTATTTTACATTTATTTTTATGGAATTTGTTAGTAATAATGTTTGTATTTGTTAAGCATGTGCCAAGCACTGTTCTAAGCGCTGGGGTAGATACAAGATAATCAGGTTGGACCAGTCCCTGTCCTACATGGGGCTTTACAGTCTTAATACCCATTTTACAGATGAGGGAACTGAGGCAAAGAAGCTAAGTGACTTGCTCAAGATCACACAGCAGACAACTTGTGGAGTCAGGATTAGAACCCAGGTCTTTTCTGACTCCCAGATCCATACTCAATCCACTAGACCACGCTGCTTCTCTTCCTCCTCACTTTTTTCCATCTTGGCCTGTATTCGTCTCCTTGCTGACTGTGATGCTCACATTCAATCTCCTACTAATTTTTTCATCCGCCTCTCAACTGCTGTCCCTCTAGCCTGTAAACTCGTAGTGGGCAGGGAATGTGTCTACCAAATCTGTTATATTTTATTCTCCCAAACACTTAATATGGTGCTTTGCACACAGTAAGCACTCACTAATTACCATGGATTGATTGTTATCACTGCCTCCAACCCCTTTCTTCTCTAGTATGTCATCTTCTTGAAGAATAGCAGGGCCCATATCTCTCCACTCCTCAAAATCTTCCACTGCCTTTCCGTGACTTTCTACAACAAGAGGAGGCTCTTTACATTTGGCATCATTGATCTCCATCATCTGTCTACCCCTACCACTCCTTGACTATCTTTACTCCTCCCATGCCAATCTTCCATCTGTTCTTTGCCATCAAATATCCAGACTCTATTTCCTTGCTCCCTGCTATTACCTGGCTTGGAGTTCCCTCCCATCTCAAATCCATTGGATTACTATCTCCCCCCAACACAAAGCCCTGCCAGAATCCCACCTTCTCCAACAATCTCCAATTAGTTTCCACTCTGTATAAACCCATCAACCATCTCTTGCTCTCATGTAATTATTCCCACTCACCCTTGGCACTTTTGTATATTTGCAGCTTGGCTTAGTGCAAAGGACAGGGACCTAGGAGTCAGAGGACTGGCTTCTAATCCCAGTTCTGCCACTTGTCTGCTGTGTGACCTTGGGCAAGTCATTTAATTTCTCTGTGTATCATTTACCACATCTGTAAAATGGGGATTAAGACTGTGTCCAACCTTACATCTCCCTGTGAACTTAATTCAGTGCCTGGCACACAGATATTATTTTTGTAATGGTATTCGTTAAGTGCTACTTCATAAACACCATTGGGCCAGGGAGTGTGTCATTTCTTTGTTTTTTCCTTCTCGAGCATTTAATGTAGTGCATTGCATCCTGTGAACCCTGCTTTTACTGCTGCTATTATGTCCCTTCCTTGACATCCATCCTTATGGTTAGAAATATTAAGGGATGGAAGCATCTAATACCCTACCTTTTCTCCCTCTGGCAGTTCATTATGAACCCCTATCCATGTAAGAAGGAGCAAGTGAAGAATCTAGCAGGGTAGAAAAGAATAACTACAGAAACAGGGGACACCAGATAAAGCAGCACCAAGCATGAAATCACATTTGCATGGGCCTTCCTTCACTCCCCCACCCCCCTGCATCTCCCACTCCCCATCCCATTCCATCCTTTTGCTGAAACAGATGTCCTGCCTGAATCCTTTCACAGCTCTCCCTTCCATCCTTCCTCACTCTTCCTTCTATCAAGAAGATCCTTCTGGTTGTGTGAGAAACAGCATGGCATAGTGGATTAATAATGTTGGTATTTGTTAAGCGCTTACTATGTGCCGAGCACTGTTCTAAGCGCTGGGGTAGACATAGGGGAATCAGGTTGTCCCACGTGGGGCTCACAGTCTTAATCCCCATTTTACAGATGAGGGAACTGAGGCACAGAGAAGTTAAGTGACTTGCCCACAGTCACACAGCCAACAAGTGGCAGAGCTGGGATTCAAACTCATGAGCCCTGACTCCAAAGCCCATGCTCTTTCCCCTGAGCCACGCTGCTTCTCCATGGATTTACCATGGGCCTGGGAGTCAGAAGACCTGGGTTCCGATCCCAGATCTGCCACTTACTTCCTGTGTGACTTTGGGCAAGTTACTTAACTTCTACGTACCTCAGTCTCCTGATCGGTAGAATGGGCATTCAATACCCGTTCTCCCCCATACTTAGACTGTGAGCCTCATGTGGGAGCTGGTTATCTTGTCTCTACACCAGTGCTTAGTACAGTGCTTGGCACATAGTAAGTGCCTAGTAAATACCACAATAATAATAATAATTTATGCACGGCAGTGTTTGGAGCCACGTAGTTCAGAATACTTCATGGATAATACAAGTAAATCACTGCTGAACAAGTATCTCCTTGCTCACTGTTTTATTGCAGGTCATTTAGGAAATCCAAAGAAGAGGGGAAAGAGCCTTGTGGAGGCAAAGACACTATGCTTTAATATATATGTCTTGTCTAAACTGAGCTGTAGTGTGCCTGATTGGCTCTGTTGTTTTGTTTTTTTGTTTCTTCTTCTTTAAGAATACTGGGCTTCAGCTTAGAACCTGCTGCTTTGTGTGTTTTTTCCAAAAGTGTAGTGAAGATGTGACACTTTGAAGCTAGGGAGAAAAGTTGTGTAGACCAATCTGAAGAGCCTGGTTCTGGTTTCTTTTTGATGATACAGTGCTTTTAAGGTGATTGCACGTCAGAAGAAGTCTTTGAATGGACTCAACAAATACTGGTGATCGTCACAAATGTCAGTTGTATTTCATTACATCCTGCCTTATTCTGATGTCTTCTCCACAGTTCAGGGTGAATGAATTTGGAGCTCTGGAAGTGATCACTGATGAGACGGAGATGGAAAGTGTTAAAAAAGCCACAGCCACTACCACATGGATGGTACCAACTGCACAAGAAGGTCAGAAAGAGCTTCTCTGGGGTTGATTTTAGTTTTCTGATGTGAAAGTTGTCAAATTGTCAGCCACTGAGAAAATCAGCCATTGGTTTTGAAAGATGCTGAGAAAAGTTGGAATTTTCGGTGATATTCCTGATATAATGATGATTATGATGGTACTAGTTAAGTGCTTACTACTTGTTAAGCACTTACTACATGCCAAGCACTGTTCTAAGTGCTGGAGTAGATGCAAATTAATTAAGTTGGACATATCCTGTCCCACATAGTGCTCATGTGTTTTCTTTAGTAATAAAAGAAGTGGAATTAGTTCTGATGTTTTAGGATCCCTGTAGCCTTGTTTTCCTAATGGCAGGACTCCTTAGCAGAAGAGAAAGTGGAAGGGATGCAATTACCCAGCTAATTTTGTGATGGACAGCTGACTGTCTGGTATCCAGATAACTCAAGCAAAAGCAGGTTTGGAGTCAGATATTTGGCCAATTGCAGCTGTTTAGAACCAACCTTCAGATCTCAGCATGGCAGTTTTCTGGTGAAGTTGGGCTATACAGCAGACTAATGACACCATGCCACTGCTCCTAGACCTACTCTAATAGAGGTTATTCTTTAGGTTATTTGTGTATTTTTAGAACATCCTCAAATCTGATTGGGATTACGTGTTAATTTGCAAATTAATGAGATAATTCAGCTCCGAAAGTATCCTTTATGATCATCTTCTACCACAGTAACTGGTCCTATTCCCCATTGAATTTTTCATTAAAACCTTGGGTTATAGCCACCAACCATTCAGGGCATGTCTGTCCTTAACCCAAGATATTTTGGTCATGAAGACTGAGTAGTACATTAGTCATGCTCATCTCCCAGTCCTGCCTCAGGATTACTTGATGTCACCATATTGTCCCTAGTAATGTTGAGTTTTATAGATTTTTTTCCCACTCCCACCTCCCCATCCTCGCTTCTCCCACCTCCCCATCCTCGCTTCCTCTACAGGGCTGCCACCGTCAGGTAAGACTGACTGGGGCAGGGCAGGGAGGCCTGGATATAAACTGGGCCATTTGAGAAGTGCTTCAGGAAAGACTCCTCAAGCATCTGCCACCTTACCTCCCCAAGCCTAACCTAGGTTTACCAAGGCGAGTTGCACTGAATGGCAAAGAACCCCATTGTGTTGGATTGAAAGCGCCTGTGCTATTGAACTGTAACTAACATAACCAGAATAATGCAAACAGTGGCCACCAAATTCTGTAAAATGTGCCTATGTTGTACAGCACATTCACTTAGCATAAATCAGACAAAACTTTTTTTTAATGGTATTTGTTAAGTACTTTCTATGTGTCAAACACTATTCTAAACACTGGGCTAGGTACACGTTAATTAGGTCAGACACAGTTCCTGTCCCACATAAGACTCACTCTCTAATTCGGAGGGGAAACAGGTGTTTCTGTTTTATAGTTGAGGAAACTGAGGCCTAGAGAAGTGAAGTGACTTCCTCAAGGTCACCCAGCAAGCAATTGGAAGAGCAGGAATTAGAATCCAGGTCCTCTGATTCCCAGCCTTGTACTTTCTCCACTAGGCCAGGCTGTATTTCAGCAGCTTTCAAAATGCACTCTTAGTAAGACAATTGCTAATCCATCTGAATGCCCCCAACCTCAGATTGTAGAACGAATAATAATGATAATTGCAGTATTTGTTAAACACTTACTTTGTGCCAGACTCTCTACTAAGCAGCGGGGTGGTTACAAGCAAATCGGATTGGACACAGTGGGACTCAGTCCCTATCCCCGTTTTACAGATGAGGTAACTGAGGCACAGAGAAGTGAAGTTATTTGTCCAAGGTCCCACAGCAGACAAGTGATGGAACCAGTATTAGAATCTATGACCTTCTGACTCCCAGGCCCATGCTCTGTTGACTGCATCATGCTGCTTTTCCAGCTTCTTGATTCAAGGATAGCATAGTGGCACTGTGTTCAAGAGCAAGTGAGCTCGTTGTGGGCAGGAATGTGTCAGTTTGTTGTTATGTTGTACACTCCCAAGCACTTAGTACAGTGCTTTGCACACTGTAAGCACTTCATAAATATGACTGAATGAATGGAAGTGTTACTATTTCCAATTTGCAGAGGTCATAAATAAGAAATAGATGAATTAGGCAGATTAATCACATTATTTTTGCTGAAAACTAGGATGTGAGACATCTCTCAGGGTCACACCTGCAGAGTTTCCAGTACTCTACCAGTCTCGCCAAAGGGAGGGAGAGTCAAGCAGGCCTGTCCTTTCCATTCCTAGCTTGGGCAGTGACTAGCGAGTGGAAGGCAATATGCTTCAAGTCAAAACTCACCTGTGCTGGGTAGCAGCGGCATGGGGGAGAGTTGAAGGTGGAGACTCCGGTTTATTGTGCTGAAGGTGTCAATAGTAAACCGCTCTGTATTTTTCCAAGAAAACTCTATGGATACACTACCAGAACAATTGCAGATGGAAATGGGGTGTTCTGGGAGAGATGTATCTATGGCGACACTAGGGTCAGACATGACTCGACAGCATAAGACAACAAAAACAGGATGTCAAGGCACCCTTCCCCGCTTGCATACCTTCCCCTCTTCTCTCACACTGTGAGAGTGACGAGTTTGAGGAGAGAAGAAATTTGGGGTCAAAGTGTTTACACAAATTACAGAATCCTAAGGAGCCTAACTAAACCTAGTGTGTTCCGGCCTGAGAAATAATACTGCCATGTATATGTAGAACACTTTTATCTTTCCAGAGCACTTTCACATCAATTACTTCAGGTCATTCATTCATTCAGTCATATTTTCTGAGCACTTACGGTGTGCTGAACAATATACTAAGTGCTTGGGAAAGTACAGCCAAGTAATAAACAGTGACATTCCCTTACCACATCGAGCTTACAGTCTAGAGTGGGGAGACAGAGCTCAATACAAATAAATGAAATGATAGATATGTACATAAGTCCTGTGGGGCTTGGAGGGGGTAAGAGCAAAGGGAGCAAGTCAGAGTGACAGAGAAGGGAGTGGGAGATAAGGAAAAGTGAGGCTTAGCCTGGGAAGGCCTCCTGGAGGAAATGTGTCTTCAGTAAGGCTTTGAAGACAGCGAGAGTAATTCCCAGAACAGCCATGTAAGATTGGGAGAGGCAGGAGTTTTTTATCCCCATTGAACAGATGAGAAAACTGAGGCACTAATGAGTTAAGTAACTTGCCTTTGGTTTTGCAGCAGACTTAGAAAAGCCAGGAGAAAATTAGTATGGCCTAGTGGATAGAGCACGGGCTTGGGAATCAGAAGGACTTGGGTTCTAATCCCGGCTCCACCACTTGTCTGCTGTGTGACCTTGGGTATGTCACTTAACTTCTGTGCCTCAGTTCCCTCATCTGTACAGTGGGGATTAAGACTGAGCCCCATGTGGGGCAACCTGATTACCTTGAATCCAACCCAGTACTTAGAACAGTGCTTGACACATAGTAAGCACTTAACAAATACTATTATTATTATTATTACAATCACTTATCCTGTCCTACTGTGATTACTGTATCAGCCTCCTTGCTGTCCTCCCTGCCACCTGTCTCTCCTCACTTCAGTCTACACTTCACTCTGCTGCCCGGATCATTTTTCTACAGAACCACTCAGTCCATGTTTCCCTACTTCTTAAGAACCTCTGATAGTTGCCCATTTACATCCACATCCAACAAAAACACCTTGCCATCGACTTTAAAGCACTCATTTACCTTGCCCCCTTCTATCTTGCCTCCATAATTTTCTATTATGATCTAGCCCACACATTTAACCCTTCAAAGGCCAACCTACTAACTGTACCTCCATCTTGTCTAATTCGCCACTGACCTCTTGCCCACATTCTGCCTCTGCCTTCCCTCTTCATATCCTACAGATGATCACTCTCCCCACCTTGCAAGCCTTAAAGGCACATCTTTTACGAGAGGCTATCCCTGTGCAAGCCCTCATGTCCTCTTCTCCCACTCCCTTCTGTGTCACCCTTGCACTCGGAATTGCACCCTCTATTCACTCCTCCTTCAGCCCCACAACACTTACATATATATCCAAAATGTATTTATTTATATTGTCTCTCTCTCCCCCTCTAGACTTTAAGCTCATTGTAGGAGGGAAACATATCTGTCAATTCTGCTATACTGAACTTTCCCATGTGCGAACTCTCTCCAGTACTTAATACAGTGCTCTGCACACAGGAAGTGCTCAATAAATGTAATTGAATGATTGATCTCTAGTGGCCTGTTATGTGTCAATCAACCAATTATATTCATTGAGCATTTACTGTGTGCAGACCGGTGTACTAAGCACTTGGGAGAGTACAGTATGATAGAGTTGGTATACATGTTCCCTGCCCACGTTGAGCTCACAGTCTAGAGTGTGTCCTTGGGCAAGTCATTTACTTTAACTGAGCCTCATTCTCTTCATTTGTAAAATCTGAATAATAATACATTCCCCTCACTCCTTCTTAGAGTTTTGTGAGGATAATGATGTAAAAGCACTTTGGAAAAATGAGGAATAGATATACATGAACAGCTTTGGGAGGGTATGGGTGTTATCCTGGTAGAACTGCATAGTAATTACAGCAGCCCCCCAAATTGCTTCTCCCTATACCTTTGTCTTCATCACTATTGGCAAAGAATTGACCCATCTTTGACCTCCTACAGGAAGTAAAAAATGCTGTATTGGGCAGGAACAGAGCTCAGCTCCTTCCTTTCCAGAATTATGATCCTGACGGGGTCACCCAAGAACCTTGGTAGGCAGTCTGAAAGGGTAGCCCCCCTTAGTTTTACTCTTTTGTCTTCAAAATGCTTTTGCTTTCATTTTTTTGACAAGACCTGCTTTGTAGTTTCTCACTATTCCACGTAATTATTATTCTCTTTCTCTAGCATTTTCCGAGAAGACGGCGTTACCCCTGAAGTTAAAGGAAACAGTGAAAATGGATGGACTTCTGTTCTGTGAGAATTGTTATCAGTACGGGTCTGTGGATGAATTTATTTCGGGAGGGAAATTCTGCAGCCAAAAATGTGCTCGCCAGCACAAAGACAAGTAGGTTTTGGTAAAGATTCTGCTAATGCCCATTGGTGGTCTCTGACAGTAACTTAATTCTCTATTACTGCTACAATATCCCTCTCTTGTCCTGTAATTTCTCACTTCTGTGTGCTTTCTACATTATCTGGATTCTCTTTCTACCTCCTTTTTGCACTAGATTGTGAGCCTTGAGTCGGACAGGGACTGTGTCTGATCTTCTAATTTTGTACCTATTCCAGTTCACTCATTAGCTCTTTGGCAGGTGGGGGAGGGGCATTCCCTATTTTTGAAACACAGGAGTGGTGGCACCAGTCATTTGCGGTCTTTTTAACTCCCAGATATAAGAAATCATTTGGAGTGGAGGACCTCGTTGGGACAAGGCTGTGAGGGATTCACTGGAATAAGAACACTTTGAACTAAATGGTGTGACTCTAACCAGGAGTTAAGGTTAATCTGCCCAATTCATACAGCACGGATGGAAACATTGGCAGGCAAGGGTCTAAGATAATTTACTTTGGGAATAGCCGATGTAGTTTAATTTGTTAAAGAGACATTAAGTTTTTGGTACAAATTTTCTTAGAATAATTTTTATATATACACAATCAATTCTTCTGTGCTATGGGATTTGTGTTTGGAAAGAAAGTCACAGTCACAGAAACTTACATTCTCACACCTTGACCAACACTAGTGTATGCAGAAAACCATTTCTGCCTAGGTGTGTTATATCCAGACCGTGTTGAGAAGAATGTCCCCCAATTGCACAAAAGCATTACATGCAAAGTGAGTGATAAAAATACGCATTTTGATAGACTATATTTTATCTACATATGCATATATACACACATACGAGAGTAAAACTAATTTTTTCAGAACGTCCTCTGCTCCATCCTAATCCTCTTTGGTCTCTGAGCTGCCTTTGACACCATCGACCACCCCCTTCTGGAAACATTATCCAATCTTGGCCTCACTGACACTGTCCTCTCCTGGTTCTCCTCCTATCTCTCTGGCCACTCTTTCTTAACCTCTTTTGCAGGCTCAATCTCATTTCTCCTGGCACAGACCTTATGTTCTTACCTTATCTCCTAATTGAAACTCCCTCCTTCTTCACATCAAACAGACCACTGGACTCCCTACCTTCAAAGCCCTTCTGAAATCACATCTCTAGGGGGACTTCTCTGACTGATCACTAGTCCCCCTACCTTATATTCCCCAACTGCCATTTCAGCACTTCTTTGACACCTAACCTCCTCATATCAGATATAGGTGTATATATCTTTAATACTCAATTTTTTTCCTTTTATCTGTAGGAGGAATAAAATAAATGCAATGTATTTTAGCATCTGTCTCCCCTGTTAGATTGTCAGCTCACTGAGTACTCTTAATTCTATAGTACTCTCCCAAATGCTTATCACAGTGATGCGTATGTAGGCATTTAGTAAATACTATTATTGATTTATCTAATTTCCAATTTGCCTCCCAGTTCTTCCTTACATGAAACAGGGTTATCTTGTGTGTTTCTTTACCAAAGGAATGGGTATCTTATATGCCTCATTTTTTTTTTTTGATCCTGACAGAGAGCAGAAGGAGGAAAAAGATGTAGACTACAATGAAGAAGATGATGCTAAATGTAATCGGAAGAGAAAAGCAAAGTTACCAGTGAAAGGAGATCCTAAGGAAGATGGAGAGGAGAAGGATGATGAAACTGTATGTATCTTAGATGTGGTGGAACAGTGTGGGCAATTTTGTGGGAAGAAATGAAAGAGTTTATTCTGTTGTAGCACATACAAGGCTACAATGCCTACTCAGATTAAATTGCTGAATAATACTCATCAAACAAACAATGGGAATGTGGAACCAGAAGCAGATACCTAACTAAATACACAGTGTCCCACTTCATAGGTGATGAGTCAGATGCCACAGACGATCCACAGTGGCCTAAAAGAAAAAGCCCAGGCCTGGGAGTCAGAGGACCTGGGTTCTAATCCCAGCTCTGCCACTTGCCTGCTGTGCGATCTTGGGACACTCATTTCCCATTGCCTTCTTTCCTCATCTGTGAAATGGGAATTCAGTACCTGATCTTCTTCTTAATTAGACTGTAAAGCCCCAAGTGGAACAGGGACTGTGTCCAATCTAATTATCTGGAATCTTCCCAAGCTCATAGTACAGTACTTGGCATCTAGTAAGGCACTCAATAAAAATCTACTGTTACTGTTATAACCAACTGATAAGTTGTCATTAGGGACTTAGTGGTCCCATGGATAGGATGTGCAGAAGCAGCATCTGGGAATGCCTGCCTGCCATCTCTAGTGTTGGGGACTGCTTTAGTGTAGGGAGCAGTGGAAAGGAAATCCATGGAGCCCTATTTCCTCAGCCAGGGACTGGAGCCCCTTTGATCCAGAGTCGCTCAGTTGACCTGGGGAACCCCGTAAGCCCA
The DNA here is from genome assembly GCF_004115215.2 of Ornithorhynchus anatinus. Lineage (NCBI taxonomy): Eukaryota > Metazoa > Chordata > Mammalia > Monotremata > Ornithorhynchidae > Ornithorhynchus > Ornithorhynchus anatinus. Next base: position 95,112,038 of record NC_041729.1, on the reverse strand, counting down.
CGCGTCCACCCCGTCCATCCAACTTAGAGCCTGAGGCATTTGGAGTAAGTAGCTCTGGTAGATTCATCACCCCATGTAGCTTGTATGTATCCTGAAAACTTTCTGTCTGTTTCCCTGCTCTTTCTTTGCCAATTGGACCACTGCCACCCTAAAACTCCATACTGGAAACTATCCAACATTCCCGTCTGCCTTCTTCAATGCAATGGCATTGCATTACCTGCAGTTTTTTCCCTCTTGCTCACAGTCTTTCTGAAATCACATCTCCAGAAAGGTTTCCCTGACTAATATTTCACCTTTTCATTTTAGGGGCCACTCAGCTGCCCCTTCAGCACCTGGTATTCACCCTACTCATAGCCCCCCCCGCATTTATGTATTTATCTAGAAGTTATTTATTTATGTTAACGTCTGTCTCCCCCTCTTTACTGTAAGTTTGTTGTGGGCAAGCAATGTATCTGCCAACTATATTGCATTGTACTCCCCCAAGTGCTTAGTATAGTGCTCTGCACACAGTAAGTGCTCCATAATACCACAGATTTATTGATTGCATCAGAGAATCCTACACGGGTTGAAAGTCTGGGACCTGGCCCACTCAACTAGTGCCTGGCCAGTTCTGGTTCCAGTTTGATTGTCAATCTGGACCGGTTGGGAGTAGGGATTAAATTACAGATGTGTGCCTACGTACATTTGGAGGGCTCAACTCATCTGGATTGCCATTTCCATTGCTGGCAGTTAGAGTCTAGAACATAAACTTCCATGTGTGACTATTGCACATGCTCAATAGACAACCAGTCTAACCCCCAAACCCCCCAAAACTGGAAAGGGAAAGGGGCTTCCCTTTGGGTGTATGGCTCCTTTGGAGCACCCCCAAAAATGTAGCCTCTCTACACCATTCTCAGGCTCTTCGCAATGTGGGAATTACATAACTTTAGTTTGTCATAATATTACTTACTAATAATTACTAATTAAAATTCCAGCAACTTCCCTTCTTAGCCATGGAAGATTTCATGGCACAACTGTAATTCTAACCTCTTGGGTAAGTAGGCTACATATGATCACAACAACAGCTTTTTTGTCTTATGGACCAAAAAACTCTTTTGTCTTATGGAACTGAGCTCTAGTTCAGCCTGTCCTGAAAGGACCCCAGCAAAAGTAGCTGTTTTTCACATGGAATTTAGTGAGGGAAAATAACAGTATTTGTCATATGGACAAGGTTAGAATTGGTCTTGTTCAGAACTGGAAGTTTAAGTTTATTCCTTGTTAAAGATTCGGTCAGTCAGCTGTATATATTGAGCACTTTCTGTTTGCAGAGCACTGCCCCTGTCCACAGTGAGCTTATAGTCTAGAGGAGGAGACAGACAATAATATAAATAAATAAAACTGAGCTCTGGGTCCTACTCTTGACTCTGCCATTTTTCTAAGTGACCTTGGGCAAGTCAGTTCCCACAGTCTGCAAAATGGATATTCAATACCTGTTCTCCCTCCTGCTTACACTGTGAGTTCTATTGTGGGTCCTGATTTTTTTTCATCTACCCTAGCGTTTAGTACAGTGCTTGATACATAATAAGCAAGTAAATGCTACTATTATTATTTTGTTTGTGTTGCCCTAAGGGTAACATGAGAAACTCCCTTCTTCTAACCAGGCTCAGTGAGTTAACAAAGTGCTTTCAAGGTCACACTGTAGAAGGGCTTTCAGCATATTCTTGGAGCAATCAGTTAATCAGTGGTATTTATTGATTGCTTACTATGTGCAGAGCACTGTTCTAAGCATTTGGCAAAATACAACAAAACAGAATTAGCTGACACATCCCCTGCCCATAATGAGTTTACACACCGGGTCATGGTAAAGTCCAAGCTACCAGGCGTTGCTGTGTTCTGGAACTTACTCTGGGAGAGAGGCCTGCTGGGAAGCAGCCCATGTTTGAGCATGGTAGAGAGAGAGAATAATAATAGTGGTATTTAAGTGCTTATTAGGGGCAAAGTACTGTACCCTTAGTACTAGTGTAAATACTCAGGTCAGACACAATCCCTCTCCCAAAAGGTGCCCACAGCCTAAGGGGGAGGGAGAACAGGTATTGAATCCCTATTTTACGGATGAGGAAACTGAGGTACAGAGATATTAAATGACTTGCCCAAGGTCACAGAGCAGGCAGAAGGGGGAGTGGGTTTAGAACTCAGGTCTCCTGACTCTCAGGCCCATGCTCTTTCCACTAGGCCACTCTGCTTCCCATCTGCTGTATTCACACATGGCCATTCCCCTTTGCAGAGGGTAGAATTGCATTTTTAAGAATAAACAAAGGGGCAGGCTCCCAAAATCTAATCAAGAAGCACCTTTTTGAACCTTGGTATTGATAAAATGCTTTAAAACCATGACCTCTGTGTGTTAATCTAGGAGAACAGGCATGACGGGCGGATCCTGCGGGGATCTCAGAGAGCCCGAAGGAAAAGACGGAATGATGCAACTGTATTTAAACAAGGTAAATTAATGGTAGTTGATACGATTCATTCTTTGACCTTTAGATAAAGGAGCAAGAATATCAATCACTTATAATTCTAGACACACCAGAATGCTATGCACAATCAATATGAGTTTTAACGCTGATGTGCAGAAAATTGTGTGTTTTTTTTCCTGTGACATTGATAAATTATGTTCTAGCATGAGAATAAAAGTTAAAGCACTAGGTTATGGGGAACCTTGAACACAGTAAGTTCATGTAGTTACTGGATTGAAGAATGAGAATTGGCAAGTGCCCTCAGTTGCCTAAAATATTTTTTTTTATTGTATCTCCTCTCTCTTTTAATTAGCTGGTTTACCTTCCAAGGGAAAGAAAGCCTGGTGCTGGGCTTCATATTTGGAAGAAGAGAAAGCTATAGCAGTGCCTACTAAGCTTTTCAAAGAGGTAAGCAGGCCTTTGGAGTGAAGTTTTTAAAGGGAAAGAAATCCTTCCACCCTTTAAAATTTCTGTCCCTTCACCAACACTTCTCACTTGGTTAAAGTGACAGGTTTTGAATGCTGTTTAATTGATAACTCCCCAGTTTCCTTGAATTTTCTATTCACTTAAATTGCTGCTAAATGTACCCTCTTAAATTTATTACCATTATTATTATTGATTCCATTCTTTAAGTGCTTACTGTTAGTGTTTCAGACATGCGCCCTGTCCTTCAGGTGACACGCAAAATGAAAAGTGCGGGAACTGACACAGGAAAGAATCAATGTAATGAATTTTAGTAAATACGGCAAAAGTAATAAATCTGTAACAGCAAAAGCAGCAGTACATTACAAAAAAAGGGAGGAGTTGTTTTTGCTGTTTCCCAGCAGGGATGGATGTAGTTCAACAATTCCATCCTTTTTCACATTTCGAGCATTAGGAGCTCATGGGAAGGACCTTCACTTCGGTGATGGCAGATGGGGCCACACTGGGCTCCGATGAAGGAGAATGCCCCATCAGTGTCTTCCACCTGCCCTGCTTTAAGAATCTTCTGGATGCCAGAGGTTATAGTATGTACCAAAGGATGGTGTATCCAACTTTCATAAATGGTGATTGTGACCTTGGGCAAGTAACTTCTCTGTGCCTCAGTTAGCCCATCTATCAAATGGAGATTGAGGCTGTGAGCCCCATGAGGGACAGCAACTTTGTCCAACCTGATCACCATATATTTACCCAGCACTTAGTACAGTGCCTGGCACATAGTAAGCACTTAGCAAATACCATAAAAAATGTGCCAAGTAGTGTTGGAGACCCAGAAAACTGTCTAAATCATTTTGTGCCCTTCCTTAAGGGTAATCTCCACAATGTCCAGAGTCCTGAATTTTTGGAGAGTGCAAGTTGGTGACAGTGGCCTCCCAGACAAGCCAGACAGCATTTCTGGGACTGTGAGTCCCAGAATCCTTTAGAGGCATCTAACCTCTCTTTCCCCATTCCTATGTCTCCTTTGCTTTTCCTAGCTGGATCTTGCCCTGGCTCAGGTTGTATCTTAGTCTTTTGTCGCAAAATTCATAACCACCACTGGCTTTCTTTTGCTCTTCAAAAAAAAAGAGTGCCGTTTAATTATCTAACTCTCTCAGTTATTATTTAAAAGGAACTCTCATTGGGATAGTGTTCTGTTAGCATGAATGTAGGGAAATATATCAGTGGAAGGGCCATTTCCCTCAGAGTCTTTCTAAAGTAGGTTAGATAGCATGGCCCTCTCTCCCTGTCTCAAACCTCAAATAACCTTCCTGGATTCCATGGTTCGTGCCTCTTAATTAAAGTTTTAAAGATGTCCTTCACAGTTGGAAAAATGCACTTGGGAATAAAGTCATAAGGTTATTCTCTATGTTTGGAATAATACTCTTCCCTTGGGAAATTTATATTACACACACACACACACACACACACACACACAGGCTGTAAGCTCATTTTAGGCAGGGAATGTGTCCATTTACTGTTATTTTGTACTTTTCTAATTGCTTAATAAAATGCTCTGCACACAGTAAGTGCTCAGTACTATTGACTGACTCTCTTCATCTGTTTCTCCATCTCTCTCTCACACAAACACACACACACACACAAAAAAAACCACTCTCCCTGTGAGACTCTTGTGTCTGGGACATTCATGGGAATTTCCGTAAAAAAGAATGAGTTGAATTCTCCCTGTCAGCTTCAGAGGGCACAGCAGAGGTGATGGGGAGAAGGGGGGGGAGAAATAATTCTCCCACTGTTCTCTTTTGTGTTGTGATGCTTGGACCAGGGTCATTGTGTCTGGTTGGAGCATATGATCACGGTCCTCTCTGTCAGCGCCCGCAGTCACATTCACCCACGTGGCTTCTCAGGAATCTCAGGGATGCTCTTGCTAAATGGACAGTGCAGAGGCGGCTGTCCACGGTGTCAGGTACACACAGCCTCAGTTACCCACATTCCCTCAAATGAGGACCTGGGTGTCCCATTCTTACCCCTGGGGGTTCCCCCTCACCCGTAAGGAATCCTACAGTAGTTAAGGTGAATGGGGTTGTGTGGGACAAGAGTGGCATTAAATAGGATGTCATGGTGATTGGCAGGTCAGTCAGGCATATTTATTTAGTGCTTTCATGTTTACTGAGTGCTTTTACTGAGTGCTTCTCACTCCTTTGCCCCGTGCCGTTGTGCAGAGCTGGATTGGATATTCACATCCTTCACATCAACTTTCAACTTTGGAAGGTACTTGAGGGCAGGGATCATGTCTTCCAACTCTTTTGTACCATACTCTCCCAAATGCTTAGTACAGTGCTCTGCACACAGTAAATACTCGATAAATACTTCTGATTGATTGATTTCAAAACAGGAGTGAACTAGGGAAACAAACAATTCTATAACTTGGAAGCGCACTTAATTAGTTTTTAGCTAACACCTTTGACTGGAGTTTGTCCAAGAGCTTAATGAGCATTTCTATGGGTACTCCTTTGCATCTCTTCTGCATAAAAGCCTCCCAGATTGGATTTTTAAAGTTAGTGTGATAATTTTGTTTGATTTTTGAAGTTGTATAGTTTGTGAATTTTGGGTGCCGAAATGTTTACAAATAACTTTTTTTGCAGCTATTGAAGGCAACCCTTCCTTTTAATCCTCTAAAGTTTTTCTGAAGCCCAGGATTCATTTTAGTTTACTAAAGTTCTTGTCCCCTTGTTGTTCTAGTACCAGTCCTTCCCGTATAATAAAAACGGATTCAAAGTAGGAATGAAATTAGAAGGTGTGGACCCTGAACACCAGTCAATGTACTGTGTACTCACTGTGGCTGAGGTAAGCTGATGTAGCTTTAAAAGGAAAAAAAAATATTGTGCTAGAACAGAGAACTGGAAAATGTGTATAAATTGTCAGATTCTTCAGAAGAAGCTTGAAATAGTGCATCTGGATGGAATTTTTTTCACCTTCTGCTGGGGGCTCTTTAAGCGTGATCCTTTCTTTTAAATGTGTTGGCCTTAGGTCACCATCTGGTTAGTTGACAAAAGTGGAATCATTTTGGTTCTGAAGGTTGAATTGGTTTTAAACAGTTCAATTGTAGGCTCTTGCCCTGCTGTTTTGTCCAGTGGATAGAACACTGCCCTGTCTGTGACCACTAACAACGCCATCCCTCTTCATATCTGACAGAGTTACTCTTCCCACCTTCAAACTCGTCTTGAAGGCACATCTCCTCCAAGAAGAAGCCTTCCTTATTTTTAAGCCCTCATTTCCTCTTCTCCCACTCCCCTCTGCATCACTCTTGCACTTGGATTTGCTCCCTTTATTCATCCCTCCCTCAGCCCCACAGCACTTTTGTACATATCCACAATGTATTTATATTAATGTCTGTCTCCCCTCTAGACTGTAAGCTCATTGTGGCCAGGAAACATGTCTACCAACCCTCTTATGTTGAACTCTGCAGTTCTCTGCAGATAGGAAGCACTCAATAAATATGATAAATTGATTGGCTGTTGGGAGACCTGGGTTCTAGTCCTGGTTGTGCCTGTTGTTGGCTAACTTGGATGAAGACAGTATTGTTGCACCCCTGCCTGCTGACTCACTCACTGTACTTTGTGCCTGCATCTTTAGGGTCCTGGGCTCCCTGAATAATTTCAGCTGCCTCTGGAATGGGTTTCAATCCAAATAGTTATTGACGGGGCAATGAAGTCACATTGTCTGGGTAACCAGAGTAGCTTCAATGTCCTGGTTGCCACCTCATTGACCAGTTGATCTCATTGTACCTGATTGAATGACAATGCAGACTTGCAAACCTTGTCACCACCCCCCTTTTCTCCCCTCCCATTGTGAGGCCTTTGAAGATTGAGGAAGGATAAATACTCTGATAATTGGTGATGGAAAAGAACCAGTGCTATTCTCCCTGGCTTCTGCACTTTGGAGAGAACTACATTGAAGAGTTAGGCAGCATTCATTCCACAGTGCACATTGCTCTAGATACAATGTGGTGATGCATTTTTGGAAATAAATGGCTTTGTAACAAGTACTTGGTGTCAGTCACAACATGCTTGCTGTGCAGCGAATGACCATGAGTGCCGGAAACATAACTCTCACCTTAAAGAAGAACTGACAGGGAACTTTGAGCTGCTGTCTTTCTTAATGTAAAGGTATTATGGGATTAGGGAGGCTTCCATAAAGTGGATTCTGTTTTACCAGCTCCTCCATCACTGACTTTTGTCACTTCTCTTATCTCCTACTGGGTGAAAACGATGTTGGTTTTTTTTTAAGGTGACACTTGAATATAAGGTATATGCAGTGTAAGGTCTAGCTAGCGTGGGGAGCGGCTGTTAAATTTTGGATCTTATACAAGTGGAATTTTTTGATGTTTCAGGTTTGTGGCTACAGGATAAAACTTCACTTCGATGGCTATTCTGAGTGTTATGACTTCTGGGTGAATGCTGACGCTGTAGATATTCATCCAGTTGGATGGTGTGAAAAAACGGGTCACAAGCTTAATCCTCCAAAAGGTATCTTCACCATTTTGCAAAAAGACTTGGTTTTGAATACATTTTTACTCCTGAGAAGCCCAATAATTTTTTTTTTCTCAAGATAATTGTGATTAGGTTTGGGGGATAATTAAAGAGATCGATTTTTGCTTTGTAAATTGTACTGAAAACACCTGTCACATAGGCAGACAACCCTCTGTCCTTCATTATTTACCTGCTTTCTTTCCAGAAACTTCAAGGTACCAGGTCTCTCCCGGTTCTGATTCTGCGTTCTGTCTGCTATTTCATGTCTGAGTTCAGAAGTCTGGTTGACATAGCTATTTTCTACAAACTGAGCCCAGCACCCTGATAGACTGTCTTTCAGATGCACAGACAAGCAGCGTGGCCTCGTGGAAAGAGCACGGGCCTGGTAGTCAGAGGACTTGGGTTCTAATCCAGATCTACCACATGTATGCCTCAGTTACCTCATCTGTAAAATGGGGATTAGATCCTATTCCCTCCTTCTTAGACTGTGAGTCCATGTGGGGCAGGGGCTGTTCCCAATCTGATTAACCTATACCTATCCCAGTGTTTAGAACAGTGCTTGGCACATAGTACTTGACAAGCACCCTAATTGTTAAATACATGAACCCCAAGGGCCTAGAAACTTGGGCTGACCCGGTAAATAGCTGGAAGGAAGAGGACAGGTAAAGTGTGTTAGACTTTTATTTACACTTGTGCTGACTTAAATTTTTCAAGCAATAGTAAGTCGATTCTTCTGTATTTGAAAAGTGTATGCTCACTCTGTGGGATTTTAAACATATGAAAATTGCCACTGTAGCCTACACAATACCACTTTTACCAGTCACTGTCCAACGTTAGTTTATTTAGTGCCTCTTCAAAATATGGAAGAAATTGGGTTCACACATACATGTCTTTAAAGGTTGAGTACAACTTCTTTTTTCTGGTTGCTTATTCTCCACATCTCCAAGGCTTCTATACCAGTATTAGTTCTGCGAATGGAAATGTACTAGATTTAGTGGGGAGCAGTTTTCAAGGTGTTCCATGTGTGGGTCCAGGATTTAGAGGTGGTCCAATGTTACTGTTGTCTGGGAAGCAACAGTTGTTGCTGTTAGCTGCTGCTGCTGTGAAGCTGGTGTATAGCCTAGTGACACCATCACATTGTGCCATGAGTAGCATGACCTAATCAATCAGTAGTATTTTTTTAAGCATTTACTGCAAGCAAAGCACTGTAGTAAGTTCTTGGGAGATTGTAATACAGTGCAGTTGGTAGAAATGTTCCCTACCCCCAGTGAGTTTACAGTCTAGAGGGGGAAACAGATGTTAAATAGGTTACACATATGTACATAAGTGCTGTGGGGCTGAGGGTGGGAGGAATACTATGTGCCCAAAGAGCCCATGAGGCACATGGGGGAGCCATAAATTATGTGACTTTGCCCAAAATTTGTTCAAAGGTACCATTTTATTTGACTCCTACTAAAAAATAGTTGCCAGCCCCTGCTTAAGGAGGACCTGATTTTCTAAGATCTAAATTATGCCTCATCTGGGTGGTTCTGACAGTGGCCTACTGTTTTCTCCTTTTTTTTGCTTGCCATCAGATATTTTAAAAATTCCCATCATTCTTATACTTGGCATTGAGTACTATTACAGCCCCATTTTGGTGAGGGTTGGATTGGGGAAGTTCTTTTTGTCTCCTACTTAAAGTTAGTTGTCTTCAGACATACCAGAAGTTCAAAAACATAACATCCGCTTCTGTCAGTGAGAGAAATGGACTGTATGTTTAATTCCAGTACTCTTATTCCAAGTATTTTATGACAGGAGTGCATTGTCACTTTCTGTTTCAAGCTTGCCATTCTCCAGAGTGGTGTAACAGATGGTAGAAAATCCTACTACTGCAAATGAAATTTTACTCTTAAAGGAATGACATTTTAAGTAGATCCTTTACTAAGAAGTTCATTGTATGTATATTTTACCCCTTTTCATAATTGTTAGATTTTCTCCTTGTAAATAGAGTAAGACCTAGATGTGTGTTTGAAAAATATTGTGCAATCTCACATTTTTTCAATATAAAAATGTTCTAGAATCACCATCTTATCCTTGTAACCCCAGTACAGTTTCCAAGAGTTTTTAATTCACTGAGTTGTATTTTGGTTCCTAAAGAACTAGCTACCAATTCAATTTCAGAGTGTCCTAAGGCTGTGGTTTATTGGCTAGCTGTCCCGTCATCTTCACACACACAAAATCAAGCCTGGAGGAAAATATATTTATTTTCCTCCAATGATATTCAGCTCCAAACTGAACGCAGTGCACTTTGGAAGTACAGCAGAAGAACAGGACTCCTTCTTTGCCACAACATACTTACTCACTTAATGAGGGAAATATTTGTAGGTCTCCACCATCTGGCTCCATCTCACCTGTCCTCTCTGTTCACTCTCAACTTCCCAGCTTACTGACATCAGTCCTCCCAAGCCAGCTTCCTAGTTGTACTTTTCTCAACCTCCATCCTCCCTCCACTTCTTCAGGTTGTTTTCTTAGCTTGCAACCCCTATCCTCCTCACATCAAACAGACAACGGCTGTAGGCACAGTCAAATCAGTCTAAAATCCCAATTCCTCTAACAAACTGTGGAGGGTATTACGGCGGAAAGAGCAGAGTTTCAAGCCTATTGAAGATCAGAGTCCAATATTCACAACAGTCATAGATGTGACCACAGCCATGGCAAAAACCCTTCCTGGTGCTCTAAAAGGTGAGAAGGCCTTTGGTGTTTAGCCATTCTCTGTCTGGAGCTGGGACAGATGGGAAGTCCCGATGGCATTAGGAGTGGACAGATTCATTGACTGCAGGCTTGGTGGGCATCGGTGAGCCCGGTCCAGGGCACATGCTATTGGTCTTTCTCACCCTTCCCAGAAGAGAGACACAGTCGTGGTGTTTATAAAGAATGGAGTCAAAATAAATAAAATTGAATGTTCAGTTGAATAGGCATATGCACAAAGGTTCTGAGGATGGGCACAAATAAATACATAAATACACGAGGCAGCTAAAGGGATGATAAGATTAATAATGTGATCAATGCACAGGAAGCAGCATAGCCTAGTGGAAAGAACATGGGCCTCTGAGTCAAAGGACCTGAGTTCTAATCCTGGCCCTGCCATTGTTTTCTGTGTGACCTTGGGCAAGTCATTTCACTTTCTATGCCTCAGTTTCCTCAACCATAAAGTGGAGATTAAATCTTACTCCCTCCTATTTAGACTGTGATCCCCATATGGGAGAAGGACTGAGTCCAAACCGACAAACTACCCCAGTGCTTAGAACAATGCTTGACCCATAGTAAGCACTTAACAAATACCATAAAAAAATCTTATTGGAGAAGGTGGAATTTTAGGGGAGGTAGAGGTCTAGTGGGTATGGGAAGAAAAAGTTCTAGCCTTTGAGAACAATGTGAGCAGGGTAGAGAAAGTTCGCAGGATGAGAGAAATAAGGGCAGTGGTCAAAATAGGTGCATGAAATAAAAAATCACGAGAAAAGGTTTGAGCATTATATAAAATTAATTTCCAGATGTTGAAAAAAATAGAAATGAATATAGTTTTTCTTTCAGCAAAGCTTTTGAAACATGAACGAGAGATTAAGTCCTCTCTCAGGAAATAGATGAAGTCCTCTCTCAGGAAATACTACTCCTTAGCAGTCTAATTAATCAAAGGTATTTATTTAGCACTTCTTTGTGCAGAGCACTGTACTGAGCTCTTAAAAGAGTTCAGTACAACAGAGTTGATAGACATGCGACTTGCCTACAATGAGCAAAGAACTCTTTCCTGGAGAACACAGGAAATGTGGACCCAAGATGAATTTCTGGAGGTTTGAGTTCTCCAACTCTTATAGTACAAGGCCAAATTTAAAGATAATACCTGCAAGCAATGACTTAAAACATAGCAATAGTAATGATCATGGTATTTAAGTACCTACTACTTGTTGAGCACTGTTCTGAGTGCCAGGATAGATACAAATTAATCAGGTTGGACACAGTCCCTGTGTCAGAAGAGACTCACAGTCTAAGACAAGGGGCTTACAGTCTAAATACATGACTACTCTTCTGGGTTGGTTTTCCTCTGTGACTATCAGATTTTATTCCAAAGAATAAATTGCATCTTTATGGTACACTTTTAAAGACTGTAGGTCACCCAGGCTAACAGGAACTGTGAAGCTAGTTTAGCTGTAGAAAATTTCTTTGATATGAAGGGGAGGATTTATCGCATTGCCGTTGCCAGTTTGGGATCAGAATCTGCCTCATCATCATCAGTGGTATTCGAGTGTTCACTGTGTACAGAGCACTGTACTAAACACTTTGGAGAATACAACACAACAGATTTGGTAAACCTATTCCCTGCCCACAGTGAGATCTTTAGTGTCACTACGACAAGGACCTAGACAAGAAGAGTGTGGAGAAAGTGCTGCAGCAGCTTTGATCTTTTCTGCTCCCCAAAATGGGGTTTAACTGAAAGGATCCAGGGCAGGATGGAGGAGAGGAATCTTTTTTAAGGCCCCAGAGGAAGGCGGTAAAGACTTTCGTCAGACAAGCCCATCAGTATTAATTATTAAATACCCACAGTGGGCAGAGCAGTGAACGAAGGACTGTGGCCCTCTGGTCCTTTGGTTTTTCTTATTGCAGGCAGTAAGCAAGGGAAATTGCCATCACTTCTGTCTAACTAATTATGGTATTTATTAACTGCTTACTGTGGATCAAGCACTGTTTTAAGCACTAGGATAGATACAAGTTAATCAGATTAGTCACAGTCCCTGTTCTACATGGGACTCACCGTTTAAGTAGAAGGGAGTACAGGTATGTAATCCCGATTTTACAGATGAGGAACTGAGGCTCAAAGAAGTTGAGTGACTTGTCCAAGGTCACAGGACAGGCAGAATCAGGATTAGAACCCAGGTCCTCTGAATCCTAGGTCCATGCTCTTGCCAATAGGCTGCACTGCTTCTGTCTTGCAAGCAAAATGTGGCTATGGCTACTGGAATGCCCAACTCTGAGAACAACTTTTAAGCCCTCTCCAGGTACAAAGTAAGGAAGGCAAAGAAGGACAAGATCAATCTTGAAAAGAATTATGGTAGAGAGAAAGAGGAAAAAACAGAGAGCACTGGAGAAAGCCTCATCAACATAAATCAGGTTTATCTTGAGTCTTCAGACATTTTTTTCTGGTTCAAGTCCTGTGCTGAATCAGATCTGCTACCCATTCTCCACACCCTCCTACTCTGTTGTCTTTATTATTTCCCCTCTTACCCCACAATCCTTCTGTTTGAATTCAACCTAGCACTAGCTCCTTCCAAGATATTCCTATCGTGGGACCTAATCAAGACTTGGTCTCGAAGACAAAATAAATTCATGTAAAATATATGTCCGTTTGCTCACTTCCTCTCCTTCTGGCAGTGGGAGTGAGTGAAATACAGCCTACAGGCCTTCCATTGATTTTGTGGAAGTGGCTGTCCCTTTGACTGTTGTGGCTCCTAATTGTCTTTGAAGGCTGATGTGGTTGCAGTCAGCAGCCCCCTGCATGCCCCTGTGATAGGCCTGGAAACACTGGGGAACATAATAATAATGTTGATATTTGTTAAGTGCTTACTATGTGCAGAGCATTGTTCTAAGCGCTGGGGTTGATACAGGGTAATCAGGGTGTCCCACATGAGGCTCACAGTTAATCCCCATTTTACAGACGAGGTAACTGAGGCACAGAGAAGTGAAGCGACTTGCCCACATTCACACAGCTGACAAGTGGCAGAGCCGGCATTCAAACCCATGACCTCTGACTCCCAAGCCAGTGCTCTTTCCACTGAGCCACGCTGCTGCTCTAACATGAGGAAGTTAAGCTACTTTGTGCCTTAAGCCCCTCTCTCAATGTCCTGCTCTTCACCGTGACAGCTGGAGGAGGAATTTGTTAGTCTAGGCTTGACAGCTCCGTGTGTGTGACTAAGTAAGCCCTCCAGCTGAAGTAGCTCCTCGTCACTTGCCTTTTATGAAGCCCTGGCCAATCAAATTGCTGTATATTTAAACCTCCATTAGAGAAATTCCCCTCCTCATCGCCCCGTCAGGTGATTTGAAAACATCAAAGTGGCAGGTGGAGCAGATGTTTTATTGGTAGTCAATTGTAGACCATCTTGAGCGCCATTCGGATAAGGTATATGTGTAATCTTTATGTGTATGTGTGCGCGTACATATGTATGTGTGTTTTTAGGCTATAAAGAAGAGGAATTTAATTGGCAGGCCTACCTGAAGACGTGCAAAGCTCAAGCTGCTCCCAAGTCACTCTTTGAAAACCAAAACACAGTAAGTCCCTCTCCCTAAGTCTTGGTAATGTATTGCTTCTGAAGAAGGCTAGCAGGGTTGTATGTAGGAAGAACTGAACCTAAGTGGTGATGGGGATTCTGAAAACTCTTACTGCTTAAATGTCTGCCTTCTTGGAAATAAGAACTTGAAATCCCCATTTAGCGCATCATTGTTGGCTTTGTTAAATATTCTGTTGGTTCGTCACCCAAGTGTCTTTTGACCTCCTCACTAAGTTAAGGGTATTTTCATTTGTCAGTATGGCACATACAGAGCACCGTAGAGCCAGTGAGTTATATTTGTTCCAGCCATTACTGGAAGCATACTTTCCAGTACTTTTCAATCCAGAAAAATAGTACCAATATGGCTCATTCAAAGCTGGAAGCTACCTGTCTTTCTCAGTTTGTTCCCTTTTCCAGGCAGTTACCGTACTCTGTGTGATACCTGTCCATTACCATATCTTGTTATCCTTTTGCATCACTCCCATAAGAGCATAAAATGTACAATTATTGGGTCAGAATGGTGGTCCGTCCATATTCTGACAGGGTTTGTTGTTATATCGTTCTCTCGTGTAGGCTTAGTACAGTGCTTTGCACACAGTAAGCGCTCAATAAATACAATTGAATGAATGAATACTAGCAAAGGAATGCTTGAAGGAACAGTTCTTTCCAAGGAATGTCCTGGGGTGGCATGGCTGATAGTCTTTCTTTTGCCCTCCTTGATAGCCATCATAGTGATTAGGAATGTACCACTTAACATTCTTAACTTTTCCATCTGCATCCTTAACTCCCTCTACTAAGACCACGTGTTTATAAATGGGTCATCCTAGCTGACACAACATTTAGAGGGAAGAACACATTTCATTCACTTGCTACCCACAACAAGAAAAAATATTTCCTTTAGTTTTGTGTTCGCCATCATCAAGCTTTAAAACCAGGATCTCTGAAGTGTGTTCAATGGCAAAATAGCCCTGCAGTCTTTTCATGGGCGAAAAACTGAATTGATACTTTCACTGAGAGAATCTCTTAAATGACAGGTGTCCACATGGACAAGTGCTAGTGGTAACAGTGGAAGTGGTCTCCGCTGTAGCCTGTGATCTTTTCTGTCAGGTAATATCCATCCTGCCTAATTAACATCTTGCCTTCCTCCACCTCAATTGACCAGGACAACTTAGATCGAGACACTGTGTATCTCGTCTCACCAAGGGCTTTAGTTCCTCTGCTGCCTCCCCACTCACATCCTTACTTCTGCAAGGGAATATGGTACCCCTGACTGAAGTGAGATAGGATCCCTGATTGCCATTTGCAATAAGCAAGTGCTCCACTGAAAGGAAAGTTATGCCATTTGAAGGGAAAGAAAGTGTTCACTTCTCTTTAAAAGTGCTTGCCTGCTATTATATTTTTTTCTGCCCAAGTCCCAGGTTCTGTGAGTTTAGTGGAAAGAATATTGGTAGGGACTCAGGAGGCCTCCGTTCTAGTTCCGTTACTGCCACTGGATGGCCATTGCCCAAACCAACTGACTTGACTTGCTGTCCTCAATTTCCTTATCTGTAAAATGGGGATGATAATGCCTTTCTCTCTTGACCTCATAGAACTATTTATGGGTAAAACATAACTGTTGCAAAGGAGAAATACAAGTTTTGTACCAATTCAAAGTGTTTCACAGTTGGGTATAGTTCGGTAACCTGTTCAGTTCACTGGGATTAGAACCAATGTCATACTATTCATTTTTCAGACTGGCCAGATAGTGTTGCTGTTATAGATCAAATAATATGGCTTAAACATTATTAAGCATTATTTAAGTTATGTGGTATTGCACTTTTCTCATATTGGAGACCTAGATATTTGAGTTCATTTTTGCAACAAGGCATCTTTCTTTAACACCTCTTGGGGCTGCTGCTTTGCAGAGGGACCAGGAGAGCATTTTGAAATTATACATATGCACTAGCGTGAGGTTTGGTGGTGGAGGTGGGAGTTGGGGAGCCAGAGGAGGGTTTCATTCTATGATGAGTATTTATCTTTAATTAAATCTCTGTGTTTGTGTAGACCGTGATTCCATCGGGATTTCGAGTGGGGATGAAGCTTGAAGCTGTAGATAAAAAGAATCCTACGTTCATCTGTGTTGCTACGGTAACAGATATGGTAGACAATCGGTTCTTGGTGCATTTTGACAACTGGGATGAGAGCTATGACTATTGGTAAGATCTTTCTTTGTGAGCATTCTTCCAATGCTTTCAGAAAACTTCTGTTGGGGAGGGAACCGCACAGCAGCATCAATAATTTTGTGTTTGGTAGTCACTCTCAATCTCTTTTTTAATGTAGTCTGTATTTCCCTATTCAATCTAAGAGTTGCTGAATTAAAGGAAAGAGGGTGAGGAATTTCTTTCCCTTTGATGAAAGCAAACTGCTTGGTTTAAAGGCAGTCTACTTCTTTACAGTGGTAAAATTCTTCCATGTTGAGAACTCTAAACCTTTTAGATCTATATTTCTCTCTACCATTTTCTGTGTACACTGAACTCCAGTCTGGGAGTTTCTTAAGTGAAAAATTTGGATTTATGTTATAATAAAAAAGCCATATGGATTTACTACATGAAAATGGTATTGGCACCTTTAAGTTATGACTATATCACACTGGAATTGGGTTTTCTAAAACATGCTTCAGTTTCTTTTTTTTAGTATTTCAAAGATTTGAAAATTTAACAGGCCCCTCAATAGCCCTCTGGTTTCACATATTATACTTCTAAGAACCCATCAGCAAGAGGCCTAAGTGAAATCATTTCCTAGTTTAAAATGTGAAATAAAGCACTCTCCTATAATTAGGAGTGTGTATATATAAAGAGCCTTTCACTTACAATTTGATTTTCCCATACATACTATGAACATGGTCATGCTTAGTATGAAAGTCTTCTACCTGAAAACCTGCTTTTGTCCAACCATCATTTCTTCCCAAGCATCCTCACACCCTAGTTGGATTTTCCCAAGGTTTTCCTGAATTTTGGAATTAATGAAGTAGCATGGCTTCCTGGAAAGAATGCAGGCTTGGGAGTCAGAGGACTTGGTTTCTAATCCTGCTTCATTTCTTGCCTGCTGGGTGACCCTGGGCAAGTCACTTAACTTCTCTTTGTGTTAGTTAACTCATCCGAAAAAGGGAGATGCAGTACTTGTCTCCCTCCCATTTAAATTATGAGCCTTGTGTGGAATGGATTCTGAAGGCTCTGGTTATTTGGTATCTACTCGAATTGGTACAGTGCTTGGCACATAGTAAGCACTTAATAAATACCACATTATTATTTTTATTAACTGATTATTAATAAATTTCCCCAAAATAAGTAGTATACCCTACAAAAATCCAGTTAAACTGGTTAGAGAATATTAAGATTTCCATTTGTCTCTCAGAATTTACTGAAGTGAATTTTCCTTCTTATAAAAGTCTGTTTCATTAAGTAGCAGGGCTATCCGAATCATATTTTCCATTATATTTTTAAATGTTTGTGGGGGTTTTCAAATGGTATTTGTTAAACACTTTCTGTGTGCCAGGTGCTATACTACGCTGTGGGGTGGGTATAGGCTAATGGATGTTTGGATATGGGGGTTTCTACAGGACTCTGTAGAAAAGTCCTGCAAATGTTGGTTTTGGTGTCCAGGGGGAGTATTAAGTGGTAAAGGAAGGCTTTGGCTGTGCTTGAGTGATAGCTTAACTTGAGCAGAAAGATGTCCAAAATTGGCTGGATAAATAAATTAAACATTAAATCTGAAGGGCTTTGAAGATGGGAAGACCTGATGTCTGGCAGGTTTGAGGAGTGGGGAGTGTTCTAGGCCAATAGAACAGCATGAATGAGTGGCCGACAAGATGAGAGCAGGGTAAAGTTAGGAGGTTTTTTGGGAAGCAGCAAAGAATGTGAGCTGGGGAGGTGCGGGGAAAGGAGATCTGATATTTATCAGTCAATCAATTAAACCATCAATGCATTTATTGAGCATTTACTGTGTGCAGAGCACTGTACTAAAATTTTGGGAGACTATAACACGAGTTGGAAGACATTATCCCTGCCCATAAGAAGATTGAAGTTTAGAGCTGGGGAAAGCTGGTTGAGAGCCTGGAAACCAAGGGTAAGAAGTTTTTTGTTTGAGGCAGAGGGAAATGGCCAACCTATGGAAGGTTTTGAGGAAAGAGAAGGAGAATGCTAAGTAATGTTTAGGGACAGTGATCTGGGCAGCTGTAAGGAGAATGGACTGACGGAGAGGGAGGCTAGCAAAGAGGCTGATCAATCAGTCAATCTATCAGTGATATTTATGGAGTGCTTACAGTGTGCAGAGCACTGTATTTTCTTATGGTATTTGTTAAGTACTTACTCTGTGCCAAGCCCTGTTCTAGAGTGGAATAATGGATGTAGCACAGACATGGGAGTCAGAAGGTCATGAGTTCAAATCCTAACTTCTCCACTTGTCTGCTCTGTGACCTGGGCCAAGTCACTTGACTTCTGTGGGCCTCAGTTACCTCATCTGTAATGTCATGATTGAGACCGTGAGCCCCACATGGGGCAGGCACTATGTTCATTCAATCATCTTTATTGAGTGCTTACTGTGTGCAAAGCACTATACTAAGCACTTGGGAGAGTACAGTATAACAACAGACACATGCCTACCCACAGTGAGCTCACAGTCTGGAAGGGGAGATAGACATTAATATAATGTGTCCAACTTGTTTTGCTTGTATTCACCCTAGCACTCAGTACAGTGCCTGGCACATAGTATGTGCTTAGCAAATGTTATTATTATTTTTATCATCAATAATAATAAATGGGGTAAATACCAGATCATCAGGTCCCACATGGGGCTCACAGTTTTGGAAGAGGGAGAACAGTATTGAACCCTCATTTTGCAAGGAACTGAGCCACAGAGAAGTTACTTGCTCAGGTCACATAGCAAGTGGTGGAGCATCAGTTAGAATCCTCTAACTCCCAGGCTTGTGCTCTTTCCACTGGGCCATGCGGCTTCTCAACATAGAATGGATGATAGAAATGGACAGTATGGGCTCTGAAGAAGAATGAAAGGGAATAGAACTGGTGGGATTGTGTGAAAGTGGTATGGGGTGGGTGGGGCAAGATGCAGGTTGACTCTTCCCCCTGTCCCACTGAGTGTTAGTGAGTGGAAGAAAATGAGATATTTTTGGGAGAGAATGGTGGGAGAGACAGGAGGAGAGAGTGACTAGTTAGGAACAGGTCAAGAATGAAGGAGTTGTTTCAGGATGGAACAGAGATCCCACAGGCTGCATTTGTGTAGGGCTGTAGGGAATGGATAGGTGGATGGGAGTGAGCTGAAGGGGTGTGGTGCAAAGGGAGAAGGATTTCAGAGGTGATGGGAAAGGAGGAAATTGATGGAATGATTAGAAGGAGAGGTTTGAGAAGACAAGGTTAGGTTAGAAAGTGTGAAGGGTTTCAGCTTTTTAGACTGGGGTTTCTGTGCTGATTGATTGTAGGATCTTTCAAGTGTATGAGAAGAAACACTTTTAGCCCCTGGCAGCTAGGGACTCTTTGTAGTGGAAATAGCTTGGGTGTAAAATCTCTACCCTCTCCATCTCGGAAATTCCTGCTGCCTTTCTCATACACTCACCCGGCTGCAAATCTGTCCTCTTCCTATACAGAGACCTCCAATCTTTTGATTCTCTCCTACATTCTAAAGTGATCTTGTCCTACTTGGAATCCAGCTCTTAGAACAGTGCCCAGTGCTTAGAAAGGTGCTTGGCATTGATTCATTTGTATTTATTGAGCATTTACTGTGTGCAGAGCACTGTGCTAAGCACTTAGAAAGTACAGTTCGGCAACAAATAGAGACAATCCCTACCCAACAGCGGGCTCACAGTCTAGAAGCACTTAATAATGTTGGTATCTGTTAAGCGCTTACTATGTGCAGAGCACTGTTCTAAGCGCTGGGGGAGATACAGGATAATCAGGTTGTCCCACGTGGGGCTCACAGTCTTAATCCCCATTTTACAGATGAGGTAACTGAGGCACAGAGAAGTGAAGTGACTTGCCCGCAGTCACACAGCTGATAAGTGGCAGAGCCGGGATTTGAACCCATGACCTCTGATTCCCAAGACTGTGCTTTTTCTACTGAGCCACGCTGCCTCTCTTAACAAATATTATTTCAAAAACCAAACAAAAACTACTTTCTCAACTCAGAAATGAGACCTCCAACACTGTCCTCACCCCTGAACTCAACTCCCTCTCTCCCCTGTCCCTTCGTCAAACTTGTACCACTAATCTGCCTATAGTACTCTTTCTCCATTCCTGTGCTTGAGTTGCAGAGTACAGTTTGTGGAAATCTAGACATCTGTCTGACTTTGTCCTTTAAATTCATTATTACCTGTTTCAATTTTGCCCTCTCCTCTGCCTGACAACATTACTTCCTAATTCATTCCCTTTTAATCATTTCCCCCTCCAGCAGTTTGAGACATTTAACTCCCTCCTCAAACCTCCTGTCCCCCTTGCCCCCACCATCTCTTTCCCCTAATGATCTGGTCACACACTTCGTTAACAAAATTGAAAGAGTCAAGTGTGAGCTCCCTCAAGTCTTCCCTGCTCCTTTCCAATCCTTCTCCACCCTCACCAACTCTCCCAATATTCCCTGCAGTATCTCAAGAAGAGATTTCCTGCCTGCCCTCAAAATCTATCCTCTCGACCTCTGCTTCTACTCTCATCACTTTATACCTTATTGAAACACTTGTACCCTCTCTTCTTCTCTTGTCATTTTCAACAGTTCTCTTTCCTATGGCTTCTTCCCCACTGCTTTTGAACATGTTTACCTATTCCCTATTCTAAAAAAAAATCCATTGACCCCATGACTTCCTTCAGTTATCATTCATCTTCCTCTTACCATTCCTCGCCAAACGCCATGAGAGAGTTGTCTACACCCACTGTCTGTGCTTCCTCTCCAAGTCTTTCCTTGATGCCCTTCAGTCTGGTTTCCATCCCCTTCACTCCATGGAAACAGCCCTCTCTAAGGTAACAGAAGACCTTCTTCTCATCAATTCTGATGGCTTATAATTCAGCTGTCTTCAGTATTGTGAATCACCCCGTCTCCTTGAAGCTTCATCTAGCCTAGGCTTCACTGACACTGACCTCTCTTGGTTCTCCTCTGATCTCAGTGACCACTCCTTAGTCTCTTTTGCTGGCTCCTCTTCTACCTCCCACCCTCTGACAGTAGGGACCCCTCAAGGCTCAGCTCTGAGTCCCCTTCTATTCTTCATCTTCACCCAGTCTCTTGGAGAACCCATTAGCTCCCATGGCTTCAACTGCCATCTCTTTGGATGATTCCCAAAGCTACATCAAAAGTCCTGACCTTCTGCAAAAGTCTCAATTTTCCTCCGGTCTTCACGACATCTCTACCTGGATGTCCCACTGACACATCAAACTAAACCTGTCCAAAACAGAAGTCCTTATTTTTCCACTCAAACCCTGTCCTCCCCAACTTTCCCATCACTGTAGACAATATCACTTTCCTCTCTATTTCACAAGCTCATAACCATGGCATTTTCATCAACTCATCTTTTTCATTTAACCCATGTATTCAATCTGTCACCAAATCCTGTTGGTTCTGTCTTCTACCTACATGATATCACAAAAATCTGCCCTTTCCTCTCCATCAAACTGCTATTCTGCTGATCCAAGCACCTGTCCTAACCCACCTTTACTACTTTATCTGCCTCCTTGTTGATTTCTGTACTTCCTGTCTCTCCCCGCTCATCATTTAAAAAAAAATAAATTAATCCATGTCTTCCCTTCCTCAAGAACCTCCAGTAGTTGCCCATCCACCTATGTATCAAACAGAAACCTCTTACCATCAGCTTTAAAGCAGTCACTCAGCTTGCCCCTACGTGACTGATCAACTACAGCCCGGCCTGCACACTCTGTTTCTCTACCACCAGCTTACTCACTGTGCCTTGATCTCATCTATCTTGCTGCAGATCCCTTTCCCATGTCCTCCCCTTAACCTGGTCCTCCCTCGCCTACATCACTCTCCCCACTTTTCAAAGCCTTATTAATTTCATATCTCCTCCAAGAGGCCTTCCCTGATTAAGTCCTCTTTTCCCTAGCTCCCTCTCCCTTCTGTGTTGTTTATGCACTTGGATCTGAGATCTTTAGGCGTTCGATATTCACTCCATCCTCAGACCCACAGCAAATATGTACAAATCTGTAAATTATATATTATGAATTATTTATGTGTATTAATGTCTATAAGCTTGTTGTGGGGAGGGAATGTGTTCACCAGCTCTGTTGTACTATACTCTCCCAAGCACTTAGTAATGTTCTGGACACAGTAAGAAGCGGCATGGCGTAGTGAATAAAGCACGGGCCTAGGAGCCACAAGGTTTTAATCTCTGCCACGTATCTGCTGTGTGACCTTGGTCACTTCTCTGGGCCTCAGTGACGTCATCCATAAAATGGGGATTGAGACTGTAAGCCCTGCATGGGATCGAAACTGTGTCCAACCTAATTTGCCTTGTATCCTCCCCAGTGCTTAGTACAGTACCTGGCACATAGTAAGTGCTTACAAATACCACAATTACTATTATTATTATTATTATTATTAAGTGCCCAGGGAAGTACCATCAACTCTTATTCTGCTCTAGTTGTACTAATAGTCTAGCCATGATATGACAAGTACTGTGTGACTTTTTGGAGAAGAAGCAGCATGTCCTGGTGGAATTAGCACAGGCCTGGTAGTAGGAGGACCTGGGTTCTAATCCTGACTCTGTCACTTGTCTGCTGAATAATCTTGGGCAAGTCACTTAACTTCTCTGGGCTTCAGGTACCTCATCTGTAAAATGGGGATTAAGACTGAGTGCTATGTGGGAGAGGGCTGTGTCCAACCTGATTGTATTGTATCTACTCCAATGCTTAGTACAGTCCCTGGCACATAGTAATTGCTTAACAAATATCATTTTTTTAAAAATGATGGCTCGTCAGAATGTTTTGTTGGAAGAATCAGCAGAATTTAGTAGTTGATTGGAATCAAGATCTGATAGACAGTGACAAGTTGAGGGTGACATTAAGGTGCAGTCACAAGGAGGGTGGTGATGTATCAGTGTATTAATGCATGGAAATGAGAGAGTTGAGAAGGAAGATGAGACGTTAAGTTTTCCAAATGATGGGTTGGGGGTGCTGGTGGGCTACCCAAGTGGAGATGTCCTGGAGGCTAGAGAAGACTTGCAATTAGGTAGAGGAGAAAGGCCAGGACTAAAGAGGTCCATTTGGGAGTTTTCTGCATAGAGGTGGTAGTTGAAGTCAAGGAGACTAATTTCCCAAGAGTGTGAATTTAAAAGGAGAAAAGGAGAGCCAGAACAGTCTTGCACATCTCCCTTGGTTAGGAGAAGATGGGAGGTGGTAATACAATTAGTGAAAGAAATAAAGGGTCATTCATTTATTCATTCATTCAGTCAGTCAGTCTTATTTATTGAGAGCACTTAGTATGTGCAGAGTACTGTACTAAATGCTTGTAATGTACTGTTTGGCAACAGAGACAATCTCTGCCCAACAGTGGGATCACACTCTAGATGGGGGAGACAGACAACAAAACAAGTAGTCAGGCATCAATGGCATCAGTGCCATCAAGATAAATAGAATCATAGATTTATACACATCATTAATAAAAGAGTAATAATATATACAAATATGCACAAGTGCTGTGGAGAAGGGAAGGGGGAAGAGCAGAGGGAGGGAGGGAGAGGGGGGAATGGAGAAGCAGCGTGGCTCAGTGGAAAGAGCACGGGCTTTGGAGTCAGAGGTCATGGGTTCGAATCCTGGCTCGGCCACTTGTCAGCTGTGTGACTGTGGGCAAGTCACTTCACTTCTCTGGGCCTCAGTTACCTCATCTGTAAAATGGGGATGAAGACTGTGAGCCCCACGTGGGACAACCCGATTCCCCTCTGTCTACCCCAGCGCTTAGAACAGTGCTCTGCACATAGTAAGCGCTTAACAAATACCAACATTATGGGGAGGGGAAGATGGACAGCGGGAAAGGGAGGCCTCAGTCTGGGAAGGCTTCCTGGAGGAGGTGAACTCTCAATAGGGCTTTGAAGAGGAGAAGAGAGTTAGTTTGGCGGATGTGAGGAGGGAGGTCATTTCAGGTCAGAGATAGGAGGTGGGCCAGGGGTCGGCAGCAGGACAGGCGAGAATGAGGGACCGTGAGGAGGTTAGTGGCAGAAGGGCGGAGTGTATGGGGTGGGCAGTAGACAGAAGGGAGGTGAGGTAGGAGGGGACAAGGTGATGGAGAGCTCTGAAGCCAAGAGTGAGAAGTTCTTTTTGATGTGAAGGTTGATAGGCAACCACTGGAGGTTTTTGAGGATGGGAGTGACATGCCCAGAGTGGTTCTGTAGAAAGATAATCCGGGCAGCAGAATGAAGAATAGACTGGACAGGGAGAAACAGAAGGATGGGACCTCAGAGAGGAGGCTGATGCAGTAATCCAGTCGGGGTATTAAGAGAGCTTGTACCAGCAAGGTAGCAGTTTGGATGGAGAGGAAAGTGCGGATCTTAGCGATGTTATGAAGTTGAGACCGGCAGGTTTTGGTGATGTATTGGATGTGTGGGGTGAATGAGAGAGCAGAGTCAAGGATGACACCCGTGAGATGGGAAGGAAGGATGTGAGACACCTGTGAGACGGGAAGGATGGTAGTGCCGTCCAATGACACCAAGGTTGCAGGCCTATGAGACGGGAAGTGCTGTCCACAGTGACAGTGAATCAGGAAGGGGGCAGGGTTTGGGAGGGAAGATAAGGAGCTCAGTCTTGGGCATTGAGTTTTAGGTGGTGGGCGGACATCCAGGTAGAGATGTCCTGAAGGAAGAGTAGATGCGAGCCTGGAGGGAGGGGGAGAGAACAGGGGAGGAGATGTAGATTTGGGTGTCATCTGCATAGAGATGATAGCTGAAGTCCTACCAAGAAGTAGGAGGAAAAATAGGTGAGCAAAACCAACCTCTGATAGCATTTGAAGGAGAAGAGGGTGGTCAATTGTTAAAGGGCAGCAGAGTGATCAAGGAGGATTAGGTCAAAGTAAACTTGACCTGGATTTGGCTTTGAGGAGGTTGTTGGTCTGTAATTTTATTTATATTGATGTCTGTTACTTGTTTGATGCCCGTCTTCCCCCCCTAGACTGTGAGTTCGTTGTGGGCAGGGATTGTCTCACTTTATTGCTGTATTGTACTTTCCCAAGCGCTTAGTACAGTGCTCTTCCCACAGTAAGTGCTCAATAATTGATTGAATGAATGACTGAATGAGTGGTGATCTTGGGGAGAACAGTCTCAGAAGAATGAAGGAGGTGAAAAACACTTGTGGGTCCAGCGGAGAGTTGGTAGAGAAGTTGAAGGCAAGGGGTTCCTATAACCATTTTTCTTTAAAGTGTTTCGACAGAAAAAGGAGTTAAACGAGCCCATAGCTGGAAGAGATAATGGGCTTCCAAGAAAGCTTTTTTAGGCTAGGGAAAAAGATCATTTTGGAAGGCAGTCATAGGTAGAGTAGGAGAATGAATGCTTGGAAAAGGGGGCAGGTTTAATCTGTTTCTTGTCACACTTTTCTACCCCCCCCCATCTTTTTTTTTGGCTTGTTAGAATGGCTTGATCAATGTTCGTTAGCATTCAGACTCTGGAGAATCAGCTTTTGAAACTTTGTGTGCTTGGCACATAGACACTGGATTTTAAAGGGATTTTTCCATCAGTAAGAATTGTCTTCTATACCACAAACTACAGTGGACCATATAATCTCTCAACATATAAAAGGTGAATTTCTTCTCTGCTTTGCATTTTGCAACTCACAATGAAATCAAAACACAGAGATAAGATCACTGCCTAATCTTCTGGTTTACAAAGCCACTTTCAGTCACATAAGGCAATCCAATTTGTAACCTCAATTACACACCTAGTGAGCAAGTTTACAGTGCTAAAAATAAGTGCTGTCTTTCCAGAATTCGAAGACCAAAGGTGAAAATTCTAATAGGATTGTAGAAACCTCAGTCCATTTAAGCTACTTTCAGAGAACCTTAATTGCATGTTAGAGGGGGAAAAAGCCAAACCTTAAAAGGTAGCAGACTTTTTTGCACTCCGGGGGATGCTCTGCTTCAGTAGACAGTTGTTTAAGTGAACACTCTCACTTCATTCAGATGTGCACCCTACAATAGTAGCAAAGAGAGTATTTATTAAACGTGGACATTTTGGGTTCTTATAGGAGAAGACTTCAAAGATTATTTGGCATACAAGCGTGGCATCGAGATGAACGTCATGTACCTTCACTTTTATAATAAAGAACTATGGAAATAGAACATTTCTCTGTGTGAAGTAGTTTCCCATCATAAATTTTCCCTTTTTTCCCCCTCTTTAATTTATTAGCCCACTGCCTCAGATATACACCTGTCTTCAGTATCTTTAATATTTTGTAATTTCTAAGGACAGATTAAAAAAACCCCTATTCCATTTCCATAATATTGAAGTAAAGGAATATCCAAATGCCTTCCCTGACTAAGCCCTCCTCTCCTCTTCTCCCACTCCCTTCTGTGCCACTTTTACTTGATCCTTCATTCATCCTCCCTCCCATCCCCAAAGCACACATGTATATACCTGTAATTTATTTATCTATTTATATTAATATCTTTCTCCCCTTCTAGCCTATGAGCTTATTGTGGGCAGGAATGTGTTTGTTGGTTGTTGTATTGTACTCTCCCAAGTGCTTAGTACAGTGTTTTGCATACAGTAAGTGCTTAATAAATATGATTTAATGAATGAATGAATGCCTGTCCCTAGTTAAGAACTTGTATTGAAGACAGCCCTAAAATCTGGTTCTACATTACCTGTGGGTTTCTCAGTCGTTTTGTGACTCCTGGTCACTGTCTTCTAAACATAGCCTCCTTGGTACTTTCCATGCTTATCTTCATTCTGAGAATCAATCAGTCAGTCGTATTTTTAGACTGGTTTATTTATAGAAGCAGTGTTCCTTATTAGAAGGAGCGCAGACTCGGGAGTTAGAGAACATGGGTTCCAATCCCAGCTGCTCCACTTGTCGGCTGTGTGACCTTGGGCAAGTCACTTAACTTCTGTTCCTCAGTTACCTCATTACCTCATCTCTAAAATGGGGATTGAAAGTGTGAGCCCCACATGGGACAACCTGTTTATCCTGTATCTACCCCAGCGCTTAGAACAGTGCTTGACACATAGAATGCGTTTAACAAATACCATTATTATTATTATTTATTGAGTGTTCACTGTATGCAGAACATTTTATTAAGTGCTTGGGAGAGTACAGTACAATAGAGTTGGGAGGCATTGTCTTTGCCCACAAAAACTTACAGCGTCTTTCCACAACTTCACTCAGCCTAATAGAATATGATTTATTCCAGAATTTGATTATAGATAAAAATCTTTATTTTGATATTAGTTGTGGATTAAATGTACAGGAAATCAGGCCCCACTGTCTACTCCCTCATTTGCCATTCTCCGTCATTATAATTTATCATCCAAAAATGTTTGCTAGAGTCTGTGGTACAATCCTAGGAGGTACTCCTAGAAACTGATGCCCATAAAGTAAATATCAAATGCACTATTTGAAAATTGCCTTTTGAAAGTTTTCTGCTTTTGTGCTTCTCCTAAATACTTTACTATATTTATTGGATGGGCATTTTGGATTAAGGAAAAGCAAGAAGACAGTAAAGAGGAAAGAGAGAAGGAAGGGGTTGGAGGAGCAAGGGGATATGGTTGGAGTGGTGAATGCATGAGTATAGGAGGCAGAGAAATAAAGGTAAGAAAGGAGAAAGGAAGGAGGAAAGTGAACAAAAATTATCCCCTTGGAATGCCCCAAGAGAGTCATAGCAACAGAACTCAGTGAGAAGTTACATTAATGGGACACTCATGTGAATCTAGCCCTGGGTTGAGGAGAGGAGTGGGTGGGGAGGATGAAGAGAAATGGAGAAGAAATAATAAGGATGATAGTTATGATAATCATAGCATTTGATAATTGTCAATCATGTGCCAAGGAGTGTGCTAAGTTCTGAGGTGATACAATCAGACCAGACACAGTCCCTGTCCCATGTGGAACTCACAGTCCAAGTTAGTCGATAGTATTTATTAAGTATTTACTTTGTGTGGAGAACTCAGAAAGTGTTTGGGAGAATCTACTACAATAAAGTTGGTAATAATAATAATAATAATAATGTTGGTATTTGTTAAGCGCTTACTATGTGCAGAGCACTGTTCTAAGCGCTGGGGTAGGTAGAGGGTAATCAGGTTGCCCCACGTGAGGCTCACGGTCTTAATCCCCATTTTACAGATGAGGTAACTGAGGCACAGAGAAGTGAAGTGACTTGCCCACAGTCACACAGCTGACAAGTGGCAGAGCTGGGAGTCGAACCCATGACCTATGACTCCGAAGCCCAGGCTCTTTCCACTGAGCCATAGGGTGATATATCTTTATCACCCTATTTATTTTGTTTATTTTGTTTGAGATGTACATCACCCTGATTCTCTTTAGTTGCCATTGTTTTTATGAGATGTTCTTCCCCTTGACTCTATTGCCATTGTTCTTGTCTGCCTTTCTCCCCCGATTAGATTGTAAGCCTGTCAAAGGGCAGGGACTGTCTCTATCTGTTGCCGACTTGTACATTCCAAGCGCTTAGTACAGTGCTCTGCACATAGTAAGCGCTCAATAAATACTATTGAATGAATGAATGAATACCCAGGTCTCCCAGCTCACAGTTCTGTGCCCCTTCCACTAGGTCATAGTTCTGCTTTAAGCCTTCTTTAAGTTTTCTACACCTGCTGCCACTCTTTCCTTTCCTCTGGTTCTGCCTTTGACCCCCACCCCCCTCCAGTCTGGCCCCCTTTACTCCATGGAAACTGCCTTCTCTTAGGTCACCAATGACCTGCTGCTAGCCATATCCATTCATTCATTCATTCAGTCATATTTATTGAGCACTTACTCTGTGCAGAGAACTGTACTAAGCGCTTGGGAAGTACAGTTCAGCAACAGAGATAATCCCTGCCCACAATGGGCTCACAGTCTAGAAGGGGGCAGACAGACATCAAAACAAGTAAACAGGCATCAGTAGCATCCACAGCCTCTACTCCATCCTCAACCTCTCATGCTATCTTCGAAATTATGGACCACCCCCTTCTCCTGGAAACATTATCTGACTCCGATTTCACTGATGCAGTCTTCCTCTGGTTCTCCTCCTATCCCTCTTGTCTCTCCTCCTCTTTTTCAGGCTCCTCCTCTGCCTCCCTCCTTCTAACAGTGGGGAGTCCTTCAGAACTGAGCTCCCTCCATCTACACCCCCTCCCTTGGAAAACTCATCCACTCCCATAGCTTTAGCTACCATCTCTTGTGTGGGTGATTCCCAAATCTACCTTTCCAGTCCTGACCTTTCACTTTCTCCGCAATCTTGCATGTTTTCCTCCCTTAAGGGCATCTTTACCTGGTTATCCCGCCGGCACCTCAAATTTAGCCGACACCTCAAATTTAACATGTGCAAAATAAAATTCCTCATCTTCCCACCCAAACCCTGTCCTCCCCCATTTTTCCCAGCACTGTAGACAACACCTGTATACTCCCTGATTCGTAAGCCCGTACCCTTGGTATTATCCACTGTTCATGTCTATCATTCAACCCGTATTTCAGTCTGCCACCATATCCTGTTGGCTTCACAGCATCGCTAACATCTGTCCTTTCTTCTTCATCCAAACTGCTTCTGCTGCTACTTCTACTGCTACACTGATCTAAAAACTTATATCCTTTCTGGACTATTGCATCTGTCTCTTCACTGACCTCCCTGCCTTCTGTCTGCCCCAACTCCATTCCTTACTTCACTCTACTGCCTGATTCACTTTTCTAAAAAAGAATATGCAAACCATGTTTCCCAACTCCCGAAGGCCAGATTGACGTGTATCTATCCCAGCAAATTAGTGCTTGGCGCAGAGTAAGTACTTCTCAAAAAATCCATAAAAATACCATAAAAAAGAACCTCTAGTAATTGCCCATCTACCTTTGCTTCCAGCAGAAATTGCTTACCTACTTAACTTGTTGAGAAGCAGTGTGGCTCAGTTGCAAGAGCATGGGCTTGGGAGTCAAAGGTCTTGGGTTCGAATCCTGGCTCTGCCACTTGTCAGCTGTGTGACTGTGGGCAAGTCACTTCACTTCTCTGTGCCTCAGTGACTCCAAATGTCAAATGGGGATTAAGACTGTGAGCCTCACATAGGACAACCTGATGATCCTGTATCTACCCCAGCGCTTAGAACAGTGCTCTGCACATAGTAAGCGCTTAACAAATACCAACATTATTATTTCCTACTACAACCCAGCCCTCACACTTTGCTCCTCTAATGCCAAACTACTCACTGTACCTCGATCTCTTATATCTCGCCTCTGACCACTTGCCCATGTCCTCATATTGACCTGGAACTCCCTCGTCTTTCATATCCAACAGACATCACTCTCCCCACCTTCAAAGCCTCATTAAAATCACATCTCTTCCCAAAGGCCTTCCCTGGATAAGGCCTCTTTTCCTTTACTTCCACTTCCTTCTGCATTGTCCACATTTCTGGATCTGTTCAATTTAAACACCTGATATTCAGTCCCCTCTCAGCCTCACATCACCTAAGTGTGTGGCTCAATGGAAAGAGCACGGGCTTGGGAGTCAGAGGTCATGCGTTTGAATCTCGGGTCTGCCACTTGTCAGCTGTGTGACTGTGGGCAAGTCACTTCTCTGTGCCTCAGTTACCTCATCTGTAGAATGGGGCTTAAAACTCTGAGCCCCACCTGGGACAACCTGATCACCCTGTATCTACTCCAGCTTTTAGAACAGTGCTCGGCACATAGTAAGCGCTTAAATGCCAACGTTATTATTATATCTGTAATTTATTTTACTGTTTGTCTCCCCCTCTAAACTATAAACCCCATATGGGCAGGGAACATGTCTACCATCTCTATTATATTAAACTCTCCAAAGTGATTAGTTCAGTATTCTGCACACAGTAAATATAATTAATTGATTGGTTGAACAACCTCGAACTTCATTTCAGTCTATAGTCTCCTCTACAGGTCCAGAGTTCAACAGGTGCCGGTGTTTATGAGTCCATTATTGCCCATTTGGTATGTTGCTAGCTGTAACAGAAAGTTTTAGTAAAAGTTCCAACTCTGGGAAGCCAATTTTGGGAACCTATTGGGAAATCAATAGGATGTATTTCTTTAATGTATTTTCCATCCCTGGACACTAGATGGGGCTCAAAGAATTTCTTTAGCTTTTCTCGCTCTGTGAGTTGATTCCACCGGCAGAAGTTGAGGGTCCTTTGCTAAAGCTTACTGATAGCATAGTCTTTTTGTTGCACTCCCGAATCCACCTTGCCTGGCAGCATTGTTTAAATGGAGCCTTAAACCTGCCCAAAGCAGCAGTGGATTCCCGTTAGGTGACTCTGGTCATTTCCCACTTTGGTGGCTCACGGTGAAATCCTGTAAATTTACTACGTGGCACACAAATGGGGGTTTGGTTATTGTGAGCCAGAGGTCTTATTTAGAAATCTCCACTTGTGCATATTAATTAAAATTTAGACTGTGTGGAAAAGAAATAGACAGAACCTCATCTGTAAAATGGGGATTAAGACTGTGAGCCCCATGTGGGACAACCTGATTACCCTGTATCTACCCCAGCACTTAGAACGGTGCTCTGCATATAGTAAGTGCTTAACAATACCAACATTATTATTATTATTACATTACACAACTGAAATGAACCACTTAAGGGGTCATTAAAATAGAACAACCCAATTTTTGTTGTGAAACAGCACCAAAAATGCATACAGTTCGGAAGGAAGCTGTTTATAACCAGATATATAGGAGAGGTTAAGATTCTTTTGTGATAGAACACATTTTACTTTGTAATCGTTGTTGTTTATCAGAAAAGTACTCCAGTGTTATTTATTGAAGAAAAAAATTCATACAGGACAATTGTCATATGCTCCATAGAGTGAATGTTTTTTGCATTTCAGTAGGAACAATGTATTTGACATTTTGAAATTCAAGGTATCTGTTCAGAGGTAATGTTTCTAGAGAAGACCTTTTTCTTACAATGCTGATTTGTATTTCAAGGTAGAGAAGCAGCGTGTTCTAATGGATAGATAGATAGGCCTGGGAGTCAGAAAGACTTGGGTTCTGGTCCTGGCTCTGCCACTTATCTTCTGGGTGACCTTGGGAAAGTCACTTAACTTCTCTTTTCCTTGGTTACCTCATCTGAAAAAGGGAATTAAGACTGTGAGCCCCACATGGAACATGGACTTTGTCCAACTTGATTACCTTATATCTACCTCAGGGCTTAATACAATGCCTGGCACATAGTGCTTAACAAATACCACCAACAAAAAAAAAAAGCTATCAGAAATGCTGAGAAAGAACTTGCTCACTCTTGTGTGCAGTTTCTCTCTCTCGTGTATGTATATATATGGATATGTGTATGTGTGTATCTGTCTTTAAGTATTAAGCTTACCAGGTGTTCTAGGCGAACTGTTATTATAGTAAAATAGTGTCACTTGAAAAGGTCCTTTAGAGTCAGTTGTTGGGATTAGCAAATG
This sequence comes from Ornithorhynchus anatinus, assembly GCF_004115215.2. Lineage (NCBI taxonomy): Eukaryota > Metazoa > Chordata > Mammalia > Monotremata > Ornithorhynchidae > Ornithorhynchus > Ornithorhynchus anatinus. The sequence continues at coordinate 95,079,715 of NC_041729.1, read as the reverse complement.
TTTCTTTTTATTTTTACTATATGTATTTCTATAGGTAGATAATGAGATCTGAGTTATTGTGGTTATCTTATGGTAAAATCGCATCATCTCTAAGATTGGAGAAATAAGGTAGGGATAGCATAAAGGAAAGAATGGGGATTTTTCACTTGATTCATTTCTTAGGGAAAATCGGATTTACCCAATCTCAACATGAACATGGCCAGAGTTGCTAACCCTCAATTTCTTGAAAAGTAATTTGGAATTCCCCTTACTACAATTTTTTACAGTGTTGATACATTTCTCTGCTGTGGAGGGTATGATCAGGTAGGTTCCTCCCAGGACCGCATCTCCCTGTCTTGGTGATGCTTGCCATGTTGACGCTGGAAGAGACCAGTTGAAATTTCCTGGGAACCTTTCCTCTCCCTCATCAGGAAGCCACAGGATGGGCTGGGACTGGAGTCATTGATGGCACATGATTTATTGACATGAAACAAGGGATGCCTGCTGTGTAGCATCCCAAAGTATTGACAATTTTTTTTTAATAGTGGGCTTTTTACCCCCCTCAATTCTACTTTATATGCTCAGTCTGCTGCTCAGAATGTCTGGTGCAGAAATAACCTTAGAGATAGTCAGAAATAGATTTCATTTCACGGATACGCTTACTTGCTGGCACAGTTATTTTGAATGGAATTAGCTAAAGAATGTGTCTGGTTGGGGAAAGGAGGAATAGGGCAAGAGTTGGTGTAGTTACAAGTCTACTTGATATTTAACCATGTTGAAATTCAAAAACAATCATTCATTTCACAAAGAGGAATGGCATTCAGGATTTGTCAGAACCCCTGGGAGACTAAAAGACCCAGAAATTCCACCCAGTGTCTTTCAGGTTAAAATGTTCTCCCAGTTTGTGGCAATAAATTAACTGACCTCTGAACTGTTCTGTAAATCTGCATGAGGCTGGAAATTCATCCTAATCATTGGGCATCTCTTTTTCCTTTCTCAGGTGTGAGGCTGCTAGTCCACACATTCACCCAGTTGGATGGTGTAAAGAACACCGCAGAACCCTCATCACCCCACCAGGTGAGTGCTCTTTGAGCTTGAGATCTTTTGGAGTTGCTCAAAGTGGAATACCCATGTGGCCTTGGGATGAGTTGGTTAGTCAGTCAGTCATATTTTTTGAGTGCTTACTGTGTGCAGAGCACGTGGGAGAATATAGGATAGCAATAAACAGACACATTTCCTGTCTTCAACGAGTTTACAGTCTAGAAGACTCTGACATCATAGGCATCAAAGATTGTTCATATATCCTAGCTGAAACTTATTCCTGTTTATTTTAATGGGTTGAATGACTGAAGAACTGAGTTATCCAAATCCTTAATTGGACACCTGAGACATGGTGAGTTTCAATGAAGCGAGTCCAGCCTAGTGGGCTTGGCCCAGGGAGTCAGAGGACCTAGATTCTAATCCCAGTTCTGCCACTTGTCTGCTGGGTGACTTTGGGCAAGACACTTAATTTCTCAGTGCCTCAGTTTCCTCATCTGAGTAATGGGGATTCAGTATCTGTTCTCCCTCTGACAAACTGTGAGTCCCATGTGGGTCCTAATTATGTATGTATGCATGTACCCCAGCACTCAGTACAGTGTCTGACTTATAGTAAGCAATTAACAAATACCGTTATTGCTATCTTCATTATCATTGTCATCATCGGGGGGCAGGGTCGCACAGCTTTTGAAATACCGTGAATCATACACATTTGACAAAATCTCAAAAGCAAGACAAGTTTCTCATCATTTGCATAAATTTGATCTTTTCCATAGAGCAGAATATTTAAGAGAGGTGAGAAGAGGAATCTTGGGAGGGATAAAGAGAGAAATGAGAGTCACATTAATGGAAATCAAGTCAAGCCTAGTGAATAGACTTTTATTCTTACTCTTTTTTATGGTATTTATTAAGAGCTTACTGTATGCCAGGCTCTATACTAAGTGCTGAGGTGGACCCCTGAAAATGGATTGGATACAGTCCGTGTCCCACATAGGGTTCACAGTCTTAATCCCCAATTTAAAGATGAGGCAACTGAGGCACAGAGAAGTTAGGTGACTTGCCCAAGGTAACACAGCAGACAGGTGTCAGAGCTGGGATTAGAACCCAGGTCATCTGGCTGCTGGGCTCAGGCTCTCTCCACTCGACCACACTGCTACTCAGGCCTCTAACTGCTGTTCCCCTTCTTTTCAGTCAGTCAGTAGCATTTATTGAGTGCCACCTTTATGCAGATCACTGTAAGTGCTTGGGGGAGTCCAAGCCCTCAAGAACTTTTCAATCTGGAGGAGGAAATAAACACTTAAATTACATATGGAGGAAGAAGCAGAGTGTAAAGATATGTAAATACATGCAGTGGGGAGGTGTGAATATATAAGTGAAAAGTTGGTGTTGAAGTGATAATTGGGGGAATATAACCTGGAGAAAAACAAATTTAATCAAGGAAGGCTTCCTGGAGGAGATATGATTTCAGAAGGGCTTTGAAGATACTAAGAGCTGACAGATTTTAAAAGATAAGGAAAAACGTGAGCAATGGTCAGTGCTGGGGATGATGAGGCACAGTGAGTTGGCTAGGTGGAGAGGAACAAAGTGTGCAAACTGGGATGTACTGGGAGAATGAGTGGATAAATTGGAAGGTTGAGTATTTACGGGTAGAAGAGCCAAATAGGACCACAGAGCAAAACCCTGGGCACTTGTTAGAGCAGCCCTCCATTGCAGTTAGGTGGAGATGGTATCCTCTGTCATGTGGGGCCAACAAATTCACACCAATCAGTGTTATTTATTGAGCACTTACTATGTGCAGAGCACAGTACTAAGCGCTTGGGAGAGTACAATGCAATATCCTACTAAACTGTCCTCCTCCTGGTACCCATCTATCATGGTTTTGAAATCCAAACTAAAAATAGATGATGAGAAGCTAATTAATCTTTTGGCAAAATGTGATTAATTCTTGGTACCAAGTCAACAAAAATGTGAGTTACACATGAATTAGAGGCCTTTTGCATGAGTCAATCAATCATATGTATTGAGTGTTTACTGTGTGCAGAGCACTGTAATAAGTGCTTGGGAGAGTACAGTATAACAGAGTTGGTAGACATGTTCCCTGCCCACAACCAGCTTACAGTCCAGAGGGGGAGACAGACATTAATATAAAATGGGTAGTGTAAACACACATTATAAGACCGCTGACTGCACTGATTATTCACCCATGCCCTTGGTACTGCAGCGTTTCATCATTTTCTTCAAAATTATTGAGTCCTACTCTATGTAGGGTATTGTACTATATTGGATGTCTGCTAGGTGCCAACTCTGTACTGAGCATCTGCTATAAGAAGAATACTGTAATAGGCTTTTGAAGCCATATAATAGAAGTAAAAGGCATAGTTCCTGCTTCAAGGTGCTTAAAATTTAGTGGGTTTTAAAGGTTAAAAATGGCATCCAACCTCCTGGGAACAGTATATTCAGGACTGGCAGAGAACCAAAGGACCATCTGGTAGCTTTGCTCTCCTCCATTAATGAAAAAAACTAAAATTCCAAAGGAAGATAAAATGTAAAATTGTGTTCTGGCTGTGATTTGAACCCACAGGTTGAGAAATGGAAAAGTAAAGGTTCTGAAAACATGTATTCACCCACATTGTGTTACCTAGAAATGGAAAACCTAGAAAAGCGTTGAGTATGTTGGATCCATCCAAATTATAGAGCACAGGTCTATCTAGAAACATGATCTACAGCAGGTTATTACAAGCCTATGTTTTTGACAAATATAACAAAGTATCAGATAGATGCAATTTACTGTTAAATTATTGCTACTTAGTTTTCAAGATCCGGGTTGTGGTGTTTCTTTCGGAAACACGAACACTAAAATCTGGTTACTTTTTCCAAGTAAGGTTATTTTTTTAAAGGTCGGATGCCTGTAGGATAATATTTTTTTCCTGTCAGTGATGATAATAATTTTAAGTACAGACTAAATTTAGAAAGAACTGGCAGCTTTCTTGAATCACTTCATGATAATGATCAGAAAATATTCGTTTCTCGGCTAGTCAAACTAGGAAATGCTGTATGTTGGCTTATTAGGACCAAAACTGAAATTGTAATGTTTGGACTGTAAGCTCCCTGTGGGCAGGGAATGTGTCTGTTTATTGTTATAGTTTACTCTCCCATGCACTTAATACACTGCTCTGCACACAGTAAGCATTCAGTAAATACGATTGATTAACTGACTAGCCATGACTGCCTAGGACCATTGTGTTTTCTGAAGAAAATGCTTTAGTGGAAGAATCCAGGATGGGGCCAACTCTGTGCAAGGGACCTACTCAGTGCTGAGTGCAGTCATGTGCTACAGGGGATTGTTGTACCAGATATGTATTTTGAGGCCACCTTGCCTGGTCATTGTCGTCGCCTTCCTCAACTCTATTGATTTGAACAGCTATTATATGCCACATACCATTCTTGGTATTTGAGAACATATAATAATTCACAATAATAATTGTGGTACTTGTTAAGCACTTACTATGTGCCAAAAACTGTTCTAAGCGCTGGGCTAGATACAAGTGAATCAGGTTGGACATAGTCCCTATCTTGCATGGGGCTCACAGTCTAAGTAGCAGAGAGAACAGGAGAACTGAGGCATGGAGAAGTTGGGCTTTTAGGGCTGTAAGAGCCTTGAGGACAGGGAATATGCTATTTCTCTTGTTTATCAAGCACATAGTGCATCACAATTGTAGAATGTTCTATAAATACTGTTAGTACTAAGGCACAGGGTGTGGTGGAGCTGAGTGGGGAGGAAATTCCTGGCCTGGAGTAGTGCAGGATTATTGGGTCAGGGATAAGCAAGTTTTAGAGGAATCCAGTTAGGGTGTTAGGTTGGGCATTCTGCTCTCAGATTGCCCTGGAATCTGATGATTACATTTCAGCTTGCTAAATGTGGCTCAGAGCAGCCTCTAGAGTTCTAGTGAAACCCCCAAACTGCACCAGTCCAACTCCCCTAGCCTGAGATATGACAAAAAATAGGATAAAGTTGACACAACAAAAAATTTGCAAATTCCTCAAGTAGCTAGCTATATGTTGTTTGTGCCATTAAAAGAGAAGGAATCTGTGACCCTGCCTTTCCCGTACCACCTCAGGGAGCTTAAGAAATCAATTAATCAATCGATGGTATGTATTGAGTGCTTACTGTATGCAAAGCACAGTGTTAAGTGCTTGGGAGAATACAGTACAACTGAGTTGGTGGACACATTTCCCGTCCACACGGAGCTTGCAGTCTAGAAGGGGAGATAGATGTTAATATAAATAAATAATGGATATATATATACACAAGGGCTGTGGAAATGTGAAGTAGTTGAGTCCAAATTTCCAGTGCAGATATTCTGTCAGAACATGACTGTTTTAGAGCCTGATATGGATACAATACATGGGAAGAAAGGGGGACAGTGTCTTAACACAGCCATGGGTGAGTTATATCGTGATTCATTTTATAGGAATGTTTGTTTTAGAGGCTTGGTTCAAGCAGACTCTAAAACTCACTCTGCAGCACTATCAGTGGCTCAGTAGCATTTCAGGGAGAAACCAATTAATATTATTAATAATAATAATTGTGGTATTTGTTAAGCACTTAATATGAGCCAAGCTAGGCGCTGGGGTGGATTCAAGCAAATAGGGTTGGACACAGTCCCTGTCCCACATGGGGCTCACAGTATTAATCCCCACTTTACAGATGAGTGAAGTGAGGCATAGAGAAGTGTACTGGCTCACAGCAGAGAAGGGGTGGAGCCAGTATTAGAGTCTTCTGACTCCCAGACCTGGGCTCTTTCCACTGTGTCATGCTGCTTTCCAATTGTATTGTTGTTACCATTATTAATTGTTTTATTTTTCTCTCTGTGTCTTTTAGATTACCCAAATGCCAAGCATTTTTCCTGGGACAAATATTTAGAAGAAACTAGTTCCCTACCTGCTCCTGCAAGGGCTTTTAAAGTGGTGAGCTACTACACTTTAAACTTTATTTGTATTAGTGAAGATTTCTCACATTTTTCCAGATTTTATTTTGGACAATTACGAAGAGTTTATTTGTTAGACCCAGTTGAATGAATGAATGCTTTTGGTTCAAAGGAGTAATTTTAGCAGAAAAATGTTAATCATAACAAGAAGTCACTTAAGTGAAGTATCTTCAGACTGGAATGAATTTTGGAAACTACTGTATCTATAATTGGTTTAGGCTTAGGGAAATTTGAATTGTGGAATGAAGAAACAGGGTTGTCATTGAAAGAATGTTGGAAATGCAAGCTAAAGATTTATAAACGAGACTAAGCAAAATTGCTTTCTTAAGAGTAGAATGAAAATCCGTACAAGATGTTTTCAGTGATTGGTATCTAAAGAATACTTTTTCAGCTAATGACTTTCAAGCTTTACTTTCATTCCAGTTTACAACACAGTATTGTTTATCCCAACCTAAGTTTTAAGTGCAAGTAAAGTTCAATGTCAGTTGGACTGCTTTCCCTAAAGACATTAGAAACAACCAATCAATCGTATTTATTGAGGGCTATTTTTGGAGCACTGTACTAAGCGCTTGGGAGAGTACATATAACAGAGTTGGTAGACACATTCCCTGCTCACAATGAGCTTACGGTCTAGAGACAGTGTGGAATAAATTGGGTTGCCATTTTAGAGCTTCAGGTAGACATTCTGGAAGTTTACCCAAGACAGAAGTACCTTAAGACAGGGCGCACTCCTTTTTTTAATTTAATACTGTGAAAGCAATGGGCTTATTGGTTTTAATATCCTGGAAGACGTCTCTTTGGAGGTGGCATCTAAAACTAAAGATTCTAAGTATCTTTCATGACATTCCAGGGGTATGACCACTTCAAGACATTTGCACCTCCAGTTATGTTTCAAACTGATGATTTTTTCTGTGCCAGAACTTGCATGGAAAACATATCACCATTTTTTTTCTGCATAGAGTTTGTGAAAAAAATATTTCCTTCCTAAAATCCTAAATGATGATTATAAGAATGTTTAAGCTGTTTTCCTTTTCACATGACTGGCTGGTATATGGGTGATAAAAGGGACCTTTTACTTATCTTCTGCTCACTTACATGTACTAGTATGATAAACCATAACATTTACCCAAAATATTACCGAAACATTTAGCAAATTTTAAATAAAAAAGTGTTGTTAGAGGCTTGGGGAGCCTTATCTTGGAAATTCCTGCCATGTACAGGCATGTATAAAATCCTGCACCTATAAGATGGCTGGGACTCAGACGATCTGAGCCCCCGGATTTGTCTGGCTCAGCCACTACTGGTCTTTCTCAGTGCAGTCTTGATTTGTACCAACCTGTGCCTGGAAATTACAATGCCAACTAAAGGTCAGGAAGTAGCTTGTGCTGCACATGTTCATTCCTGCTTCTTTAGCCATTCTCTTACAAGAACCCAGAAAGTCTGAGTTTTTCATCAATCCTTCCTCCTTAGCTTAATCAGTACCTACCACTGAAAACCGGGAAAACAAGAAGTAAATTCATGCGTATGGAATTCAGACGAACTGGGTTCTAATTCCCAGTGTGCTACTTGCGGTGTTGGATGACCATGAACGAGTGTGGGCAGGAAACGTGTCTACCAACTCAATTATATTGTGCTCTCCCAAGGGCTTAATACAGTGCACTGCTCACAGTAAATGGTCAGTAAATACCATTGATTGATTTTCTGGGCCTCTGTTTTCTTAGCTGTTAAATGGGAATTAGATCCTACTCACTGATGCTTAGACTGTGAGCCCCTTGTGGGACAGAGACTGTGTCCAGCCTGATTATCTTAATTGGTTACCCCAATACTTAATACAGTGCTTGGCACATAGTAAGTGCTTAACAAATACCTTATTCCTTCCTCCCTCTCTGCCTCCCTCTCTCCATCCTTTAGTCCCTTCTTCCCTCCCTCTCTCCCTGTCTTTGGAAAATTTTGATGTTAAAACATCTATGTACTTCAGAATGTTCTGTCTGGAGGTGATGAAAGGGAACTCTTTAGAACTGCAGATAGGCTAGTTTGAAATCAGTTGTTGAACTCAGTAGTGTATTACTGTTTTTTGTCAGTGTGGTGTGTGTTTTTCTGTTTCACTGAAAATCACCCTCCTTCATTTCAGAAACCTCCACATGGTTTTCAGAAAAAAATGAAGCTGGAGATTGTAGACAAAAGGAATCCGGTATTTATTAGAGTAGCTACTGTTGCAGATACAGATGACTACCGAATAAAAGTGAGTTTCTGTGTAATGCAATTTTGGTCAGTGCCCCAGGGTGACTTAAAGTCTGTTGGCATGTTAACTGGTGATGTAAGGCAGCTGAGTTTGAGTAGCTGCAAATGCTCCTTATGAAAATGAGAGTTCAGTCCCCTTTTAGAAAGGACCCTTCACGTAATGCCAGGAGAACAGCTCCCCATCTGTATAGTCCAAAGATTGGTAATTCTCAAGGAGAATATCCTGATTATTCTCTCTTTTGCATTCACTCGCCCCATTTGCTTGATTTTCAATTATCAGAACTTTCTGTCCATTGTGGATTAAGCTTATATTTATATATTTCTTTTAAAAATGTAGTTAACTAGGATACAGGTTTTTATGCATGCAGAACAGAAATAATAATTTCTACCTTTGTCATGGAAAAAGATTATCTCCTGAAGTGCCAAATGTTAACTTTTCAGTTAGGCTGAGTTTTGCTCTTAATCTTAACTGGCTTCATGACACATAGTGAAAACATAGAGGTTGCACTGTTAAACCTAGATTAACTGAAACCTTAAACCATAAAAACATCTAGAATGCTTTGAGTACTTTCAGCCCTCCCTCTGAAGAAACACAGCAAAGTTGAAAGGGTAAAAACTACGTTTACCTGTGTCTCCACCTTTTGATTGGTACCATGGAATCAACTTTATGTTACTTAAGACATGGAAGAATACTTTAATTTTAAAATCACAATTTAGCCTCACATAGTACAGTGTTCTGTAAATCATCAGTAAATTCTGTAAACTGGTGACAGACTTCAGGGTGACTTGAACAAAAATGCATGTTTTCATCCAAATTTGGCCAAATGATTGCTCTAAGTTCGTTATGCAACTTTGTATGCTCAATTATTGGTTTGCTTTAGGGCTACTTACTGGTTGCCTATGGGCATTCTTAGCAGAATAGTTGGGAATCTAAAAGAGTAGTCCAAGCTTTAGGTAGTGTTTTCGCTAAAGACCTGGTCAGATAAAAGGGAGAAGAGAAGAGGGAGTGAAGTGAGAATGAATAGTATAGTGGCCCACTGCCTAGGTGTAAACTGCTATCTGGGTAGCTGAAGGAATCAATCAGTCAGTCATATTTATTGAGTACTTCCTGTATGCAAAGCAGTATAATGAGCACTTGGGAGGATATAGCATAACAGTTTTGGTAGACATGTTCATTGCCTACACGGAGCTTACAGTCTAGAGGAACTAGGAACAAAATGGTGGGCATGGGCTGGGGGTGTTTGTAATAACAAATATGTAATAGGTGAAAAGTATTCTCAGCAAAGGAAATAGGAAGCAGGAAGAGTAGCATAACTTGGGCAAAACCATGCCATCTAAACACTCCTTCGCTCGGTGGGACATATGAGGAGATTGAGCAACAGCAGGGTATCCAAACAGCTGCTGGATGGAGAGGTGAAATTGGGAAACTGAAAGCAAGAAAGACAGAAGAAACAATTTAAGGACATGGCAAAGCAAAGTCTCAGACAGTGCTGCGTCCTAGGTGAAAACTGGGAATCAGCTGCTGAGGAGAGACTAGACTGGCTTATTGCTATCAGGAAAGGAGAGGGTCTTTTTGAACAAAAGGTTCTCAAAGACACAGGGAGGGGAAAAAAAGCAAGGTCAGGTGCTGTAGACCTGAAGCCTGGCAGCACAACAAGGGGCAGCATTTTTGTGTGCGCAGTATGGGCGGGAATTATGTGACTTACCTTATACTTTTGAGGACAACTGCATTCATTCATTCATTCAATCGTATTCATTCATTCAGTCGAATTTATTGAGCACTTACTTTGTGCAAATTACTGTACTAAGCACTTGAGAGAGTACAGTATAACAACAGTCATATTCCTGACCACAACAGGCTCACAGACTAGAGGGGAAGACAGACGTTAATATAAATATATTAAACAAATTAGAGATATGTACAGATTGTGAGGTGCCGGGGGGGGGGGGGGCTTAGAGTCACACTGTGTGCTTCTCTAAAGGAGCTCATAAGTCAGTCATAGTTATTGAGTGCTTGTTTTGTGCAGGGCATTGTACTAAGCACTTGGGAGAGAACAACAGAACAATAAACAGACACGTTCCCTGCTCACAACGAGCTTACATCCCTAGTCAAAGCCTTTTACTCCCTAATTAAGAGCTTCGGGAGTACCTTTGGGACATGCTCTGTTTCTGATATGTTCTCTTAAGGATATGCAAGATATGCAGAGGGTTGCTCAGTCCCCCCGATTGTCCTTGTTGTCCAGCTCGTCAGAGTCCTCTTCATCCAAATCCATCTCTAAGCTTTCCCCTTTGTAAATATATACATGCAGGGGTATTCATAGTTCATTCATTCATTCACCCACATTTATTGAATGCTTTTTGTGTGCAAAGCACTTTACTAAGTGCTTGGGAGAGTACAACACAACAATAAACAGGCACATTCCCTCTCTACAACAAGCTTGCAATTTATTTGTAAGTATGTACACACACACACATATTTGAATTTTCAAAGCAGAAACTCGGGACCAAGAGGACATGTTCACTCAAACAGTTCCAACTTGTGGGTGGTTCTATTTTCAAGTTTAGGCCTTTGGAGCTAGATTTGGTTCTGGCAATCATTTTTGTGACTGGCAAATAAATTCCTAGAAGATCACTGAATCATCTTGGTTTTGCCCCAGTTACTGAGTACATTGGCATCATGGTCTAGGAATCCATCCTTGAGCAGTGTACTTTGTTGACTTATATTATACAGCTTGAGCTAATCATATTCAAATAAAAGAGGTTTCTCAATGATTCCTAAATACCTGAACAGCATTTCTTGAGATTAAAATGAAGGTATTCTCCCACAGGGGTTTAAAATCCTACATATTTTAGATTAAAGCACTGTCATTTTTCTCCCTATGCCCTCACCACTTATACACATAGCCTTACAGTCTGTTGTTTCCCTGACGTGTAATTGATTTTAATATATTTTTCGCACCAACCCAAGATTGTAAATTCCTTGAGGGCAGGGATCGTGTTTACCAACTCTTGTTGTACTTGCCCAAGTGCTTTGTATATTGTTCTGCACCCAGTAAGTCCTCAGTCAGTACATTGATTGATTGGTTGATTGATTAAGGTAGATGTTCTCAAGTTTTGGGGGACAATTTTTTCTTCCTCTGCCTCCCCCAAACATATCTCATTCTCATCATCCTCGTCACGAGCCCTATTTAATTCTATTTATATTGATGCCTGTTTACTTGTTTTGATATCTGTCTTCCCCCTTCTAGACTGTAAGCCTGGTGTGGGCAGGGATGGTCTCTCTTTATTGCTGTATTTTACTTTCCAAGTGCTTAGTACAGTGCTCTGTAAACAGTAAGCGCTCAGTAACTATGACTGAATGAATATGTACTAGATGCTTGCTGTTGGCAGAGCACTGCACTGCGTACCTACTCTGCAGGGCATTGTTCTGGGTATGTGCTTAGGGGACATTTAGAAGAAGGGGAAGACAGAATCTCTGCCCCCAAGGAACTTGTCAATACCCCAGAGATGGGGAGATGGGCAGTATAAACTTGTGTTGGACAACACCCCTTCCTTAATTCCTTCGCTAGCAGGAGCACCTTCCCTCACCCACAGCCCCAGAATACACTCTGTAAGGGGAAAATGACTGGGGCAAGACTAGAGATGAGACTGCCTGGAATGCCACAGAGCGCAGGCATGGGAGTCAGAAGGTCAAGGGTTCTAATTCCAGCTTCACCACTTGTCTGTTGTGTGATCTGGGCAAGTCACTTCACTGCTCTGGGCTTTAGTTACCTCATCTGGAAAATGGGGATTGAGATTGTGAGCCCCACGTGGGACAGGAACTGTGTCCAATCCAATTTGCTTGTATCCTCCCCAGTAAATAGTACAGTGCCTGGTACATAGTAAGTGCTTAACTAATACCATATTATTATTATTATTATTATTAGGGTCCCTCCCTTGCATTTAGATACTCATCTTCAGTGAGCTGCTGTCTGCCAGAATGTCATCTCCCTCCCATCCCTTCCACTAAGCAAAGTGTAAGCTTCTATGAAGGAGAAACACAGATGTCTTTCCCTTCTGCACATTACCTGCTGGCTGAGACGATGTTTGAATCCAAGAGTGGGCCCCAAGAAACCATAACAAAACTCAGTCTTTTGATTTTTTACACATTGCACAGATTTGAGCTATCAGGAATAGCCGTGTAAAACACCTACCGGTTGGGTGTAAAATATCACACTGCTGGGCCTAAACTCATAACATGTACTTTATTCAATCCAACAAAAGGCAGAGTCAGTTTCATTTGTTTTTCTTATCATGATTCTTTTATAGTCTCTGAAGTGCTACTTGTCAGCTGTGTGACTGTGGGCAAGTCACTTCACTTCTCTGTGCCTCAGTTACCTCATCTGTAAAATGGGGATTAACTGTGAGCCCCACGTGGGACAATCTGATTGCCCTGTATCTACCCCAGTGCTTAGAACAGTGCTCTGCACATAGTAAGCGCTTAAATACCAACATTATTATTACAGCATTCACCATAAGCGCCCATTAAACACCATCGATTGACTGATTGATCGAAGTTATATATGAGTAGTCTGACAGCATGATACTCAATGCCCAGTTAATACTTGTTTGATCAACTTTTCCATTCCCCTTGAATGAAGTCTTTTCAGTGTTTCTTCTAACTAGGCCAGCTGCAGCTCCCAAACAAGTCAGAAAAGAGGGAAAGTGAGAAGCGTGCCAGGGGATGGAGGGGAATTTCCTTGGCGGGCGTATTTGTAAGCCAAAATGCATTGTTCAGTTTCCTCTGTGTGCCCTTAGGTCCACTTTGATGGCTGGAGTAATAGCTACGATTACTGGATTGAAGCCGATTGCCCGGATCTCCATCCCGTGGGCTGGTGTGCCAAGACAGGACACCCTCTGCAGCCTCCTCTTAGTAAGGAAGACTTGACATTGTGGTCACCCAGTAATGATTTAAAGATTTTCCCTCCTTTTGCCCAGTCATCACTCCATTCCTCCATTTCAGATCATCCTGTCTCAGCCCTCTGTGGGTCGCAGAAGTCAACTTGAAGCGATGGATGACTAAAGTAAATCAGTGGTGTTCATTGAATGCTCACTGTGTGTGGAACAGTGTACTAAATGTTTCAAAGCATTTTGGTGTTGGGTAGGCAAGAAGAATCCTCCTTTCCTATTCTCCAGCTGTGTTCCATAGCTAGTCTCCTAAAGTAGGAGCCGCAAGATAGAGAAGCTGATGACTGTTACCGCACCTTGGCTTTCAGTCTCCAGCTGTGGACAGTCTTGGGGGGTGGGTGGGTGGGAGGGGCGCACGTGGTCAGACTCATCAAATTATCTTGCAGTAGTGGTTTGGGGTTTCAGGGCTGGTTGAAGGATAATGGTACAGCTACCTCTTTCCTCTCTCTGCTTCTGTCTCCCCTGACCCTGAATTTGAAATTAAGGAATTTATTAGAAATTAAGGAAAAGTTTCAAATTTTAATAGTGTATTGTAAATTTTAATTGGTGAAAGAGCCTCTCCAGATTTTAAAAATCAGTCTCTAAATAGAAAACCATTCTTTTGGGCAGGGGAAATGAATTCAGATTTCATGGTATCATCACCAAAGTTGGTTCCTGTTAATATAATTTGAACTGTAGACACAAGAAAATAAAACCTGGAAGTCAAGTACCCAAATTGGAGTGTGAATGAGCAGTAGTGAGGGTAATTGGCAATCCAATAGTGTATATGTTTGTATATCGATCAGTAGTTTCAAACCATCTATGTAGTCTGTTATTTTGTGTGCTTATTTAATCATTTACTTATCCTGCAAACAGCTTGGAACTGTCTTTTTTTGCTGTGTTGTGTACCATTGGATATTTTGCAAGTATTTGTTGATCAATCAATCAATGCTTTTTATTGAGCACTTACTATGTGAAGAGCACTGTACTAACTACTCTGGAAAATACAGTACAACAGAATTAGCAGAAACATTCCAGGCCCATAGCTAGCTTACAGTCTAGAGATGAGCTTATTACCTAGAGTTGAGCTTATTGCCTAGTGTTGAGCTTGCACTGGGTATATATAGGGCAATCAGCTTGACAGTCCCTGTCCCACAAGGGACTCCTGGTCTTAAGTGGGAGGGAGAACAGGTATTTCATATCCATTTTACAGATGAGATAACTATGATACAAAGAAGTTAAGTGACTTGCCCTAGGTCCTACAACAGGCAAGTGGTGAAGCTAGGATTAGATCCCAGGTCTCCTGATTCCAATTCCTTGTTCTTTCATTGGGCCATGCTGTTTCCTGCAACAAAGTTTAAGCTGGAGACTTCTAGCAAAGTATTTTGAATTTTGAAAAAAAAAATGATAGTATTTTTGCCTGTCTGTTTTTAAAAGTTTTATTCATCTCCTGAAACTGTTTTTTGTTAGTAAATGATATGGTGTCACCATAGTACAAGGCTCCTGAAATTTATAAGAGCAGTCCTATAATTTCCCTTGAGTTATTTTCTTTGCGAAAATCTGTCATTTCTTGGCTACAGATGTAGAAATGATTGTGGTAGAGTGACACTGTGTGCAATCTTATACTCTAATCTTTTTGTAGATAGAAGTAGAACTGACTTGGCTTCTGGGACTTCAGAGGCTTGCTTCTGTCTGACTGAGCCTATGTAGAGGCCCATGCACAAGTGGGGAGAGCTGCACCCCATGTCTCCCAGGAAAACGAGTGGAAAACAGAAGCTTGGAGAGGCAGAAAAGCAAAAAAGGCAGCTAGAAGAAAATGCTGCCATGATTGTTGGCAAAAAAATAATAGTAGTGGTATTTGTTAAATACTTACTATATGCCAAGCACTGTACTAATCAATCAGTGGCATTTATTGAGTACTTTCTATGTGCAGAGAACTGTATTAAGTCTAAGGAGAGTGTGGTACAATAGATTTGTATTTGTACTGTAGATTTAGGAGGATACAGTCTAATGAGGAGACAGACATTAATGTCAATTAATAGACAAAATGGCAGAATATAAGGGTCTGAACATAATTCCTGTGGGGCTGGGGTGGAGATGAATATTCAAAGTGATCAAGGTTGTTATGGGACTGGGGTGGGAAGAAAATATACTTGCTAAGGGGTACAGGTACATACACAACAAGTACATAGGTGACAGGGGCAGGATGAATACACGAGGAAATGAAGGATTAGAGAAGACCTCTTGGAGATGTGATTTTAGGGGAGCTTTAAAGTTGGGGAGAGTGGTGGTCCGGAGAATATGAAGGAGGGAGTTCCAGGCTAGACAGAGGGCACAAGCAAGGGGAGGTCCGCAAAACAGATGTGATTGAGGTACAGTGACCAAGTCGGTGTTGGAGGAGTGAAGTGTATAGACTGGGTTGGGGTGGGAGATTAAGTGAAGTTAGGTGGAAAGGGGAAAGCTAATTGAGGGTCTTATGGAATTTCTGTTTGATGTGGCGGTGGATGGGCAAACATTGAAGACTGTTGAGAAGTGGAGCATTTTTGTAGGAAAAGTAACCTGTGCTGCGGAGTGAGGTATGGACTGGAGTACATACAAGATAATCAGTTCTTGTCACTGTATAAGGGGAGGGAAAACAGGTATTTAATCCCCATTTTATAGGTGAGGAAACAAGCACAGAGAAGCTGGCTCTTGCCAAACCCTCCAGTAAGAAATGAAGACACAGGCATGAAGGGCAAGGAAGAGGTGAGCAGGAGAGGTGAGAAAAAAGAGGTCTTTAGCATCCGTTTTGGAAATTTTCAACCGATCAATCAGTCAATCAATCGGTCCTATTTATTGGGTGCTTATTATGTGTAGGGCACTGTATTAAGCACTTGGTTGAATACAATATATCAGAGCTGGTAGATACCTTTCCTGCCCACAAGAGTTTACAACCTAGTGTATAGCTACCCCTCAGAGTACTTCAAACGACTTTAGTGGCTATGAAAATCATGGCAGCAGCAGTTGCTTAGGCGCTCTTTGCTCCCTGGCCAGGAGAATTACTGCTCTGTCCTCTTGGTTCCATTACATGAATCAGTCTTGTTATTATTATCATTATCACCATCATTATTATCATTACTAATATTGATAATTGTGGTATTTGTAGGTGCTTATTATGTGCCAAGCACTGTACTGAGCACTGGGATAGATACAAAATCATCAGGTCTCACTTGGGGCTCACTAAGGAGGAGGAAAGCAAGTATTGGATCCCCATTGTGCAAATGAGGGAACTGAGGCACAGAGATGTTAAGTGATTTGCCCAAGGTCACACAGCAGACAAGTGACTGAGTTAGGATTAGAATCCAGGCCTTCAATTCCCAGGCCTGTGATTTTTCCACTTGGCCATGCTGCTTCTGACTTTCAATGAGCGCTTTCTGTGTGCAGAGCACTGTACTAAGCACTTGAGAGAGTACAATATAACAGACATGTTCTGTTGACATGTAGACATGTTCCTTGCCCACAATCTAGCTTACAGTCTAGAGGGACTGTTCCAGTGCATGTTCTTCTATATGCAGATTATGCTGAGGGTGAAGAATAACTTCTAAAAACGGTAGAAAATCCCAACATGGGAAAAATATTGATTTAAATAATCCATATTTGCTCTTTCAGCTCAGTCAGAGTACCTATTGGGTGCAGACCAATGTACTATGCCCTTGAGAGAGTACAGTACAGTTAGAAGATGTGCTTCCTGGCCTCCAGGAGCTTAAAGTCTAGTGGGGCTATACAGAAACTGAATAATTATAAGTAGATCTAGTGGGGCTAGAGAGACACTAAATAATTACAAACAGCAGGAAAAAGAGAAAGGGAAAATGGATGTGCTTAGATGATTCCAAGTGAGCCCCAGGTGGGTCAGCAACTGTGTCCTATCTGATTATATTGTATCTGTGTATCTACGTATCTACCCCAGTGCATAGTACGTAGTAAGAGCTGAACAAGTACCATTAAAAAAAACGAACAGTATGGAGGTGTGGCCAAAATGCTGATATGACTGAGAGAGAATAATCTGGGGAGAAGAAAATTAAATCGGGAACAGCCTACTGGAGGAGGGTGGGATTTCAGAATGGGGAGAATATGACCTGGTACATTGGAAAAGAGCAAGAGTTTCAAGCAAGGGCAGAACCAAGGGGTCAGAGGTAGAAGAGGTGAGAGTGAGGCACAATGATATGGTGAGCTGGAGAGGAATCCAAAGTGCAAGCTGGGATGGAGAGGGATAAGAGAGTGGATAAGGGAGAGGGAGCAGAAGGAGTATCTTAAAGCTAATGGTCAGGCACTCCTGCTGGATGCAGTGAAGAATGAAGGTGGGAGATTTTTGAAGAGTAAAGATGTCAGAACGACATTTTAAAGAAAGGATCCAGGCAGCAGAATGTAGTATGGATTGGAGATGGGAAGAAGCTGAAGACAGGTAGACTAGTGAAGAGGTTGAGCCTTGTCTTCCTTGGGCAAGATTTCACCAAATAAAGTGTAGTCAGATTTCTTGTCCTCCACCCACATTGTAATTATGCCTGAGAACTAGTGGATTTATACTTTCAATTTTCAGGCACTTACTGGGACCTGGAACTTGCTTTATAATAAACAGAGTCAAATGTTTACTCAACAGGAAAGTCTGTACAAAATTACATTTTGTGAGTGAAGTTTGTTGGTTTTTTGTTAGTCACTAAACTGGGAGACTTGGTAATTTTACATTAGGATAAGCTTATTGTTCCATTATATTATCTGTGAGGTTGTCAGATCATGCCTGGTCTTTGCAGCAGTTTCTACTAAAGAACACCAGATGCTCAAAATTAAAATAAGAACAGCCTGATTAATGACTACATAGTTTTTCTTTTCTTCTTCTTTTATCGGAAAGTTGAAATCAAGGAAGCCAGTCAATAACTGTGATAAACAGATGTCTTCCCTGAAGGCCCAGCGGGAAGTCTCCGTTTGATGTTCTGCTCTTTCAACCTAACACCTGGAGGGTTCATCAATATACTCAACTGAGAAATGACTTAATTAACAAGACTGCTAGTTTTTTTTTACTCTGAATAGACAGAACTTGCCAAAATGTGTTCCCCAGAAAATGCTGAACTTTTCCTCCCATGACCTTCCTAGCCAGACCAGGCTTTGAATCAAACTGAATCAAGTAGTGGCTTACCCAGTCTAGTATATGCTGTCTTCGACAGTGGTCACAGAAGGCTAGGAAGAACGATGTCATGGCAGTCTTATTCATTCATTCATTCAATCATTTATTGAGACATTTATTTTTTATTTATTGAGCCCTATTCATTCAATCGTTTTTATTGAGTGCTTACTGTGTGCAAAGCACTGCACCAAGCTTTTGGGGATACATTGTCTGCCCCCAATAAGCTCACAGTCTAGAGATAGATTTTGCGTGGATCTGCTAAAGTTCCTAAAATTGCTCTCACTGAGCCCATTCTGGGTTTCACCACTTATCCAAATCCCTCTTAAACCACCTGATAAGGTTTGGCCCGAAAACTTTCTTCAGTAGCAAATTCCATATAATTGCCACCCACTGGATAAAGATGTTTTTCCTTTCGTTTGGAATGGCTTTCAAGCGTCAGTGTGTGTCACCCTCATCCCAGTGCTGTGGGATTTGGTAAACAACAATTACTGTTTACCGTGTCCATAAGTGTCAGGTTTTTTGTAGATGTCAGTCACACATTTCAGTCACGCATCCTTACACCATCCTTACCACTCACATATACATCAGTCTACAAACTCTACTTATTTATTCACTTATTTATGCGTCTTTCCATAATCTCACTCCCCGATGCACCTTTGTCTACTCCTGCACCACTCTTCATAGTAATAATAATTATGGTATTTGTTAAGCACTTACTGTATGCCAGGCACTGTTCTAAGCGCTGGGGTAGAAACAAGATAGTTGGGTTGGACACAGTCCCTTTCCCATATAGAGCCCACAGTATTAATCCCCATTTTACAGATGAGGGAACTGAGGCACAGAGAAGCGAAGTAACTTGCCCAGGGTCACACAGGAGACAGTTGGTAGAGCTGGGATTAGAATACATCACCTTCTGACTCCTGCCCCATGCTCTATCCACTACACCATGCTGCTTGTCTGTCTGCCTGTCTCTTCCATGAAATTGGAAGATCCTCTAAGGCAAAGACTATGTTTTCTACTTCTTTTTCACTTTTCCAAATACTTAGTACAGCACTCTGTACACAGGACACACATAGTAAAATAGGATTGCTTGACTGTCCCCCCTCCACCTGCGTCCTCTGTCAGTTTTTCGTCCATTCAAACTCCTGTCTGGTCCAACGATGAACTCTATATTTAATTTTTACTCCCAGGCCCTCAGGAACTAGTGGAAGTCTCAGAACCAGGAGGCTGCACCACAGTCGGATGCAAAGGTGTCGGCCATATAAAAAGAGCCAGGCTGTCGGGCAACCACAGGTACGTGCTGCAGAAACACTATGTGTATTTGCTGTCTGCCTCGGCAGAGCTGTGTAGTTTACTCAGTGGGTGCTGCATGTACTTCTAAAATAATACATTTTGCGTGCAGAGGGGGGAAAAAGACCCCACCGTTCAATTTTGAAATCAGATCCATACTAAATGCAGTTGCCATGGTGAGCGGGTGAAAATGAGGGGTAGCGCTCTAGTTGCAAGACATCCTGGCAGACAATGCATTCACAGTAACTGAACGTGCTGCCTGAAATAGATTGAGCTCAGCTACCTGGCTCTTTCCTAGAGATAGGGCTGTCTTTTAGTCGGCTTGGATAAGCAAATAACCATCTTGGGCTTTGCCTCTCTGGGATTGGAAGGAGTTATCCCTGTCAGTGGGCTTGATGGCGGCACAAAGGGGTGCTGTTTGATAGCTAGTGGCGCACCTCACAATATAGCCAGGAGGGCTAAAGCAGAAATTGTGGTGAAAACTAGTGCACACTAATTAAAGAAAAGTGTTTATTGCCAGATAAAATGGAGACAGATCAATGTTTTTTCCTTCCTCCATTAATACACTGAAATTAAATGTGATTCACCTTTGAAATCGATGCACACATTGGCTTTTAGTAGCAAATGTGAAATATTGTTTATTGAGATGACTCAGACCCTTATAGAAGCCAAATTAGAACTTGTATTTGGTGTAATGTTAGACAGCCTTTCAGTTTCACCGTGGGTTTAAAGTAATCCTCTTGGTGTTTTAATCATAAAAGCAAAGTCTGTTTTTGCTATAGCAAATTTCACAGTGTCAGTATCCTGACTAGTTCACTAATTGGTGTGTCCTGTGCAAAGTGAGTCCTTGCTGCCTGAACAGTTCCGAGAAAAATGATGAGATTTCTTGTTTATCTGGAGCCTACAGGTTTTAAGATCCAGGTCATTTTAAAACTCTGAAGATTATACTACTTTTTTTTCTCCTAGGAATTACCAAAGACATTGCAAAATGTGGATAATTAACCTCACCAGTCCATAGAGTTCTTTGAGGTTTTCCTCTCTGAAACCTCTTTTTTATCTTTAGGGGTTGTTTATCCCTGAAAGTCATTTCATTTTAGTAGCTCATTTTGGCACCAGACAGAAGCATGAGCTGATGACTGGTAATTGGATTACAGTCTAAATTCATTTTTCAAAAAACACTCATCGCAGATTAGAAACTGCTTTAGTCAAACCCAGACTGGGCCTCTTTCAGAGCCTGGACTTGTGAACCCAGACGATCTTCCAACAACCAACTAGTGCCCCATCTCTTTTTTTTCCTTTTTTATTTGGAGCATTTAAGTGCTTACTATGTGCCAGGCACTGTACTGAGTGCTGGGGTACATACAATTTAATCAAGTTGGACACATCCATTTCCCACTTGGGTCTCAACGTCTTAATCCCCACTTTGTAGATGAGGTTACTGAGTGAAGTGACTTATCCAAGATCACACAGGAGACAAGTGACGGGGCCAGAAAACCTTAGAACCCAGCTCCTTCTACTTGCAAGCCCATGCTCTATCCACTAGATCATGCTGTTGTCTTTAAAACCAATCCTGCCCCTTGCCCTTTGGAGGAGAGAAATTCTGTTTTTGTTCTGTTCGCACCCTGGCCTTTAGAGTTGCTGAAATCAGTCAATTAATCCACATATTTAGTGCTTACTGTGTGCAGAGCACTGTGCCTAGCGTTTGGGAGATACACAGTACAGTGGAGTCTTCAGAACACAGTCCATGCCCACAAGGAACTTAGACCTAGAGAGGGAGACAGACGTTAAAATAAATTAGAGTTTGGATATATACATAAGTGCTGTGAGACTGGGGTTGGAGGGTATATTAAATTTGTCCAGTCTCAGGAAAATAGTTTGAAGTGTCTTTTGCGGGGTGTT
Organism: Ornithorhynchus anatinus; assembly: GCF_004115215.2. Lineage (NCBI taxonomy): Eukaryota > Metazoa > Chordata > Mammalia > Monotremata > Ornithorhynchidae > Ornithorhynchus > Ornithorhynchus anatinus. The sequence goes on along the minus strand of NC_041729.1, from coordinate 95,058,196 downwards.
CTCAGGGAAGGCTGGGGTTAAATCACATTCTGACTGACATGCCATCAAGTGGTGAATGAGAAAAGGTATTCTCTGCAAAGGAATGAAATTGCTTTTATGTTGTGGCCTAAAGATGATGGGTCTTTTGAACTAAAAAATTTGCCAGGATCCTTGCAAGTACTAAATGATAAACAGAAAGGATATCATCATCAAAAACTGCTCACTGACGAGGTCGAGTTGCCAAATCCAGTAGCAGCGTGGCTCAGTGGAAAGAGCATGGGCTTTGGAGTCAGGGCTCATGAGTTCGAATCCCAGCTCTGCCACTTGTCGGCTGTGTGACTGTGGGCAAGTCACTTAATTTCTCTGTGCCTCAGTTCCCTCATCTGTAAAATGGGGATTAAGACTGTGAGCCCCACGTGGGACAACCTGATTCCCCTGTGTCTACCCCAGCGCATAGAACAGTGTTCGGCACATAGTAAGCGCTTAACAAATACCAACATTATTATTATTATTATTATCTGGCCCATGGCTGAAATTTATCATGAATATTCTATAGACTGTGCTTTTTAAGAACAGATTTCCATGGCTGATTAATTATTTCTGCCTTCTAGATTTGATTCCCAAATTTAGCCCCTTTTCCTAATGTGACTGTAGACCTAATGTATTTTTCAAGGTTTGATTTTGTTGATAATTGAACATTTCTTGGCCTTGTTGAGGTTATGCTCCTGTCAACCTTTGGCATTCAGTTTTTCATTTTTGACAAGTTGTTAAATATTAAGGTTAAGGGTTAGGGATGAGTTTGCATCCACTAATTGGTGTAGCCAACTTTTGGCTTATTGATGTTTTAAGCTAAGGTTTTCAGATGTCTGATTGTCAGTTTATTAGAGTAGCTCTGAAGGTTATTATAATTACAGATTTGCTCTCCTAGGAAGTATTAGAAGTGTTTGGTTCTGTTAAGAACAAAGTCAGAAGAAATGCTTGTTTAGTTAAAGCTTTGGGCTTTGAAAGAGGAGCAAGTCGGGAGAATATACTGATTTCCAGGCTCTGCCATCTGCTTATTCATTCTGGCTTCTCCAACAAGTATCTCACCAAGCAGCAGTAGAATCTGTTGGCACAGTTCACTCATTATTCCTCCAGGCACAAGGTGATTAAGGCCTGAACAAGGTCTATGGACATAGGGCTTCGAGAAATAATACTAAGGCCGATTCAGGAGGTGGTAGATAGGATGATGGGGCAGGGGAGGAAATTAGCGAGGGCAAGGGTTCTAGATGACGTTTTCAGAGTTATAGGGGTTGAGGACAGGGTTAATTTGGGCAGTGATGGGGAAGATAGATGAAAGGAAAAATGAGATAGATGAAAGGAAAAATGATGAGTAAGTTCATGGCAGGGCATCCAGGTGGCAGATGACCTGCTGCCAAGATTTAAAAAGCCCTCTCTGCTGTGACCGAATGAAACAACCAGTAGCCTCCCTTCCAACCCCCACTCCCCCAGGGTCCCTACTCCCGATGTGCTCTGTGCATACAGGGTCACAGGGATGTACAGTGTAGCTGGGGGACCTCCATGTCCCCCCAACAACAGGGCAGCCTCCCAAACTGCTTCCCCAGAAACCAGCACCAGTTCTTCTCTGCCCCATCAAGGAGACTCCATCATATCTTACTTTCCACCAGCCAACCTGGAAAAAGAAAAGCACCCATAGCTTGAGGACTCCACAAAACCTTGGAAAGATGAGTGGCTGCTCTGGCAGTTACTATAGCCACAGTTGTGTCTTGGACTCTGAATCCTGAGGAGCCTGAAATTACACTTTTCCATCCACAGTACCCTGCTGATTTCAGTTTTTATTTTGTGTACTTCTTGTGTTTTTCATTGTTTTATGTTGTGTGATATAACTCTTTGTATGTCTTCTCTAGTTCTCCTCTTCGCCCTTACACATATGATTTATTTAAATGACTGTCACCCCCTTTAGACTGTAAGCTCCTTTATTTTGTATAGTATTTCAGTCAATTGTATTTATTAAGCGCTTACGATGTTCACAGCACTGTACTAAGTGCTTGGGAGAATACAGTATAGCACAGTTAGTAGACATATGTTCCCTGCCCACAACGAGCTTACAATCTAGAGGGGAAGACAAACATTTTATATAAATAAATAAATTACGGTTATGTACATAAGTGCTGTGGGGCTAAGAGTGGGGCGAATAAGGGGTGCAAATTCAACTGCATTTGTTAAGCACTCACTCTGTGTCAGGGACTGATGTAGATACATACTAGGTAATCAGATTGGACATAGTCCCTGTCCCACATAGTGCTCACCATCTTAATCCCCATTTTATGGATGTGATAACTGAGGCACAGAGATGTTAAGCGACTTGCCTTTGGTGACATGGCAAACAAGTGGCAGAGCTAGGATTAGAACCCAAGCCCTCTGACTCCCAGTCCCGAGCTCTTTCCTCTAGGCCATGCTGCTGCTTCATTCATTCATTCATTCATTCATTCATATTTATTGAGTGCTTACTGTGTGCAGAGCACTGTATTAATTGCTTGGAAAGTACAATTCTTGCAGTGTGGGCATGGAATGTGCCTACTGACTCTAGAGTATAATATTTTCCAAAAGAAATCCAGTACCCTGCGCAGAGTAAGTGCTCAATAAATGCCATTGCTTGATATTCTTAGATTGAGTGCCCTTGAGGGCCAGGTATCGTGTCTAACCCACCTGTGTATTTTTTCCCACAGTGGTATTCTTTCCCACTCTGTACCTGTAACACCAGCCTGTTCTCTGTACCTCGTTCTTGTGTAACCTGCGACGGATTCTTTACATACATTCTCCTTAGGGCCTGGAACTCCCTCCTCCTTTTTGGTAGTTGTTAAGCGCTTACTATGTGCAGAGCACTGTTCTAAGCGCTGGGGTAGACACAGGGGAATGAGGTTGTCCCACGTGGGGCTCACAGACTTCATCCCCATTTTACAGATGAGGTAACTGAGGCACAGAGAAGTGAAGCGACTTGCCCACAGTCACACAGCTGGCAAGTGGCAGAGCCGGGATTTGAACTCATGACCTCTGACTCCAAAGCCCGGGCTCTTTCCACTGAGCCACGCTGCTTCTCTGCTTCCTTTTTATCTTACTGTGCACCATTCTCCCCACCTTCAAAGCCCTCCTAAAATTACTTCTGCTCCAAGAGGCCTTCCAGACTAAGAGGCCCTAAATAAAGAGGCCCTTTATTTCCTCTATCCACCCTCCCCTCTGCATTGACTATGAACCTAAGCACTTTCATATTCATCCCAGCCCCACAATCCTTATGTCAATATTCTTATACTCTATTTCTCCTATTCCTAATGTATTTTAATATCTCTCTCACCTGTAAACTGTAAGCTCCTTGAGGGCAGTGATCGTGTCTACCAACTCTGCTGTACAGTAGTCTCCCAAGTACTTAGTACAGTGCTCAATAAGCACTGCTGATTTTTATTAATGGTATTTGTTAAGCGCATACTATGTGCCAGGCAGTGTACTAAATTCTGGGTAGAAACAAGCTAATCAGGTTGGACATCGTTCATGTCCCACCTGGGGCTCACAGACTAAATCCCCATATTACTGAGGAGGTTGCTGAGGCACAGAGAAGTTAAATGGCTTGCGTAAGGTCACACAGCAGACAGTTGGTGGAGCAGGGATGAGAATCTAGGTCCTCCGCCTCTCAGGCACATGCCCTTTCCACTAGACCACGTTGCATCTGTAATTGAGAATCATGATTAATTGATTGATCGATTGAGTGAGAGTAGGCCCTTAATAAATGCTCTGACTACTATACTACTACCCCTGAAGAGAAGCAGCATGGTGTAATGGATAGAGCACAGGCCTGGGAATCAGAAGGATCTGGGTTCTAAAACCTTGGGCAAGTCACTTCACTTCTTTGTGCCTCAGTTACCTCATCTGTAAAATGGAGATTAAGACTTTGAGCCCTATGTGGGACAGGGACTATGTCCAACCCTACTAGCCTGTTTCTACCCCAGAGCTTAGAACAGTGCTTGGCACATAATAAACACTTAACAAGTACTGTTATTAGTATTATCACCATCATCATTATTATTAGGCCAGAACTGGAGAGCTAGCTCCAGGATTGCTTTAACAATACTTTGAAAACTGGAGAATATAACTTGCATTTGTTTAACCAGATGACTCTGTACCTGGTACCCCAGAGTAGAGATCCCAGTTTCCAGCCTTGAAATGTCCCATATTGCTACTCCTATCTTATGAACTACATTGCTCAGATTTTTAGGCTGGATGGCTTTGAACATCACCCCATGCTTTCAGTATCACAAAATTAAACTAGGAAATCATAATGCAACAAGTCTTATCCCTTTATTTGCCTCTTCGGTAACATTAGCCTGAGGTGAACTGTTCAAGATCTGTTTGCTTGTTAAGAGAAGGAAGCTCCTGAGAGCCTGCGTGTCATGCCAGAACGAACATTCTGGGTCATTTTGCCTGGACCCTGCCATCACTGGGTTCCATTTTCCATCCTGTGCCACCCTACAAGGTCTCCCCCATCAGTGGGTCCCTGCCCTGCCTGCAGGGACCCTGGGCCAGAGAAAGGCACAGGCATTGGGGATGAGGGCCGGAGCGGAGGCAGCGATGTATGGAATGTGGCAGATGCCCCACAAAGACCGTAGCCACTGAGGAGGCTGCTCTTAGTGGGCAGCAGGCTCCCTTGTCCCTCCTCCATCTTCCTGCTCCCAAGTCCTGTACCAGAAATAGGATGGCAAAAAAAAATCCTTGGTAGTGCAGGAACTGGATTATTCTCCAAATGCCTTCTGACACTATGCACAGAAAGAGGGAGCATGCATCTGTGAGATGTTCTGAAGTGTGAGCAATCTTTGTTTTTTTTTTAAAAAAAGAAGAGAGTCTTTACAGATGCAAATGATACCCCCCTATGTTCTTCTTTGCCTAATGCTGTGGGTAGGGGAGAACTAGGTGGTGTAAAGAAAGGGTAGGAAATTTGCTTTGATAAATTCTCCTAGGGAATGTGGAAAGAGGTAGGGAACTATGTGCCAAGCACTGTTCCAAGCCATGGGGTAGATACAAATTAATCAGGTTGGACACTGTTCCTGTCCTATATTGGGCTCACACTCTTAATCCCCCCCCCCTTTTTTTTTTTTTTTACAAATGAGGGAACTGAGGCTCAGAGAAATGAAATGACTTGTCCAAGGTCATATAGCACACGTGGCAGAGCCGGGATTAGAACCTAGGTCCTTCTGACTCCCAGCCTTGTGCCCTAGTCACTAAGCCATGCTGCTCTGCTCTATAGAGCTTATCTTCTCGGCCCCTCAGTAATGAGCTTTGTGATGCAGTTGTTGAGTATTTTCATCTCATTCACCATTCTACAAGAAGTGCAGGCATTTGGTACTTTTTGGTTAGTTTTAATCAGAATTCAGGAGGCTCAGAGAGCCAAATTAGAATTGCATTTTGGAAGGTGAGGGGGGCTTTTTAATTAAACATATCTGGTCACTCTATGCTCTAATAACCTCTATTCTGACTTGTCAGACTTGAGAAGCAGAAATGTTGAATTTTAAGAGACAAAACATCTTGTTTCTCATAGAGGATGGTAACTCTTGAGACAAAACAGTGATGATTCATTTTTTTTGTTTCACTTGCTCATTATTTTTGGGTAGCCATAAACTGCCAGGGGGGTGGGAAGTGGTGGTGAATAGATACATTGATTCAGTAATTGAGTAACCAGGTATTCAGTTAACAAATGACACAAATGGAATGTTGGACTTCTCCAAGAATAGGTAATTGCTACTTTAGAAAAGGAGGAAAGTACACAAAATAACTATAAATTGTTGTTACACTATAACAATTCTATGGATAGTGATAATTTCATAATATAAATGAAAAAGTACACATTTATAAAAGGTGCTTTATTTGAAGAGAATGATCACCTCATGTTTATGAAGTCTTTAAACAGGTCTGGAAGACATCTAAAAAATGCCTGGATCTTTTTGGCTTTTTTTGATGATCTTAGAAAAACACTTATTTATGAATCTCACAAATTTGATCACTTTTGACTTGTTGGTGCCTAATAAATGCCATTGATTTTAAGGATGATGGTATCCTGTAACTGATTGAGGAGAGGAGGCCATCTATCTTTATTTCTTTCCTTTGGGTAGCTGTAAAAATATTAGGGAAAAAATTCAAAGGATTGCAAGTAAGAATGACATTGCCACACAGAATGGTAAAGTACTTCTAGTCATCAGATTATTTTCAACATATCCATGACACCAAAAATTTAGTTGGTTTCAGAAGTGGTTTAAGAATGATTTTCTTTGTAGTACTGTAAGATAAGGGGTATGCACTTGTTGTTAAGTTATTGCAAGATTAATGAACATCAGAGAGTGTGGCTCCAAAGGGTCTCTGTGCTTTAATTTTCTTTTCTAGCCTGAGACAGGGAGAAATGTAGACTGGTGCCTGAGCTACTGACCCAACAAGGTGGTTATTTCAGTCCAACAAGTGATTTCTCTACAGTTTTGTTGACCTTTCCAGGCTGATCTATCGTGGAAAACAATTTGCGGCCTTGAAAGAGGAGTTGTACATTCAAGAACTAGCACATGTCACTTAGAACCAAGTTCAAAAACCTCACTGCCACCATCTTCATACGTTATATTCAGTGTTGACTATGTGCATAGTGTCTTATGAGGTGCTTGGCGGGGACCAATCCATGGTTCCTGTCCTCAAGGAGCTTATAAGGAACTTATGATATGCCATAATTGAGAGAAATTTTATAAGTTAGAAACAGGAACTCATAAGGATTGAGGTATCTTATTAATGATGTGCATTTATCTATGATTCTGTTTACCTATTTTGATAGTGATGCCTGTCTACTTGTTTGGCTTTGTTGTCTGTCTCCTCTTTTTAATAATAATAATAATAATGTTGGTATTTGTTAAGTGCTTTCTATGTGCAGAACACTGTTCTAAGCGCTGGGGTAGATACAGGTAATCAGGTTGTCCCACGTGAGGCTCACAGTCTTAATCCCCATTTTACAGATGAGATAACTGAAACGCTGAGAAGTGAAGTGACTTGCCCACAATCACACAGCCGACAAGTGGCAGAGCTGGGATTTGAACCCATGACCTCTGACTCCCAAGCCCGGGCTCTTTCCACTTAGCCACTCTGCTTCTTTTTTAGACTGTGAGCCCATTGTTGGGTAGGGATTATCTCTATCTGTTACCGAATTGTACTTCCCAAGCACTTAGTATGGTGCTCTGCACACGGTAAGTGCTCAGCAAATACTATTGAATGAATGAATGAATGAATGAATGAATGAATGAATAGGCTTTGAAGGAGAGGAGGGAAGGTATTTGGAAGACTAAACGGGGAGGATGTTCCAGGCAGAGAGAAAGGTATGAACAGTGGATGAGAGGCAGGAAATTTTAGAGTGTGGAATGGTGGATGGGTGTAGGAGGAACTAAGAATAGAAGAGAGTGGAAAGAAAAAGGGAGCAGAGGTTTTAGCTTATAATAATAATGGTGTTATTTGTTAAGCATTTAAGACCAGTGTGGACAGTGATTATCTCTCCTTTTTGCTGGCTTGTACTTTCCAAGTGCTTAGTACAGTGCTCTGCACACAATAAGTGCTCAATAAATACGATTGAATGAATAGTATGTGCTGTAAGCACTGTACTAGGAGCTCGAGTAGAGCAAAATAGGTTGGACACAGCTTCTGTCTTATTTGGGGCTCATAGTCTAAGTGGGAGGGAAAATGGGCATTGAATTTCCATTTTACAGATGAAAAACCTGAGGCAAAGGGAAGCAGAGAAGCAGGGTTGCCTAAAGACTGGAATTTGAGCCCATTGTTGGGAAGGAATTGTCTCTGTTGCCAAATTGTACTTTCTAAGCACTTAGTACAGTGCTCTGCACACAATAAGTAAAAATACAATTGAATGAATAAAGAGTGTGGGCCTGAAAGTCATAAGGGCCTGGGTTCTAATCCCCACTCTACCACTTGCCTGTTGTGTGACCTTGGACAGATCATTTCACTTCTCTGCCTCATTTCCCTCATCTGTAAAGTGCGGATTAAGACTGAGCTCCATGTTAGATATGAATTGTGTCCAACCTGATTAATTTGTTTCTACCCCAGCACTTAGTATAGTGCCTGGCACAGAGTGCTTAACAAATATCATTAACAACAACAACAACATGGGGAAGCTAAGTGACTTGCCCAGGGTCACACAGCAGGCAAGGAGTGGAGCTGGGATTGGAACCCAGGTTTCCTGACTCCCAGATCCATGCTTTATCCACTAGGCCACTGCTGCTTCTCATGACTCATTTGAGAAACAGTATTTATGGAGAGGGTAGCATCCAGATTAACTTGGAAAGAAAAAGGCAGCAACTGATGATTTCATTCAGTCACACCTGTTCGATTACTGGGGTGTGCAGGGGTGGGATTTGGGGTCAAGAAAAAAGTGGAAGACAGTTGATACAATGGCAACAACCTCTAAAACCAGAATCGTGTTTTTGTGACATCATCGGCACTATGGTCTCCTGGAAATTCTACCAGGCTTGGAATCCCAGCCCTATCACTGGATTGCTGTGTGACATTGGGCAAGTTACAAAGCCTCTCTGTGCTGCTCTTTCTTCATCTGTAAAATGCAGATAATAACAACTTCCTCTTCCTGTCTCACAAGGGTGTTGTGAGGCTAAAATGAGATAATGTGAAAGCACTCATGAGAAAATGTTATATAGATACAAGCTTCTGTGATTAAAACTAACTGGCTCTATATGAAATAGATACAAACAGTAATTCAAGATAAGGTACAAGATTGTACTGAAGTACTAAAGTACAAGATCTGTTGTTCACCCAACAAGTAATTTTCTGTATATGGAGAAGAATTCTGTTCGTGAGCTTGAGGCCATGGTAGAAAATATTTTTGGAAACTATAAAGAACAGTGCAAAGGGGAATATTTAGCCAAGTAATACACAGCTTGTTAATATTTTTATATTGAGCACTTACTGTGTGCACTGCAGTGAGTTAAGCACTTGGGAGAGTTCAATACCACAGGGTTGGTAGACATGTTCCCTGCTCACAACAAGTTTACAGTTTGGGATGGGGTACAGACAGTAATATAAAGAGTTTATAATATATAACCTATAGATATTTGCATAACTGACATTTCAAACCTTGTTAAAGCATTGCCTCTTGGAACATCCTCCCTGTTACATGGGTACCATTAGTCTGGTTCTGGAGAATTGTCTGAAGAGTATCAGCTAGAGATAATAATAATAATAATAATAATGGTATTTGTTAAGTGCTTACTATGTGCCAGGCATTGTACTAAGCACTGGGGTGGTTACAAGCAAATTGAGTTGGACACAGTCCCTGTCCCATGTGGGGCTCACAGGCTCAAACCTTATTTTACAAATGAGGTAACTGAGGCCCAGAGAAGTTAAATGACTTGCCCAAGGTCACACATTAGACAAGTGGTGGAACTAGGATTAGAACCCATGACCTTCTGACTCCCTGGCCTGTGTTTTATCTACTACACCATGTGCTCAAGAGCCTAGTCCAAATTCCAATCACTGAATGTTGTTATAATTAGGTGATACCAATATGCAAAATGAGTTAAAATATTTCTCAAGGTAATTGCTCTTATCCTTTTGTATGCATTAATTTCATCTGTTTGGAAAGTCACTTCAAGTGAGAAAAGCATATCTGTCCTAACAGAAATCTTTCTTTCCTCTTTTTAATTTTCCAGTGCTGTCAGCTGCCCATATTCAGAAATAAATTTGAACAAAGAGCACATCTTCCCAGACCGTTTAAGTGGTGAAATGCCTCCAGCCAGTCCGTCGTTACCTCGGAATAAGAAGATAGAAGCGAATGAAAGCTCCGTGTCCCCTGAAATCAAGTAATAATGATTATGATAATAACAGTGAGAGTAAGTTAGTCGTGGTAAATTGGGGAGTTCTCTTTTTCTCAGATGAAGCATTCACATGGACGATTAGCTCTAGATTATTCTGTCTAAAAATGACACATATCGGCAGAACAGACCAAGCAAGTTGATGATTTGATTTTGTAAGAAGGAGTTAGTCTAATGCCTCTGTATTCCCTCAGGGGGCTGAAGCGCCCCTGTAAGAACATTTGTTGGAGTTGGTATTTATTGAGCATACACTTGGTTCAGTGCACCGTACTAAGCACCTCGGAAGGAGGAACAGTCAAAGTATGCGTTCCTGTCCGCAAGGAACATGCTTATGAGGGTGAGAGACTTAAAAATATTTAAAAATAAAGTAAGCAAAGTCAGTAATTGATTGTACAGTTGAATAGGCAGATATATTAAATGCTGCTTGTGGGTATAAATACTTAAGTTCAGGCGATGGCTAGTGGATTTGTTTGATTGCAATTTTAGATTTGGCTGGAAAGGCATGGATAGTTCAGTTCAGTTCAGTTGGCTGTAAATCCCCACCAGTGTGGGAGATAAAAGGCAGAGGTTTGATGTTTGTTATCCTTAAGCAGTGGATCCAAAGCAGTGTATCAGTTGAAAGGAATAAACAAGGTAAGAGTGGATTTGCAAGAAATGAAGGATTAGGAAGGTTTGAATTTTTTTGGAAATTAAAAAAAAAATGTTTTCAAGTCTAAACAAGCTCAAAAATTTATTTTGGGTGAAGAGAAAGGAGCAAGTAATTCAAGTTTTCATGATGCTGAGATTTGGGGTAGTTGAGACCATCCTGCTGTTACTGCTTCAATAAAAATCTAAAATGTTGGCCATTTTGTAGTATTTGATAGTATTTTGAAGTATGGAATAACAAATGCATTCAAGCATATTTATTGAGCGAGTACTGTGTGCAGACCACTGTATTAAGCACTTGGAAAGTAAAAATCGGCAACAGAGACAATCCCTACCCCACAACAGGCTCAGAGTCTAGAAGGGGGTGACAGACAACAAAACATAACAAGTAGACAGGCATCAATAGCATCAAAATAAATAGAATTATATATATATATATATGTATATACAGATATACGTATATATATATCTCATTAATAAAATAGAGAAATGTATACAAATATACACAAGTGCTGTGGGGCAGAGAAGGGGGTAGAGCAGAGGGAGGGAGTAGGGGCGATGGGGAGGGGAGGAGAAGCAGAGGAAAAGGGCTCAGTCTGGGAAGCTCCTTTCCATGTGTATTTTTGTCCCTGAAGACATTTAATTACTTACTGATTAGTTCTCATTTTTCTTTCAGAATTTAATTAATGAATTAAATTACTGGCAATCTCAAAAATTCTTGGGAATTCATTATTTTTAATTAACACAGTATTCCTCAATAATGCCTATGTTGCCTGTGTTGCACACATGTGATTACCGTCATGAGGAAACATAATTTTAACTTTGAGTCAGAAAAAAAAATCCCAAAATGAATCTTTAGGCACAGTGACAGTGATGAGTCGTCCCCCCAGAGGATTGTCCATCTGTTTATGGCCTGTCCCGTTTGTGTAAAATATTTATAGGGCCATGTCCTTAGCTAGCTGTATTGTACACTGATCTGCTGGCTCTAAATCTTGAATCCTAAAATCATCATCTGGAAAACCTGGATCAGAAAAATGCAATGAGGATGACGTGGAAAGGAAACCTTCCTGCAAGAAGTCTCTGCTCATGATGCTCAGTGGGAGAAGCAATCTATTTACTTTAGAAAGACTTGGGGCGAGATCAGTGGTTTGAATAAAACCAACATTTGCCCATAAGACCCATGGCCCCATGGCACCTGAGAATTTCACAAATAAACCTCACCAATCCATAATATTCATATGTGAAATTCCTAAGGGGAATGGGACTCTACCAAACCCATAAATCCACTCTTCAAAACACAGAGTTGAGTTGGATTTGCAAAATTCCTCAGAGGAGAAATGCCAACCAGGAGTCATTCCAAGAATCTGAAAGTTACCTTCAGAGAAAGCAGGTCCAGGCAACAAGGCCTTAAGGGTAATCATTTTAAAAGCATTCACTGATTTTTATACAGTCATTTGATTATGTTGTAAATGCCAACAAGTTAATGTGTGTGGAAGATTGGCAACAAGGGAAATAAAACAAATTCACATCTGCAGTGTTTTAACCTATGTAAAAATAGAATTTTACTTATTTTCTTAAGACTTTTTAAAAGTGGTTCTTGTTAACCATTTTCTAAATGCCAAGTACTGTACTAAGTGCTGGGGTAGATACAGAGTAATCAGATTGAGCACAGTCTCTGTCCCATATGGGGCTCAATACTTCTTTTGAATGGAGGTGGAGCAGGGGCTTCTGTTGAATTGAAATTGACAATTAATTGACTATGAAAATGGCTACTAGTGGCAGAGTTCTGCATGTCTGCCCCTTTTCTCAAATGCAAAGAACAAAAGCAGCAAATATACCAAACCCCTTTGAAAACTGAGTTCTCTACCAAGGAAGGTGAACTATGTTTCAATTTCGGGCAGCATGGGCATTATTGAGGAATATTGCTTAATTAAAAATAATGAATTCCCAAGAATTTTTGAGGTTGCCAGTAATTTAATTCATTAATTAAATTCTGAAAGAAAAATGAGAACTAATCAGAAAGTAATTAAATATCTTCAGGGACGAAAATACACATGGAAAGGAGTTTCTGTTTGGTGTGGGAGTAGATGGGCAACTATTGGAAGTTTTTGAGGGGTGGGGAGATATGGACTGAATAGTTTTACAGAAAAATGATCTGGGCAGCAGAATGCAAGCTTGCATTACTCCCTTTGACTTGCCGGTATTGTTGAAGCAGCTGTAGATAAAGCGATTAGTTAAGGGTTTGCTGAGACAGAGAGAAAGAGAGAATTTTCTTTCCTAGAAGTTTCAGAACCAAAGAATTAAACTTCGGAGCAGTATGGGTAGTAATAATAATAATAATGTTGGTATTTGTTAAGCGCTTACTATGTGCCGAGCACTGTTCTAAGCGCTGGGGTAGACATAGGGGAATCAGGTTGTCCCACGTGGGGCTCACAGTCTTAATCCCCATTTTACAGATGAGGGAACTGAGGCACAAAGAAGTTAAGTGACTTGCCCACAGTCACACAGCCGACAAGTGGCAGAGCTGGGATTCGAACTCATGAGCCCTGACTCCAAAGCCCATGCTCTTTCCACTGAGCCACGTGGTCGATGTAGGTGAACCTGAGACTCTCCCACTCTCCTGCTCCCTCTCCCACTATTTAAGGGGAATGCCCCGCTGCAGTTGTGGGGTGGCCGCGGTGGATGGCTGAAAACAAATTACTGTGGTGCAGACCGTATTTCCCATCCATCAAACCATTACAGAAAGGAAGGGGTCCGGCCCTCCCCTCCCTGCATCTCCTGAGAGCAGCCAGAGTCACTCTAAATAATCAGACCAGCCTAAGAACAAAGTCCATTAGTCCGTAGTGACATTTTTCTCTCACTATGAAGTTTTTATACATGACGTTAATATGAGTATACGTACAAATGCGTATCAAAATGTGTAAGGGTAATTATTTTAAAAGTCTTCATTGATTCTTATACAGTCAACTTTAATTGAAAAGAAGCATTACAGTCAATTAATTAGTGGTTTCTATTGAGCTCTTACTGTGTGCCCACCGTACCAAGCGCTTGAGAGAGTACAGTCAGGAGAGTCGGCAGACACATTCCTTGTCCTCAAGGAGCATGCAATCCAGTAGAGACAGATATTAAAATATATTACTTATAAGGGAAACTGCAGAATGTAAAGATATGTTCATTAAGTGCTGTGGGAGTGGGGGTGGATTAAATAAAAAGTTAATCAGGGATGACTTCTTGAAGTGATGTGTTTTTCTTTTTTTTTAGGAGTTTGAAGTTGAGGAGAGTCTTGTTTTGCCAATTATGAAGGGGAAAGGAGTTTCAGGCCAGAGGGAGGTTGTCCTGTGAGGAAAGGGGTCAGTTGCAGATAGATGAGATCAAGGTAAAGTGAGTAAGTTGGTATTAGAGGAGTGAAGAGAACGAGCTGGGTTGTAGTGGGAGATGAGCAAGGTTATGTTGAGAGCAGTTCAAGTCCCTTAAAGCCAATGGTGAGATATGATTAGCAGTTTAGAGGCCATATCTAGGATCACTGTCTATATGTTTTCCTTTCTGGAAGCATTTTATTCTTAAAGATCCATCATTGGTATTTATTGAGTGTTTATGCAAAGCACTGTACTGAACACTTGATTTGCTGTAGAAGCTGTCTTTAGCAATGAGGCCCTTAAAAACCCCAGCCTGCTCTCTGCTGCACCATAAACTGACTTTCCTGTCTAAAGTGACCAGCAGTAGAAATGTTTTACAGTTTCAGCAGCAGAGAATCTTATAGTTGTTAGGTACATGCAAGAACAGAATCCTCAGTTGAAAGTAAATCATGGCAATTCTGGTGCCGGGGGCTTGGGGCAGCTTGAGAGGAGATATGACTGTTTTACTGCCAGGTGTCTGTAAATTTGTTGGAATGATATTAGAGCAGGATCTAATTTATCTCCTTGAAAATCATTAGTTCTGCACTCAAGAGGCTTTTTTAAATACTAGAAAAACAACAACATCTGTCGTTATCTCTCCAAAACAAGCGTTCAGTGTTCTAGCCTTCTTGTACTTGTTGGAGACATGACCCCAAATCCTACCACAATGGCAAAGCCTTTTAGTTAATTAAAAGTGATAATTAATAATTAGCATTTTCACCAAGAGTCTCTGTATGTTTTGATACTCTCTAAAGTCTTATTCATCACATTCTCTAACTTCACGAATATAAAATGATACATTAGTGCAGTAGAGGTAATAGATGGCTCGCAAGAGAGAAGATAATACATGAATTTCATCCAAATGGCCCATTAATGAAGCATTTCCAATTACGAGGAGTACTATGTATACAAATCTGATCATTTTCTGCAGTAAACACTACTAATAAATTGGGGAGAATAATCACGGAGATAAAACTGAAAACCCATATTTTAGCCTCCAAGTACACCCACTTTTTTACCCCACTTCCTACTCCCCTACCTTTATTGTTTCCCTCTCGGAAATAAAGGAGAGAGCAAATCGGTACAGTTCAAACTAGAGAGGGGAGAGAATGGTCTCGGAGGAACAGGGAAACAGGAATGGGAGTCAGGGGATCTGGGTTCTAATCCTGGTTCTACCACTTGCCTGCTGTGTGACCTTAGGTAAATCACTTGTTATCTGTGCTTCAGTTTTCTTATCTGTGAAATGGGAATTCAATTCCTGTTCATCCTCTTACTTAGATTGTCAGCTTCATATGGGATAGGGATTGTGTCCAACCTGATTATCTTATCTACCCTAGTGTTTAGTACAGTGATTGGCACAGCAGTGTGGTTTAGTAGATACAGCACAGGCCTGCGAGTCAGAAGGTTATGGGTTCCAATCCTAGCTCTGCCACTTGCCTGCTATGTGGCCTTGCGCAAGTCACTTTACTTCTCTGTACCTCAGTTACCTCATCTGTAAAATGGGGGTTAAGACTGTGAGCCCCATCCAGAACAGGGACTCTGCCCAACCCAGTTTGCTTGTATCCAGCCCAGTCCTTAGTATGTCTATATAGTAAGCGCTTTACAAAAACCATAATTATTATTATTATTATTCACAGATAGCACTTAAGTGTTAGGGTAATAGTTCTGATCTATAGGGCTCTAAAGCTGGTCTCTAGGCTCCAAGAAAATGATAACCATCAAGATAGTGGTGCAGGAGGACAACCACCATGTGCTTCCTCCAACCACCCTAACGCTCCTTTCAGAGCTAGAATAGTGAACTGGATGAACATTGGTTTGTCCTAGTTAATGATTTTGCTGATGGTCACCCAATCAGTACTATTTATTGAGTGCCTTCAGTCTGCGGACCATGTATTAAGTGCTTGGGTGAGTACAGTAGCGGAGCAGTGTAGTAAACAGTTCAGCTGAGTGGTGCATCCATTTTGGGTTTGGATTAGCATTATTTCAAGCAGCCTTGTCCTGCTCAGTGAGGCATGAGGGTCTCAGTCATTCCTGATTTGGTCCCAGGGAGACGTGTTTTGGGGCAACCATACATGCCGGTCCAGTGAGTGGTAGACTGCCAGTTTCGGCCTTGGACTTTTTCCGCCTGACCCTAGCAGATTTTTCCATGTGTGTCCATCCATCCGGTTAGGAGATTATCTCCCCACCCACCTCCACCATACAGGCATTTGCCTGGGAGTAAGCAAGCATCTGTTTCCATGACAGATTTGAAAGGATGGGGAAAATCAGTATGATTCAGAACACCAGTTGATCACTTAAAAAAGCAGTGTGTTCTAGTAGATAGAGCATGGGCTGAGGAGTCAGGAGGGCCTGGGTTCTGATCCCGGACCTACCTCTTGTCTGCTCTATGACCTTAGGCAAGTGACTTAACTTCTCTGTACTTCAGTTATCTCATGTGTAAAATGGGGATTAAGACTAGAGGGACAGGGACTGTGTCCAACCCGATTAACTTGTATCTTCCTCGTTGCTTAATACAGTGCCTAGCACATAGTAAGCACTTAACAATGCAATTAAAAAAAATCTAACAATCAGTGGTATTTATTAGGTACCTACTAAGAGCAGAGCAATGAACTAAGTGCTTGGAAGAGTACAAAAGAAGGAAAAGATATGTTCCTTACACTCAGGGATCATAGAGTCGAATGCAGGAAAGAGATTATACTCTAATTGTTTTCAGTAGTGAGGACAGTTTTTGCTGTTGATGTTGTTATTGTTTTAGGATACTTGATAAGTGTTTACTTCATGCCAGGCAGTGTAATAATAATAATAATAATTAATAGTTATGGTATATGTTAAGCGCTTATTATTTGCCAAGTGCTGTCCCACATGGAGCCCACAGTCTTACTCCCCATTTTGCAGATGAGGTAACTGCAGCACAGATAAGTGACTGGCCCAAAGTCACACAGCAGACAGAAGGCGGAGCCAGGATTAGAATCCAGGACCTCTGCGGTGGAGTCAGGATTAGAATCCAGGACCTCTGCCTCCCAGGCCTAAGCTCTTTTGTAGGCCCTACTTCTTAAGTGGAAGAACAAGGATATACCTGGTTCCACTAAAAGAATTGTTTTTTTGAAATCATTTAATATTTAGATAAACTTCCTTCCAAAGTATTTTTATTTCTGATAAAGTACACGATGAGACCAGGATGTTGAGAATAGGATGTCAAATGAACAATAATTGGTGCCAGAGGTTTGCAGTTATATCCCCATTAAAGATCTCATATCAAATACTGTTAATACTGCTATTTGTCTTCTGCTGAAATGATCATTTTACTGATATTCTCCCAAGAACATAATTGCAGATGGGCAGCAAGGCATCCCAAAACGTGACATGTTATTGCAGAACTAAAAAAATTATAGTTCATTGAAAGCACTTAGCTCACTAAGGAAAATTTGTAGTTCCTTGCTTGTATTTCCTTGCCTATTAATTAGATGCTAAATAATATTCATTAGCAAGGAGAGCTTTCTGGAGTGGCCTCTGGAGCAGATCCAGCTGATGAGATGTGAAATGAATTGGCTCCTTTTGAAGAAATGGCATTTAAAAGGGGTGAAAGAACAGGAGATCCTGAATGAAGGAGGCCAGCAGGGACTACACGAAGCTGAAATGTCTAGTTAAGGTTATCAAATCCATTGAGAATTAATCCAAGTTCAGGAGACACTATTAGAACAGTTGAGTGGAAATGTCATTAGTTCCAGCAAGAAGCAAGAAATTTCACATTCCTAATGCAGTTCTTCATAATGAAAAGCACTACTCTGGGAGCGTGAGTGTTGGAAATTTTGATTAAAAACAAAATCCTACCCAGATAAAGGAAACAGAAGCTCAGGGGAGCATATTTTCATCGGTTTCAGTAATCTACACGTACCTTGGTGCTGTACGTTGTAATATTTGGATATTGTATAGAAAGTCTTTTTGGAATGCTTGTTTTTCCTCTGGAAGAAATACGAAGTGTCTTACCCAAAGATTAAGCAAACTCAAATGGGAGGAAGAAATGTTTCTTAGCTCCTGTTTACCAGGGAAACTGTTAAATGGAAATATGGAAGGTATGTGTTTTACATTTCAGAGCATTTAGCAAGTATTTTGAAAATTTAGCATGGGCCTGGTTTAGCAGCTTTGAAAGAGTGAAAATTTCGATTTTGAATAAGACACAGGGTAGGATGAAAGCTCACATATCTTAACTTGACAAAACACCACAGCACCCAGGACTAGCCACAGTTCCTGAGAGATCCGGAAGTCCATCCTCGCTGAGAACACTGTTTTTCACTGGGTCCCAACCATAATCTTTATCCAGTAGGAGATGGGATCATTTCCTCCCGTCTCTTCCCGCTCTCCCATTTCACCTCACCTAGAAGACCGTATTGATGTTGATGGATAGATCATGCAGCCCAAGTGGAGCCTGTGTTCTCTTAGCTCCAGGATGAGGCCGGAGGTAATTTTCTTTCCAGCCTTCCCCTGCTCACCCCCAGCGCTGTTCCCACAACTTAGGGGTAGGAGACTGTAAGCCTGTCAAACGGCAGGGACTGTTTCTATCTGTTGCCGACTTGTTCATTCCAATTGCTTAGTACAGTGCTCTGCACATAGTAAGCGCTCAATAAATACTATTGAATGAATGAAAGGAGAACTACACACCTCTAGACTGTAAGCTTGTTGTGGGCAGGGAGCATGCCTACTAATTCTATTGTACCGTGCTCTCCCAAGTGCTTAGTACAGTGATGTAAGCTCAGGGTGGCCAGGGAACATGCCTACCAACTCTGTTATACTGTATTCTTCCAGTCAGTACAGTGTTTTGCACGCATGTAAATGCTCAATAAATACCATTGATTGCTACGCACAGAGTAGGCACTCAATGAATACCACTGATAAGGAGGTGATCTAATTAGAGTTGGGCAAAGGATCTACTCTGGTTCGACAATCACTCTTTGTATTTATTGAACTCGTACTGTATACAAAGTGTTGAGCTAGGCACTCAGGAGGGTACAGTAAGACGAGTTCACGGTCCCTGTACTGAGGTTCTTAGAGCTTGATCCAGAAGACACAGACAAGAGAAGTGAAGTGTAAACTATGCAGCATGTCAAAGAATTAAGTGCATAGAGACAATTGGTGAAAACAAAAGAGCAATTAAATAACATAACTGTTAACAAATACAAACATTTAAATGCTAAAGTAGCTTTAGCTTTAATCAGCATTTAGTGAAGCCTAAATCTCTAATAATACCTTAGTTTTATTTACCACTTGTATTTCCAAAGCAGTCTCACTTTAGTTAATCTCGCTTTTTTCCTAGCAGCAACCCTGGAAGATAGGTAGATATGCTATCAATCAATCAGTGGTATTTATTAATAATAATGATGGTATTTGTTAAGCAATTACTATGTGCCAAGCACTGTTCTAAGCACTGAGGTAGCTACAAGGTATTGTTTTTACGAGATGTCATTGTTTTTACGAGATGTTCTTCCCCTTGACTCTATTTATTGCCATTGTTCTTGTCTGTCCGTCTCCCCCAATTAGACTGTAAGCCCGTCAAACGGCAGGGACTGTCTCTATCTGTTGCCGACTTGTTCATTCCAAGCGCTTAGTACAGTGCTCTGCACATAGTAAGCGCTAAATAAATACTATTGAATGAATGAATGAACAAGGTAATCAGATTGTCCCACCTGGGGCTCAAAATCGTAGTCCCCATTTTACAGATGAGGTAACTGAGGCACAGAGAAGTTAAGTGAATTGACCAAAGTCACACAGCTGATAAGTGGAAAAGTCAGGATTAGTACCCACGACCTCTGACTCCCAAACCCTTGGTCTCTGTGTGCAAAGCTCTGTATTAAGTGCTAGGGAGAGTACAATACTATACAATTGGCCAGCATGATCCCTCCCCACAGGAGTTCACAACCTAGAAGGGGAGACAAGCATTAAAAAAGAAATCATGGATCTGTACTTAAGTGAGAAGAAGCATGGCCTAGTAGAAAGAGCAGAGGCCTGGGAATCAGAGGACCTGATTTTCATTCCCAGCTCCACCTCATGTCTGCTTTGTGACTGTAAGTCAGTCACTTAACTTTTTTGTGCTTCAGTCTCCTTAACTGCAAAATGGAGATTAAGAGTGTGAGCCCCATGTGTGACATGGACTGGATCCAACTTGATTAGCTTGTATCTACCCCTGGCACAGAGTAAGTACTTAATAAATACCATTAAAAAAAAGAAGCTGTGGGGCTGAGGGAGAGGTAAATATCAAGTGCTTAAAGGATAAGATCCAAATGCATAGGCAACCCGGGAATTAGGGAGAAAGATGGTATAATCAGGGAAGGCTTCTTGGAAGGTAGTGTTTACCTCTGTTTTGCAGATGAAGAGTCTGAGGTACAGAGAGATTAAGTGACTTGCCCACAGTTACGCAGTGAGTCAAGTTGGAGGACAGGTTGAGCCTCTGGCATCCTACGAAACAAGTCTCTGTGAATACAGGCTGGTATTCCTGCAACTTGTTCTCTGTCATCTCAGCAAAGAATGTTGACACTCCAGTGGAGGGTGGAGTGTCTCACTTGATGTGCCTTGAGGGCATCAAAATCCTTGGGGTTTTTGGTTTGTTTTTGAGGACAGTAGAGAGAGCACCTTTCTCCTGCTTTTTAAAAATTCCTTCTCTTCATTCTGAAAAACAATGCAGGAACCAGCATTCAGAGACAAACCTGAAAAGACAGCTCCATGCCATTCTTAAAGCCCCCATATAGTAAATCGTGAACTTCCAGAGACACAACTAAGGACATTTTTCAGTGGCTTTTGTGTGTTGGTTGACTTGTTTTCTAGGTGGCTTCTGATAGTCAAACAACTCCATAGAGTGTCCCTGTTTTTTCTTCTGACATAACATTTGTTCATCTCCTCTATCAGATTGTGAATTTCCTGAGGGCAGGGAACTTGTGCCTTGTTTATGTTCTGCTCTCCCCAGTGCTCAGTGTAGTGCTTCACAATCAGTGAGTGTTCAATAAATACCATTGATCAATTAGCTTGTTGTCAGATACCATTGTCAATGTGCACATAAATGTTATTAAATCTTGAAATTAAATCTGTTTCTCCAGAGGAGAACAACAAATGAAGGCCCTCCATCCAAAGGAAGAGTGCAAAGAGGAGAGAGGGAGTGGACTGCCAAAGCTGAATGAAACCAAAGGTAATGACACTCTTTTAGTAGTTGCTGACATATATACAGCCTGGGACAGATTGCAAATCCCTGGAAGAACCCGGGGAAGAAGTGTGGGGTCATTTATTTGGAGGGGGGGAACATGCTTTTACCTCCATCCACTCTGTTGTTCTCCCAACTGGCTGCTAGCAGTTCATTAAGAGTAAGAAAGGAGACAATCAGAACCAGAAGGGCAGAGCCTGATGCCCTGAAACTACTAGGTAGCCAACCCCGTGGAGCCCAGTGCAGCCCACACAGTCCCATTGTGATTTTTCCCATCACGCTCTGGGTCGGTCCCACTCGGGGACATAAAAAGAGGTGACCTCAATTTAGAGCCCAGCTTTTTTTAATTCTGAAGCAGCCAGAATCGGTTTGTGTTGTAATTTGGTGGAGCAGCCAGTAACAGTTTGTTATCAGTTCATCATTTACAGCATGCTTTGTCTGTTGACAGCTCAATTCTAAGTCTTTTTTTTAGGATTAGCAGTACAGTCGTTTATTCCACTAAATTAAAAATGCATCTGGTAAGCTAATGATGTGTGGTATAAGAGTGGAAGTTAGTTAGCTCTGGTATTTGTTCAGCATGTACTATGTGCCAAGCACTGCCTGTGGCTTTTTTCATTTGGGATACGTTTTTTGCAAGTCCTTCAGCTCATAAACTGGGTTTTGAAATTAGACTCAAGATGGTTTAATACACAGTTTGTAATTGGTCATATAATTAAAACACATGCTGTTCTGTGGCTTAATTATGAAGCTAACAGTACTCTAGTGTTAATGATAATAATATTAATTGTGGTTTTTGTGAAGTGCTTACTATGCGCCAGGTACTATATTAAGCACTGAGGTGGGGAATTAAAGAGGGATTAACAGATCTCGGCGAGACTATATGGATAAATATTCATTCAGTCAGTCATATGTATTGAGCACTTACTGTGTGCAAAGTACTGTCCTAAGTGCTTGGGAAAGTACAATATAAAAGACACATTCCTTGCCCACGTCAAGGTTATCATCTGTAGTGGAGATAATGGTTATAATAACAAGCCAAGAGGACAACTTCAAGACAATAAAACAATGTCTCTGGGAAGTGAAAGTCCTAGATGCCCCACTCCACCAGTAGACATCCTTAGTTCCCATCTGCAGAGACTCTCAGTTCCAAAGGTGACATAGGTAGCCTGGCATATTATGGTTTGCTGAAGAGGGCTGGAACCCCATCTGATTCAGTGTCCTGCAGCTCAGAGCTGGGGGAGTTTATTCCAGACAGAAGCAGGTCTGCCGGGACGTGGTGTCCAGTGATGCTAGCAGAAGCCGGAGCTGGAGCCACCACAGCCCGTCAGTCAGTTGTATTTATTGAGTGCTTACTATGTACAAAGCAGTGTATTAGCACTCAGGAGAGTACAGTACAACAATAAACAGTCACATTCCCTGTCCACAATAAGCTTTGTCAGTCATTTGTATTTATTGAGCGTTTACTGTGGGCAGAGCACTGTACTAAGCACTTGGGAGAGTACACTATAGCAATATAACAGGCACGGTCCCTTCCTACACCGAGTTTACAGTTTAGCCCAAGTTTTCCCAACGTTCTCTAAGTCGGAAAGACTCTGCTGCCTCTTGTCCTGCCTGTAGTGCGCTGCAGAATGGGCTGCCAGGAGCTCTGGGTGTGTCAGGGCCTGACTGTTGTCCATCACTAGATGCTGGGGCTGAGGGGTGGGGGCCAAGCACTCCGGCTTCATGCCGCTGTGTCGCTCTCCCTCCGGGTGTGTTCGTTTGGGATGCATTTTTTACAAATCCTTCAGCTCAAAAATTGGGTTTTGAAATTAAGCTCAATAAACAGCTTGCAATTTATTATATAATTAAAACACATGTTGTTTGACTTAATTATGAAACTAACAGAACTCTGGTGTCAATAACAATAATAATAATTATAATAATGGTGGTATTTGTTAAGTGCTTACTATGTGCCTGACACTGTATTAAGCACTGTGGCAGGGCAATACAGCAAATCTGGATGGACACAGTTCCGGTCCCACATTGGGCTCACAATCTTAATCCCCATTTTACAAATGAGGTAATTGAGGCACAGAGAAGTGAAGTGACTTGCCCAAAGTCACACATCAGACAAGTGGAGGAGCCAGGATTAGAACCAATGACTTTCTGACTCCCAGGCCCATGCTCCATGCACTAGGCCAAGCTTCTTCTGGCCATGCTGGTGATTCTTAGTTCTTTCACTTACCATGGATATTTTTACTTTTCGATTTGATGAGAATCAAGAATGGTTCCAAATAGGACTGCTGACTCTGCATCCAATACCAGAATGATTGCAGATGGAGGTGGGGCATTCTGGGAGAGATTGGTCCATGGAGTCGCTGTGGGTCGGAGTCGACTCGACAGCATAATAAAAACGTTGGTATTTTTTAAGCGCTTACTATGTGCCGAGCACTGTTCTAAGCGCTGGAAAATAAAACAAGACTCAGTGAGCCACATTCCAGGTAAGGAAGCCAAGGAGACAGTTGGGACAGTGAAGTAATCCTTTCAGTTCAGTAGGAAACCAATGTCCTGGCCATTGTGCCAACAGCATCAATACCACCCTAAGGATTTAGGGTGGGGAGAGGGGTTTACCTAAACAGGAACTGTACATTATGTCTCATTTTCTGAACTTTGCTGCATTTTAGCTCTGCGTGTTCTTTTGGCAGAGATGCTTTTTGAAGGGAGAATGTAAATTATTCATTCCGGGGGAAAGCACAGCTCTTGAATGCATTTCAGACTGTTCGAGCAATGTTCTGATGCGGAGAAAATGAAGAGGTGGAAATTTAACCACTCACTCAGGCAGGATTCGGCTTGTTCATTATCATTTTCTGTAGAACACTGCTTTACGCTTTAAGGGCTGGGAACTTCAGGCTCCTACTATGGCTGTACTTTCACCAAAATTGTCGGCAGGTTCAAGAAGCGTTTGGAGAAATGTCATGGGT
The DNA here is from genome assembly GCF_004115215.2 of Ornithorhynchus anatinus. Taxonomy (NCBI): domain Eukaryota; kingdom Metazoa; phylum Chordata; class Mammalia; order Monotremata; family Ornithorhynchidae; genus Ornithorhynchus; species Ornithorhynchus anatinus. The sequence continues at coordinate 95,034,129 of NC_041729.1, read as the reverse complement.
GACCAGTCCACAGTTGGTTCCTGGCGGGGAAGTTATGAATGCTAAAATGGTCCACCAGTAACCACGATGGCTGACCGGGAGGGCAGCAAGCACACAGTTCCTCTAAGTGTCTGGCTGCCACTCTTAGAGATAGGGTCTGGGACTGCAAAGACCATGGGCCTGATTGACCCAGGTGTGACTGATGGTCTTGTGTTTGGGACTCAGGTGCTTAACAGGCTTGAATTTACAGCTTGTTCCCCTAAGAGGTGAAAAGTTGGGGACTGGAAGTCTCTCTGAGGACCCCTTAATGGCCAGGTTGGTTTTCGCACCTATCTGCTCCTCCATTATGCACTGCAGATATTTTCTAGGGGCAACAGATCCTTTCAGAAGAATGTTTCAGGTCTTTTGCCAAAGCATCTGGAGTTGCTAATTTGAACAGATGCTTTTGGATCTTTAGACTTTCCCGCTGTACTCCATTGCCAGTTTTCTGTTCGGTAGTGAGGCTGGTTGAATTTCCTTGAGGACCTTGGGTTAATGTGTTGATCAGAAAAGCAGTGTGGCCTAATGGATAGAGCATGGGCCTGGGAATCAATAGGACCTGAGTTCTAATCCCAAATCTGCCACTTGTCGGTGTGTATGACCTTGGTTAAATCACTCAACTTCTCTGGGCCTAGTTACCTCATCTGTAAAATGGGGATTAAGACTGTGAGCCCCATTTGGGACAGGGACTGTGTCCAACCTGATTAACTTGTATCTACCCCAGTGCTTAGAACAGTGCTTAGCACATAATAAGTGCTTAACAAGGACCTTTTTTTCCTTGCCACATTTTTATACTATTGTTTTGCTTACAGTACATTTCATTTACTTCTATTGAACTCTGGCCACAATACATACTTAAATACTCTTGATTGATTGAGTAGGGTTCTTAGCTGGCCTTCAACCCAAAAATTACAGCAGAAGAAGGTATAAATTCAGTAATAATAATAATAATGTTGCTTTTGTTAAGCGCTTACTATGTGCCGAGCACTGTTCTAAGCGCTGGGGTAGACATAGGGGAATCAGGTTGTCCCACGTGGGGCTCACAGTCTTAATCCCCATTTTACAGATGAGGGAACTGAGGCACAGAGAAGTTAAGTGACTTGCCCACAGTCACACAGCCGACAAGTGGCAGAGCTGGGATTCGAACTCATGAGCCCTGACTCCAAAGCCCGTGCTCTTTCCACTGAGCTACGCTGCAGTAGAAGTTCAATAATCCACAAGCCTTGGAAACAAATTAGGAATTTGGAATTGTTGACCATTTTAGAGGCTGTGTACTCCAGGGGGTGGCCTGAACCTGCTGTGGCCTGTGGCAGATTTGCCATCAGTTTTCCAGGTTGATGAACCTGTATATTGTTCAAGGTCTTATAATAAAAATAAAAAAATTCCCCAGGGATAGGCACAATGCATCCAGTTGTCCCTGAGAGTGACCAAGCCAGGGTATAGACTCAGTGGTAGATGCGGGGAATGATCTATGTATTTTATAAGCCAGAAAGGTGACAGTAGAGCCAAAGGAAAGGCAGATAGAGTAGCATCTTCTGGAAAAATCACATAAAAAATGGTAGTCGGAAAATTTGGGAAGCTCCTAGGTCATAGTAAAAATAATAAAAATTGTGGTATTTGTAAAATGCTTACTTTGTGGCAAGCATTGTACTAAGTGCTGTGGTAGATATGAAATTAAATTAGAGTTCCAGGTGATAATTTCTTATAGGACTTTTCTGCACTGCAGAAAACCAAGCCAGGCATCTTAGATCCAAGTCAGTGAAATTGATCTTAAATGCAGACTGTATTAAGTATGACATTTAATAGTGATTACAGTAACCAGGCCTGATCAAGAACTAGACTGGATTTGAAAATTGGTGGGAATTGATAGATTTGGAAGCCTGCTAGGTGCGATGAAGTGCTGTAATGACCCTAAAAGCTCTTTCCTCTGTCAAAGGACAAAGTCAGATCTAAAAACCCTTAGAATACCTTGGCAGCCCGTCAAACACAGAATGAATATCCCCAGCAGTCAGACTGAATCCGTTTCCCAGTTGGCTTCCAGGGAAATCCATGGCACTTTTTCGCCAGCACTCAGAAAGCTCACAGCGGGTAGAGAAGTTGTACAAAAGCTCTTGAGAACCAAGGTAGTTGAGTGGTTCTTGGGATTTTTGATTAACTGCATGGTGCGCTCCCTCCCCTCCTCCCCGCCCCCCATTTACATTGAGAGCGAACTGCAATCACTTAGTTCGTGGTTTGTTAGACCTAAAAATGAGAAGCAAAGTGGGCGAGTGGATCCTATTCTTGGTTTTGTAGAAATACAGCTCATTTTGGGATATCACGATCTTCAATTGGGAGCCTCCCCAGGGACAGGGACCATCTCCAATACATAATTGTGTCCTCTTCCTGTGCTTAGTACAGTGCTATGCACACAGTAGGTGCTTCGCTCTCTCCTCCTCCTCGCCCTTTCGGAAACGTGGCTCTCTCCCGAAGACACGGTCTCTGCCGCCGCTCTCTCCAGCGGAGGCCTCTCCTTCTCCCACTCCCCCAGACTCACCGGTAAGGGAGGAGGCGTCGGCTTCCTCCTCTCGCCCCGATGCCGCTTCTGCACTATCCCTCCTCCCCCCTCCCTCTCCTTCCCCTCCTTCGAAGCCCATATCATTCGCCTCTACCACCCACTCCAGTTACTTGTCGCCGTCATCTACCGCCCTCCCGGTCCCACCTCCGACTTCTTCAACCACCTTGACCCCTTTCTCACCTTCCTTCTCTCCTTCTCTCTGCCCACTCTGATCCTTGGAGACTTCAACATCCATACGGATGTACCCGACGACTCCTCTGCCGCCCGCCTGCTATCCCTCCTCGACTCTGCCGACCTCCTCCTCCACCATACCGCGCCCACTCACCGACTCGGTCACACCCTCGATCTCGTCATCTCCTACCGCTGCACTATCTCCTCACTCACCGACTCTGAAATCCCTCTCTCTGACCATAACCTTCTCACCTGCCTCATCTCTCACACTCCCTCCCCCTGCAAATCTTTGCTACTGCCCCACAGAGACCTCCGCTCTCTCGATCCCATCCGTCTTTCCAATAGCATCTCTCCTCACCTTGCCGCCCTGTCCTCTCTTCCCACTCTCGACGATCAGGTCTCCGCTCTCAACTCCACCCTCTCTACTCATCTCGACTCTCTCGCCCCCCTTTCCCTCCGCCGCTCTCGCTCCACTAACCCACAGCCCTGGATCACCTCCTCCGTCCGCCTCCTACGCTCCTATGCTCGAGCTGCTGAGCGCTGCTGGCGAAAGTCCAAGCACCAAGCCGACCTCACACACTTCAAATTTATCCTTTCCTGCCTTAACTCTGCCCTCTCCTCCGCCAGGCAAAGCTTCTTCTCCTCCCTCATCGACACCCATGCCCGTCACCCCCGCCGATTGTTCCGGACCTTTAACTCTCTCCTTAGGCCCCCTGTTCCTCCCCCTCCCCCATCTCTCACCCCTAATGATCTGGCCACCTATTTCCTCACGAAAATCAACACGATCAGGTCTGAGCTCCCCAAAGTCACCCCTCCGCCTCTCCTCTCCCCCCCAACAACCCCCTCCCCTACTTTCCCATCCTTCCCTGCAGTATCCTCAGAGGAGATCTCCTCCCTCCTCGCAAGTGCCACCCCCTCCACCTGCGCCTCGGACCCCATTCCCTCTCACCTTCTTAAAACCATCGCCCCTGCCCTCCTCCCTTCCTTAACTTCTATTTTTAACCACTCAATCTCCAAGGGCTCCTTCCCCTCTGCCTTCAAACATGCCCACGTCTCCCCCATCCTAAAAAAACCCGCTCTTGACCCCACTTCCCCCTCCAGTTATCGTCCTATCTCCCTACTACCCTTCCTTTCCAAAATCTTAGAACGAGTCGTCTACAATCGATGCCTAGAATTCCTTAACTCCCATTCTCTCCTAGACCCCCTCCAATCTGGCTTCCGTCCCCTCCACTCTACCGAGACTGCTCTCTCTAAGGTCACCCATGACCTCCTTCTTGCCAAATCCAATGGCTCCTACTCCATTCTGATCCTCCTTGACCTCTCTGCTGCCTTTGACACTGTCGACCATCCCCTCCTCCTCCATACCTTATCTCACCTTGGCTTCACGGACTCTGTCCTCTCCCGGTTCTCCTCTTACCTCTCTGGCCGATCATTCTCGGTCTCCTACGCTGGAGCCTCCTCCCCCTCCCATCCTTTAACTGTTGGAGTTCCTCAAGGGTCAGTTCTTGGCCCTCTTCTGTTCTCCATTTACACTCACTCCCTCGGTGAACTCATCCGCTCTCACGGCTTTGACTACCATCTCTACGCAGATGACACGCAGATCTACATCTCCGCCCCTGTCCTCTCCCCCTCCCTTCAGGCTCGCATCTCCTCCTGCCTCCGGGACGTCTCCACCTGGATGTCTGCCCGCCACCTAAAACTCAACATGAGCAAGACTGAGCTCCTCATCTTCCCTCCCAAGCCCGGTCCGCTCCCAGACTTCTCCGTCACCGTGGATGGCACGACCATCCTTCCCGTCCCGCAGGCCCGCAATCTCGGTGTCATCCTTGACTCGTCCCTCTCGTTCACCCCACACATCCTATCCGTTACCAAGACCTGCCGGTTTCACCTCTACAATATCACCAAGATCCGCCCTTTCCTCTCCACCCAAACGGCTACCTTACTATTACGGGCTCTCGTTATATCCCGGCTAGACTACTGTGTCAGCCTTCTCTCTGACCTCCCTTCCTCCTCTCTCGCCCCGCTCCGGTCTATTCTTCACTCCGCTGCCCGGCTCATCTTCCTGCAGAAACGATCTGGGCATGTCACTCCCCTTCTTAAACAACTCCAGTGGTTGCCTATCGACCTCCGCTCCAAACAAAAACTCCTCACTCTAGGCTTCAAGGCTCTCCATCACCTTGCCCCTTCCTACCTCTCCTCCCTTCTCTCTTTCTACCGCCCACCCCGCACGCTCCGCTCCTCTGCCGCCCACCTCCTCGCCGTCCCTCGGTCTCGCCTATCCCGCCGTCGACCCCTGGGTCACGTCCTCCCCCGGTCCTGGAACGCCCTCCCTCCTCACCTCCGCCAAACTGATTCTCTTTCCCTCTTCAAAACCTTACTTAAAAATCACCTCTTCCAAGAGGCGTTCCCAGACTGAGCTCCTCTTCCCCCTCTACTCCCTCTGCCATCCCCCCTTTACCTCTCCGCAGCTAAAGCCTCATTTTCCCCTTTTCCCTCTGCTCCTCCACCTCTCCCTTCCCATCCCCACAGCACTGTACTCGTCCACTCAACTGTATATATTTTCGTTACCCTATTTATTTTGTTAATGAATTGTACATCGCCTTGATTCTATTTAGTTGCCATTGTTTTTACGAGATGTTCTTCCCCTTGACGCTGTTTAGTGCCATTGTTCTTGTCTGTCCGTCTCCCCCGATTAGACTGTAAGCCCGTCAAACGGCAGGGACTGTCTCTATCTGTTGCTGACTTGTTCATCCCAAGCGCTTAGTACAGTGCTCTGCACATAGTAAGCACTCAATAAATACTATTGAATGAATGAATTAATAAATAGTATTGTGATTGCCACTGTGACTACCCGATCAGTGACAGCTCATCGAAATCAAAACTTTGAGGGAAGACCAATGCAGTTTATGTTGATTATTTTCTAAGTTTCATGAATTCCTCAATAATTTTTTGGTGGTGAGCCTTTGAATTTCATTGCCAGAGATTTTGCTTACTCAAATATTTTGCTTCTCAAATGGTGATTTCTGGCTGAGAAAAAGGAACCCTGGCCTATATGAGCTCAATTTACCTGGGATCTTAAAGAATCAGGGGACAAATGGATAACAATTTTCAATGAGAATAGTAAATATGGCATCAGCACTGTACCCCCTCCATCCCTTATGCACTGCTGTTGGGAAAATTTTCAAGGGCAGAAAATGCTGATAATTTTTGCAGACCAATAAGTTAGAGTTATTTATTGAGCATCAACTGGTTGCAGACCACTGTACAGAGCATTTGGGCAAGTACAACACTAACAAGGCACACGCTCCCGAGCCTGAATTTATAGCCTTTGTAGATACCTGTGGCTAATGTCTTATAGAAGCATAGCTCCCAGGAAAAAAAAAATGATTTGGAAATGGAATTTGCCCACAGACGTCATCACAAAGGAATAAATATCTTTCAGTGGAAAGCTAAAATGTACCATGTGGCACTTGTGATGGCAGATGACGAAAGGCAGGATAAACCCCAAAATATTTCCCATGTACTGACAAGGAAAAAAAGCACACTCTCCACCTGTTCTTCATCTTCATTGCTTATAAATGGGTGGTGGAGTTTCTGTTAGTTTCTGTTTGATGATTAGATCATAAGTTCCATGAACCAAGTAATTATGAAGTCTTAGGGCAAATTAAGAAGGAATGTAATTCACACTATATTCTGTGGTACCCGCAGGAAAATTTTGACTTGGCACTTTGCCTGCAACTTGATTCAGAATTCATTGAAATTTAGCATGTAATCCTCTTCCCACATTCAAATGAAAATCTGGAACAGTTAATCTAAGGAATATAAATGAGAAGTCAACATTTTTCACATATGCATTTCTCACGATTCAGCTAGGTCTTATACCTCGAAAATGTGGCTTAATCGTAAATGACAATCATGGGGTTCATTTTCTCCTAGAAGCACATGCAGTTCTTTAGGTTCCATCCCAGAACTAGAGCTGCATGAAGAGTGGTAAGGAAAAATTGTACTCTGAATGCCTCCATCTCAGTTGGAGCTTAGAAACATAAATTCTCGGTCTTCTCATATAGTGTAACTGATCTTGCTGAAAGCAAAATATAGGCCAGATAAAGATGAATTGTGAGTAATATGACTTTGAATAAGAAAAGGTGAAACTAGGATGCAACTACAAGGATGGTTGGAGTGCATGTGTGAAAAAAACACAACAGTTTTGAGCAGAGTAGCCATGGAGAAGGAAGCTGGAAACTGGCAGTTGATCAGAGTATAAACCCTGGAGAATTTTGGACTAGCTTATTGTCAGTGGAGGTGGACATGACTGTGGGGTAAGAATCTTACTGTTTTGCATCTTGCTGAGTTAGATCATTAGCTAGTTCACAGAGAGTTCAAATATACACCCCTGTTCCCCATCCACATCCTCTCCTCTGAAATCGAGGTACTGTTGTAAAACTATTCCTGACTCTGTGGCTGGGGCAGAAGTGGTCCCCTGTTGACATCAGGTTAATTATTTATCCTAGTATGTGTTCTTTTCATCACATGATGCATGAAGTTCATTGTGTACTGTGTTGTATTTAAGGAATTCCTTTCTTCTCAGAGACTCAACCAGACAGCAAATATTAATTGACTCTGCCCCAGAGCTCAGAGCACCATATTAGATACCTAGAGTTCAGAATCCATTCCCTCAAGATACCTCTACAGTAAGTGAAGCAAGGCTTGGCCTAAGGGAAAGAGCATTGGCCTGGACCTGGGTTCTAATCCCAACTCTGACACTTGATTGCTATGGGACCTTGAGTGAGTCAGTTAACTTCTCTATGCCTCTGTTACCTCAACTATAAAATGAGAAAAGTGTGAGCCCCATGTGGGGTAGGGACTGTGTCCAACATAATTAGCTTGTATCTACCCCAGTGCTTAGCAGAGCGCCTGTCACATATTAAGTGTGTAACAAAAACCATAAAAATATAACCAACATAAATACACTCACTGATTTCAGGACTGCTCATCTGCACCCCACCCCACTGCCCATTAAACAGTAGAGGTCAGCTTCTATTTCCCCTATTTTAGATGAGGAAACTAAGAAACAGGAAAGGTGAGACATTACTTCAGAATTTCCACTCGTTATGGTTCATTAGAACCCCAAGTTGGTCATCTCTCGGACCTCCTCTTTCGGTCTGGTACTTACATTGATTAAAAACTCCCAACTTAGTATCCACAGTTGCTCAAATATTTTATTAATAAAGCAACATCCTGGATGACCTTAGCTAAGTTGTTCTGGCCCTCAAAAAGAAGGTTGGTTGTTTCCCAATGGAGAGGCAAGAAGGATTTGAGAAATTGAATGAGAAATAGAGTACTCATGCAAAAAAGCATCCAAACCAATTCAAAGCCATGAGAAGCTATGAAAACACTGGCAACCATCTCAAAACAGGCTTTTTTTGGCCAACAGAAGGTTAGGACTGTGTAAAGGATGCCACTCACCAAAAGAAACGTGATTTGGATGCTGTGCAGTTATTTGAGTGTAATGTTGTTCATTTGGCAGGTCCCAGAGAAGAACCGAGTTCCCAGCAAGCCCAGCGGCGATCTGCTGTCTTTCTGTCATTTAAGTCTCCGATCCCTTGCTTGCCCCTACGCTGGGAACAGCAGAGCAAACTGCTTCCAAGTGTTGCCGGAATACCTGCCAGTAAAGTTTCCAAGTGGAGTACAGATGAGGTGAACAGTGTCCCCTCCTGATTGTGGTAGTGGTAGGGGGAAAGGGGAATAAGAGACAGTGTTGGGGAGAGGATGGGGAGGAGGTAAAGAATGTTTGTTCCTTCAGGAGAAAAGGGCTGGGATTCTTAGCTGCCTGCAGTTTTCTTAGAGAGAGGGACTGGTCTTGGGCAGAGTGACAGAAACTTAATCTATTGTGTTGAATGTTTGGAGCCTGTGATGTTTGGAAAGCCCTGTGATTGACTTGAAATCTGGATCTGATTTTTCAACAGGTGTCAGAATTCATTCAGAGCCTGCCTGGGTGTGAGGAACATGGAAAGGTGTTTAAAGATGAGGTAAGTGCTCAGCCTGAATAAAAATCACAAAGCATCACTTCGCTGGGCTAGGCACGGAAAGCGATTGACAGTTTTCCTCTAAGAGCCAAGCTAGCATGAGGCTTAAGTCTCCTGATGAGCAGGAAGTTAACTTATTTGAGTGTAATGAAATAAAGCATGCAGTGCCTAAAGCATCATATATACAATCGGAAAGGACATAACCCCTAAACTGAAGCAGTAGTAATGTAAGAAGCTTAACAGAATTTATATGTGCAGCTTTAGTTGTAGGATTCAGTGAGAGCACTCAGGAAGGAAAAGAGAGCAGCTCCTTTCTCTAACAAGGTGTTTGTAGATATGAAAGCATATTCATTTCCAACATTCTTCCTATTCTTGGTCCATCCCATTGCCTAAAGGATAATGCTTTCATAACCCCATCTTCAAATTCCTCATGAGCTAGAGGGAAGACCGACACTATCCCAGGAAAACAGTGGTCTGTTCTTGACCCAGTACCAGGCGGAAAACCCTGTGCCAATTAGTTTCAGGGGGCCCAAATAACCAGGGACTGAGGAGCTGAACCAGTCAAATAGAATGGAGAGAGGGCTGGAGAGTGAAGGGCTATATCACTAGGATGGAAAGGGGAGAACCGAACCAATCAGAGCAGACTCCTCCCCTGAGACTCAGGGTGCTTAAATGGAGAAATAATATTGGGTTTATTTGGTGGCTTTCTTCTAGAGGTTGGAGGTTTTGTAAGCATTATTGGTGTTTATTTACAATTGGTGGTGTTTATTTAGCACCTACACTGTAAAACACTGGTGTGGTAAACACCAAAAGGAGAAACTCATGGTTTTTCCATTATCATAGGAGGAGATTCTTCTAGTAAACTCCTAGTGCCAACTTTGTTGTATTGTCCTTTCCCAAGTACAGTGCTCAGCATACAGTAAGTGCTCAGTAAATATCACTGATTGACTGAATGGTCACACCACTGCAGTGGAATATAAAGCCAGCATCCTGACACTGAGCCCTCTGCTTTCACCATCAAGAAACATTTACATCACAACACTTTTTTTCAGCAAATAAATCAGCCTCTAGAACAGCTTCTTGCTTGAGGCAGGCAAGGTTGCTTCATCTTGTAGGACTGAGGCAATTACATTTTATTTTTTAATGGTATTTGTTAAGCACTTTGTACTAAGCACTGGGGTAGATACAAGCTAATCAGATTGGGCACAGTCCGTGTCCCACATGGGACTCACAGTCCTAATCTCAACCTAACAGATGAGGTAGCTGAGGCACAGAGAAGTTAAATGACTCTTGCCCAACATCACAGAGCAGGCAGGAAGCGGAACTGGGATTAGAGCCCATGTCCTTCTGACTCTCAAACCCATGCTTTGTCCACTAGACCATGCTGCTTCTCACTCTGTTTTTCTCTCTGGGTATCTCTTACAGGGAAGTAGCTGGTTCAAAAGGGGGTTTTTTTAGTTTAATTTTTTTTTCCTTTTTTTTTTTTGTTGGGGAGGGTGTTTTGGCAAAGCTTCTGGAGTTGGGATGATAGTTCTTCAGTCTTGGAACTCCCTTGTTTAAAGACTTTCTATGAAACATGTTTTTGGCCCCTCCTGCTTCATTTACCAGTTTAGCCCATACAATTTCTTGCGTTGTGTTGATCACATTGTAAGTATTTTAATTGTGGAGCTACCGCCCATCATATCCCCAAACAAGCTAGGTTTTGGACTGTCCTGTAGATCTGTGCTCATTGTCCCAAGAGAGGTCCATTCCATTCCTAGATTATCTCAGAACATTCAGCAGGGAGCCATTTGCCAAGAAATGGTCTTTTTAGGCCATGAAGAGATGTCATTATTTAAACAGCAAATGGACAAGCGTAAGGTTCTTATTGGTGCCCGAGGAGGAAACAGCTGAATATTTCACCATTAATTTTGCCCCTGTCAGTTCCATCTGTACTCTTGTGTTTTTCTGCCATCTTAGCAAATTGATGGAGAAGCATTTCTGCTGATGACCCAAACAGACATCGTGAAAATAATGAGCATAAAGCTGGGACCAGCCCTAAAGATCTTCAATTCCATTCTGATGTTCAAGGCTGCAGAGAAGAACTCCCACAATGAACTTTGAGGAGCCCGGAATGGAAACCCCCCCACATCATTGGCTTCCTGGACGAGAGCTCATTTTACTCAAAGCACAAGGACTCTCTGAAATGGCCAAGAAAAATATTCCTCAAAAGACAGAATGTTAACACTGGTGACGAAAGGTCAACACTCGTGGATTATTTATATTGAGACATTACACACCTGAACCCGTGTGGGAAGTGCTTGGGCTTTTATTGAGGAACCATAGAACAGCCATTTTTTTAGTTCTATTCACTGAGCTAAATTTCCCTTTGAAAGCTTTTTTTTTTTTGAGGCTTCGCACAAACCGTTCGTGAATGACTTATGATGTGAAGAGGGAGGGGGGAAAGGATTCTGGACATTTCATAAACCCTGCTGCATCATTTTCATCATTCACGCAAAGAGAATTCAATGTAATATTTATGAACTCTGGCTCTCCAGTTGGCCAGGTGACACTGTTATGGCTAGTGCTGATTTTGTGCCAGAGTTTGAAAATGCCACATTTACACTGACTATAACTTTGCAAGTCATTAAATTGCCTACTTGCTTGTAATGATTTGTCAGGGCTGAACAGTTGTGAAGCTTTAGGTTGTGAGGTGGGGAGGGGAAGGGAGAATATTTTTTTTCTTTTCTTTTTTAAGTAACTGTTTTTACTTTTGCACGGTTTATTACAAAATATTAAGCAATCAATTACCTTCTCACCAGCGTCTTTACTGTAATTACCAGAAGACCAGTATATAGGACTGAATTTGAAGAAATAAACCTTCATCTAGTGTTTTCAAACAGCATCCATCTACTACTGCACTGTGGAGCTTCAGGGTTCCGCGAGAAGCCGATCGCTCTCGGGGTTCTTAGTTTTTGAGGTGGGGCAGCGGCTGCCAGAACCTAAGCCTATCGAATCTCTTCCAAGCCCTTCTCGAACAGCCAGTGCAGTTACAGGTGCTCTCTACCCTGGCAGCGGCCTTGCTTTTCCATCATTGAAGAAATCCTCTGAGCGAGAGGAATCACTAGGGAGGCCCAAGACTGTAAGTGGCCCTCTCCATGACTGGGGAGAGGGGGTATACTGTTTCAGTTGGAAACGCACGGCGGGTGGCTCAACACTGGTGGAAGAATAGATTTTTCCCATCTTCTCACATCAGGAAGATGCTTTCCCAAAGCAGGTATTCAGGTAAAACACCCTTCGTTTTGGAAGGACTGCTTTTTTTTAAACCGAAATATTTTCCAGGTGTTAAGACATTGCACTCCGTAGGTGTGGGTATAGAACAGATGCACTTTAAGCGAGAATACTCAACTACCTATAATCTGATAGCTGGTTTAGTGTTCACTGGGGGAGATTGTACCTCACAGGAGGCGGGTGAAGGAACAGCTTTTTTTCCTCCAGGCTGACTCATTCCTGGGAATGAAAAACGGTTCTGGGTGTGTTGTCTTTTTTCGACTAGGAAGTAGTTTAGCATGCCGTCTTAACTCTGGGCAACCTCTACCTCTCCTTGGTTGGTGTCATGTTTTTCTAGTGTCAGGTTTTCTCAAGCTGTGTCCCATGGAGGTCTGTATCTGCCATAATACGAGGTAAAACAGGGTCAGTGAAACCGTTCCCAGTGCACCATTCATCCCCTTGCATGAATATGCGAAATGAATTTTTTACTTTTTTGTTCAGAATTTGTACATTCAAGTTGCACTTGTATCTATGACATGAAATAAAAAGATGCATTGGAGAAGCCCTTCATGTGGTATGATTGTATTAAGGAAGACGGTGAAAGGAGCAGGGAGGGAGCTGCGTGAGTAAGAGGCAGGGAATGTGGATGACTTGCTGGGTTCAGGACACGGTCCATTCCCTGCCTTCTAAGGAGCAGTGCCTTTCCATGAGGGGAAATGGAAGTTGAACTCCTCCTTTCCTTATTTCTGTTAATGTCTGTCTCCCTTTCTTGAGTGTAAGCTCAATGTGGTCAGGGAATGTGTCTACCAACTCTGTTGTACTCTCCCAAGCACTTTGTACAGTGCTCTGCACATAGTAGGTGCTCAGTAAATATCACTCATAATTGAGTGATTGAATGATGAAAGGCCAGATTTTCTCCCTAGCACTGCATTAAAAATTTTACTTACCTGATGAAAAGCTGCAGTTATTCTCAAGTGTGGCCACCCATTAATTTTGGTCTTAACACCAACAAACGTGATAACGACCACTGGCATTTTCAAGTAGAATGTGTGTTATTTTGGATTGTGATTCACTCAGACACCTTTAACATAAAACTATTATCACTGGTGCCTGATTATGTAAAAGTCTCAGCCATTAAAATGGTTGCTGTATGAGTCGCCATAGAAAATCACACAGAAGAACCACAGTCTTCGACTGCTGTAGGAAGCAGTGTGGTCTAGTGGATTCAGTTCAGGCCTGGGAGTCAGAAGGACTTGGGTTCTAATACTGGCTCTGCTGCTTGTCTGCTGTATGACCTTGGGCAAGTCACTTCACTTCTCTGTGCCTCAGTTACCTCATCTGAATATGTGGGGCAGGGACTATGTCCAATCTGATTAGCTTATATCTACCCTAGCACTTAGTACAGCACCAGCCCCATAGTAAACACTTAAACATCTTTATTATTATTATTATTGTTATTTACAGGATGGGGACTGACAGGCCTCACCCAGCAGACCAAATTGAAAGAGGACAAGTCTTTATGCCAATTAGAGTTGCTTGCTTGGGTGAAACAAGAATGCAGTGCTCAGAGGTAAGGGAGAGGAAACATGGTCCCTCTCAGTGTCGCTGTGAGCTGGGGATGGAGAGAGGGAACTGCTGCTAACTTGGAAGGGCAGTAGTATGGCCTAGTGAAAAGAGCACAGGCCTAGAAGTTAGATGACCTGGGTTCTAATCTCAACTGCACCAGTTGTCTGCTCTGTGACCTTGGGCAAGTCACTTAACTTCTCCGCGCCTCAGGCACCTTATCTTTAAGTGAGGATTAAAACTGTGAGCCCCATGTGGGACATGGACTGTGTCCAACCTGATTAACTTGTATCTACCCCAGCGCTTAGTACAATGCCTATCACAGAATAAGCATGTAATGAATAGCACAGTTATTATCGTTAACCCCCAAAGAGACTCTAGCTAAGACAGACTCACTGAGCCTGGCAGGCTGCCAGCTAACTCCGCTAACTCTTTTGGTGTCCCCCAGGCACTTAGGACAGTGCTCTCCCAGAATAAGCACTCAATAAATACTACTGATGGACTGAACGATATCTGTTTTCCCTCCTATTTACACCGTGAGGCCCTCGAGGGACAGGGACTTTGTCTGACCTGATGTAGTAAGTATTTATTCCAGCACTTATTACAGTGTTGACACAGAAAAAGCACTTAAAATGCTGCAAAGTGCTGCAGCCCAGACTTTGAATGAATTGGAGATTGGGAGTGGGCACCAGCTGGCAACAAATTTTGCAGAATGGTCTCAGCCCCAGGCCCCCGTTAATGACTCAGTGAGGAAGAGTGTCATCAAATCTTTACGAAAATGAGAAAAAGCATGGCCTAGTGGAAAAAACACAAAGGTGGGAGTCAGGTGACCTGGGTTCTAATCCTGGCTCTGCACCACTGTCTGCTGTTTGGCCTTGGGCAAAGCATTCAACTTCTCTGAGTGTCAGTTTTCTCATCTGTAAAATGGGGATAAAATACCCATTCTCTCATCCCCTTAGACTGTGAGCCCCACTGTATCTGCCCTAGCCCAATGTGCAGTGCTTGGCATAATAATGTTGGTATTTGTTAAGCGCTTACTATGTGCAGAGCACTGTTCTAAGCACTGGGGTAGACACAGGGGAATCAGGTTGTCCCACATGGGGCTCACAGTCTTAATCCCCATTTTACAGATGAGGGAACTGAGGCACAGAGAAGTTAAGTGACTTGCCCACAGTCACACAGCTGACAAGTGGCAGAGCCAGGATTCAAACCCATGACCTCTGACTCCAAAGCCCGTGCTCTTTCCACTGAGCCACGCTGCTTCTCCACGCTGCTTGGCATACAGTAGGGGCTTAATGTCAGCCGCACTAACAGCCTCTCAGCTCAGAAAATTATTTTCCCTTCCTGCCTAACTCATCTTCCCTATCTTAACTGTGGTAGGTGTTAAGTACTTACTATATCCCAAGCAGTGCTGAATCAGAGTAGATGCAATCTCTGTTCATTTGGGGCTCATGCTCGAAGGGGAGAGAGAATAGGTATTGAATCTCCATTAAACAGATTAGAAATTGAGGGGCAGAGAAGTGAAGTGACTTGCCCAATGTCACAGAGCAGGCAAGAGGCAGAGCTATAATTAGAACCCAGGTCTTCTGCCCCCCCAGACCTATGCCCCTTCCAAAGGCCATGCTGCCTCCCCTGTTTATACAAGCCCGTAGCTAGTGTTGCAGGCCAGATTTGTCTTAATCATCGGCATCATCCATGGAGTGTGGCATTCAGGGATCTTGGAAAACAGTGAAACTGACTTTATCTTAGTATACAAAATGTTTAGAAAGCATTGGCACGACTATTCTCTCCAGCAAGAACAACCAGACAAAACATGAGAATAAGGGGTGGACACTGGCAATATGAGGAAGAAGTGCCTTGTTTACGTTGGATTGAATTGAAAACGGACATGGGGCTTGGTTAGAACATGAACACAATGCAGGAAAAAGCTCTTTAAAAAGACAAAAAAATCACAGAAATGCAAGAGCAATTTATCTTGGTTTTTTGAACTTTCCGTAGAAAAAGAATAAAAAAACTGGACCTAACAGGGAAAAAAAACAAACCTAAGAATCAGACACCAAACACATTTACCATAACTATTCTCAATCAACATTCCTAGCACCCTCCTATAAACTAAATGCAGTTCCTTTTTTTATTGTACCTGTTAAGTGCTCATTCCATGCTAGGCTAGGCTCTGGGGTAGATACAAGCTAATTTGGTTGGACTCAGTCCATGTCTCACATGGGGCGCAGTCTATCCCCATTGTACAGATGAGGTAACTGAGGCACAGAGAAGTGAACGGACTTGCCCCAGGTTAAACAGCAGATAAATGGCAGAGCGGGCATAAGGACTCAGGTCCTTCTGACTCGAGGCCCATACTCTAAGCACTAGTCCACATTGCGGCTCCTCCTTGATCAAAATAAGGTTGTTCTGTGGCTACTCAGAATGGGCATAAATGCTCAGTCGTTAACACTGTGAACGTTTTTTCTTTTGGAGAGGGAGGCCTGGGACTGCGTCTATCGAAGATTAATGTCTCCAGGAAGTGGAGTGTATGGTGCAAGCCTCTGGGAAACTGGATCCCAAACACGTGAAACGCAGCTGTCAAGGCAGCCAGGGCCATAATGCAGTCATCCAACTGGGTCAGCTTTTCTTTTTCTAAGTACAAGGCAAATTCACAGGCGTGGATGTTGAAGGGGTGCTTAACTGCTAACACAGGGGTCAACACCTGCACCTGAAAGCAAGCAAAAAAGATACTTAAAGGGATGTCTTAGAAATACTGTAAGGGGAAAGCACCAATTTATGACACTCCTGGATGGGGGCAGGAGTGTTTTCTTCTCCAATAGAATTTAGTTTGCCTGAAAATACATCGACCCTTGAAAACTATGGGATTAAAAGTTCTGTGGTGGTTTTTTTTTTAGTTTGGACCACTTAAAAGCAGTCTGCATTAAATAAAGCTACCTTTTAACAGGCCTTTCTGCATGATAATAAAGCCTTGTGATAATACTGAATTCAATGGTACCTGAATCCTCCACTAACGGGGTTCAAAACTCTAGAACATAGTCTAGTAGGCAACCCTGTATTTAGAAATTAAAATGAAATCCCTTCCTCTCAAAGGACATTCAGCATATCCCCTTGGCATGCTAGAATGTGCTGAGTTGCCATTACATACCTCTTCGTTCACAGCAGCAAACAGACTGGGATTATCGCCAAAGACATCTGGCAGAAGCAAACATGTAGCAGTCATCTTCATGTCTAAGAAAAGCAAAAGTGTTTAGGACCCAGAACATAAACAACTTTCCAAAAATTGACAGTGAATAGGCAAACCCTTATCTTCATTTGTGTTCAACTGCATGTCACTTTATAGTAGAAAACAAATCACCTTTAATCCAGTCACATTGATGACCTTTAAACCATCATCAATCCCAGCAAATACTCATTGAGTGCCCTTAGGAGATACTGAGCAGTGGTAAATTCTAGGACCCCTATCATGCATATAATAAGAATTACGATATTTGTTAAGTGCTTACTGTATGCCAGGCACTGCACTAATTAGAACCAAGCTCAATGGTATGCATTTTATGGGAATGAAAATCATTTTCATGGTAGTAGAAAGGAATTTTGCAATCTAAAAAGATGCTCCAATTTCTCCGACACTCCTGCACCTTAAAGTCAAAACTTCCAAGAGAGCAGGCAAAAAGATTTTACTAACATTTTAGAATGTCTTCATCCGTGTGTTGTTTCAGTTTTTCCTGCAGCATAACATTAATTGGACTATCTCTCACTGAAAAGAAAGTCAATATATTTTCTGAATAGGCCTCCAAAATCTCTACTGTTTTCTTATAAATATCTGTATGTGTGAGGAGCTGGAACTCCCTGAAGAGCTGGCAAGGAGAAAAACAGAATTTTATGTTAGCGCCACATACAGGACAGATGACCAACATTGAAAAACTGAGACCTTTTTTTGGTTGAATTATAAAGTGTTCTGAATTATAGAAAACTCTAAAGTTCTGCATTTCTTATTTATTCTCCACACCCAGTACATCATGCTGTCCCCTGAGCCACCTCAGTATTCATCTCAACTCACCGTATCCCACATGGGCTGTGTCCAACCTGATTAGCTTGTATCTACCAAAGCACTTAGTACAGTGCCTGGCACATAGAAAATGCTTTAAAAATATAATTTGAAAAATGAGTCTCTAATGTTTATTCAAACATGTGGAAACTACTTTGTTTTATTCACAGTTTCTTCTTTCTACCTTTCACCTAATCTCAGAATGCTTGGAAATTTTTAGCACATTCAGCTTCAGGACAACCTTTAAATAGATGGTGGAAGAGTGATTTTCTTCACAATTTCCAGTTGAGAGAATGTATGCAACCTGCGTAAAGTATGACAGCAGAGAGTAGGGACAACTGTAAAGAGACTTCAAGAATTCCAGATGCAAAGAGCCCCAGCTCTTCACAATATCAGTTACCATAGTAAACCGGCATCTTCTCAGAACTGTACTATTGTCACCCTTCCTGGAAACTGAACTTCCACAATTAACTCCTTGGACTGCCATCTTTGAACCTGATCTAGAGCCCATCAGGAAGAGATTTCTTGATTTATGAAGTGTGGTAACATGCCAATTGTTCACCTAAAGGAGAGGAAAAGGTCTCTAACAAACCATCCTACCCATACCTGATAAGGGCACTTTAAGAAAGGAAACATTTTGAGAATTTCCTTCAAAGGTGTTTTGTTGTTAATCATCTTTCTTCGTATTTCCAGGGTCCTGCTCATTCTGTCATCCACTTCTTGCCAATTCCTTTCTGTTTTCACGAATTCTTGCTTAAACCAGTTAATGTGGTCATCCACCTCAGGGTCTAAATTAACCTCTTCTTCCTGCAATGTATGTATTCAGTTACTGGTGTTTCAAATTCCCCCACAAAAGTGGCATTTCATCATCAATCACTACTATTAATTGTGCATTTAATGTATGCAGAGTGCTATACTAAGTGCTTGCAAGTCTACAGGAAGAGTACGTGGTCCCTACCCTCAAGCAGCTTTGGATGGGGGGAAACAAGTACTCAGTGCATGCATCTAGTATGGCTCTTCAGTTAACCCAAGCCAAGTCTGCTTCCCTTCCCCTCTCCCTCTTGGGGGCACCCAGGATTTCTACATATCCAGCATCCCCAGATGAAACCTCTCCTTTTCATGGGCCAGAGAAGATGTAGCCAGGCGGCTTGTGGAGGAGGCATCACCTGAACAGAAAGTAGGGCTGCAGCTTCTAAAGCCCCTGAAGATCTCAGAGACCTTGTAACCTCTGGGCAAACAAGAAGGCAAATCCGAATGGCTACAAGAACACTCCTTACTTTCCTCAAAATGAGAGACCTGGAAAGGCCTTTCCAAAGTGTATCCCAAATTGGGTGTTCATCCATCCATTCAATTGTATTTAGTGAGTGCATTGTGCAGAGCACTGTACCAAGCACTTGGAAGAGTTCAATACCACAATAAACACAAAATCCCCACCCACAATGAGCTTAAAGTGTAAAGAGGAGAGGGGGTGGGGGGAGGCCAATATTAATATAAATAAATTACAGATATATACATAAGTGTAAAAGGGGGCCGGGAGCAGGGCTGGGGGGAGTAAAAAGGGAGCAAGTCAGGGCAGCGCAGATGGGAGTGGGAGAAGAGGAAAGGGGGCTTAGTACACAATGGGCTTGGGAGTCGGGTCATGGGTTCAAAGCCCGGCTCTGCCACTTGTCAGCTGTGTGACTGTGGGCAAGTCATTTCACTTCTCTGTGCCTCAGTTACCTCATCTGTAAAATGGGGATTGAGACAGAGCCCCACGTGGCACAGAGGCTATGTTCAACTCAATCATTTTGTATCCACCTCAACTCTTAATACAGTGTCTGGCACATAGTAAATGCTTAATAAATACCACAGCTATTATTATTAGAAGCCATTCCTGTCTGTGACTTCATCATCATCATCAATGATATTTATTAAGCACTTAGTGTGTACAGAGCACTGTACTAAGCGCTGGAGAGAGTACAATACAACAGAGCTGGTAGACACATCCCCTGCTCACAATAAGTGTTTAGAGGACAAGCTTACAGTCACTCCAGCTTTCAGTGTTGCAGCCAGAGGACAGAAATCTATTTATTGAGTGCTAACTGTATGCAGAGAGCACTGTACTAAGCACTTGGGAGAGTTGGTAGGCACGTTCCTTGCCCATAGATAGTTTACAATCTGGGGGCGGGGAGACAGACAATATAATTCATTTAGTTTATTTAATCTTTAACTATTTGGTCTCGAAGTCAATGCCTGTTTGTGGTGGTTTCTGGGCAGACTGTATTACCAGGTGTTTTAGTCTATTATCAAAGACAAATCAATGCTTTCAGGAGGTGTGGCCTCATTTACATACTATTTACTCAGCTATTTCCAAATGCACAGCTGATTTTTAACACTTTTCAGTATTAGTAAATTCACCCCCTGCTGCTTGGAGCAATTACTTTACACACAGAATACAATCTGTGTATCACATTCTCTCCAACTCTTCCAATCTTACTCAACTCCCCACCCCCACCCTGTGAAACATACATATGTAAGAGTATGGCCAGAAAAATGATCGCTATTTGCAAAATATATCATTATGCTTTTGGTGCTAAGGGAAACAAATGAGATATCTTATTAGCAAAAACAGCAAGAGAACGAGAATGTTGAAAATCAAATTCGTTTTTAGCAGGAGAGGCATCCTGAGTGCTTGTTGGGATCTAAACTGCCTTCTGCGGAGTTAACAGCTCATCTCATTTATTTTCAAATCTAAACAAGCCTGTCAAACAACAACTGCTTGTTGTCTATTGAGCCGAGGATTGAAAAATGCAACAAAATCATTGGTGAATCTTCTTCTGAAGTGGCTTAAATGGGCTAAGTTGTCCTATTTTCCAAAGCTCTAATCGGAACAGGAAGTGGGGCTTACTTCCTTTTTCCTCCATTTATTTTAGTCTCCTATTCCAGACCTTCCTCTGATAGACCCATCTTCCATCCACATCAGCCAAAAATATTGTCACTGAATTTCTTACTAAATCAAATACTTTTTTTATAAGTCCCTACAGGTTTTTGTTAACCTATAGATAAGGTGTGCTTCTCCTGCCTTTTCACCAGCTGTTTTCTTTTCATTCGCTCACGGTTCCCCCTCACACCTCTTGTTCAACTATTCCCTTTTTTCTTTTCCTTCACTCCTGGCATCTTCATTTCTTACAGGCAAAACCTGCCTCTTGTTTTTCCCTCTCTTGTGTGGACAACTGAAGAACCAAGGATTAGATGTCTTCGATGCATCAAAAGATGAGGAAAATGCCTTGTCAGTCACACTGATAATGGCACTCCTGTGCCCACCAAACAGAAGATTGCCTTCTGCTCTGTTCTACCCTTTCAAAAAGGTCACTCCATGGACATGAAAAGCAGCTTTAACTCTTCTCCGTTTGGGTGGAGGGCGTGAGCTGTGAAATTATTCCAGCCAGCTGCCAATGGTGCAAGCCTACAGTTAGAATTAAAGGCAAGGGAGGGTTACTGATGTCAACCTCAAAGTTGGGATTCTGTTCCGGGGCTTGTAGAGTTATTATTAGATTGTTCCATCACTAAGAAGGGTCACACTTCAATGGCCCAGGGTCACGTTTTGGGGCGGTGGGCTTACTCTATGGTTTGAGAAGACAAAAACAGAAGAATCCAGTTTCTTATAGGCTGTTACAAGCATGCTTTCTATCTCACAATTAAACACTCAAATGAGAAAATCCTAAGAAATTTTATCCTCAGTGATTGACTAAGTCTCCTAGGCAAGGTGGGTGTGGATTTGATTTTGTAAAACATCATTTTCTAAAATGCCTAAAGGATATCCAGAGCTTATGCCAGCCAGCCTTTGCACCCATCAACACATAAGTGAATACCTTGGGTGCCTTACCCTGACAGGCATGAAAAAGTCAGCAAGAATCTCTGAATGACCCTTCTCTCTAAAGCATAAATTCCAAAAGGGACACTAAGGAAAGCACTGTTCATTTGATACTGATACCTTCCCTCCCCACAAGCAGCATGGCTTAGTGGAGAGAGCATGGGCCAGGGAGTCAGAAGGACCTGGGTTCTAATCCCAGCTCTGCCACTTGTCTGCTGTGTGGCCTTGGACAAGTCACTTCACTTCTCTGTGCATTAGTTGCCTCATATGTAAAATGGAAATTAATACTGTGAGCCCCATGAGGGACAAGGACTGTGTGCAACCTGATTAGCTTGTATCTATCCCAGTGCTTAGTACAATGCCTGGCACAGAGTAAGGGCTTAAAAATTGCCATGAAGAGAAAAAACCCCCACCATAACATGCTGCAGAAATCTTACTTTTATCCGAACAATCTGGATTTCATCACAGCTTGTTTCCGCCAAAACCTTCCTTGTCTGCCCCCTCCTGTGGCCAAATTTACACTTGTTTCTCATCACCTGTTCATCATCTTCTATCGGCCTCCGAACATATTTGAAGCGATCTTTCAGGGCTCGTTTCCATAGAAACTACATCAAACAACAAACAGAAATGAACATTCTTCAAAGGCTTGGAAGCAACTTGCATAAACCAAGAAGAATTTCTATGCATTGATATTTCTGAGTTTTGAAAGATTTCCACCCCATTCAAAGCACTGCCCTCATTGTAAACTACTTGAGGGCAGGGATCATGCTTATCAACTCTATTGTATTGAACTTTCCCAAGCACTTAGTACAGTGCTCTGCACAGAGAAAGCACTCCATACCACTGATTGATCAACTGAGTCATCTGCTGCAGCCTGGAAGAGCGATACCAGATTCTGGGTTTGCCTCTTGGTGGAGGGGGATCTCTAAAATATGTCTCAAAAATGTTAGAAACCCTTTGGGTTACCCAATTGGCATATTACTAACATGCTATTTATATCCAGGAAACAACCATGACTTTGCCAAGCTACCCAGGCTTATCACTCGACCTGGGAAAATGTTTTCTGTCTTGCTTCTAAGGGGAGATGTAGTTTAGAGAAGAAAACAAGAGTTTGGAAACTCGGTGCTATGTCCTTGTTCTTCCAATTTTATTCCCCTTTCTTGATGTCCCTTTTAGCATTTTCTCATTTTATCTCTGTCCCTCTCTTCTTTTTTTGACCTTGGGTTCTCTTCTTCTCCCCCAAATTAGCCCTTTCCATTCATTGCCCCCTACTTTCCTTTCTTCTTATTCCCAGCCTCACATTGTCATCTTCCAGCAATTACTCCATTTCTTTTTCTAATTTAGGCACTAAGAAATTGTGTGACTTGCCCAAGTTCATACAGCAGGCAAGTGGTGGATCTGGGATTAGAACTCAGATCCTTCTGTCTCCCAGGCCTGTGCTCTAACCACTAAGCCACGCTGCTTCTAAGGAAGTCATTGGAGAAAAGACCCATACCAAAGCCTCAACCCACTGACCATTTCTACATTTCCCAAAGCTTCAACCCAGAGTAGTCAGAGAGTGCTTGGGAAAACTGAACTTATCCTGTCAGGCTGAAGAGAAGTCTCCCCGAAAACACAGTGATAACCACCAGAGGCAGCATGGCCTAGTGAAAAGAGTACAGGACCGGGAATCAGAAGACCTGGGCTCTAATCTTGTCTCTACCAGTTGCTTGCTGTGTGACCTTGGGAAATTCACTTAACTTCTCTATGTCACAGTTTGCTCAGCTGTAAAATAGGGACTCCTTGCCAGTTTCCCTCCTATTTAGATAATGAGCCCCATGTGGGACAAGGACAATGTCCAACCTGATTAATTTGTATCTGCTCAGCACTTAGTGTTTGACACCTAGTAAGCACCTTAATAAATACCTTAAAAACACTTGTAGAGGGCCCTGTACAATTCCCCTGGCTGCAGGGATTGAATAGAAAATACTTTACTGACTATAGCATTTTCTAGACTGCAAGCTCTTTGGGGGCAGGGAACATGTCTACCAGCTCTATTGCACTGTATTCTCCAAAGCACTTAGTTAAGTGCTTTGCATGCAATAAGAGCTCAGTAAAAATATCACTGATTGATTGGTGAACATCTTCTTGGTAGTGCTAGCTCTAAACCAGTTTATAAATTGGGCCTAGTTTGATAACCAATTCTTACTCTCCAGTGTACCTCTTCATCATCATCAGAGCACATTTCTTTCAGGCTCAAAACAGCAGCGTTGGGTAAAACACACAGAAGTGAAAAAACAAATGGAGGCATTGATTATTATGAATCTAAACACATAGCACTGAGCAATCAAGCAATCAAAGGTATTTCTTAAGGACTTACTGTGTACAGAGCACTGTACTAAGCACTCGGGAAAGTACAATACAACAGTTAAGTAAATGCAATCCCTGCCCACAAGTGGCTTATAACCTACAGGGGAAGACAGCCATTCTAGTATATTAGGCATAGGGGAAATAGTAGAGTATTGGGTGAATGTCAAAGTGCTTAAAAAGGTACACAGCCAACAAAACTATTAAGCCAGTTCCCTTCTAGGAGCCCCAGATCATCAACTGAATTTGTTGGCTTATCTGACTAGTAAGACTTATCTGACTCATTGATTACTGTTTGATAGTCAAGAGCAATTACTGTAAAGGAAAGATTTCCATTTTTCTGTTTAGTTGAAGAAGAGGAGATGGGATACCTTGAGCTGTGCCAGTTTGCATACTTACAAAGCCATTCCCCTCTTCATCTAGGAATGGATAGGCCTGCAGCAGGGCATTGACAACATCATTGTACTGTTGGGTGGTTGGGTACCTGTTCCAAATGAGATGGCAGCTGAAATGGTTCCCACTGAATGGCTAGACTGTAAGCCCCTTTAGGGCATAATTCAGATCTACTAATTCTGTTGGAACTCTCCCCAAGCTCTTTGCACACCAGTCAATGAATAAACAGATGATAAATACTAGTGATTGAATCCAAACTTACACCTGCGCTTCAACATTAGGATGCTACATTCTCCCAAATTGCTACTCAAAACTGAATTTTTCAGCCAGTCCATAAAGAAATGAACAAACCCTTCATTAGTGATTAAAGTATGTGACTCATTTGCAATCTAATTCCCAATTAATATGATTCCCTGAAATACTTTATCAACCAGGACCCCCTGCTGTTCCCTTTATAACCGTGAATCCAGGGATTTTACTTACAAGGATCCTTCTAGGTACTTTGTCATATCTGCCTGTAAAAATTCAATAATCCTAATCCTCATGCTGTGATCTGGACACTTTTGCTCCATTAACATGCACTTGACGTCATAGGGAAACTCAGGCAAAATATAGCATCTGGTCCACTGTAAAGCCTTGTTCCTTGCTAGAATGTGCTTCGCATTTTTTCTATAAAAAAAAAAGTTTTCATTCAAAATGCTTACCTAATTAAATAGACTTTGCCCACCCAAATAAGATTTGAATCTTCTCCCGGGTTGGGGACAGTTGGAAATCCTAGGATAATGGTTAGAGTAATAATAATAATAACAGTAATAATAATATCACCATAATAATAGTATTTGTTAAGTACTTACTATGTGTCAAACACTGGGTAATTCCAAAATTATCAGGTCGGACCCAGTCCCTGTCCTACATGGGACTTACAGTCTGAGAGGAAAATCAGACAATTAAACTCATTTACAGATGATGAAATTGAGGCATAAAGAAGTCAAGTAACTTGCCCAAGGTCACAGAACAGGCAAATGATCAAGCCACAATTAGTATTGTAATCCACAGACCCCTAACCCTGTGTTCTTTCCACTAGGCCATGCTGCTAGCTTTGAACACACAGCAGCACCTTCAAAACTGACAAAATTTCTACAGGAAATTTGACAGAGGTAAGTATCTCATTCACAAGTTAAAAATAAAACTGTGGTGTTTGTTAAGTGCTTGCTTTGTGCCAAGGACTGTGCTAAGCACTAGGAGGATATTGATTGTACTCTTCCAAGCGCTTAATACAAGGCTCTGCAGCCATTAAATGCTCAGTGAATACTACTGATTGATACAATACAAGCAGAGTGGACCCAGGCCTTGTCTCACATGGGGCTCATGTAAGGAGGAGGTAAAACAGGTCTTTTACCCCCATTTTTGCAGATGAGGAAACTGAGGCACAGAGAGGAGAAGTGATTTGTGCAAGGTCACGCAGCAGGCAAGTGGCAAAGTTGGGACTAGAACTCAGGTTTCTTGATTGCCTGACCTGTTCTTTTCCCACTAAGCCATTGTACTTCAGTGTCATTTGAATGCCCTGGTATACTCCGACTGCCTCATGCCCCTAACAGCTTAAGATAAGGGTAACTCACCGAGGGGAACTGAATAAGTAAGAGAGTGACAGACAAATTGAGGGAGCTATACAGTGAAGTCTGGGAATCCTGTTGAGGAAACTGATTCCTTTTAAAACAAAATTAAATTTAGGCTTTGACATTCAGGGATCAGCTCTGGGTTAGTATGACATTTGACTACCTAGGTGAAGCCATGTTTGAATTTATGAACAGTGAGAATCAAAAGAGACTGAAGTAGTGGAATAGCAACCCAAATCTTAAGGGAACTAATCCACCTTAGAAGACCCTCTCACTGTGAAACAAACCAAAGTAAGGTCTTCAAGGGCAGACACTTCTCTGGTGTGCTTCCAGCTCCCAGTACAGTGCTCTGAACATAGTAGGTAATTGGTCGTTTGATACCTTCAGCCAGGAATGGAACTAAAAAGGAGAGCCTGGGACAGCTCCCTCAGTATCCACAATCCCTGGGGAACCCACCAACCAGAAATATGCATGCAAAGCCGCTTCCACCCCTATCTTGGGCCACGCCATTTGAGGAAACATTCCTTTTAAAACAAAATTTAAAACATGCTTTGAAGGTGGGAGAGTGAGGATGCAAAGGAGGAGGGAGTTCCGGCCAGAGGCAGGATGTGGGCAAGAAGTCAGTGGTGAGATAGATGAGATCAAGGTATAGTGAATATGTTGGCATTAGAGGAGCAAAGTATGTGGTCTGGTTGTAGTAGGAAATCTGAGAGATTAAGTGGGGGGGGGAAGAGCTGATTGAGTGTTTTTAAGTGGTGGGTAAGGAGTTTTTGTTTGATGTGAAGGTGAATGGGTAACTAGTGGAGGTTCTTGAGGAGTGGCGAAATATAGAGTCAGTAGTTTTATAGGAAAATGATTTGGGCAGCAGAGTGAGGTAGGAGTAGGGAGAGAGAGGAGACAGGAAGGTAGGCAAGGAATCAAAGCAGGATAGGATATGTGCTTGGATTAATGTGGTAACAGTTTGGATGGAGAGAAATGGGCAGATTTTAGTGGTTATGAAGGTTTATTTGACAGGATTTAGTGACAGATTGAATACGTGAGTTGAATGAGTGAGATGAGTCTTGGATAATGCCAAGGTTAAAGGTTAGTGAGACAGGGAGGATAGTTACCGGATCATTTTTCTACAAAAACATTCAGTCCATGCTTTTACACTCCTCAAGAACCTCCAGTGGTTGCTCATTCACCTCCACATCAAACAGAATCTCCCTACCACTGGCTTTAAAGCACTCAATCACCTTTGTCCTCCTACCTCACTTTGGTGCTCTCCTACTTCCACCCATCCCACACACTTAGTTTCTCTAATGCCAACCTACTCACTGTACCTCAATCTCATCTATCTCACTGCAGACCTCTCGCCCACATCCTGCCTCTGGCATGGAATGCCCTCCCTCTTCATATCTGACAGAAAATTACTCTACCCATCTTCAAAGCCTTTTTGAAAGCATCTCTCCTCCAAGAGGCCTTCCCTGACTAAGCCCTCACTTTCTCATTTACCACTGCCTTAATCTGGAAAAAAATAAAGGGTTCTACAAATTCAAGGTCCAATTTAATATAACTCAAAAGGGATTTCCCTAGACAGACCAACAGACTTGGGAATTATATAACACTAATCCACCTCTGAGCTCATTCTGGGAATGCTGTTTTTGTATGGTATTTGTTAAGTACTTAGTTTGTGTCAAGCACTGTTCTAAGAGCTGGGGGTAGATACAAGCTTATCAAGTTGAACACAGTTCCTGTCCCACATGGGACTTGTAGCTGGAAGTAGGAGGATTTAATCCCCATTTTACAGAAGAGGTAACTGAGGCACAGAGAAGTTGAATAACGTGCCCAAGGTCACACAGCAATCAATTAGCAGTACTGGGATTAGAACCCAGGTTCTCTGACTGAGGCCTGTGCTCTTTCCGTTAGACCATGACGTTAAAGATGTAAAGGCATCTGCCTGACTTCAGACACTTCAATCTTCCATCGTGGAACCACCAGCAATATGCCATTCGTTTAAGTGATGAAAAGGGCGGAGGTGAGTGTGGAATAATGCAGAGCCACCTGGCAGCAACTGTCAATCAAGCAGATTTTAGGCAATTCCCAAAGGCACCTTTCCCCAACTCAAATGTTTTTTAGACTTGTGATGCTCATTAAATCTCCCCACCAACAGCTGGCTAATAAGTAGTAATAATTATGATAATTAAGTGCTTACTATATGCTAATCACTGTTCTAAGCACTGAGGTAATAATAATAATAATAATCATGGCATTTGTTAAGTGCTTACTATGTGCCAAGCACTGTTCTAAGCGCTGGGGGGAATACAAGGTAATCACATTGTCCCACGTGGGGCTCACAGTCTTCATCCCCATTTTACAGATGAGGTAACTGAGGCCCAGAGAAGTGAAGTGACTTGCCCAAAGTCAAAGAGTTGACAAGCAGCAGAGTTGGGAATAGAACTCGTAACTTCTGAGTCCTAAGCCCGTGCTCTTTCCACTGAGCCACGCTGCTTCTCCGACATGGGGCTCACAGTCTCAATCTCCATTTTATAAATGAGGTAAATGAGGCAAAGAGAAGTTAAATGGTTTGCCCAAGGTCACCCAGCAGACAAATGGCAGAGGTGGGATTAGAACTCACATCCTCTGACTCCCAAGCCCATACTCTTTCCACTGTCACACAGCTTCTCTTATCTGTTATCAATTATCAAGTCTATTACCAATTCCATCTTAGGCAGCCACAGAACCTCGGGAATTCTTGTTGGTTGCAGTAACAATTGTTATGATTATGGGTACGCCTTGGACTCAGCCACCAGAAGCCTGAAATTCTGCTCCTCTATTGACAGTATCCTACTGATTTTTGATTTTCATTTATTTATTTTTCTGTGTTGTGTTTTAATGTTTCTTTTTTCCTGATGTCTCTGTCTCCAGTCCTTTCTCCCCACTTAAACTCTGATTGTCAGTTCCCCGAGACGCGGGTACCTTGTCTAATTCCTTCCTGTGTGTTTTCTCCCAGAGATTAGTACAATACTCTACGGAGGAAGCACTTAAAATATATCACCATTACTTGTGATTTACATTGGTCCTATGCAGATCTAGCCCTAAAATGTCATCTTGAGTTTGGGCCTGGTCCGAGATTGCCAAACCCAGCTCTGTGACTGATCATCAGAACTAGCCTAAATTCCACATGCTTCAAATAAATGACTACTGTATTTGCTCAGCTGGTTCTAGAGCCCAGATAGATAACAGCAGGGTAAGAAAGAAATCCAGTCCAAGATTAGTCATTCAATTTCTCAGTCTCATTATCAGTTTCCTAGTTTTCTTGGTTTGATTACAATCTGATGTGAGAAACACAAATTCAATTTAGTTTACAAACCTGAAGCAGTGTCCGAAATAAAGGAATTGGAAGTTATAAGCAGATGTTCCTACACCTGACCTCTGTCAGTAGTTTCTTCTATAAAATTCTACTCCTCTCTCCTTCACTCTCTGTTTAACTGAATTTGATGAGAGGAAAATGTACTATGATAAATACATTTATTTTCAATAATTTGTATTTTCCTCAAAAATAACTAAAGGGTTTACCTTCCACATAATCAACTTGGCAAAAAATTCCTATTACAATTATTATTTATTACACTGATAAGGGTTTTGTCTGGGCCAAGCACTGTACTAAGTCCTGGGAAAAGGCTGAAGGATGTTGAATCAGATATAGTCCCAGCCTAAAGAGTGATTACAATCTGAAAAGAGTAGGGAGGCCTGACACACTGGGAAATCAATCAACTGAACAGCCACTAGCATTTATTAAGCACCTACTGTGTTCAAAGGACTGCATTAAGTGTTTGAGTGTGGTAAAGTCTGTAGACATACTTTCTGCCCTCAAGGAGCTTAGAATTTAGCAAAGGACATAGGCACTGGAATAATTTACAGGCAGGAAGTAATAAAAGTGGATATGACTATGGTTTAGCACTTAAATAGGATATGTAAGATGATGCATACAGATGCTACAGGTAGACCGCAAACAGGCACATAGTTGGTGCAGAAATGTTGAGTTGGTAGTGGCTAGTAAAATCCTTTGAGGAGATAAGATTTTAGAAAGGCTTTAAAGATGGGAAGAGCTTTAAAGATTTAAAGATGGGATTAAGGTTGTGAGCCTCATGTGGGAAAGGAACTGTGTCCAACCCAATTTGCTTGTATCCACCTAATACTTAGAACGGTGCCTGGCACATAGTAAGCATTTAACAAGTACACAATTATTATTATTGTTATTATTAAGAACAATGGTCTGGCAGATTTGACTGTGGGAGAGGATGTTCCAAACAGCAGAGAAGAAGTGAGTTAGGCGTGAGGGGGGCAGAGATGTGACTGAGGCACAGTGAATAGGTTAAATTGAGAAGACCATAGACTGTAGTGGGAGAAGAGAGTGAACAAGTAGGAGCAAAGAGGTGACAGAGGGTCTTAAGCCAACGGTCAGGAGTTTCCACTTGATGTGGAGTGAAATGGGCAATGAAGTATGGGGAGATGTGTGCAGTATGACATTTTAGAAAAATATCCAGAAACAGAGTTAAGTAAGAGTGGCTTAGTGGAAAGAGCAGGGGTTTGGAAGTCAGAGGTCCTGGATTCTAATCCCTGCTCCGCCACTTGTCTGCTGTGTGACCTTGGGCAAGTCACTTCACTTCTCTGTGCCTCAGTTACCTCATCTGTAAAAATGGGGATTAAAAAATGTGAGCCCCATGTGGTACAATTGGTTTACCCCGTATCTACCCCAGCGCTTAGAACAGTGCTCTGCATATAGTAAGCACTTAAATACCATTATTATTATTATTATTATTAAGGACTGGAGAAGGGAAAGACGGGGGATAGGGAGAACAACCTGTAATCCATATCTGTAATTTATTTATTTATATCTGTAATTTACTTATTTTAATGTCTGTCTCCTATAGACTGTGAGCTCAATGTGGGCAGAGAATGTGATTGTTTATTGTTGTATTGTACTCTCCCAAGCGTTTAATACAGTGCTCTGCACACAGTATCCGCTCAATAAATACAATTGAATGAATGAATTAATGAACAACAAGGAGTCATGAAAAGTGCCCAGACTAGCAGGGTGGCCATCTGGATGGAGAAGAAAGGGTGGATTGTGTTTTCCTCTCTTGGTTCTTTACACTGTCAAGAGCAGATAATTCACTCATCAGTTGAACCCCTGCTTGGGTAAGAGCCAGCTAACTCCCGGGCTTGCCCTCTGCCTCGCTTTATGGGCATAAGGAATAAATTTCCCTCTTTATGGGAATCACATTCCTTTCTCAGTCTCAAGGCAGGTTCCCCAGGGCATGGCCCTGTCCTCTGACATTTTGTGGAAGCAGGGCAGGATTGGAATAGTCACTCTCTCCGCAGAGTGTCGTCTCCATTTTCAAAACATCATAAAATGTAAGCCAACAGCGGACAAGAAAACACCTACTACCACCACTGCCACCACCTCCACTGCTTCTATCACTGCTACCTCGATTCATTCATTCAATCATATTTATTGAGCGCTTACTATGTGCAGAGCACTGTACTAAGCACTTGGAATGTACAATTTGGCAACAGATATAGACAATCCCTGCCCCCCCCCATCATCTTCCAAAACAAAGAGCGCACCCCAGAAATTCAATGAAGTATCATTTTCTGCTAACCCCTCTCCAAGATCACACTTTTCACACTCTTGCTCCTCTGCCCTCACGGACTCAGTAACCAGACTAGTACCCGGATCCTTGAGCCAACTATAATGGGATGGATTCCTAATCTTACATGAATAACTGTGATGATGTGTAACCATAGAAACACCTATCAGATTAAGACCTTTTGGGTTAAGAGAGAAGTGGAGGAGAGGAGGAAAATAGCAGAAATCTGCTTTAAGACCAGCACCTGCCCAAGGGTTGACTTTTGACATCTACAGGGAATTTCTAATCTTTGAAAGGAACCTCTAAATCATGATGATTATGGTATTTATTAAGGACTTACTATATGTCAAGCACTGTTCTAAGCACTGGGGTAGATATAAGTTAATCAGATGCAGTCCTTGTCCCACATGGGGCTCACAGTCTAGAAGGAAGAACAAGTATTGAATCCCCATTTTACAATTGAAGAAACTGAGGTACAGAGAAGTCAAATGATTTGCCCAAGGTCAGCAGGCAAGTGGGGAAGTCAGGATTAGACCCCTGGTCCTTGGACTCCCAATGCCATGCTTTTTCCACTAAGCCATGCTGCTTTCCATAAAGCTTCCCATGGATTACAACTGATGACACTTTAGGCGGAGCAGGAGAATAGGTCAGTATAACGTGTGCTGTAGGCTGATGATAGAGGATGTGTGGGGGCAGGGGATGGAGGGGGTGTGTGTGGGTGTGTATGTGCATAGCAATCAAAAAGCAGAAGAAATAAATTTTGATGGCTACATAAGGACTCTCAAACCAAGCACCAACCACACAAACAAGCCCCTGATAAACTTGGGAAAGCTGAAAGAAGGTCAGCTCAGAATCTAGGAGAAGCAGAAAGTCATAAAAAAACAAGATGGAGAAAGATCTGGGGCTCATCAATAGGTTGATAATGCAATCATCTCTCAAAGGCATTGCAAGAAGAAAAAGAGGAAAGTCCCCTCCCCTTAGGACCTAGGAGCCCAGAGAAAGGCCCAGGAAAGTCTGCCCTAAGATAAAATACAAGGTGTGAAATATCAATCAATAAATCATATTTATTGAGCCATTTACTGTGTGCAGAGCACTGTACTAAGTGCTTGGGAGAGAACAATATAACAATATAACAGACACATTCCCTGTCCACAATGAACCTAGAGGGGAAAACAGACATTAATATAAATAAATAAATTACAGTTACATACTTAAGTGCTGTGGGGTTGGAGGGGGGATGAATAAAGGGAGCAAGTCAGGGCGATGCAGTAGGGCAGAAGAGAGTGTAAGAAGGGGAAAAAAGGGCTTACTTTGTGTTCATTAAAACTACACTTGCCAAAAGAAAGGTCCAAGATTCCCCATGATGGGTGAAGACATGTTATGTGAATACCAGGGGGTGTGGATTATCAAGACCCAATCCTCAGAACCATATGTGTGGAATAAGAGATTCGGGGTAGAAATGGGGAAGCAGCATGGCCTGGTGGATAAAGCATGGTCCTGGCATCCAGGGGATCAGGATTCTTATCCCAGCCCTGCCACTTTGCCTGCTGTGTAACCTTGGGCAAGTCGCTTAACTTTTCTGTGTGTCAGTTTCTCAACTGCAAAATGAGGATGAAGACTCTGAGCCTTATGTGGTAAAGGGACTGCGTTCAATCAGATTATCTAGTATCTACCTCAGCATTTAGTTCAGTGCCTGGCACATAGTAAGTGCTTAACAAATACCATAAAAAACCCATAAAAAATAGCTGTTTTCTTTCCTACTTAGACTGGGAGCCCCATGGACTATATCCGGCTCAATTAACTTTTATCTACTCAGTGCTTAGAACAGCACTTGACACAAAGTGCTGAACAGATACCATAAAAAGTCTGTTCCTTGTACTCATCTAAAATACTGATCATGATAAAGGGCAAATTGGGGGTAAACACTGGGGGGTAGGGGGAGGTGTTTTGTGTGTGTGTGTGTGTGTTTGTATCTGTGTGAGAGAGAGTGTGGGAACCTGTGGCCGTGTAGAAGCTAGTTGACCTGCGAAGTCTGCAGCTTCCTGAAACACAAGCCCCTTTTACATAAACCTCACTGAAACCCATCTCTACAACTGTTTGCTGAATTCAAGAACTGGGGACTGCAACTGGTTATGGAGTTCTTCGCATGTATTGCCTGAACTACCTTTCCCTTCTACCAATCTCTCTACTGGCTGTCTATCACCAATGTCATTATTTGCCATTATCACCAATGTCATGATGCCAATAGTCCATCCAACTTGGTATTCTGCTTCCAACAATGCCACCAGTAAGTTTAGAGCAGCAGTGCTCTCCCTGACATGCATCTTCATGGTTAGAGTGGATCATCCAAAATCCTCATCTGTTTCTTCCAGGAGTCACCACCGTTTTTCCATTCATTCATTCATTCATTCATTCATTCTTTCATGAGTTTATTGCACACCTATTGTGTACTGGGTATTTTGTACTAGGCTTTTGGGAGCATACAAGAAGCAGCATGGTGTAATGAATAGAGCATAGGCCTGGGAGTCAGAAGGTCATGGGTACTAATCCCAGCTCTGCCACATCTTCTATGTGACCTTGGGCTAGTCACTTCACATCTCTATGCCTCAGTTCCCTCATCTTTAAAAGGGGATTGAGACTGTGAGCCCCATATGGGACAGGGACTTTGTCCAACTTGGTTTGCTTATATCTACCCCAGTACTTAATACAGTGCTTAACAAATACCACAGTTATTATTATTATTACAAGATACAGTTGCTGCCCTTAAGGAGCTCGTAATATAATGAGGGAGACAGGCAGACAAACTGTATACCTGCAGTGGGATCAGGAGGAAATATAGAACAATCAGTGAAAGACTATATATATCTATATCTATATATAGATTTATGCATGCTAATGGTGGCTGTTGTAATGACAAGACCAGGGATGGTAGAAATTAGATTGTGGAATTACTCTTGAAGAAGTTGGTATTTCAGAGGAGCTGTGAGGATGTGTAGAACTGTGGTCTGGGGGACTTGTAAAGGGAGGAAGTTCCAGACCAAAGAAAGAAAAGCAATATAGTGGAGATAAAAGTTGAGAGTAAACTTGGAAGGTGAGTGTGGAAGGAAAAGTGTGAACTTGAATGTTGTGTTCTAAGAGAGGTGACACATATGAAAGAAAAACTGGTGGACAGCTTTCAATCCCATAATCAAGAGCTTTTTATTATGGGATTTGTTAACCCTTACTGTGTGCCAAACTCTGCGTTAAGTTCTGGGCTAGATTCAAGATAATCAGGTCAAACATACAGTCCCTGTCCCACATGGGGCTCACAATCTGAGTAGGAAGGAGGATAGGAGAAGGAACATGGCCTAGTGGAAAGAGCACAGGCCTAGTAGTCAGAGGACTTGAGTTCTAACCCCAGATCTGCCATTTGCCTGCTGTGTGACCTTGGGCAAATCACTGAGTCCCATTTAGGACAGAGATTGTGTCTGACCTGATTAACTTTTATCTACCCCAGCGCTTAGAACTGTGCTTCACACAAAGTAAGTGCTTAAAATACCATATTAAATCCCCATTTTCCAGATGAAGAAACTGAAGCACAGATAAGTTAAGTGACTTGCCCAAGGATACAAAGCAGGCAAGTGACAGAGTGAGGATTAGAAGCCAGGTCCTGACCCCTCAGGGCCATGCTCTATCCACTAAGCAACCCTGTTTATCCAAAACCCTCTCAGACTCCTTAAATGTTTAGTCGGTATAACTTTCTGTGGTAACAAATATGTTTACTATAATAATAATAATGTTGGTATTTGTTAAGTGCTTATTATGTGTAGAGCACTATTCTAAGCGCTGGGGTAGATACAGGGTAATCAGGTTGTCCCACATGAGGCTCACAGTCTTAATCCCCATTTTACAGATGAGGTAACTGAGGCACAGAGAAGTTAAGTGACTTGCCCACAGTCACACAGCTGCCAAGTGGCAGAGCTAGGATTCGAACCCATGACCTCTGACTCCCCAAGCCCAGCTCTTTCCACTTAGCCACTCTGCTGTGTGAAGAAGTATTTCATCTTGTCTGCTCTGGACATGACACCCTTAAGCTTTAGTCAGTGCCCCTAGCCCTATTGTTGTGGGATTTGGTAAACAACAGTTCTATATCTGCCCTGTCCACACCGTTTGAGATTTGTAAACTAAGGATACAGATTTGCAGGCAGTGATCCTTTATCCTGTCTAAAACGTGAATCAGAGGCAACCTTCTCTGAACGAGAAGAATATGTCTGTCACATTGTTATATCGTACTCTCCCAAACACTTAGTACAGTGCTCTGCACACAGTAAGAGCTCAATTAATATGATTGACTAACTGATTTTATGAATGGGAAGCAGAGAAAGGAAAGCTGGTTTACAGTTGGAGGTGTAGAAGCTCTTTACTGTGTCAATATAAAATGCATTTTTGTGGAAAAATAAAATCTTTATAGTTCTCAGTCATTTACCATTTGGTAGCCTTTGGCTACTGAAACACTGAAATATCCTGGACATTAAACTGAGATCAGAAGGGATAGGGAATAAGGGGGGCAGCAGGAGAGGAGGCAGGCAAATAGAGAGAGACCAGGTACATGGCTAACGGCTACCGAACAGAAGCCTCTCTGCTACCCTACTACCCCTAGGTTTTGCTTCTAAATTACAAAGTGGAATTACTCAGCAGCCCAGCTGCTGTAGGGAATCTTTCTGGATGTGGTACAGAAAAGCCAGCAAAGGACTGAAAGCTGTTTTCCCTCTCTGTCAACCTCTTTAAACAGGTATTGTTCCTTGGAATGAGGAAGTCACTAATCACTTTTCGTATTTGGAAGCACAGATGTCTGAAAGGTCACATGCTTAGTCAGACTTGAGTTTGCCCTTCTTCCTTCTAACTGCTCTTCAGACAAGTTCAGTGGGACCTGAACAGCACCTTCAGTGGAGAGATGAACACATCAATTAATGAAAGACTGTGGCCTAGTAGAAAGAGCACAAGCCTAGAAGTCAGAGGACCTGGGTTCTAATCACAGCTTGTCACTCATCTGCTCTCTCACCTTGGGCAAGTCACTTAAATTCTCTGTGCCTCAGTGTCCTCCTCTGTAAAATGAGGATACAATATCTGTTGTACCTCCTTTGTAGTCTTTGAACCCCATGTGGGACAGTGATTGTGTCTGATCTAAATAATTTTTATCTACCCCAGAGCTCAGTACTTGGCACACAGCAAGTGCTTCACAAATATTATTGCTATGATAATAATAATAATAATAATAATTAGTAGTAATAGTATTAGTGGTATTATTACCATCGCCATCATCAATGGTCTTACAGTAGGAGCCCTGCCAAGCCCAATCCTGGAATCCTGGGTGGCTTAATGAGCCATCTAATTGGTAACCTCAGGAACTTTATCTTCTCCTATACTGGTGATGTGACGGCCTGACCTTTCTTTCTGCAGCCATAGCGTGAGGGAGTCGTAACAGGGAAGTTCATCATAACCAACACGGTCCCCTCTTCCTTCTCAGGGGACCATCAGGTACCCGCCTTTGACTCGCATACTACTTTGGAGTGCTGTGTCAAAGGATCAGATTCTATATAGATCTAAAATCTGGCAGTTGAGAATATAAAACATGGGAAAATAGGAGAGGACAAAGCAAGGCAGGTTAGAGTTGAGTTAGGTTAGGTAGTTCTTTCCACTGTTGATTCAGAACCAAAACCTCTGAAAGATTAAAATGTTCTAATTAGTTCATAATCTCGGTAGCTCCTTTCCCCTGTTTCCCCCCTAGACTGTAAACTTGTTGTGGGAAGGGAATGTGTCTGTTATATTGTACTCTCCCAAGTGTTTTGTACAGTGCTCTGCACACAGTAAGTGCTTAATAAATGTGATTGATTGATCCTGTTCAATTGATAGAATTCTTGATAAAGTAACTAGTTGAAACTGTAAAGGATCTGCAGGAAATTTGATCATCTCAAGGCATTCATGTATGACATAATAGGAAATAATCACATCTCAATCTAAATAGCTGAACTTTTTACCAGGAATAATAATAATCACAATCATAATCATAATAGTGATGATAATATTTGCTAAGTGCTTAGTATGTGCCAAGCACTGTGGGAAGTGTTGAGGTAGTTATGATATAGATCAGGCATATCTCTCTATCTCTAACCCAAGTGGAACACACAATCTAAGGAGGGAGACTAGATATGTCTCCTCATTTTGCAGATGAAGAAACTGAGGCAAAAAGAAATTAAGTGACTTGCCCAGCCTCACAGAACAGATGAGTGGTGAAACCAGGATTAGAACCCAGGTCATTCGTTTCAACTAGGCTCTGCTGCTTCTCCATTTTATTCTTGGCCACTGGAATCATGATAGTATATTTTGGCCTTTCCTTTGGCAAATGCTGGTGAACGGTTAATAAACATAGCCTTGAACAAGCCTATCAATCAATTATTCAATGGTAATTTTTGAGTGTTTACTATGTGCAGAGCATTGTACTGAGTTGGTAGACATGTTCCTTGCCCACAAAGAGCCTATGGTCTGGGGAGAGAGGGATGCCTGTCTGTGCATTAAAAGCTTATATATCACTTGGGTTAACAGTTTCCAAGTACTGATATCTAAAGCGTCTTGACTTATTTCTTAAATTCATTTTCTGGAGCAATTATTAAACCTAGAGCTGTTTTAAAAAATAAAAACATGATGGCTATGAATGCAGAATGACTGAGCTTTAGTCAAACATCTGGGTATATTTAAATAAATAATAATAATTGTATAATTGTAAGTGCTTTCTATGTCCCAGGCACTGTGCCAAGCCTTGGGGTGAATACAAGCAAATTGGATTAAACACAGTCACCATCCCATGTGGGGCTCACAGTTTTAACCCCCATTTTACAGATGAGGGAACTGAGGCACAGAGAAGTGAAGTGACTTGCCTGAGGTCACACAGCAGACAGGTGCAGAGCCCATATTAGAACCCAGGTCTTTCTGACTCCCAGGTCTATGCTCTATCCACTAGCCCATGCTGCTTATTTATAGAGCTGGAACCATCTTTTCCCATTCCTTCTTTGGGAAGCAGTACGGTTTAGTGGAAGGAGTATAGACTTGGAAATCAGAGGACCTGGGTTATAATCCCAGCTCTACTCACCTACTGTTTGACCTTGGGAAAGTCACTTCACTTCCTGTGCTTCAGTTTCCTCATCTGTTAAATCAATCAATGATATTTATTGAGTGCTTAATGTGTTCAGAGCACTATTCTGAGTGTTCGTAAAAATACAGTACAACAGTTGGCAGATGCAATCCCTGCCTATAAGGAGCTTGCAGTCTATTTTCTCTCTCTCCTACTTAAACTGAGCCCCAAAAGTGGCAGAGACTGTTTCTGAGCTGATTATTCTTTACCTACCACAATGCTTGATACAGAGAAGCAGGCTGCTCAGTGGAAAGAGCACGGGCTTGGGAGTCAGAGGGCGTGGGTTCTAATCTCGGCTCTGCCACTTGTCAGCCGTGAGACTTTGGGCAAGTCACTAACTTCTCTGTGCCTCAGTTACCTCATCTGTAAAATGGGGATTAAGACTGTGAGCCCTACGTGTATCTCCCCCTGCACTTAGAACAGTACTTTGCACATAGTAAGCACTTAAATACCATCACTATTATTATTATTAATAGAGTGCCTGGCACATAGTAAGCACTACTAAATATCACAATTATTTTGTTATTCATACATCTTTAATCTTAAATCTATATATTCAATTCTTAAGGAAATCTCTGCTGTTGACTTGAATTTATGCTCTACCCCAAGTAGGGCCTACATGTAGCCTAGTGAAAAAAGAACAGGCCTGAAAGTCAAGAGTCCTGGTTTCTAATTAATCTCAGCTCTACCACTTGCCTGCTGTTCCTCATTTTCCTCATATATAAAATGAAGATTAAATTCCTGTTTTCTTTCCTCTTAAACTGTTAGCTCCATGTGGGATAGGGACTGCACCCGATATGATTATTTTGTATCTACCCCAGCACTTAGTACAGTGCTTAGCTTATAGAAAGCACTTAATACCACA
The DNA here is from genome assembly GCF_004115215.2 of Ornithorhynchus anatinus. Classification (NCBI taxonomy): domain Eukaryota; kingdom Metazoa; phylum Chordata; class Mammalia; order Monotremata; family Ornithorhynchidae; genus Ornithorhynchus; species Ornithorhynchus anatinus. Next base: position 94,994,620 of record NC_041729.1, on the reverse strand, counting down.
CATTATAGCAACTGTGGTGAGAGAAAAAGTTTTCATATTACAAATTAACTGAAGTTGGTCCCATTAGTCCTGGATTTTTTTTAATACCACTTGTTAAGTTCTTATGATATGCCAGATACTGTTCTAAAAACTAGGGTAGATACAAGGTTGTCAGATTGGACACAGTCCATGTCCCACATGGAGGTCACAGTCTTAATTCCCATTTTACAGATGAAGTAACTGAGGCATAGAGAAGTGAAATGACTTACCCAAGGTCACACAGCAGACACGTTGCAGAGCTAGCATTAGAACAAGGGTCCTTCTGACTCCCAAGGACTTGCTCTATCCACTAGTCCATGCAGCCTCATTTGGACTAGCAGTTGACAAATTGGAACCCAGTAGTTCAACATGGGCCTTTAAGTAGAGAATAATGATAACCTCTAAAGGACAGGAACTGTGAGGCCCTGCTACGCCATGGGATCACTGATGTGGGACCTCAGTGTTAGGTTACGTTTCCCTCTCCAACCATGGTTTGCTAACAAGTTTCCATATGCAAAACTTCAAGCTGTCCTCTCTCCTTCTCACCAGTTACCCTCATAACATCAGGCATCACACTATCCAGCCGCATTGTCCCTTCTGGTCCCTCTTCCCTTGATTTTTCCATCCTTAATCATTGTCTCTAGGGAACTAATAAGCCATTTGTAAAATCAGCCAGGAAAGGGATATCCTTAGAAAAAAAATTTAGTAGCACATATAGTGTCTAGTGCCTATGAGGTAGCATTTATGTTTAACCGAGTATGCTGTGAAGACCAATAAGAAATGTGAGAATGTTCCGTTTGTCCCAAGAACATTTGCCTTCAACCACTACAGGGGTTTTCAGAACCCTAACCCTAATATCAGGAAATGGAAGGCTATAGAACCACAAGCATTTTCATATGTCTTAGATGATATTAGAGGGCAATAACTAGGGTCATCTCTACCCTAATGTGGATGCGTTTCAACACTGAAATCTATTGGAGATGAATCACTGCAGAAAGGTACCACACAGGCTGAAGCAAAGCAAACAGTATGGCCATTGGAAAAACCTCTTGCCATACGTCTCCTGCATTCCGTCGTTACATTACATCCAAACTTGTGAAATTAAAGTGTACCTGTGTGGTTCCCAATATAAAGGTTCCAGGGTCAGAAGAAAAGAGTTTTATTCTATTCATTCTATTTTAATTCACTTTGGATATCCTCACATCCTCCTGTTCATTTCCGGTTCATGTGTTCCATCAGCTCCTCCTTAAAGCTCCCCAGTCTCCCAATCTCACCTCTCCCAATTCCCATCTAACTCTTTCCCCAGGAACTAAATTAATCATTGTTTCCCTTACATCTGGAATCAGTATAGAATGGCATTCCAGAAACCGGTATCTCTTTTTTTTTGTTTAGTCTTGAATAGCTGCACTAACATATCTGTTCGTGTGAAGTTGTCTATGGAAATCAGTAATGCCTTGAAACTAAAAATCCCATTGGTTTTTGGGATCTCTCTCACCTCTAATAATATTACACATTAGAAGCAGCATAGCCTGTTGGAAAGAGGCCTGGTCTAGGAGTCAGAAGACCTGAGTTCTAATCCCAGCTCCGCTATTTGTTGGGTGTGTGACCTTGGACAAGTCACTTTATTTCTCTATGCCTCAGTTACCTCATCTGTAAATGGGGTTAAGACTGTGAGCGCCATGTGGAACATGGACTGTGTCCAACCTTATTATCTTGTTTCCATCCCAGCACTTAATACAATGCTTGACATATAGTAAGTGCTTAATAAATGCCATTTATAAAAATGACTCAAGGGCTTGAGTTCTGGTAACTATTTCAGGAGAGGAAATGTACTATATGAGCTTTATTACCAGAAGAGAGTATATGCATAAGAGGTTGAGAAATGAGTGTGGGAGGCTTGCTCTTGCACATATGCCTCAAATTAGAAAGAGAAACTGGAAAAAAAATACAGCCTGGGTAGAAAAGCAATAAAGGTACAGAGGAGGTGGGAGTATTTAGTCAGTTACAAAACAGCAATGACTTGCTTACAAACCTCTTTCCAGAGGGAAGAGGAGAGGTTTATGAATGCCAGAAAAGATATTCAACGATCAAAGTTCTCTCATCCTAAGAACATCTTTTCCTTCAAACACAAAATTTTTCAGAGCAGAAAAGAAACATCTTAATATAAATCTCATTGAGTTCTGAATAACAAAGTTGGAAAATTAACAGGTGACTGATCAACTCACCTTTGCTTCAGGACCCTTTGATCAATATGTCCACCATCTGGGCTTTCAGAAGGAAGAAGAGATGATTCCCTCACCACGGAACTGACAGGCACACACAGCTGCTCATCCCTGCTGCTAAGAAAAGAAACATTTTCGCTGAAGAGGTAGTAGGTTGGAAATCTGTCACACCGATGTGGCGAGTCACCTCTATACAGAGTTGGGGATGCCCACTCTGTATGACTCTGTATAGTGACAAGTGACTGATCGGACCTCCTCGTTGGAACTAGGAGAAGTGAGTGCCATCCCCCAACCTCTCTTAGGAAAATGACCTCCCAACCAGTGATTGTGAAAGGTAGCCCATGTTGGGGTAGTTTGGGTGGTACCCGTTTAGGGTTACTTGAAAGGAAGCCCATTTGGAGTGGTATGAGAGGTAGCCCAAGGAGACAACTGGTGTCTCCTTCCCAGGTTACCAGCTGCTAGAAGATGGGTACCATGCTGACTAATGTGCTCATGGCTAAATAGACTAGGAATAAGCTTCGCCCTCTGTAGATTACCTCTTTGCAATTTCCTGTACTATAATCTTAATAAACATGCTTCTACTACCCATGGCTTGAATCCATTTCCAACCCTCCAATCTGTGAGTTACCCGATGGCTGGTTCCACCTGGTGATGTAAATTTGGTGTCAGAAGTGGGATTGGAGGCAACGGGAATGGATTACCTGACTCCCTTCACAGAGGACCATGGGTGGGACACCAACTGGGTCGAATGACATTGGAGCGACTTAGCTGGCTTGGTGGAGCAGTTCACCCCCTGATGGATAGCAGCTCAAGGAAAAAAGGGAAAGGGGAAGGACAAGACCTTGCTGGCCACATAAGTGTATTCCTCCTGAGTGGGAAGCATTCTTGGGGCGGTAAAAAGGTGCTTCACCACATGTGTGAAACCAAATAAGTATACTCCTCCCTAAAGGGAAGTTCACTTCACCACATGGAATAAATCTTACATGGTTCAGCCTTTCTGACCCAGGTCTCTCACTGCTGCCACACCGATCCTCAAACCTGTCTCCTCGTAATGGGTGACATAATTGGCGAGGGGATGGGATTGGTGACCGGTGATGGAGAGCTGGGGAGGCTGTTGGCCTTCTATGGAGACCAACACTAGAGAGCTCTGAGATTGTCAGGCAGCTCCCACGACAAACAAGGGACAGAGAAACACTGCCATTGTTGGCCTCCTGGTAATGGCACTACAGGCCACTGTATGATACTGAGAAGAGGTGGCAGAAGAATAAAGACCTTGAGGCAAAACTGGAGGAGTGTGAGACAAAATGCCTGATGTTGCGGACAGCTGCGAGGCAGGGTGGCTTAGTGGATAGAGCATGGACCTGGGAGTCTGGAGGAACTGGGTTCTAATCCCAGTTCCACCACATGTCTGCTGTATGACCTTGGGCAAGTCACTTCACTTCTCTGGGCCTCAGTTACCTCATCTGTAAAATGGGGATTAAGAGTGTGAGCCCTGTGTGAGACAGAGACTGTGTCCAACCAAATTAACTAGACTGTAAACTCATTCTGGGCAGGGAATGTGTCCGTCTATTATATTATACTCTCCCAAGCAGTTAGTACAGTACTTTGTAGACTAAGCACTCAATAAATGATTGAATAATTGAACTTGTAGCTACCTCAGCACTTAGAACAGTGCTTAAACATAGTAAGTGCTTAACAAGCACCATTATTAATTCATCAGAAACTTTGACTGCAGATGAACAGTGAACCGTACAGAAGTACAGGACCCTCACAACTGCCCTGTAATGGCCCCCATACCCCCTATTTTAGCAATCCCTAGAACAAGGATGACCTTACACAGTTTAGGATCATGGCCTCCAATTTACCCACTGCAACCATATTACTCATCAAAAGGTTTTGCTCTGCATTCATTCATTCATATTTGAGTGCTTACTGTGTGCAGAGCAATGCTTGGCACAGAGTAAATACTTAATGAATACCAACAGTATTAATATTATTACTAAGATCTTGGGAAACTATAATACAACAATTAACAGTGAAATTCCCTGCCCACGATGAATTTACAGTCCAGAGTGGGGGAGACACTCATGGATGAAACTGAAATTCCAATATCACATTAATGACCGTAGAAGCCACCTAAAGGGTAGCTTGAAGCATTGGAGGGAATGTGTCTACCAACCCTGTTATACTGTACTCTCCCAAGCACTTTGGTACAGTGCTCTGCACATGCACACAGGAAGCACTTAATAAATACGACTGATTGACTGAACTCCTGTGGCCAGTGGTTATTGTCAGGTTGGCCCTGACCAAGATAGGACCTCATCATATTTGACAATGAACAATTAAAAGAGCAGGAAAAACAGTATCTGATTCATTAGGCCAATTTTTAGGTTTAAATATATAGTATAAAATGCCTTTTTAATTCAGCCTTTAGGAAGCAACTCTCCTTGGTTCCAGAATGGACTTTGAAAAAGTCAAAATAAAGAACCGAAAGCCACAGCTGCAGTACTACAACCCTAAGCTTCGTAAACTACAAAAAGGCATAGAGCTGCCTCACAATCTGCGGGGAGCTATGCAGTGGCACATCAAACATAAGCAGCAGGCATTCTCTCATATCCCCTATTCCTCAAACAGCTATACCAAGCAGGGAATTCATTGCCTACTGAATTAACCTATATACAGACCAGTCAGAATCCTCTGACATGATAATATCCATATCTCATACTGGCTTTAGGTGGATGCAAGTAAATGGGCTCAAAGAGAAACCCCAACATGTCCTAGGGAATAAAACACAAATCTGGGAGTCAGGAGGACATGGTTTAGATCCCGGCTCTGCCACTTGTCTGCTCTGTGACGTTGGGCAATTCACTTCAGTGGGCCTAGTTACCTCATCTATAAAATGGGGATTAAGACTATGAGCCCGATGAGGGACAGTAATTGTGTCCAACCCGATTTGTTTGTATTCCTCCACAGTGCTTAGTACAGTGCCTGGCACACAGTAAAGCACTTAACAAATACCACAATTATTATAACACATATGTTAAGGAAGAAATAGCATGGCCTAGAGGAAAGAGCATGGGTCTGGGAATCAAAGGGCCTAGGTTCTAATCCTGGCTCTAACACTTGTTTGCTGTATGATCTTGGGCAAATCACTTAACTTCAGAAGTTTTCAGGTTGATCTCCTGCTGGCTCAGGGTAAATTTTTAAAGAAGGAGCATAGCGAAGTAGATAGAGCAAGGGCCTGGGAGTCATGAGGTCATGAGTTCTAATCCTGACTCCACCACTTTTCTGCTGTGAGCTTGGACAAGTCACTTAACTTCTCTGTGCCTCAGTTACCTCATCTGTAAAATGGGATATGAGACTGTGAGCCCCAAGTGGGACAAGAGACTGTGTGCAACCCGATTTTCTTGCATCCATCCAGTGCTTAACACAGTGCTTGGCACATAGTAAGAGTTTAACAAATATATTTATTATTCTGTGCCTCAGTTACATCATCTGTAAAATAGTGAATAAGACTGTGAGCTCCATGTGGAACAAGGACTGTGTTTATCCCAGATTTTAATGCAGTGCCTGGCATATAGTAAGTGCTTAACAAATATCATTTACAAAAAATAGAGAGAGGAGCTAATTTCCCCATCCAAAAGTGAAGGGACAGGGATGCCTAGATTCAACAACTGCTCCCCAAATCATGCAGGTGAGTGGCAGGGCCAGGAAGTAACATCTGGATCTCATGGCTTTGAGTCCTGCTTTCATTTCTTCAAGGATCAGTCCCAACTCATTTGTGGTGGCAGAGAATCAGTATCATTTTTAGATGCCCAATACCTTTAGCAAGGACAACAACTCTTCAGAAATGATGTTTGAATTGCATTGTGATACCGACAATCCCAGTTGGAGACTCCATGTGGCTCAGTGGAAAGAGCCCGGGCTTTGGAGTCAGAGGTCATGGGTTCAAATCCCGGCTCGGCCACTTGTCAGCTGTGTGACTTTGGGCAAGTCACTTAACTTCTCGGTGCCTCAGTTACCTCATCTGTAAAATGGGGATGAAGACTGTGAGCCCCACGTGGGACAACCTGATTCCCCTGTGTCTACCCCAGCGCTTAGAACAGTGCTTGGCACATAGTAAGCGCTTAACAAATACCAACATTATTAAGAAGTCTTAGGTCCCACTCCAGAGCTCATCACAAACGGTGTCTGGGTGTAGCCTAGCACCTTCACTAAAGAGTTATTTTATTTACAGAAGGCGTGAATCAATCTTTTGCACAAAGCAGGTGTTTCCCTAAGCCATTCTTTAACCAGATTGAGCTGTTTTTGGGAAGGGCAACTGGGGAGGGTTTGCCCAGAGCCCCCCTGCTTAGTAGCAAGAGCACAGGCTTGGGAGTCAGAAGACATGGGTTCTAATCCCAGCTCTGCCACTTTGCTGTGTGACCTTTGGCGGTTCACTTTACTGTGCCTTGTTACTTCACCTGAAAAATGGGGATTAAAACTCTGAGCCCCATGGAGGCACGGACTTTGTCCAACTTGATTACCTTGTATCTATCCCAGTGCTTAGAAGAGTGTTGGGCACATAGTAAGTTCTTTACAGAAACCATAATAATAATTATTAGCAAAAATCTAGAATATTGCTCTGTGTTAAAAATGTTTTAAAAAAGAATAGTGTTCTCCAAATGAGTTGGAGAAAGGGAGCAAGTATGATGTTGCAAGGGCAAATCAAAGTGTATGACTGGTTTATATGATATTCATTCATTCAGTAGTATTTATTGAGCACTTACTATGTGCAGAGCCCTGTTCTAAGCTCTTGGAATGTTCAATTCGGCAACAGGTTAGAGACAATCCCTGCCCAATAATGGGCTCACAGTCTAAATGGGGGAGACAGCAAAGCAAAACAGAACAAAACTAAACGTAATCAAGATAAATAGAATCATAGAGATATACACATCATCAACAAAATAAATAGGGTAATAAATAATATACACAAATATGCACAGTGCTGAGGGAAAGGGAAGGGGGAAGAGCAGAGGAGAAGGGAGGCTCAGTCTGGGAAGGTCTCCTGAAGGAGGTGAGCTCTCAGTAGGGCTTTGAAGAAGGGAAGAGAGTTAGTTTGGCTGGTGTGAGGAGGGAGGGCATTCCAGGACAGTGGTAAGACATGGGCTAGGGAACGACAGTGGGACGGGGCGAACGGGGGACCGTGAGGAGGTGAGTGGCAGAGGAGCGGAGTGTAGGGGGTGGGCAGTTGAAAGAGAGAAGGGAAGTGAGGTAGGACAGGACAAGGTGATGGAGAGCTTGGAAGCCAAGAGTGAGGAGTTTTTGTTTCATGCGAGCGTTGACAGGCAACCATTCTAAGCACCTAAGCAACCACAGACGACTCTTACCCAAGACTCCTACTATTCTGATATCATCACAGTGAAATACAGGCAATATTTTATGGGGCAACCAGGAGGGGACAGAATGCCCAGAACAATAAATTTATTAGTACTTAATTTACTGAACACTGGGAAGAGTTCAGTGGAGTATGTAGACATGATCTCTGCCTTCAAGGACCTTACCATCTAGTAAGGTAGGCAGACATTAAAATAAATTACAGGTAGAGGGAAACAAAAATAAAATAAGCAAAAAGAAATCACAGCAAGGGGAGTATAAAGTTACATACATGATGAGGGAGAGGCAGGTGGAGCTTACCAAGGCTGAAAGTACTTCACAGAAATGTGTGACACCAGAGACTGGGGGAGGCATAAGGAGAGGAAGAGAACGTGGTAATTAGGGGCTGAGATAGGGGCGGAGAAGAGGATGAAAGGCTGGACTTCTTTTTAATAGCTTAAATCCCATCCTGGTGACAGGACATGAACTTCCTATAGGTAGACATGATACCTAGTGGTTTAACAGCTGTGGTGTGTTACAACCAAGACTCCAAACTTTTATGTGCTTTCTCCCAAGAGGATATCCAAATTCTGTAAAACAGACCTCAACTGTTCTAGTTCAGGGAGAAGAAGAAAAATAAAAACCCAACCATAAAAAGAAGCACAGTTCAGATTCAAATCAGACAAACAACATATATTTGGTCAAAAAACCAATTCTAGATTTTGAAGAACCAACAAAAGCATTTGGGTTTTAGTTTTTCTAAATTCTTGTCAATGTTGTGTTTAGAAAGCCATTTCTTATGGCAATCTTAAAGATGAATTTTCCTGTCCAAAATGTTTTTTCATTGAATAATTTTGTGTGCAAAAAAATCAAGTTACTCAAAAGTAAATCATCCACTTTTATAGAAGGTATTTCTATGAAATTTCTGGTTTTTCATAGAGCACTTGAATCCATAGGTTAGTTTCAAACCTACTAGCTTTCTTACATAGCAAAAATGAAACAGAGACCTCCAAGCTAAACCTAAGTCTATATTAAGAAGGTTTTCAGAAGAAACTGGAAACTCTTCAGAAAGAAAGAAAGAACCTTGAACACTACCCATTTCAAAGTCCCAACTATTAAAGTGTATCTGAGTTTCAGTACACAAAGGGGATCCCTATAATTTAGAATTTTCTGTGTAGTTCTGATTGAGCAAGATGAAATGCTGCACTGCCTTGAAACTTCACAGCCAAAGACAATAAGCAATATACCACTGTTGTCAGTCCCCTATTCACAATAGCCCATTTATTTTTTGTTGTTTTTAAAGTCAGATTCAGCAATATTCCAAAGGCTGAAAATAATCTGGTTCTTCAAATATCACTTTCCAAACTAAAGTGACCAACCTCTGCATAAAAAGATGGAACCAGGAGAACAAAATTTATTTACAGCAGAAATGTTTTCTGAGTACACTTACTCCTGAGCTGCTCCAGGCTCCTTTGGGAAACTCGGTTCTCTGAACTTTCCAGGTGACTTAAGTTCCTCGCCCATCTGTTTGTATTTCTTAATCAGATCCATGAGGACAGCCTGATGGCCAATCTTCTTCACCAGCTGCTGAACCATCCGATCGTTTAGAGCCAGGAGAGCAGTTCCATTCACCTCTTCCTCTGGGGGTGGGGGGATGAAAGAAAGAAAAGAAATCATCACTTCCGGTCAAATTCTAAATAAGAGATGTGGAAAGTGCAGCCAAGAATTGTAAAACAACAGGCATATACTCCATATATCATCTTTGTGAAATTTTCCAAGAAATTTGAAGTTCAGTTTTTCCTGCCAAATGGTAGCCCAGGGCAACTAAGACAACATTTCCTGACTTGAGCTGATAGTGAGGTTCATGCCAGAGTCCCATTAAATGGATTGTAACCCTCTCTCCTCACCCCCCAACTCGTGCCATTTCCCTCTAAAATACTTGGATCTTTATTCAACAAGACACTTTGCCATTGAGGAAAACACCAGGGAAATTAAGATCGTGCCAATCCTGCTTTGCACTATAATTCCCTGTGTGTGTCTATCACGTTATACCAGCTGAATAAATAAGCAACAGAAAAGTGATCCAATCCAAACTGATATTCAGTAGCTTATTGTAGAAGCTGATCTGACGTCAGACTTCTAAAATGCTTCATTCTTCTTGGCATTTATAGGTCTAATTTTTTTCTTCTTCAAATTATTTATCATTCAACTTATGATTTCTTAGCAGCTTAAACACAGCACACCATTCAGCCCAGGGCACATATAAAGATGTTACACGTTTTGTGTTTTTGAACAAAAGTAACTCACCACGAAATCTAGGAACCAGTTCTCCTAAATGTTTCTGCACAAGCCAGTCGCAAACCTGCTCCACTGACCAAGTTTCCATAGCTGAATTCAAACAGTACACCTGTAGAATGAAGAGGATCCAGTAGTTTGCTGGTTGCTTAAAATGTCCCAAGCCTCAAACTCATCTTCTGTCTGTGCTTTATTCCTTCAAACTCCACCAGCAATCAAATTCCTGTCCGGATTGAATTTTAGATAGCCATTTCTAAGGAGAATCAGTAATAAAAATCACACTATCAAAAAAAAATGAAGCTTTTTCCCAACCTATTTCAAGCAGTAATCTTCTATTCCTTCTTCACCTTCTCTGCCTTCCACCCTTGGCATCCTTCAGCTCTTCTAACAGACAGCCAAAGACATACAACTACATGATTCTGTACCATTAACACCCAGGTTTTTTCACGAAGAAAAGAAAGGTGTGAAATTCACCACTACCAGTCTCATCAGGAAGTGGTTGACATTTACAGAAAAAGGGAGAAAGAAAGGATCAGATAAAAGTGCCCAAGATATGTTTATAGTAAACCCAGAATGGTTAACCCTTGCTCATCCCATTCCCCAGCTTGTTAGGAAGGATTTTCTCTTCTCTCCAAGACAGTTTTAGCCCTCAACTTTCAGGGAAGAGAGTTTGAGTATTTTAGTTTTCTGCCTTTTTGTTCTACCTCTATTAATTAGTTATTGCTATGTAAATCATGTAGAATGGGATTTTTATTATTATTGTTACCACTATTATTAATAATATGAATAAAAACAAAAAAAACTTTGGTATTTGTTAAGCACTTACTATGTGCCAAGCATTGTACTAAGCGCTGGGGGAAATACAATGCAATCAGATTAAACACAGTCCCTATTTTACATTTGGCTCCTGCTTTGAAAAGGGCAGAAAATCAAAATTTCTTAGAAGTTTAAAGTTATATTTTAAAAATCGGTTTTTACAAAGACCATGGTCCTCAAAAAACCCCACAATTTGTAAATGCACCAAGGAAAACTAAAATTTTATGCTGATGTCTTAGGTTCAATTGTGATGTTTCTTTCCCTCAGTATCATTGAGGTAATTTGTGCTATTGGTCTGCTATTTCTCTCCATAAAGTATTTAATGGAAGAAGGAAGTGTGATGGGATTAGAAATTTATTGAATTTATGTTTTTGAAAATTCCACTTTTATATTTTTTTTTAATCAGAAAACCACATTTTCCATTTCAAATCACACTGTTGATTGTTCGTTTTGACACTACAGCCATTTCCAATGTGTCTTATGGTAGGAAAAACACTGCAAGAAACTAAAAGCAAAAGTTCTCCTCAAATTCCCTGAAACTCCCACCGTTAGAGATTTGGAAATACATGGTCGTCTATTCTTTTGCTTGTGAGTCGGATTTGCATTGCTCTTTAGAAAGGAATTCACACATTACTAAAAATAAAGTATTTCCTCTCTCCTCCTCTCCATAAATAAAAATGCATGAAAATAATGTTCTATCAAATGAGTGTGTCCTTTTAACTTCACAAATGGTAAATTAAAGAAGAGAGAGATTGAAGGCAAGGGTTAAATCAAGAAGAATATCTTTCTGAATTACAACAGTGGATTTAATTTGATATGACAACAGTAGCTACAGACAGCCTCCCCCTAGGCTAAACAGCAATAACAGGGTGTGAAAAGTCATTATTTGCTGAGAGGTCTGGTGTAAATTAAAAATCACACCTTCCTGTCACACTTCTTACTTCCTTGTGAGGAGTAGAACTAAAAAAAAAATTCTAAAGCTGAAAGATAAAAAGGTATGCAAAGCAGATGATCCTTCCCTCTTAGCCCTACAGTGGTTTAAAGGGAGGGAAACCAAGTTGGATGTAAGATGTTTTAAATGAGCATTTGGTAGTGTTCTGTATTACTCAGATCATTCCTGGGTAGCTTCAAGATTGTGTTCTTTTAGGGTAAAATAGCAGTCCATTTTCTTTTTTTTTTTTAAAAAAAAGGCATGGTCAGTTCAATTCTCCAATTATGTATTCAGAAGTAGTGTCTTTATCACCCCATAGTTAAATTTTCTGCAAAGTTTGAAAAAAAAATCCTCTGGAAAAGCTTAGGAATTTTAACTCCAAATTCCTCTTAAAAAGTGTTGACTGGTTGATTGATGCATTTGGGGAGACATCGACTGAAGGCAAAACCTTCAACAGTTTTGCTTTTGAGTTGTGAAAGCGAATTGGATAAGGCTTAAATATGTGAAAGGAAAGAATGTTATTGCTGTATGCTTTAAAGCTTGAGGAAGCAATATTTCTGGGGATTAAGATCTCAGAGGTTCTGAAGGTATCATTTATGCCTATAGAATATTTAATATTTAATACAAATTACCTTTATCTGATTGAAGACAAAATGACTCACCTGAATAGGATCTAAATGTCAATTAACACTTTGATGTACTGATGGCAAAATGCTTTCTTGCCAGCACTTCCACAAATCTTCTATGAAGCTTGGATCTTGGATGAGAGTGCCAATTATGAAAAAGACAGTCTTATTTGGTCGACTGTATTTATTAAGTGCTTATGGTGTGCAGAGCACTTACTAAGGGCTGGGGAGAATGCAGTACATCAGAATTGGTAGACATCTCCTACCCATAAGGAGTTTACATTCTAGAAGGGGAGATAGACATTAAAATAAATTACAAATAGGGAATGGCAGGGTGCCATACTTACTCATTGGACCTTGATCTTGTCTCATCTCACCGCTAACTCCTTGCCCATATCTTCCCTCTAGCCTGGAACTCCCTCCCCTTTCATAAGGGGAGGGATTGTCTCTATCTGTTGCCGAATTGTACATTCCAAACGCTTAGTACAGTGCTCTGCACATAGTAAGCGCTCAATAAATACTATTGAATGAATGAATGAATATATGACCAACCACCACTCTCCCCCTTTCAAAGCCTTACTGAAATCACTTTGTACCTATGTCTGTCTCTCTTCCTCTAGATTGTAAACTTGTTATGGGCAGGGAATGTGTCAGTTTATTGTTGTAGTATACCCTCCCAAGCTCTTAGAACAGCGCTCTGCACACAGTAAGCAATCAATAAATACGAATGAATGAATTTCATCTCTCATACTCCCTCTCCCTTCTGCGCACCCTGACACTTGGATCTGTACTCTTTAAGCACTTGATATTTCCCCCTCAGCCACCAGCATTTCCATATATATCACTAATTTATTCTACAGCACCCTTCCACTTGAATTTGCACCCTCTCTTAATCCCACTTAATCTCTTAAACCCCAAAGCACTTGCGTACTTAACCATAATTATTTTAATGTCTGTCTCCCCCACTAGATTGTAAACTCCTTGTGGGGACATAATCTCCAAAGCTTTTAGGATAGTGTTCTGCACATAGTAAGTACTCAGTAAATATAACTGGTTGATTGATTATTTGAGTACACTGGTGTTTGGGTGGTACAAGGTGCTGAGGCACTGAGGCGCTGAAGTGGTGAATATCAGGAAGGGAGGTACTGATTTGACAGTAGAGGACCTAGTGAGTGAGGACAGGGGATCCAGAGATTGTGGGAAAGGGTCAAGAGGGAAGGAGTATAGAGAGAGGAGAGAAGTGCAAGGCTGAGAGTCCAAGGGGCCAAAACTAGGTTCACAAAGGCAGGAGAAAGAAGATAGAGTTTAGATAGAAAGTCAAAAGCTGGAGCTCCCCACTCAAATCACCACAAGATTCAGTTGGTTCTTTGTGGAAACCACAATCAGCTCCTGCTTTGTGGTCTGCAGAAGTTTTCATAATCTCAGGGAAATTGGGATCCCCTTGGCAGAAACATTTACAGAATCTTCTCCCAACCACCAGGCCAGTGGGCTTAATCAATCAATGATATTTATTGAGTGCTTACAGTGAGCCGCATGTGAAACAAGGGACTGTGACTAACCTGATTATATTGTATCTACCCCTTAGTACATTGCTTAGTATAGTTTTTGACACATTGTAAGGGCTTAACAAATGCCATTTAATTATTACTATTATTATTATTATTAGAGTGTGGAGAGTAATACAAACAGAAATCCTTATCTTCCCACCCAAATCCTATCTCCCACTGTCTTTCCCTTCAATGAAGACTAAACCACTCTCCTCCCTAATTCACAAGCCCAAAACCTTGGCATTATCCTTGATTCATCTCTCATATGCACATGTTCAGTTTATCACCAAATCCTGTCAATTCTGCCTTCACAACCATTAAAATCCATATTTTATTTCCACACAAACTGCTACTATGCTGATCCAGGCACTTATCTTTGACTACTGCATCTGCCCCTTTCCTTCCTCCTGTCTCTCACCACTCTAGTCCATACTTCACTCTGCTGCCCAGATGATTTTTCTAAAAAAACAACCCCCAAAACACTCTCCATTCCTCGGGAGCCTCCAGTTGTTGCCCATCCACTTCCACATCTAACTGAAACTCCTTATCATTGGCTTTAAAGCACTCTATTACCTTGCCCTACCTCCAACTTTACCTCACTGATCTTCTACTACAGTCCAACCAGGACACTTTGCTTCTCTTAACACCAGTTTGCTGACTGTGCCTCAATCTCACCTATCTCACCACCAAACATTTTCCTACATCATCCCTCTGGCCTGGAACTGCCCCGTCCACCCCACCACCACCACCTGCCGACTCCATAGTCATCAAACCACCACTCTCTCCACCTTCAAAGCATTATTAGGGTTACATTTCCATCAAGAAGCCTTCCCTGAATAAACCATCTTTTCCCTTTCATGCATCCATTTAATCATATATATTGAACATTTACTGTGTGCAAAGCACTGTGTATTAAGCGCTTGGGAGAGTACAATATAACAATAAACAGACACATTCCCTGCCCACAGTGAGCTCACAGTCTAGAGGGAAAGACATTAATATACATAAATAAATAGATACATAAATAAATAACAGATAGATACATAAATGCTGTGGGGCTGGATTGGGGAATGAATGAAGGGAGCAAGTCAGGGGATGCAGAAAGGAGTGGGAGAAGAAGAAAGGAGGACTTAGTCACAGAGAAGCCTTCTTGAAGGAATTGTGCCTCTCTATTTTGTGTTTCCCTCGCATTTGGATTGTACTCTAAGTACATGATATTTACCCCCTCCTCAACCCCACAACATTTATGTACATATCCATAATTTATTTATTTATAATAATGTGTATCTGCCCCTCTCTCCTGTAAGCTCTCCACACTCTCCATTTTCTCTCATCCAAGATATTTCTCATTCATTGCATTATGGAGCATGTTTCTGTCCATAGGCAACTGGAATGAAATACACCACTCAGTCATCCTGTGTACTAAAAGCTAGTGGCCTTCCATGACTAAGCTCTCATTCCTCCAGTTCATCCTCCCTTCTGTGTTGCCTATGAACTTGTATCTGTACCCCTTGAGCACTTGATATTCACCCCATTCCCAGCACTTGTGTACATATCCTTAGAGGGACTGTGTTTACCAACTGTACTGTACTACCAAGTGCTTAGAATAGTGTTCTGCATACAGTAAGTGCTCAACAAATTCCAATGATTGACTGACTGACTGATTTGGACAGAGCACTATGTGAGGAGCCCGATACTTATGTCCACTAGACTTGTGAGCTTGTTGTAGGCAGGGATGTGTCTACCAACTCTGTTGTGTTGTACTCTCCCAAGTGGTTAGTACAGTGCTCTACAAATGGTAGGCACTCAGTAAATATGATTGATTGACTTCAGAACATACAATAAGAGCTTAAGACACAGTCTCTGACCTCAAGGAATTTGGAGGTATCCAAAGGAGGGTAAAACATAATGTACTCTCTGAAGGCTACATGCATGATCATTTTGAATCCATCCTTACCAAGTTTCTAGCTACTAAGCCTTATAAATAATTCAAATCCAAATCAATATGAGAATAGATAATAAATATGACTGTGTGTTAAATAATAATAAATATGACTGTAAGATAATAAATATGACTGTGGGAGAGACTGTAGCCCAAATTAAATGGGGAATTGCTAAACTGATCTGGAGTCTTCTGTTCTCTGGAGAGTGCTGTCATTTCATATTGGCTAGAAGCTTGATGCCAAAATGACACATGTCCTCCTCCTTCAAAACTTTAGTGAAGCCACATCTCCTCCAAGAGGCCTTCCCAGACTAAGTGATAAATCCTAATATTGCTATCAGAGCCAATTAAACATGAAATCTGAAAAAAGAAGTTAATTCTACTACTGGGAGACCTCTATGATACACTCTTATTTGACAGAGATGTATAACCATTTTATACCAACACCATTAAATCCATTTTGTTAATTTGACCCATATAGAACTAACTGCATCTTTTTAATGTGTTTTAACTTGTGTGGAAATGAACTGATGAGTTCAATCAATTTAAAAAGCTTATTGATTTTCCTTAAGTCTCTTGGGAAGTTTACTTTGATGCATATAAGACAATGTGGCTAAAATAATGAACCAGATTTCTGTTTTCTGGGAAGGAGGAGAAGAGTGTGTTTTAAATCCATCCATTTGGATTAAGGTGAGAAAGAATGGATTGAAGGACTGGGGAAGGAATGCATTTTATTTCCAGTATAGAGAGCAAAAACATCAATCTATTAATCAATGAGTCAAACTTATTGAGCACTTACTGTGTGGAAAGCACTGTACTAAGCCCTTGGGAGAGTTCAGCATAGCAGAGTTGGTAGTCATGTTCCCTGCTCACGAGTTTACAGTCTAGAGGGGAAGACAGGCATTAATATAAGTAAATAAATTATGGATATTTACATAAGTGCCTTGGGCCTGAGGGAAGAGTGAATAAATGATGCAAATCCAAGTGCAAGGGTAATATAGAAGGGAGTAGGAGAAGAGGAAATGAGGCCCTAGTAAGGGAAAGCCTCTTGGACAAGATAAGCTTTTAATAAGGCTTTGAAGGTGGGGAGCGTGATTGTCTGACAGATATGAAGGGAGAGGGAGTTCCTGGCCATAGGCAGGAGGTGGATGAGGGGTCGGTGGCAAGATAGACTGAACATCTTGTTCAGAACATCCTCAGGTGGGAGTTAGTACCAATTGGAGACTTTACAGGTAAGCAGAGGTAGAGAAGGATGTGTCCTTCCCTATCCCAGCTGGATATCCCGACTGGATTATTATGTCAGCCTTCTCTCTGATCTCCCTTCCTCCTTTCTCTCCCCACTCCAGTCTATTCTTCATTCCGCTGCCTGGATCATCTTCCTACAGAAACGCTCTGGGCATGTCACTCCCCTCCTTAAAAACCTCCAGTGGTTGCCTATCAACCTCTGCACGAAACAAAAACTCCTCACCCTTGGCTTCAAGGCTCTAAATCACCTTCCCCCCTCTTACCTCACCTCCCTTCACTCCTTCTACTGCCCACCCCGTACACTCCACTCCTCTGCCTCTCACCTCCTCACTGTCCCCCATTCACACCTAAACCACCGTCAACCCCTGGCCCACATTCTCCCGCTGTCCTGGAATGCCCTCCCTTCTCACCTCCGCCAAACTAACTTTCTTCCCCTCTTCAAAGCCCTACTGAGAGCTCACCCCCTCCAAGAGGCCTTCCCAGACTGAGCTACCCCCTTTCCCTCTGCTCCCCCTCCACCCTCTGCTACTCCCCTTCCCCCTTCACCTCTCCTCAGCTGAGCCCCCTTTCCCTCTGCTCCTCCTTCTCTCCCTTCCCCTTCCCTCAGCACTGGGCTCATTTGTATGTATTTTATTACCCTATTTATCTTGATAATGTTGTCTTGTTTTTGTTTTGTTCTGTTTTGCTCTGTTGTCTCCCCAGATTAGACTGTGAGCCCGTCATTGGGCAGGGATTGTCTCTATCTGTTGCTGAATTGTACATTCCAAGTGCTTAACACAGTGCTCTGCACATAGTATGCGCTCAATAAATACTATTGAATGAATGAAGGTAAGTGTATGCTCTTTTGATTCTACTGTCAACATAGCTTCCTTAATGTTTCTTTAATTTATCTCACCAGGGAAGTGTGGAGAGTGAGGACTACAATTCCTGGGAGTGACTGTGGTCCACAATAAATGGGGAATTATTGAAGTGGATCTGGAATCTTCTGTTCTCTGCAGAGTGCTATCATTTCAGATTGGCTTGAAGCTTGATGCCATAATGACACATTTATGCCCCTTCAAAGCTTTATTGAAGACACATCTCCAGCAAGAGGCCTTCCCAGACTAAGCTCCACTTTTCCTCATCTCCCCCTCCCTTTTGTGTCAATCTGACTTGCTCCCTTTCCTTTCCCCCCACCTAGACTATGAGCTCTTTGTGGGCACGGACTGACAATGTTTATTGTTATATTTTCCCAAGTGCTATTTCAGGTTTACTGATGGCCCGCGGTGTGTGACCTTGAGTAAGTCACTTTACCTTTCTGAGCTTTAGTTGGCTTGTCTGTAAAATGTGGAGGAGATGGTTGCTCTTCCAACATCTTAATTGATGAGTTCCATGTCAGACAGGTTTTATCTACTCTGATTCTCTTGTATCTTCCTAGCATTTAGCACATTGCTTTTGCTCATAATAAGTATTTAATGTGTCACATTATAGAAGCCAATTATTCCAACACAGCACATCTTTTATTCCATTACTTTTTTCACCAGCTGTTTTTTTCCATCTGGTGTTCCATTCAACACTTTTTTCCTTCACTTAATTTAACAAAGCCAAGAGTTCTGTCTCGCCTTATGTGATCATATTCATTCATTCATTCATTCATTCATTCATTCATTCATTCATTCATTCAATAGTATTTATTGAGCGTTTACTATGTGCAGAGCACTGTACTAAGCGCTTGGAATGAACAAGTTGCCAACAGATAGAGACAGTCCCTGCCGTTTGACGGGCTTACAGACTAATCGGGGGAGACGGACAGACAAGAACAATGGCAATAAATAGAGTCAAGGGGAAGAACATCTTGTAAAAACAATGGCAACTAAATAGAATCAAGGTGATGTACAATATATTAACAAAATAAATAGGGTAATGGAAATATATACAGTTGAGCGGATGCGTACAGTGCTGAGGGGATGGGAAGGGAGAGGGGGAGGAGCAGAGGGAAAGGGGGAAAAGAGGGTTTAGCTGCGGAGAGGTGAAGGGGGGGTGGTGGAGGGAGTAGAGGGAGAAGGGGAGCTCAGTCTGGGAAGGCCTCTTGGAGGAGGTGAGTTTTAAGTAGGGTTTTGAAGAGGGGAAGAGAATCAGTTTGGCGGAGGTGAGGAGGGAGGGCGTTCCAGGACCGGGGGAGGACGTGGCCCAGGGGTCGACGGCGGGATAGGCGAGACCGAGGGACGGTGAGGAGGTGGGCGGCAGAGAAGTGGAGTGTGCGAGGTGGGCGGTAGAAAGAGAGAAGGGAGGAGAGGTAGGAAGGGGCAAGGTGATGTAGAGCCTCGAAGCCTAGAGTGAGGAGTTTTTGTCTGGAGCGGAGGTTGATAGGCAACCACTGGAGTTGTTTAAGAAGGGGAGTGACATGCCCAGACCATTTCTGCAGGAAGATGAGCTGGGCAGCGGAGTGAAGAATAGACTGGAGCGGGGCGAGAGAGGAGGAAGGGAGGTCAGAGAGAAGGCTGACACAGTAGTCTAGCCGGGATATAACGAGAGCCCGTAGCAGTAAGGTAGCCGTTTGGGTGGAGAGGAAAGGGCGGATCTTGGCGATATTGTAGAGGTGAAACCGGCAGGTCTTGGTAACGGATAGGATGTGTGGGGTGAACGAGAGAGACGAGTAAAGGATGACACCGAGATTGCAGGCCTGAGAGACGGGAAGGATGGTCGTGCCATCCACGGTGGCCATCATACTGCTCCTGAGGTGAGCTTAGTATTGAGTTGGCGAGGTTATCAAAGAAATCCCAATGTATTTCTTGCTTTTTTGCAATGTAGTAGTATGTTTTGGGAGTGTCTTTTAGAAATATGTATAGATGCAGTGCATTAATATATTTCTAATTTTTGATATTTATCATTTTTTCTTTAAAAATGTTACCATCCTACCTACCCCTTCCACTTCCAAATTCACTACTTTACACTAGAATGTATTGGTAAATACGTTGCTGGGAATCCCTATCTACGCTCAATACAATCTTTTTCCCTCTGAGATAGGGACCAGAACCTACTCAAAAGAATATGATCATCATAGAACCCCAAGGTTGAGGTAAGAAGGAAGCAGTGGAGTAAGCTAAAAGGGTTCTGGTTAATCTTTCTTCCATAGAGATTCAGACATTCCAAGAGGACTCTGACTAGGATCTGGCCAGTAATAGAGGTAGATGGGATATCGTGATAATTTCCATAATCTGATCTTTTGCATATAATAATAACAGTATTTGTTACACGCTTGCTACCTGTCTACCACTTTTATTACACTTTACCTTCCCAAGCACCTAGTACTGTGCTCTGCAAAGAGTAAGCACTCGATAAATATGATTGAATGAATGAATGAAATATCGTAAAAATAAAGGAACCTTCATTCTTTTTGTATGTTGGAGATTGAGTTTAGATTTTCTGTTCTTAAGAGAACTGGTGTGGTATTGTTTCAGAGCTTCTTAAGGATGTTTTCAACCTCCAGGAGGTTAATTTCAGTCTTGCTCATGGGTTGGAGCCCTCTTTTGGATGCAGTAGTTCTAAGGACAGTATGAGCTTGGAACATGAGGTGATATGAGATGAGTCTGTCCAACTATCTGCTCCATGTGTAGCTGGTGAGGTATGAAGAAACAACATGGCATAGTGGCTAGAGCACGCGCCTGAGAGTCAGAAGGTCAAAAATTCTAATCCCATCTCTGCCACTTGTCTTCTGTGTGACCTTGGGCAAGTCACTTAACTTCTCCAGGCCTTAGTTCCTTCATCTGTGTTCCCTGCCTACAGTGAGCCACGTTGTGGTGTAATCACTAAGATGTTACTATTTGGATCGTGACTGCAACCAACATGTTTTTCTTTTATCTGGAAGGTGATGAAGGGTGTTTGTGATGCCCAGGTAGTGCTTGGAAAATGTGACACGGTATGACACTCAGAAAAATATGACATTGTTGTTGAATCTGCCAATTCATTAGACCAAGTGATTTTTCTCAATATTTCGGCTTCACTTCCAAGAGAAGTGGTGGAGAGTTAGTATCTCCTAAATGTCAGAGATGTGGGTACCATGAGTTCCACAATTCTGTGGGGCCTTATCTGAGCATGCTGCACGATGTGGAAGTACAAATATTTGAAGAGAACATGAGTAGCTGAGGGTTAATACAAAGTTGGATGATCAATTAACCAGGCTAATTCAAGTCTAGTAAATATGCATATTTTTCAAAAATTGCCCAAACTGCCTACAGAAATCCAGAACTGACCTGGATAAACTGGGGAATAATAATAATAATATTTGTTAAGCACTTACTATGTGCCAAGCACTGTTCTAAGCACTGGGGTAGATATAAAATAATCAGGTTGTCCCATGTGGGGCTCACAAGTCTTAATCTCCATTTTAATAATAATCATAATATTTATTAAGTGCTTACTATGTGCCAAACACTGTTCTAAGCGCTGGGGTGGATACAAGGTAATCAGATTGTCCCATGTGGGGCTTACAGTCTTAATCCCCATTTTACAGATAAGGTAACTGAGGCACAGAGAAGTTAAGTGACTTGCCCAGAGTCACACAGCTGACAAGTGGCAGAGGTGGGATTAGAACCCACGATCTCTTACTCCCAAGACCGTTCTCTTGCCATTAAGCCGTGCTGCTTCTCATAGAAGCAGCCTCATGAATTACCTCATTTTACAGATGAGATAACTGAGGCACAGAGAAGTTAAGCATTTTGCCCAGGGTCATACAGCAGAGAAGTGGCAGAGACTGGATTAGAATTTACGTCCTCTGATTCCAAAAGCCCATACTCTTTCCACTAAGCGATAGTGCTTCTCTATGTCATATAACAGCCTATAGGCTGATAGATGTCAGCCTATGCTCAACAAAACAGAAGTTTATACCAGCAGATCTGAGTTCTCAGGAGGAGTTAGAATCAAACTAAAAAAAGCAGTCGGAGTTCCCTCACAATAATTAATCAAAAGAAACAGACCCCAAAGTGAAGAAATATACAGCAAGGACCATAAATTAAAATAATGAGGGACAACAATTGTGTCATGTAGTATGACATCATTTCTATTTTTCTAGGATTGTTGGCTAAATACACTCACACACCCCTCTAAAAAGATGAGTATTCTTAAAAGTTTCACTTTAGTGTATTAATGAAGGATACAACTTGAAATGGGGACAGTTATATAAAAAAATTGCCCAACTACAGCAGCAATATCAATCAATCAGTGGCATTTATTGAGTACTCAATCTGCATAGAGCACTGTACTAAGAATACAATAGAGGTAGTAGACATCATCCTGCTATCAAGGAGTTTACAATCTACTGGGGTAAATATATGCTAAAGCATAAATTACACATAGGGGAATGCAAAAGACTTTAAAGTATGTACATAGGTGCTAAAACAAGGGAGGAGGTGAGTGTCTTAATGCTTAAGTGACATGGAAGTACTGGAGGGGCAATAAAGGGAAAATGGGGTGGCGAGATGAGAGATTAATCAGAGAAGACCTCTTAAATGTGATTTTGGAAGGGGCTTGAAGATGGGGAGAGCAGTGGTTTGCTTACTGTGACGGAGAAGTGAGTTCCAAGCAGGAGAGAGGTGAGTGGACTGAGCAAGAGGTCAGTGGTGAAATTGACAAGAATGAGGTCCAGAAAGCAGCTTGGCAAGAAAGGAATGAAGCCGGCAATCTGAAGCATATTGGGAAAGGGGCGAGGGTAAGTAGTGGGGAGAGAGCTGATTAGGTGCCTTGAAGTCAGTGGTCAAACGTTTTCTGTTAGATAATAATAATAATAATTATGGTATTTCTTAAGCACTTACTATGTGCCAAACACTGTTCTAAGCACTGGGTGCAGACAAGTTAACCAGGTTGTCCCATGTGGGGCTCACAGTCTTAATCCCCATTTTACAGATGAGTTAACAGAGAAGTTAAGTGATTTGCCCAAGATCATTCATTCATTCAATCATATTTACTGAACACTCACTATGTGCAGAGCACTGTACTAAGCGCTTGGAATGTACAATTCGGCAACAGATAGAGACAATCCCTGCCCAACAATGGGCTCACAGTCTAAACAGGGGAGACAGACAACAAAACAAAACAGAACAAAACAATAGTCTGACGTCAATATCATCAAGGTAAATAGAATCATAGCTATATATACATCATTAACAAAATAAATGGAGTAATAAATAATATATACAAATATGCACAAGTGCTGTGGGGAGGGGAAGGGGGAAGAGCAGGGGGCGGGAGAAGAGGGAATGGGGAGGGGAGGAGGAGCAAAGGGAAATGGAGGGATCACACACTAGACAAGTGGTGGAGGTGGATTAGAACTCACAACCTCTGATTCCCAAGCTCGTGCTCTTTCCACTACACCATGCTGATTCTCAGAGCGAGCTTTCTATAAATACCGATGATGATAACGATGATGAAACAATAGAATCAAAAGGTCTTAATAAAAGTTCCCAGTCAAAACACAAATGAATCAAGTGTGTGAAGTGGGAGGTGAAAAGAAAATGACAACTAGAAAAATTTATAAGATGAGAAAACATCAAGACATCTTACCCAATACAAAACTTAACAATCAATCAAGAAAATTGATTAGGTTTCCAGGTAATTATCTCCTTCTACTGAATGTCTTAAGCGAATAGAAATTACAGGTACATAAACATAAGCAGTTTTCTCAAAATGGGTTGTGCGGAAATAAAGAAACCAAGGAGAGGAAGTATCAACAAAAGTCAGGGCTTCTGAGATACTGTCAAAATGCATTTTATGGGGATTTTCATTAGGAAAAAAAGTCACTCAGTGCAAATGCCTATCATTGAAGAGGTGGAGGAATTTTGGGTTAAGTAAAAGCACATCCTGCTAGTCATTGTCCTTGAAGCAGCGTGGCCTAGTTGAAAGAGCACAGGCTTGGGAGTCAGAGGATCTGGGTTCTAATCCTGACTGACTTGCCCTTTGTGTATGTCTGAACAAGTCACTTTACTTCTCTGTGCTTCAGTTTCCTCATTTCGTCTCTCAATACCTGTTCAGCCTCCTACTTAGATCCGGGCCCCAGGTAGGACCTGATTATCTTGTATGTACTCCATTGCTTAGTTCAGCGCTTAATACATCGTAAGTGCTAAACAAATGCCACTATTATTATTAAATCACTATTTCGTTTATTTGTCATTTATCATTTCTGATGCAATTCCTCCACATTGTCAGAACATCCTGTGTATTTGTCATTTCTGCTTATCCTACGATTGGCTCACCATCATCATTTCAAATGTCAGAAATCTGTCCCTCATATGCCACATTCTTTGCCTGGGTTCTAGCTCTCTGCTGATTTTCATAAATTTTTCCCACTTCATTTACAATGATGATTTTTATTCTTGAATAGATGAAAGATGTCATTTCCTAATTATAAAGTCCATTTTTGCTTCAGATGCAACCTGGGTAGGAATGTTTTCACCATCTGTAATGCTCGGTTTATGGTACAGTAACAACCTAGGCAAAGACAGACAACACTGGACAATTTGTTATTGGCTGTGTTTTTGAGTAACAGATTCATGATGAAGACTGTATGTGGGAGAGCCTTAAAAGCCACATCGGTAAAGCAATGTAGTTGTAAAATGAGAAAATGTGGTTGTAAAGTGTTTGCCCCTGGGAGATTGGAACAGGAGGCTGGAAACAATGGAGGGGGAATGGAGTGGGAAATCACTAGGTCCTGGTTTGTGCAGAAAGCATTCAGTTCAGCTCCTGGATCTATTACAAGATGTTTCACAAGAATACTTCCAGAGCTGATTTTATGGGCCCCAAAGAGAGACATATATAAGACAAGTCATCATGAATTCTGACTTTTTTTTTAAAAAGGATCATAGTCATTTGATCTATGTGGACTGTCAGTCAGTCAGCCATATTTACTGAGTGCTTACTGTGTGCAGAACACTGGACTAAATGGTTGGGAAAGTACAATATAATAGTCAATCATATATTTTGATCTTGTATGCAGGACACTTTCCCTCCCGCAGTGAGTTTACAGTCTAGAGGATGATCCGAAGTTTATTACAGTTATAAAACAGCTTCATAGAGCATCTAAAAATTAAGGTGTTTGCAGTGCCAGGTCCACATTCAATTGGAATTAAAAATGGTTCAGCCCAGTTCAAGAGGCCACTGCATGCACCAGCTAGACATAAATGAGAACTGCAATCAAGAAGACCAGCTAAGGTGTAAGAGACGTAATTAACATTTTCTATCTGCATTTCTTCCAAATTACAAAAAATGATGGGCTATTTTTATAGCAAGCCAGATTGTAACAGACATAAATTGGACATTAAAAGCTGATTAGTTTCACACAACTAGAACTTGGCAGTGGAGTAAGATCTAGGAGCAAAATTTCCACACATGTAACAAGAAATTCAGACTGAAAGCCAAAGAAAAACTAAGGGCCTGACCATGTAATTCAAATCCAAATTATGCAGCTAAAACTCTAATTTTATGAAGGAAAAAAAGGTTGCCATTTGCTGGAGCTGAAAGCTTGCTGTGATTATTCAGGATAGTGTGATTGACAGGGGATCATGCCTCACAAACATTTATTCTGTAGTGCTGTAACAGTGAAAAAAACAGTGACTAGACAGAAATTAACCATTGGGTCCTAGGGCATTTTGTCATGGGTCAGCAATCGTTAGAAACTAGACTTCCTGATGATGGACTGATTACAGAAACAGGTATTAGACACACGTTCTTCTGAAGAGGCCTCCTTTCTTCTGAGCAAAACCTTTTTCATTAATGGCATTTGTTAAATGCTTACTATGTGCCAGGCACTGCACTGAACACTGGGATAGATTCAAGATAGGTTGGACTATCATAGCTTTAACACCCATTTTACAGATGAGGTAAATGAGGCACAGAGAAGTGAAGTGACTTGCCCAAGGTCACACAGACAAGTGGCAGAGGTGGAATTAGAATCCACATCCTTCTGGGGACTCCCAGGCCCACTCCATCCATTGTGCCAAACAATCAAAGCATCAAAAGTAGTGCCTAAACCATCAAGAAGGCTAAATACGATGTTCCTGGAAAATAAAAAGCTACATGGTACTTGGTGACAATAAAAAAAAAGCACTAGACCTAGGAATCTCAGGTATAGGTATAGAGGTGAGTGGTGAATGGGTGCTTCTCAGAGACACTAACAAGAAAGCAGAGACATGACCAAAGATGGCTTGATGAAAATGACTCAGAAATAAAAAAACTATTTGCAGCAAAACAGTAAATACATCAACAACACCTTACAGTTCTCCAAAACTGTAACTAAACAGAAGCCTACAAAAACTTACAGTGGGATATGCAGTTCAATCTAAAAAACATATAATGCCAAAAACTGAAGAGAGCCAGATGGACTTTTACTCATCATTAAAGAAGCTCTCTTGCTGTATACATGGGATGATAAAACTGTAAATTTTTTTATACCCCTATTATGGACAAAGAGGGAATCTTACCCAGATATAAACGTAGTTGTGAATTCCTCATCAAAGAACAGATTCTTCTAATTGGAGCAAACTCGCTGAATGTGGAGTTACAACCTCAACTTCTGAGGAAGTAACCAAACCAATCAAAGCCATGAAAATAGCAAAGCAGCTAGACCTGATGACATTCATGAAGAAATCGAAATCTAAAAGCAGAGAGAGGATCTATTGCTTAGATGTCTCCACAAATGTCTTTTCAACATATGGGACACTTAGGAGGTACCATAAGACATCTAAAATGCCACCATCATCATCATTTTCAAGAAGAATGGAGAGAGATCAAACTGGAAATGACAAAAGCTACCAAATGTGATCTTAATTACCAAGAAGTGGCCCAGAGATATAACTGCAACCATTTCAGGGTTTGGAACATTGGCTTTGGGATCTTGAGTAGTGCTTACTGCAAGTCCCAGGAGTGAATGAAGCAGAACACATCTCTCTCCCAGCCCTCCCTGTTCTGGTAATGACAGAGAGGAAGGAGACACTCTAATTAGGAACTCTGACTTGGAGGGGAGGCTTTCAGTGGATTTCAAATGCTACATCATCCCCCAAGTTAAGGATGTCAACTTTTGTATGGTATTGGTTAAGCGCTTACAATGTGCCAAGCACTGTATTATGAAATGGGGCAGATACAAGATACTCAGGTTGGTCACAGGCCACCCAGAGGACTCACAGTTTAAGTAGGAGGCATAGGATTTAATCCCCATTTTACAGATGAGGAAACTGAGGCCCAGAGAAGTTAAATGAGCAAAAAACGTGTTTACTAAATCTAATATATTCACCAAGAGATTAGTAAATCATTCTGTGCACATTGTCTTGTCTTATGCCGTCGAGCTGTTTCTGACCCATAGAGACACCACTGACACATCTCTCCCAGAACGCCCCGCTCTCCATCTGCAATCATTCAGGAAGTGTATCCATAGAGTTTTCTTGGTAAAAATATGGAAGTAGTTTACCACTGCCTCTTTCTGTGCAGTAAACTTGAGTCTCTGCCCTCGACTTCTTTCCCATGCCACTGTTGCCCAGCATGGGTGAGTTTTGACTTGTAGCAGATTGCCTTCCACTCTCAAGCTAGGAATGGAATGGATATGCCTCTGCTTGACTCTCTCTCCCAAACTGGAGAGTGTTAGAGTACTGGAAACTCTTTAGGTGTGACCCTGAGAGGGGTCTGCACACATTAAGCACTCAATAAATAACCTTTGTTTATTAATAATTATGGTACTCATTAAGCACTTGCCCTGTGCCAAAGACTATTTTAAACACTGGGGTAAATACAAGTTAATCAGGTTGTACATAGTCCCTATCCCACATGAAGCTCACACTCTTAATCCCCATTTTACAAATGAGGTAACTGAGGCACAGAGAAGTTAAGTGACTTGCCCAAGGTGACACAACAGGAAGGTGGAGGAGTCTTCTGATTCCAGGCCCAGGTACTTTTTCCACTAGGCCATGCTGCTTTGCTGTTTTAATTCTTACCTTGGATTTTCACAGCCACTCACTTCTGCCTAATACAGAAAATCACATTCATCTGATTCTTGCCAGTATTCCAGTATCTTTAAAAATGCTGCATTTGGACAGCCCATCTATCTAGAATAAAATCCACTGAATAACCAAGAAAGGGACTGCTCTGGGGAGCAGTATTTTATTTTGTTGGTTTTATGTTTCTCGTTCATCAGGGATGGCCCTCTACAGTTCATCAGTCTTCCTGAAACTTCCACTGCTTAGGTGTCTAGGTGTGTGTGGAAGAGGGTGGAAAAATTGTGACTTCCAAATGAACGTGGTCTTCAGGAAGATTCCTGTCCCTGCCCTGGAGTGGAGGTCTGGGAAGGGCTGGCCTTAAGGGCAGGACTTTGGAAGCTCCCAAAAGACAGGCCTCTAACATCCCTTCTTATTGCTGGCCGGGGCTGAAATCAAGGATGAAGTTGAGGAGTTTTAGCCACTCCTCTTGGAAGGGTTCTTGTCCCAACTCTCCCTTCAGTGGAGAGGCAGCATAGCTTAGTGGAAAGAGCATGGACCTGGGGGACAGAAAACCTGGGTTCTAATCCCGGCTCCACCACTTGGCTTCTGTGTGACCTTGGGAATGTCACTGAACTTCTCAGGTGCCATTATTTCCTCATCTGTCAAATGGAAATTTAAATCCTCTTCTCCCTCCTACTTAGATTTTGAGCTCTATGTGGGACAGGACCTGTGTCCAACCTGAGTATCTTGTGTCTGCCCCAGTGCTTAGTATAGTGCTGGGCACATAGTAAGCTCTTAATGAATACCATTATCATCATCATCCAATTAGCTCAAAAGCTCAGATGATCTCTTCATTTGAACTGCAGAGAGCCCACAGGGACCCAGAGGCTCCTCATGAAAAATCTGCAAAGATTACTGTCCCAGCTCTTTCTGACCCAGAGAGAATCTATCACAGAGCCCATTTCCTCGTGATCCATTAGACTGTTAGCTCCTTGAAGGTAGCCTTGTGTCTAACAACTCTTTTACACACTCCCAAGTACTTTGTAAAGTGAATTCTCAAGAAGTTCCATGGATTAATTGATTGATTCATGGCCAAAAATCTGTTCTGGAGCTTTTGTTCAAAGCAGTGTGGACAATTAATAATAATAATAATAATAATAATAATGATAATGACAATTGTAGTTTCTGTTAAGCACTTACTATGTGCCAGGCACTGTTCTAAGCCCTTGGATAGATGCAAATTGGGTTGGACACGGACCCTCTCCCACATAGAACTCATAGTCTTAACCTCCATTTTATAGAGAAGTGAGGTGACTTGTCCAAGGCCACGCAGCAGACAAGTGGCAGAGTCGGAATCAGAACTCAGGTCCTTCTGACTCCCAGGCCTGTACTTTATCTATTAGGCTAGGCATCTTTTCAAAACAGTTCAGGGTTAGAAGTCAAAAGACCTGGGTTCTAAACTCAGCTCTGCCCCTTGCCTGCTTTGTGACCTCGGGCAAGTCACTTAACTTCTCTGTGCCTTCTCTCCTCCTCTATGAAATGGGACTAAATACCTGTTCTCCACACCCACCATCCCTCCCCCGCCCCAAACCTGCCCCTTACACTGTAAACTCCATGTCGGACAGGTACTATATCTCATAATAATAATGTTGGTATTTGTTAAGCGCTTACTATGTGCCGAGCACTGTTCTAAGCGCTGGGGTAGACACAGAGGAATCAGGTTGTCCCACGTGGGGCTCACAATCTTAATCCCCATTTTTACAGATGAGGGAACTGAGGCACCGAGAAGTGAAGTGACTTGCCCAAAGTCACACAGCTGACAAGTGGCTGATCCGGGATTCGAACCCATGACCTCTGACTCCAAAGCCCGTGCTATTTCCACTGAGCCACGCTGCTTCTCATCTGACCTGCATCTCCTGTGATTATTTTGTACCTACCCAAGTGCTTAGCACAGAGCTTGGCACATAGTATTCACTTAAATACGACAATTATTATCAGTATCATTTTCAAGAAGGAAGGGGAGAGTTCTAACTGGCAGTTTCAGAAAAATGTAGTGCTAATCAACACTACAGGGTGAAGCTCCACACTCACACCTTATTTGACTGGACAAAAACCAGTTCTGGGACACCTGAGGA
The DNA here is from genome assembly GCF_004115215.2 of Ornithorhynchus anatinus. NCBI lineage: Eukaryota > Metazoa > Chordata > Mammalia > Monotremata > Ornithorhynchidae > Ornithorhynchus > Ornithorhynchus anatinus. The sequence continues at coordinate 94,964,554 of NC_041729.1, read as the reverse complement.
TAACTGGGTTGATTCCAGGACATCCGAGGGCAGATTGGGTTTTGGAAGGGGCATCAGGACTGTGAACTCTAAAGGTAGTGATCCAGGAAAATTCGGATTAGCCTCTACAACTCTACGTCCAACACTTCTTGTGCAGATGTCTGCTCCTTCTCCCCTGTTTTGACATGCATCATCCCCATAGTACCTGGCTTCTCAATCCCTAAGGAAGCACTTTGATCCCTGTCACCATCTCCTTTTCTGCTCAGGTCTTGCTCTCCCCCAATTCCCCGACACAGCTTTGCCACACACCCACCTCAGGAAACATGTCCTTCTCACACTGAATCAACACAATTTTTGTCATTCAAACAGTGGTATTTATTGAAGTTTACTGTGTGCAAAACTCTAGGGAGGTACAAGAAGGTGGAGTTGGTAGACATGTTCCCTGCACACACAAGCGCTCAATAAATACCAGTGTTTGAATGATGAAAGTTGTATTGACTCAGTGTGAGAAGGACATCTTTCCTAATTTGATTGGTGTGGGAGAGAGGGACACCTTCTGTACTCCTGGCCTGGGATGTCAATCTAGTGGTTTCAGTTGCAGTGGCAGTGTCCCTCCCAAGCTTTCTAGTTCTACTTTGTTGTCTCGGGCAATTAAGAGATAGTGTCTGACCTTGAGATGGTGGGTACCCCATTTCACCTTTAGACAGGTGTCCATCACCACCTCTCTCCTCCTATAATCTTAAACTTTGAGCACTCCTGGCGACCAGAGAATTTATCTGAGTGATTATCCTCATACCGTCTTCTACGCCAAGAAGTCTTCAATAAATACTGTTGAATAAATGCATAAGGTGGAGTAGTAGTAAACACCACCAGTCTGCACAATTGAAGCTGAGTTAGCTCAGGCTCAGACAGCTTGGGAAGGAAGGCAGATACCCAGAGACCTTCCCTTTCTTCACCCCTTCTACAAATTGAGAAGGAGCGTGGTCTAGGGGACGGAGCACGGGTCTGGAAGTCAGAAGGACCTGGGTTCTAATCCTGGCTCTGCCACCTGTCTGTTGTATGACCTTGGGCAAGTCACTTCACTTCTCTGGGCCTCAGTTACCTCATTTGTAAAATAGAAATAAGACTGGAAGCCTTATGTGGGACAAGGACTATGTTCAACCTGAAAAACTTGTATCTACCTCAGTGCTTAGTACAGTGCCTGATACATGGTAATCAATTAACAAATATCATTAGAAAATAATCCAAAATGGAGCACTAAAGGGACCCTTCCCAAGAGGGGTTTGTAGAGAGGCTCTCACCTCTCCTCACCACACAAGCACTTAAGGCAGGGCTTGACATATAATAACCTTTTAGTAAATACCATAAAAAGTCACCACCTTCATTAGTTGAGCAACATCCAATCTTGGGTCACTTAGCAAGGCAGAGATAAAAATCAGTGGAAAGCCACCTTGCACCTCCAAAACCTTGGATGATAATTCTTCCTTTCCAGGCAGAAAGCTTTAAATTACAATGATTTCTGTTTCTTTCCCCCAACCTGTCTAAAAAGCCCTAACAGATCATTATTCTACCTCTATAGCCTTAGAAGCCGGCCCCCAGAAAGCAAGATCATTTTTAGGGCTTGCAATGTAAAAATCAAATTCATTTTCAAAATTAATTTTATGGAACATTACTCTCTAATGTAAGCTAATATGAGCTAATTGTTCCTGCAGTTAGAACCACATGACTTCCATTTCAAAAAGAGATTAGTGTTCAGTTCTAGGTTGCTATATAGATAACTAATAGCTGGGACTACAGGGGAGTTAAGGACCCATCTGTGTTTCCAACTTAGCCCCAGTACTATCTTACATTTACACAAATTAAGGAAGGTCAGAGTACAGTTTTAACCTTAATTGCTTCATGGCAATTTTCCAGGAAAGCACTAGTATTTATTTGAAAAACACTGCAACATGCTTCATCTCCCCTGCTGATAATGCATTTTTTAATAACAATATCCTGGGTGTAAATGGACTAGACGAGAAGCTCCTTCTTAAGAGTTCTTTTGCCCTCTGTTCAGGTAGGGGGAATTACTGTTATGGTGAGTGGAATTGTAGATTCACTGTTAGTAGAGTTTGACAAGTTGCATAAATATTCAAGCCCACAGTGCAGATAGAATTGTGATCAAAAGAAGACAGGACTGGAAGTCTGATCCTGAAAATCCTCTCTGTTTTTTTTTGGGGGGGGCGGGGGTTGGGGAGTAGTGCAGCATTTCCCAGAATCCTGAAGGGATGCAGGAGGTTCGCAGGAACTCAAGGACTGCACTTCCCAGAATACTCTGCACATGAGACCATTCTGGGAAAAGGCCTTTGTGAGCTTGAGAGGGCTCAACTAATCAGTAAATAAAGCAGAGCTTTTAAATCAGAGATAAGGTGTTTTCTCTTCTGCTATCTTTTCTTCCAGTGTGTTCCTTTGTCTCCAAATAACTCCTTTGTAAGTTCTCAAATTGAAGATTATCCATTGATTTATAGAATTGGAAAAATTTGAATTTAGTTTCTCTAATTCCTGTTTCGATGACTTTGTAATATAAAAAATATCTGGGATGACTATTTCTGTGGCCTAGGCTGGCACCATGATTACTTGGTTGACTTCAATTCGTAGACTGCTACTCTAACTATAGTCTGTGCCTTGAAGTGAGAAACTGATAAAAATGATTTTGAAACATGAAGTCTAGTACCAACAAACAAGGTTCTTCCTGAGTGCCACAGTAATATCTCCATTCATGTCATTTGGGCCAGGAGCTATAAACAGACTGAGGTATAGGTACTAAAGGGTATTTTTTTTTTAAGTTGCCTTTGGAAAATTTATGAGGTAGTCTTTCCATCAGAAGAGAAAGAAGGAGATGAGTTACTGTCTATCCATGCCCTTAAAAAGTTGTTTGTGTTCCACCCTGATGGGCTTAATTGGGACTTTGAGAAATTCATTTTGGTTCCAATGAGAGGGAAAATTGAGTGTTTGATGGGTAGAAAATTACCCTGTGTGGAGTTGTCAGCTAGAACACTATTGCTTCAGTTGTCCTCAGATCACTAGCCATCTGTCTGTAACATCAAAGAAACAATTGTGCCTAGTATCTATTTTGCAATTCAAATAGTGGTGATAATGTGCCCAGCCCAACGTCTCTGAAACTTGTGGATAGGCTTCAGGACTGTATGCTCCCTGTGGGCAAGGAACTTGTCTACTAACTGCTATAGTGTACTCTCCCAAGTGCTTAGTATAGTGCTCTGCACACAATGAGCGCTCAATAAATATGATTGATTCTGGCCCTGGTAGTTCAGTTGGTAGAGTATGACACTGAATAAGGAAGCAGCATGGGCCTGGAGAGATTTAGGTTCTAATCCCAGCTCAGGCACCTGTCTGCTTTGGTACCTTGGGAAAGTCACTTACCTTCATGGTGGCTCAGTTTCCTCATCTGTAAAATCTGTAATCTGTAAATCCTCCTCCCTCCTTAGACTGTGAGCCCCGTGTGGGACAGGCACTAAATCCAATCTGATTATTTTGAACCTACCTCCAGCACTTAGCATAGTACTTGCCATAGTACTTAAGTAAGCACTTAAAGTCCTATAAAATAATAAAAATAGCTTTTCTAAAGCCTGAGTACTCTGCACATTCTGTTGATTTTTGGCCAAGGGGTCCACATGTATAGAGCAAGCAAATAGAAAACAATGGAGCAGATTAAATCATCCTCAATGCTAACTGTAGTGTACTCAAGTTTAGTACAGTGCTCTGCATACAGTAAGCATTCAGTAAATCATTGGTTGACTCTAGGTCAGACCTGTGGTCCATTTGGCTTTAAGTTGTGCCTCAAGGACTAGTCCTCTTTTGATAGCCAATCTTTTGGTTAGGGTGGGACCATCCATCACCTCTTATCTTTCCTTCATATCCCTAACTTTCCCTCTAGCAATCTATTACGTGTTTCGCTTCCTTGAATTTATCCAGACCTCTCTTGAGCCTACTGATGGTTTTCAACCTGCACAACTTCCTGTGATAAAAATTTTGTTTACTTCCTGTTGTGTGAAGAAGCATTTCCTTACTAGCAGCTTCTAATTCTTATTTTCACACCCAGGTGGAGACTACTGCTGCAGAAAAACAGGTAGAATGGTGAATCTGTAGCACTATCTGCCTACAGTCATTCTCAGAGCAAAATATGGGCATTGCCACTCACCACAGCATTGCCACTCACCACACTAAGTACGACAGGGATTTCAAGGTTCTATGGTTAGCTCGTTCCTCTGGGACTGTAATGTGAGCCCTAGACATTCCTAAACTGAACCTTCTGGAAGAATAGTCTTATTCCATCAAGGCCCAAAGTCATCACCACCATCATCAACAATGGTATTTACTGAGTGCTCAGTTTGAGCAGAGCATTGTCTTAAGCACTTGAGAGAAGACAATACAACAAAGGTGGGAGCCACAACCCTGCCCACAATGAGCTTACAGTCTAGGGGCAAATAGGCATTAATCGAAATAAATAATTCTCTCATATGCCATTATAAAGGATGTGAATAATCTGAACACCAGAGTTTCAGCATGTGTCTAAAATACCTTGAAAATCAGTCAGAAACACTGAACTGGTTCCAAAGTAGGAAATAGTGATTTGTATTTTTTTCCTAGTTATGATATCACCAAAAAGGAAGAATCTAATAATTATCTGGGTAGTTTAGTCAGTGTAAGGAGCCTGTATACAAGATTTCAGTTGGGGGAGCTGAATAGTATAGATACATTATTTGCTTAAGTTGATCATTTCTTGAAGCTTGTGTGTCCAAGTGGGGTTAGGGGCGATGACAAAGCTTATATATGGTATGTGAGGTTTGAAGAAGGGAATCCCACATGGTGTAACAATACAGCGGCAGAGGTATGGGTGATCATCTCATGTACACTGTTTAAATTAACCATGTGGATTTAATCTAATCAAGTGCAAACTTGAAACACTTATACTGAAAAATATCGAAGGCAAAAGTTTAGTTAAGACTACCTTAGCATAAAGAGTTATTTCCTGAATAACTTAGACACATTTTCTCTGTATAATGAATATAGGAATAATAATTTAAAAATGTAAAAAATACTGTGTCATGGCCTAGTGGATAAAGCATGGGCCTGGGAGTCAGAAGGACCTGGGTTCTAAAGCCCTGCTCTAACACTTGTCTGTTGTGTGTCCTTGGGCAAGTCACTCCACTTCTCTGGGCCTCAGTTACCTTATCTGTAAAATGTGAATTAGGAGTGTGAGTCCTATGTGGGGTGGGGACTGTGTCCAAACCAATTACCTTGTGTCTACCCCAGCACTTGGTACAGTGCCTGGCATATAGTAAGTGGTTAACAAATACTATTATTATTATTATTATTATTAGGTGCTCACTACATCCCCAGCACTTGGGCAGTTACAAAATAATTAGGCCAGACAGTGTCTGTCCAACACAGGTATCACGGTCTAAGGCGAAGGGAGAACAGGGATTTTATCCCTATTTTACAGATGAGGAAACTGAGTCATATAAATCAAACAATTTGCCCAAAGGTACATATCAGGCATATGGTGGAGCCAGATTGAGAACTTAGGTCCCCTAACTTCCAGGTGGATGCTGTTTCTTCAAGGCCACACTGCTTCATTATGTCCTTGAATAAATGCCAGTGTGGATTGTCATTAAGGTTGGATATATTTTCAACCATGTTGACTCATTGTGGTGGCCCTTAAGGAGTCATTAAGGAAATGAAGACGAAACTGAAAAAAGAGAGAGCATTATTTACAAGAATCTCTACGGCTGACAGTGACTACCAGTAGTGCTGTGAGGTGGTTTAAAACTATCAATCAGTGGTACTTACTGATCACTTACTCTATGCAGAGCATTACACTAAGTGCTTGGGAGAGTTCTATATTACAGATTTGGTAGACACTTTCCCTGCCTACGAGAACTTGAATGATTTCTGATGGAACTTAGAAAAGCTGTGGTTAAAACTTATCCAGCCTTTGTTATTGTATTTTATATTGTGGTCGTTTTCATTTTGAGCAAAGCTAATGAAAAATACTGTGTGCCATTTTGGGCCAGTTGACCAATTTTATGGAAAATTATATGGGTGTTTTCAATTTGCTAAGGAAACCTATTGTTCTGAATGCTGCAATAATTAAGTTTTATAATGATTAAATAGATGGGTATTGTATGCTATTGCAATAATGATCAGGGTGGAAAAACATATAATTGTTAAACTCCCCACTTAGAAGAGGTTTGGTCCTAATGGAGCCAGAGGAAGTGAACATAATAAATGTTCACACATTTTGATTCTACTGAGCTCAGTTTATTCTTTACTTTTCATATGTTATTTATACCACTTAATATTTCACATCTAATCTCTGCTTTGGAAATCCTTTACCTCTAGAAACTGTCAAAAATTGTTGAGAACTGACCTGATCACTCAGGGAAATAATTTGTGTGTGTTACACTCTCTGTCTGAAATATTGCTCTGTTTGTTACAGGTATGATCTGCATTAGAGAAACCGCGTAGCTCAGTGGACAGAGCCCTGGCTTGGTAGTCAGAGGTCATGGGTTCGAATTCTGGCTTTGCCACTTGTTAGCTTTGTGACTGTGGGTAGGTCACTTAACTTCTCTGTGCCTCAATTACCTCATCTGTGAAATGGGGATTAACTGTGAGCCTCACATGGGACAACCTGATTACCCTGTATCTACCCCAGCACTTAGAACAGTGCTCTGTTAAGTAAGCACTTAACAAATACCAACATTATTATTGTTGTGATAAAATTGAGACTTTATGTAATTTTTGTGTTCTGGATACATGCCTACCTCAATATTTGCTTTATTTTAAACCCCCAAAAGTTGTTTATTCTCAAATGGGTCTTCCCAACTTAAGAAATAAGATAAAATTAGAACCAAACACAGATTTTTCTGGTTGGTAAACTCTGAATCATTAGTAACTGTGGTTTCCTGTCTTGTGTGTGTGTGTGTGTGTGTGTGTGTGTTTCAAAGGGTGTGGAGAGTAGGAGAGAATTAGAGGTAACAAGAGGCGTGTGGGGGGAAATTTAGCAATTAATGTGCCAATGTTGTCTGTCCCTTAATTGATGACAATAAGTTACTTTAATGTTTCTCACAAGAACACTGCAAAGCCATTATTAAGTCACAAAAATGATATGCTCAACATCTCCCAACAGTGGCAATGGGCTGCTATTCTCCCCCCTCCCCCACACAGAGGTATCCTCGCCCTTTTCCAGTTTACAACCCAGCCTACTCACTGTGCTTCTCTAAATCTAACTACTCACTGTGCCTTGCTTTTGCCTGATTCACTGTCATCCTCTTGCTCACATCATCTCTCCTTCCTGGAGCTGCCTTTACATTTAGCAGACCTTCGCTCTCCCTATCTTCCAATCCCTACTAATAATAATAATATTGGCATTTGTTAAGCGCTTACTATGTGCTGAGGACTGTTCTAGTGCTGGGGTAGATACAGAGCAATCAGGTTGTCCCACATGAGGCTCACAGTCTTAATCCCCATTTTACAGATGAGGTAACTGAGGCACTGAGAAGTTAAGTGACTTGCCCAAAGTCACACAGCTGACAAGTGGCATAGTCAGGATTAGAACCCATGACCTCTGACTCCTAAGCCCGTGCTCTTTTCACTGAGCCACGCTGCTTCCCTGAAATCACATCTCCTAATCTTTCATTTCCCCACCTGTTTTCCCTTCATACTGTGTTTCCTATGCACTTCAGGCATCACTCCCTAAACTGTTTAGTCTTCTCCCCACCACTCCCCTTTACAGCACCCTTAAAATTCTACTGTTCCCGCCTAGAAAAGCGGCATGGTTTAGTGGAAAGAGCATTGGCTTGAGAGTCAGAGGATGTGGGTTCTAATCCTACCTCAGCCACTTGTTTGCTGTGTGGACCTAAGGCAAGACAGTTAACTTCTTTGTGCCTCAGTTACCTCATCTATAAAATGGGGATTTAGACTGTGAGCCCATGTGGGACAACCGGATTACCTTATATCTCCCCCAGTGCTTAGAACAGTGCTTGGCACATAGTAAGCACTTAAGAAATGCCATTATTATTATTATTACCTGATATTTATCTTAGGATGAGTTTCTTGCAGCTGTTATACTTTCCCAAGCACTTAGTACAGTGCTAAATAAATATGATTGATCCATTTCCCTTGCTAGATCGAAAGCACCTGGAGGGCAGGGATCTAAGCTATTAACTATATGTACTCTCCCAAGTACTTAAACAGTGTTGATCACAGAGTACACGCTCAATAAGTATTATTGGTAACTGAAGGGAGAGTGATCATCTCGGACGTTTTTGTCTCAAAATTAACTTCCTACCATCTAATATCCCTAACTTTTACAACACAATAACAACTGTAGCATTTGTTAAAAACTTAAGATGTACCAGCCGTTGGGGTGGATGCAAGTTAATTGGGTTGGACATAGTCCCCGTCCCACATAGGGCTCACATTTTACAGATGAGGTAACTGAAAGACAGAGAAGTGAAGTGGTTTGCCCAAGGTCACAAAGCAGACAAGAGGAGGAGCAGGGATTAGAACCTATGATCTTCTGACTCCCAGGCCCATGCTCTATCCCACTGCACTATGCTGCTTCTCTACGTACTGCTTCCTCTACATCCTCTAAACAATGGATTTCTCCAAGCCCTTCTTGAGATACCTTATTGTTTCCTTGAACAAAGCTCATAATAAAGAACATCACATGCATCTTTGTTAGACTGTGGAATATTAGTCTTTGGTCAGAGCCGTGTCTTTTCATTGTATTTCATCCACTCAGAGGTCTTGTTGAAAGTTGACAAGGGAATTGCAGAGGAGGGAAGGAAAAAAAAAATTGCATTTCCCAGGAAGCAAAGAGGCTGATTCACTACTTTTTTTGCCACAGGAAGGAGCCATGTCTCCAGAGTCCTCTTGGGGAAGGAAACTGTGGGAGGCAAAATCTGTTTCTTTTTCCTGGCTCTTTTTCAGTGAGGTTGTTTTCCTCCAGTTCTTATAAGCAGGCTCTGTACAATAATAATAATAAAAAAATGGTCACCTAATTAAGGTGATGGGGAAGTTAGCTCAGAGAACCAAGGACATCTATTTTGGGGTTTTTCTGGTTTAAAGCTTAGTTTGTAATTTTAAATCTCCATTTGAATTTCCTTTGGACATTCTTTTCAATTGTATCTCTGATTAAAATATTATGCATTAGCGGACACGTGTATTCAGAGCTTTACAGTTCTTCAAAGGGCTCAGGCAGAGTTTTCTTTCAGATTCTGGCCAGATTTATCATCTCCTATATTCTTTTAGTAGTGATGGAATTAAGCAACTTACTATTTGCCAAACACTGAGATACAAGATAAACAGCTCCACTGTCTTGGTTCCACAGACTATGAATTCCTGGATTGGTCAAGGACATCTTTCGGTTGAACCTCGGTTCTGAAAAGTAGTGAGTCTTATCACCTAAACCTGCTTTGTGAAATCTTTCTCTTTGTTTGGAACCTACTTCCTTAAAGCTTCAGGAGAAGTCTCCTATCCTAGTTGAAGCAGCGTGGCTCAGTGGAAAGAGCACGGGCTTTGGAGTCAGGGCTCATGAGTTTGAATCCCAGCTCTGCCACTTGTTGGCTGTGTGACTGTGGGCAAGTCACTTAACTTCTCTGTGCCTCAGTTCCCTCATCTGTAAAATGGGGATTAAGACTGTGAGCCCCACGTGGGACAACCTGATTCCCCTATGTCTACCCCAGCGCTTAGAACAGTGCTTGGCACATAGTAAGCGCTTAACAAATACCAACATTATTACATTATTATTAGTTGAGTGAGATTTGGTTTACAACTATGGATTCCAACGTTTTGTCTTTATTTTATATGGAAGGATGAGAATGTTTGTGGGATGGGGCTTGAAATAACAGACAGGGAGGATTCTGTTCCCTTCTCAAGGTCGCACCTGGAGAGTTTCCAGTACTCGACCAGTCTCGACTATAGGAGGGAGAGTCACGCAGAGACATATCCATTCCATTCTTACCTTGGGCAGTGGCTCGTAAGTGTAAACTAATCTGCTACAAGTCAAAATTCACCTGTGCTGGGCAGCAGCAGCATGGGAGAGAGTCGAGGACGGAGACTCAAGTTTACTGCATGGAAGGAGGCAATGGTAAACCACTTCGTATTTTTATCAAGAAAATTCTATGGATACACTACCAGAAAGATTGCAGATGGAGAGCGGCGTGTTCTGGGAGAGATGTGTCCGTGGCATCTCTATGGCTTGGAGATGACAGCATAAGACAAGACAAGGATTCTATTAGTTCTACCTTAACAACATCATTAAAATCATCCTTTCCTTTCCTTCTAAACTGCTATCACATTGATCCAAGCACTTATCCTATCCCTCCATCAGTCTCCTTGCTGACCACCCTGCCTTCTGTCTCTTTCCATTCCAGTCCAGTCCTCACTATGCTGCCTAGATCATTTTCTAAAAAAAAAGATCAGTCCATGAATGTTTCCCCATTCCTCCCAAACTCCCAGTGGTTGCCCATCCATCTCAAAATCAGAGACTCCTCTCCACTGACTTTTAGGCACTTCATCACCTTTCCCCCTGCTACCTTACCTTTCTGATTTCTTATTACAATCCAGACCACAAACTTCATTCCTCTAATGCCAATCTACTCTCCGTACCTAGATCTCACCTGTCTCACCACCTTGACCTAGTCTTGCCTATGGCATGGAATTCCCTCCCTCTTCATGTCCAATATATGATCAATCTCTCCGCCTTCAAAACCTTATTAAAATCGCATCTCTTCTGAGAGGCCTTCTTCAACTAAACCCTCATTTTCTCACTGCTCGTTTCCCCCTCCCTTTGCACCTTTTATTCACCCCACCCTCAGCCCCATATCATGTATGTACATATCTGTAATTTGTGTATATTAACGTCTGTCTTCCCCACAGGACTGTAATCTCCTTAAGTTGAGGAACCATGTCTAGCATATCTGTTATACTGTACTCTCCCAAGTGCTTAGTACAGTGGTCTACAAACATTAAGTGCTCAATAAAGTTGATTAACTATGTACATATTCAAAATTTCTTTTAATGTTTGTCTGTCTCTCTCTAGACTGTAAGTTCCTTGTGAGCATATTACGTCTATGAACTCTGCTATATTTTACTCTCCCAAGCACTTCCTACAGTGCACTGAACACAGTAAGTGCTCAATAAATACCACTGATTGATTTGATTTCAGTGTTTTTCCTGCTTTGAACCCTGTTCGGATCTAGTCAGGCACTTGGAATGAGCGTGACTGGGAGTTCTGCATACAGAAAAAGCTACGAATGCAAATTAAAATAATTATGGTGTTTGTGAAGCATTTACTATGTACCAGGCACTGTACAAAGCACTAGGGTGGATACAAGCATATCTGCTTGGTCACAGTCCCTGTCCCACATGAGGCTCACAGTCTCAATCCCATTTTACAGATGAGGTAATTGAGGCCCAGATAAGTGAAGTGACTTGCCCAAGGTTGCACAGCAGACAAATGACAGAGCTAGTATTAGAAGGCATGACCTTCATAAATAATGATGCTTTGTAAATGAGGGTTTCATTCCCACAGTACAGAGGGCATTGAAGTAATAGTTTCTACTGCTTTCATGGATTTGGCCCTTAGGTTTACACCAATTCCATGTTGCCTTGTGCAGACTCTGGTTTTCATAAGCTTCAATCTAATGATGTGATGAAGCAAAGCCTCAGATCATGCCGGATCTCAGCTGAGCACTAGCAGTCACTTACTGAGGATGGACCTGCATGGCACACCACCATCAAGAAGCGAGTTGCTCTTTTTGATCAAAAGCTTCATATGGAAAGAGGAGAAAGAGGTTAAAGAGAAAATAGTTCCAAACCCTACGTATATTGTAAGCTATTTATCGTGATAATGTTGTCTTGTTTTTGTTTCGTTCTGTTTTGCTCTGCCGTCTGTCTCCCCCGGTTAGACTGTGAGCCCGTCATTGGGCAGGGATTGTCTCTACCTGTTGCCGAATTGTACATTCCAAGCACTTAGTACAGTGCTCTGCACATAGTAAGCACTCAATAAATAATATTGAATGAATGAATGAATGAACAACAACAAAAGCAGGCTTTTTGTGTGTCCAGTGTAGCAGGGACTGTGGATCCCTCCTTGACTTTTCAGTCACATCCCTGCTTAAGGATAAACTTCATTTTCAGTGGTGTCTTTGAATATGAAAAACAACTGTAGAAGCATATGTAACCTTTCTCAGTTTTATTTCCAGATGAAAGAGTTCCAGTTCTCCAATCAAGACCTCTGGAAGTAGACAAGAAATTGCAATTACTCTCCCCCCACTGCTTCTAAATCTTGATGAAAGCACATCTCCTCCAAGAGGCCTTCCCAGACTAATTACCACTTTTCCTTACCTCCCAATCCATTCTCTATTGCCCTGACTTGCTCCTCTTGCTCTTCCCTGCTCCCAGTCCCAGAGCACTCATGTACATATCTGTAATTTTATTTATTTGTATAGATGTCTGTCTCCCCCCTGTAGACTGTGAGCTCATTGTGGATAGGGAATGTCACTGTTTTTTGTTGTATTGTACTTTCCCAAGTGCTTAGTACTTAGTACAATGTTCTGCACACTATAATTGCTCAATAAATATGATTGAATGAATTATGATTGAATGAATGAAGAATTCCTCTTTGCCTCAGCTTCATTGGGAAAGCAGTCTAACATATTCAGTTATCAACTGCTTCATAATGAACACCTGAAGAAAACAAGGTGTTATGTCTTGATAATATGGTCTATCACATAATAAAAGAGGAGAATAATTGAGTTGACAGAATCTCCTCTTCTTGACCTATCTGAAGCATCAAGTGGGGGTTGGATAAATTCATGAGTCCACAATAGGTTACTAAAGAGAAAAGTAAGGATATTAGTCCAACCTATATAGTAAAGATGGTTGCCCTCCTGAACAGCCACCTAACATTTTCTCTAAGCACCCTGTTCCCACTGGCAGGCACAGTACTAAAGTTGCATGAACCAAAGTTCTGATTTTTATTGTCTTTTCTCATGATTGTTTGAACTTTCTTAGAATAAATAACTCTACTTCAGGTGGCTTAGATACAGTCTTTCCTGGAGCGAGGGCACCTTCTGACTCTTGGTTTCTAGTTCATCATATTTCAGTGACTTTGGGTTTAGGAAAGAAATATGGCAACCACTGGAGAAAACAGAAACAGGTTTCATTTGATCCTAGAAAATGAACACTAAGTCTCAAGCATCAAGCTCTGACAAGAGCACCTCTTCTTTAGTTTTCATTTATATAGCATTTTCCAGCCACCCACATTCTTTATCCCAAATTATATTAGCAATGTTGCATCATGAATTTTTTTTCAATGCAACCCCTTAATTTACACATACTGGATTTTTTTTGTGGAAATTCAGGTGAACTACTGATATGTATTCTGCTTAACCTCATTCTCCAACATTCTGTTTTTGAATGCATGTGAAGAGAGAAGCAGCATAGCCTATTGGAGAGATCACAGGCTTGGGAGCCAGAGGACTTGGGTTCTAATCCTGGCACTGCCACTTGCTTGCTATATGAACTTGGGCAAATCACTTAGCTTCCCTGTGCCTCAGTTTCTTCATCTGAAAAATGGTAATTATCTGCCTTCCTTCCCCTATAGACCATGAGCCCCATGAGGGACAGGATCTGTGTCTGATCTGATTATCTTGTATCTACCCAGTGCTTGGTAAGTACAGTATTTAGAAGCAGTGTGACCTAGTGGAAAGAACATGGGCCTGGAAGTCAGAGGATGTTTTCTAATCCTGGTTCTGCTACTTGTCTGCTGTGTGACCCTGGGCAAGTTGCTTAACTTCTCTGTGCCTCAGTTTCCTCAATTGTAAAATGGGAGTTAAATGCCTGATATCTAGCCCAGCACTTAGAACAGTGCTTGAAAAGTGTAAGTGCTTAACAAATACCATAAAATAAAATAAAATAAATAAATTGGCACATGGGAAATACCTAAGACATACTAATGACATCATGTGAACAGGTGCACAAGCATATTCAAACATAGGAGAAATTGAGAGTCATTAATTGTATTTGATTTCAACTATTTTTCAGCCAGAGACCCCAAATTCATAATTAATGTCTTCCATGATTTAATTTTCAGATGTGAGCTTTTCATCAACTAATTCTATTTCAATAAACTTTTTAACAAGCTGTTTGCTCTTCAAAGACAATGTGACCAAATTATCCACACTGCCTTTCAAACTCTACCACAAGACAGGATGGTAACAAAGAAGATTGAATATCAGCCCCTCAAGAGACCTGGACCAGACTGACCAAGCTGGGAGATTGACTGTTTCCCCAAATTATACTGTCTCTGGCTCAGGGAATAACTGTCTCATTTTCTCATAATTATATTACATTAATTTATATCAGAGTCTGTCTCCCCCTCTAGACTGTAAGTTCATTCTGTGCAGGGAATGTGTCTACCATCTGTTGTACTCTCCCAAGAGTTTGGTATAGTGCTCTGCACACAGTAAGTGCTCAATAAATACTAATGATTTATTATTTTTGTCAGCCAAATGAGTTAATCTCTCTCCTAATAGAGGTTGTGCCAGATTGGTGTCTAACTCCTCTAAACTATTGCTGCACAAATTTTTCAAGTCTTTTTTTAGTGGTTCCTCTTACACATCACAAATGAAGACTTTAGTATTTCAATGTGGAGTCAAGTTTAGTGAGGTCAATGACTTATGCTCTGGTTTATTCAACTTGCATAAGGAGTTTGGAGAAGAATGATAGGAGGGTGATGGGGTGATAATGAGAGGGAGCCATTGTACATTCCAAGTACTTAGTACAGTGCTCTGCACATAGTAATCGCTCAATAAATACTATTGAATGAATGAAAGAATGTGGTTAGGGGAAGGATTTTTAGGATAAGAAAGGCAAAAGCATGTTTGAAAACAGGAGGGGGGGAAGCCACTGGGGAGTGAATAGTTGAATCTGGCAGTCAGGGAGGGAAGAATAGAGGGGACAAGCATTTTGATAAAGTGATAGAATGTGAAGGGATGGAATCAGAGGCCTGACTGGAGTGGGAGGATTTTAAAAGGAGGCAGGGGATTTTCTCTTGAGATACTCCTGGGAAAAAATGAGAGATTTGAGAAGAATCATGGCCTGGGGATAAAGCATGGGCCTGGGAGTGAGAAGGACTGGGTTCTAATTCTGGCTCTGCCACTTGTCTGCTGTACCTCAACTGTAAAATGAGGATTAAAACTATGAGCCCCATGTAGGACATGGATTGGGTCCAACCCAATTAGCTTGTGTCTACCCTAACTCTTAGGACAGTGCCTGGCACAAAGTAAGTGCTTAACAAATTCCACAGAAAAAGTTGAAGAAGGAGCAGGAGAGGAAAGGGAAGATTTTAGGGAGATTGTGCCTGATGGTTTCATTTTTCTTAATAAAGTATGTGGCCAGGTCATTTATGGGCAAGAAATGGGGGAGGAAGGGGAACATTTGAGGAGGGAGTTAAACATCTGAAATAACTGGTGAGGCAATGGGAATGGGACTCAATAAGAATGAAGAAATAATGTTGCCGGGCAGAGTTAAAGCAAAGAAGGATGAACTTGAGATGGATGAGGTTGACGGGCTATCTGGGTTTCCACCAGCAGCACTTTGCAGCTTGTGCACAGGAGTGAAGGAAGCGGGCTTTGGAGACATAAAGAGACATGAAGCAAAACAGCGAGACAGCATAAAAACAAATAACTAAGTTCAGTACGACGCTATGGCTAGAGGAGCAGAATTTCAGACTCCTCAAGCCTTCGGGTCTACCGTCACAACCACAGTCAAAGTGATCACCACAGCAGCAGCCCTCTCCCCAACTTTCCAGAGGTTTTGAGAAGGCAGTGTCAGGCTGTAGCTGCTTTTCTCCTACTGCTGGGCTGGTGCAAGGCAGGTTGAGTTAGAGGTTCCTCAGTGAGGTGGAGGAGAACCAGTGAAGGATACTGGGGTAACAAGTTGGAGATCCAGTAGAGGGGTTGCTCAGGCTCCTAGACATTGCAGTGGGAAGGCAGAGGCCACAGTAGATTTGCTCACTTGTAGTAATAATAACAATAATAATAAAGTGTGGTATTGGTTAAGCACTTACTATGTGCCAAGCACTGTACTAAGAGCTGAGGTGGTTACGAGGAAATTAGGTTGGACACATCTCTGTCCCTCATAGAGCTCACAGTCTTTATCCCCATTTAACAGATGAGGTAACTGAGACAGAAAGAAGTGAAGTGAGTTGCCCAAGGTCCGACAGAAGTCAAGTGGAAGAACCGGGATTAGACCTCAGGTCTTTCTGACTCCCAGGGCCGGTTCTATCCAGTAGGCCATGCTGCTTCTCATGTCTGGTCGAGAGATAGGCCAAGAGAGTGCCCTGGAGCATCTTAAGTCCTCATAATGGTATTCATTTAATAATAATAATAATAATGTTGGTATTTGTTAAGTGCTTCCTATGTGCCGAGCACTGTTCTAAGCGCTGGGGTAGACATAGGGGAATCAGGTTGTCCCACGTGGGGCTCACAGTCTTAATCCCCATTTTACAGATGAGGGAACTGAGGCACAGAGAAGTTAAGTGACTTGCCCACAGTCACACAGCCGACAAGTGGCAGAGCTGAGATTCAAACTCATGAGCCCTGACTCCAAAGCCCGTGCTCTTTCCACTGAGCCACGCTGCTTCTCTTTAGCACTTGCTGTGTGCAAAGCACTGTCCTAAGGGCTTATGGCCTGCAGTGCACAGGGCTGGTTGGGAGCAGTGACCCTGGGAGCTGTGATGGGAAAGCAGCAAGTTCCTAGAGGACTTGTTTGCCTGGAAGATTATCTCAACTAGCAAGATCTGGTAGCAGGTTGAAAGTCGGAATTGAAAGACAGCAGAGTTCAGGATAATACCAAGCCTCTTCAGTGCCAAGACCATAACTTTGTTTTTACCGCTGGCATATTTTCCCAGGCACTTATAATAACTGCTTTGCACATCTTAGGGACTCAATAAATATCACTGATTGATGCATTCATAGTAATTAGGATGTGTGTCCAGGAGGGCAATCATTACACCATTCTTCCAAACATCCTATTGCCACTGTTGGAGACAGAATGCTGGTGTGGGTGGACCACTGATCTGACATAATCATGATACTGTTTATGGTCTCACGTATTAATAATACATTGAGATGGAATTATTCATCTCAGTAATGTTGTACTCTTTGTAATGTAGCACAGCAGGATTTGTTAAGGTTCGCTGGAAGGAGGAAAATAAAAGTTCTCCCTCACTGGTTTCATTGGACAAATTTCTATCTTCCCCTTGGTTTAAATGATGATGCTATCAGTTATGCATCACTGGTGATATATAATTAGTGTTGGCATTGTAGTGCTGCTGAGACACAGAGACACAGGCTTTACTTGCAGCCCCCTAAAACATTTGAAAGTCAGATGGTAGTTTCCTAGAGGTCCAACAGTTAAATTCAGTGTCTTAGAGGAAGTGGCTTTTGTTTTCAATTTAGAATATCTTGTTGAGTTGCAGTTCTCTTCCCCTGGAAGGAGAACAGTGATAAACACCTGCCAGACAACAGGTAAGTGTAGAGGTTTGCTTGATTTTACTTATAAGAATGGAAAATCATGACAGAATCCAGATGTGCTGATTTGTTTTTTCTGAAGGAAAGAACTGTCCCTTGTACCTCCAGTGATACTTCTTTAGTTTGAAGGTGATTCCCACATTGCAGAATCACAGAATTCTAGAGCAGGAAGGACCCTCAAGAAATCACCTGGTCCAGGCTCTTCCCACTGGACAGGAGAATGATGAGCCCATTTAGAACAGGTGGCTGCTCCTTTTTTTTTGAGACCTGCAGGGATGGGGATGATGCCATTTCCTGTTGTTGCAGAAAACCATCTCCCATCAGCCACCGACAGGGTTCCTATGAGGACCTCCCTCAAAAAGGAAAGGACCTCCCATCATCCTTAAGCTAACTGTAAGCAGGGAATATATCTGCTTATTGCTATTTTGTACTTTCTCAAGAGTTTAGTACAGTGCTCTGCATACAGTAAGTGCTCATTAAATACAACTGAATGAACTGCTAGTCCATGAATGAGATGAAACATTAAGGGATCAACAACAATGCAGTTTACTGGCTCACCTTTATACCAGTTTAGGGATCAATGAGCTCCAGCCTGCAGAGCCAAGACCATTATCCCTTTGGCCCTTGTACCGTCAAACACTCCTTGACCTTCCCTAGTTCCACCCTGAAGAGGACATCCTCACCTCTGATATCAGTCTGTGTTTTGTAGGGTATGTCCACACTTTTTGGGGTGTCCCCTATTTAGGAGTCTGGTCTGTTCTTGCAAAAGGGTCATTGTAAGATCAGCTAATATGACCTTGGACTAATTTTCTGGGGAAAATTTTCCTACCCCTTCAATATTGCCAGTATCAATAATGTCTCTGGGGGTAATAAGATGATCCATTCTTTGTCATAGCCCCTATCATTCTTTCTCTATAGTGCTTGGAATTGTCGTGATCCCATTATCCTTTTGTGTCCTATTTACTATTGTGTGGGTCCTGATTCCTGCTTTTTTGTGCTACTGCCTGCTCATCTCCATTCTTCCAGTCCTTTCAGTATCCCCCATACATATAGTTTGAATACCCCAGAATCATCTTTAGAACCCCTCACCTGCAATGCCTAGTTTCTGTAACATCCATGATAGTCCATTCCAGTGTTTTATGACCCCTACAACCAAGACATTTTTTGATGCGTCTAGCAAACCTATTTCCACTTATTTGATTTTAAGTAGCCTTGAGCAATACTTTGTAGTGCCAAATTTAAAAAAAAATGAACCCCAAGACAGGTATCTAATCGCATCTTACTCTTTCTCTTTGCCAGATGATCTTTCACTTTAAGATTTGTTTACCATTTGCTTACTTTCTGGACCATTCTGATTCTTTTCTCACATTCCTTCTCTCTTTCTATGTTCCTACATTGATCCTTGGTACTGATATATTCATGTAGCTATTCCTGACAACTCTTCTGCTTCCTATTTCCTCTCACTTCTCAACTCCACAGACCTCCTGCTCCATCCCACCTCACTCTCTGACCAAGTTGGAAATCTCATCATCGCTAGTCTAGTCTACCTTCACAAGCTCTGAAATCCCTCTATTTGGCAACGTCCTCACCTACATTCCCTCCCACACATCCTCTCCCCATCACTGTGCTGTTCTCCCAGGGATTCTCTGATTCTTTGACCCACATCGATTTTCTCAAGTCCTCATGCCCCTTTTAGTCTCCATATCCAAATTATCTTCCCTTGATGCACAAATTGTTGCTTTAAGCACATCTCTCTCTCAACTGAAGTTAATTTACTCCCTCGCCTGCCCCTTCATCAGTCTTGAACCACTAAGATATGGCCCTGGCAGATCACAGTATGCATTCTTTGTTACTGGGCACAGGCTGATGGTGGAAGTACAGATATTGAGCCAACCTTGTCCATCTCAATTTTTCCCCTCCTGTTTTAAATTTGCCTTCTCTTCCTCCAACACTATTTCTCCATCTTTATTAACTTTCATGTCCATTGTCCTCCCCATTTGTTTCATATGTTTAACTCCCTCCTCAAACCCTTGCCTCTTCTTGTGCCCCCCAACCCCATCTCTTGCCCCTAATGACCTCGTCACACGCGTTGTTGATAAAATTGAAGCTATCAGGTGTTATATCCTTAAAATCTCCCCTTTCTCTCCAGTTCTTCCATCCTCCTCTCCCTTCTTTGATTCTCTCATTTTTCTCAAATGTACATCAAGAGATTGCCCTCCTCATCTAAAAATCTACCCCCTCCACCTTTGCCTTCCTTTCTAAGCCTTTGTATCTTATCAATTCAGTTGTACCCTTCCTTCTTCTTCTTCCTTCCCCGATCACCATCTTCAAGTATTCACTCTCCAGTGGCTTCTTCCCCACTGCTTTAGAAAATGCTCATGCATGTTCTATCCTAAAAACAACCCTCCCTTGATCTCAAGGCTCCCTCCAGTTATCTACCCATCTCCCTCTTATCATTCTTCTCCAAACTCTTTAAGAAAGTTGTTTACACCCATTGTCTCCACATCATCTCCTCTAATTCTTCCCTTAACCCCTGCAGTCTGTCTTCCACTTCCTTCCTGCCACAGAAACTGCCCTCTTTAAGGCCACCAATGATCTCCTTGCCAAATCCAATGGTCTCTATCCCTAATCCTCCTTGACCTCTCAGCTGCTTTTGACATTGATGACAAATCCTTTCTCTTGGAAACATTGTCCAACGTTGGTTTCACTGACACTGTTCTCTCTTGGTTCTCCTCCCATCTCTCTGGCCACTCATTCTCATTATCTTTCACAGGCTCCTCCTTTGCCTCTAAACTACTAACTGTGAGAATCCTTCAAAGCTGAGTCCCCTGCTATTCTCCATCAACATTCACTCCCTTGGAGAACTCATTCAATCCCATGGCTTCAACTACCAACCCTACACCGATGATTTCCAATTTACCCTGAGGGCCTTAAAGATAATGGTGAGGAGTTTCAATTTAATACAGATATGGATGGGCAACCATTGGAGATTTTTGAAGGGGGAAATATGGTCCAGGACAGGTTTTTAGACGAATGATCCGGGCAGCAAAGTATGAATTGAAGAAAGGAGAGACAGGAGGCATGGTGGTCAATAAGGAGGCTAATGCAATGATCTAGGTGAGATAGGATAAGTACTTGGATCACTGTGGTAACAGTTTGGTTGGAGAGTAAGGGGAGGAGTTAGAGATCTTGTGAACGTAGAACTTACAGGATTTGGTGACAGAGTGAATTTGCAGATTGAATGAGAGAGATAAGGATGAATGCAAAGTAATGAACTTGTGCTACAGGGAGGAGGGTGATTGTCTGCTGGAAAGGGGAAAGCCTGTGGGAGGATAGGGTTTGGGTTGGATTAAATTTAAAGTGTGAGTGGGACATCCAAGAAGAGACGTCTGGAAGGCAGGAGGAAATGTGAGACTGTAGAGAAGGAGAAGGAGTCATCCAGGTAGAGATGGTTGTTGAACCCATGGGCGAGAATGAGTTCTCCAGGGGAGTGAATGTAGATAAACTTTGAGAGGCTACCCCTGTTATGGGGTGGGAGGCAGGGGAGGATCCTGCAAAAGACATTTAGAAGGAACGGCCATTTGCTGTGCGTGACCTTAGGTAAGTCACTTAACTTCTTTTAGCCTCCATTACCTCATCTGTAAAATGGGTATTAAAACTGTGAGCCCCACGTGGGACATGGACTGTGACCAACCTCATTAGTTTCTATCTACCCCAGTGCATAATACAGTGACTGGCACATAGAGAGTGCTTAACAAATACCATTTAAAAAAAAAATCCGAGTACCAGGAGAGAACAGTGTCAGTGATGCACAGATGAGATCATATTTGCTTGAGAAGGGGGTGGTCTACAATATCAAAGGCAACTGAATGATAGAGAAGGGTTAAAATGGAGCAGGTAGAAAGGAGAGAAAGTTTAACTCTTAGAGAAATAAAGTCAATTTGTAACCTAATTAGCTGGGAACCAGATTATTAGTTAAAAGGCAGTTGTGAGTGAGATAAGGACTCTGTCTGACCTATTATATATGTATCTTCCTTAATACTTAGCACAGTGCTTGGCACATTGCAAATGCTTAACAGATACTATAATTAAAGGCCTCAACTGTCTACTGTTTTCTGGTTATTATCTAACTGACAGATTCTTAATTCCAAGCAATTATTTTTTTTAATTGCTGTTTGCTTTTGATGATCTGGGTGGGATGTAATTTACAGTTTATTTCCCAGGTTCTTAAAACAACCACATCACTCAAAATAACGTCTAGCTATGTGATCTTATTTGCTAATGCTCGGGTGCTTTTGGCAATTTTGAATTGGTATTGGGTTTCCATCATTACTTGATTAACTCTGGGCTTTCCTTCTGCCACATAAGTGATTATATAATAAACATTTCCCAAATCCATTAGTATAACTGTAGGGGAAGATTGGTGGGAGCTTAATGTGCCTCTGTTCCAAATCTGTTTAGATAAAAAATAGGTTAGAAAGAGAAAGGTGATCAGTTTAAATATAATTTGCAGCTTTAAAAGAGCAATTCAACAGACAAAATTGGGTCTCATATGCTATTCTCTTTTTTGAAAAAAAAATCCCTTTTTTTTTAAAAAAAATAAGTTTCTAAGAATGGACTCCAAGACAGCGTGAACTCATCTATCAACTGGTTCTTGGGTGCTTGTCTCCCTCTCTAGACTGTTATCTTTCTCTCTAGACTATAAGCTCGCTGTGGGCAGGAAACATGTCTTTCAGGGTTTTTAAATGAACTCTCCCAAGCACTTAGTACAGTGCCTTGAACATAATAAGCACTCAAATACCATTTATTGATTAATAATAATGTTGGTATTTGTTAACTCTTAACATGTGCAGAGCACTGTTCTAAGCACTGGGGTAGATACAGGGTAATCAGGTTGTCCCACGTGAGGCTCACAGTTAATCCCCATTTTAGAGATGAGGTAACTGAGGCACAGAGAAGTTAAGTGACTTGCCCACAGTCACACAGCTGATAAGTGGCAGAGCTGGGAGTCAAACTGATGACCTCTGACTCCGAAGCTCAGGCTCTTTGCTTTGCTCTAAAATCCTACCCTGGTTAACCTGGAGAGTATGCTGAAGGAGGATACAGAATTGTTGTAAACCAAATCCCACAGAACAGGACCAAGAAGCCCCCATTTAATCATAAAGGTGAGTGGCTCGAAGTAAACAAATGAAAATAGTGGTGATCCAGTGGAATATAAGTATATGAAATTAGTTACTAGAAGTTGTGGAGCTGAAAATATCAGTGGGTTTCAAGGGAATTTGACAAATTCATGGATAAGAGGTCCTTCAAGCTGGGGCAGAAAAGGAAAAGTTCGATATAATATGTGTTCCAAACCCAGTCATGAGGGTAGATGGATGTCAGGAGGCAGCCATCATAATGTTCTTAGAAATGGCCTGTTGCCACTGCTGGAGATACAATGCTGGGTGAGATGATCCTCAAGGGCAGGGACTATAACTTTCATTTTGAATGTATTCTTCCAAGAGCCCTGCATACAACTGGAACTAAAGTATTAATATTAATAAATAAATGAATAACAATGAGTCTGAATAGCAGAAATGGAATTAGCTGTCTGTTAATTGCTCACTCACTTATAGAGAGTTGTGTTGCTCTGGAAATCAAGAGACCTAGGAGCTAATAATTTTTATTAATTTTTATTATTATTGTTGTTTTATCTATTAAGCTCTTATTATGTGCCAAGCCCTGTATTAAGTCCTGGAGTAGATATTAGATAATTAGGTTGGGCACAGACTGAACCCCGTGTGGGAGAGGGACTAAGTATAAAGGAGTAGGATTTAATCTCCATTTTACAGATGAGGAAACTGAGGCACAGAGAGTGAAATGTTTTGCCCACAGTCACACAGAAGGCAAATGGCATAGCCTGGATTAGAACCCACCTTCAAAGATTTTCCCCACTTTACTGAAGGTATATCTCCTCCAAGAGGCCTTCCCCAATTAGGCCCACATTTCCTCTTCTCTCACTCCCTTCCGAGTCATCCTTGCAGTTGGATGTGCACCCTTTAATCACCCCTCCTTAAGCCCCATAGCACCTATGTACACATCCATGATTTATTTATTTATTTATATTAACGTTCGTCTCCCCTTCTAGACAGCTCATTGTGAAGAGGGAACTTGTCTACCAACTCGCTATATCGTTCTTCCCCAAGAGCTTTGCACACAGTGAGCACTCAATAAATACGATTGACTGATTGAGCCACTGATTAGGTCTTCTGACTCCCAGACCCATACTTATTCCACTAGGCTATACCACTTCCTGGTTCTGCTTGTCTCTGGCTAATAAGAGTGAAGACCTCTAATGTCCACTGCTTAGAATAGTGCTTGACAAATAGTACATGCTTAAAAAAATACCATCATTATTATGTATCTATCTCCAATCCCTTCTCCCCACTTATACTCTTACACTGTGAGTCCCCTGAGAAACAGGGACCATGTCTAAATCCCACCTGTGCAACTCCTTTCAAAATCGTTAGTACAATGCTTGGCCCACAGAAGCCCTTAATAAATACTACTCACCTGTGCTGGGCAACAGCAGCATGGAAAAGAATCAGGGCAAAGCCTCAACTTTACTGTGTGGAAGGAGGCAAATGGTAGACCACTTCCATGTTTTTACCAAGAAAACTCTATGGATACACTACCAGAATGATTGCAGATGGAAGTGTAGGGTTCTGGGAGAGATGTGTTCATGGCATCGCTATGGGTCAAAGATGACTTGATGATATGTTAAGAGCTTACTATGTGTCAGGCTCTGTACTGAGCACTGGGGTGGATACAAGTAAATCAGATTGGAGACACTCCCTGTCCCACAATGGGCTCACAATCTTAATCCCTATTTGACAGATGAGGTAACTGAGGCACAGAGAAGTGAAGTGACTTGCCCAAGGTCACACAGCCGACAAGTGGTAGAGCTGGGATTAGAACCCATGGCCTTCTGACTGCCAGGCACGTGTTCTTTCCACTATGCCAAGCTGCTTTCCAAGCTCAACCATCATTCCATATGCAGTCTTCTATGCCATGTAAATAGGGCAGTAAAGGACCCTGATTCCATTTACTTAACTTCCTTCCTGTAGAAAAGATGGATCAGGAGAGGGCTGTGCACATAATAGATCCTTACTCTGTGCTGTTGATGAGAGAGGGCAGAGGAAAGGTGTTTAGTCTTTCCTGCTGAGAATGCCTTCATATTGCAACCCTCCCAGAACATAAAGGAGTCTCAAGCCCAATTTCTTTTCTTCATAAAGACTGACAGATAACTATTCCCGCTCCAGTTAAGGTGAGCACATTTTTATTTCTCGAGAGTTCTGGGCCCAAAGGCCCATAAACTCTAGACAGTGGAAAAAAAAAAACTTAATGAAAATTTGAATGAATATGCAATTGTAATCAATCTTCAACTCATTACTTTTGTAATATAATACAGAAGCATAAACCCATGAGAGATGCAATCTGTTATTGCATAGTTGGAAATTTACAGGTGTTACATTATCTACATGAAACTTGCTTTCTGCTTTCTCAATTCAATAGAAGCATATTTATTGAGAGGAAAAATCAGAGCATAAAAATAGAATAAGAAGGCTATAATGTTCACGGAAATTGCACTCTCTAACTCATAACCAGAACACTCTGCATGTAAAATTTACTGAAAATTGGAGATGTGATCTATTCTACTCTGCTTCTTAAACCAAAAGAATTTAAATATTTTCATTAAGTGAAAAGTATTTCTAGATGGTAACGATAATTTTAGCTTTGACAATGGAATGATGTTTGACAATGAGGAGATAAAATATATGGAGTGTGTCAAATAAAAAAAGTCTACTTGTCTGATAGTTCTAAACTCAGTGCTTGTTTAATACAAGGGAAATGATATCTTAACTATAGGCTGTTACTTTAAAAATAGTTCATAGCCATAATTAAATATAGAAATTTCTTGATGATAACAGTTTAGTACTTCTGATTGCAATTGAAACTCCTTGAGAAAAACATGGGAAAAATTTGATAACAATGAGATCAGATCTATGGATTAACGGTTGTCCAGACTGCGAGCTCCTTGTGCACAGAAACTATATCTACTAACTCTATTGTTTTGTACTTTTCTAAGTGCTTAGAACAGTGCTCTTCATACAGTAAGCAGTATGTCCCAGTGGAAAGAGCACAGGTCTGGGAACTGTGCTGTTGCGAGTCCGAGAACCTGGGTTCTAATCTTGGCTCTGTCACCAGCCTGCTGCATGACCTTGGACAAGTCACTTCATTTGTTCAATCATATTTATTAAGTGCTTACTATGTGCAGACCACTGTACAAACCACTTGGGAAAGTACAATACAACAATAAAGAGTGACAATACCTTCCCACAACAAGCTCGCATTCTAGTTGGGGGAGACAGACATCAATACAAATAAACAGACATCAATACAAATAAATAAAATTATAGATATATACATAAGTGCTTTGGGGCTGGGAGAGAATGGTAAGAGCAAAGGGAGCATATCAGGGCAATGTAGAAGGGAGTGGGAGACAAGAAAAAGTGGGGCTTAGTCTGGGAAGCCCTCTTGGAAGAGATGAGCCTTCAGTAAGGCTTTGAAGGGTGAGGGGAGAGTAATTGGCAGATTTGAGGAGAGAGGACGTTCCAGGCCAGAGGTAGGATATGAGCCAGGGATTGGCGGTGAGACAGGTGAGATAGAGGCACAATGAGAAGGTTAGCATCAAAGGAGCAAAGTTTGCGAGCTGGGGTGTAGGAGAGAAGTGAGATGAGGTAGGAGGGGGCAAGGTGATGGAATGCATTAAAGCCAATGGCGAGGAGTTTTTGCTTGATATCAGGGCAGATAGGCAACCCCTGGAGATTTTTGAGGAGGGGGGTAACTTGTCCTGAACGTTTCTGTAGAAAGATGATCTGAGCAGCAGAGTACCATATGGACTGGAGTGGGAAAGGCAGGAGGTTAGGAGGTCAGCAAGGAGGCTGACACAGTAATCAAGGTGGGAAGGAGGAGTGATTGTATTAATGTGGTAGCAGTTTCTATGTAGAGGAAGGGGCAGATTTTAGCAATGTTGCAAGGTGGGACCAACAGGATTTGGTGACAGATTGAATATGTCGGTTGAATAAGAGAGAGGAGTCAAGGATAATGCCAAGGATATGGGCTTATGAGACGGAAAGGATGGTGGTGCCATCTACAGTGATGGAAAAGTCTGGGAGAGGACAGGTTTTGGGTGGGAAGATAAGGAGCTCTGTTTTGGGCATGTTAAATTTGGGGTGACAGGAGAACATCCAAGTAAAGATGTCTTGAAGGCCGGAGGAGATGTGAGTCTGGAAAGAAGGAGAGAGATCAGGGGAGGAGATGTAGATTTCGTATCATCTGCATAGAGATGGTAGTAGAAGCCTTGGGAGTGAATGAGTTTTCCAAGGGAATGCATGTAGATGAAGAACAGAAGAGGGCCAAGACCTAATCTGTCTCCCACAGTTAGGAGGTGGGAGACAGAGGAGGAGCCCACCAAAGAGACTGAGAATGAATAGCCAGAGAGATAAGAGGAGAACAAGGAGAGGACAGAGTCACTGAAGCCAAGGTTGGATAACATTTGCAGGAGAACAGGGTGGCCCACAGCGTCAAAGGCACTTGAGAGGTCGAGGAGGATTAGGATGGAGTAGAAGCCATTGGATTTGGCAAGAGGAGATCATTGGTGACTTTTGAGAGGGCAGTTTCAGTGGAGTGAAGGGTATGGAAGCCAAATTGGAGGGGGTCCAGGAGAGAATTGGAGGAGAGGAATTTTGAGACAGCAGGTATAGGTGATTTGCTCAAGGAATTTGGAGAGGAATGGTAGAAGGGAGATAGGGTGATAACTGGAGAGACCTGTAGGGTCATGGGAGGGTTTTTTAGAATGGGGGTGGGGACTTCTCTGTGCCTGTTCCCTCAACTGTAAAACGGAGATTCAATACCCATTCTCTCTCCTACTTATACTGTGAGCGCTATGTGGGACAGAGCCTGTATCTAACCTGATTAACTTGTATGTATCTACTGAATACTTAGAACACTGCTTGACACATAGATCCCTAACAAGTACTATAATAAATAAGTGCTCAATAAATACCATTTATGGATCAACTGATTAAATAGCTTCAAGATATTTTCCCAATTTATGCAATTTTCTTTGAGAGGCTATGTATAATTCAACATTGTGTCTTATTAATCAATCCTTTATTCAGTGTTTATGGCATACAGAGCCCTATTCTAAGCACCTGGAATAATACAGTAGAACAGAGTTGGTAGAAACATTCCTTGCCCACAAGGAACTTACAGTCTTATATGTGTTTATATTATTATTATAATACTGTCCCTAGAGCCTAGTACAGGATGGACACAGTCCCCATGCCACATGAGGCTCAGAGTCTAAGTAGGAGGGAGAACAGGTATTGAACCCACATTTTGGAGTTGAGGAAACTAAGGCACAGAGAAGCTAAGTGACTTGCCCAAGGTCACACAAGTCAGGTGACAGCCAAGATTAGAGCCCAAGTTCTCTGGCTCCCAGACCCATGCTTTATCCATTAGGCCACACTGTTTCCCAACAGCAAATAAAGAGCATAATCCATTTGGATACAATTCCTGTCCCCCAGGGACTCATAAGTAGGGAGAAGAGGCATTTTATCCTCATTCTATAGATGAGGAAATTGGGGCCCAGGGATGTTAAATTACTTGCTCAAGGTTACAGAACGTAAGCCCGTCAGACGGCAGGGACTGCCTCTATCTGTTGCCTTGTTCATTCCAAGCGCTTAGTACAGTGCTCTGCACATAGTAAGCGCTCAATAAATACTACTGAATGAAAGAACATGTGAGTGACAGAGGTGGAATTAGAACCCGGGCCTCCTGACTCCCAATCCCATGCTCTTTCCACCAAGCTATGTTATAAAAATGTTGCCCATCATGTTTGATGATGATGTTTATTGAGTGACACTGACCAAAAGGGGTGTGTGACTGAGGAAGCCAATTTGGGAATAACAGTCATGAACACACCAAGTTCCTCCTTAGTTGAGTTGCTTAGTACAGTTTTCATTTTTGACTAAGTGTATTCCAACACAAGGCAAGCTCCTTATAAGGACCTATCCTCCAAAACCACTTTACACTCTGTTCCCCTGAGCCATTTCCCATTTCTCATCCCCAAATTATAAACCATGGTACTTTCTCTCACTGGGAGCTGGGAAGGGAGCAGATATTGCCAAGTGGCTAAGAGCTGGATGAGTTATCTGAGAGCAGAGGATCAATGCCTAGCTCTGGGCCCACATTGGAATCTTCTTCCCTGGATAGGTTAGCCAAAAGTGAGGACCAGTGACTTCCACCTGTGCTTTTGATCATGGTGAAGCTCCCCATTAGCTCTCTTTCAGTTACTAGGTCAAGCTTATGGTTCAGAAAGTTTGATATTAAGAAAAACTCTCAAATAGTAGGATCACAAGTCTATAATTCTTCTTGGAATGTTCTTCTGTTCTCATCATGCCATGGTTCTCTGAGTGTGTGAAATGACCTAGATTTTTCATGTGTATATGATTGAAGTTCACAAAATCATGAATGCTTCAAATACCATCTCTATGTGGATGATTCCCAAACTTCATAGTAATAATGACATTTTTAAAGGGTTTATGACGTGCCAGACACTATACTGAGTGCAGGGTAGATACAAGCAAATTGGTTTGGACACAGTCCCTGTCCCACATGGGGCTCACAGTCTCAATCCCCATTTTACAGATGAGGTAACTGAAGCCCAAAGAAGTGAAGTGATTTGCCCAAGATCACACAGCAAATAAGTGGCAGAGTCAGAATTAGAACCCATGACCTTCTGACTCCTAGGCCCATGGTTTATCCACTATGTCTTGCTGCCTCTCCAGCCCTGACCCCTCTCCTTCTCTGCAGCCTCTCACATTTCCTCCTGCCTTCCGGACATCTCTACTTGGTTGCCCTGCTGACACTGCAAACTTAACATGCCCTAAACAGAACCTCATCTTCCCATCCAAACCTTCCCCTTGACTTTCCTGTCACTATAAACAACACCTCCATCCTCTGTGAGTCATAAGCCAGTAACCTTAGCATTATTCTCAACTCATCTCTCCCATTCAACCCACACATTCAATCTGTCACCAAATCCTGTCGTTTCTACCCTCACACCATTTCTAAAACTTGCTCTTCGCTCTCCATCCAAACTGTTATGATGCTAATTCAAGGACTTATCATTTTCCACAACTACTCCAGTCTCCTTCCTGACCTCTCTGCCTCCTATCTCTCCCCACTCTAGTCTATACTTCACTCCACTGTTTAGATCATTTTTCCCAAATAATGTTTAGTTCATATCTGCCTACTCCTCAGTAACCTCCAACAGTTGCCCATCCACTTCTGCTTGAAACAGAAACTTGTTGTCATTGGCTTTAAAGCACTCAGTCAACTTGTCCCCAGCTACCTAACCTCGCTGATTTCCTACAGCCCACACAATTCACTTCTGTAATGTTCATCTACTCACTGTACCTCAATCTAGTCACTCTCCCCTCTCACCCCTTTTCCACTTCCCCGCTTCAACTGGAACTCCCTCCTCCATATCTCCCTCCTCCTCAGCTTCATAACCTTCCTAAAATCACATCTCCTCCAGGAGATTTACCCTGACTAAGCTCCCATTTCCCACCCTCCCCTCTGCATTGACTCTGCACTAAGATCTGTTCTCCTTAGCCACTTGTTAGTCGCCTCGCAGCAGCTATCTACATATCCGTACACTCTGTTTCTGTAATTTATTTTATTGTCTCCCTGTGCAGACTGTAAGCTCCTTTTGGACAGGATCCCTTTGTCAAATATTGTACTTTCTCAAATACTTAGTACAGAGCTCTAACCAAAAGACATGCTCATTAGATACCATTGATTGATTGAGGGGCCTGAATAAAGTGTCTATCAACTCTGTTGTACCTTACTCTCCCAAATGCTGTACTGTGCTTTGTACACTCTAAGCCCTCAATAAATACCACTGATTGATTTGTTGTTCACAAAGCACCACTACTTTAGGAAAAGAGATACTCACAAAAGCTTATAGATAAACGATTCAAAACAACTGACAGGAAATTCTTTTTCATAAAACAAGTGACAAGTATGTGGGATTTATTATCACAGGAAGTTGTGCAGTCGAAGCAAATCAATAGATTCAAGAAGGGTGTATGCACTAAACCCATAATAGGTTATAAGGGGGAAAATCAGGCATGCTAAAAGGTACATTTCTAACCATGAGAATGGTTGTCGAAGTCTGTCCTTTAGCAGGAGCTTAACAAGCACCATACTTATTACCACTGAGGAGGTCAATCAATCACATTTATTCAGCATTTACTGTATGCTAAACACTGAATTAAATGCTTGAGAGTGTCCAGTATGCCAAAGTTGGTAGATATGTCTGCTGCTTACAAGGAGGAGCTTACAGTCTTCTCATACTGCTCCTCCAAACATCCTATTACTACTATGAGGGAAAGAATCTTGGATTAGATCATTGAATGGATTACTAATCTGACATTGTGATGGTATCACTCACGGCCTTTGGTACTTAGCGATAGTGTCTGCCAACTCTATTAGGTTGTACTTTTCCCCCTGTAGACTGTAAGCTCCCTCTCCAGACTGTAAGCTCATTGTGGGAGGGGAATATGTCTGTCTATTGTTATATCGTTCTCTCCCAAGCACTTAGTACAGTGCTCTGAACTCAGTAAGCACTCAATAAATACAATTGAATTGAATTCCAAGAGCTTAGTACAGTGTTTTGCATACAGTAAGTGCTCAGTGAATGTCATTGATTGCTTGACTGATTGATGGTAGTAGGCCCTGCTCCTCCTTGAGCCCCTTAACAGGAACAGAATCGGGTTCATTAGGCTAAATCTAGTTATTGCACCATGGTCTTTTCCTATCCATCAGGATGAACAGTTTTCTTTTTCAATGCTCCTGCCCATATAAACTGCCCAGGTATGAAATGAATACAGAGCAATGATAGGTGAACACCGTGGCTGTTGATGCCTGTATTGGACAAGTCATGCAAACTTTTATCTAAAAGGGCAAAACCTTTTGGGAAGTTGTGACTGCTCAGGACCTGGAGCTTGACCATAGGTTCCCCAACCTCATGCTCTACTTGCCACATTCCTCTTCTACTCTCTCATCACTGATCAAGCCACCCGTAATGTGCTACTTCATCCCACCTATCCTCATTTCTCGTGACAGCCCCTTTCCTGACCCTTGCTATACAATACCATATAAATTTTTCCTGTGAAAGACTGCCCACCCCCACCCATTGTGCTCAAACTCTCCTTCTTAAGAACAACAATAAAAATAATTGTGACATTTAAATGCTTACTAAGTGCCAAAAACTGGTATAGATACAATACAATCATAGCAGATATAGTTCTTGTCTCACTCAAGGCTCATAGTCTAAGGGGGAAAGAGGACAGGTCTTTAATCCCCATAGATAAGGAAACTGAGACACAAAGAATTTGTAACTTCCCCAAGGTCATTAAACAGGCAAGTGGGGGAGTCAAGATTACAGTCCAAGTCACCTGACTTCAAATTCTGTGCTCTTTCCACTAGGCCAAATCGTTTTCCTTCATCATCTAGCTTTTTCCTAATCGAGTCACTGTCCATGAGGAGGGGACCTTGCTTGGGCTTGAGGCTCATTTTGCTTAGTGATTGTCTATTTTGTATTAGGTTTTCAATGGTATTGGTTTGTGTTGATTCATATTTACCCTGAGCAGTCAAGAGCTTTCCCAGAATCCTCCATATTGTTTGGTACCTCTCAGCTCCTTTGGACTGAGGCTTAGAGGGGACCGCTTTCTGAAAATTCTACTGGAGCACATCACTCCTCTCTTCAATCCCTCAAGTATGCCCCTTATTGCCTCTCACATAGTCCTGTTGTTCCAGGGGAAAGAGTGTGTGGCTTTGAGTTTTAATCTTGGTTTTTCAAGTAGAGGAACATGCCTGGGACCATGCTGTAAGTAATGAAGGTTTCCGACAGAAGAACGTAGGGTATTCTGCCGGGTGTTCAGGCCCAACAGGAATCCTAAAAGATAGCAAGCTTACATGGACAGTGAAGACCACGGTGGATACCAAGGCAACCGGCTGTTGGAATATGGTGCTATGCCCAGGATTGGCATTTTGCTGCCCTCACTTCAGCTGTTAATGGGTCCTGCATGTAGAACACCTCACCAGGCACTTCAGAATGTTCTGCACCCCTGACAAACTACTCACCCATAACACTTGGAACCCCTGGAGGAATAAAGTTGATAGAGATGAGAGAGGATGGGTGGCTTTGAGCTATTCATTAACATTATACTCAAATGTTTGGTCCTGAAATCTCATCTGTCATTATCGAGGGAAAATTCTGTCATCATCAGCCATTCTCTTGAAACTAAAGCTCCTGCCAATCAATTACAAGATTCCCCATCAGATGGCTCTCTCTTACTTAACTGGGCTATCTCCCACTACATTTCAGCTTTCATCCATTCCCTCCTTCAATGCTTTCTAAAAATTCATCTTTTCCCTGAGGCATTTCCCGATTAATCTTGCCACCACCAGTTACCTAATTCCCTAGTCCCTTGTCATTGAAGCATTCAGATAGCCCTTTGGGTATTTCTCAATCAATCAATAAATGAATGAATCAATTGTTATTTACTGAGCACTTAATTTGTTGAGAACACTGTGCTAAAGGCCTGGGAGAATACAGTAAAACAGAGTTCATAGATATGTAACCTGCCCGGGAGGAGCTTGCAGTTTATTATCTATGTCTATTTTAAGCTCCTCGTGGGCAGGAAACGTCTATCAACTCTGTTATACTGTATTCTCCCATGAGCTTAGTACAGTGCCCTGCACACAGTAAGTGCTCAATAAATATGATTAATTGATTGGTTCTTTATCACCCTCCTATGTGTTTATCTTTACTCATGCACTTTTAACTATTGCATATTCCGCTTCATGTGTTCTTTTCTTCCCCACTAGGTTGAAAGTTCTTCTAGGGTAGGGATTATATCTTATTCTTCAGTATGTTGCATGAGTACTTAGTACCATGCTTTATCATCATAACAGTACTCATTATGATATCCTAAATTCAAGGACCGAGGTAAAAATAAGCCAAAGCAATATTTCAATCAATCAGTACTATTTCTGGAGCCCTTACTCTGTGCAGACGACTGTAGCAAAGTCTTAGGAGATGCAGCGTGGCTCAGTGGAAAGAGCGTGGGCTTGGGAAACAGAAGTCATGGGTTCGAAACCCGACTCTGCCACTTGTCAGCTGTGTGACTGTGGGCAAGTCACTTCACTTATTGGTGCCTCAAGTCCCTCATCTGTAAAATGGGGATTAAGACTGTGAGCCCCCTGTGGGACGACCTGATTACCCTGTATCTACCCCAGTGCTTAGAACAGTGCTCTGCACATAGTAAGCACTTAACAAATACCAACATTATTATTACAATGAAATAGACATGATCCCTTGCTTTCAAGGAGCTCACAGTCTAGTGAAAGAGTTTACAGTCTATGAGGAAAATACTCTTAGTTCTTTTCTGTATAAAGATTTTGGCTACGGATTAATAAACAAGTCCCCTCTCCTTCTCCAAATACTTGTAAACTTGTCAAAAAGTCACATATTTATGACTTCTGGTCAAACATTCCCTTATGGAAAACCACCACCTTAGAGAAAAGGAGATCAACTGAATAACACAATGGCTTTTATTCTCTTCAAAATAGCAGCTAACATAGAATCTTTTCTTGAGATAAAAGATTTTGAATAGAAGCCATTCATCTATAAAGCAGAACATGACAGTATTTACTAAACTTCCCACAAATTTTAACTAGCCAACTACCACTAGCTTAAGTTCCCTTCATTTACAAACACAGGGATTATGAGTTCTGGTTTTAGCCACATAGTCACAGTAATATGTGTCTACATTAAATTGGGTCCCTTCTAGGGAAATAATGCCGGCCTTAATCCAGGGAGCATAAGTGTGAGTTAAAAAAAATCCCAGTGAAAAATTTTTGTTTACTTTCCACTTTTGATTTTTGAACATTATTTCCTCTCAATCAATCAATCAATCAATCATCTTTATCGAGTGCTTGCTGTGGGCAGAACACTGTCCCAAGGGAGTTTACAATATATCTCCCTTTTGGGATTTCTACCCTTTAAGCATTTAATATTCACCCCACTCTCATCCCCACACACTTATGTACCTATCTGTAATTTACTTATATTAATGTCCCTCTGGACTGTAAGCTCCTTGTGGACAGGGAACTTATCTACCAACTATTATGTACTTTACTCTCCCAAGTGCTTAATATAGTGCTCTGTACACAACAAGCCCTCGATAAATACTGTCATTTTGCCTGAAATGTTAATGAACAATTCAGCCGGCCACTAGAGAAGAGCAAAGAGAACTCTAGAACTCCGGATGTGAAATATTGGCTTAGCAAAGATCCAGTCATAGTTTATAGGAAGACAGAGACACATCGTTCATCATTATCTGAAAGAGACAAATTTCTCCTTATGAAATGTTCCCCGTTATAAGGCTCCTAAGGAGATTTTTTCTTGCCCACTCTACTTTCTGAACTCCGGTTAGACGGATTGTGGGGTAAGGGAATGTGTCCATAAATTCTCTTGAAATGTACTCTCCCAAGTTCTTAGTACAATGCTTTGCACATAGTAAGTGCTTTAATAAGTACCAGTGATTGATTGACTGAGTAAAGGGGAGTGAAGAAACAGAAGTGGCTATGGGTTTCTGTGTTGTCAGGCTTCTAATACCAAGGGGGAATAGGGATGGAATGATCAGGGATGGACTTACCACAGTCAGTTCAGTCAGAGTTTGGACAAGAGGGAGGAAATCAAGGGAAGAGGAGTGGGGTGAGTGAAGTAGGAGTAGGAGAGGGAGACTGCAGTGGTGAAGGACACATTAGGTAATGTCGATTTGTTTACAGTGAGATCATCCAGGCACTTCCAAAGTCCACATTCTAGGGCCAATCAGAAGCTTCTTCTACCTTGAGACCTACCCTGATCACATATTGAGCATGGCCAGATAGAATGCCCTCGTCACAGAGGAGTCCAGACTACAGATTCTACCTCAGGTTTTGGAATGTGCTGGAAAGGGAAGTCAGGGGAATCAATCAATCAATCAATCAATCAATCATATTTACTGAACCCTTACAGTATGCAGAGCACTGTATTAAGCCCTTGGGAGAGTACAATTTAGCAGAAAATTTTTGAGCCCTGGTATCTGCAGGAGAAAGAGCTCCTAACTCTGTGTTTGAGGATTCTTTGTCGTGTTCCTGAAATAGCTGCTGAAAAGTGGTTCAGATCCTTGATTTTTGCCATACTTGGGGGTATAAGGAAAGATCTTCAAACTGGAGTCAGATCCACTAGGAAACTCTTCTAGCTCAGCAGACTATGAGCATCTTTGAAAGCTTTTTGAGAAGTAGTGTCACCAACTAACCTCGCAGGAGAAGAATTGGGACTGGGTTCATTTGGAATTTTGAACTGAAAGGGGGCTCATGAAAACCCAGAAGGTAGAAAAAACAATTTAAAAACACAAGGTAGTCTCAAACAATGGAGTATAATAAGGGGCTGTTAGAAGATCACTACTTGCAGACAAGAGTAGGCTGGTGGGCAGAAATCAGGCTAGGCATTGCCCTCTAAGAGTATAAGCTTCTTGAAAATCAGGATTTAAGGAGGTAGGGTCAAAAAAAGATAAGCCTGATAAGGGGCAAAGGTTTTATAATCATAATACTTATAATGGTGTTTTTTAAGCACTTACTAAGTTCCAGACACTGTACTAAGCACCGGGGTGGATACAAGCAAATTGGGTTGGACACAGTCCCTGTCCCACGTGGGGCTCACAGTCTCAATCCTCATTTTACAGATGAGGAAACTGAGACCCAGAGAAGCAAAGTGACTTTCTCAAGATCACACAGCAAACAAGTGGTAGAGCTGGGATTAGAACCCATGACCTTCTGAATCCCAGGACCATGCTCTAGCCATTATACCATGCTGCTTCTGATTTATCTTTACTTGCAAGCAATACAGGAGTGTGGGTAAATCCCTCATCAGTCTCTTCAGCATCATGAACACACAAGGAAAGGACCTCTAGGCTGTAAGCTCATTATGGGCAGGGACCGTATCTATTAACTCCATTATATTGTACTCTTCCAAGTGCTTAGCACAGTGCTCTGCACACAGTAATTTCTCAATAAGTACAATTGATTGATCAACTGATTGCTCATCCCATCTATAGTTTCATCTTACAGAACTATGTATGTTCAGACTCAGCACTTCTGGGGAGAAGGGATGAGAATAATAATAATAATTTGTTAAGCACTTACTCTGTGCCATAGGGGAATCCAGGAAATGGGCAAGTCAATTTAATCGTAGATCAGTAGTATTAATCAATCAATCAATGGTATTTATTGAGCATTTACTGTGTGCAGAGCACTATACTAATATCTTGGGAGAGTACAATTCAACAGAATTTCTAGACATATTCCCTGCCCACAAAGAGCTTATTTATTGAGCACTACTATGTGCAGGGTATTGGGAGAGTATAATAGAATTAGTAGACAAGATCCCTGACCTCAGGAGCTTCAGTCCAGTGGGGGTGACAGACACAAAGGTTAGATGTAGTAGGAGGAAGAGGACAAAGGAATTATGTGCTTGAGTTAATGCTTAAGTAGCAACAGTATAAAACATATGTACATAATGGCTACGGAAGGTGCTAAGTATTAAAGTGTTTAGGAGGTGCAGAAGTGCCGAACTGGCAGTTGAGGGGACATAGAAATTGATCAGGGAAGGGTTCCTTGAAGAGATATAATTGCAGAAGCGCTGAGAGGCAGTATGGCTTAGTGGATAGAACATGGGCCTGTGAGTCAGAAGGACTGTCTCTGTACCTCAGTTTCCTCATCTGTAAAATTGGGATTCAATCCTACTCCCTCCTACTTAGAGTGTGAGCTCCATGTGGGACAGGGACTGTGTCCAAGCTGATAGACATGTATCTACCCCAGTGTTTAGAACAGTGTTTGGCACATAGTGAGCACTTAGAAAGTACTATTATTATTATTAATTATGTTAGGGAGAGCTGGGGTCTATTGGATTTGAAGGGGAGGGACTTCCATATGGGGAAGGGAGTGGGCAAGAAAACCACAGGAGAGGCAAGAACAAGTCACAGTGACTAGGTTAAGGATGTGAATAGAAGCTCCTTTGGGGCAGGAAAACTTCTGAGAGCAAGGGGATGGGACAGCCAAGAAGGAGGTCTCAAGAGGCTATAAAGAAAACAAACTGGAGAAAAAACTGAATGAACAGAGGCTGGTAACTGTGATGTGTGGACCATATTGTAGAGAGGAGAGAGAGCCACAATCTAAACTGCTTGGAAAACTGTTAGTGAATTAGGATGGTACCCAATTTGCAGTTACAGCGGAAGATGTGACCTAGTGGAGAGAGCATAGGCCTGGGCGTCAGAAGACCTGGGTTCTAATTCTGGCTCCAACACTTACCTGTAGTGTGACTGGGTAAGACATTTCACTTTTCTGTGCCTCAGTTCTCTCATCTGCAAAATGGGGATGCAATATCTGTTCATTCATTCATTCATTCAATTGTATTTATTGAGCACTTATTGTGTGCACAGCACTAAACTAAGCGCTTGGAATGTATAATTCGGCAACAGATAGAGACAAACCCTGTCCAACAACGGGCTCATAGTCTTCAAGGATCTGTTCTCCCTGTTCCTCATACTGTGAGCCCCCTGTGGGACTTGATTATCTTGTATTTACCCCACTGCTTAGTACCCTGCTTGGCACCTAGTAAGGCCTGAAAAAATAGCCTAATTATTACCTCTCTAGAGTGTCAGCTGGTTGTGGGGAGGGAACATATCTACCAACTCCGTTATATTGAACTCTCCCAAGTGCTTAGAACAATGCTCTGCAAAGAGTAAGCGCTAGATAAATAATGCAATTTTGATTGATTATTAAAGGTAATGAGTCTGTAGACACAAGGCCCAATCTGGGTTCACTGTGAAATGTTGCCATGGGAACCAAAATGCCCCAGCTCTCTTCTTGTTCTTTCCATCTACTTCAGCTATGTGATCTCCAGAAGCTCAAAATCTCTGAAAGTGGAACCTTTGACAGAGGCCTCAGTAGCTTTGCACTGGAGGTGGGAAGCTGAGGTTAAAGGAGATAAATCAAGTGAGGACTAGAAGAGGAATCCTCTTCATTGCCCTTGCACTTGGATTTTTAATCCTTTATTCATCCCATCCTCAGCCGAAAGCATTAATGTACAGATCTGGAATTTATTTTATTGTCTGCCTCCCCCTCTAGTCTGTAAGCTCCTTGTGGGCAGGAAACTGGTCTACGAACTCTATTATATAGTCCTCTCCCTAGTGCTTATTATAGTGCTCTGCAAACAGTAAGCATTCAATAAATATGAATGATTAATTGATTAAAATGCAGCTTCATGTCCCAGCAGGGTGAAAACATGACTAGTAAAGATAAAACCTTCAAATGTAATCAATCCATCAGCAGTATTTACTAGTACAATAGAACTAGAAAGCATGCTTGGTGTCCTCAAGGAGATTATAATTTAGAAGGGGTTACAGACACTAAAACAAACTAAAGGTAAGAGGAAGTTATAGGGATAAAGATATGGGTATCAAAAGTGTTGCGGTGATAGTGATTACTTAAATGCTGTAGATGGGACAGAAGGAAAGAAGTGGCATTTGGAAGATAAAAGGTAGGGAGATGAGAATTTAATCAGGAAGGGCCTTCTGGAGGAGGTGTGATTTCAGAGAGTCTTTGAAGATGAGGAGAGCCGGATGAGAAATGGGTGGGTGTGAGCAAGTGGTTGGCCAAGAGAGGGATGAGAACGAGACACAGCGAGTAATTTCACTTGGAAGAAATGAAGAGTATGTGCTGCAGGGTAGAGGGACAAGAGTGGATAAGTAAAAACAGAGAACTAGTGGAATGACTTAAAGCCAATAGCCAGGAGTTTTATGAAGGGTGAGGAAATTTTCCTTTCAGTCTCCGGTTTTCCACCAAGAAAGCATGCATTATGATTAATGCTCAAAGCTCCATGGCAGTCTGAGTGGAAACCTTTAAAAAGTTTCCCCGTACATTAATGGTTGAATGGATCCTCCTCTTCTTCCCCAAAGCTATTTTGAAGGTATTTAAGGGAGTCTACTCTCTGCCCAGAAGAAATGAAAGGAAATCTGAACCAGTTTCATCTGCAGGACACTGAAGAATATCACTAGATGGCAGTGGAGCTAGAGACTAGAGCATGGCCAGAGTCCTGCAGTGAAACAATTCCAAACAAACTAATATAGTTTTGCAGACCTTAGGTAGGAAATTCCTAGGGAAGAATAGACAATAAAAAGGAAGAGTCCAAAAATGACTAAACATAAAACACTAATTGCAATAAAATGAAACTTGTCTTCCAAGTAGCCACAATGACAAGCAACAGGGAATCAAACACAGTTTAGTGATTGAGCTTTAATTTAATCTCTAGTGATAGGAATATTAATGATCCCTTTAATAGGCCTATTGTCAGACATGTACAGGGAAATAAATGCATCAAGTGCCTGGCTATGTTTGTTGGAAGGAGGTAGGGAAAAAAGACAGAAGGATAATGGAAGGCCAGTTAGGAATAAGTGAAGTCTGGTTTAGAGGATACTTATAATTTTTCTTGTCTACAGTGGAAGGAACTAGAGGGAAAACAGACAAGTTACTGGGAAAAATAGACTTTCTTTGACCACTGCTAATGCTTCATGTTGTCCCCAAAATCAACTTTTTCTCGGTGCAGGCAGAGGCTGCTTGGAATGTTTAATAAAAACAATTGATTGAAATAAATCAGGAGTATTTATTATCACTTAACTGTGTGCAGAGCACTGAACTAAGCACGTGGGAGTGTAGACCTGATTATCTTGTATTTCCCCAGAGTTTAGAACTGAGGTTGGCACAAAATAAGAACTTAACAAATAGCACATTTTTATTATTACAATAAGTGTTTGTAACATGTTCATATCCACATATATGTCCTACCCACTATCAATCCTCAATCAGGGCCAGAGGTGTTAATTCTTGCTTTACTGCTCCATCCCTTCTCTCCCCTTCTCTTTAGGTGGAGGGGCTGAAGACTAGTGAAACTGCCAAAATCCAGGCAGCATATGGAAATGAAGAAAAGTGAAATTGGAAAATTAACTGGAAAATTAATTCCAACCCTTTCCCTGGGTGACTGCCTTCTTTGTAAGATCTTTGCATAAGCAGTAATAATAATAATAATAATAATGATAATAATGGTATTTGTCAAGCCCTGACTAGGTGCCAGATAACTGTACTAAGCACTGGGGTGGTTACAAGCAAATTGGGTTGGACACAGTTCCTGTCCCACGTGGGGCTCACAGTCTCAACCCTCAGTTTACAGAGGAGGAAACTAAGGCCCAGGGAAGTTAAGTGACACACAGGTTACACAGCAGACAAGTGGCGAAGCTGAGATTAGAACCCATGACCTTCTGACTCCAAGTCCCAGGCTCTTTCCACTACGCCATACTACTGGGTCAGACCAATGGTTCACCCATCTCAGTTTTGCCTCTAGCAGTGGTTTAGGATGCTAGGAGTACCCGTATAATGACTGTCCTCCTTGACATTCAAACTAGGAAAGCACCATTTAACATCTCTGGCTTTCCCTCTAGTAGAATAGTATGGAGCTCTAGTCCTTTGGTAACTAGGGTCTACCCAACTTCTTTTGAAGCTTTACACCTAATCTGGAAATGCAGGACAAAAAAATTCAGAAGTAGTGAGTGTTTCCTATGACTTGAGTTACTCAAGATTAACTTGGAAAACAATTTCAACCTAAGCAAAGGTACGCTTTAGTTTTGATTTGTCCATGATAAATATGGATATAAGAATGTCCCTATAGAAATTATCTGAAAGTATTCCCCAATTGTCAAACCTGTATTCTGCATTCAGAATTGACCTGGTCACTTTAGTCCTGGCTTTCTAAATTTTACTGGTGGAGGCATTGGCTTCTGTTTTGACTAGAATGGCCACCTATCTGGTTTTATATGGGCAAGGCTATTTTTTAGGTGGCCTGACCTTTTCCCAGTACCAGTGAGCTTTGTTTCTGGTATTTTTATTTTAAGTATCCAGCCTTCCTCCATTTCAGCTCCTGCTGTGAGTCAGCTGGTTTGGATGTGGAACACATGTTCAGAGGAATCCTAGAGGAAAATATAATGGTTCTGATAAAGTGGGGAGTGGGGATCTTTCCAAAGAAACATTCTATATTCAGGTGGCCTTGGATGATCTTTTGCATGTCCGGTGTTACTTAGGTGAAGTCACATGAGTCTCCCTGTCCGGTTTTTTTTGAGTGTCATCAGGGGCCACCCTTTCATTCATTCAAACAACTGTACCAATATAACAATAAACAGACACATTCCCTGCCCACAATGAGCTTAACTTTTTCTCTTAGGAGACACCCCGAACCATATCCTCTAGAGTCTAAGCTTGTTGTGGGCAGGGAATGTGTCTGCTTATTGCTATGTTGTACTCTCCCAAGCACTTAGTACAATGCTCTGCACACAGTAAGCGCTCAATAAATATGACTGACTGACAATGAATGAATGAATGAATATTCACAGCAAGTTACTGTGCTCTGGTTGTCAATGGATTAATCTACCATTTTGGATGGAAAACCATCTCACAGCTCCACCAATTAGGAAAGCAGGACACCAGAGGATGAAAAAACTGGTAAGTGAATCAAATCTCCATTACCTCTTGAACTCAAAGGAGCTGACATTACAAGTCATCAGTGAGCACAGGCAGAAGAAAACCAACAGTTATGGCATTTTGCAAAAACATTTCGAGAATCAACAAATACTTCCTGGAACATTCAAATGTAATGATCTAATTTTCGGGGTCTCCCAGCAGTACCCTTAGTGCTTAACATTGTCTTTTGTGTAGCACATGAGCGGGAGTGCTGCTATCAAGTGGCTTGCATTGTCAACCCTTCACAGTCACAGTGCTCGCCTTCCTTAATGACACCCCGTCCATTTGTTAATGAAACCTATTTCTCGTGTCACAAAAATCAACATGGCTGCCACTGAGGCTTTGCAGCTGCAACTCAGTCAAGGAGATTGGCAGCCATTCATAAATTATTTGAACTGCCTTCTTGATGTTTGATGCGTTGTGCAAAATTCCCAAGTGAAATTACAGTTTTGCTCAATTGGAGATAGTTTATTCCTTTATAGGTTTAAGAGGAGGAACAAGAAGTGCTACTGAAGTTTATGTTTAAACTCCCTAGCTTACCTAACTAAAACATTTATTTGTTTTTCTTTTTTGTTTTTGTGGGAAGAAAAAAAGTATATGGTCAATGAGGAAGGCTGCTAACTGAAACAACTCCAGTGTCTAGCATCTTTACCCTGGAGACCATCTAGAGACAGCTGTAACATGCAGCTGGCTTAATATAGTTATATTTTGAATGAAGATGTATTGCAGAACAGCAAAATGGATCTGAATGTATTAAGCACAGATTTTCATTAGCTTCCAGACTGTACCTTGTAGAACAAAATGTTCTTTTGTTTCCTTTCCCTTTCAAAGACCTTTTTCTCCCAGTAAATATCTGCTTGGTTGTGATAAATTTCTTCTTTTTCTCCTAGGTGAGTTAATGATTTTTCACCCATTTCGTCTCATTAGATATTGCATGTGTTATTGATTAACACTTCACAGGATCTAGAAATAAGGCATAGTTTCTTTTTCATGTGTCCACCTTTTTAGACCTAAAATTTGCATACTAAGGAGACCTTCGTAAGAAGAGCCAAAAAGTATGGAATTGCATTTAAAAAAAAAATAGGAGTAGAAAGACTTGAAATAATCCAGTACCACCAAATCTTAATTATAGTTTTTTCTGCAGTAAAAAAGTCAAACTGAAATGTCACAGAGTTAAAAATATATGTGGTAGGTTTTTATGGATCCTGCTCTCCTCTCCCCCACTCCAACACCTTAGAAGCTGTTTGCAGAAACAAAATGCCCTTGGCAAGTCAATGTTGACATTGGTCATTACATTTTGCTCCTTTGATAGTCAATGAACCAACAGTAGATAAGGAATTTATTAATTGCTTTAAGAAATCCTGTGACCCCTTGGGGAAATGAGCAAAACTGTATTGCCATGGTCTGGACCTAACAAGGATGTACTTTCCCATGATGTTATAAGGAAGCCACAATCAATCCAGCTTCACACTCCATTGATTTTTGACAAAGGCAGTGAAACCAAAGAGAAGTGCTAGTGGGGAGAAGTGTTGAGCAAGACAAAAGAAAAACACAATTCAAAGAAAATGAAGATATCAGTAAGAAATATCTGGATAGACTGGCAGTTACTCCAACTAGCCTCCAATCAATTCATCTGTCAACTATATTTATTGAGGGCTTTCTGAATGCAGAGCATTGGACTAATCACTTGAGAAAGAACAATACAACAGAATTTGTCAAAGCACTCAGAAAGAGGAAAAGAAGCCAGGACAGTCACTCCAAGAGGCCCTTGTCTGAGGGAAGTTTAATTGATCCCTCTATGGAAGTATTTGTAACCAGTCAATCAGGGAGAAGGATTAGAAAGGAAATAGCAGGGGAGGGTCAGCTGGTTGGAGAAGGAGACTGTACCATATTAGGGATTTTCTGCCCTAAATCCCAGCTGCAAGAACCACCTGGACCCCGGTCAGCCTCTGATGGTCCTTAAGCCCTCCAGTTATTTCATTCTAATGCAGGTTTGGGTACATTCTACCAGTGTTCTCCAAGTCTCTGAATCCCTTACCCCTGCATTGGGCAGGGATTGTCTCTATCTGTTGCCAAATTGTACGTTCCAAGCACTTAGTGCCACCACTCTTCAGACGAAGCCCAAGCAACTTCACAAAAGTTAATGGGTCGTGATGGACTAACCTACCACCCACTTCACAGGGCTGCTTACAGGAAGCTTGTGGAGAAAATGTCCCTCTCTATCCCACAGCTTTCCAAGTCTGTGTGTTTTCTCAGCAGCAGATTCTTCTTCTCCCACCCCATCACAGACAGACACCAAGATAAGAGATCTCAATAATGTTTAAAGGTTCTATAACTGGGTAGCAAGAACAGCAATT
This sequence comes from Ornithorhynchus anatinus, assembly GCF_004115215.2. Taxonomy (NCBI): domain Eukaryota; kingdom Metazoa; phylum Chordata; class Mammalia; order Monotremata; family Ornithorhynchidae; genus Ornithorhynchus; species Ornithorhynchus anatinus. The sequence continues at coordinate 94,919,823 of NC_041729.1, read as the reverse complement.
CTGGTTCAAAATGCCTTTCTCTAGATCTAAAGCTTCTTCCTCTTCTCTTCACAACCAAATCCAAGGATCTCCTGTAGTCCCCTGTAGGCATTCCAGGGTTCCCATTCCTCAAGTCAGTCATTCATTCAGTCAGTTGTATTCACAGAGGGTTTACTGTGTTCAGAGCACTGCACTAAGTGCTTGGGAGAGAACAATATAACAGAAACATTACCTGCCCACAATGAGCTTACAGTCTAGAGGGGGAGAAAGACATTACTATAAATAAACTAAATTACAGATATGTATATGAGTGCTTGGGAGCTGGGAGAGGATAAAGGGAGCAAGTCAGGGTGCCACAAAAGGGAATGGAAGAAAAGGAAAGGAGAGCTTAGTTAGGGAAGGCCTCTTGGAGGAGATGTCCCTTCAATAAGGCTTTGAAAGAGGAGAGAGCAATTGTCTGCCTGATATGAAGAGGGAGGGTATTCTGGATCAGAGGCAGGATGTGGGGAAGAGGTCGGTGGCTTCTCCTTCTTCTCTTAGGGCATTCCAGGTTTCAGTCCCACCCTATCCAAGTCATTTAGGCCCAGGGCTTCTCCAGTTTCTTTCTCTCCAAGAGTCCTAACTCTGGACCCTGAGCCTTCAGGGAATCCTAACCCTAACCTGCTATCAATTATTTTCGATACTTCCCTGTTCTTTGTGTCACAGTCCAAGGTCATAGTCCAAGCATTCCCTCTGTTCTTGCTCCCCAAGAATCCTAACTCTGGTCCCTGAGCCTTCAGGGCATCCTAACCCTAACCTGCTATCAATTATCTTCGATACTTCCCTCCCAGGCACACAGCTTACTAACTCTACCATCTAAAATGGCTGAGGGTCTCCCTCTCCAACTAAGTGGTTTCCTTACTTCCTCCCAATCCTTCCCTCTGATTAGTTCAGCTAAGCATTTACACTTTCCACAGGGAGGGGCACCAGGGAATGATGCTCCTCCTAAGAGAGGAGGTCAGTGGATTTGGTTATCTCAGAGACCTTTGTCTGAGGTGACAGATTGGGTTTCAGATTCCTAGGAGAGCAAGACAAAGGGAAGGCTCTGGGCTGTGACCCTGGACAGAGGCAGAGCACAAGGGAGTCATCAGAGATGAAAGTGGGTGAAGGTTAGAGTAACCTGAAGACTCAGGGTCCAGAGAAAAGACACTGGAGGAGCAATTCTTATGCCCTCGAGGAAGGGAAATGGCACAGAATTACCTTGGCGTCTGAGGGAATCGGAGAGGATGAGACGGGAATTTGGAATTCCCAAAGGCAAAAGGGGAAAGAACCAGAGGAATGTGAATCCCAGGGTGCCTACAGAAAGGTACAGAGGGTCCTGGGATGAGAACTATGAGATCTAGGATGAGGTGATTTGAAACCGAATTCTGTTTTATTGATATTGAATTAAGAATGCTATTAAATGTTATTGATATCTCTGACCTTACTGTCTGCCTGTGATAGGGCTGGAGGAGAAGCTCTGTATGCCAGGGAGACACAGGGTCCTGAGAAGCCATGGGAGGGGAAGGGAGTGCTTTCTCTGCAAGCTTCCTGTAGCCGGCCTTGGGAGATGAAGGGGTAGGCTAGGCTCTGATATCCCTCTTACCTCCGGGAAGACTCCAGGGCTTCAGAGGAGGGGTGGTGTCAGGGAAGGGGTTGCAGGGACTTGGGTTACACTAGGCAGCGCTCCCCATCCTGCTGGTCTCAAGGAGTGAAGAAGTTCAGGGCTTTAGGACCCAGCAGAAGCTAATAGGACCCAAGCACTCCTAAAATGATTCCCAGGGTTACTCCATCTGGTATTTAGAGTCAAGAACCCCTGGCAACATCAGGAGGACTCAATCAGTAGTGGAGATCAGTGAGGAGAAAGCTTTCTGTCACTGTAAACAAATGAGGCAAACCGAATTCCTTTCCCATCTGAACCCAGCTTGAAACTGTCCTCCAGCTTGACAGGCGGTCCTTGCACTTCTAACCCAGCTGGTACATGAAAACTGCAGCTGAAGTACCCTGGACTGTAAACTTCTTGTGGGCAGGGCACATGCCTGCTGACTGTTACACTGTAGCCAACTCTGTTTTATTGTACTCTTCAAAGCACCCATTTCAGTGCATGGCACATAGTAAGCGTTCAATAAATGCCAATGACAGTGAAGTCAAAACATGAGTCAGGACAAATTTTCTCATAAGAACAATGTTATAAAAAGGGAGTTGATTCCTGAACCAACGTTAGGAATTACAGTGCTGGATGATTATATTAATTACATTAATCAGAGAAGCAATGCAGCCCAGTGGATAGAGCATGGACCTGGGTGTTAGGAGGTCACGGGATCTAATTCCAGCTCTGCCACTGTCTGCTGTGTGACCTTGGGCAAGTCATTTCACTTCTCTGTGCCTCAGTTGCCTCATCTGTAAAATAGTTGCAAATTGCCCCTCCCTCCCACCATACCTCACCTCGTTTCTCTCCTTCTGCTACCCAACCTGCATACTTCATTCCTCTGATGCTAACCTCCTCAATGTGCCTCGATCTCACCTGTCTCGCAGCCAACCCCTGGCCAGTGTTCTGCCTCTGTCCTGGAATGCCCTCCCTCCTCAAGTCTGCCAGACATTTACTCCCTGCTTTTTCAAAGCCTTACTGAAGACGCATCTCTTCCAAGAGGCCTTCCCAAACTAAGCCCCACTTTTCCTCATCTCCTACTCCCTTCTGTGTCACCCTAACTTGCTCCCTTGCTCTTCCCCCCTCTCCCAGCCTCTTAGCACTTATGTATCTATCTGTAATTTTATTTATTTGTGTAGATGTCTGTCTCCACCCTCCCCCCAACCCCCACACTATCAGCTCATTGTGGGCAGGGAATGTCACTCTTTATTGTTGTACTGTATTTTCTCAAGTGCTTAGTACAGTGCTCTGCACAGTAAGCACTTAATAAATACAAGTGAATGAATGAATGAATCTGACAAATAGGGATTGAGATTATGAGCCCCACTTGGGACAGTGACTGTGTCCAACCTAAATTGCTGGTATCCACCCCAGCGCTTAGTACAGTGTCTGGCACATAGTAGGTGCTTAATAAATACCACAATTATTATTACTATTATTATTATTAATGCTTTTCTACCGAGTCAGAGAGGTTCCACTTTAAGGTCTCTGACTTTGCATTATCAAAAATATAATGGGTAAATTTGTCCCCTCTGGGACCTGCCTGTAATCTCCAGCTTCTACTGCTCTACCCCCTTCACCTGCTTTAAACTTTTCTTTTTTCCTCTCCCACCTCATTTTAGCTTATAAAGTAATTACCCAATCTCCCCATAACTTCTCTATGCTCTCCTTCCACTGCTTAAGAAATAATGAAGGCAATAAATGGAGCTACTGCCATAAAGAAGGCTAGTATTGTAAAGCCAAAATTGATGTGTTATGAAGCTGAATCAGGGGGTCTTAGACTGCACTGCAGTGCATGAGAAACAACCAGTCTTTGTTGTAAAGCTGGGCAATTGACAGAGTAAAAGCTGTGTGATTTTCAAACTTCCTCTCAGAGGTTCTGTTGGAGGTGGCAAGGGTGTCGTATGGAAGGAAAGAGGCAAATCACTTTAACAGAGAGTGGCTGATGTATTACTTTTCAGAGGATAGAGCAGAGCTCTCAGAACTCTCTTGAGTTTTGTAGGAAGCCTTGTCTCTTCCATCTCTGATCCTGGGGTTGTCAACAATGTGCTCTTTAGTTTGAGTTTGGCCAGTGGCATATGGCAAATCAATTCCCCTTAATCAATCTTTGTGGAGAAGATTAATTAGGGAAATCAGGGCCTGGCTGTCTTGATTTGTAACCTCTTTTCCTGCATTACTTTCAATTGTATCTTTCATTAAAAGGAATCGTGTCTACTTAGATTAATGAACTCTTTCACATACTTAAGAAAGTACTCCGCCCACTGTAGGAGTTCCACACACACCACTGATTGATTATTTATTGGCAGACAAGTTCAATCAGAGTTTTGTAACTCTTCAAAGGACTCTGGCAGAGTTCCCTTTGAAATTCTGTTCTGATTTCATTTCTCCTTTATTTCTTTTTAATGTCTAGATTAGTGAAGTACTCTTTTTACTTCTCTTTCTAGGTACTTTAACAAGGTAACAGGAGTCTCACAAATTAGAATCTAATTGGTTATAAATTTAGAAGTATTATAGGTGCCATTTGTTCAAACTTGAAATGTTTCAGGTTGAAGACTGCCTGCATTACCACTTATCCCAAACCTCTATCCAGTGGCTCAGAACCTCTAACACTTCCACCTTCCCCTGCCAATTTTCCAACCCTATCTTAAAAATTACTTAATGATGACAATGACGATGATGGTATTTGTTAAGCACTTACTATGTGCTTAGCACTGTTTTAAGCACTGGGAGAGATACAAGGTTATCAGATTGTCCCACGTGGGGCTCACAGTTTTAATCCCCATTTTACAGATGAGGTAAGTTAAGTTTACAGTTTACAGAGAAGTTAAGTGACTTGCCCAAAGTCGCATAGCTGACAAGTAGCAGAGCAAGATTAGAACCCATAACCTCTGACTCCCAAGTCCGGGCTCTTTCCATGTACTGGTCCAATGTGCACAGCTAGATACAGGTCTAGTGCATGCAGAGAAACAGTCTAGGGTAGACAGAAATACAACCCTGCATGTTCAGACTGGTGCAATTACATAGTTAATATTTTCTTCATCAGTATTTGTAGAAGACCTACTCTGGGCAAAACATTGTTCTAGGTGCTTGGGAGATAAACAGCATGCTCTAATGGATAGAGCACTGGCCTGGGAGTCAGAAGGACTGGGTTCTCATTCCAGCTCTGCCATGTGTCTGCTGTGTGGCCTTCGCATCTTTGTGCCTCAGTTACCTCATCTGTAAAATGGGGATTAAGACTGTGAGCCCCGTGTGAAATGGGGACTGCATCCAATCTGATTATTTTGTATCTACTGCAGAGCTTAGAAGAGTGCCTGGCATATAATAAGCACTTAATAAATACCATTAAAAATATGATAGTGAAAGGCACACTCCATAACCTTCAGGAGTTAATAATCCAATGGGAGAGCAAGACACAAACTGTAAAAATATAATAAGAACAACAATGATGGTGATGTATACTCCCAGTGTAAACAATACATGAATCTTGTTTTATTCATCCTATCTATAATCTATTTATAAACCTGTCTCCCCCATAGACTGTGACCTCCTTGAAAACAGTGATTATGACTTCTAACTTCTATATCAATCAATCATATTTTTGAATGCTTCCTTTGTGCAGACCATTGTACTATGTCCTTGGAAGAGCATAATATAACACTGTTGGTAGACATATTCCCTTCCCACAAGAAGCCTACCATCTAAAAGGGGAGGCAGACATTAATATAAATATATAAATTATGGATATGTACATAAGAACCTGGGGGCCGATGAGTGAAAATCCAAGTGCACAGGTGATGCTGAAGGGAGTGGGAGAAGAGGAAATGAGGGTTTAGTTAGGGAAGGCCTTTTGGAGATGTGTTTTGAAAAAGGCTTTGAATAAGGCTTTGAGGCTAGTGTTCTCTCACAAGTGCTCTATACACGACAGAGGTTCAATACACACTATTGATAAAGACTTTGGGATGAGAACTTGAGTGAAGGAATTGACTATAGTGGTAGTGGTTTGCACAGTGCACTCCCACTCTATTGTCTTTGCCAGCTATGTTCCTGCTAGGACAATGACTGCAACACTTCAGTAGAGGTTGTGTATCACAAAATATACTCCAAAGGTTTGCATACACAATTCATAGAGTGACCTCAGCATATTGTCAAATCTGTGCCATGTGTCCAGAGGTGAGCAGGTGATTGCCAGGGTAGCCATCCCAGTAGCCACCAAAACTTTTGCCACCCATGCTAGCCAGTTATTTTCAGCATTACGGCTAAGTCTGCCCATAATGTGATCTGTTCTCAATCAATCAATCATATTTTTTGAACACCTACTGAGTGCAGGGTGCTGAACTAAGTGCTTGGGAGAATACAATATAACAGCATTGGTAGACACATTCTCTGCCCACAACAAGCTCACAGTTTAGATGGGGAGACAGACATTAATATGAATTTTTAGATTGTGAGTCCATTGTTGGGCAGGGATTATCTTTATCTGTTACCGAAGTGTACATTCCAAGCACTTAGTACAGTGCTTCGCACACAGTAAGTACTCAGTAAATACGATTGAATGAATGAATGAATGAATAAACTAAGGCTATGTGTTTAACTTATGGGACTTATGGAGGGGTTAATAAAGGAAGTAAATCCAAGAGCAAGGACGACACAAAAGAGAGTAGGAGAAGAGGAAATGAGGGCCTAGATGGGAAAGGCCTCTTGGAGGGGATGTGCTTTTGATGAGGTTTGAAGATGGGGAGAGATATCTGTCTGTCAAATATGAAGAGGGAACGAGTTCCAGGACAGAGGCAGGATGTAGGTGAGAGTTGATGGAGAGAAAGACGAGATAGAGGTACAGTGAGAAGGTTGACATTAGAGGAGTGAAGTGTGTGGGCTCGGTTGTAGTAGGAGACCAGTGAAGTCAGGTAGGAGGGGGCAAAGGTAATTGAGTGCTTTAAACCTTCACCACTAATGACATGATCCCAGCAGGCATTACCCTACTTCTGGCTGATGCTCCTTCCCAGTCTGCCCCATACTGTAGTGATGCTTGGCTTGGACATGTAAGAATAAGAAGAAAAATACAACTTATAAAAACAAAAGTAAACAATTAAATGAGGTACGTATCTGCATGACTACCAAAGGATGCTGATGTTATGACAGAGAGGTGAGGATGCATCATGGAATATCTCCTAGAAGAGGTGGCTTTCTAGGTGCTAGATGGCAGCAAGGGCATGATTTGTGGATTTGAATGAGAATTGAGCTTCGTTCTTGTCAATCCCATTGAAGAGGTCTTGTTCATGCCTTCCCTCCTCCTTCCTGGAACTCCCTTTCCCTTCACATCTGACTTGATTGGCCTTTGTTCTCCCTATTTTCAAAGCCCTACTGAAATTACATATCCTCCAAGAAGCCTTCCCTTGTTGACTTTTTATCTTCCACCCAACTTTCATTTCCATATTTCTGCATCTGTTAAACACTTTCATTCATTCATTCAATAGTATTTATTGAGCGCTTACTATGTGCAGAGCACTATACTAAGCACTTGGAATGTACAATTCGGCAACAGATAGAGACAATTCCTGCCCAATGACAGGCTCACAGTCTAAACAGGGGAGACAGACAGCAAAGCAAAACAGAACAAAACAAAACAAGAAAACATCATCGAGATAAATAGAATCAAGGAGATATACATCTCATTAACAAAATAAATAGGGTAATAAATAATATATACAAATGAGCACAGTGCTGAGGGGAGGGGAAGGGGGAAGAGCAGAGGATGGAGGGGAGGGAGACTTTCATTTCCATATTTCTTCATAATAATAATGTTGGTATTTGTTAAGCGCTTACTATGTGCAGAGCACTGTTCTAAGCTCTGGGGGAGATACAGGGTAATCAGGTCGTCCCACGTGAGGCTCACAGTTAATCCCCATTTTACAGATGAGGGACCTGAGGCACAGAGAAGTTAAGTGACTTGCCCACAGTCACACAGCTGACAAGTGGCAGAGCTGGGAGTTTAACTCATGACCTCTGACTCCGAAGCCCAGGCTCTTTCCACTGAGCCACTCTGCTTCCCTTCATGTGCTAAACACTTTCATTCATTCATTCAGTAGTATTTATCAAGTGCTTACTATGTGCAGAGCACTGTACCTCTGTACACTGTACTCCTTGAAATGAACAGTTCGGCGACAGATAGAGACAATCCCTGCCCAATGACAGGCTCACAGTCTAAACAGGTGGAGACAGACACTTAAATCTTCACATTCCCCAAGCATCACTCTTTAGTTTCTCTTATCTATAATTTATTTAGATGTCTGTCTCCCTGCTGGCTTGCAAATTCCTTGAAGGCAGGGATCACGTCTACTGTGCCTTCCCAAGTGCTTAGTACAGTACTCTGCACACGGTAGGTGCTCAGTAACTGCTACTTATTAACTGAGAGGAGAGTCAAGAGCAAAATACAAGTGAAGAAGTTAGTTTGGAAAGAATGAAGAGCATGAGTGGAGATGTAGTGGAAACAGGCACAGACTAAGGAAGAAAGCTAAGATTGATGCAGCTTTATTGACCTTCACTCCTGGCAGCCCATTTGTGGTAGTTCATTGTTTTTGATGCAGACTAGTTGCTGTCCTTGAGCCACCTTGGGCTACACCTTGGAGAAGATCTAGAAACCTGATACTCAAGAGACACCTGAATGATCTGCTGAAAGAAATAGGCAGCGAACAGAGAGGGCAGAGGAAACACAGGAATAATGAAGGATAGAGGCACTACACTAACTTGTAGCATGGAACAACTCAAGTTCAACAGAACTGCTAACTCTGGTAAACATCAAAGCAGCTAGCTGCGGGCCCGCTATAAGATTATTCAGTGTGGAAAAGACAATAAGAACTACCTCTTTCTCTTGAGGATGGATGAGTGGGTAACTGTACTGGAAGGTTGAACTGTCCCAAATTCAGGTCCCAGAAAGCCCCAGAAGAGTAATTCTCTGTTGGTGGATTGGAGAATGATACCCTTAGTCACGTGGGCCAGGCAGAGAAAGAACCCCAGTCCCTCCCCCAGTCCCTCCCCCAGTCCTGCCCCCAAACCCTGCTATTCAGCTGTCTCTTTGGTCACCAGCATCTTCAGCTCCATCACTTTCCATTCACTCCTCCCTGAAGCCCTGGGCTCTATGTGTGGCATCTTCTCAGATGTTGACTTGGCTATCTCCTCCCATTGTATGTTTATACTTACTGCTTTATTTTTGTTCTTTTCTGGCTTGCATTATCTGTTAATTATTTTTTGTTTGCTTCCCCATTTAGGTTCTAAACTGCTTGGGGAACATGTGCTTTGCTACTGCTGTACTTTTCCAAATGTCTAATCTGGTGCCTAGACTGTGGTATTATTATTACTATCAAGTGCCAAGTCATTTCCAATTCATAGCAATTCTATGGATACATTTTCTCCATAAAGCCCTATCTTCTGCCATAATCTGTAACCTTGCTAACAGTTCTTCTGTTATCGTTGTTATAGTTTCTATCCTTCTTGCTGCTGGTCTGCTTCTTCCACGTTTTCCCTGGACTTTTCCTAGCACTAATGTCTTCTCCAGAGAAGTAGTCCTCCTGATGAGGTGTCCAAAATATGCTAATCTAAGTCTAGTCATTTGGCTTTCCAAAGAACACATTGGCTTAATTTGTTCCAAAACCCATTTGTTTCTTTTTCGGGCAGTCTATGGCATTCGCAAAAGACTTCTCCAACACTACATTTCAAAATAATTGATTCTCTTTCCGTCCTGCTTTTCCACTGTCCAGCTTCCAGATCCATACATTTTCACTGGAAACACCATAGAAGTGACAAGTTGTATTTTTGTGGCAATGGTTACATCAGCACATTTTATGATTTTTTCCAGGATTTTCATAGCAAATCTTCCTAGCACTCAGTAGAGCTCAGTAAATCCTATTGATGGATTGATTGATTTGCGAATCAAAGAAAGGGATGGTGTTTGGAGGTGGATTCAAATATGGGGAGTATGTCTTCTGGTCAGATAAACCCAATTTATCCTTTCTCCTGCCTTCTCACTGCCTTTCAAAGCATCACATCCCCTTTCCCTCACTCTTCAATTTCTCCTTTACCCTTGCTCCTCTTACCTTCGGACATTTTTATCTCTCTTTTCCCTATTTTCTCCTAGCACTTCTGTTTCCCACTCTTCCTTTTTTTTTCTTGTTCCTTCTTCTTTCTCTCTCCTTCCTTCCCCTTCCTACCCCCTTCTAAACTATACCCTGTGCTTTAAAGGAAGGGCTTTTGCTAAACTGAAAAATTTGCTCTCCTGCCTTATCTCAGGATAGGACTGCCTTCCCTCCCTGACTGAAGCTTAGTGTAAGAAGTGTCTAAGATAAACATTTCCATACTCTCCATCTCTGACCATAATAGGTGGATCTTTGCTGTCCTGTGTAGGAGGGTTCTGACCCATGGTTTGTTGGAAATCCACTCCTGAGGATCCATGTCCTGACTTCATCAGTGGCAAGCAGATGCTAAGGTGAACAATGAAGGATTTTAAACGTATGGTCAAATCCTTTAATTGTCTTTAACGTCCAAATCATGAAGTTCTGCCATGGTTGCTTGGCACATGTATGGCCACCATTTAAGAAACAAACACATGGCTATTTGGAGAAAAGGATACAGATTCCAAAGACCTAATTACTCTACTTCTTGTTCCTGGGTCTTTCCAGCATGGGAACATCACCTGCCTGCAATCATCCTACATCAGCACAGTGGTCCACAAGGAGAGAACCACTGAGCTGTATTCTAGAGCCACATTGCTTCAATAATACACCCCTTTCTTTAGCCGCCAGTGCAGATTCAGTCCCCATTCAAAGCTCAAATTCTAATTAAGGCCCTTAGGAATTGCTAGAAGTCATGAGTTAGGGAAAAAGCACTCCATTATAGTAGAAAAAGCACTCCATTAGTCTGACTCTGATTACGCAGTGGGTGGGCTTAATCTATCAACTCACTGTTCCTTCCTTCTCATCTTTCCACCTGCCCCCTACCACTGCTGCCTGTCCTTCAGCCATTTCAGAGCCAGTTAGCCCCTCAGCAAGGGGTTAATGAGGGCTTGATGAAGACAGTGTACTGTCAGTCATTTTCCTCCTTGTTAGATTCTCTGAATATGGGGAAAGAAGACCAGATTAAGTAATAGGTCAAAATGAGGTTTGGGGATTATCTGTCAGTTTCAACTATCAGGTCATCCCTGCCTCCACGGACCAAAGAAAAGCAGTGGGTTTGCTCTGTGAGAGTCAACAGCAATCCTCAAGGGCCCCTGCTAAGTCCAGAGGAAGTTCTATGCCTATAAAAGGTCTAAAACCGAGCACTTCATACCTCTAAAAGACTGGCAGAGTTTTTCAGTGCCAGGCCTGTAGGGAGTCACATTTTATACTCTTTACATGTGTTCCTACAGAGCCTAGCGGAGGGCTAGTTATGCACACAGTAGGCTCCGAGTCATGCTGGGGCTATCCATGTACAGGAAAGACCAGTCTCAAACAATGCTCCAAACCTGTGGATTTCACAGAGATTTCAGGAAGTTTAGGATTCCAAGAGGAAGCCTCAAAAATAAGAGATAACAATTTTCTGTGGGGCAAGCATAGTGCCTCAAGAAACTATATTTTTGTGCACACAGTGTGGGGAATGGACTGACAGTCGTGCATTGATCTGTCAGTCAACCCTGCATACATGGAAGGGATTTCACCATCATTAGTGTGATCTTTGATTCTTTCAAGACAACACAAGATCCATCGCAGGGAGACAGATCTCTCTCTCTAGGTTTGTACCCCTAGCTGCCCCTCATTTTCAATTGGAGCCCATGTGCTTGATTGATGACAATTGTGAGTTTGGTGGATAGAGGAATTTTTTTTCTTTCCCAACTGCTTCTTTCTGGCCCACTTTTGAAATCTTGCAGTTCCCAATTCTGACTCTGCTTTGTTATCCTCCTTCTCTTCCTAATTCCCTTCCCTTCCTCTCTCTTCTATTGTCCCTACTGCTTTCCTCTTCTTCCCTTCACCTATTCCCTCCTCTTCCCTACTTCCCTCCTTCCTCCATCTACTATTCTCTCCCCCTTTTCCCTTAGCTTCTCACCCACAGAAAATGAGGATTGAGAGTGGGCAGTGATGCATTTTAAAGCAATTTATAAGCCTTAAACAAAAGATAATTGGGAGGGTAGTAAATCAGGCACTTTGGGAAGAGCAGTAACCCTTTCACATCGGAGTGGAGCATCCCATTTGGTGCTGTCTACACTGTATTGTAATGCCCTAAGCGCCCCCTAGTGGTCCAAAAAGTTAATACTCCATCTAGGCAGCCCGTTCAATCATGGGCTTCTAATAATAATAATAATAATAATGATATTTGTTAAGTGCTTACTATGTGCCAAACACTGTTCTAAGCAGTGGGGTAGATACAGGGAAAACAGATTGTCCCACGTGGGGCTCACCAGTCTTAATCCCATTTTAAAGATGAGGGTAACTAAGGCCCAGAGAAGTGATTTGTCCAAAGTCACACAGCTGACAAGTGGTGGAGCGGTATTAGAACCCACGACCCCTGACTTCCAAGCCCGTGCTCTTTCCACTAAGCTATGCTGCTCCTCTAAACAAACCAATCAGTCACTGTTATTTATTGAGCACTAACTGTATGCAGAGCATTGTACTAAGAGCTTTGTATTTGAATGGCTACCACAGCAAAAAAGCTAGGTAAAGGTTTCAAAGATGCTCATAGTTTAGGGTTTTGCAAACACGTTTCTCCCAAGTTGCTTCACTCCAAAGTGGGCTGAGAGTTGATGTCACCTACTGCCAACTCGGAGGTAGTGTTGCTTTCAAATATGCTTCACTTTGTCCTCCAGACTGTTCTGCCCAGTTTAGGTACAACCACTGTCCTTCTGCCAGCCTCCTGAATGGAACGGCTTAGCTCATCAAGGGCCCTAGGAATGAAAACCATCCAGGAGTTCAATCTGATCCGAAGGTATTAAAAGATCTCCCAACCCCATCAATGCCAAGCTACATAATAGCTCTACGAGTCTGTAATTGGTCTGAGGCGATTTGACACAGGACTCCGTAAACTAGACTGACAAATGGTGAAGGGGCTTTGTTACTGTTCTGCTTTTCAATTACCACTGAGCACATTGTCTGACAGCCTGCTGCCAAGGCAGCGGGAGTTCAGCAAATGACTGCCACTGTTGCCCTCTCACTGGCCGCTTCTGCGGGCACGCTTGGTGTGGATTGACTGGGAGATTGGGCGGGTTTAAATTGCCTATTAATCTCAATGACTCTGTGGACTCTGCCCAGTCAACGGTCATCAGCTGCCTCTTGGCTGTTGCCTCTAAGGGTCATCGCCCTGAAGGAATAACATTTGTGCTTTCAGAAAAGATACGTGACTTCCAGTCCTTGTGGGTCTGTGACTTATTAGCTCTCTCTGTGTCCTTAAGAATAGGCTGACAAATTAATTTAAGGGGGTCGGGAGGTTAGGATGGAACTGGGCTTGATTTACTGTCATCTCGTTAAGGTGGTGGTAGTTAATTATAATTCTCTCCTATGAAAACATTTTCCTGTGACATCATTCAGGAGTATAAAGGAAACCTGTAATTATCTGGGCTGCTGGAGTCATCTCCAAATGGAGCAGAGACACGTATGCCAGGAGAGTCCTGCGTCAGCGCATCCGGCTTTCTTCTGTTGATTCATGGGGGTTTGTGATACAGGCTTAGAGTGGCTCTTCTATTAGTAGTGTTCATGACTGTTTTTGTGAATGGAAGGTTGTTGTTGTGGAACCAAGTTATTAAACAGGATATTTTGAACATTATATTTTGGAAACCTTTACTGGAAAATTTTGATTAGAGAATGGCATTTCTCTATGCCATCTCCACTTTGACATTATTAACCAGGGCTAAATTGTTGTCACTTAATTCAAGACTCTTTTTATTAGTAATAATGATAATATAATACTAATATTGGTATAGTTAAGCACTTACTATGTTCCAAGCACCATACTAAATGCTGGGGTAGATACAAGAAAATCAGTTTCCCACATGGGATTCATACTAAGTAGGAGGGATAAAAGGTATTGAATCCCCATTTTGCAGATGAGGAACTGAGGCACAGAGAAGTGAAGTGACTTGCAAGGTCCACCACAGCAGCCAGGTGGGTCAGAGTCACAGTTAGAATCCAGGTCCTCTAACTCCCAAGGCCATGCTCTTTCAACTGGACCACACAATTTAGGGTCACATAAATCAGGAAACTCAGTTTCTACCTCCCAGAAATAATGCCTAGTGGGGTTGGCATGTGCTAGGGACAGGAAGTACTTTCTTGAAGATCTAGCACTGACAATGCTGTGCTCTCTGCAAATGAACCAAATCATTCCACCAGTTAGTATTTATTGAGTACTTAGTATGTACAGAGCATTGTACTAAGGGCTTAAGGGAGCAAAATACAACAGTTGATAGACATGTCCCTTGCCAACCAGGAACAACAACAACAAAGAATTAAAATAGAGTCAGACTCCTATTGTAATATGTCTCCACTAAATTAAAAGAAAGTGAAGATGTTTTGAGAGTATTTTGTTATTTGACCTCATACAGATTTCTAGCAGCATTTATGGAAAGTGAATGTGCAAATGTAAAATTCTAAACTGTTCATATACAGAATTTGGTTTCACATCATTTCTTTCAATTAAAAATCCATTGCTTTCATTTCTGAGATTTTTCAGTTCTTTTTATAAATGGCATAAACATACCCTGCTTCTCCACCCCCCATCCCCTGATCTGGGGCCTTAAGTTCTTAGCAGTATAGAATCCAATTTCCAGGTTCTTCTATATTTCATTAGAAACCAGCATCATCTATCCAGAGTTAGGTCAGACATTCATAATACAGGAAAATAATACTTCGGCCCTGAACAAGCATTTCAAATAAATTGCTCAGATTTGATACTAAAATATTCCAATGGAAAGAACCAATTAGTCTTTGAACCAATACCAAGCATTATAATGAGTCTCTATGGTGCCACTCTCTTCTGAGTGAGTTTCATCTTTGCCCACTCTTCAACACTACAGGGCCTCCTGCTTACCACCCAATGCCACTTTTGTGCTCCCCCACCCATCCTCCACCCATCACCTTCCCTTCCTTTTGAATCCCACAGCCATTCACCGCCACCAATATAATTTAATTATTTGTTAAAGTAATCCAGTGTCCAACACCCCTCCCTGACCTGTAACTGGTCCTGGATCCAATTTTTGGAGCACCCTCTTTCTCTCTTGAGATCCCTTGAGGACTTCAGTTATCCAAGTGGATGTTTCGATTAAACTCTGGAGCCACCTGATTCTTCTCATTCCTTCAATCACTGACCTCCCTGCTCCTCCCCACTTTTGCACCTCTGACCTTATCACTTTTTCACCTACTGAAGACACTGCCCCCACACTTCTTCCCTCCCTGACTACCATTTTCATCTGCTCAATCTCGGTGGCTCCTTCTCCTTTACTTTCAAACAAGCCAAATGACTCCCCATCATCAAATAATCTTCTCTAGACCCCACTGAACCATTGTCTCTTCTCCCCCCTCCTAGCACTCCTGTCTGAAATCCTCAGTGGGTTCTGTGCACCCACTGCCTCCAATCAATCAATCAATCAGATGGCCATTTATTGAGCGCTTACTATGTGCAGAGCACTTGAACTAAAGCACTTGGAGTAGTACCATACAACAGAATGAGCACGACACATTCCTTGCCTGCAACAATCTTACAGCTAGAGGAACTTTCCACATCTCCAACTCCCTTTCTGACCCTCTACAATCTGGTATTCATCCCCCTTCACTTCAAGGTCACAGTGACCTAACTTCCAACCAGCAGAATTTACTTTGCTCTAATCCTTCCTCGACCGTTCAGCTGCCTTTGGTACTGTGATCCACTCTCTTCTCTTGTAACTGCTATATATAGCCTTGTTGGGTTTTTTTTTTGGACATAATCCTTTTAAGTGCTTAGGTATGTGTGAGTGCTCAATAAATATGACCGATTGATTTTACTTATTCTCCTCTTAATCCTACTGAGTTGCTTTTGCCAACCCCAACTGTGGGGGTTCTGAAGCAGCATGGTGTAGTGGATAGGAGCATGGCCTGGGAGTCAGAATATCATGGTTTCTAATCCTGACTTCGCTACTTGTCTGCTGTGGACTTTCGGGCATGTCATTCACTTCTCTGGTCCTCAGTAACCTCATCTGTTAAAATGGGGATTGAGACTGTGAGCCCCACGTGGGACAGGGATTGGGTCCACCTGATTTGCTCATATCCATCCCAGCACTTAATACGGTGCCTGGGCACATAATAAGCACTTAACAAATACCACTTTTTTTATTTTAGGTTTTGTTTCTGGGGTCTCCTTCTCTTCTCACTTTACTCCTTTGCTCCTTTGGTGAACTCATCCACATGCATGATTTCAACTACCCCCTGTAATCTACCTCAGAAGCTTGTCTGTCTGTCTTTCTGTTAATCAGTGGCATTTATTGAATGTTTACTGTGTATAGATCATTGTACTAAGTGCTTGGGAGAATACAACACAGTAGGCTGACATGATTGCTGCTCTCAAGGAACTTACAGTCTACTGGGGATGACAGACACTAAAAGAAATAAAGGATATATGTACATAAGTCCCATGGGGATGGGAGGGGTGAGTATCAGAGTAGTAAGGGTGAATGTGGGGCTGGTGGTGGTGAGGGAAATAAAGTGTTTAAGGGGTACAGACCCAAGTTCATAGGCCTGGGAGTCAGAGGACTGGCAATTGCCTGTTGTGTGATTTGAGAGAAATCATTTCACTTGTCTGTGCCTCAGTTTCTTCATCTGTGAAATGGGGATTTAGTACCTCTTTTCCCTCTTACTTAGACAG
This sequence comes from Ornithorhynchus anatinus, assembly GCF_004115215.2. NCBI lineage: Eukaryota > Metazoa > Chordata > Mammalia > Monotremata > Ornithorhynchidae > Ornithorhynchus > Ornithorhynchus anatinus. The sequence goes on along the minus strand of NC_041729.1, from coordinate 94,903,331 downwards.
GAGCCCCATGTGGGACGGGTACTATGTCCAATGTGGTTAACTTGTATCTATCCCAGCATTTAAAATATAGTAAGTACTTAACAAATACCATTAAAAAATACAACCAAAAAAAAACATTCGCTTGCTTCTGGTCAATCATCTTCAGTGGGGCCATTTATCTTCCCTAGGCTTGTGTCAAAACCTGTCTAGAGGTTAATGGGTTGGCCCAAAATTATTGGCTGGTTTGGCTGTCCCCACTATGGCAAACCTGAAGTATAAGCTTTATTTTTTTAGCTTTATGAGAATCAGCATGGCCTAGTGGAAAGAGCACAGGCTGGGGACTCAGAGGAACAGGGTTCTAATCCCCAACTACCATTGTCTGCTGGGTGACCTTGCAAAAGTCACTTCACTTCCCTGTGCCTCAGTTTTCTCATTTGCAAAATGGGGTTTCAATACACGTCTTCCCTCCTATTTGGACTTTGAGCTCTTGTGGGTAGGCATTGTGTCCATTGTGATTGACTTGGCACATAGTAAGCACTTAAACAAGTATCATCATTAACAGAACAATACCCTTGTACTTTGGGTTATAATTAACCAGGGAGCTGTTTTTTAAGGTATCAATTGAATGATAACCAAGTAATCTGAGCTACTTGGATAAATTTTTCCTTGTGACAATGTATGGCTTTTTCAAGATACTAGAAAACTATGTGTGGCAACACAAAGCAAGGGCAGAGTTTATCTTCAGGAGAAAAAGCTCCACTATTTCCTATCACAGAAAAGACTTCCCTGCTTTGGAGCAGTTGTTACTAATCACAGGAAGGCAAAAAGAATTAAGGAACAGTTCCTGGGCATTCCCTTAAGCTCCAGAAAATCATGCCCAAGGCCCTGTTATAAGCCATGGGTAACTCGCATGGCAGTTGCATCACCTTTGGAGATTCTAAATCAGCTTGCTGTCACTGCTGCTGCTCCCAGGGAGAGAGCAATCCACTCGGCTTGGAATTAATCCTGCGGAAATTATCCACACCAGTTGTCAGGGAGTCAGAGTCCCTGGAGGCTGGTTTCTAGTTACTATGTCAATAAATCAGAGAACTCCAGATGAAAATCTGAACTAAGGAAGGAATCATATGGGCAAGGATGTGGTGAAATTACCTAGCTCGTTGTGAATAGGATTAAAGAGAAGCATTTTAGAGGAAGCCTGATTTTGGTGATCAACATGTCTTCGGCCTGCGACCTCATGGGTCTCATTGAGGGAAGGAGGGATAGAGACAAGGACTGGTGGATGAATTTGAAAGTGGCCAAAATAAAGGGAAAAAAAGACTTTTGGGAAAAAGATCTAGACAGAAATTTATATTCTCTTATCCACCTGCCCCTTCTCACCTTTCTCCCCACTGCCTCTTTGAACTTGGGGATGGCTGAGGTCTTAAGTCCCCCAAGATTAAGAATCACTATTATCATGAGCACTGACTAACAATCTATTGTGGGCAGAACACTGCAGTAGATACTTGGGGAAGACAGGCAGAAGACATATAATATGATGTCTGTCTCAAGAAGTTGGTAATCTACTGGAAAAGAACAGCAATCAAATTAATAGTTGTTGATGATGGAAATCTCCCATTGAGATTAACAGATAAACTAGGTCTGGAGATTTGCGTGAGTAATGATTGTGATACTGGATTCTCAGTGATGCTTGCATACATGCTCATACCCACCCTTCTATTTCTGCTGAGGCTTGGAGCAATCAATCAATCAATCAAATCAATCATATTATTAAGTGTTTATTCCATATGCAGAACACTGTACTAATTGATTGGGCGTATACAGCATAGCAGAGGTGTTAGACATTTTCCCTGCCCCCAAAGAGTTTACAGTCATAAGAAGCAGGGAGACAAACATTTAAAAATAATTCATGGATATGTTTGGAAGGGCTGTGGATCTGAGGGTGGGTGAATAGAGGGCACAAATCTAAATGCAAGGGTGATGCTGAAGGGAGAAGATGTAGGGGAATGAGGGCTTAGATGGGGAAAGCTTCTTGGAGGAGATAGGATTTAGAATGGCTTTGAAGGTGGGGAGAGTTGTGGTCTGTTAGAAATGAGAGGGAGGGAGTTTCAGGCTTGAGCAGGACATGGGCAAGGGGTTGGCAGTGAGATAGAGGAAATCGAGGTACAATGAGTAGTGTTGGTGTTAGAGGAATATAAGTGATCCCTGCTGGGTTGTAGTAGGAAATTGGCAAGGTAAGATAGGCAGTGAACGGAAATAAGTTGAGCAGAAGTGCAGAACACTGGAAAATTCTCATCAAGAATTTTTTATGTGCAGGACCCATTTATGTATGAGGAATTGATTGAAGGAATTACAATCGATCAATCAATCAGTGGTATGTAGACATTGCTAACTGTATCCAGAGCACTGTACTAAGTACTTTTTTGGTGGTATTTGTTAAGAGCTTACTATCTGCCAGGAGCTGTACTAAGCGCTGGGGTAGATACAAGCTAATTTGTTGAACATAATACCTGTCCCACATGGGCTCACAATCTTAATCCCCATTATACAAATGAGGTAACTGAGGCATAGAGAAGTTATGTGACTTGCCTAAAATCACACAGCAGACAAGTGGCAGAGCCAGAATTAGAACCCACGTCCTTCTAACTCCAGGCCTACTCTATTCACTGGGCCATGCTGTTCTCAGTGCTTTGGAAAGTACAGTGCAACAGAATTAGCAGAAAAGTTCCTGCCTCTGATGAGCTTACAGTTCCTTTACCAGCTCATCTCATATACTCCCACTGGCCATAACCCCAGCCCTACCTCCTATTTTTATTTCTGCAGGGACCCCCTTCAGCCCAAAACCCCTCTCCATGAAATGCCTGGTCCAAACCTCCAATCCAACAACTCCAAGATCAGGCATGCCAATTCCACTCCTAAACATGGACTCAAACAGACAAGAAGGAACATTAACTTTAAAATAATGGTAGTAATTCTGGTTTTATTGGAACCACCATCCTGGCCTGTTATGGATTTCTTTCAATTCATTCATTCATTCATTTAATCATATTAATTGAGCGCTTACCATATGGCCGAGCACTGTACTAAGTGCTGAGAGAGTACAATAGAACAATAAACAGAGGCATTCCCTGCCTTTCAGTCTAGAGGGAGCTTATAGTCTGGAGGGAATTTCAACCATAGGTTGGGGAGGACAGATTGAAAGGCACATGGGTGGGTCTCTCGGGTTGTTTATTGAACAGGAAGTCTCTGGTGGTCAAATTTTCCATTTGGGACAAAAATCCGTCTCCCTCTGATTCTCTGATACGCACTCATCAAAGAATCTTTAGACTGCTAAATTGTAATCTAGAATATCTCATTTCATTGAAACTTCACCCAGGTGAATTGGGATTGGCTGTATCCAGATGTTTCCATACTCTTTTGGAACCCATTCTCCCTGCCAGTGGTCAGTTTTGAAGAACTCTCCCACAGCCATCTTCCTTGAAGTTCGACAGTTTGCCATCAGAATGTATGGTAATCGTACATCCGAATCTGTACTTATTCATTGACCGAGATTTCTTTCCTCCACTGCTGGGAGGTTTCTAATTTTGAGGAAGAAAAACCTTTCTGTATTCTTTTCCCAGAGTCACTATCATCTGTGTCTTTCCTCCTGAGCTTCCAAAAGTCTCCCCTAACATACAGAGGATAGTGATATATCAAATCTCTGCCCAAATCATTCATGCTTTATTCCACACTTTAATTTATAGCTTTCTGTTTTATTAATAAACTGGAAACTGACCTCTTGGGACTCTGCCCTCCCTGGTAATTGACGTGGAATAATTTCAGAAGGATTAATTTTCAGTTCAGTGGACTCACTCTCTCGTTAGAAGTTGCAGCAGCAGTACAAACAGCAGATCCCAGAGGGATCTGGGCTTTGTAAACGTTGCCCTTGGTTTGTAACGACTGCCTTGGATATCATTTTCAGGGATCCTGTTGATGTTCTCTTCCTTAATGTCTTTTCTCTTGGCTGCACTTATTCCTCATCTTATATTGTCCAAGAGAAGCAGAATAGAAACCCTTCATTATTAGGGGGAAAAAAATTCCAGGCTGCCTCCATTAGAAGAAAAAGCTATCAATCGATCAATTTTATTTATTGAACACTTACTCTTTGCAGAACATTGTGCATAACATTCGAGACAGTACAATATAACAGAGTTTTCAGACATGTTCACTGTCCACCAGGATGGTAACAGTCTATTTTTTTAAATGGTATATGCTAGGTGCTTACTAGGTTGCCAGGCACCTGTACTAAGTGCTAGGGCAGATATAAGATAATCAGGTTGGACACAGTCTATGTCCCATGTGGGGCTCACAGTCTTAACCCCCATTTTACAGATGAGGTAATTGAGACACAGAGAAGTGAAATGACTTGTCCAAGATTTCACAGCATAGAAGTGGCCCAGCCAGGGATTCAGAACCCAGGTGCTCTGACTCCCAGGCCCACGTTCTTTCCATTAGGCTATGCTGCTTCCCTGTCTAGAGGGGGAAGGCTGACATTAAAATTAATTACAGATATGCACATAAATGCTGAGGAGCATGAGGGTGTGGTGAATAAAGACTGCAAATCCAAGGGCAAGGGAGACACAGAAAGGAGAGGGAGCTAGGGGAACTGATGATTTAAGTTGGGGAAGGCCTATTGGAGGAGATGTTAATTAATAAGACTCTGAAGATGGGAGAGTGGAGTTTGTGTCATATATGAAGGGAAAGGAGTTCCAGGCCAGAGGCAGGACAAGGACAAGGAATTGACAGTGACATAGATGAGATTGGTTTTGGGATGCAAGCATAATTATTTCTTACAAGAACAGGTGCTCTAGGTACTATACATATATATATATATATTCAATATTCATAGTATTTATTGGAGCGCTTACTAAGTGCAGAGTACTGTACTAAGCGCTTGGAATGTAACAATCGGTAACAGATAAAGACAGTCCCTGCCTTTGATGGGCTTACAGTTTAATCGGGGGGAGACGGACAGGCAAGAACAATAGCAATAAATAGAATTAGGGGATGAACATCTCATTAAAAACAATAGCAAATAAATAGAATTAAGGCGATGTACATTTCATAACAAAATAATAGGGTAATGAAAAATATGTACAGTTGAGCAGATGAGTTACGGTGCTAGGCGATGGGAAGGGAGAGGGGGAGGAGCAGAGGGAAATGGGGGAAAAGAGGGTTTAGTTGTGGAGAGGGTGAAGGGGGTGGTAGAGGGAGTAGAGGGAGAAGGGGAGCTCAGTCTGGGAAGGCCTCTTGGAGGAGCGGTGAGCTGTAAGTGGGGTTTTGAAGAGGGGAAGAGAATGAGTTTTGCGGAGGAGAGGAGGAGGGCATTCCAGGACTGCGGGAGGATGTGGCCAGGGGTCGACGGCGGGATAGGCGAGAATGGGGGATGGTTGAGGAGGTGGGCGGCAGAGGAGCGGATCGTGCGGGGTGGGCAGTGGAAAGAGAGAAGGGAGGAGAGGTAGGAGGGGTCAAGGTGATGGAGAGCCTTGAAGCCTAGAGTGAGAAGATTTTGTTTTGCTTGGAGGTTGACAGGCAACCACTGGAGGTTTTAAGAAGGGGAGTGACATGCCAGAGTATTTCTGCAGGAAGATGAGCCGGGCAGCGGAGTGAAGAATAGACTGGAGTGGGGAGAGACAGGAGGAAGGGAGATCAGAGAGCAGGCTGACACAGTAATCTAGCTGGGATATTACAAGAGCCCGTAACAGTAAGATAACCATTTGGGTGGAGAGGAAAGGGTGGATCTTGGCTATCTTATAAAGGTGAGACCGGCAGGTTTTGGTGACAGATCGGATGTGTGGACTGAACGAGAGAGCCGAGTCAAAGATGACATATATATATATATATATGTCAAGGTACACAGAGCAATGGACTAGTGACTAAGTTATTGAGCACTTCATGCAGAGCACTCTATTAAACTCTTGGAAGAGTACAATAGTTAAATTGTTAATCCAGCTCGGCCACTTATCAGATGTGTGGCCTTTGCGCTAGTCACTTCACTTCTATGTGCCTTCAGTTTCCTCAACTGTAAACTGGAGATTAAGACTATGAGACAGGACAGGTTTAGTGCAGTGCCTGAATATAGTAAGGTTTAACAAATTACCACAGTTATTAGAAAATAATCAAGAGAATCTTTTCCCACTGATGGACACTTCCCTAAAGCCATGTTAGAGCTAAAGGTTAAAATATTGTCTCTCTGGACATTCATGCCATCCAACAACAAGCTGACTGGTCAGCAAGTAGAAAGCCAAATCGAGGTCATCTTGTCCAGGCCTTGGGAGCTTGGGAGTCAGTGAGGATTCAATCATCCATTAATTCAATGGTATTCATTCATTCCATTCAATTGTATTTCATTGAGTGCTACTATATACAGGGCACTGTACTAAGCGTTCTGGGAGAGTTCAGTACAAATAATTAGCAGGCATGTCCCTGCTCATAATGAGCTACAACATAGCAACTCACTCCAGGCCTACCTAAAGGCCTGCTGAGATCCAACTTCTCTTGTTCTCATGCTTCATCTGGCAACTCAGGCAGTATCATCAGTGTGAGGTGGAGGCTGGACCTACAGATCCAGCTAAGGTAGACTCACATGACTTTCAGGTTGAATGACCTCATGTGAAAACGTCAAATAGGTCGGTCTCCAAATAGGATGTTTAGACCTAAATTCATTTGTTTAGACTGGTCTACTTGTCTGAAGACAGGGAAATGTGGACTCACTCATTTTCTCTGGAGTCTTTGCATTTCCCCTTTAAACCAAGTTATGAGAAGCAGTGTGGCCTAGTGGATGAACACCGGCCTGGGAGTCAGAGAACTTGGGTTTCTAATCCCACCATTTGTCTGCTGCATGACCTTGGCAAGTCACTTCACTTCACTGTGCCTCGTTCCCTCATCTGTAAAATGGGTAGACTGGACGCTCCATATGGGACATGGCCTGTGGCCAAACTGATTGTATCTACTTCAGCTTTTAGTACAGTGTCTGGCATATAGTAAGTGCTTTTAAAAGTACCATGAAAAAGTCTCTTTGAACAGGATCCGGTTCTTGGCCTTGCAATATGGTGGCAGGAGCCAAGGTGCGAGACCGGTCACCTCCAAATGTCATAATGAAGATTTTCCTTTTACTGTCCTTCTTCCTCCCCATTGGAGGGCTGAGACAGTGGAAAGTAATATAAGGCAATATAAGTCAGCCCCACCCCGCACTTGGTCCAAGACTAAAATTCTGGGTCAGGCTGAAACTTGTAGCCAAAAAAATCAGAGTGAAGCATAATAACATCTGAGGGACACTGTGCTAAGCACCAGGGGAAGAAAAATTTCAAACATGAGTCCTTGCTCACATTCTAATATGGAGGAGAAACAGCTTGGCCTAATGGATAGAGCATGGGCCTGGGAGAAGGACCTGGGTTCTAACAACAAACAAAAAAATCAAAAACAAACAAAAAAAATCAAACAACAAAGAAAAGGACAGACCAAAAGAAAAAGGGAAGACTAAACGCTAAACAAAAAACACAAGCAACAATAGTAAACAGTAGCAGTTTAGTTTCTCAGCTTCCATTGGCTCTCTGCTGGAATCAAAATGACCTTTCCACATTCCAGATCTGGTTCAGTGGCTTTTGCCACACCCTGTGCTGTCCTATATAAGAATGGGGGAGGCGGAAGGGAGAGACTGGGCTTCTGCTGTGCCAGGTGAGAAGTTGGATACACTATTAGAAGTAATAGTAATAGTGTAGTATGTCTTAGCAGGATGTTTTAAACACTGACTATGCACAACTAAGTGGGACAGGACTATGTCCAACTCTATTGACTTGATTAGCTTGTATCTACACCAGCGCTTAGTACAGTTTCTGGCACATAGTAAGCGCTTAACAGATTCCATTTTTTTTAAAAGGCAGTGTACTAAGTGCTGGGAAAGACTACGCTGGTGAGAATTTGACACAATCCCTAGCCTAAAGCAACTCCAAATCTAGGACTAAATGATCATTTGAAAGTTCTCATTAGCATTGTCTCTCGTTGGGGCAGTTTTTATTCTTCTTTACTTGATTTTATAAAATGGTGACTATTCCTTGATTTCTTGGGCTTTCTCTCATTTAACTGTTATAAGGAGAACAGTTAGAGTTTTGATGGGAAGCAAAGGATATATGAAGCTTACTGAAAAAATCATAAAAAGAAACCTGTTCTTTTTCAGAAGTACCTGTCTGAGAGCATGAAACAAGATGTTCTCTTTTCGCTTATGTGAGACATTTTTTAGGGGAAGGCAAAGGATTATATTACAGGCTCTATATAATGAATTGGATGGAAGCAGAGCCAGGAAGAGAATTTAGGGGGTATGGCACCCAATTCAATCTTTCTAGAGATTTGACCACTTGCCAATAAAATAAACCAAACCAAAATTCTGGGGACTCTCTCGTCATCACATTTTTTATGGTATTTGTTAGGCACTCATTATTTGTCAGGCACTGTACTAAGTACTGGGCTAGATTACATGCTAAGCAAGTTGGACTCAGTCCTTGTCCTCAGTCCTCAGTTCTAGGGCACACAGTCTTAGTCGCCCTTTTTCAGATGGGTAACTGAGGCACAGAGGAAGTGAAGTGACTTGCCCAAGGTCAAACAGCATATAAGCTGTGGAGCAGAGATTAGAACCCAGGTCCTTCTGACTCCAAGGCCCATGCTCTATCCACTAGGCCATGCCACTTCTCACTGCCTACTGTAAAGTCTTATCGTTTTTCCCTCCAGGAGCATCTTTGCCATGCCCAGCTCCTAGCCACTTCTCACTGCTTACTGTAAAGTCCTATCATTTTTCCCTCCAGGAGCATCTTTGCCATGCCCAGCTCCTGGGCGGGATGAGGGCTAAGCCTGACGTGGGTAACGTGCAGATATCAGGAGCTGTTTCTGAAGAGGAAGGTCACCCTCCAAAAGTGGACTGTCCAGGGACCTCTCTGCTGGAGGGCTGTGGAAATCTGTGTGGCCAAATGGAAAGAGCATGGGCCTGGGAGTCAGAGGACCTGGATTCTAATTCTGATCCACTATGAATTTGCTGTGTGACTTTGGGCAAGGCACTTCATCTCTCAGTGCCTCACTTTCCTCATTTGTAAAATGAAAAGTAAATACCGGTTTTCCTTCCATCTTGGACTGTGAGCCCCATGTAGAACATGGACTGTATCTGATCCGATTAACATGTATCTTTCCCAGCACTTAATATAGTGCTCGGGACATAGTAAGTGCTTAACAAATACCACTGTTCATTATTACTATTGTTATCATTATTATTATTAGAGCTGTCTGGTGCTGCTGAGACTAACAGTCACCTGTGATTCAATGATCTGCAGAACAATGAAATGAGAACTACAGTTCCTGAGTTCCAGAAGAGTGGTGAGGAGCCTGGCAGCGGTTGAGGCGATGGAGGGGAGAAATTGGTACCTGAAAGAGAAGTCATCACCTCTCCTTTTCAGAGCCCAAGTTTGATGGATTGCTGCCCTGTCACTCGTTCGTTGTGGAGCAGAACTTCTTTCCTGCCCCTCAGTTCACAAACGAAGCAGGGGGTCAGGAGGGGCAGACAAGCCGGGCCTGAGGGATCATGTCTTCTCCAGGAACCTCTTCCAACTCGACAGATTATAGGGAACACTGGAAATCCCTTCACCAATCCACCAGGATCTGCAATTCACTAAGCTCATTGTGGGCAGGGAATGTGCCTGTTTACTGTTATACTGTACTCTCCAGAAGGACTTAGCACAGTGCTTTGCAAGCAGTAAGCACTTAGTAAGTAGGATTAAATGACATGAACAAATAGTGACTGATTCCTGGAAGCACATGCCCAAGAAGACTCGCAGATGATTACAAACCACTTGGCAGACTCAACATAATACGGGCTGACATGAAGCCAAGCTGGAGACTGAGGTTGTTGAACCATCCTGGATCTGGCCATGCACAACTGAAGATTTTCATTGGTATTAAAGAGCTGGAAGGATCCCTGTGTACATGCAAGCAATGTGGAAGGATTTTTGGTCACTTATTGCTTATGTCAATGGCATTCTGTCACATGTATAGAAGCAGCATTAAAGAAGCAGAGTGGCTCAGTGGAAAGAGCACGGGCTTTGGAGTCAGAAATCATGGGTTCTAATTTCAGCTCTACTGTGCGACTTTGACTTTGTCAGCTGTATGACTTTAGGCAAGTCACTTAAATTCTCTGTGCCTCAGTTACCTCATCCGTAAAATGGGGATCAAGACTGTGAGCTCCACGTGGGACAAGCTGATCACCTTGTAATCCCACCAGCACTTTGAACAGTGCTTTGCACACAGTAGGTGCTTAATAAATGGCATCATTATTATTATTATTATGGATAATTTCTCAGCATCTAGAGCAATGTCTTCTAACTGTAAAGACAGTTATATTCAAGGCTTGTCACTCTTTGAACCTTTTCCATGGGTACAAAGTAAAGATGAACATTTCAGCAACTAACACATTTGAAGAACTAGGGTTTATTTTAGCAATTGAACTCTACTGTCCATGTGAAACCCTACCTAGCAGAAGGACATTATGGTCATTTCCACAAACAGATGGCAAACAGGTCAACGGGGCACAGTTAGCAACTGTCCATTGTGCCAACATTCATCAAATGATTATTGTCCTAGAACAATTTCACAAGTTTGAAGATTACTCTGAAGCTAAATGTGTTGGCATTTTCTCACATTCTAAAATAAGTATACAAATGAGCCTTTCCTCATCCCTTAAAATAGCATTATTCAACAGAATACTATTTTACAAACATTGTAGCTTAATTAGTTTATGCATACATGAAAATGGTTTCTGTTTAACAAAGTCAGTGAAAATGTGTATAGATTTTTACAGTGCTGAAAAAGGAAAGGAGCCCACAAGGGAGATGGTAATTTAGAAATTCAGTTCAGCAAATGGAATGGATTTTGCTTCATTGACAGTGGAAAGTGGCTTATTATATGACTCTGATCATCTTGAGGGACATCTTAAGGGAGCTGGGAAAACTTATGATGTCTTAAAGAAGCAGTTGATATTCACAAAATGTAGAGTAGAATCACCAACATCATTGTCACCAAGTAGCATTTTCTAAGTAACAAAATTACCACGAAGTTTTGAAAGGGTCTCTATTCTGCTAGCTCCTCTTCCATTTTAATTTTTATGGTGTAGGAAAAATCAGCATTAGCAATGTTTCCAATCAGCTGCTGAAGCCAACTTGCTCAGCAGAGAAAGGAAATCTCCTAACTGCAGGGTAGTGAAGTCCAAAAATATTTACCTTGGGCACTTAATTTTTTCTTCACCTTAATACTTGGGAACTTTTGAGTTTTTCCTTAGTTGAGCGCCTTTCTGTATCCTCAGCAGTCCAAAAAAAATATAGGTGAAATACTGGATCTGAGCTGCTCCAATTTGATTCTTTGATAAAAGGGGTCAGTGGAAATGAGGACAGAGGTGGGAAATGGCTAAGGGAAGAAAGTGTGAGTTTTGCTGGGGTCACATGTTCCTGACTAAGGGAAGCTATCATTGACCTTCAAACCTTCATTCGATAACTGACAGAAATCCTCTCCAGTTATTTGAGGTTTCTGAAATGGCTGCATGCCTTTAAATGTCTACCTGAAAAACTGGTTTTAAGAATGGACAGTTAGTTTCTTGAGCAGTGAATTAAACTCCTGCTTGGAAAAGAATGAAAATAGAATGAAGCTGAGTATAATGGTACTGTACAAAGCTTTCCAGCTTGCACCTTCTCCAGCCTCATTGCAAGAATCTCTGTTTGAAGCTTCTAATTCTTGTATACTCCCAAATGTCTTTTTTTCATAATTAATACATTAAAAATTCACTGCCATCTATTAAGTATACTTCTGCAGACTTCTGGGGATAAAATTATTGATCTTGACATCAATCAAGAGTCCATAGGCTTGTTAACATTTTCTCATTAATTTAACTCCTGATTCCAGATGAAGAGCTTCTATTTCTGAAAGTGTTTCCGAGAATTTTAATGGAAACTGAGCAAGCACTGACTCATATAGAAATAAGAGACTGAAATGCCAAGGCTGGAGCTAAAGTGTGGCAATTCTAACACCACCTGGAGGCACATGCTTGGCAGGGGTTGTGGGGTGGAGAGATTCAAGGTTGTCATTATCTGAGGTTGTCAAGTTGGGAAAGAAGGAATGGATGGAGAGCAGTGCTGTGAAGCAGGGTGGCCTAGTGGAAAGAGCACAGTTCTGGAAATCAGAGGACCTGGGTTCTAATTCCAGCTCTGCCATTTTTCTGCTGTCAAGTGACTCGGGCAAGTAACTTCACTTCCCTGTGCCTCAGTTACTTCATCTGTAAAATGGGGAACAAGTCTGTGAGCCCCATGTAGGATGGGGACTGAGTCCAACATGATTAGCTTGTATCTACCCCAGCTCTTAGAACAGTGCTTGACATATAGTAAGCGCCTAATAAATACCATTATTATCATTATTATCATCATTATTATTAGACAGGGAGTGTGTCCAATCTGATTATCTTGTAATCTGTCCCAGTGCTTAGTTCAGTGCTTGGCATAGTACAAATGTCATTTAAAAAAAACCCTGGAACTGACCAGAACTCGACTCCACTGTAAGAAAAAAATCTTAGAATGGCCATTCTAAGGTAGGAAGGGTGGTGAGGGCAGGGGTTGGGAAGACACCCTGTCTCTCCCATTTTAGTCCACCCCAAAGCCCCATGTTTGGTGTCTTCTTCAGCAGCTGGATGACCTCCTGCTGGCTCACACCAGCATGGCCAGTTGAAAGAGCATCAAGATGACTGATTTAAGTCCACCCTTCCAACTGTAGAGATAGACTGAGTAGTCTCTTACTGGCACTTCTTCCATCTCTCCATCACAAAACCCTCTCACCATTCATCGTTCATTACTGCCAATCTGCCCCCCTAAAATCTCACTGACCCTGTCTATCGCCACCACCATCTCCCCATCCCACTACCTGCCATGGCCATTGCCGCCACTGCCATTCTGGTTAGAAACTTCTTTTATTTCAGCACTGGTGGTGAGAATGGTGACAGTGACAATGGGAACAGTGCACCACCACAGAAGAGCTTCCTTCTAACCCAACCCCAGCAGATGGTAGGCTCTCAGTTGGGTAGGAAAAGGGCCCCCTCTCAGGATTGCACCCGGAGAGTTTCTAGTACTTTAATAATAATAATGTTGGTATTTGTTAAGCGCTTACTAGGTGCCGAGCACTGTTCTAAGCGCTGGGGGAGATACAGGGTCATCAGGTTGTCCCACGTGGGGCTCACACACTTTTAATCCCCATTTTACAGATGAGGGAACTGAGGCACAGAGAAGTGAAGTGACTTTCCCACAGTCACACAGCTGACAAGTGGCAGAGCCGGGAGTCGAACTCATGACCTCTGACTCCGAAGCCCAGGCTCTTTCCACTGAGCCACCGCTCTCGGCTCTGGGAGGGAGAGTCAAGTAGTCATACCCATTTCATTCCTAGCTTGGGCAGTGGCTAATGAGTGGAAGATAATCTGCTACAAGCCAAAACTCACCTGTGCTGGGCAGCGGCGGCATGCAAGAGAGTCGAGGGTGAAGACTCAAGTTAACAGCTACGAAGATGACAATGGTAAACTACTTCTGTATTTTTACCAGGAAAATTCTGTGGATACACTACTAGAACAATTGCAGATGGAAAAGGGGGACCTCTGGGAGAGATGTGATGGCATTTCTATTGGTCAGAGATGATTTGCCAGCATCGACAGCACAGGACAAGGAGAAGGGTTATGGAGAGTGGGGGAATAAAGTCGAGGGAGAATTTTTCATCTTGGTCCTGTGCTGGAGGCTTTTTTAAGCAATATGGCCTAGTGGAAAGAGCATGGGCCTGGGAGTCAGAGGATCTGGCTTTTCACTTCATTTAAGCCACTTGCCTGATGGGTGACCTTGAGCAAATCACTTAACTTCTCAGTGCCTTAGTTTTTTCATCTGTATTCTGCCTCACCCTGACTTGCACCCTTTATTCATTCCCATGCCCAATCTCACAGCACTTATGTACATATCTGTAATTTCATTTACTTATGTTAATGTCTATCTTCCCATCTAGGCTGTAAGCTCCTTGTGGGCATAGAATGTGTCTGTTATATTGTATTTTCCTAAAGAATTAATACAGTGGTGTGCACACAATAAACACTCAATAAATATGATTAACTGACTGACTGATTCCTACTTAGACTGGGCCCCTTTGTGGGACAGGGACTGTGTTCCAGCTGATTTTCTTGTATCTACACCAATAGTGGGTGCTTAACAAATAGCACCATAATAATTATTGAGTATATTTTTTCTCTACCTTATCCCTGTGGGTGTCTGATAATCTAGGCAATTGTTCTGGATATTAATTTTACCATTTATAAATGGATTCATAATATGTGGAAGAATGCTGCAGAGCAAGTATTGCTTCAGGCATTATCTCAGTAAGATGGGCTGCTGCCAAGGTTATGTAAGCCAATCTGTTTCCCGCCCTTTACTTCCACAGAAAGACAGAAGTTTTGTATATGATGAGCCTGGCATTCATGAGGTGATGAGATATTGGGCAGCTCATCCTATAGATTTTTGGGAAGAACCAGAAACCAGGATACAGATTAGAAAATGACAGGGGCTGCAAATGATAAACCTACCAGTGTGGCACAGGATGACTTTATGTGACTATAATATGAAATGAAGTCTCAACCTGAATGTATTGTTACCATCTCAATACCTGGAACATCATTTTCAAAAACAAGGGCAGAGGTAAGTAGGTAGGGATGGGGGTAAGGAGGTGTGTGTGTGTGTGTGTGTGTGTGAGAGTGTGTGTGTCTGTATTTCTATGTATGCTTGTGTAACAAGGGTCAAAGTCATTTATAAAAGAGGAAGAGTAGTCGTTATCTGAGATTAAGTGCTTCATTCTCAGAAGCAGAGATTAGACCTACTATTTGTGCTTAATTTGCAGAATCCCATTTGCTCCCCTTCAGATACTAGCTGCTTTCTATTTTTAGACTATTTTCTCCTGGCCTTTACTGGGGAAACACATTAATCATCTTAGAGGTAAATGTACCCTCACCTCAGGCTGAATCTATGTCCTGTTTTTGTTTAGTCGCTGCAAATTCTTTCCATCAGCGATAAAGAAGACATCGAGCGTTCCATCTGAGATTTTAAAACTAGCCCATGAATTTCCAGAACAAGCATCCCTTGTTTTCTCCCGTCTATCTGTAGTCTCTGATAGAGGAATCTGTCCTACCAGGTGCTTCTAAGGTGTTTTAAAGACTGGAGGTGGTTCTCTCACACACACTTGTCTTCTGAACTCCTTTCTTGACGGTGATAATGTCCGTGTTAGTTCCCCTTCTCAGAAGATACAGTTTCCTCCTTCTGAAGCGAACCTTTTCCTGAACTCCTCTTCCCCGCACTTTCCCCTCGCATTCCCACCCAGATTCTCCCTCAGATACAATACTATTTCTCTGCAGGACTGTAGCGCTCTGGGAAGGGTACAGTAAGCCCTTTCCTCCCTTCTGCCACCCACTCTGGATTTCCTTTTCACTGAAGCATCTTGGAGAATAATCCTACCAGGTTCAGAGGAAGCTCGCATGGTTCCCTAAGTACTACATAACAGCCCCAAGATAGCTATATAAGAGGGGAATGTGAGTTAGTGTCGTGGATGCCTGAAAAGGACGAGGACCGGGCGTGGGTCTTAGATTTAGTGGCCGAAGGAGGAAGGAGTTCTCGTTTCTTTGGAAACGTCTCCAAGCGCTTGAGCATCTCTTTCCCTGGACCAGGAGGCTTTCGGCTCCTCCCTCGACTCCTCCCACGTCCCTCCTTCCTTGTCACTGCCGGGCAAAGCTCAGGGGTCCGGGCACTCAGTGCGGGCGAAGCGGGTGGTGGAGGTGGGCACAAGGTTGGCATGAGCAAAGCCAGAAGGCCCCGGGACACCAGCTCTGCCCGGCGAAGAGGTGACTTCTGCTTTTTGCAAACTTATAACTGGGCCAGGCTCCCCGAGGCCCGAATATCAGGCATCCTTCAATTTGGTAAGAAAGCATGTGGGTACCCGAACAAGGGTGTGTCTGGGTGGGACACGGTGCGTGGGTGTGAGTTGTGTTTGCGGTTGGGTGAGTGTGGGTGAGTTTCTGTGCCCTGGGGCCGGCGGGTGGGTGATGGAGTTTGTGTGCCCGCGTGTCTGTGCGTGGGTTGTGAGTTTGTGCTCGCGGATGCTTGTGTGTGGCTGAGAGAGTTTGTGTGCTCCCGTCTCTGTGCGTGGGTTGTGATGTTTGTGCTCGCGGATGCCTGTGTGTGGCTGATTTTGTGTGCTCCCGTGTCTGTGCGTGGGCTGTGAGTTTGTGCTCGCGGATGCTTGTGTGGCTCAGAGAGTTTGTGTGCTCCCGTGTCTGTGCGTGGATTGTGAGTTTTTGCCCGAGGATGCCTGTGTGGGGCTGATCGAGTTTGTGTGCTCCCGTGTCTGGGCGTGGATTGTGAGTTTTGGTCCGCAGATGTGTCTGTGTGTGGCTGAGCGTGTCGTCTATGTGGGTGGGTGAGTTTGTGTTTGCAGTCGTCTAGGGGGTTCTGTGCGTTTTTGTAAACGTATGTCTGCTTGTGGGTGATTTTTGTGTCGGTGTGGGTGAGTTTGTGTTTGCGGGTGTCTGTGTGTGGGTGTGACTTTGCGTGCGTGGTTGACTATGGGTGGTTTGTGAGTTTTTGTCCGCGAAGGACTGTGTGTGGCTGAGTGTGTGCCTCAGGGCTTTTCTGTGTGGGGGTGAGTTTGTATTTGCAGTTGTATGGGGGGATGGAGGTTGTGATTTTTTTGTCCGCGGATGTCTGTGTGTGGCTGTGTATCTCAGGGTTTCTCTGTGTCGGGGTGAGTCTGTGTTTGCAGTTGTATGGGGGGGGGGGGTTATTTTTTTTTGTAAGAGTATGTCTGTGTGGGGATGATTCTGTGTCTGTGTGGGTGAGATTGTGTTTATGGGTGTCTGTGTGTGGGTGTGACTTTGCGGGTGTGGATGTCTATGGGTGGATTGTGAATTTTTTGTCCGCGGAAGTCTGTGTGTGGATGAGAGTTTATGTTTGAGGAGGGGTTTGTGTGTGGGTTGTGAATTTAGGGTGAGGGTGTTTGAGGTGTGCGAGTTTTATGTGCGTGTGTCCCCCGTGAGGGTGGGCATCTTTCTGTGGGCATCTTTCTGTGAGCCTTTCAACCTTTCCGTGGATCTTTCCGTTTGACTTTGGGCGAGTGGGCATGGGTCTGGAGGGGTCCGTGTGGTTGTGGGTCCTGCTTGAAGCCGGAGATTTTGGTTAGAGAGGGGTGTTGTGTATGTGTGTGTTTGTGTTGAGGGAATGGGGAGAGCAGGAGAGCGTTGTTTCTATGGAGACAGATGGAAGCTCGCGGGTTGGGAGAGAAAACTTTGAGGGCAGGAACTTGGGGAGGGGGATGCGAATGGGGGGGGGGGCCCCTGAGCCCCCCTCTGCAAGGGGGTCCGTCTGGGGGGAGACTAGCCCTCTATAGCCTTGCTGACCCCGGGGGACACTTTTTTTTGGAAACCCCTCTCTGGGTCCCTTCTCCCTCGCCCGTCCTGGGGTGCCTGCATCCGATGCTTTCCTCTCCAGGACTGCATCCATCCAGAGATGAGCTAAAAAACTTTTCCCTCTCCTTCCCTCCCCCCACAACCTTCCCCTTTGTCTTTTCCAGACGGATGTGCCAAGCCGGAGGGAGCTTTCCCTAGCAGCTCCTGACCCTCCTGGGACTCAAAGGACAGAGGGTGGGGTTGGCACTGAGCTGGTCCAGCTCCCGTGGTCCCTGCTGGCTTTCCTGGACTCCGAGGGGACGGCTGGACTGGAGGGAAGAGGCGGTGGAGAGGAGACCCACCTCTTCCTCTTTCTCCCTCTCTTCTCCCCTCTCCTCCTCCTCCTTTCCTCCTTCCTCTTTTTCCTCCTCCCCCTGCCCCTCCTGGGGCTAAGTGACCCCCCTCCCCATCCCTCCCCTGGGCATTTGAGTCCTTCGTCCTCCATGGAGTCCCCATCTTCGTCCCGGAGTCCCCCACCGGGAGGATGAGGGAGGATGGGCATCTCCCCCGCCGCCGGCGGCATCCTCGCTGAGCCCCCACCCCCTCCTCTTCTCCGGGTGGGTGGGCATTGACAGGTCCTGCCGCTCCCCTCCCCACCCTGCCCGAACACTCCGCGCCCGTCCTGCCGGTCCAGGCCTCGCCCACACCCTGCAGGTAACCGCGGCGGGGGCAGGGAGGTGGGAGGAGGCTGGTATGGGGCTCCAAAGAGGGCAGTTGGGGAGGGGGCTGCAAAGAGGGGCAGTGGGGAAGGGGATGCGAGGAAGGGTAGCAGAGATGGGCTGTGGGGAGGGGGCAGAGAGGAGGGGCCTGTAGGTAAGGGGCAGAGAGGAGGGGGCTGCAAAGGGGGGCAGCGAAGAGGGGCAGTAGGAAGGGGGCTGTGGGTAGGGACACGTGGGGAGAGGGCATTGGGGAGGGGGCTGCAAAAGGGGAAAGCTAAGGGGGGCAGTAGGAAAGGGGCTGTGGGTAAGGGACAGTGGGGAGGGGGCTGCAAAGGGGGGCAGCAAAGAAGGGCAGTAGGGAGGGGGCTGTGGGTAAGGGGCAGTGGGGAGGGGGCTGCATAGAGGGGCAGTAGGGAGGGGCAGTGGGGAGGGGGCTGTAAAGAGGGGCAGCGAAGAGGGGGCAGTAGGAAGGGGCTGTGGGTAAGGGGCAGTGGGGAGGGAGCTGCAAAGGGGGGCAGCGAAGAGGGGACAGTAGAAGGGGCTGTGGGTAAAGGACAGTGGGGAGGGGGCTGTGGGTAAGGGACAGTGGGGAGGGGGCTGCAAGGAGAGATAGTAGAGAGGGGGCAGTGGGGAAGGGGCTTCGAGATTTCCGGAGGACGGGAGGGGTGGATGGGACCATTCGGGGTCACACGCCGGCAGAGCCCAGCCAAGGGCCTCCTCCTTTGTCTGCGGCTCCCCAAGCCATTCCCATCCCCGGGGCGGGGTCCGCCCAGGAAAAGTGAAAAGCAAACTTTGGGACAATTGTCCAGATAACGGGAGGAGGACGAGGGAGGGCCCGCAAGGGGCTGGGATGCAGAGAGAGATTTCCCATCTTGGGTGGCGGGCAAGAGGGGGGATCACAAAACGGAATCATTCAACCGGCCTGTGACTCAGATGCCCACCTGCTGGGTAGACATGGCCTTGGGGTGGATGGTGGTGGTTTTTCTTTGTCCTTCGTGAGGGTCTGGGCGATGTTTGC
Organism: Ornithorhynchus anatinus; assembly: GCF_004115215.2. Classification (NCBI taxonomy): domain Eukaryota; kingdom Metazoa; phylum Chordata; class Mammalia; order Monotremata; family Ornithorhynchidae; genus Ornithorhynchus; species Ornithorhynchus anatinus. Next base: position 94,884,109 of record NC_041729.1, on the reverse strand, counting down.
TCTGGAAACAATGCATCGCAATGGCTGAGTGAACAATGGTCTCCTTTCTGAGCACTGGGTCACCTTCCCGGTAGCTAGATAAGAAACACAGTAAACGCATAAATGACTGGGACTTTGAGGGTGGTGTTTTTCCAGTGAAATCCATTTGCACACCAAGATACTCCCCATAAAATATAGTGTCAAGCGTCCTGTTGGGAAAAAAAAAATCAGGAATCTCACTGTAAATAGCGGAATAGATTAATTGAGTGCTAAAACGCCTTTCCTCTGAAGAACCCTAGTAGCTGAGGCAGTCCTCCCCCCCAACACCTTCATGCTTCAAGAATAGCTATTCTCGTCTGTAATTTACCAAGTCTTCCACTACGTTGAGAACTATTCTTTGGGTCATATTGCTTTCTATTTAATAAGTTCTCAAAGACACCTTCCATAGTGCTTTAACCCAAGCAGAACATACTCCAGTTAGTGTCAAAGCATTCACCTTTAATTCGGACTCTCCTTAGATCAAAGAAACACCAGTTCGTTTTTAATATCCTGATGTTAATGTGACAAAATGTTATTTCATGAGACCCTTTAATGAAAATACAAGAGGCTGGTTTATGACTTTATTCATTTTTTCAGTAATGTATTTTCTCTTATTGGGCTATAAACAAACATCTAGGGTAATTTCCGATTTTATGTTTTCTAAATAGCTTAAACTGAGCAAAGAAACTCATGTAAACAAAAAATAATGCCTCCATTAAATTGAAACTGTAGTTAAGTGCTTTCCCAGTATCAGTGCTGTGAGACTTTTTTATTTTTATTTGGTACATTTTGATGTGTGTACCCATGTTGTTGGCCTCCATTACTTCGAACAAAATATTTATCAGATTGAGGGTCATTATGAGACAATTTGCGGTGATTTGAGATACCCTTAATTAGCCCTTTGGCCACAGGCCGGAGAACATTCACCAAGAAGAGAAGAGATCAGAATTTGGAGGAATGTGGTATTTACATTTCATTGGCATAGAAACCTATCTGACCCGTTGCTCCTGAAAGAGCAAAAGCCACTTGAATCGCTTAAGACCACTGTACCAGAAGACCCTCTCAGTTCAAGTGGCTTATGTCCAAAAGTTCATTCTAGTGAAGCCAAAAGCCCTCTCCACTCAAGTGTCTTCTATCTGAAAGTTCACTGTAGGGAAGCCAGGACCAACCTAGAAAATTATCTTCATAATTAAGGCCACACTTTGGTTTCAACCACCTAACTGCTTCAGTCCAGAAAAACACTTTTGCCTAAAATAGTAGGACTGTTGAGGATAAATGATACTATTTTTTTCTCCTTAATCAGATAATTTGCTGGTGTATACTTGGCCTGCATTTACTTCAACTATGAGACATGTCTGTCTTTTGGCATTTGGGAGGAAAACCAAAGGAATTCACAAAGCTCAAAGATTTGGGCTTCTGTGGTGGATTGCAATTTGCTGAACTTCAAAGAGACATTTGAAGGGCAATAGATTACACTGAAAGCATAGATGTGGATCAAAACTAATGGGCTAAATGCAATTGATGTTAACTTGTCTCTCAAGGAATAAGAGGGGCAAGTCCAGTTACTTTAGGAGACAAGAAACATTTCTGAGAAAATTTAAGTTATATTTTTCATGCTAGAAAGTTAAGACATAATAATGATAGTATTGTAATGGAATGAATATTATTTATTGAATGTTGCATGCCAGGCACTGGCTACTAAAAATGATTTCCATGATGATGTTGGGGTGGGGATTGAGGGAGAAGGTGGGGTGTATGCTGGGTTCCTGCCCCTGGGATCAATGGCATGGAAAGGAATAGAGAGGGGCATGTGGAAGGGTATCCTGGGATATTCCTCTGAGTTTCAAATTGTTGCTTCAAATCAAATTGAAGAGTTTATGCCCATCAGCAATGTTATGTGTTATGTGTTAAGTGCTTCCCACTGAGAAGTATTCATTCATTCATTCAATAGTATTTATTGAGCGCTTACTATGTGCAGAGCACTGTACTAAGCGCTTGGGATGAACAAGTCGACAACAGATAGAGACAGTCCCTGCCGTCTGACGGGCTTACAGTCTAATCGGGGGAGACGGACAGACAAGAACAATGGCAATAAATAGAGTCAAGGGGAAGAACATCTCGTAAAAACAATGGCAACTAAATAGAATCAAGGCGATGTACAATTCATTAACAAAATAAATAGGGTAACGAAAATATATACAGTTGAGCGGACGAGTACAGTGCTGTGGGGATGGGAAGGGAGAGGTGGAGGAGCAGAGGGAAAAGGGGAAAAAGAGGGTTTAGCTGCGGAGAGGTAAAGGGGGGATGGCAGAGGGAGTAGAGGGAGAAGAGGCGCTTCAGTCTCACCTCTTGGAGGAGGTGAGTTTTAAGTAGGGTTTTGAAGAGGGAAGGAGAATCAGTTTGGCGGAGGTGAGGAGGGAGGGCGTTCCAGGACCGCGGGAGGACGTGACCCAGGGGTCGACGGCGGGATAGGCGAGACCGAGGGACGGTGACGAGGTGGGCGGCAGAGGAGCGGAGTGTGCGGGGTGGGTGGTAGAAAGAGAGAAGGGAGGAGAGGTAGGAAGGGGCAAGGTGATGGAGAGCCTTGAAGCCTAGAGTGAGGAGTTTTTGTTTGGAGCGGAGGTCGATAGGCAACCACTGGAGTTGTTTAAGAAGGGGAGCGACATGCCCAGATCGTTTCTGCGGGAAGATGAGACTGGAGCGGGGCGAGAGAGGAGGAAGGGAGGTCAGAGAGAAGGCTGACACAGTAGTCTAGCCGAGATATAACGAGAGCCCATAATAGTAAGGTAGCCGTTTGGGTGGAGAGGAAAGGGCGGATCTTGGCGATATCGTAGAGGTGAAACCGGCAGGTCTTGGTAACGGATAGGACGTGTGGGGTGAACGAGAGAGACGAGTCAAGGATGACACCGAGATCGCGGGCCCGAGAGACGGGAAAGATGGTCGTGCCATCAACGGTGATAGAGAAGTCTGGGAGGGGACCGGGTTTGGGAGGGAAGATGAGGAGCTCAGTCTTGCTCATGTTGAGTTTTAGGTGGCGGGCCGACATCCAGGTGGAGACGTCCTGGAGGCAGGAGGAGATGCGAGCCTGAAGGGAGGGGGAGAGGACAGGGGCGGAGATGTAGATCTGCGTGTCATCTGCATAGAGATGGTAGTCAAAGCCATGAGAGCGAATGAGTTCACCGAGGGAGTGAGTGTAAATGGAGAACAGAAGAGGGCCAAGAACTGACCCTTGAGGAACTCCAACAGTTAAAGGATGGGAGGGGGAGGAGGCGCCAGCGAAGGAGACCGAGAATGACCGACCAAAGAGGTAAGAGGAGAACCAGGAGAGGACAGAGTCCGTGAAGCCAAGGTGAGATAAGGTATGGAGGAGGAGGGGATGGTCGACAGTGTCAAAGGCAGCAGAGAGGTCAAGGGGAAGAGGAGCTCAGTCTGGGAACGCCTCTTGGAGGAGGTGATTTTTAAGTAAGGTTTTGAAGAGGGAAAGAGAATCAGAATTCTTCACTCCGCTGCCCGGCTCATCTTCCTGCAGAAACGATCTGGGCATGTCACTCCCCTTCTTAAACAACTCCAGTGGTTGCCTATCGACCTCCGCTCCAAACAAAAACTCCTCACTCTAGGCTTCAAGGCTCTCCATCACCTTGCCCCTTCCTACCTCTCCTCCCTTCTCTCTTTCTACCGCCCACCCCGCACGCTCCGCTCCTCTGCCGCCCACCTCCTCGCTGTCCCTCGGTCTCACCTATCCCGCCGTCGACCCCTGGGTCACGTCCTCCCGTGGTCCTGGAACGCCCTCCCTCCTCACCTCCGCCAAACTGATTCTCTTTCCCTCTTCAAAACCTTACTTAAAAATCACCTCCTCCAAGAGGCGTTCCCAGACTGAGCTCCTCTTCCCCCTCTACTCCCTCTGCCATCCCCCCTTTACCTCTCCGCAGCTAAAGCCTCATTTTCCCCTTTTCCCTCTGCTCCTCCACCTCTCCCTTCCCATCCCCACAGCACTGTACTCGTCCGCTCAACTGTATATATTTTTGTTACCCTATTTATTTTGTTAATGAATTGTACATCGCCTTGATTCTATTAGTTGCCATTGTTTTTACGAGATGTTCTTCCCCTTGACGCTGTTTAGTGCCATTGTTCTTGTCTGTCCGTCTCCCCCGATTAGACTGTAAGCCCGTCAAACGGCAGGGACTGTCTCTATCTGTTGCCGACTTGTTCATCCCAAGCGCTTAGTACAGTGCTCTGCACATAGTAAGCGCTCAATAAATACTATTGAATGAATGAATGAATAGGAGGGAGAACAGGAATTGCCTTCCCATTTTACAGATAAAACTGAGGCAAAGGGAAGCTAAGTGATTTATTTAGCCAAGTTCACACAATGAGCAAGTGGCAGAGCCAAAATTAGAACCCAGGTCCTTTGATTCCTAGGTCTGTACTCTTTCCACTAAGTTACACTTCTTCTATATTGACTTGTGAATTAGCCCATTAGACTGTAATCTCCTTGAGAGCAGAGATCTTTTCTACCAACTATATTGAAGTCTCCGAAGAGCTTAGCACAATACTCTGGACACAATAATCACTCAACAAATGGTACTGACTGATTGACTGATGTTAATTCCAATGAGCCAGAGCCTTAGAAACCTTATTCATTTTGTTATTAACTTTTTCTCAACCCTGGCTAAGCTCTAAAGTTGTACTGATTCATGGGCCTGATACTTCTTCCGCCTGTGGATTGTATCCGCTTTTCTCAGGAGATTTAACAGTCTGATCGGTCTTTTCTATAATTCAATATCTGTCATTTTTCCAAGGGGAACCTGGACACAACTCAGATGGGTAGAAGTCAGCGATTTAAATGCAAAAGCAAGGAAATGTGGTCAGCAGTCACTCTGCCTAAATTCACCTTTAGGCAGTTATGTAAGAATGAAACTGAGAGAGGTTTTTGTGCCACTCCTTTTTCTACTCCTATGAATGGAGAGAATCTTCCTATCATATATGTGGTTCAATTGTTTTATAGAGAGGTGTATTTAAAGAGAGATGACAGGGTTGTCTTTTTTTAGTTTGGAGACAGTCCTTAGGGCACTCAAAGAACAGACAGAAGTTTAAGGTCAAAAGAAAATGTTTTCTTCTCTGTCCACCATCCCGGCCTTATTTGGATGATGAGGGCAATCTTCTTATGATTTCCTCAGGCATCTTGTTGCTCCAGTTGGAGACAGAATACTGGGTTGCCTTAACCACTGGTCTGACCCAGAAATGACATTGCTGATGGCTTTCTGTTCTTATTTTGGTAAACCACTGATTATAATATTATTATTGTTATTGATATAGATCAGCATAAAGCTGCTCACTTATATACAGAAGTGTAATTAGGAGGTTGTAAATGCACAGGTGTTTAATTGAACTAATTGCCTGACTACTTGTTTTGTTTTTCTGTTTGTCTCCCCCTTTTAGGCTGTGAGCCCATTATTGGGCAGGGATTGTTTCTATCTGTTGCCAAATTGCACGTTCCAAGTGCTTAGTACTGTGCTCTGCACACAGTAAGCGCTCAATAAATACTATTGAATGAATGAATTGAACCTCAATCTAGTGCCAGGTGAGTAGCAGTCAGTTTGCCAACAGAACTAGGATGTGGTAGTATAATCAATCAATCAATGGCATTTATTGAGCACTCACTGTGTGCAGAGCACTGTACTAAGTGTTTGGGAGAGTGCAATACAATAGAGTTGGTAGACACATTACTTGCCTACAGTGAGCTACAGTGTAGAGGGAGAGACATTAAAATATATAATTTATGGGTATTCATTCATTCAACAGTATTTATTGAGCGCTTACTCTGTGCAGAGCACTGTACTAAGCTCTTGGAATGTAAAGTCGGCAACAGATAGAGACAGTCCCTGCCCTTTGACGGGCTTACAGTCTAATCGGGGGAGATAGGCAGACAAGAACAATGGCAATAAATACTGCACGGGTATGTATAAATACTGGGAGGTTGAGGGTAAGGCGAATACCAAATGCCCAAAGGGCATATATCCAAATGCAACCCCAGGATGCTCTGTTTTGGTCAAATCAGTCACATAAGTCAACTGAAAGGTTTAGTGAATTGAAAGGTCTTGTCAGAGCTTAAGACAGTGCTTGGCACATAGTATGCGCTTAACAAATACCATTTTTTTTTTATTATTATTATGCTGTTGAGTTGTCTCTGACCCATAACGACATCATGGACACATCTGTCCTAGAATGCCCCACCTCCGTCTGCAATCATTCTGGTAATGTATCCTTAGAGTTTTCTGGGTAAAAATATGGAAGTGGTTTACCACTGTCTCCTTCCGTGCAGTAAACTTGAGTCTTCGCCCTTCCTCTTTTCTGTGATGCTGCTGCCCAGCACAGGAGAGTTTTGACTTGTAGCAGATTGCCTTCCACTCACTAGCCACTACTCAAGGTAGGAATGGAAATGCCTCTGCTTGACTCTCCCTCCCTTAGTTGAGACTGGAAGAATACTAGAAGCTCTCCAGGTGCGACCCTGAGAGGCAGAATTGAAAGGAGGCACCTGCAATTCAAGAAGGTAGTGAAAACATTTTAAAATTACAGTGAAGTAGTCTCAAACACTGTGATATGACATCAGGCTGTTCAGAACCAGTAGTAGCCAAGGCAGCCTGACATGGTGGTGATCAGGAGAGGAGTTATTCTCTTTGAGGAGACATCTGGGGAAGAGCGGAAGACCGATAGGCAGAATTGAAATCAGCAATAGGTGCTTCAAGTGACAAACAGATCAGTATGGCAAAGGGGGAATCATTTCATACACACAGAGTGGAAAAGAATGGTGGCTACGTGAAGGTATTTTCAGCCACACCAAACATATGTAGACAAGGTATCCCTAGCAGAACATTGTCTTCGAATAACCTACAGGATAGTGTGCTAGACTTAGTGCTGGTTGCTAGAGATATGTGGGGGTTACAAAAGAAGCAACAAGGCAAAATTTGTTTTCTCAAGGGATTTACAGCCTAATGGGAAAGGCAGAAAAAAATATAAATCAGAATACACCAACACGCAAGTAAATAGAGCAGGAGAGACAAAAGGGTATAATCATAATGAACACATCAGAAACTCATTCACTCATTGTTTACTGAGCTATACCTAAGTATTAGGGAGAGTTGGAGAGATGGGAATGAGCAATTAAAACTCCTCATTCATTCATTTTTATTACTGGAGGACTGTAAACTCCTTGTGGTCAGAGAAACATGTCTACCAACTCTGTTGTACTGTAATTTTCTAAGTGCTTATACAATGCTCTGACTACAGTAAGCACTCAATAAATGTCACTGATTAATTGATGGATTGGAGGAGCGCAAGCTGACAGATTTTTGCTACTGATTTGCAAGATTAAGCCTATTATTTACTACATTTGTACAATGTGCTGATCACTGTGTACAAAATATATATGGAATGAAGCCTGCCCTTTCAAGATTGTAAACTCCTTGAGGATAGAGATTGTGTCTACCAATTTCATAGAGTGCTCTGCATGACAAAAGTGCTCAGTTAATACCATTGATTGGTATGGATTACAGTCCTCTAGATTGTAAACTCCTTGTGGGCAGGGGACATGTCTACCAATTCAATTATACTGTACTCCCCCAAATGCTCATTACAGAGCTCTGCACAGAGTAAGTGCTCAATAAATACAACTAACTGATTGCTGTGGATTAATAAGGTACCTGTACTTATAAGACTGACATTTTTAGCATGAATCTCCTTAGTTGAGCCGGTAGGGCTACTTGAACTTACTCGCCATCAGTAGAAGCCGCAGTAGTAGCAGCAGCAATATCAGCAGTGTGACCTGAGGAAGCACCATGGCCTAGTGCAAGAGGCACACAAAGGGCTGAGAGTCAGGACACCTGGGTTCTAATCCAGGCTCAGACACTTGCCCGCTGGGTGACCTCACTTAGATTCTCTGTGCCTGGTTCCTGATGTCAAACATGGAGATAAGATGCCCATTCTTCCTCCCCCTGAGACCATGAGTCCAATGTGGGACCAAGATCTGATTATCATGTAATTACCTCAGTGGACAGAGCACAGTTCTAGGAGTCAGAAGGCTATGGGATCTAATCCCATCTCTACCACTTGTCTGCTGAGTGACCTTGGGCAAGTCACTTCACTTCTCTGTGCCTCAGTTACCTCATCTGTAAAATAGGGATTAAAGCTGTGAGCCCCATGTGGGACAGGGACTGTGCCCAAACCGATTTTCTTGTATCCACCCCAGTGCTTAGTACAGTGTATGGCACATAATAAGTACTTAACAAATACCACAATTATTATTATTACCTCCATACTTTCCTATTGTGAGCAGAGCATGGCACTAGGTGCTTGGGAAAATTTAACTGATGGAAAAGTCTCAGTTCCCTGAGTTAGTGTTCAGCTACAGTTAACTTGGGCAGGAGATCTGCATTTAGATTTGTTGTGGCTACTTCAAGAAGCCATTATGACAATGGTCCACAACGTCTTCTAGCCTCTTTGGAATACCCACCACAGAACCCTACTCCCTGGCCTTCCCCGGTGATTACTGTGGTGACAGCTCCATGTGAATAGCTTTGGGTGAGGTTTTCCTGGTTCCAGTCAATCAGTCAGTGGTGTTCACTGAGGGTTTACTGTGTGCAGAGCATTGTACTAAGCACTTGAGAGTGTACAATTCAACAGAATTAGAGGCACGTTCCCTGCCATAATGAGCTATAGTCCATAGTCCAGTCATCTTATGATTGTATTAGTGAAGAAAGAAACCACAAGGACACACAACAATTAATGTTATTTTCCTGAGCACCTACTGTAGACAGAGGACTCTAATAAATACTTGTGAGAGTAAAAGTGATAGATGATATAATCCATGCCCTCAAGGAGCTAATAAGCAAATGGGGAAGGCAGAAACAAAATCATTTACAGCTAGGAGGAAGAGGGGCCAAAATAACAGAGCATGTAAATCAACATGTACAAAAGTGTGATGGGAGGTTTTGAATGCCTAAATGTTAAGGTGATCACTTAAGACTTTCTTTTCTGATAGTATTTGTTAAGCACTTACTATTTGCCAGGCACTGTTCTACTATGTTCCAGGCACTGTACTAAGCTTTGGAGTAGATCAAAGCTAATCAGGTTGGACACAGTCCATGTCCCACATGAGGCTCACAGTATTAGTCCCCATTTTACAAATGAGGTAACTGAGGCACAGAGAAGTTAAGTGACTTGCCCAAGGTCACACAGCAGACAAGTGGTGGAGCAGGGATTAGAACTCAGCTTCTTCTGATTCTCAGGCCTGTGCTCTATCCACTAGTTCAAGCAGCTTCTATTCACTTTATTTTTTCTATCTGTATACTATTTTAGTGTCTGTCTTCCTGTTTATATTGTAAGCTTCTCAAGGGCAGGGATCATGTCGACTTCCTCTCTATTTCACTCTCCTAAATGTCCATAATAGGTGCTCAAATATTACTGATTGAGATGGTGCAAAGTGCCAAGATGACAGTTGGGAAGACACGATCTGGTGTTTTTCAAACAACAACTGGCTGGTTGGGGAAAGAGAAAGGGACAGAAGAGGAATGTCACTTTCTGTAGAACACCATTAACAAGTTCTGTCGGATAGTATGGTCCTTAATCTGGGTAGCCTCTGCTGGTGTGTCTGATTGGAGTGTCTAGCTGATGTCCCTGTTACACTGATTTGAGTCTACACAGGGAACTGGAAGCTGGATGTGAATACGGCATAGCCATTTTCCTTGAAATGTCAAGTAAAAATGAATCAACTACTAGGGAGACTGGTCTTAGCTTCGCATTCCCAGCAGTAAATGTAGTAAAAATACCAAAACCTACCCTTGTTTGGATTTATTTAATTTTCCTCGGAAAATAGTACCCAGGTATCAGTTGCCGGCTTTGATTCTGCAAGTGGTGAAGAATGAGGTGGTTGCTCTGAAGACCTGTGGTTTAAATAGATTGTTTGAAATCATAGTGGAGCTATTACTCCTCCTAAAACAGGATGGGATTGATTGTGACTTTTTTATTTAATTCTTTGACAAATTGGTAAATATCTTAGACATTCATTTTAGCTCATTTTAAATAAGCAAAATTGAAGTAGAAAAGGGGGTGCGTAATTCTAATACAAGTCCTCCAGACCATAAAACGACCGCAGTCGTACTAAAGTCTCACTTTCTCCAATAATCCTACTGGGATTAATTCCCAACCTCTGAGTCATATCAACCCAACCACTACCTCTAGTATTTACATATTCATTTACATCCGTCTTCAGCACTTATATGTATAGTTAAATGCACATTCAATTATTTATTCTTATTCTATCTATAAATACTTTCATGTCTGCCTCCTCATTTGGAGGGTAAACTCATTGTGGACAGTGAATACATTTTTGCTTCTGTTATATTTTCCCAGGTGCTCAGTACAACGTAGAACTCATGGTGGGCATTCAATAAATAACACTATGACTACTATTGCAATGATATTGCACTTCAGATTTCCTACTCATTTTAAAAATACACATCTCTGCTTAGGATTTAGAAAAATATGATGTAAAAAAATCAGTTCTGGATAATATTATTTAAATTTACCCAAATTTGGAAATGCTTTCTTGCTTATTCACCTATCAGTTCATCCTGAAATGATAAAACTGAAAGCTCTTTGGTGATTTAATAACTATCTTTTTTAGGACCATTAAAGTCATTTGGCTTGCCTGGAAAAAAAATTAACACAAACACTCTTCGTACACACCAACCTCTCAGATAAACACTGAGTCAAATAGTGTAAAAAAAGTTTTGTAGATAACCTAACTCTTTACATTCTCAGATTAGATGCTTCAACAGGATTACGGACTCCCCAGATTGGAAAAACCCTCAAAATCTTATCCAGCAAAGCCTCGCCTTCAGGCAGAGCTGGGCCTAATATATGTAGGTGTTGTAAAAGATCTCCAGGAAACTGGTTTCCACAAAACTCCTTTGAGGTATATTCTCTTATAAATCACTTAAAAATGTCCGTAAGTGGATTTTTTTTGATCTAATCTAAATCTCTCTTTCTGCTACTTAACCCAGTTTCCTGCTCTCTGTGTTTGTGATTACCAAATATTATTTTATTATCATTTATTACTATTATTATTATTAGGAGAACAGCCGAATAGCATCCTCCTTGAGGACTGTCTTTGTGATCATGTCTCCAAGCTTTCCTTTACAGATATACTGTTGGATTCAGATGCAGCAGCATCGTGGGTTGTGGAGTGAATTTTAAAAAAGAAAAAACAAAGGAGAATTATCAAAGGAGGAAAATTGGCACATTATGAATATGGAATCTATTTTCTTGATTTTAAATTCCACACTAGATTATTTCAGACTTTTCAGTTTTTCCTTCTAACCCACCCTTGCCTGGGACTTCATGAGGATGGTGTGATTCTCCAGGCTAGTATTGACGAAGGGAGTGTGGCATGAAAGGGAGTGTGGGAGTGTGAGAAGCAGCGTGGCACAGTGGAAAGAGCATGGGCTTTGGAGTCAGGGCTCATGAGTTCGAATCCCAGCTCTGCCACTTGTCAGCTGTGTGACTGTGGGCAAGTCACTTAACTTCTCTGTGCCTCAGTTCCCTCATCTGTAAAATGAGGATTAAGTGTGAGCCCCACGTGGGACAACCTGATTCCCCTGTGTTTACCCCAGCGCTTAGAACAGTGCTCGGCACATAGTAAGCGCTTAACAAATACCAACATTATTATTATTATTATTATTATGAAAAACAGATCTGACGCTTGGGACTTCACAATCCATGTTTCAGAAGCTTTTCCCTGATTTGAATTGCAGTTGTTCCTCTAACATAAGTCCCCTGCTTCTCTGATCCGAAGCCTGGTCGCCAGCAGCCCTGGCCAGAACTCAGAAAATGTGTTTCAGAAATACCGTATAGAAGCAGTGGCTCAGATCCACTTAACTGCCCCTGAATTATAAAGACCTTGCTAATATTTCCCTGATAAAATAATCAAGATTGACTGCAGGACACAAAATAATGCATTTAAAGGTCAATCCCATTAGAGGGCAGATGGCACTGTGTAACAGGATGTGTATCAACACTGCAGTGCATATTTCTAAAGCCATATAAAGAGGTTTAAACCACCCAAAGTATACCTTTGCCAGGAAAGATAGATAAAAAAAGTACCTTAAAGTAATGCAAACAAGATAGAAAGAAAAGCTTTGGCCCAATTATTTCTTCTTATCCCCAGGTCATAGGCACCTAATACCACCTCATCACTCCTATGTCAATTATGCACCCATAGCATAAATCTTTAGCTAGCAACCTACATTCATTATTATTTAAGCATTTATTCATCTATATATCCATTATTTACTTTCTCTTCTAGGCGTAATTTATTTTATACCTATCTCTTCTGATGCTCCTCAAAGGCAAGGGCTATGTCTTCTGACTCTATGTACTCTCCCAAGAGTTTAGTACAGTGTTCTGTGCACTGTAGGCAAGCAGTATTATGATATAGAAAATAAATATTTCAGCTATGGGTGTCTGAGTTAGCTTCTGTTTTTTGCATCTTATTCTGTTTTCTGCCATATAGGGATCTCAAGAGAAGTTTGTAGATTCCAAGAAAGGGGATCCTTTGCTTTGTCGTACAACTGGGCCCGGAGGAATAAATACTCTGACAGGAAAGACAGAGTGAAAATAAGGAAGAACTATTATTGTCCACAGCTTTGAATGAGCACTTATGTTGTTCACTGCATGGAACTGCACTTGGGGAGAGCAGCGTGGCTTAGTGGAAAGAGTCTGGGCTTGGGAGTCTGAGGTCATGGGTTCTAATCCCAGCTCCGCCACTTGTCAGCTATGTGACTTTGGGCAATTCACTTGACTTCTCTGGGCCTCAGTTACCTCATCTGCAAAATGGGGATTAAGACTGTGAGCCCCCATCGGACAGCATGATTACCTTATATCTCCCCCAGTGCTTAGAACAGTGCTTGGTACATAGTAAGCGCTTAACAAATACCATCATTACAAATACCATCATTATTATTATGTCAATCAGCAATGGTATTTATTCAATCAATTGTATTTATTGAGAGCTTACTGCTTGCAGAGCACTGTACTAAGCACTTGGGAGAGTACAATATAACAAGATAAAATAGTTGGTAAACACATTCCCATTGAGTGTTTATTGTGTGCAAAGCACTGTACTAAGTGATTGGGCAAACACAACACAGTAGAGACACATTCCCTGCCCTCAAGGAGTTTACAGTCTAGAGGGGAAGACAGACTTTAAAATAAATAATTTAAGGATATATACATAAGTGCTCTGGGGATGAGGTTGGGGTGAACACCAAATGCCCAAAGAGTACAGATCTAACCATATCACAGAAGGTAAGAGACACAGTTGCTGTTCTCAAAGGAATTATAACCTAATGACATAAACATGCCAGTTCCCCAGAAAGTCCATAGGTAACCAGAGAGATCTCCATCATTACCACCATCCAAAAAGTGACTGAACATTGACTGGATTCCTTAGTACTGTTTAAAGATTTGTGAAAATAGCAAATTGGACCTGCACTAAGTCTCCCAAACTCTGGGCTCAGGTCATTCAACTTTTTTATTGCAGTTCACTCATTTACTTGGACATCTTAGTGTCCTTTCTTGCCTTCTTCTTAGAGGTTCATGAGAGTCCTGAATTGATCTACTAGGTTTTTTTTCCATGTGTGTGTGTGTGTGTGTGTGTGTGTGTGTGTAGAGAGAGAGAGAAAGAGATGATTTTAGTGGGGGATGTGTGTGTGTGTGGCTTAGATTTGTTGTCTGACAGACAATTCCTTCCACATAGTATACATAAGCAGCATGGAAGCAGCACAGCCTAGTGGAAAGAGCACAAGCCTGGGTGTCAGAGGAACTGGGTTAAAATCCTACTCTGCCGCTTATCTGTTGTGTGACCTTGGGCAAGTCATTTAACTTCTCTGGCCTTGTTTCCGCATCTGTAGAGTGGGGATTAAATCCTACTCCCTCCTACTTGAGACTGTGAGCCCCATGTGGGACAGGGACAGTGCCCAATCTGACTGTCCTGTTTCTACCCCACTGTTTAGCATAGAACAAACACTTGACCATTATTATTACTGTATGAAGTTATTGCACCATTGCATTTGGTAGCCACAGTGCCTGGTCCTGTTTCATTTTTTCCCTCTCTACATCCAAAATCTGTGCTCTAAGAGAACTGTCTCATTTCTCATGGCTAATCTGCTTTTTGCCTCTTTTCCGATGAGCAATATCTGCTGGCCTGTGAGTCACAGGTCATTTACAAACAGAAAGATACAGATTTTCTTTTTACTTTGCACAGTCTAGTAATTTTCCTCTAGGCTTGGAAGCTATAATAGAAACTCAACACATGATCATCATCTTCAATGGTATTATTGAGCACTAACCCTATGCAGGAACACTGTAGTAAGCGCTTGGTAGAGAATACTACAACAGAGTTGATAGACACGTTCCCTGCCCATAAGGAGGGCAAACACAGAAATATTCCCTAGCAATAGAATCAGAAAAAAATGAAATACTAGGTTCCATGTAATTTACCGAAGGAAAAGACAAGATCTCTCCCCTAAGAAATAACAGATAAATTTAAGAATATCAGGAAACATATTTTAGAACAGTTTTTCATATATTGACCTTTTTAAGTAGATTAACATTTTTCTTATGTGCTATAGAGAGTAAACCTTAAAATTGTTTGAAAGTCACAACATATTCCAAAATTTTAGATTTTAGAAATGGGTCTCACATTTCCCAGTATGAATGTTTGACAACAACAGCATGTTTACAATGGACGAATTAACAACTTTTCTCACTACAGTAATAAAATGTGTTTTAAGAAGTCAATGTGAAGTCAAGTATGGACATTACCCATTGGACTTCCAAATTAACTCTATTAGAGCCATATCATCCAATGTAAAATGTCCTTTTGGGAAAGCTAAATAAATGTTATAGGATCTGATGATGACGCTAATGAACAAAGAAAGCTGTGCTTTATTGCCTCAGAACACACTTTTCAATTACCTTTGAACATTAAAGGAATATTTTCAGGGTTCTAAATAGATATCTGGGGAATCAAGTATTAGAATAGATTTATCACATATTTTTTTTCCTGCAAGTAATCCCTATTCTTTATTCACAACTTTTAATGAATTAAAAAGGCACACCTTTTCTTGTGACACTTGGAAATTCCATTAGTTATCTCTGTGTTGGAGTGGAAACTCATTATGGATCCCTGGTGCACCTTTAGGGTGTTTAGGTATCACCTATCAAATTTAACAAGTTTGGAAAGATATTGTATTACACTGAAGCTAACTTGAAAATACGCAAAATCCTCTCAATTTTTTCTCTAGTGCATTTTCAAGAGATACTCAAGTGTTTGGGACTTGCAAGTAGGGGTATCATCCTTCCATTCACATTATTTCATTGTTTGAGAAAACACAAAAGACTTTTCATCAGTGCATATATTTATTGCCTCTTTCAGAGAAGCTCATTATATCATCCAATCCTCATTAGACTGTGCTCTGGATGAGAAAAATGACTTTTCATCAAACAAGACTGTTGCAACCTTTGTCCTTATTCAATCAATCAATCAATCAATCAATGGTATTTATTGAGTCCTTACTACATGCACTGCACTGTTCTAAGCACTTGGAAGGGTACAATACAACAGAATTAGAAGAAACATTCTCTGCCCATAATATATTTTTCTATGAAATATGTCTTTTTGGACTTGTCTAGAGGAAGGTTGACATAAAAAGAAAGCAGGGGGTATACTTCGGTTGAGCTTTCTTTATAGGTATTTTTAGGACTATTATCAATCACAGAAATAATAGTATTTAAAAATCTTGATTTCTCAGGAGTTACAATACATTACAGGTGATTGATAATGACAAGAGGCCTTACCTGGGGCAGAGATACCACTCTGTGTGGGTAACGGTTTTATTTAATTTTTTTAGTATGTTTACTATTTTAGAGCTGTCTTTGAGTATGCTTTAATTCTGAATGAAATTTATTATGGTGAATTGTCAGGCTTGTCTTTGTATTCATCATCAAATGAAATAGATGTTCTTTTTTTTTAAGCAAAAATCTTGCCCTAATCCAATCAAAATTAGCTAAAGGTGATCAGTATCTTATCACATGGATCATCTTCTTCATTCTCAACCTCATTATTAACCTCCTAATCATCAAAAACATTATGACCACCTCCACCATCATGGAATGAGATGAATGCAGGCTGTTTGTATGTTTGTAGATTGCAAATAAGCCAATTAGAAAGAGCTAAAGTTTGTGGTCATTTGGGCACACATAGTAACTGTGATATTTGTTAAGTGCTTACTATGTGTTAAGCACTGTTCTATGCAGTGAGGAAGATGCAAGATAATCAGATCAGATACAGTCCCTGTCCCACACAGGGCTAATGGTCTAAGTATCTGCATTTCCATAGTGGATGAGAATGGTGTTTTTGGATTTTCTCCTTCCTCTACGGGTCTATCCATTTCCCTTGAAAACTATGGGATTCAAAAAAATGGGGATTTCCTGTGGTACCCACCTCCAGCAATCAATCATTCATATTTATTGGCCTATTACTGCATGCAGAGCACTACAGTAGGAGCTTGGGAGAATACACTATAGTAATACAATGGACTCATTCCCTGCCCACAATCCCACACGTCTATAGGTTAGGGATTCCCAGGATGCATCTGTGTTCATCTTGAAGACATCTTGAAAACTATCTGTTCTCTCAGGCAGTAAACTTTACAGGTTTTGGGAACTAGGAAAAAGGCATTCTTATTAACCCAACAAGAATTCATTTCAAAGAAATGGGTATTTAACCATCATGGCTTCGGAAGGGTAAAGCTCAACTTCATGCCCATGATCACCTTGGTATCTGTTCACCCATTCTCAGGAATGTTGGGGTAGATGCAAATTAATCAGGTTATACCCAGTCCCTCTCCTGCATGGAGCTCACAGTCTTAAGTAGGAGGGAGAACAGGTATTTAATCCCTATTTTACAATTGAGGAAATTGAGGCATAGAGAAATTAAGTGGCTCACCCAATTTTACACAGCAAACAACTGGGATTAGAACCCAGGTCTTCTGATTCCCAGAGCCATGTTCCTTCCACTGCTTTTCATAAGATCATGGGCTTTGCAGACTCAACAAAACTAAACCACTGAAGCCATATGCCTTATTTCAGAATTTTAGTAATAGGTTTTCTTGTATACTGCTTTTTCCCTCTGGGATGCAGGGTAGGGGTGGAAGAGAACACTGTGGAATAGTAGAAAGATCCCAGGACTGGAAGTCAAAAGACATGGATTCTAATCCCAGCTACATCAAGTATCTGCTGTGATGTTAGACAAATCACTTAACGTCTCTGTGCCTCAGTTTCCTTGTCTGTAAAATGGATATTAAATATCTGTTCCCTATCCCCTAAGACTTTGAGCCCCCTGTTGGTTAGAAGCTGTGTTTGATTTGATTAGACTGTCTACCATAGAGTTTGGCACATAGTAAATGTTTAACACAGACCATTATTACCATTACTAGAGAAATGACAGAAAAAATAATAATTGGTGAGAAGCCTTTCTTGGTGCATCTAGTGGAAATAACATGGATCTAAGAGTCAAGGGTCCTAATAATAATAATGGTATTTAAGTGCTTGCTATGTGTACTAAGCCCTGGATACAAGCAAATCAGGATGGACACAGTCCCTGTCCCATGTCTACCCTAGCGCTTAGAACACAATATTATGCACATAGTAAGCACTTAACAAATATCAACATTATTATATGGGGCTCACAGTCTCAGTCCCTATTTTGCAGGTGACAGAACTGAGGCACAGAGAAGTGAAGTGACTTGCCCAAGGAGGCACGGCAGATAAGAGGCAGAGCTGGGATTAGAACCCATGACCTTCTGCGTCTCAAGCCTGTGCTCTATTTACTGAAACAAATGCTTCTCCAGCTGGTTCTATTCTGCCACTGACCTATTGGGTGACCTCAGACAAGTCACTCAACCTCACAGACTTCCTTTACTTTGTCTGTAAAATGGAAATAATAATAATTGACTGCTTTTTCTTACTTCACAAGGATGTTGTGAAAATGAAATGAGAATTGGGACAACCTGATTCCCCTATGTCTACCCCAGCGCTTAGAACAGTGCTTGGCACATAGTAAGCGCTTAACAAATACCAACATTATTAATTAGAATGAATGTCAAGGAGGGCAAACATCACAGAGTTTCTTCATGCATCCTGCTGCCACTGTCAGAAACAGAATATTGGGCGGCACTGATCATTAATCTATCTCATAAAGACACTGTTTATGGTCTTATGTACTTATGTATGGCACTTATGAAGTCAGCACAAAGCTATTTTTTAAAGCCTGTGGAGGCAGAAGAATAAACATTTTATTTAGTTTACCAGCTTATAATTGCCTGGTTTAACACATTGTTCCAGCTGTCCTGCATGACCTTTTGTGCTAGTATGTGTTTGTGTTTAGGAGACTTAAGAGAAAGGTTTAAGGCAGAAAAAATAAAATAATCAGGATTTTTTAGACTGGAAGAGGGAAGGCTGGAGAAGGGAAGACTGGGAGGTGACTTAATAAAGCCCATCAAGAATGTGAAGGGATTTTTTTCAGAAAATGGTAACCAGATAGTCTCCCTTGCAATGAAGGGCAGAAGAAGAGAAAATGGACTTGAACTGCAGCCTGAGATAATCAGGTTAGACATAGGAAATCATTTCCTAACAGAGTTGAGTGTCTGTTGGTATGGATTATTAGGGGAAGTTGGGAGTTCTTTAAAAAGACTTTTTATCTTTCTGCAGTGGTTTGGGCCAACTCTTGCCTGAAGGCAGGGGGAAAGACTAGATGACCTCTAGGGCCTTCCTGTAGTTTTAATTTTGCCTTTCATTTCTCAGGCAAGTGTGTTCATGCCACCAAAGACATTGTACAATTTGTCTCATGCCCACATCTCCAGTAGTTTTAAGCTATATATCAAATCTGTTCTCTCTACTTTCGATATGGTTCCTGATCTGTTTGGGGAGTGGTATGTTGAAAGGATATTGCCGCTGTATCTAGCTTGTCTTTCAAATTGATGGAGAGTAGGTTTCTACTTTGCTGTGGATTACTGATATATCTTTCAGTTTTCAAAACAATACAGTTTTCAGCTGTTCAAATGGGTATATCATATTTCTCTAGAAAGCTGAAATATTTTACAAGACACTTCCTTTTTGTTTGGGGATTTCTTGTAAGAGTTTATGCATGAAATACCACTGAGGAGGAAAAAACAAACCAACCCAAAATCCTTCTCCCCTGAATGAATTATAAGCCAAAAACCCAAAGAGTCTGCTAGTAAAGATTTACTTTTTAACTATCCACAGTATTTTCATGAATTTAACCATTACAAAGGTTAGAAACATGCAAAAAACCAAGCAGCAGTAATTTAACAATAACAACCCACCATTATCCATGACGAGGAAAACAGCATGTAGGAAAACACTTTAAAACATTACTTTCCAGTGACTGTTACTCTCAGTAAACAGCATTCTTCCCCACAAGCTTTTCCTCTCAGAATGATGAGAGGAAGGAGAGAGCCTCAGGACATTGCCATCAGGCGAATACTTCATAAATATTGATGGTGGCAGTAATTGGCTCTCAGGAAGCAAAGATGAACATGACACAGCTGAGAAATGGGTCAACTAGCTTTATGCTGTGCCTTTGTGCAGTGTTTGAGAGATGTGGAATGGGCTTTAGATTCCAAGGACTGAACCTCTTGTGAAGCGGCATGGCCTAATGGAAAGAGCATGGTCCTGGGAGTAAGAAGAACTAGGTTCCAATCCCCAGTCTACCTCTTGTCTGCTGTGTGATCTTGGATAAGTCACTTCACACTTCTCAGTGCCTCAGTTATGTCATCTGTAAAATGGAGATTAAAGCTGTGATCCCCATGTGGGATATGGACTGTGTCCAACTTAACTGTCTTGTCTCTACTCCAGCGCTTAGTACAGTGTCTGACACAAAGTAATCACTTAACAAATACCATTAAAAAAACTCAATTTGGGCCAGATATGGATCTGTCTCCTAGGTCCACATTTTCCTCACACCCCACTTGTGTCCATGCTCTCCATGTGCAGGGGTTTCACATGCTCAGAGTCCATCTCCTGTGCCAGTGGAACTCCATTCCCAGAAGACCCTAGACTATGGAGACAGCAAAAGAACACTTCTCTTGCTTTATGTGTAACGTGTTGTATAAAACCCCGAAAGTGTGAGCTAAAAAGTTGTATTGAAAGACCCCTCCTAAATCCATCTTATCGCCGGGGAAACTTGTGCTAAGAATTGTATGAAAATATGATTTTTCTCTTGGCATTATTCAATCATATTTATTGAATGCTTACTGTATGCAGAGCATGGCTTGGAATATATAATTCAACAACAAATAGAGACAATCCCTACCCAACAATGGGCTCACAGTCTAGAAGGGGGGAGACAGAAAACAAAACAAGTAATTTGGCATCAATAGCATCAATATAAATAGAGTTATAGATATAAACACATCATTAATAAAACAAATAGAGAAATAAATATGTACATATATACAAAAGAGTTGTAGGGAAGGAAGGGAGGGTAGAGCAGAGGGAGGGAGTAAGGGTGATGGGGAGGGGAGGAGGAAGAGAGGAAAAGGAGGCTTAGTCTGGGAAGGTCTCCTGGAGGAGGTGAGATCTCAGTAGGGCTTTGAAGGGGAGAAGTGGGCTAAGTTTGGCAGATGAGAGAAGGGAGAGAATTCCAGGCCAGAAGTAGGACTTGGGCCAGGGGTTGACGGGTGGGACAGGTAAGAATGAGGCACATTGAGAAGATTAGCACCAGAGGAGTAGAGTGTGCATGTTGGGCTGTAGAAGGAGAGAAGGGAGGTGAGGTAGGAGGGGGCAACATGATGGAGAGCTTTGAAGCCAATAATGAGGAGTTTTTGCTTGATATGAAGGTTGATAGGCAACCAGTGGAGATTTTTGAGGAGGGGGTGACATACCCAGGGTTTTTCTGTAGAAAGATAATCCAGGCAGCAAAATGAACTATAGACTGAAGTGGGGAGAGACAGGAGACTTATCATGCTGACTGAGAGCTGTTATTAATTAAAAAAGAGTAAAGAGGAGGATGAAGTGTTCAAGGGATGTCATAGCAATTTACTTACCTCTGGAACGCCTGAGAAGTATGGAATTAAAAAAAATCCTGGTCATTTGAGGACCAGAGTCTTAGTAGTTGGCTGTCAGGAGTACTGATTTGTCAAGACACAGAGATAAGCAATTCTTCATGCTCTGACCTTCCTCTTATTCTCATGACTTTGCCTCCTCTTCCCAGTCCCTGCTTCCCTTCCTTATTGCCTCTTCAGACAAACCAACTCTCACCTCTACCCCTCTGGGTAGGAGAAGGAAAATGGTCTAACAGTGGGGGAAGAAAATATTAATGTCTGCTTGTTCTCTTGAAGCATGTGTTCTCCCTTGATGGGCAGAGAACATTTCATCAACTTTGTTACCCTGAACTTGGTACAGTGTTCTCTGCACACAGTAAGCACTCAATAAACAAGATTGATTCCCCTCCTCTGGACCATCTCCTCACAGTAGAGATTCCTCTCTGGCGAATAGATCAGGATCTGTATTTGCTGTGTAGTGGGAGAAAAGATCTTTCTCTGTTTTTTTCACCTTAGGTGTGCTTCTGCCCAAACACTGGATGCTGATAGGGGCTCCCTGTCTTATTGCAGTCTGCTCTGGGAAGTGGGGATTCCTTTTCCTTTCACCTGCTAGATTCTGTGCATGAGGATGGATGTGTTTTAGCAATGAAAGTCTGTTCTTCCATATCTTCCAAAAAAATCCCTTGCTAATTTCATGTTTGGCATTTTTCCCCAAAGAAAGGACTTTTTCATCCTTGAAGATGTCAGGAAGGGTGTTATGAAATGAAAAAAGGATCTCTACCTTGTAAACTAACTAGTTGTTCCTTATAAACAGGAAGAAAGCTTAAACTCATACCTGAGTCCCCAATCTGGGAATAGAGAATCAATCAATAGTGTTTATTGAGTGCTCAGTGTGTGCAGAGCACTGTACTACAAATTTGGGAGAGTACACTAAAACAGAATTGGTAGGTACATTCCCTGCCCACAGTGAACTTAAAATCTAGAGTGGGAGAAAAAGAGGAATTCTCCCATGGAATGAGTACATGGCCCAATACTGTACCTCTTGTAAGTTATTTTCATTTTCAATCTTATATCATCCCCATTCATTCAATTCATTCATTGATTGCTTACTGTGTGCAGAGCACTGTATTAAGCACCTCTAGACCCTAAACCTTTCTTTCAGAGAACATGTCTATCAAGTCTTTTCTATTGTACTCTCCCAAGCTCTTACTACAGAGATCTGCACCCAGAAAGAAGTCTGTAAATTCCACTGATTGATTTATAGATTGATCTTTCATTTGGAACTCAAAGCATAAGACAACATCAATCCATTCATCTCCTCAGCCTCAGAATGTCTTTGAAGAAATTTGGGAAAGGATAATCATTTGTGAAGATGACTGTTCCAAATCAGCTTCAATATCAACAGAATTGAGTGCTATGTCCAGTTAAAAAGTAAGAGCCATAATCCTCTTTTATAGTATTTATTAAGCACTTACTGTGTGCCAGACCCTGTACTAATTGCTGGGTAGAAGTTAAGTGACTTGCCCAAGATCACAGAGCAGACAAGAGGAGGAGAGAAGTTAAGTGACTTGCCCAAGGTCACAGAGCAGACAAGAGGAGGAGCTGGGATTAGAACTCAAGTCCTTCTAATTCCCATGCCCATGCTCTATCCACTAGGCAACACTGCTTTTCTACTCCTTTGCTAAGATTACTTAGAGTTTAGTGGGGTTAACAGTAGGTATAATTTGAATTGCTTGTGGAAGACATCTCTTCAGGAGTGTCCTGTACCCGGGTATTCAGCTGGGACTCTTTGTTTCTACATCAGCCCAGTAAAATGGAGCATGAAGAGGAGGCTGAGTAAAAGCTGTTCCATTTCTGTCTTGGACAGTCTGTACATTGATCTCATCCAAAACATTAATAACAGATTCATAAGCATAATTCATGAGCAACTCACAAATCATGTCATCTCTTTGGGAACGGCTGCGTAAACAACAGATTTGAGTGGAAGTGCTCTGGAAAACTTCCTTCAGAATCTGCTGAAAATCCTAGAGTGCTTCCAGAGATCAATTCTCTATTTATTTCATTATAGAGGATTCATCAAACCTGCTTTTCCAAGGCCTCAAGTAAACACATTTTAGTTTAGAGGCTCTAATGATGGACAAGATCAATGTTTTATTTTTAACAAGTGTTTCCAGATGCATTAATGGGTAGATGAATGAAGAGGGTGCTGCAGCTAATGATGATTACAGAAAGCTTCACTCAGTGCTGACTTTGTGGAACAGATTTCAGCTGGTACATTTTTGACAGGGTGAAATAAGTATAGGAGTAGAGGTACTAGGATTTGGTTAAGCATAAAAGTTTTACTGGGAATTGATGGGATTTGCAAACTTTTGAACAGTATTTTTTTAGAATGAAAATACTCTTAAAATAGGTGACCAAAATAGCTTTACTCCCTGGCGGCATTGAGTGAATGACAGAAAGCACGATCTTCCCAGAAAATGGAAATGGCTCTAGTCAACTCCACCTGCCTGAGGCCCTACCCTTCTCAGCAGACACTTCATTCATTCATTCATATTTATTAAGTGCTTACTGTATGCAGAGCCTGTATTAAATGCTTGGGAAAGTACAGTACAACGATAAAGAGTGACAATCATTGCCCACAATGAGCTCGCAGCCTAGAGAATAATAATTGTGGTATTTAAGTGCACACCTTGTGCCAGACACTGTACTAAGCACTGGAGTGGATACGAGCAAGTCAGCTTAGGCACAGTCCCTGTCCCACATGAGGCTCACAGTCTTGATCAGTGTATAGCTCTGTAAAGTGTTCACGAGAAGCAGCATGGCCAACTGGAAGGAGTACAGGCCTGGGAGTCAGAAGTCCTGGGTTCTAATTCTGGCTCTGCAACTTGTCTGCTGTGTGAGCTTGGGCAAGTCATGTAACTACTTGATGCCTCAGTTTCCTCATTTGTAAAATGGGATTTCAGTATCTGTTCTCCTTCTCCATTAGATTGTTAACCACATGTGGGATAAGGGCTATGTCTGAGCTGATTATTTTGCATTTACCTCAGTGTTTAGTAAGTGCTTCACAAATACTATTATTATTATTGAATTTGTGAAGCACTTACTATGTGCTAGGCACTATACTAAGCACTGGGAGACTGGGGGGGGATACAAGCAAATCATGTTGGACATAGTCCCTGGCCTGCATAAAGCACACATTCTTAATCCCCATTTTACAGATGAGATAACTGAGGCACAGAGAAATGAAGTGACTTTCCCAAGGCCACAGATTAGACATGTGACAGAGCCAGAATTAGAACCCATGACCTTCTAATAATAATTATAATAATAATGATGATGGTATTTAAGCACTTACTAAATGCCGGCCACTGTACTAAGCAATGGGGTGAATAATAGCAAATCAGGTTGGACACAGTTCCTGTCCCACATGGTGATCACAATCTCAATCCCCATTTTACAGATGAGGGGAATGAGGCCCAGAGAAGTGAACTGACTTGTCCAAGGTAACACAGCAGACATGTGACTTCTAGCCCCCTGCTCTATCCACTACACCATTCTGCTTCTATTATAGCATTATATGCTTTATTATATGGTTTGTTAAATGCTTACTATGTGTCAGTCACTATACTCAGTGCTGGAGAAGATTCAAGATAATCAGATTGTACAGAGTCCATGTCCTACATGGGGCTCACAATTCTAGTCCCCATTATTTTATTTTATTTGCCATTTTTTGTGTGGTTTGAAGATAGGCCACTCTAACCTGCAGCAATTGGAAAGGGGGTAGCACATAGAGCAGACTGTTCAAGAAGATCATGACCCAGATAGGTTTGGTTCCAGGCACCTTGAGTAACAAGTGTGGGATTGCAGTTAATAATAATAATAATGTTGGTATTTATTAAGCACTTACTATGTGCCGAGCACTATTCTAAGCGCTGGGGTAGAGGATTCATCGTTATAAACACATGGATTTGGTGTGGAGGGGATTATTGGTCATGCGTTGATTTATGCCATTGTTGCAAATACTGAGGAAATTTTTTAAGGTAATGTTTCTATGTGTGTACATTTGGTTCTGTTATGTCCCACATGTACATTAGATCTATACATGCTTCTGGATTTGGATTTATTCTGCTTCCCATTGTCATTTGAGCTTGTAAATTCAGGCAGGGACCATATTTTATTCTCCTTTTGAAACTCCCCAAATTGCCTACTACAGTGTTCTGTGCTGTGTGGGTCCTCTAATAAATACAGATGCCTGAATCACTGAATTTCAATACTGGCCCTGTTAAACAGTCATGGAATAGTGATTTAACCCATTGAAATGCTCCTGTTCCTGCCTCTGCTCCTTTCTGCGAAATACATTTGATAACATTTGAGAAGCAGTGTGGCCTAGTGGAAAAAGCACTGGCCTAGGAGTCAGAAAGACCTGGATTTTAATACTGTTTCCACCTCTTTTCTGTTGTGTGACCTTGTGCAAGTCACTTCACTTCTCTGTGCCTCAGTTATCTCATATGAAAATGGGGATTAAGACAGTGTCCAACCTGCTTATTAACTTGTGATCAGTACAGTGCCTGGCACATAGTAAGCACTTAACAAATACCATAAAAAGTGCCATTTTGCAAGAACTCTACCTAGTTAACATAAACTATCTTAGATAGTAAAGAAATGTTAAAAAAAGCAATATTACCTTATAAACAGAAAAATCATACATTTAAAAAAATTCATTTGAAATATTTGATGGCTGAAAACATTGAGGGCTTCACATGAGGTAGAGTTTACCCTTTCCCTGAGAGAATAAGAAGTACAAATGAAATTTACCATGATTTGAATAGCTTTGGAGAGTTTGTCTTGGGTGGACAGTTGACCAAATGTTGCACTTGGAAAGAAGTTAGGTGGAGGGTGAAAAAAATTCCGGTAAAGGGACTGATGATTACATTATCTTAATTAGCTTAGACATCTCCCTGTAGCAAATGTGAGACTAGCTAAACTGAAAAGCCTAAAGCCAAGAATATAGTGCCACATTCTTAAAGTAACTCACAATCATTGTATTCAATAAAAGTAATATAAATGGCTTCACTGAGTGATTTATCTCCCATGCAATCAGGTGTAAAACTAGACAGTATCCATTGAGGTCTTTATACTGTGCTATGGGAAAATATATTAATACTATAGATCATGAACTGGAAATCATGTTTCTTTTCAGCTAGTGTCTCCCTACTCCTCAGAAACCTCCTGTGGTTGCCTATTCACCTTCACATCAAACAGAAACTCTTTACCACAGATTTTAAAAAACTGAACCAACTCTCCCCCTCCTAGCTAATCTCTCTGACTCCCTTCTATAACCCAGCCCCAAGACTTTACTCCTCAAGCTCCATACTTAATGTATCTCAACTTGCCTACCTTGCCATTGACGACTGGCACATGTCCTCCTTCTGGCCTGGAATTCTTTTTCCTACTGTATACAATAGAATACCACTCTTCTCACCTTACAAATCTTACTAAAATTACATATCTTCCAAGAAGTGCAGCCTCTGCTAGAATGGAAGTGAAGCTTCAACTATGGGACAAGGAAAGATCGGCAGCCTTGTTTGTTTGGCTTTCCTGAAGCAGCATGGCCTAGTGGAAAGAGCATTCAATCAATTGTATTTATTGAGAGCTTATTGGGTTCAGAGCACTGTACTAAGCACTTGGAAATCAATAAAGAGAGACAATCCCTGCCCACAATGTGCTTATAGTCTAGAGGATGGGTCTGAGAGTCGGAGGACCTAGGTCCTAATTCTGGCTCTGCTGTGTGACCTTGGGCACTCAACTTCTCTGTGCCTCAGTTTCCTCAACTGTGAAATGGGATTCAATCTTGATCAAACTTCTATCTACTGCGGCGATGAGAACAGTTCTTGACATATATCAAGCACTTATTCAATTTTTTTAAAAAGAAAACCATATGCTGTCACCTTGCTCTGTGTTGTGTGTGTGTGTGTGACCCCCTTATTTCAGCTCCCTTTCTGTCCCTGCATCTTTCAGTCTTTTCTCTTGACCTCTCCATTTCCTTCTTTCCCTTGAAACTTTCCTTCTCTTCTACTTTCCCACCCATGACTCTCCCTTTATCTCATTTCTGCCTCTCTAACCTGTCTTTTTGCTCACTAATCTTGGAGCTGCCCCCCACAAACCCCATTTTAAGCTGTACCTAAATTTTTAAATCCCTCTACACCAATTTGCCCTTCAGAAAAGGTGATTTACAACTGGCCATACTACTCCAAAATCTTATGGGCTCTAATCGAAAGAGATGGGGCAGGCTTCAACTAAAAATAGTGTTTTCTGCCAACCTCAGAATATAAAGTATTTCAAAATTTGGGGATTTGAAGGTGAAGGGATTATAAAGGAGGTGACAATATGAGGCTTTAGAGGACTGAGAGCTAGCTATTAAGAGGCTCTTGTGTATCTCGCCTGTAATAAAAAGGTCAATTTAAAAAATTCTAAGCAATAAATCACAGTATTTATTTGAAGTCACTGGGGGCAGAATATGACTTTTAGTTTTATGGCTTTATTATTAACAGCTTGAAGAGTGGTTTGTTATCAAATATCAAACACTATTATAAATATCCAGGGAGCGATTGGGAACAGGAAGAGTTTCAATACAGGCGTCCTCCAGCCTGGTCTGAACCCCACAGGCAGAGTCATGGATTTCCCCAGGGGTCCGAGCTCTCTCCACATTTCCTTGTAAAACTGTGAGCGGAGCTTTTCAGATGATTTTCATGGCAACTGGGACACACTCCCATTGTGCATTAACATTACTGGAAAGAAACCCTGGTGAAAGTCCCTTTCCAAGTGAATAAGAAATGAAAAATATTACTACAGCAGGGTGTTAATGAAGATGCATGAACATGTCATTTTTGTTGGCCTTATAGCTTAACTTTGGAATATCTTATTAACTTAATATGGAGGTACTATGGAGTACAGTACTTTGGTTCCTCTTAGAAAAGAGGTTAAACATGAGACTGGAAAGACTATAAAAAGGCATGGCATGGTCTAGTGGAA
This sequence comes from Ornithorhynchus anatinus, assembly GCF_004115215.2. Taxonomy (NCBI): domain Eukaryota; kingdom Metazoa; phylum Chordata; class Mammalia; order Monotremata; family Ornithorhynchidae; genus Ornithorhynchus; species Ornithorhynchus anatinus. The sequence goes on along the minus strand of NC_041729.1, from coordinate 94,855,877 downwards.
AGGGCACAAGCCTGGGAGTCAGAGGACTGACTGTGAGCCTGTCATTGGGCAGTTAGAGAAGCAGCGTGGCTCAGTGGAAAGAGCCCGGGCTGGGAGTCAGAGGTCATGGGTTCGAATCCCTGCTCTGCCACTTGTCAGCTGTGTGACTGTGGACAAGTCACTTCACTTCTCTGTGCCTCAGTTCCCTCATCTTTAAAATGGGGATGAATACTGTGAGCCTCACGTGAGACAACCTGACAACCCCAGCACTTAGAACAGTGCTCTGCACATAGTAAGTGCTTAACAAATACCAACATTATTATCTCTTGCCAAATGTTCATTCCAAGCATTTAGTACAGTGCTCTGCACATAGTAAGCACTCAATAAATTCTATTGAATGAATGAATAATCCCAATTCTGCCACTCGTGTGCTGGGTGACCTTGGGCAAGTGACTTAACTTCTCTGTGCCTTAGTTTTCCCATCTGAAAAATGGGAATAAAAGGTGACTGTTCTCCTTCCCCCTAGAATGAGATCCTCAACTAAGACAATGACTGTATCTGACCTGATTATCTTGTGTCTACCCTAGTGCTTAGTACTGTGCTTGGCACATAATAATGACTTTAATAACTAGCACAATTATTATTATGACACTCACAGTTCTGTCAAGTTGCCCAGTAGTTCTATTAAGGCAGTGAAGTGTCTCTTGCTGTAACTTAATTAAAAGCTGATGGGCAATATTTAATATCTGTTTGCTGAAATAATACATCAGTGGGTTTGTGATTTCTTTTCCCATTGCTGGAAGTTTGTGATCACCATTGCAAAGCCTTCACTTCTATAAGACTGCGTGCTAATTAGTGAACATGACAAGAACAATGATTTTTAAAAGCTCCTCTGCAATGTGAAGACATGTCAATTGTTATAAGTTTGAGAAATTTTAGTTGCATGCACTCTCTGTTTAACTAAGACTGAGTTATCACTGCTGTTTTAGTCTGAGGGTTATTTACTTTCCACTGTAGTTGTCTTTAACATGGATGAGTCTGGCTAATGGGAGGTATGACTTTGGTGGAAGGGCAGTTGAATACAGTTGGCAACGTAAGAAGCTGGAATTTGGGATTCAGTGAAAAGTTCACCACAATTTTCCACCTCCTGTCATCAGGGAAAGTTGTCAAAATGGCAACTATAGAGCATTTTATACAGTACACTTTAATGTGCTAGCATAGAAATGTTCTAAAGTTGGTTTATGTTGATAACCAAATGGGAGAATTCAGGACACCAAAGTAGATTGCTGTACTTTGAGTACTTAATCAATGCAGATCAATGGACTATGTGATTGGAGAGGAGTACAATACAATATAGTTGGTAACATCCCTAACCATGAGGAATTTTCAATCTACTTGGGGAGGCAGTCATTAAAGGTAATTACAGATAGGGAAAATGGCAGGGTATAAGGATATGTACATGAATACCATGGGGCCGAGGGCAGGCTGGATAACAAGTGCCTGAAGCGAACTGATCAAAGTGCTTAGGTGACTCAGAATGAAGAGTGAGTAGGGGAAATGAGAGCTTAGTTAGGGAAATCTCTTGGATAGCTTGGTCTAGTGGCTAAACCACAGGACCGAGAGTCAGAAATACCTGGTTTCTAATCCCACCTCTGCCATATGTCTGCTATGTGACCATGGGCGAGTCAGTTCACTTCTCTGGGTCTCAGTTACCTAATCTGTAAAATGGAGATTAAGAGTGTGAGCTCCATGTGGGAGAGAGAATGTGTCTAACCTGCTTAACTCATATCTACCCCAGTGCTTAGAACAGTGCTTGGCACATAGTGAGTGCTTAACAAGTATCATCAGGACTACTACTACTACTACTAATAATATGTAATTTTAGGATGACTTTGAAGGTGGGGAGAATAGTGGTCTACTGGATATGATTTGCAGGCTAAAGGGAAGATGTGGGCAAGGGGTCAGGATGAGATGGGCAGGGAATGTGTCTACCAACTCTGTTATGTTGTATTTTTCCTAGCCCTTAATACAGTGTTCTGCATACAGTAAGTGCTCAATAAATGCAATGCATTGACTGATTGATTGCGATAGATGGGGCTGAGGCACAGTGAGTATTTATGGCTGTAGAGGAATAAAGTACCCAAGCTGGGTTGAACTGGAAGATTACCAAGGTTAGATAGAAGGTGGGAGAGCTGATCGAGTGCCTTAAAGCCAACAATAAGGAGTTTCTGTTTGATGTGGAGATGGATGGACAACCTTTAGAGGTTTTGGAGGAGTGGAGAGACATGTGCTGAACATTTTTTTAGAAAACTTATCCAGGCAGCAGAGTGAAGTATGGACTGGAGTAGGAAGAGACAGAAGGCAGGGAGGTCAGAGCGGAGGCTGACACAGTAGTCAAGGTGAAATATGATAGGTGCTTGCCGCAGCACGGTAGCAGTTTGGAAGGAGAGAAAAGAGCAGATTTTAGAAATGTTGTGAATGTAGAACCGATGGGATCTTGTGCCAGATAAAATATGTGGGTTAAATGAGAGAGATGAATAGACTAGAATTATGAAGAAGAAACAGGGAAGATGGTTGTGTTGTCTACAGTGATGGGGAAGTCAGGGAGGACATGGTTTAGATAGGAAGAAGAGGAGTTCTACTTTGGACATGTTAAGTTTGAGATGATGGAGGGACATTTAAGTAGGGATGTCCTGAAGGCAGGAGAAAATGCGAGACTGTAGAGAAGGAGAGAGGTCAAGTCTGGAGAGATAGATTTAGGAATCATCGGCACAAAGATGCTAGTTGAAAATGTAGGGGTGAAAGTGTTCTTAAAGGGAGTAGATGAAAATAGAGAATAGAGGGGAAACTAAAATAGCACTTTGGGAGACCTACACATTTAGAGGGTGGGAGGCAGGTTGGGAGCCTATGAAAGAGACTGAGAAAAAGTGATGAGAGGGATGGAGGAGAACCAGGAGATGACATTGTCAGTGAAGTCAAGGTTAGATAATGTTTCCGGGAGAAGGGGACGGTAAACTGAAGGGAAGGCAGCTGAGAAGTTGAGGATGATTAGGTTGGAGTATAGGCCATTGGATTTGACAAAAAAAGTCATTATTAATAATAATGTAATAATAATAATGTTGGTATTTATTAAGCGCTTACTATGTGCAGAGCTTTATTCTAAGTGCTGAGGTATACAGGGTAATTAGGTTGTCCCACATGAGGCTCAGTCTTCACCCCCATTTTACAGATGAGGGAACTGAGGCACAGAGAAGTTAAGTGACTTGCCCACAGTCACACAGCTGACAAGTGGCAGATGGGATTCGAACCCATGACCTCTGACTCCCAATCCCATGCTCTTTCCACTGAGCCACGCTGCACCTCTACTTATTGACCTTAGAGAAATCTGTTTCCATGGAGTCAAAGAGTCAGAAGCCAGATTGCAGGGGGTTAAGGAGAGAATTGGATAAGAAGAAGTGGGGACAGCAGGTGAAGACAACTCACTCAAGGAGTTTGGAGAGGAATTGTAGGGAGATGGGGCGATAACTGGAGGGTGCTGTGAGGTCAAGGGAGAGGTTTTTTGGTTTTTTTTTAGAATACATAGCCATGTTTGAAAGCAGTAGGGAAGGAGCCATTGAGAATTGAGTCATTGAATGTAGTAGTCTGGGAGGGAAGAAGAAAGGGGGCAATTGCTTTGATCAAGCGTGAAGGCTCGGAGTCAGAGGCACAGCTGGAGGGGGTAGATTTGAGAGGAAGTGGGAGATCTCTTTTTAAGATATTTCAGGGAAAGATGAAAGATGGGAGAGACAAAGAGAGAGCAGGAGGAGAGAGGGACTGGAAAAGAGGAGGGGAGACTTTAGCGAGTTCACGCCTAAATTCAAGACCTAAATTCAAGATCATTCTTAAGCATCAAAAATGTCAAAAGGCTCCAACTGAAGTTATCCCATCTACCTTCCTCAGGGCTCAGAGCAACTAAGATAAAAAAAGAATCCAAGAAAATGGTGGAGTTGGTAATATTCATTCCTCTTTCCCTCGCACCCTATGGCAATAAACTGTATTGTAACATTTATTGATTAATCAATAAATAGTGTTTGAGGACGTACTATATGTAGAGCAGTATACTAAGCACTTGGAAGAGTTTGATAGAATTAGTAAGACATGATACCTGCCTTCAAAGAGGCAGGTTTGATGTAGCTTAATGCTTAGTTTGGAAAATAAATTTGTTTCCAAAATTGGACACTTTCTGCCATAATTTCCAGTGTGGCTGGCTCTCTGCCCAGCACTAATGCACTGGATAATTGTTCATTCTTCATGTCATGAGTCCAAGGGTAAAGAATTCACTGGTGAAATTATCCATCAAAATCTTTTCTCTAACTGCCGGCCACATTTGGCAGGCTTAGAAAAGCAATTAATTCTCTAGACACTACCTTCTTCACTGCTACTCCACAACTAGGTCCCTTCATTCCTCCCAGGTCAACTTTCTACCTGAAATTTGCCCTCGACTCTCCCACCTCCACCCCCTCAGACTTGCTATCTACCAGACCTGAGGTCCCTCCTCACTTCAATCCAAAAAACCACGGCTCTCCCCCCTTTCAAAGTCCTCCTAAAGTCCCACCTCCACCAACGAGTCTTCCTGATTGACTTCTCAAACCCAAGTCTCATCAATTTACTAGCAAGCTCAAGCCCTTATTTATCTATTCATATAATAATAATAATAATAATGTTGGTATTTGTTAAGCGCTTACTATGTGCAGAGCACTGTTCTAAGCGCTGGGATAGACACAGGGGAATCAAGTTGTCCCACGTGGGGCTCACATCTTCCCTCAGCACTTAGTACATATGAATGATCACGTAGTCTATTTATTCTGATTAGCACTTTTGTTAATATTTTTACATATTTTTAGGGACGTCATCTTTGTGATCAAGGACCATCTTTTATGCTTATGTCAAGTTTCCTGAACTCTTAATACAGTGCATTGCACCACTGCATTTAAGTGCTCACTATGTGTCGAGCACTGTTCTAAGCCCTGGGATAAATACAAGTTGATCAGGTCAGAAATAGTCCCTGTCCCATATGGGATTCACAGTCTAAGTAGGAGGGAGAAAAGGTATAGAATCCCCATTTTACAGATGAGGAAGTTGAGGCACAGAGAAGTTAAGTGACTTGTCCAAGGTCACGCAGCAGACAATTGGCAGAGCAAGTTTTAAAACCTGGGTCCTTCTGACTTCCAGGCCCAGGCTTTCCCCACTAAACAATGCTGTTTCCCTACTTCTACTTAATAATTACAGTGCTTGTTAAGTGCTTACGATGTGCCAAGCACTGTTCTAAGCACTAAGGTCAGTTCAAGATAATCAGGTTTTACATAGTCCCCACTCCACATAGTCTTAATCCCCATTTTACAGTTGAGGGAAATGAGGCCCGGAGAAGTCAAGTGACTTGCCCAAGGTCACACAGCAGACATGTGGCAGAGCTGAGGTTAGAACCCAGGTCTTTCTGACTCTCAGGCCTGTTCTGTATCCATTAATATATGCTGCTTCTGCTTCTTCTTCTCCTACCTCAGCTACCCAAGCATTCATTTTAACAAAAATATGAATCCTTTTCTTCATCCCCCCCATCTCAAATAAAATATTATTCAAGAGTCTTTTATTCCTGGAATTTTTGACTTTCTTCTGAAATTAACTTTGGAAAGGTTGGGAGAAAAAAAATCTTTCATACTTTTATTTTTGGAATTGCCTGTGTTTTTTGGGGGGAAGCTTAAATTTTATTTTGCATTAAGGCCATTTTGAAATTAAAGCATAAAAGTGGCAGGAGAGTCTACAGATCATGTTAGAAAGTCTTTGTGAACTTTAATTTTAGAGTATGAAGATTTTTATTTCATGATAGAATTTACATTCAGATTTGATTTGCAGCAGCACCTCATGTAGTCTCAAAGATTTCACACAAAGCCTGTTTACTTAAATTCCAGGGTGCAGTTTGACTTAAGGAAAGTTGCAATACTAATCTTCAGATCAAATTTTACAGAGGCTTAACATGTATTGTTTTTTGAATGGATTTATTGTTGACTTGACATTTTGTTTTGTTTCACATTATTTGGCTGAGTCCAGAATGGCTGTTGTATTTATTCAGTGTGGTTCTTCTCACTGTTAACATATGAACTAGCTATCTCATGGGAATCTGAGAACTTCATAGAGGAGCAGCATGGTCTAGTAGAAAGAGCACGGGCCTGGGTTTCAGAGGACCCGGGTTCTAAACGCTGCTCTCTCTTAAGCCTGCTGTATGACCTTGGGCAAGTCATTTTACTTCTATGTGCCTCCATTACTTCATCTGTGAAATGGGGATTCCATCCCTGCTCTTCCTACTTAGATTGTGAGCCCCTTGTGGGTCAGGGACTGCCTCAGATCTGATTTATCTTGTATCTTTTCCAATGCTAGGAACAGTGTTTGGCACATAGTAAGTACTTAGAAAATACCATTATTATTGTTGTTATTATCCCCGTGACATCTTTGCATGCCTACCAGGAAAAGGGCACACGCCACTGCCCACCCTGACTGGAGCAGATTGCTGCTGCCCAGACTCACCCAGAACCACAGAAATGGAGATCCTGGAAAAAAAAAAAAAGGAAATTGAGGTCATTCTAGGTCCCATGCTGTATATAGATTCTACCCTTTAGTCGCTTACATCCTTGGGCAGTAAACCCCACTCATACCTGTCAGGAAATAGACATTCTAAACCTGCATTCTTCTTAAACCTTTCTTTCAGGAAGTTCAGTTGTGTTCATAAATCGATTCATTTCCCCTTCTCTGATTTCTGCGAAGCATACAGGAAATAGATATTTATATTGAACAATCTTTGGATGCTCATCCAAACACTGGCTTTTTTTGTTTGTCCTTTTGACTTCAGCAAAAATATTTAATGTAGGTGACTTTCTCTGGGAACGTTTATACACTTACATTTCTTTCAAAACATGGATGATTCATGAAGCATCAACACTGTTTCCATAAGAACAGTTGGTCTTCTTTTCTGGTTAAATATTATTTCCTGGCATTTTTTTAGCAAGGTGGTACAACACATAACAGAGCATTCTTTGGTACATCCTTCATGTGGATTTTTTTATAGTGATAAACAAAAAGGATAGGAAATGTCTTAGATGTATTTTTCTTTTGTCCACATTTTAGTTATGTCTAAAAAAATCATGTAATGTCATTGCTGTCTCTGTGGCCTCTATTAGGTTTTATTTTTTGAGTTGTGTGGCCTAGGGAAAGCATGGTGGGAATAGAGTGCTCGGCACATAGTAAGCGCTTAACAAATACCAACATTATTATTAAGTCAGAAAACCTGGGCTCTAACCTCAGCTCCAACTCTTGCCCGCTGTGTGAACTAAGGTTTTTTTGTGCCTGAGTTTCCTCATTTGTAAAATGGGGATTAAATACCTGTTTACCTTCCCCCTATGAGACAGAAACTGTGTGTGATCTGATTATCTAGATCTACTCCAGTGCTCAGTACAGTCCTTGGCAGATAGTAAGGTCTTCACTAACACCACAACAATTATTTCCCACAGGTTCAGAATTAAAAGCATAGTTGTTCCCCAATTTTTAATGATATTTGTTAAGCATTTACTATGTGCCAAGCCCTGTTTTAAGCATTGGGATAGATACAAGTCAATCAGACTGGATGCAGTCCCTGTTCCACAAGGGGCTCACAGTCTAAGTAAGAGGAAGAACAGATATTGAATCCCCTTTTTGCCATTGAGAAAACAGGCACAGGTCACACAGCAGTCAAGTGGCAGAGCCAGGATTAGAACCCAGGTCATTTGGCTCCCAGGTTTGTGCTTTGTCCACTAGGCCCTACTGCTTTTCTCATTTGACTACACTCTCTAAATTTAATTTAGTCCCTGAAATGAAGTTTCTAGTTAGGTGAGATTTGGGAATTTATAGAAATTAAGTTCAAACCATAGCAATAGTCTTTGTTTTTCAAGTAACTCTATTCACCACAGAGTGAATTTTCTCAGGAAGGGTTAAATGAATGAACTATGGGTCTCTGTGCCTGTCTCATCATCTGTAAAGTGGAAATAGTAATGCCTGCTTTTACTATCCCCTGCATAGGCTTAGGTCCATGGTGGAGAACGTCATTCTAGTGAGAACTTTTCATAATTGGCAAGCTAGTCTAACTGTAAAAGTATATGCCCTGATCTGCTTCCATGTCTCTGCACCAAACAAACCTACCTTTCCCTTATCCTCAAAAAACTCTCTAGACCTTCCTGGACCAACCAGGCTTTGCCCCTTCTCTTTCCTCACATTCTTCTCTAACTCTTCAAACAGATTATACACTCATTGCTTTCTCTCCCACTCCTCCAATTCCCTTCTTGACCCACTACAATCAACTGCCCACTTCCTTCATGCCACCAAGAATGTTCTGTCCAAGGTCACTAATGACCACCTTCTTGACAGTCTAATGAGCTGTACCCTTTCCTGACCCCTCTCTACCTCTCTTCGACCTTTGACATCATGGACCATTCCCTTCTCTTGGGAACATCATCTAACCTTACTTTTCCGAAAGGATTCCCTTGTAATCTTCTTTTCACCTTTATGGCAATTCCTTCTCAATTTCTTTCACCAAATCTTCCTCTGATATTCCTCTGCTTCCCATCTCCTTCCTGTTTGGACCCTCAAGGCTCTGTTCTGGGTCTTGTATTTCTCCTGCCTCCAGGACATCTCTACCTGGATGTTCCACTGACACCAAGTTAAATACATACACAACTGAATTCATCTTCTCTCTATAATCCTCTTCTCCATGAAACTTTCCCATCTCAGTTGATAACACCATTATGCTCTTCATTCATTCAATCATATTTATTGAGCACTTACTGTATACAGAGCACTATATTAAGTTCTTGGGAGAATGTAATACAACAGAAGTAGCTGAAACACACCTTGACCATAGCAAGCTTATAGTCTAGAGACAAGTTTACAGTCTACAGACAAGCAATCTTGTCAGTTAATCCTCTACATTATTTCCTAATTTGCCCTTTCCTTTACATCCAAACTGCCACCATACTCATCCAGGTACTTTCCCTATCCCGTCTCAACTAGTATATCAGCCTTCCCGCTGACCTCCTTGGCTCCAGTATTTCCCCTCTCCAGTCAATAACTTTACTGCCTAGATTATTTTTCTAAAAAAAATTGCTCTGGGCTTGCTTCCCCTCACCACAAAAACTTCCCAAGATTGCCCATCCATTTCTCCATCAAGTAGAAACTCCTCACCATCACTTTTTAGGTACTCAGTCAACTCTCTCCCTCCTGTCTCTGCTCCTCTCCCTCTACAATTCAGCACATACTCCTCATTCCTCTCAAGCTCATATTCATTCATTCAATAATACTTATTGAGTGCTTACTATGTGCAGAGCACTGTACTAAGCACTTGGAATGTACAATTGGGCAACAGAGACAATCTCTGCCCAATGACGAGCTCACGTCTAAACAGGGGAAACAGCAAAGCCAAACAGAACAAAACAAAAACAAGACAACATCATCAAGATAAATAGAATCAAGGGGATGTATACCTCATTAACAAAATAAATAGGGTAATAATAATATATAGAAATGAGCACAGTGCTGAGAGGAGGGGAAGGGGAGAAGCAGAGGTTGGGGGTGGGGGGAGCAAAGGGAAAGTGGGGGAGAGGGGGCAGTCAGTTATACTCATAGTATGACTGTGCCTAATTCTCATCTTTCCCATCACTGATCTTTTGCTCTTTTCCTCCCTTCAGCTTCATGGTCCCTCTCTCTTCAAATATGGAAGATCACCTCTCTCTCCATATTCAAAACCCTCATAAAATCACATCTTCCAGGAGGCCTAATCCAAATAATTTCCAATCTCCCCACTGAGTAACTCCACAACTACTACTTCAGCATTTCTGTACAGCCTAAGTACTTAAGTACGTACAACTTCACACTAAGTAACATTTTCCTCTACTGCCTCTCCCTATATCTGTTTGTCTCCTCATATTGTAAAATCCTTGAGGAAAGGCAATCAATCAGTGGTATTAATTGAGCACTTACTATGTGCAGAGCATTGTTCTAAGCACTTGGGAGAGTACAGTACTAAAGAATTAGGAGAAATGTTCCCTGCCCATAATGAGCTTACAGTCTAGAGGGGGAGAAGGACAATAATAAATAATTTAAAGACATGTACAAATGAGTGGAGAAGTATGAAAAGATGACTAGTGAACACTTTGTGTTCTGCCTAATTTGAATGTTCTCAAAAATGTGGAGAGAGTAAAAGTAACTTAACTCAGGAATACTGAAAAATATCATCTTTAACTTGGGTCACCCAAATTACAAAGTGGAATGTTCTTAGTAGAGACTGGAGCATCAATCATCACCTCATTGTGCAATCCTTTGTTAAATGAAGCATTAGGATTAGAAGGCTGGTGAGCCCATTGTTGGGTAGGGATTGTATCTATCTGTTGCCAAACTGTATTTTCCAAGGGATTAGTACAGTGCTCTGTACACAGTAAGTGCTTAATAAATACGATGGAATGAATGAAATGGCAAAATAGATAAGAACTAGAGATGATGTTGCAAAATGAAGGTGAGGAATAATTAATGATGGAAAAATAAAGGAGGATGCAAAAAGTAAATCTTTTTTTGAATAGGTACAGAGGATATAGATAGGAGAGGAGGAAGTGGCCTAGACCAAATAAAACAACATTACTGTCAGCACACTAAGCATAGCATTAATACTGTGGCAAAAGTACTTATAAGGAATAGTTAAATTAAGTCCAGTGGCTTGAGCAGCACCGTACATGTTCTCTCATCACTGCTATTCATATTCCTCTTAAGGAACTGAGTACGAGTGAGGAGAAGGGAAGAGGTGCAATGTATGGCGCAATGCATGCACAGTTTTAGCCTACATTAACCAGCTACAGGAAAAGCAGGAACAGGAACCCAGGTCTCCTGATTGCCAGAGCAGTGCTCTTTCCCCTGGAAATCCACAGAACATTCTTCTGCCAATGAACTAAATAAAGAGGCTTATTAACTATAATGTGTAATATTAAACTCCCTAAACTTTAAGCTTGTTGTAGTCAGGGAACAACGTGTCTATCAACTCTGTGGTACCGTACTCTCCCAAGTGCTTAGTGCAGTACTGTGCACACAGATCATGTATATTAATTTTATTGCATTCTTTTGAGAGATTAATACAGTGCTGTACACACAAGAGGAGACCAATCGTTACAATGGATTGATTTACAAGAAAAGCCCTTAAAATTTCTAATTGATTCTCTTGTAGCTTTTGAGAAGCAGAGGTACAATGTGGTCAACTAGAAATCTCTTTTCAGGGTGTAAATGAGGATAAGAATTATTATACTCCATCTGCTTCAGATAGAATGCATTTTCTTAATATTGGGTGTCTCCCCTATTAGTGAATATTAAGATTCTAAGGTAAAAAAATTAAAGATAATACTTGACTAAAAAACCCAAAATAAACAGATTCATTGTTTGGCACAGTACTTGATAAACAAAAGTTTTTATATTAGATTATCTGCATGCATCTTTTGGGAGATTTTTGGAAAAGCCCATAATGGGTAATAAGAGGGAAAGATAAGGATTTTAGAGGAAATAGAGATGTTACAAGGCTCAAAAAGGGTTAAATGAATGAATTATGGTCTCTGAAGTGTTATTAGATGAAAACTTTAGGGACTTTGAATAACGCATAAACCAACCCTATCCAATAGAATGGATGGCAAAGGTGGGGAAACACAAGCTCCTCTAGTCAATCAATTGTACTGAGTGCTTACTATGTGCAGAGTAGTATACTGAGCACTTGGGAGAGTAAAATATAGCAATATAACAGTGTTGGTACGCAAGTCCTTTTGTCACTATCGGATAGAATCCTAGGCTGGATGGAACACTGGTCTGCCCGGTAATGGCATTACTTATGTCATATGTTTTTTTTTAAAATATTTGCATTTTCAATTCCCAGTGAAGGTAGCTAACAACAGGACACTGGGAATAATGGAAGCAACTTCTTAAGAGATAATCATTACCAGTAGGGTACAGAGCTTAGTTAGAATTTTAAATTATTCTGATGAAATGAGTTCTCCAAAAAAGGGCAAATTATGGAAATTCAGGCACAGCTGGGTGGTCTTCCTTTTGTCTAATAAACCTAGTAGTTTGAGGAAAAATATTACAATATCATACTCAAGTAAAGATCATCAAAGCAATTCACAATTTTATCTAACAAGGATCCTCAGGGGATGAATCGCTATTATACTGATGAAGAAATGAGTCTTTTCAGAGGAAAAGATCCCTTAAAAAAATAAATGAAGAAAATATCTTGGCAACCTGCACTGAACTTATTTTCTGCTAAATCAAGTCATTTTATAAGTTTAAGGATTAATCTATGTAAAATCTTTTTTAATAGTGTTTGTTAAACACTTATGTTCCAGGCACTGTACTAAGCAGTGGGTTAGATTCAAGCTAATCAGGTTGGGCACAGTCCATCTCCCACACGGGGCTCATAGATTAACCCCCATTTTACAGATAAGGTAACTGAGGCATAGGGAAGTTAAGTGACTTGCCCAAGGTCACACAACAGACAAGTGTTAGAAATAGAACCCATGTCCTTCTGACTACTAGGCCTGTGCTCTATCCACTAGGTCATGCTTCTTCGGTACTTCATACTACTTAAGCTCTAAAAGCTTTGGAAGGGAGTTGAAGCTGATTTGTGACATGTGAACCGAAAGCTCTTTTTCCCCTAAAAAAATTTAAAAAGTAGTGGGAGCTGGGGAAAAGTTTTCCCTCACCTAATCCTGTTTCATATAATGTCATTATGTTACTCTGTGTGCCCAACCAATCCATGGCATTTATTGAGCACTTACTATGTGCAGTGCCCTGTATTAGTGTATTAAGTGGAAAAATTCAGTATGATAGAGTGAGTGGATATGAGCACTACCTAAAAAGTGCTTAAAACCTAACAGTCAATCCAACATCAGTATTTATTGAGTGCTTACTGTGTGCACAGCAGTGTACAAGCAGAAGCAGCGTGGCTAAGTGGAAAGTGCACAGGTTTGGGAATCAGAGGTCGTGGGTTCTAATCCTAGCTCTGCCACTTGTCAGTTGTGTGACTTTGGGCAAGTCACTTAGTTTCTCTGTGTCTCAGTTACCTCATCTGTAAAAGTGGGGATTAAGACTGTGAGGCCCTCATGGGACAACCTGCTTACCTTGTCTCTACCCCAGTGCTTGGAACAGTACTTGGCACATAGTAAGTGCTTAACAAATACTATAATTGTTATTATTATTACAAAGTGCTTGGGAGAATACAACAGAGTTGATAGTCATGATCTCTCCTTCAAGGATCTTACCATCTAGAGGCAGGCATCAATATAAATTATAGAGAGGGGAAAGGAAACAACAAAGTTAAAGGATTTGTACATAAATGTTGAGTGGACATGGGTGACTATCAAAGTATGGACCAAAATGCATAGGCAACATAGAAGGGAGGAACAATGGGGTAGGAAGATGAGTGGTTAGTCAGGGGAGACTTCCTGGTGTAGATATGATTCTGTAGGGTTTTGAAGATGAGGAGCATAATTGTCCATTAGAGATGAAGGGTGAGGAAGTTCCAAGCAGGAAGGAAGGGGTGAGTAAAGGATTGGTGGTGAGAGAGATGAGATCAAGGCTCAGTAAATAGATTGGTTTAGAGGAGTGAAGTACATGGGCTGTGTTACAGTGGGAGAGGAGCAAGGATAGGTTGGACAGAGAAGCTGATTAACTCTATCCAACTAGATTATCTCAACATCTGCCTCAGTGTTTAGTAAAGTGATTGGCCCTTAATATTCCCTTAAATACCACAGTTATCATTATTATATTATTAGTGGTAGTAGTACTATTCCTCTAGACTGTAAACTCACTGTGGGAAGGGAATGTGTCTATCAATATGTAGAATTGTACTCTCCCAGGTGTTTAGTGTAGTGCTCTGCACCCAAGAGGTTAATAAATACCACTGATTGATTAGATGATTGACTCTTACTGTGTGCCTTAGTAGACACAACTTAACATAATGATGTTTAATGGAAATTTGCTGGATCCCCAAAACCTACAGCATTTCCCTTGGGAGATGCCTGATTCCATTATCCATTCATTCCTTCAACTGTATGTATTGAGCACTTACTGTGTACAAGGCACTGTCCTAAGCACTTGGGAGAGTACAATATAACATTAGACACATTCCCTGACCTCAGCTTTCTCCTCCCCACCAGATTTACAGCCATCCTGCTTTCCTCCCAGTTTCTCATTCACACTGGGTCCACTTCTGGCTTGTGCAGAGGGAATCTGGACATTCTAAAGAGTTCAAAGATACTCATAATCATGGTGTAGAGTCACTATGCAGGAAGCATTATCTTTGAACTGAGGCACAATTTTATAATGCAATACCTCTGAATGGATGTAGAGTCAGGTAATTCAGTTGTGGCCAGTGGGAACCCAAATATCTCTCTGACAAAGAGACAAGAGGATTTTCAGCTTGATTAAACTTCTTTTTTTATGGTATTTGTTAGGCATTTATTATATATCAGATACCGCACTAAGCGCTGGGGTTTAGATATGAGATCATCAGGATGGACACAGTCCCTGTCCCACATGGGGCTCACAATTTTAATCCCCATTTTATAGATTAGATAACTGAGGCAAGAGAAGTTAAGTGACTTGCCCAAGGTCACACAGCAGAGAGTAGATAGCATACAAGCGGCAGAGCAGGGATTAAAATTTCCCCTAACCCGACCCTGCCCACAAATGCAGAGGCCCTACTCAGGAGCTATCAAATAATCAGTTAATCAGAGGTATTTACTGAGCACTTATTGTCAGTCATATTTATTGAGTGCTTACTGAGTGCAGAGCACTGTACTAAGAGCTTGGGAGAGTAAAATACAATAATAGACACATTCCCTGCCCACAGTGAACTTACAATCCAGAGAGGGAGACAGACATTAATACAATTAAATAAATTACAGATATGTACATAAGTGCTGTGAGGCTAGGAGGGGGTAATGAATAAATAAGGCAAGTCAGAGAGACACAAAAGGGTGTGGAAGAAGAGGAAAAGAAGGCTTAGTTAGGAAGGGCCTCTTGGAGGAGATTCATTCATTCATTCATTCAAAGGTATTTATTGAGCGCTATGTGCAGAGCACTGTACTAAGCACTTGGAATGTACAAATCGGTAACAGAGACGGTCCCTGCCCTTGATGGGCTTACAGTCTAATCGGGGGAGACAGGCAGACAAGAACAATGGCAATAAATAGAGTCAAGGGGAAGAACATCTCGTAAAAACAATGGCAAATAAATAGAATCAGGGTGATGTACATCTCATTAAACAAACAAAATAAATAGGGTGATGAAGATATATACAGTTGAGCGGATGAGTACAGTGCTGAGGGGGTGGGACGGGAGAGGGGGAGGAGGAGAGGGAAAGGGGGGAGAAGAGGGTTTAGCTGCGGAGAGGTGAAGGGGGGTAGAGGGAGCAGAGGGAAAAAGGGGGGAGCTTGAGCTTTAAGTAGGGATTTGAAGAGGGGAAGAGAATTAGATTGACGGAGCTGAGGAGGGAAGGCATTCCAGGACTGTGGGAGGATGTGGCCCAGGGGTGAGCCTTCAATAAGGTTTGGAAGTGAGGGAGAGTCATCTGTTGGACGTGAAGAGGGAGGATATTCCAGGCCAGAGGCAGGATGTGGGTGAAAGTGCAGAGCACTGTATACTTAGCACTTGGGAGACTACAGTGCAGCAGATTTGGTAGATACATTCCTACCCCCTAAGGAATTTACAATCTAAAGGGGGAGACAGATGTTAAAAAGTAAACTACAGATATGTACATAAGTGTTCTGTCCTCTCCTGGTTCTCCTCATCTCTCTGGCTGTTCATTCTCAGTCTCCTTTGCGGGCTCCTTCTCCTCCTCCCATCCCCTAACTATACGGATTCCACAGTGGTCAGTTCTTGGTCCCCTTCTGTTCTCTATCTATACTCCCTCCCTTGGTGAACTCATTCGCTCCCACAGCTTCCCACAGCCACAACTATCATCTCTATGCAGATGACTCTCAAATCTGCATCTTCTCCCCTGTTCTTTCTCCCTCCTTCCAGGCTCACTTCTCTTCCTACCTTCAGGACATCTCCACCTGGATGTTCTCCCTCAAAATGTTCAAGACTGAGCTCCTTATCTTCCCTCCAAACCCTGTCCTCTCCCTGACTTTCCCATCACTGTGGATGGCACTACCATCCTTCCCGTCTCACAGGCCTGCGACCTTGGTGTCATTACTGCATCAGCCTTTTTTCTGATGTCCCACCTTCCTGTGTCTCCCCACTTTACTCTATACTTCACTCTTCTGCCCAGATTATCTTTCTACAGAAACACTCTGGGCATGTCACCCCCCCCTCAAAAATCTCCAGGAGTTGCCTATCAGCCTTTGCTTGAAGCAAAAACTATTCACTCTTGGCTTCAAAGCTCTCCATCATCTTGCCCCTTCCTACCTCACCTCCCTTCTCTCCTTCTACAGCGCAGCCTGCACACTCCGCTGCCGCTAACCTCCTCACTGTGCCTTGTTCTCACCTGTCCCGCTGTCAACCCCTGGCCCATGTCCTAACTCTGGCCTGGAATGCCCTCCCTCCTCACATCCGCCAAACTAGCTCTCTTCCCCCCTTCAAAGCCCTACTGAGAGATCACCTTCTCCAGAGGACCTTCCAAGACTGATCCCCCCTTTTCCTCTGCTCCTCCCCCCCTCTCCATTGCCCCAACTCCCTCCTTCTGCTCTACCCCTTTTCCTGCCCCACAGCACTTGTGTATATTTGTACATATTCATTATTCTTTTTATTTTAATGATGTGTATATATCTATAATTCTATTTATTTATTTTGAAGGTACTGTTGCCTGTCTACTTTTGTTAACTGCCTCCCCCTTCCAGACTGCGAGCCCATTGTTGGGTAGGGATTGTCTCTATCTGTTGCTAAATTGTATTTTCCAAGTACTTAGTACAGGGTTCTGCACACAGTAATCCCTCAATAAATACAATTGAATGAATTAATTAATTAATGCTGTGGGGCCTAGAGTGGAGTGACTATCAAGTACTTAAAGGGTACAGATATAGGTGCATAGGCAACACAGAAGAGAGAGAGAAAAGGTGAAAGGAGGGCTAAGTCAGGACCACCACTTTGTCAGAAAGGAAGGAGTTGCTAAACAAGATGCTTAAATCAAAGTGAATGCTAACACTCAGATGAAGTTTTTGTAGCTGATTGTTCCTCTCAAGTTGGTTCTAGGCCAGTTAAGAACAATGACAAAGTACAACAGGCATCAAACTCCTCCAAATAAACTTTTACACACCTGAAGAGTACAGTAATATGAAATTTGGTTGTTTCATCATTTCAACGACTTTATGTATTTTTTTAAACAAATACATGTTGAGTGAGCTTCTTTCCAGTGCCTAAGCCCCTCCTGCTAGGAAATTAGTGTATTTCGGAGAGAACATTTACTCCTTCAGGTCATTCGAGTGCCTCTAAGTACTCTGTAGGATATTTCTTCAGCTCTTCAATCCTTTCTCATTTCCAGCCCCCTCACAATGTCTCAGATGCATTTGTGAAAATCTTAACGCAGGAGGAAATCAGGAATGTATGCAACAAAGGCTTTGACTTAACCTCAGCCTGTCAAAACCCAAGAGGCTTGAGAGACCTCCCTTCCTCTCCACTGCCTCCTTGGGGGAGCTGCTCTTCTCTGAGGGGTCAATGAGGAGAAGTTGTGGTACCATCCTGCCTGGGATGCTCCTTCAGCATTGAAAGTACCCTAGCTTACTGAGGTCCAACCAGTCTCCCCGCCCCCACCATCATCCTGTAAACATTTGAATGTTGGGGAGATTGTGTCTGTTTAACTTTGGATTGGTCTGCCCTAGTAAGGAAAATCAATCAATGGTATTTACTGAGTTCTTACTGCATGCAGAGCACTGTACTGTTTAGGAGAGTACACTACAACTGATTTGGTAGGCACACTCCCTGCCTACAATGAGCTTACAGTCAGGAGGGGTAGATAGGCATTAATATGAATAATTTATAATATAAAATTTACAGATTGATAGATTTCATCAACTCATCAAGATCCTGAAAACAGCTCCCTTATCCATTAACTTTCATTCATATATTGTTTTATTGCTGCCCTTGATGAATAGTAGTCTATTTTTGCTGTTTCAATCTTTCCTTATATGCTCTGCCTCTTTTCCACACCCTCCCCCTGATTTTTAGATTAGGAGCCCCTGTTGGGATGGAGACCCTGTTCAATGTGTCCTCCATTTTACTTTTCCCCAGCACTTAGCATTCATTGCACCTAGCAAGTGCTCAATAAATATTCTCAAATGAATTGAATCACAAATCTTTCATTTTCTCTGAAAGGGTTTGGTAATAGGATAATCAGACCCATAACAGAAAATCTTTAGACTTCCAAGGAAACCTCTAAGATATTCAAGCTTTCAGCTACCCAAATCTCTTTTGATTTTAACCTGAGGGTGTGTTGACATAGGGTGAACTGCTCCACACTTCAACTAAAACGGAAAGTGAAGAGATCCCATTATCAACTTTATTTACAAGAACACTTGATTATTGGTATTTTGTGGTCATAAATAAATGCAGCTCCCCTGGGAATTGCTCAGGTGAACATGTGATTTTAGAACAGTAGCTGTGAGAGGCTGCTTCCTTGAGCATTATCCTTCATTGATTTTGACTTGCTTGACAACTGTTCATTCATTCATTCCTTCAAGCATTCACAGAGCATTTACTGTGTGCAGAGCACTGTACTATGCACTTAGAAAGTACAGTTCAGCAACAAATAGAGACAATTTCTGCCCACAACACGTTCACAGTCTAGAAGGGGGGGAGACAGGTATCAAAACCAGTAAACAGGCAACAAGAGCACCAATATATATATATACACACACATCAATATAAATAGAATAAATATGTACATATATACACAAGTGCTGTGGGATAGGAGGAGGTAGAGCAAAGGGAGAGTCAGAGCAATGGGGAGGGGAAGGGTAGCTGAGGAAAAAGGGGGCTTAGTCTGGGAAGGCCTCATGGAGGAGATGAGTCTTCAGTAAGGGCTTTGAAGAGGGGAAATGTGATTGGTGGATTTGAGGAGGGGGACATTCCAAGCCAGAGGTATGACGTGGACCAGGGTCAACAGTGAGACAGGTGAGAATGAGGCACAGTGAGAAGATTAGCACCAGAGGAGCGGAGTCTACAGGCTGGAATATAAAAGGAGAGAAGGGAGTTGAGGTAAGAGGGGGCAAGTTGATGGGTATCTTCAAAGCCAATAGTGAGGAGTTTTGCTTGATATGGAGGTTGATAGGCAAACCACTGGAGATTTTTGAGGAGGGGGGTGACATGTCCAGAGCATTTCTGTAGAAAGATAATCTGGGCAGCAGAGTGAAGTATAGACTGAAGTGGGGAGAGACAGGATCTTAGGAGATCAGAAAGGAGGCTGACGCAGTAATCCAGTCAGGATAGGATGAGTGATTGTATTAATGTGGTAGTGGTTTGGATGGAGAGGAAAGGGTGGATCTTGGCAATGTTGTGAAGGTGAGACTGTCATGTTTTGGTGACAGATTGGATATGTGGGGTGAATGAAAGAGCAGAGTCAAGGTTGACACTGAGGTTGCGGGCCTGTGAGATGGGAAGGATGGTAGTGCCATCCACAGTGATGGGAAAGTCAGGGAGAGGACAGGGTTTGGGAGGGAAGATAAGGAGCTCAGTCTTGGACATTTTGAGGGAGAACATCCAGGTGGAGATGTCCTGAAGGTAGCAGGAGAAGTGAACCTGGAGGGAGGGAGAGAGAACAGAGGAGGAAATATAGATATAGGTTTTGCCTTGTGCTTTCTCCTCACCCTTCCTGCAGCCTGAGTTCTGAAGCCTGCCCCAAGGCTTTAAAAAACAAGGTGGAGTTTAGAGAAGCATGAGGCAAGAAGCACAAAAGCACAGAGGCAAGTGGAGTTTAGAGAAGCATGAAATTTCTCTGTTTGGCAGGTGAGGTGGTTCCAAGGTTCCTGAAGTAGGCCTGGAAGAATTTTTTTCTTCTTCCTATGCACCTTCCCAGTGTTTGGTTCATCTAAGCAGCTCTGGAAATGCTAATGTGAAGTTCTAACTTTAACCTTCAGCTGGTCTCATGACATAGCATGGGCAAGTCAATGTTTTCATGGGAAAATATGTCTCCCCACAACATGACTTCTTTCAGATGTGCCTGTGGAGCTGTTTTCTCGCTTAGATTAGTAAACCAGGGGCTTCTGCTTTACTGTGAGAATATTTCTCTAAAAATGTCTGCTTTTAAAATGCCACTTAGATAAAATCCTGCTAGACAGTTTAATATGCCTGCTTTAAAAACATAAACATGATATTTTGACATTTTCCTTGGTTCTTGTGTAAAAGCATGTCTGTTTATTTTTTTTTAACTACTGTAAATGTTTTATTCATGTAATCCAAAATTGTAATCCCAGCAATAAATCAATCTTTCTGTGGTTAGAGAAGAATGAGGCTGTATACTCTGCTGTGCTTTTAATCAGTCTTTACTAAGGAAATGACTATCCACATAATTGAAGAACAAACTTTCTTATCACAATGATCAGTATCATTTCAAGCAAGAGTAGTTTTTTAATCTGACTTCCTACATAAATCATTTCTCTGCTTTACTTTGCTAGGGTAGATCTAAGCTACATCACTCCCTGGCTGTGAGTAACACCATTAAAGAGGCATTTTAACTCTTGGTCAGAAGGGCATTATTTTGTGAAGAGATCCTGTACCCTACTGTCTTCAAAAAAAAAAAAAGCACATCATTTGCTCTTCTCCATCTAATCTAACTTGCTCTGCTCAATCTATGCAAGATTAGTTATTGGCCGAGTCTGGAATGATCCAAATACTGATTAATAAGGCTTTCCCAGAATCCTCTAGACTTGTAAGCTCCTTGTGGGCAGGGAATGTGTCTCTCAACTCAGTTATACTGTACTCTCAAGTGCTTCGTACAATGCTCTGTACTCTGTAAGAGATCAATAAATTCCGTTGATTGATCCTAGGTCAAAAGTGCTTTTTCTCACAAGCTAACTTCAGCAGGATTTTCTGCAATACTTGTTTTTGCCTTTTAGCGTGGAAGGGTGGGAAGATAATAGCTTTAGTGTCATGTAAGCAAGGTTTTTTTTGCCACAAAATTAAGACCTCATGCTCCCTGCTTGGACTGATACATCCAGCAATTGACAGCTGCTGTCTGTGGAAGCTGAAAGGGAGCACAGAACCCACTCCCTCCTTCTCTCTCCCGGTTAGTCTGTCCCTAGCCTGCCTGGCCCTTACGGACTGTCTAGGAGCACCAGATTTGGTGAAATGTAGGAGAAGAGGGCTGAGGGAAGAGCAAAAGCCTCAGGGGAAAGGCAGACTTCCACAGGTAGAGGTGCCATGAGGAGTGATGAATTAAGAGCAGGAGTACCAGAAACATTGGTTTTATCCTCTTGGTACAATCCTCCTTAAAACTAGTTAGGTGCTTAAAGACAGGTTTGTCCAGGGAGATGTAACCTCCAACTAAACATTCACAACCTAATGCTTTCTGGGGCTCTCTAGATATTCCAGGCTCCTTGGAATGCAGCAATCACATCTTCCAACTATGTTGTATTATACTTTATAAAGTGCTTAGCACAGTGCTCTGCGCACATTAAGAACTCAAAATAGTATTATCAATTGAGATCCAGAACAGGAGGCAGGAGCATTTAGAAATGACTTTCAAACTTGGGCACTTCACTATGGGGTCAAGATATGAAAATCCTCATGTCAGCAGCAGCATGGAACAGTGGGTGCTGAGCACTGTTTTAGGTGACAGGTTACCCTCTATGAATGCCCAGGTTGACATCACCACAAACTGGAGAAAATCTCTTTGTGCTGACTACCTCTGGGCCTGTTGGCTGCCTTTCCTTTACTTGAAGACTAGTGATGGGCCTAGGAGCCAGAGGGACCTTGGTTCTAATTGTCGCAATCCCCTGGTTCGTACCAACCAGGAACTTCCTGGATCAGGGAGCTTCAGTGACACATAGTAGAGTCAGACCCCATCACCAAGGTTATTGTGGAAAAGTTTTTTACTTAGTTTTACCAACATGCAAGGGAATGACAAATACATACTTTCACTAACTCACTCCACCAAGAGTTCACTACTAGTCTGCTGATGCTTCTTCTCTGCTTCCAAATGCTGCTGGCTGCTACTGCTCTCAATGTTCTTGCTTCTCTTCTGTGTGCTTCTGCTCCAGGTGCCTTCCTCAGGAAATAAAGCAACCACCTTTTAGCTGCCTTAAGTGTCACAGCTGTGGCTCTATCTAGCAGTCATTGATTGGTCCAGACCTCTTACTGGGTAGAACAGGGAGAGAAGGCCATGCCTCCCTCTGTGCTCTGCCCCCACAGGCTGGCAGTCACCTGTCCTCAAGTAGAGCCAATCAGTGTTTTTGTGAGTCTCTTCCTTGTTGTTGTTTGCGGTATCACAAACAGTTATTAATAAGGCAGCTTGTTGTGTGCTCACCACACTAATCCTGGCTCCACCACTTGCCCATCGTGTGGTTTTGGGCAACTCACTTCACTTCTATGTGCCTTAGTTTCCTCAACTGCAAAATAAGATTCAATATCTGTTTTCCCTCCTACTTAGACTGTGAGCCCCAGGTGGGACAAGGACTGTGTCCAATGTGATTAACATACCTACTCCAGTGCTTAGAATAGTGCTTGACACACAGTAAGTACTAGCAAATAACCTTAAAAAAAATCAAAAAAACAAAAGTCCCTGAGTGAAGCTGTATGCATAAGAACAATGGTGGAGTCAGCCCAGTTTTTTGCTTTGACTAAAGGACAAAAAAGTGAAAGAGACTTTGAATACCCCCTAGCAAACTTTCAGATTAAATATTTCAAGTGGGTTCCCATTACATATTTTCAGATTAAATATAGCAAGTGAGTTCCCATTATTTTTGAATTTGATGGTTACAAAATTATATCACTCATGCTTGGGAAGTTAATTTGGGCATATTCTTAATACAGATCTCAAATGGGTTTTTTCTCCACAGGAAATAAGCATTCAATGGTCTTTCAAGCTGGAATGGGGATGGAAGCCCAAAAGCTGTACATCTACACTGATTTGTCATTCATTCATTCATTCAATCATATTTATTGAGTGCTTACTGTGTGCAGAGCACTGTACTAAGTGCTTGGAAAGTACAATTCAGCAGTAAATGAGACAATCTCTGCCCACACTAGGCTTACAGTTTAGAAGGGGGAAGACAGACATCAAAACAAATAAATAGGCATCAATATAAATAAATAGAATTATAGATATATTCACCTCAAAACAAGTAAAAAGGCATTAATATAAATAAACAGAATTATAGATATGTACATATATACACAAGTGCTGTGGGGTGGGGCGGGGTAGAGCAAAGGAAGCGAGTTGAGGTGATGCAGAAGGGAGGGGGAGCTGAGAAAAGGGGGGTTTAGTCTGGGAAGGCCTCTAGGAGAAGGTGAGCCTTCAGTAGGTCTTTGAAGGGGGGAAGTGTGATTGGTGGATTTGAGGAGGGTGGATGTTCTAGGCCAGAGGTAGGATGTGGGCCGGGGGTTGACAGAGGCGACAGGCAAGAACGAGGCACAGTGAGAAGGTTAGCACCAGAGGAGCGGAGTGTGCGGGCTGGGATATTGAAGTAGTGGAGGGAGGTGAGGTAGGAGGGGATGAGGTGAATGGAGAGCTTTGAAGCAAATAGTGAAGATTCTTTTCATGATACGGAGGTTGATAGGCAACCATTGGAGTTTTCGAAGAGGGGAATGACGTGCCCAGAATGTTTCTGTAGAAAGATAATCTGAGCAGCAGAGTGAAGTATGGACTGAAGTGGGGAGAGACAGGAGGTTGGGAGGTCAGCAAGGAGGCTGATGCAATAATCCAGTCAGGATAGGATGAGTGATTGTACTAACATGGTAGCAGTTTGGATGGAGAGGAAAGGCTGGATCTTGGTGATGTTGTAAAGGTTTATTATTGTAAAGGCTTGTTAATGGTCTATACTATTATATCTATCCATAGTTAAGAGCAGAGGTGAAATTTGGCTTCCGTCATTGCTCAGAAAAGGGAGAGACAAAACAAGATGGAATGGTATCCTGCTACCTAGACTTTTAAGAGTCAGTTTGGGGTCTAATAAATTTTCCATCTCTGCAGTTGCCCATTTTGATTGCCTCTGAAGATTTTGCCAGTGCTTATTTCAGTGTTTGAAACTTTTCAGTGAGAATAATAATAATAATAATAATGATAATAATAACTGTAACTGTGGTATTTGTTAAGGATTTACTATATACGAAGCACTGGACTAAGCACTTAGGTAGCTACAGGATAATCAGGTCCCATATGGGGCTCAAAGAATAAGTAGGTGGGAAATAGAGAATTTAACCTCTATTTTGCAGATGAGGGAACTAAGGCACAGAGAAGTTAAGTGACTTCCCCAAGATCAGACAGCAGATGTGGCATAGCTGGATTTAGAATACAGGACCACTTAGTCAGCGTGGCTCAGTGGAAAGAGCCCGGGCTTGGGAGTCAGAGGTCATGAGTTCGAATCCCGGCTCTGCCACTTGTCAGCTGTGTGACTGTGGGCAAGTCACTTCACTTCTCTGTGCCTCAGTTCCCTCATCTGTAAAATGGGGATTAACTGTGAGCCTCACGTGGGACGACCTGATGACCCTGTATCTACCCCAGCGCTTAGAACAGTGCTCGGCACAAAGTAAGCGCTTAACAAATACCAACATTATTATTATTATTATTAGTCCCAGGCCCGAGCTCTTTCCACTACACCATACTGCTTCCCAGTCAGAAGTTTGCTAACTTCCCAATTACTTCTAGATTCTAAAGGAGATGAAGCGAAACATGGAAAAACTTCATGACCTTGTCACAAGTGTTCACTGGTCCTCAATTTAGAATAAATGCATAGCATCCTCCAGTTTTTGGATTCCATAAGGCAATGCTTTCTTTGAAAAGATCATCTTATTTTGCCCATGTAGTTTTGAACAGAAAACAGTCATTGCTTCTTGTACTCATGGCCCAAGCCCTGTGAGGGGATTTCCATGGATTCTCAGGAGATGATTGATTCCGCTGAAGTTGATCTATTAAAAATTGTCTTTGACCATGCCCTCCCAAAATCACAATACGGCTCAGAACACACTGTGGTGCAGCAGATATGACCTGCCTCACATAGCAAGATTCTTGTGCGCAGGAACATATCTACCAACCCTGTTGTGTTGGACTCTCCCAAGTGTTTAGTACAGCACTTGTTACATGCTATTGATTGATTGATATCAGATGCAGGAGGAATGCAGGGAATGACATCAAAACCTCAATATGATGCTCACTGACCTTACAAAAACATTTAATAATAATGGTATTTGTTAAGTGCTTACTATGTGCCATGCACTGTATTAAGCGCTGGAGTGGATACAAGCAAATCGGGTTGGACGCAGTCCCTATCTCATGTGAGCTCACATCTCAATCCCCATTTTACAGATGAGGTAACTGAGGCAATGAGAAGTGAAGTAACTTGTCCAAGGTCGTACAGAAGACATGTGGCAGGTTCAGGATTAGAACCCATTACCTTCTTGACTCCCATGCCTGTGCTCTATCCATTATACCATTCTGCTTTCACTGACAGTGCTATCGCTCCCAGGGAGGTGTAGCATAGAGAACACAAAGACCACAGCTAGCTCCAAGTCAGTCACCTTTAATTCCACTCCCTCCCGGGAGGGCTCAACACACAACTGCAGGTCCAGGCACTGAACTGTCCACATACTGAGCATGGGCTGCTTACAGCGGAGGGGTTTTAACACAACGTTTCATATGCATAATCCCACCCCTGGCTGAGGAAGTCAGCTTCCCTTGGCCGTCCCGAAGATGCTCCCACGGGAAAGAAATAATAATAATAATGTCGGTATTTGTTAAGCACTTATTATGTGTATAGCCCTGTTCTAAGTGCTGGGGTAGATTTACAGGGTAACTGAAGCACAGACAAGTTAAGTGACTTGCCCACAGTCACACAGCTGACAAGTGGCAGAGTCATAATTCAAACCCATGACCTCTGACTCATTAGGCCATGTGCAGTCAGTCTGGTTCCATGGCTTCTCATTGGCATTTGAGTAGGAAATTGGCATCCCTTGGACTCTGATGATAACCATTCATCACTTTTAGTCCCTCTTCTAATGGTCCTTTGATCTCTACCCCGTGGCCTGATCCACCATCTTGGAGCCCTTTGACTTTGGGAGAGAGTGGGCAGAAAGGGAGGGGCTCCCAAAATATCAAGGCACTGAGGAAACATGGGGCTGCTAGGGTAAGTGCCAAGCTGCGATAGATAGGATGAAGGTTTGGAGGTGTCCTGCAGAGGCAGCAGCTTCAAGAGCCACTGCGGGCTGCACTCTGGGGCTAGGGTTGGGGGACCCGCCATGACATCTCATTATTAGGGTGTATGTGTGGGAAGGGGTGCTGGTTTGGGCTGTTGGAGCCAGCCAGACAGAGGGGCCGGGCCCCGGGACTGATAGGGGATGGGAGGTACTGCATTCGGGCATGCATGGAGACACTTGCTGAACACTACAGAGGTGCTTCTAAGTGGCAGTGTTTCATTCCCTCGGCATGTGCCGCAGGCAAGAGGGGATGGGGGACGGGAGGGACGGCATCAGCAGGTTGGATCCCCACTCTGTGCTTGCAGGGCTTACCTTGGGACACAGAGACAACAGTTAGCTTGAATCTCCCTCCTCACACTGCCGAGCTCAATCCAGATAGTGGTTTGGAGCCAGCGAAGGGAAGGAACAGTGGGGAAAAGCTGCTGCGGCAGCAGAGGCTCTTTATGCAGGGCTCCAGGTTAGAAGCAGCCTCAGGATACCCCACAGCAGCAAAGGCTCCATGCATGGGGATCCATGTTAGAGACTGCGAGGCTCAACTCTCTGGCGCAGAGCCCAAGCCTGAGGAGGGCAAGCGGAACAGACAGTAGTAGTAATAATTCTTATTAAGTGTCTATTATATGTAGAGTGCTGTAATCAGTGCTGGGAGAGATACACAGGTGGAAAAAAATCGATAGGCCTAGTCTCTGGCAACTATGAGAAGCAACCTGGTTCAGTGGAAAGAGCCCGGGCTTGGGAGACAGAGGTCATGGGTTCGAATCCCAGCTCTGCCACTTGTCAGCTGTGTGACTGTGGGCAAGTCACTTCACTTCTCTGTGCCTCAGTTACCTCATCTGTAAAATGGGGATTAACTGTGAACCTCACGTGGGACAACCTGATTACCCTGTTTCTACCCCAGCACTTAGAACAGTGCTCTGCACATAGTAAGCGCTTAACAAATATCAACATTATTATTATTGAAAAAGTTCAGTTGCCACACAAAAACCACCAAGTGGGCCTGGGAGTGAGAAGGTCATGAGTTCTAATCCCAGCTCCGTCATCTGTTGGCTGTGTGATCTTGGGCTAGCCACTTCCCTTCTCTCGGCCTCAGTCACTTCATCTGTAAAATGGGGATTGAGAACGTGAGCCCCACATGGGACAGGGACTGTGTCCAACCCAATTTGCTTTTATCCTTAGTACAGTGCTTTGCACATAGTAAGCACTTAATAAATACCATTATTATTATTATGATAGGCTATATCAGAATTGGAGGGGCCTTCTCCGACACTTTCCTTATTACCAGTGAAGCAAGACTGGATACTGGTTTCAATCCTGTTCAACCTATTCCATGCAGACATGCTTGGGAGCCTGGAAGTTCATTTCAGAATGTGGGATTCTGCTCTCCTGGAAGACTCCTTCATTGCAACAGTCGGAGAGCATCATAATAGTAATAATGTTGGTATTTGTTAAGTGCTTACTATGTGCAGAGCACTGTTCTAAGCGCTGGGGTAGATGCAGGGTAATCAGGTTGTCCCACATGAGGCTCACAGTTAATCCCCATTTTACAGATGAGTTAACTGAGGCACCAAGAAGTTAAGTGACTTGCCCACAGTCACACAGCTGACAAGTGGCAGATCCGGGATTCAAACCCATGACCTCTGACTCCCAAGCCCGGGCTCTTTCCACTGAGCCACGCTGCTTCTCTAAGGAGGAGTTCTTTAATCTTTCACTGAGGAGCTAATGGCTATAGTATAAAAACACCCATTCAAGAAGACATGCAGAATCAGTAAAGTGCTATGGATTAGCCATCAATACATCAATCAATCCATCATATTTATTGAGTGCTTACTGTGTGTAGAGCACTGTACTTAGATCTTGGGGGAGTACTTAGATCTTGGGGGAGTACGATATAATAGAGTTGGTACACACATTCCCTGGTAGTCTAGACAGCAGTCCATTAGTGTGCAGAAATCTGAGGTTAGGAACCAGGATGCGCCAGGAAAATTGACTTCTAGAAAAGTTTGACTGCTTCTCCTTAGTAAAAGATGCCACATTGTGACCTGGAAATTTGTATATATCCCAGTACTTAGAATGGTGCTTGACATATAGTAAGTACTTAACAAATACCATTAAAAAAAAATCAGACCACCAAGAGTGAAGAACTACTTGTCCTATCACAGTATAGCTGGTCAAGACAAAGGGAAAGAACGAATGACAGCAAGATATGCAACAGATACTTTACAGCAAGCTGAAGTAGGGAAGCTGCAAATGAGAAGGGCAGAAGAAATACTTTTCTAGCATAATGAACCAAACCCCAGTTGTGACAGAGCAGTGGACAGTTTGGAGACAACAGTAGAAGACAGGTCAGCCTAACAGAAATGGACTCATAGTCTAGAGGCTTCAAGAAGGTTTTAGCACCAAGGGGAAGAGAAGAAAACAGTTGCACGTTGTGGGGAACAAATATTACAGGTCAACTTTTTCATTCATGTAATGCAGAAGGGATTGTCAGTCATTCGATCTTATCGGCCTCATCCACACACCCTGTAAAAAAATCTCATCTCAGTAATGCCGTCTTCAAATTCAAGGTTTGAGATATACTGAAAATACATATACACATATAGAATATCAAAAATAGAACTGAAAAAACCCCAACTCTTTATAATTTGAAGTAAAAATGTGTTGGTTTTTTTTCCAGCACTGTTTTTGGTATTCTGTTATGGTATTTGTTAAATGTTCACTATGTTCCAAGCACTCTACTAAGTACTGGCTCATTGGCTTAGTTACAGCCTTTGCCCCACATAGGATTCACAGTTTTAATCCCCATTTTACAGATGAGGTAACTGAGGTACAAAGAAGTTAAGTGACTTACCCAAGGTCACACAGCAGGCAATTAGGGGAGCCAGAATTAGGACTCAGATCCTTTGAATCACAGGTCCATGCTCTTTCCACTAGACCATGCTGCTTCTCCATTTTACCTTCCGTATTCCGATTTTATTCTTCAGCAGCTGTTGGGGATCCTGCTATCATAAATCCTTCACACATGCCCAGACCGATCAGAATGACATTGCACAAAGAATTTCAAAGCTGATCTACTGACCATTTCCAGGTTTTCCCTTGTGGTGATCCCATTCTCAACCATTTTATAATGAGTGACGAATGACTTTTATAGTTTTTTCAAAGCTACTGTTAATTACTGGATAAATTTAGATCAAAAGAAGAATTTGCCACCTTAAATCCAGTTTCTTTTCTAGAATGCCACACAGGTGGCACACAGACGCTTCTCCAATTTTCTGAATATTTTAGAAACCACCTCAGTCTGTTTCATATGCACAGAGAGAGTTAAACAGAAAAGGAGCTTTATGTTACAATTCAATATCCATTTGAGGGTGAAAATTATCCCAGATCTGGTTTGGAGCTACTTAACAAACACACAACCAAATTTAGATTTGACTCCAGGTGCTTTTCATCACACATAAATTCATCTGCAAAACAAAATGATACAAAATGATGTTAGGCACACTCATCATGTGGATTCGATCCTGGATTCTGTTTCTGCTTCTGCAAATATGGATGCAAGTTTTAGTTTGATGGATAATACCAGTGTAAGTTCCCCAACATACTATGAATTCATAAACTATGATACACAATTTCACTTTAGCTATCAATAAAACAATTATCTAATTTCCTTTTTAATGAAGCATCTTTAATAATAGCAAAAACACTCCCTACCACAAAACACATTCTGGCTGAATTCACTTTATAAGAAGCAGTATGGCCTAGGGGAAAGAGTGATTCAGAGCAGCTATGTGGCAGAGATGGGATTAGAACTCAAGCCTTTTGACACTCTGACACCTTACCTTCTGTGTGACCTTGGGTGAGTGACTTAACTTTTCCATGCCTGTGTTACCTCATCTGTAAAATGGGGATTAAGACTGAGTCCCATATGGGTCATGGATTGTGTCCAAACTGCTTATTCAAATCTACCCTAGCACTTAGGACAGTGTCTGACACATAGTAAACACTTAAAAAATTACCATAAAATGTTCTGATTTTATTCCAAGGCAACTTCGGTTTGAAACTCAACCTTTTAATGGATAGTTGCTAAGATTTTTGAGATATTAAGCCGCTAAAATATTCTGGAGATGAATCCTGAGAGCTGGTTAGCTTTTGAAAGTATTTACTTTTGATATTTTACTATAGGCTCCATGCTCTCAGAATTCTGGGGCCTTGATGCTGTGTTTAAATTGAATAACACAGCTTCCCAAAATATAATGAAATGTTAATAATAAAATGTCAGGGATGGTATGATCTGCTGATTCTGTACAAAGAAGAAAAAAGAAACATAGGTTCAAAGGAAATTTTTCCTTTAAACGTTTCTCTTTTGCTTGTGTCCATTGTATGAATGGATGGGTGGTAAGAGTCTGGGACATTTTTCTACTAAGTCTGGCAAGCCATATTTAATATTTATCCTGTGTATATGAAATACAATTAGGGATGTTATTATTACCCCCATGCTAAAAACCTCAGGCCACTAATGCATTCTATCTGTGAATTATATCCTTGCTCTGAAATATCCTGCATGCCCTAATGTCTCAGCTGCTAAGCTAAACCTTGGGCACTTGGAATAAGGTCATGGAATGTGGCTAGGTCATGGCTTTTGGCAAGCTCAAGAGAGCGGATAAGTGACTCAGCTAATTGGCCAATGGCACAGACCAATCAGTTGTCACCATGGTTTTGCTTGCAGTGTGACAACTTTGTATCCTGATGGTTTAGTTTCCATCACTCTATGCCAGGCCACTGAGGGAATTTTGTCTCCAGAGAGAGTTGAAGAAGACTGAAATCCTTGATTAATTATGTAGTGGAGAGTTTGCCTCCAGGGAACCAATTTGAAAGAAGGTTTTTCTGTTCTTCAAGAAGATGCCTGAAATCAGAATGGATTTTCACCAAAGAATGTTAACCATAGAGAACCCTAGAAAGTGAGTTTTATTCAACTTCTCCCAAGGAAAGATGTTGTTCTTTATTTGCTAGATGTGCATGCTTGAATTGATATTAACTTGTGCTGAATTTAAAATATGCTGTGCTGGTGCCTGCTTCCTAACAGAAATATCTTTATGGGTGGCCTGGACTATTTCAGCATGATAGCTCTGAAGAGGGACATGAACAAAATTCTTTTGTTTTAATATGGATTTTTAAAAATTGAACCTAATCCAAACAAACCTAATTTTCACTAGATCTATATGTGTTTTGACAGTACAGCCAAAGGAACAGACAATCTTTTACCTCTTCCTACTTTCTAATTATTATGATAACACATTTTACCAGGATTTGTCATCTATTGCCACAGCTCAGTTGAGTAATAACACTCTATCACTTGGCGAATATATGTTTGACAGGATTCCTCTTATCATATGCCACAGGAAAAGGGAATGAGTCTTACAAAATACAATTCTTAGAGCACAGTCATTCTTTTCCAGTGGGAGTGTTGATAAGCCTCCCTTTTCCCATCTTTTAGAAGATTCTGTACGGTTCCACTGATTCACACTGAATTTCTAAATTGTAAACCCACTTTTAAAGAATGAGATTAAAACACATCTGTTATTAGAAAGGACTGTTTCATCAAATAGGGCAATCTGCAAACCTTTACTAATCTCTCCTTAGGCTATATTTCTTATAGTGGAAAAAAAACCTCCTTTCCCGTGATGGCAGATATTTCAGGGGAGGGGAGAGGTCAGTTTTTCATTTTCCCCATTTTCTTTTTGCATTTTTTTGGAGCTAGAGCCAGACAAAGCTGATTGCAATGGGACTATAACAAAGAGAAAAAAAAAATCAAAGCTTATGTCCCAGAATAGAAACAGCCATAAATGTCTAAACAGATTAGGGTTGCTGCCAGGCTCTCTTCATTTAGAAAAAAAATGTTTTCTCTTTCTCCCCACCCCCTATTTCCTGGTCTTTCTGAAAGAGTCTGATTCTGAATTCTTTTCCCGACCACAGTTCTCAGTGGATTTAATGGGGGTCTTTGCCCGAGAAGCAATTGCAAAATCAGGTCCTTAGGTTAAATTGCGCTGGGGAAAACTTTTAATTCATCCATGGTTGTCGTTGAGCTGAGTACTAAGGAGCTGTGCAGAAAATCGATTAGACAGGACCTCTCCCTTTGAGGTAATCAAAGTTTTGTCTTCTTTTCTGACACACCCAGACTTTCTTCTTCTGTTTCTTTAGTTCTCTCTTTTTAGAAGCTTCCTTTTCTCTCTCTCCACATTCTCCCTTCATATTTCAAACTGTTCACTCTTCCTCGGTGGTCCTTCCCCCTCTGAACGAACACTTTCTGTCCTTTCAGTCTTTGGGAATGTCAGCTTCTTTTTCTTTCTATTTTCTCATTTCTATCAAATGGAGAGTGGGCCAGATTTGTTGAGTGTTGTTTTTTTTTTTTTTTGATCTAGCTTTTGACCTAGATTTAGCTCATTGCATTTAGTTCTGGCTGTTGATAAAGCCCAAAGCTGCTTTCTAAAATATAGGCTAATGCTCCATAACAGTGCTTTTGGTTTAAATCAAAGCTAGCTTGGTTTTAGACCATCAGGTACCTATAAACATCTACCTTTTGGCATTGAAACAGACCAGTTTTCTGCCTCAAGAAGTGAGATGAATGTTGGTATAAATAGTCCTACAACAGTCAATCATTCTTAAATATTGTGTACAGTGTATTGTACTAAGCACTTGGGAGAGTAGAGTATAATAGAGTCGGTAGAGAGGTTCCCTGCCCACAACAGGCTTATAGTCTAAAGGATGAGGTTACTCTCTAGAAGGAACAGCAAGAATGTGGTCAAATTCCAGTTAACTGAACTATCCCAGGAATAATACAGTAAGACTGCCTAAACTTTACCGGGAAGGAAATGCTGGAGAAATTATCTGGATAATTCTGGACCCAAATTCTACCTTCAATCCAAAGAAACAGTTGACTTGAAAGAGATGTTAGCAGCAAAATCTCACTTTGGTCTTCATTAGCTGGGCATTTTGCTTGAATCATCTATATAATTGTCTCAAACTGTCAGCTTGTTTTGCCAGCGGTGATTGGGCCAGAGATTTCAGAATGTAATATCTTCTAGCTACAAAACTATTCAAGTGATAGTTCTGAGAGAAGATTCCTCTCTAGCTGTCCTTTGCCTTTGAAGCTGACACTACTGACAATGAAATTCTATTCATGAGAAAGAGAGAGGAAGAGAGACCGAGAGAGAGGCAGTGTGGGGGAATAAGAGGGAAAGGAAAGTGAGTGAGAGTGTTTTGGTGTATATGTGTGCACGTGTATGTGTGTGGCCGGGGAGGGAGAATAGCTCTCCATACTGTGCATATATAAAACTATCCTGGGGTCTGTTGCAGCTGCTCTCTGCAGCACCTGGTGCTGTTTTTGACTATGTCTCCTAGATTCATGGTGATCGCAAAACTTTTTTTCCTATGTAACCCCTCTGTTCTTGACTTTTATCCTCTTACTTGGTTTTGCCCACTGTTATAATTCTCCAATTTAGTTTTGGCTAGCAATTTATTTGCTTTTTATAACAGCTGTTACCCTGAAGCCAATTCCTGGCTCCTCTTCAGGAAGGGATATTGGAAATGTACAGGGAAGTGCAATAGTGTCCTCCATTACAGCAATCCCTTTGGAGCTAGAAATTCTACTTTCCTCTGCCCTCTCCTTGGATTTCCCACTTGGGAGTGGACAGCTTAGTTTGCTGGCCCAGAATAAGCAATGGTGTGGAATCTGACTGTGAACCACTGCAGGTAGGGTAAGAGGCAGGCAGAAGAGTGTTGTTTTTTTTTAATGTATAGTTGTTTAGGGCTAACTATGTGCCAGGCACTGTTCTAAGCAATGGGATAGATGCAAGGTAATCAGATTGAATACAGTTCATGTCCCTCATGGGGCTCACACTCTTAATCTCCATGTTACAGATGAGGTAACTGAGGCACAGAGAAGTGAAATGACTTTCCCAAAGTCAAACAGCAGACAACTGGCAGAACTGGGACTAGAACCCAGGTCCCTTTGACTCCCAGGGCCAAGCTCTATCCATTTGGCTACACTGTTTCTGGCCACACTGCTTGCTGCTGGTCAACCAGTTAGGAAAATAGCAGCAACCACAGTGTTCCTACATCAAATTGAAAAGTTGGATGGTAGGCTGCCACTAAAACTACAGGGGAGGGGTCATTTATTCATTCATTCATTCATTCATTCGTATTTATTGAGAGTTTACTGTGTGCACAGCACTGTACTAAGTGCTTAGAAAGTACAATTCAGCAATAGAGAGAGACAATCCCTTCCCACAATGGGTTTAAAGTCTAGAGATGGGGGAACAGACATCAAAACAGGTAAACAGGCATCAGTATAAATAAATAGAATTATAGCTATATATGTTTATGCAAAAGTGCTGTGGGGCGGGAGGGGAAGAGCAAAGGGAGTGAGTCAAGGTGAAGTGGAAGGGAGGGGAGTTGAGGAAAAGGGGGATTAATCTGGAAAGGCCTCTTGGAGGAGGTGTGCTTTCAATAGGGTT
Source organism: Ornithorhynchus anatinus (assembly GCF_004115215.2). Lineage (NCBI taxonomy): Eukaryota > Metazoa > Chordata > Mammalia > Monotremata > Ornithorhynchidae > Ornithorhynchus > Ornithorhynchus anatinus. The sequence goes on along the minus strand of NC_041729.1, from coordinate 94,820,967 downwards.
TTGAAGGGGGAAAGAGTCCATCTTCTAAGATATTTTTCTTCCCATTCTTTAAAGACTCTAGGTTTTCCTTAAGGAACTGGGACCCATAATGAGGTTTTGCTTATCTTCTGGGTAACAAATCAATCATGTTTATTGAATGGTCACCATGTGCAGAGCAGTGTACTGAACACTTGCGAAGGTACAGTACAATAGAGTTGATAGACATATTCCCTATCCACAGTGAGCTTTCAGTCTATAGGATAAGTGCCGTCATTCCTCTCTCCCAAAGTAGAACCCCCAAATGCGAAACCTAAATTTGGGCAGTGTTAAATTTGGATTGATGCTGGAATTTGATACCCTGCATCAAGTAAAACTCTTCTACCTAACATCAACTCATCACTTCATTAACATCAACGGAGAAGCAGCATGGCTTAGTGGAAAAAGCCTGGGCTGGGGAGTCAGAGGATGTGGGTTCTAAGCCCGCATCCACCACTTGTCTGTTCTGTGACCTTGGGCAAGCCACTTAACTTCTCCGTGCCTCAGTTACCTCATCTATAAAATGAGGATTAAACCTGTAAGCCCCATGAGGGACAACCTGATTACCTTGTATCTACCCCAACGCTTAGAACAGTGCTTGGCACATAGGAAGTGCTTAACAAATACCATTATTATTATTATTATTATCTCAACAATTTGCATTATCTGTAGTGCTGGAAATAGTGAAGCAGAATGGTCTAAGTGGAAAGAACATGTGCCTTTAAGAAAAGTTAAGAGACTGGGATTCTAATCTATGCTTCGGTTTCCTCATTTGTAAAATAGGGAATAAATGGCTGCTCTCCCTCTCCCTTAGACTGTGAGCCCTGTGTGAAACATGGACTATGACCTATTTAACTATGTAGTATCCACCCCAATGCCTAATACAGACCTTGGCAAATGGTATGCGCTTATTATTATTATTATTATCATTTTAGTAGGAGTAAAAGTATATTTAATACTCCTTTATTTCCCCTAGCTGTAATTTATTTTAATGTATTCTGGCCCCTAATAATAATAATAATAATGGTATTTGTTAAGTACTTACTATGAACCAGGCACTCTACTAAGCGTTGGAGTAGATACAAGTTAATCAGGTTGGACACAATCCCTGTTCCACAATGGGCTCACAGTCTTATTCCCCATTTTATAGATGAGGGAACTGAGGCCCAGAAAAGAGAAGTGACTTGCCCAAGGTCAAACAGCAGACAAATGACAAAGCCCAGATTAAAACTCAGGTTCTTCCAACTCCTAGGCCTGTGCTGTATCCACTAGACCATGTTGCTTCACCTGTAGACTGTAAGCTCCTTGTGAGTATGGAATGTGTCTACTGCTGTATTCCACTTACCCAAGTGCTTAATGCAGTGCTGTGAGCACAGGAAGTGCTCAATAAATACCACTGATGGGTTGGTAATTATTATCACTTCCCAGGTGGACAGTAGAGATTGCTAGAACAGGACACCAGGCACTGTGAAGGAGTAATAATAATAACAATAATGATAATGGTATTTGTTTAGTGCTTCCTATACTGTTCTATGCCAAGCACTGTTCTAAGTGCTTGGGGAGATACAAGGGAATCAAGTTGTCCGACGTGGAGCTCACAGTCTTAATCCCCATTTTACACATGAGGTAACTGAGGCACAGAGAAGTTAAGTGACTTGACCAAAGTCAAACAGCTGGGGTTAAAACCCAAGACCTCTGACTCCCAAGCCTGGGCTCTTTCCACTAAGCCATGCTGCTTCTCTACGGGGAGTAGTTCTCCCAGAAAGCATCAGTCTTTCCATACTGGAGTCCCATCTGCTGACTGATAGATGGGTTTCCCTCCATAAGTTTTCGTCCATGTGAGTCGATGAACAGTTGCTCCACTTCGGAACATGTGTTTCACCAGCCCCTTGCACTGTTTGTGCTTCCTGCTTGGCCCCACTACCCTAATCCTTTACTTTCCTTGGGCCCCTTTTAGCACTTTTCTCTTTTTTTTTTCCCAGCCTCTAGGTGTACCTGTACTTTCTTTACCTTGAACTTAGCCTGAGCCCGTTTGAGTGGCCATAGAGGAGGGTTATATTATTTCTGCCTCTTCTTTCTTTCCACTTTCAAACGATTCCTCCTCCTCCTCCCACATTACCATCCGGGAGAAGAAATGACATTGCTGAAGGGAAATCTTTTTAAAGGAAGAAAGCATATGGAATGTGATGTTCGGCTCTTCGGTCACCCAGTGGAAAGCTACCACATCCTGAATGTGGACTTCTTGAATTTTCACTACAGAGAGAGATCTGGATTTAGTAGAGCTTCCTCATCTGCAGTACAAAATAGCTGGGATGGTCAGATAGTTAAGCTGGTAATTGCTAAAATGCTTAAAATCTGTTTGGGGAAAAAGAAGTCAATACAGGCTTATCAGAGTTAGACTAGTTTAACTGAGGATATTTTTCTATTTAAAGTTATAGCTCAACTTGGTAAACCTTGTTACACTGTTATGATTTGGTTATACCTCTATGCCCCATACTGCTTTCAGTTTGGTTATAACAACATTGGAGATAACTGGTTGTTAACCCAAGTTAACGCTAAGGCACAAAGCCAATTACTTTTCTGTAATCAAGAATAGCTTTATTTGTGAAAGTCTAAATTATTTTGATGAGTGATGATGTAATGTCTTAGGGCAACCATCTGCCTACATCTGATCATCGTGTAAAAGAGCTTGTTTACCTAAAACATTCTGTCCTCCCTTCCCTTTTCAAATTTGGCTTCAAATGGTGTTAGAGATCAACTATCTTAGAGCAGCCTTGAAAATAAGGACAAAAATGTAAAACCCAGACTATATTTTTTTCAGCTCCCAAACAACTCTCCTGCCAGGAAGTAGGACATTAAGTAAATGACCAGTTATTATTATTCCTACTTTTAATAACAACAGCGATAACAATGATGGTAATAATGAAGACATTTATTAAGCACTTAACATGAACTAAGTGCTGAAGGTAAAGGAAAAGATATGAGACTGCACATAGCCTCCGTTTCACATGGTGTTCCCAATCACTTTTTTCCATTTTAGAGATGGAAAACTGAGGTTCAGAGAGGTTAAGTGACTTGCCTGAAGTCACACAGTAGGCCAATGGCACAGCTGGGCTCAACTCGGGTCTCCTGACCCCCTTTCCTATGCTCTTCTCTGGCCGATCCCAAGTTGCATGTACCAGCATAATGTAAATTTTTACTTGCATTGAGCACCTAAACAATGCCTAAGCAATGCCTAAGCCTAAGCAATGCCATTAATCACTTCTAACAGTGCTCTGATCATTCAATTATTGCAGTGCTCTGCACACAGTAAGTGCTCAATAAATACCAACAGAGCCTGAATGATCCACCCAGCTCAATATAATGAATTCCTAAGCACAATTCTTGATCTCTAGGTCTCAAGATTGAGGCTCATCCATCATTTCTCATGTGAGGCTCCATCTCACCAGCATTGGTACCAGAATTCTTGGAGGAACAATCTGATAATTACTCTGATATCCCGCCTCATCATTGGTTAACATCCCTGACTTTTCCCCTATCTTTAATAAACGTTTTCATTCCAGTAACTCATTGTGATCACTTTTCCAGGAATTTATTCAAGCTTCTCTTCAAGCTGCTGACAATTTAAGCCTGAAAAACTTTCCATAGAAGCAAATTACATATACTTACCAGCTGCTGGGTGGCAAATTGGGGCTAAATTACTTAATCTTGCTTCCTCTTATGCCATATGGCTTAGTGGCAAGAGCACGGGCTTGGGAGTCAGAAGGCGTGGTTTCTAATCCTGGTTCCTCCACTTATTGCTGTGTGATTTTGAGCAATCTGCCTAACTTCTCTGTGCCGCAGTTACTTCATCTCTAAAATGGGGATTAAGATTATAAACCCCACCTGGGACAACCTGATTACCTTGTATCTACCCCAAAGCTTAGAACAGTGCTTGGCACATAGTAACTGCTTAACAAATACCATAATCATTATTATTATTATTTTTATTATTGTTGTGAGCCCCATGTGGGAGAGGGACTATGTCCAATCTGAGCATCCTGTACTTGCCCCCCTGTACAGCATAGTGTTTCAGGACCTAGTAATAAATACCATAATTATAAATGATGACAAATGTTTTGAATATAGTTTTACTTATTTTGTCTGTTTTTTGCATGGGTATTTGCAAGACTGGTTTAATATCCTTCTAAATGGTGCTTGCACTGCTGGTAGTTTTTGCATCTAAGATTGCACAGGTTATGATATTCCTGACACTAGATATTCCCTCCTGGTACCTCTGGCTCAAGCTCTAAAGATGAGCTATATTATCAAGAGGCTTGAATGACATGCAATTTTTCAATTATCTGGGGGCATTTTCTGTCTTCCATTATCCTGCCTCACGAACACAGAAGCATCCATGCTTCATGCTGAAAGTGTCTGAAAAGATTTCCTCTTTGTGTTTCTCAGACAGCTGAAGCACCTCAGCTTCATGGTTGAGCAAGTACACTGGTTTCTGCCATCTGAGTAGGTGACAGAGCCATTACCAAGTGAAGTCAATGTTTCGGGAGGCAGCAGTTCAGTCTTGACCAACAAGATTCCATCTATCTCAGAATTTAACTATTTGATCTTTGTTTTAAATCTAATCTTTCCATCAAGATTTTTCAGTAGATTACTGAAAATCTTTTCTGTTTTTCCCCCTCAGAGAAAAATCAATTAATTGGAAAGCAGAAATGAACCCTCGAGATTCTGGTATAGGAGAATTATGTCTTTCCCTCGAGTAGTGACTTGTCAACAGAGGGTTGTGTCTCCGTAGTTTTTCATGTCTCCTGGAAGAAGTGAGCTTGCAGTCCTCTAAATGGTATCTCAACAGAATGCCCCTTCTGGAAAAGTCTGACAGTCTCCCAAATTATGTCCTTAGAGTCCATTTTGAGACTAAAACACCAGCACCCTCCCAGGATTAGAGCCCCTAAGATTGTTTTTTTGAGCAAAATCAGTTACAGGCCTACCCAGAAAGATTTTCCATTGGAACATATTTCAAACACTGGAGTGGAGAAAGGCCTTCCGAAGCACAGAAGCACTCTGTGGCTGCCTTTGAATTGACTTCTGGTTGGCCTTGAGGGGACAGCTTGCCCAGTCCATCTTCTGCTGGGGTCAGGAGGGCCGGTCCAGATGGGAAAGACCCAGCTTGACCCCCCAAGAGGCTCTAAATCCTTAAGTCCCTAAACCCAGACCAATTTCAGGTCAGTCCTTGGCAGAGCTCAGTAATATTAGCCTCAAGGAAGATTCAGGAATGTTAGTTTTGAGATGGTGTTTGCTCCCAGCCCTACCTTAGACAATAGTAGTAACCTCTTCCTCTCCTTCTCTACTCTCCTCTCAACCCAAATTCCCCCTTCTGCAATCTGGTAAATTGAGACTAAAAATACTGTCACTCCTGGGTCAGACCAGTGGCCCATCCAACTCAGCGTTCTGCCTCCAACAGTGGCAACAGGGTGCTTATTAGTGCTCTGTGATAATTGCCCTCCTGGATGTCTGTCTTAATGATTAGGAATATTCCATTCAACAAAACTAATTCCACTCCCCCACTCTCCACTTCCCACTAGAACTAACAAATCTCTAGGAATTCATAATGGATTTCTCATGGGTGAATTTATTCTAGCCCATCTCAAACCTATTGGTACTTTCAACTGTTCAGTTGCTTATGGTAAATTCCATTTGTCTACTACCAGCTATGTAAAGAATTGTTTCCTTTAGTTTGTTTTGAATCTTCCACCTTTAAGCTTCAGGGGTTGTCCCCTGGTGGTGTGAGATTTGATGAACGGCACTCACCTCCTCCAAGAGGCCTTCCCAGACTGAGCTCCTCTTCTCCCTCTACTCCCTCTGCCACCCCCCCCTTTACCTCTCCGCAGCTAAACCCTCTTTTTCCCCTTTTCCCTCTGCTCCTCCACCTCTCCCTTCCCATCCCCACAGCACTGTACTCGTCCACTCAACTGTATATATTTCCATTACCCTATTTATTTTGTTAATGAAATGTACATCACCTTGATTCTATTTAGTTGCCATTGTTTTTACGAGATGTTCTTCCCCTTGACTCTATTTATTGCCATTGTTCTTGTCTGTCCATCTCCCCCGATTAGACTGTAAGCCCGTCAAACGGCAGGGACTGTCTCTATCTGTTGCCGACTTGTTCATCCCAAGCACTTAGTACAGTGCTCTGCACATAATAAGCGCTCAATAAATACTATTGAATGAATGAATGAATTTTGTGTTGGCCCAGTCTCTACCCTCTGTGATTTTGTAAGCTTCAATTATGCTCTTAGCCTGTGACTTTCCAGACTGAAGAATCCTAATCCTTCCCATGTATCCTGCTCCATCTCCCTGAGCCCTAGGTTGCCCTTCTCTGTAATTTTTCCAGCTCGATGGTCACTGCTGCCCTTTCTATAGTGTCTGCATCATCCATACTGTTGCTGCCTTGGCAGCTCTGATCCATCTACCCTCACAGCTGTCCTCCCCTCAGTCCCACCTGTCAGCCTGACACTGCATGGTTCACAGCAGGGATGATTTTTTTCTCTCATGGTATCTGTGATGCGCTTGCTTTATGTCAGGCACTGTACTAAGTGCTGGGATAGACACAAGTTTATCAGGTTGGACACAGTCCCTGTCCCATATGGGGCTCACAGTCTTAATTCCCATTTAAAGATGAGGCACCTGAGGCATAGAGAAGTGAAGTCACTTGACCTAGGTCACATGGCAGACAAGAGGCAGATCCAGGATTAAAACCCAGGTCTTTCTGACTCTAAGGATCCTGCTTTACCTATTAGGCCATCCTGCTTCTCCCTGTTCATATTCCCACCAGTGAATGAGGAGAGAGCACATATTGCAGGGAGAGGCCAGCAGTGAGGCTTAAGGTGGGAAAAGGACTGGGTCCCCCTTAGGTCTCTCCTCTGCCTTCCCCACTGTCACTGCCCAGTATTTGGCTCTCAGCAGTCCTGGACTCTGCATACTTTCCAGTAGTCATTTGGGAAGATAATGGGATTGGAGGAGAGGAAAGGGCTGGAAAATCTTGAAATACTGCATGTCAGTTTGGACAATGGGTAGGGAGTGGAACTGACAACCTTCATGTGGAGATGGTGTCTATATGGATCATAGCCCCAGACTGGGAAGCATAAACCAGTGCTGAGGTCCCAATTTTCCCTGACTATTATTAATAAAAATGATGATAATGGTATTTGTTTAGCACTTACTATGTGTCAAGCACTACTGTAAGCACTGGTGTAGATTCTAGCTAATCAAGTTGGACACAGTCCCTGTCCCACTTGGGGTTTACAGTCTTAATCCCCATTTTACAGATGAGGGAACTGAGGCACAGTGAAGATAAGAGACTTTCCCAGGGTCACACAGCAGACAAGTGGCTTGAGCCGGGATTAGAAACCCAGTCCTTCTGACTCCCAGCTCTGTGTTCTATCCATTAGGCCATGCTGCTTCTCAAGGGATTACTTTCCCATGGACATTTTATTTGGGAACATTATCACTGTTGAAATGCCCTTTGTTCAAGTTTTAAAGAATTAGAGAGCAGAGCAGAAAAAAAAAGAATTTTTGCAATTCAAGGACGCTGAGCTGGCCGAAACCTCATTGTCACCTTTAGCCAAACCCTGTAGCTGTGAATTACTGAAACATCCCACAGCAGAGCCACCTAAAAAAATAAAATAAAATAAAATAAAGATTAACCTGGGCTTTCTGATTCACTTTTAATATTTTGCTCCAAGGGGCTAACCAGAAGAGCCGTGTGTGCTCTACCACAGCTGGGTTGCCAGCTCCAAATGGATTATGCATGAATTTCCCATGAATTATTCTTTGAAGGATGATTACTAGCATATGCTTACAGAGCACTCTACCCAACCACTGAGCATTTCAGGGGAACAAAGGAGGACCTGTGGAGTGGATTAGTTAAAGCAAACAATATATACTGGCTTCAAATCAATCTATCAGTTTATTTACAGAAGTACAGTGCTCTGCACTGAATGCTTGGGAAAGTACAATATAACAGAGTTGGTAGATGCAATCCCAGCCCACAGGGAGCTTACAGTCTACAGGGGAAGACAGATAAGAAAGCAGATTATAAATAGGAAATAGTAGAGTATAAGAGTATTTACATGATCACTGTGGGGCTGGGGTGAGTACTGAAGTGTTAATGGGCCAAACAGCCAAGTGTATAGTTGACATAGCAGTGAGGGTAGATAGTAGAAATAAAGGGCTTAGTCTGGGAAGGTTTCTTGGAGGAGATGTGATTTTAGGAGGGTTTTGAAGGTAGGGAGTGTGGTGGACTGTTAGATCTAATAATAATAATAATTATGGTTTTTGTTAAGCGCTTACTATGTGCCAGGCACTGTTCTAAGTGCTGTAGTAGATATGAGATAATCAGGTTGGACACAATCCTCACCCATGTGGGGCTCACAGTCTTCATCCCCATTTTACAGATGAGGGAACTGAGGCCCAGAGAAGTAAAGGGACTTGCCCAAGGTCACACAGCAGACAACTGGCAGAGCTGGGATTAGAAACCATGACCTTCTGACGGCCAGGCCTGGGCTCTATCCACTATGCCATGCGGCTCCTCCTAAGATGTGAAGAGGGAAGGAGTTCAAGGCCCACCAGAGAATGGGGACAAAGGGTTAGTGGAGGGATAGATAAATTCGAGGAACAGTGAGTAGGTAGGTGTTAGAGGAGTACAGAAGGAAATCAGTGAGGTTAGGTAGGAAGGAGAAAGCTGATTCAGTGCCTTAAAGATGACGGTAAGGAGATTCTGACTGATGTAGAGGTGGAAGGATGACCATTGGAGGATTTTGATGAGTGGGGACAAATGGACTGTTGGTTTTTTGGAAAATTATCCAGAAGGCAGAGTGAAGTATGGAATGGAGAGGGTAAATTTGAGATACAGAAGGTGGTCAGCGAAGAGACTAATGCAGGGGTCCAGACCGAAAATAAGAAGTGCTTGGATCAGTGCTGTAATAGTTTGGATGAAAAGGAAAACATGGATTCTAGAGACGTTGTAAAGGTAAAAGTGACAGAATTGTGCAACAGATTAAATATGTGGGTTAAATGGAGCTTGGAAGACATAGTCCCGGGCATGCAGTCATTTAGTCGGCTGCCAAGTTGATTCTTTCTCTGCAATTGCACATGCTCAAAAACTGGGGATGACCTTGTCTTAATCAGAATCAAAACTCAGTCTTCGTTATTCCCCTGTCTCATCATACCTGGATTCCCTGTTGTAACACACCCAGGCAATGTTATGAAATGGTCGGTCTTGGCGTCAAATTGTAAACTTTTACGTGCACTGGAACGATTTGCCTCCCTGTTTTATAACTACTCCAAACTTGATGTTAATATGCTCCTTTTTCTTTCCTTTTGAGCTTAATGGGTTTTTTCTTTTGTTTTGCTAAAAGCAAACACCATGAAGGCTTTCATGTAAAAATATTTGGGGCTGTGGTTGTGGAAATAAAATTCTAGTTAGGTTAGAGTCTCCAGAGTAAACATCTGAGATTTAATGTGAGCTTTATATGTCAATGATGACCCTGAGAGAAACCTGAGGAACAGTCAAACTATTTGCGAACTCTCAATAAATGAGGCCTAACAGAGACATTCTGCTTTTCCCAAGCCACAGTGCAAAAGGAAGAAGGAGCGGATAATGACACTAAGGTATTTTGAGGCCGAATCTGTCAGGGATAAACAGAATGTTAAGTGTGTGTTGCGCCATTCAGACCAGATTTATCCATTCTGGAGGGTCGTGCCTCTGGCTCCCACTCTGAGCCCTCGTCAGGAGTTCTGAAGCCAGCTCATTTGAGAAACAACATCTTGCTTTCTTATCCTTCTCTCCTCCCCTTTCAATCCCACTACCATTTTGACCCTACTACCAACCCTTCTTTTACACTCTTCAGTAAACTCAGATGGTGCTCAGACCCAAGATGCTGGTGGACAGGAAGTGCGTAAAATAGGGACAACAGCTATTGATCAGGCAAAAGCTCCAGCATGACCAAGGTGGCCTCTATAAATCATGGCAAAAATTCTCTGTCTGCCCCACTGCCAGCACACAGGTCCCTGCCCCATCATATTATACTCAATAAATAGCACTGATGATGAGACTAAATTGTGATGAAGGGATAGTAGCGGAACTGTTTTGCACTGCCATGAGTCAGATACCAGTAACACCATTAAGTCACAGTCTGAAATTCTAAAGTTTTCTCACCCTGCCATTACTTTTATCTCGGGCATATGTGATCACTGTGTGCGTGTGTGTGTGTGTGTGTGTGTGTGTGTGTGTGTGTGCATTTACATAGGTAAATTCCACAACTCTATCCAGGTTTGCAAGGCTGCATCTAGTCCAAGAAAATAAATGGTGGTATTTGTTAAGCGCTTACTATGTGCAAAGCACTGTTCTAAGCGCTGGGGGATACAAGGTGATCAGGTTGTCCCCCGTGGGGCTCACAGTCTCAATCCCCATTTTACAGATGAGGGAACTGAGGCACAGAGAAGTTAAGTCATTTGCCCAAGGTCACCCAGCTGTCAAGCGGCAGAGCCGAGATTAGAACCCATGCCCTCTGACTCTCAAGCCTGAGCTCTTTCCACTGAGCCACGCTGCTTCTCTAATGCAGTGCAGTGCTGAATGAAATACAATGAAATGTAATGAAAATGCAATGTCATGCTGATCTGGTGAATTTGAGCAGTGAAGATGGACAATCTGGATGACTCACGCCAAATAACTCTTCCTCCCCAACAGATCTCTTTCCCCCGGATGTAGGCCTAAATCAGGTCTGGGCTCACAGGACCTCAGCAGTCTGGTTGATTGCCTCAGGTCTCCATGATTCATTATCTGCATAGACCAAAGTTTTACTAAGAGATATTTTTAGATACACCTGTTATGATTTAGACATACCTCAATAACAGCTGGAAATCTGGGAACCATGATGCATTGTGGGAAATTCAGGTTGATATCTTATTCGTCTGAAGTTGATGATGGTAGAGGTAGTACTAGCCTAGAGAAACTTAAAAACATCTGTAAGTGAATAAAAATGTACAGTGATCACATTTTTATAAAGTCTTAATGATTAGTCAATCACATTTATTGAGCCCTTATTGTGAGCAGAGCACTGTACTAAGCGCTTTGGGGAGTAGACTATGACAGACTTGGTAGAACATTTCCTGCCCTCAAGGAGCTTACAGTCTAGAGGAGCTTATACTATCCAAAGGTCTAGTGTAGGAGGACTTGATACACTTGTTTTTGTGCCAGATTAGTCCTATAAAATACAGTAGGAGTAGTTTCATCCAAGCAGGCTGGGTAGTTTGTTCTTTGATCTCATCCTTATATGTGGTTCCTAATTATTCTAGGAGTTTGCATAATAGATAGGCAAAGTGTAAAGGATGTTCACAGCCCTCCCCACTCCTTTTTTGCGCAGACACACACACACACACACACACACACACACACACACACACACACACACACACATGCAGCTGTCCTGAGTTGAAAGACCAGGCTGGGTGCAGAAAAATCAGAGGTATTCTCTGTCCATCAGTTTGACATACAGTTGTTAGGACCTGGGAGTGGGATGTGGAGAAGGACTGAGGAACATGCCTCCCCCTGGGGCTGATGTGTCTGCATTGTCAGCAAAACAAGAGATTCAGGGAGTGGGTGCATGCCAGGCTTAGGTGGCTAACCTAGATGTCTCTGAGGTGACATTTTATCCTATGAGCTCTGCAAATAGCTTAGTTGGATTTTTATTTCTGGGCAAAAAGCCAACCAAATGTTGGGATCATCAAGAAGGGCATAGAAAGCAGAACAAAGGGCATAATTTGCGGCTATATAAAACCAGGGTAACCCCTTGCACCTGCATGCAATTCTACTCACAGCGTATCAGGAAAGACAAGAGAAGGGCACTTAAAAGATGTGGAAGGGGATAGAGTGAGTTGTGAATGAGGATAGACTGAATGGGATAGGATTCTTTAGTCTTGAAGAAAAAGGCTGAGAAGAGAGACATGACTGAAGGCTATGAAAAACAGCATGGCCTAGTGGTTAGAAAAAGGGCTTGGGAGTTAGCAGGACCTGGATTCTAATCCCGTTTCCACCACTAATCTGCTGTGGGACCTTGGGCAAGTTACTTAAAGTCTCTGTGTCCCAATTAACTCATTTTAAAAATAGGCATAAAGACTGTGAGCCCCACGTTGGACAGGGACTGTGTCCAATCTCTCTTTAATCTACCCCAGTACTTAGAACAGTACTTGGTACATAGTAAATGTTTAACAAATACCATAAAAAAGTCTTCACAATTATGAAGGACCAGAGCAGAGGAAATAGAATTCTTGTTCGTCAAATCCCACACCAGGAAGATGGGGCACCCACTTAAGGTTAGAAATGGTAAGCTCAAAACAAACAAAAGGAAAGGATTTTCCTACAGTGACTGGTAAGTACTTCAAATTCACTAATTTAAGAACTGTGTAGGCTGAAAATATGTAGGAGGGTATGGATAATGGATGAGTGGCCTATGAGGGGTTAGTATAAGGAAAGTCAAAGGTGTAGAGAGAAAAGGTACAGCTATTCAAGAATTCAACAGGCCTAGAGACATGAATAATGGATCCCATTAGATTGGAAGCCCCACCAGTCCCCTGCCCCTGCTGCTAGATGGTAAACTCCTTGAGGGCAGGAATCAGGACGATTCATTCAATTGTGTTTTCCCAGGCACTTGGGACAGTGCTCTGTTAATAATAATAATAATAATAACTAATTATGGCATTTATTAAGCACTTACTATGTTCCAAGCACTGTTCTGAGCACTGGGATGAATACAAGGTAATCAGTTTGTCCCATGTGAGGCTCAAGGTTTTAATCTCCATTTTACAGATGAGGTAACTGAAGCACAGAGAAGTTAAACTACTTGCCCAAGGTCACACAGCAGACAAGAGGCAGAGCCGGAATTAGAACCCGTGTCCTTTAACTCCCAAGCCCATGCTCTTTCTGCTAAGCCACGCTGCTTCTAAATAATGGGTGCTCAATAAATACTATTGATTGTTTGATAATTGATTGATTGATTGTTCTAAGATGGACTATCAGAGGCAAAAATTAGAGTTGTTAGATGGTCCATCCAAAGCTATAATAATAAGAATAATAATAGTGGTATTTGTTAAGCACTTACTATGTGCAAAGCACTGTTCTAAGCGCTGGGGGGATACAAGGTGATCAGGTTGTCCCACATGGGGCTCACAGTATTCATCCGCATTTTACAGATGAGGTAACTGAGGCACAGAGAGGTTAAGTGATTTGCCCAAAGTCACACAGCTGACAAGCGGTGGAGCCGGGATTTGAACCCATGACCTCTGACTCCCAAGCCCCGGCTCTTTCCACTGAGCCATGCTGCTTCTCTAGGGAAACTATGAGGATGGAGGCCAGGGAGGGTAATGATCTCACTGTCCTTCTAAGTGTCTTTTGTCCCCATTGGAGCCAGGCTACTAGGCTGGAAGGATCATTGGCTTTCCCCAGGAATGGGACTGATTTAGGGCTCACGTTTCTCTATAAGTTTTATTCAAATATAACTTCACATCCAGTTGGCTTTCTGTGGCAGAGTAAAGGTGTTGTGACTCCCGGTTTTATTTCAGTGAGACTAAGCTATTCTCTGATTAATACATTTTCATAAAGTAGCTTAAGTTGCTTTTTTCTTCTTCTTTTCAGTGCCAAATTCAGAACTATGATAGCAACTGGCGGAGTGATAACGGGCCTGGCAGCCTTAAAGAGGCAAGACTCTGCCCGATCCCAGCAACATGTCAACCTCACACCGGTGCCCACCGCACAAGAGAAAAAGCCGGTCCGACGTCGGCCCAGAGCTGATGTTGTTGTGGTTCGGGGGAAGATCCGACTCTACTCTCCCTCTGGATTCTTCCTCATCCTGGGAGTGCTCATCTCCATACTTGGGATCGCGATGGCCGTCCTGGGCTACTGGCCCCAGAGAGAACACTTCATTGGTGCAGAAGCCAGACTGTCCACCAATCAGACCCGCGTCATTCGAAACCAAGGGGGTGTCGTGGTTCACTTCTTTGAGCAGCACCTACACTCGGACAAGATGAAAATGCTTGGCCCTTTCACGATGGGCATAGGCATTTTTATTTTCATCTGTGCCAATGCCATTCTGCATGAGAATCGTGACAAGGAAACTAAAATCATACACATGAGAGACATCTATTCCACCGTCATAGACATCCACTCACTAAGAATCAAAGAACAAAGGCACATGAACGGAGCCTACGCCGGGTTAATGGATGCTGAAGTCAAACAGGATGGGAACTCTTGTGCCGCAAGGTTGGCGGCCAACACGATTGCCTCTTTCTCAGGTCTCCGGGGCACTTTTCGCACAGACGGTTCAGCCGAAGATGAGGAGCTGGTCCTCAATGAGAACAGGGGCATCGGGCATCTGATACCACCCTTGTTGTCGGAGAGCTCCGTCTCTATCTTCGGTCTTTATTCTCCCCACAACAGGGCAACAGACGACAAAAGCAGCGGTTTGAAAAAATGTGAAACCAAGTCCATCGTCTCCTCCTCCATCAGCGCTTTCACGTTGCCAGTGATCAAACTCAATAACTGCGTCATCGACGAACCCAGCATCGACAACATAACCGAGGACTCAGAGTTCCACAGGAGCCGCCCTCGAAATCTGTCAATGGATTCTCTGACCGTTCCCGTGCCCGATATCAATGAATCCTACCAGCCCGCCAATGCGGTTCTTTCCAGAAACAACTCAGTTAGTGGCTCTCCTGCCTGTCAGTATAAATCCTCCATGGCACTAGGACCTAGCACTGGAGAGTTATTGTCACCCGGCACAGCTAGGAAACAGTTTGGGTCCAACACATCTTTACATCTGCTCTCTTCACACTCAAAATCCTTAGACTTAGATCGGGGTCCTTCCACCCTGACGGTCCAGGCTGAACAGAGGAAGCATCCAAGTTGGCCGAGGCTGGATCGCAGCAACAGCAAGGGGTATATGAAACTGGAGAACAAAGAGGATCCAATGGATAGATTACTGGTGCCACAGGCCTCCATCAAAAAGGACTTCACCAATAAGGAGAAGCTTCTTATGATATCGAGGTCTCATAACAACTTGAGTTTTGAACATGATGAATTTTTGAGTAACAATCTAAAGCGAGGGACTTCAGAAACAAGATTTTAGTGTGCAGAATAAAGTTTTACAAGGTATCATATTTTAAAATAATTGGCACAAGAGGTTCTTTGTTGAAGTTATGGGCACAGGCCAGTTTTAACCAAATGGTTACTGTATATGTGAATTGGTTTCTCTGAGCAGAGCTATTGATTTCCTTAAGGAAAGAGATTCAAAGTCTCAGTAACATACAACTGTAACACCAAAAGAACATTATCATGACCCAGTAGCTTTTGGTTTCTATGAAAGCATGATTTTTTTTATCCCTGTAAGTCAAGAAACTGCCTCTAAATTAAAGCTCACCTCTGCTTCTGTTTTCAGTTCTTTCTTGGTTGCCACATTCTAAAGAGGAGGCTTAGGGACTAGAAAAGGAAAGAACCAGAGATTGGACTGGAATGATCAGTTCCAGGCCCATAGACAAGATCTATTTTTGTTCTGACAGGAAACCTGCAAATCTAAGGCTGTCATTTTCAGAAAATTGTTTACATGAAGGGCTGGGGTGGGTTGAAAAAAAAAAGACTGAGCAAATTAGGCCTCGTGTTATGTGTGAATTCATTGCAACTGGTGAAGGTATATTCTAATGTTGTGAACTCTCTCCATTCTGCTATATGCCTTTGGCTTTTCAATTCCATGATATTTTAGTGTAGCAAATGGAAGAATTTATATACTCCCATGCTGTGGTTCAGAAATGCAGATAGTTTTAAGGACAAACAGCAAAGCTTGTCAGAAGCTTGCAACTTTAGAAACTCAAAAAGAAAGTGTATTCAAATGGACTAAACTACACATGAGAAAATGTTTCCAAGCGCTTAGTACAGTTCTCTGCACATAGTAAGTGCTCAATAAATACTATTAAATGAATGAATGAATGAAAATGTGACTTTAGAAATATATTTCCATCATCTGAAATTAACTCCTCAAGCCAAGATAAAGTTTTCAAATATTCCATACTCTTTGCAAAAGAAAGAGGTCTTAGTTTCATATTAACCAGTCTGCTCCACTGCTCAGCTTGAAGGCTCCCACTATGTATTTTTGAAATTCCTGCCTTCTGAGGTAGTAATGAGTTTGACTGTTTCTTTTCTTTTTTAGCTTTGCCTAAACCTAGCTAGATGTCTCAGTAAAAATTTAGCTACAATTTAAATTGCCTTGAAGTTCAGCTTTTAAATAATTCTTAGCAAAGGAAAACCCCATGAAGCTTTTAGCAGAACAAGTAATAGAATTGCAGTTGTTGGCTGTTGCAAAGGAAATCAATGATAAAATAGATATCCACTGGAAAGTTTTCTCGTTTTCCAAAAGACATTCAAATGATCATTCATATGCTGTGTTTAATATTCTTATTTAGCTGAAATACTCAGGAATTAG
Source organism: Ornithorhynchus anatinus (assembly GCF_004115215.2). Lineage (NCBI taxonomy): Eukaryota > Metazoa > Chordata > Mammalia > Monotremata > Ornithorhynchidae > Ornithorhynchus > Ornithorhynchus anatinus. The sequence goes on along the minus strand of NC_041729.1, from coordinate 94,804,426 downwards.
TTTTCATGGCTTCTCCCCAAAATAGCCAAACGTTAAAATGTTAATGTACCACAGTTGTTGATGAGGAATGTAAGACAGAAATATTTCTATTTCCAGCTCCATACATATCCACACAGTGATATTTGCTCAGTGAATCAAGGCATAGTGCATTTGTTAGAACCTCAATCTTCTCTATTGTATCAGACTGGGCTATTTTGCTATGAAGCTTTTAATACATTTCTGGTTCGTGTTCTTAATACATTTGCTATTTTTTGAAATAAAATCAAATGGACAACTATGGTCAGAGTTCATGACCTCCTTTCTTCAAGCCTAGGAAAGCAGTTAATGACACAGTGAATGTATACATATACCTGAGGGCAGTTGGCTCCTAAATGCATTTTCAGTTAAATCTTCAGTTAAGAATGGCTTAGTGGAAAATGTTCAGCACTGGGAGCCAGGAGACTTGGGTTCCAATCCCAGGTCACCACTTGTCTGCTGTATGACCTTAAGCATGCCATTTAACTTCTCTGTGCCTCAGTTTCTTCATCTGTGAAATGGGAATTAACCTGTTATTCCTGTTCAGTCAATCATATTTATTGAGTGCTATGTGCAGAGCACTGTCCTCAGTCCTTGGGAGAGTACAGTATAACAACATAACAGACACATTCCCTCCCCACAATGAGCTTACAATCTTTAATAATAATAATAATGTTGGTATTTGTTAAGCACTTACTATGTGCCGAGCACTGTTCTATGCACTGGGGTAGATACAGGGTAATCAAGTTGTCCCACATGAGGCTCACAGTTAATCCCCATTTTACAGATGGGGTAACTGAGGCACAGAGAAGTTAAGCAACTTGCCCACAGTCACACAGTTGACAAGTGGCAGAGCCGGGATTTGAACTCATGACCTCTGATTCCCAAGCCCGTGCTCTTTCCACTGAGCCATGCTGCTTCCCTCCCCCTCAGACTGTGAGCCCCATGTGGGACAGGGTTTTTATTCGATCAGTTTGTACTAAACATACCCCTGGGCTTAGTACAAGGACACATAGTAAACATTTATCTCATTATTATTATTATTATTATTATCATTGTGTTTTGTTCCAGTTTGTGAAATATCAATGTGGAGTTCTAGGTTTGACCAGCTGCATTGAAAGGATTATTTGTACCCTGGATATAATTAAATTTTTGCCAGAATGAGAGCCAGATAACCCTCACAGTCCTCTAGCCATCTTTGTCCTTGTTTAAAAACTGATGCTAGGTTTGAAAACAGTGGCTCCCACCTTCTCTGAGACTGAAAGAAAGGGCCCAAGGTGATGTGTGGAGATCAGCTAAAGTCTTTCCTCCTAAAATGCTGGCTGGGCACCTTCCTGCATACAGGACAAAGGAGAGCCTCTTCTTCTCTGCTTTATATACTCCTGGCACCAGCATCTCAAACAACAACTCCAGAGGAGCTCTCTCTTGGAGTATGGATGGGAGTCAGATATGGAGAGCCACCAGCCTAAAGTGCCAGCTGGATCCTCCCCAAGTCTCAATCCCTTCAATCAGTTCCAAGCATGTGTGTGGGCACCAGGTTGACCCAGAAATCCAGAGGATCCTGATATGCTGATTGTGATTTTCTGTAGTTCTGAAGGGAGAATGAAGAATCATCATCTCTCTCCCAGACAATCAGGGAAGACCTACTTGAGGGGGTGGGCTTTGGAGAAGCCTTGGGAGGACAGCAACTCGGAAAAGCTGGTGAGAAGAGAATTGAAAGCAGAGAGAATAGAGAGCTTTGGAAGGAATTGGGAAGTTTTATTTCAAAAATATTTACTAATAATTTTGTATGTATATGTATATAGTATTATTATTATTATTAAATGCCATCAAGTTGTTTCCAATTAATAGTGACTCCATGGATATACTTTCTCCAGAACGTTCTGTCCTCTGCCATAATCTGCAACCTTTCTAATGGTTCTTCTTTTATCATTGTTATGGTCTCTATCCATCTAGCTGCTGGTCTGCCTCCTCTTCCACATTTTCCCTGGACTTTTTCTCGCATTAGTGTTTTCTCCAGAAAATTTGTCCTCCTGATTATGTCCCCAAAACATGTTCATCTAAGTAGAGTCATTTGGCCTTCCAAAGACCACTTTGGTTTAATTTGCTCCAATATCTGTTTGCTTTTCGGGCAGTCTATGGTATTGGCAAAAGCCTTCAACACCACAGTTCAAAGGAATCAATGTTCTTTCTAATCCTATATGTACATATTTACACATATAATAATAATAATGTTGGCATTTAAGTGCTTACTATATGCAAAGCACTGTTCTAAGCGCAGGGGAGTATACAAGGTGATCTGGTTGCCCCACATGGGGTTCACAGACTTAAGCCCCATTTTAAAGATGAGAGAACTGAGGCACAGAGAAGTTAAGTGACTTGCCCAAAGTCACACAGCTGACAAGCAGCAGAAGTGGGATTTTAACCCATGACCTCTGACTCCCCAGCCCATGCTCTTTCCACCGAGCCATGCTGCTTCTCTATAAACATAGTATATATATAGTACACATTTACACAAAATGTTGGCAAAATTGGCAAAATGTTTTTTTCCAGAGTACGAATGAAAGAAAACAGTTCATTCCATTGCAGGACCACAAAATAAAAGGAGAAATTCCTACCCACAGAGAGCTAAACAGAGTATTAAAAGAAAACCAGAACACAACTCACCACTGATGATCACTGATCACTGATCAGCCCAACAGAGAATTTTACTTGAGCTTTACCTATGGAAAACTGTCTGCAGGGCATGGCCTTCTGCGACAGTGTAAAAGGAACTGTCAGACATACATCTGCCTTTTCAGCCATGTGGTTGAAATTCATTACTGGGACATCATCTTTGAATCTGAAGGACAACTCCATGTAAAGGCTTGTGTCTGTTTTGATGTACACACACACACACCTTAGGCTAGGACAGTTTCTCTCATTTTAATTCATAATCACCATAGATGTTAGAGTATACTCTCAGCTGGGATTAAAATAAGAATTCAGGATACCTACCATGTGTGCTATACAGTTCATTTGAGCTCATCCCCCTAAAGGCTACTGAGTTGGTTGTGAATTTGAAGCTGACTACCGATGACTCCCCCCTGCACTCAGGAACTTTTGAAAATGATGATTTTAAAAACAGTGCCTGCAAGGAAATTTCACTTTGCAACCCCATAATAGAGCATGGTGGGCATTCATTAGCTGTTTCATTCCCCCAGTAGTCTTTCTGAAATCCAAATTCACTTCCTGTTGTGCAGCACCACAAACCAAATTGGTTTTAGAATTGGAATATTCTAGATGCAAGAATTTCAACCGTTCTTTCTTTCGTTGACTTTCTAATTGAAGCCATGTAGCTTTCAGGGGTCTTAGGAGGGTCAGATTAATATAGCAGCTAAAAAGAAATTTGGAGAGCCTTTAGAAAATGGATCATGGTGAAAGTAGAACTTAATTAAACATTTCTTACTCCTGGAGAGAGTTCATTAACATTTTAATACAGGAAGACCTTCATGAAATATTGGCAGTGGATGGTCTAGGGTGAGCATGTGAGTTTTACATGCTCTGAATTCATATAGAGCTGATAAATGTTCCTTTCCTCATTACTTGATTGGGAATTTAATATTTTAGGCAAAGCAGATGTTATGGATTGCTTCTAAAGTTTGCCATTTAGCTATTTGGTCACTGCTCAAAGACTTGGATTCAGATTGTTCAATTTATAAGTTATCCAAGAAGGAAGATGCATTTACATGTCAATGCTGCTACTTGCTCCAAGTCCTAGTTGAAGGTTGGATAGGAAAGAGAGCGGAAAGTTGAAGTTGACCCTAACCCCCTCTCCCCATCAGCAATGTTGTGATGAACAATGTGTAGATGAAGGAAGAATGACTGTATTCAAGGGCCTCATTCTTTGTGATTTAATGCATGAGTAAATAAATAAAATGCTACCATTTACTGAGCCATCCTAAGGGTAAGGCACTGTACTACATGCTTGGGATCAGAGAACAGAAACAGAATATATTTTCCCTGCTCTTAAGGAGCTTACTTGCAATCTAGTGGGAGAGACAAATGCAAAATAATTTACAGAGGGAGAAGGGACTGGAAAAATGAATATGTAGATGAATAAGAACCTAAATAAGAGACTATACATCACCACATACAGAAGTGAAGTGTTCAGTTGTATGAGAGTACAAAACATGTAGTTGATACAGAAGTGCTGAAGAGATAGGGGAATATAACCCAATGGGAACAAACATTCAGTGGGGGAGGCCTCCTGGAGGGAATAATGATTTCAGAAGGGCTTTGAAGATGGGGAGAGCTGTGGTTTGCCAGAAATGAAGGGGTAGATAGTTCTGGGCAGAAGGAAAGACCTGAAAAAGGTGTTGGAAACAGAGAGGTAAGAGGGATAGAAATGATTTAGTAGGCCATTTACAATGTTCCAGAGAGTCTGCTTGAGGTGGGGAGGAATGACTACTTTTGAGATGTGAGTTGCACACTGAATGACATTTTACAAAAATGACCCAGGCAGCAGAGTATACTGGAGAGAGGAATGACTGGAGGCAAACGGACTAATGAGGAGGCTGATCCAGTAGTCAAATTGGGGTATGACAGGTGCCTGGGCCAGGGTGGCAGCCATTTCAATGGAAACCAAGGGGGGATGCTGGAAATTTGTAGAGGAAAAATGAATAGGATTCAGTCACAATCTAAACATAAGAATCCAAAGAGATGAAAAGTCAAGGACAATGCTAAATTATAAACTCTAGACTGTAATCTCATTGAGGGCAAGGAATGTGTTGGCAATATTGTTATTTTTTACTCTCCCAAGTGCTTAGTTCAGTGTTCTGCACACAGTAAATGCTGAATAAATATGATAGAATGCTGTTTGTGGGCTTTAGAACTAATAAATCAATGGTATTTATTGAACACTTATGGTGTGCAGAACACCGTACTAAGTGTTTGGGAGAGGACAATATAACAGATCTGGTAGACATGTTCCCTGACCACAGGGAGCTTAGAAGGGGAGACAAACACTTACATAAATTATGGATATGTAAATAAGTGCTTCAGGACTAAGGGTGGGGTGATTGAAGGGTTGTGATGTTGTCAACTGTGCTTGGAAAGCTGGGGGAGGAGGGGATTTGGGAGGGAAGATGGGTGGAAATTGGCACAGTTAGGTTATATTTCAATTTGACATAAAGAAGGTTACCACTATAAACATAATGGCATTCATGATTTCTTTCTCCAATTCTACAGCCCAAGTATGGTGGCATAAATTGGGCTAGTGTTTTACGGGGTAATTTTTGACAAAATATACTTGAAATATTTATAGATATAATTTTTGAAAATTATATAGAAGTTAGTCACAGGTCAGCCAGGTGAAAGGTCACAATAGTGGAGCAGCAGATTGTCTAAACCAAAATAGTTAGTCAATCATATTTATTGAACTCAGTTTGATTCTCAACATGGGCCCAGTAGAGAAGCACCATGGCCTAGAGGGAAGAGCATTGATCTAGAAGTCGGAAAGCGTGGATTCCAATCCCAGCTCCACCAAATGTCTGTTGTATGACTTTGGGCAAATCACTTAACTTCTCTGTGCCTCAGTTACCTCATCTGTAAAATGGGAATTAAGATTATGAGCCCCATGTGGGACAGGGACTGTGTTTCACCTGATAACTTTTTACTTACCCAGCACTTAGAATGTGCTTGGTACATAGTAAACAATTAACAAATACTATTATTAGTAGTAGTATTAACTAACTGAAAATTTCAATCTTAGGGTTAGGGTTAGGTGAGGTTAAAAGTAAAATTGCAAAAACATGGAAAACAGATGGGGATAAATATGGGATTGAGGTATCAAACACAAAGAGGAATGTATACTCGGGAAACAGATTTAATTTGAGGAGCATATCATATAGGAGAGTTAACTGGAGAACCTGAACTCTCATGTTGGAAACTGTATTTTCAAAAAAAGTGCGAGGTTTTTAACCAAGGTTATTTTGACTCAATAACTCTGTGTGCACACTCCCATTATAAAACACCTTAGCCATCACTTCAAAGTGTTGTTCAAGCAAAAACAGTTGCTTTTCCATTTCTCACAAAAAGTTAATTACCCAAGGCTTCAATTAAAGATGCAATTGCACCAAAGGCCTGAAAACTCTGTGTCTGACTCATCTTCATGACTGGCAGGAAATGTCTTTTTCTGAAATACCCTGTGCCACACACTCAGATTGACATTTTGATTTGCTTAGCAAGTCTTTCCTTTTTTGCCTCATCTATCAAGATATCACATTATGTCCTTGCATCCAAATTGCTTGAATTTATCAAATATCCTTAGAAGAGAGCTTTTTGTCTTTAGCTCTTGTTTGAAGTGCTTTCAGTAGATACTTATTAAAGTAAGTCAGATGGGAATCTGAAAGCTGCCTTGCAGACTGCCTGTCACCCCTCTGTCGGTGGTAAATAATGGCCTGAACAGGTCAAATGAAAAGCAATGCAGATTTAATATGTCTTACTACCTGGATCTCTTCATGGGAATTTGACCTGGAACATTTTTTGTATGGGCTGATAAAGTTTACATGCTTATTTGCAGGGTATTTTAAAAAGTAGTAGGAAGATCCTTCTAGTCAGTAAACAAGACTGTAGGATTAATTTTATTTGGCCAGAGACACTTAGTTACAGTTGGGTTTACTGATGAATAATTATGATCATAATAATAACAATGGTATTTGTTAAGTCCTTACTATGTGCCAAGCACTGTACTAAGCACTGGGGTAGATACAAGGAAATCAGGTTGGACAAAGTCCCTATCCCCCATGGGGCCCACACTCTTAATCCCCTTTTTCCAGATGTGGTAACTGAGGCATAAAGAAGTGATGTGACTTGCTAAGGTCATACAGCAGACAAATGGTAGAGCTGGGATTTGAACCCACGCCCTTCTGATTTCCAGGCCCAGGCTCTATTCACTGGGTCACACTAGTTTTCTTGACTTTCAAGTCAAGAGCATGGGCAGGGAATCAGAGGACCTAGGCTTTAATCCTGGCTCCACTATTTGTCTGTTGTGAGACCCCAGTAAAGTCCCTTAACCTCTTTGTGCCTCAGTTACTTCATCTGTAAAATGTGGATTGACTGTGTGTCCCATATGGGACATGGATAGTATACAACCTGATTATCTTGTATCTAACCAGCACTTAGTACATTGCCTGGCATGCAGTAAGCGCTTAACAAATAGCATTAAAAAAAGTCTAAACAGTGTGGCTGAAAGGATCTCAGAGACATCAGTAAATGGCAAAACCTCAATATTTTTGAGACTAAGAAGCATCTGTGGGAAGTTAAAAGATTATGTGTTGAAAGACCAGCCCTCAATAACCATATTGTGGACCTTTTGGATGTATTGGGTTCCTCTGTTGGAGCTCACTCAATATCTCTCCTTTTAGAAAACCATCATTACCAAAAACTAATGGTTAAGAGACCAGAATTACTCAGCCAGGAGAGGAAATGCCAAAAAAGGATTTAATGATGATCTTCAAGTACAAGAAGGGAATTTGTCCCAAGGATTCTAAGCAGCTGTTCATCATCTCCACTGAGATGGAACAAGATAAAATGAGCTTCAAATACTGTAGGAAAGATGTAGGCTAGAAACAATGGAACATTTCTTGACAGTGAAAGTTGCAAAATCCTTAAATGGGTTACCTTTTCTGTAGATCTTTCAAATAGATTTTCAATATTTTCATATGGTTTAATTGACTGCAAAAGAAAATCTGAACTAGTTGAGCCATTAAGGATGTTGATAATCAAACAGTGTTTATTAGATTCACCCATACATGCAGCATAGGCACTGGGATGGGCTCAATACAAACAAGTCAGATAGAAATAGCCCTTGCTCCTCTGGGAATTTATAGTTTAAATAAATAATACTGCCAAGGACCAACGGATCAGTTTCAAAAGCAAAATGGCTTAATGGAAAGAGAATAGGCCTGGGTGTTCAAAGACATGTGTTCTAATTCTGGGTCCATCTGCTGCCTGCTGCATGATATTGGGAAAGTTACTTAGCATCTCTGTGCCTCAGTTTCTTCATATATAAAATAAAAATTAAATACCTATTCTCCCTTCCACTTAGACCTCTTGAGACACGGTCTGAGTCTGAACTGATTATCTTGTATCTACTCCATTACTTAATGCAGTGCTTGGCACAAAGTAAGTACTTAACAAATTCCACAATTAATCAATTACTCTTTATAAAATAGCCTACAATCTTAGCATTACATTTGATTCCTTGCACATTTTCAAATCTTAAATTTCATATGTTCCTAATAAATCCTGTTTTTTTTTCCCTTCTCAGAACCTATGGATCTGTCCTTTCCTCATCCTTCAAACAGTCATAATGCTGGTGCTCATATACCAGCTTGACAACTCTTTCGGCCATTCTACTGGTCCGGTCTTGCCTCCAGCCTCTCTGCTTTAAGATTCTCCATCAGCCTTTTGCCTCTTATCTACACTCTTCTCCCACTCCACTCCAGCTTGACCTCTCTTTCTCCCTTGCTCACCTTCTCACCATGCCTCATTTCCAACTCTCCCACCTCCAAAATCTAATGCACTACTTTTTCATTCATTCATTCAATAGTATTTATTGAGCACTTACTATGTGCAGAGCACTGTACTAAGAGCTTGGAATGTACAAATCGGTAACAGATAGAGACAGTCCCTGCCCTCTGATGGGCTTACAGTCTAATCGGGGAGATGGACAGACAAGAACAATAGCAATAAATAGAATCTAGGGGATGAACATCTCATTAAAACAATAGCAAATAGAATTAAGGCAATGTACATTTCATTAACAAAATAAATAGGGTAATGAAAATATATACAGTTGAGCAGACGAGCACAGTGCTGAGGGGATGGGAAGGGAGAGGGGGAGGAGCAGAGGGAAATGGGGGGAAAAGAGGGTTTAGCTGCAGAGAGGTGAAGGGGGGCGGTAGAGGGAGTAGAGGGAGAAGGGGAGCTCAGTCTGGGAAGGCCTCTTGGAGGAGGTGAGCTGTAAGTAAGGTTATGAAGAGGGGAAGAGAATGAGTTTGGCGGAGGTGAGGAGGGAGGGCATTCCAGGACCGCGGGATGACAGGGCCAAGGGATCGATGGCGGGATAGGCGAGAACGGGGGACGGTGAGGAGGTGGGCGGCAGAGGAGCGGAGCGTGCGGGGTGGACAGTGGAAAGAGAGAAAGGAGGAGAGGTAGGAGGGGGCAAGGTGATGGAGAGCCTTGAAGCCTAGAGTGAGAAGATTTTGTTTTGCACGGAGGTTGATAGGCAACCACTGGAGGTTTTTAAGAAGGGGAGTGACATGCCCAGAGCGTTTCTGCAGGAAGATGAGCCGGGCAGCGGAGTGAAGAATAGACTGGAGCGGGGTGAGAGAGAAAGGGAGATTAGAGAGCAGGCTGACACAGTTATCTAGCCGGGATATTACAAGAGCCTGTAACAGTAAGATAGCCGTTTGGGTGGAGAGGAAAGGGTGGATCTTGGCTATATTATAAAGGTGAGACTGGCATTATAAAGGTGAGACTGGCATTATAAAGGTGAGACCTCCAGTCAGGAACTTTCTTGTCAAATCCCTCCATCCTTAAAACCCTTCTGAAATCTCCCCCAAATTCAGGAGATTTTCCCTGATTCATTTTCTTTTCTTTCCAGGTGGCATTCTCCCTTCTATCATCTCACCAATTTGCCTACCACTAATTCCCATTTCATTTTTGTACATATCATTTTACTTACCCTATTGAGTACTTCACCCTCCTATTTGTACATTTTTATTTTATGTCTGTTTCCTCCACTAGACTGTAAGTTTCCTGAGGACAGAGCTTGTTTCTTTTATTATACTCCATTAAGCACTTAGTACACTGCTCAGAGAACAGTAGATGCTCAATAAATTATATTGATTGATTCATTCATTTCTTGGAAAACCTTAAGGAGAGGTCAGGGAAATGGAGAACTATGAGTGTGTTTGCAATGGCTGATTCTTGTGTTCTGTTAACCTAGTGAAGATGGGGAACTGTTAAATGCCTCCGGCAGTAGTAGAGGGGAATTCTGACCCAAAAAAGAGTTGGGCCAAAGCACAATTTCTGGCAAACCAACAAGGAAATAACAGAACTGTGAGAGTGTAGTAGCCAGAATCAGGAAGAATGATCCACTCATCTTGACGATAGTAGTTACTGGAGTTCTATAATGTCAATTAGATGATACCATGGTCAATAGCATTTTCTGCTATCTCTCCCATTTCTCCATTCACTCACTTTTTGCTACCTTCTTCCTAGTTTCCTTCCGCTGATGAACCAGAGAACTGTACACCATTCTCTGTCCCCGTGAGTGTCTCTAAAATAATGGACAAATTATAATTGATAGCTTGCAGTTGGTGATAGGCATGTTTCTAGAAGGCAGACTTTGACATCGAAGAGGACTTTTATCTGTGTGCAAACACAGTTTTAGGGAAAGAGGACATGAAATGATTCCAATTCAAATGACTTGGAAAGGCTTCCTGAATGAAGTACTATTTAACTTTCAAAGATATTTGCCACCAAGATAAAGTTGGTTCTCTTTCATCTCCATAACAAGTTGTTGTTTTTTCCTTTGATGGTACTTTGGTACTAGATAGCTGAATATCTTAGCAGTGTAAAATTTTGTCGAGAGATTTGATTTGAAGTAATTTTTCTATCTCCTTGCACCCTCACTTCTCTTTACAAGCTGAGGTTCGATTTTAAACACAGAAACGTTTATGCAGAACCAAGAATGGGATTTCTCCCTAAAACACCTGTTCTGTGAATCCATCCCTACTAGTCATTTCAAGAAATGGTTAGTTGAAGAAGCAGCAAGGACTAATGGAAAGAGCACCGGCTTGGGAGACAGAGGACCTGGGTTCTAATCCTGGTTTTGCCACTTGCCTACTGTGTGATCCGGGGCAAGTTCCATAACTTTTCTGTGCCTCAGTTTCCTCAGCTGTAAGTTGAGGGTTCAATTTCTGTTCTCCCTCCTACTTGGACTCTGAGCCCACCATGAAACAGGGACCGTGTCCAACCTAATTAACTTGCATCTACCCCAGTGGTTAGTACAGTACTTGACACATATTGAGCATTTAAATACCATAATCATCATTATTAGTCTCAGTAGCATTGTCCAAGCACCTACTGGGTGAAGCACATTACATGAGACTAATAATTATAGCAATAATAATTATGATACTTGTTAAGTACTTACTATGTGCCAAGCACTGTTCTAAGTGCTGGGGTAGATACAAATTGATCAGGTTGGACACAGCCCCTGTCCCACGTAAGGCTCATATTCTCCCTCCCCATTTTACAGATTAGGGAACTAAACCACAAAGAATTTAAGCAATTTACCAAAGATCACACAGCAGACATGCAACAGAGCTGATATTAGAAGCTAGAGCCTTCCAGTTTTCAGGCCCATGTTCTATTCACTTCTCTAAGAAACAGACTATAGATCACAAGCTTCTTGGGGTCAGGGATAGCATCTACCAACTCTGTTATATTGACTCTTCTCAAGCACTGTACTATGTGCTCTGCACATAGTAAATACTCAGTAAAACCATCAAGTGATACCAAAGAATAAAAAGGCATAATCCTTCACGTCATGGAGCTTACAAACTAAAGGAATTGCTGTAAAGCAATGTGGAGTGAAGCAGGGCAATCAGAAGGGAAGGGAGTTTGGGGAGGAGAGTGAGGGACTATAATAGCTTTGCAAGGCCAGATTACTTCCCAAAATTCCAGATGCTCCTTTCCGAAGCACTATGGGTCAGCTCCTTCCTGGAACCTTCTCTACTGACTTTGGCCAAAAATGATTAATGCAGGTATTGGTTTCTAACAACCAATATCCTAGGTGCATCAGTCTGGCAGACTCATTTTAGCCAACCCTACCCAGAAGCCTGGCTACTTTGCGATTTCCCAGTGGGAGAGGAGATTGGATAGAGTAGTTCCAACCTCAAGATTTAGAGTAGGAAATGGAAGGTAAGACACGTTCAATTCATGAACATTTTATGAGTTTAAAAAATTCTTACTGTTGTCTAGAGTTAGAAAAAGTTGAGTGTATTTTAGCAAACTGAATCAGGCACAGCTGGTCTGTTGGTTCTCAGGGCTTACAACATTTTCATTTGCTTTCTGGAAATTTACAAAATAAGTTTTATTTTTTTTTGCCTGGCTTTAAGAGGCTCTGGTTATTCATCAAGTTTATTTGAACTGTTGTGACACAACTAAGAAACTATATTTTTGTCCCAATTTTCCTCTCAAAATGATGCCAAAGAAATTGGAAAAATTAGCCATTAGATTATAAAGGAAGTTAGCTGTCAGGATTAGGTTCTGTTATGGGATGGGAATGAGATGCTCCGTGTAATTCAGTTGATCTGGGTTGCACTTGCATCTCTTCTGGAGAATCAGTCATTTGGAAGCTGCAGCTATCCAGTCATCCTCAAATGAATCCACCTGCACTGACCCCTTAATGACTGTGGGGGATACCACATGCTAAGGCTCTTTAGCCCAGGTTCAGCTGTTAAGTTGGCTGGAGGGCTTCATCACATGTTTTGAGCATCCACTGAAGGTTACATACATACATATTTGTCCATGGTCACTTTCAAGCTTGAGGAGCACAGTTGAGAGGAATAAGAGGTGGAAGCAGCTGTACTTTTCTCTCTAATAATAATAATTATAATTGTACTATTTGTTAAGCACTTACTATGCGCCAGGCATTGTACTAAGTGACGGGGTGGATACAAGCAAATTGGGTCAGACACGGTCCCTGTACCACATGGGGTTCACAGTCTTAATCCCTATTTTATAGATGTAGTAACTGAGGCACAGAGAAATGAAGTGATTTGCCCAAGGTAACACAGTAGACAAGTGGCAGAGTTGGGATTGGAACCCAGGTCCTCTGACTCCCAGGCCCGTACCCTATCCACTAGGCCACACTGCTTATCTAACTGTGCATAAGCCAGCAGTGCCATTTCTCTGTCCCAGGTTCTGCCATCAGTCTGAGAGCACACTATGGCTTTTACTTTACCTAAATAATAATAATGGTGGTATTTGTTAAGCACTTACTATGTGACAAGCACTGTTCTAAGCACTGAAAAGTAAAGTTATCCAGTCTTCCTCACTCTAGCAATCTGGGCTGGAGACCAGATTAATATAACCCCTCCTATCTCACTCTCTGGATTCTCAATCAATCAGTGAAATTTATTGAGAACTTAATGTGTGCAAAGTAAGCAGTCAATCAATCAATCATGTGCAGTGCACTGTAATAAGGATTTAGGAGAGTGCAGTGGAACAGAGTTGGTAGACATATTCTCTGCCCACAGCCTAGCACCTGGGAGAATACAATACAAGAGAGTTGGTACACAAAATCCTTGTCTTCAAACAGCCTGGAGTCTAGTCAGGGAGGCACTCACTGAAATAAATTACAGACAGGGAAAACAGCAGGTGATAAAGATATATGCATAAATCCTGTGGGGACAAGGGTGGGGAGGGTATCAAAGTGCTTAAGGGGTACAGAACCAAGTGTATTGACAACACAGAAGGGAGGACAAATAGTCTGGGGAAATGAGAGGTTAGTCAGGGAAGACATTTTGGAGGACATTTGATCAACTCCCAGTCAAGATGGTCATCCCACTGAAGGTAAAGGGAAGCAGCGTGGCCTAGTAGAAAGAGTGCAGGCCTGGAAGTTAGAGGACCTGGGTTCTAATCCTCACTCTGCCACTTGTCTTCTATGTGACCTTAGGAAAGTCACTTAACTTCTTTATGTCTCAGTTCCCTCATCTGCAAAATGGAGATTAAGACTATGAGCCCCAAGTGGCACAAGGTGTCCAACCTCGTATCTACCCCAGGGCTTGTACAGGGCCTAGAACATAGTAAGCCCTTAACAGATACAATTTGAAAAAAGTTAATTTGCCTGGTCATGACTTGGGAAACATGTTTGGGGTTCTTTTAAAAGACAACCCTAACGCTCTTCTTGTATTTGGTACCAGAACAAATCAGCTTTTCCACAGACTACAATTTACAAGTGTTTAATGTACATGTGCCCCAGTGGTTAAAAAGAAAGACAGAAAGCAATTTATACACACAGGCTATTTTTCCCGAAGTCTTAGGACCAATTCTTATCTGGTTCTCTGGACAGGCATCACCATCATCATCATCACCATATAATTCCTGTCAATGATGTCCTCCTAGATTCCCTCTTCTTTTCCATGCTGTGTGAGGCAACCTTTTACACCCTTGATATTTAGAAGCATTTGCTAAACATTTACATATTGGTGACATGTCATAGAAGTCTTTGAGAAGTATAGACTTGGATGTAAAATAATATTTGAGAAGCAGCGTGGCCTAGTGGAAAGAGCACAGGCTTGGAAGTCAGAAGACCTAGGTTCTAATCCCAGCTCCGGCACTTATCTGCTAGGTGACCTTGGACAAGTCACTTAACTTCTCTGTTTCTCAGTTACCTCATCTGTTAAAGGAGGACCATTACATTGAGCCCTATCTGGGACAGGGACTGTGTCAAATCTGATTATTCTGCAATAATAATAATGATGGCATTTGTTAAGCACTTACTATTTGCCAAGCACTGTTCTAAGCGCTGGATATCTACCTCAGTACAGAGCCTGGCACAAAAAACAGGAAAATAAAAAATGAAAGAATTTCACATGGTTATGTGACCTTGAAACATCATTCACCAAGCCCTCAGATTGACTGCTCATAATGTACCACTTAAAATTTGTTTCTGATTGACGCTGGAATGTGCAAATACTACACTTTTTAGACCAGAAGTCTTTCATCTTGTGTCTTCCCCAGATTTATTCCATTATGGAACTGTGATATCAGATTATTAATCAAAATTGTCACTGCCAGACTGGAAAAAAAACCCTCCTCCCTAAATACATTAATAAAGATCAAACAAGTTTCAAGAAATTGATATGGTTAGTTGAAAGTGTGAGGAACCTCATTTTCCAATAAAATATCTTGTACCAGTTTGTCCCAAGGTAAGAGCAAGTCTTAGAGCAGATCAAGTGGCCATTTTGGGAAACAATGGCAGGAAATGTAAGGTTTAGGATCCTCACAGGGAAAAACTGAGAGAAGGCAATAATATCTGGTGATATCCCCAGGAGTGGAAAAAGTGGGAGAAGATGGACAGAGAAGAAAGCATACCAGAATCACCTAAGAGGCATCTACTAGCTTAGAGATTTTCCACATTTGGGGGAACACATCCCTGCAGCCTCATTATTCCTTAATAATAAGGATAATTGTGGTATTTACTAAGTGCTTACTATGTACTAAACACTGTACTAAGCTTGGAGTTGTTTCAATATAAGCAGGTCAAACTCTATCCCTGCCTCACATGGGGCTCACTTTCTAAATCAGAGGGAAAACAGGTATTTAATCCCCATTTTACAGATGAGGAAACTGAAGCATTGAAAGTTAAACAACTTGCCCAAGCTCATGCAGTAGACAAGTAGTGGAACTGGGATTAGAATCCAGGTCCTTTGATTCCCAGCCCTGTGCTCTTTCCACTAGGACACACTGCTTCTCAGTCTGGAGTACTCCATCCAACGGAGGCATTTTTACTGGAGGTGGAACTGAGAGAGGAGCTACACACAGAGCACCTAGGAAGAGAAGCTGCTCCAGCTGCTGCTGCTTCTCCTAAATTTGTATCCACTTTGCTGAGGCTACATCATTTTATGCCCTTCCTGGTATAGGCTTGAATGCCAGAGAGTTAGATGAGCTGCTCCCAAGCAGTGTGGCCAATTGGATAAAGCACAGGCCTGGGAGCTACAGGACTTGGGTTCTAATCCTAACTCCACCACTGCCTGCTGAGTTACCTTGGGAAAGTCATTTCACTTTTCTGTGCCTATTTCCTCAATTGCAATGGGGATTCAATACCCGTTCTCCCTCCTACACGGATGAGCCCCATGTTGGACCTGATCATTTTTGCATCTCCCGCAGCACTTAGTTCAGTGCTTGGCACATAATAAGTACTTATCAAATACCACAGTTATTATAAGAAGTTCCTTTTCTTCTGTATTCCTGCTTTAATGGACTGAGCTAGCTACCACAGCAGAAGGAAGTTTCTGCTCCTTAAACTCTCTCATCCCCTTTTCTGCTACCCTCTGGGTAGACTTCACTTTGGCTCTCTCATGCTTTGCCCTGTGGTTTGCTCTTCAGGAAGCAAAGGTAACAGGAAGGTGGGTGTAGGGTGATAGGAGGAGTAAGAGGGTTACTCCCCAACATCCCCTCCCAACAGTCTTAGTTAACTCCTGAGCACAGTGGGACTACTACTCCAATTTAGTACACACACACACTTATGCACAAGGGCACTTATGCATAAGTTACTTGTAACCGGGTGCCACAGACCCTGCATTTCGGGTCCAGGGAAGAAAGGTCAGGGGCAAAGGTGGGGATGGGAGAAAGGCAAAGGTGGGGATGGGAGAAATCACCCACTGCCAGTTCTCTCTGCCAGGGACAGATGGGGCTCAGCTGTCTTTAGAGAAGCAGCATGGCCTAGTGGATAGAGTGCAGGCCTGGGAGTCAGAAGACTGTGAGCCCCACGTGGGACAACCTGATTCCCCTATGTCTACCCCAGCGCTTAGAACAGTGCTCGGCACATAGTAAGCGCTTAACAAATACCAACATTATTATTATTATTAAGAACTTGGTTTCTAAGTCTCCTGTAGGACCTTGAGCAAGTCATTTTACTCCTCCTCTGTATCTCAGTTACTTCATCTGTAAAATGGAAATTAAAATGGTTTGCACCTTGTGGGACAGGGACTGTGTCCAACCTGATTACCTTGTATCTACCCCAGTGCTTAATACAGTGCTTGACACATAGTAAGAACTTAACAAATACAACAGTTAATATTATTATCATTTGGGAAGCAGCATGGCTTAGTGTAAAGGGCACAGGCCTTGGAGTCAGAGCTTCTGGGTTCTAATCTTGGCTCCTTCCCTCACCTGCCATGTGACCTTGGGCAAGTCACATGATTTCTCTGTGCTTTATCTGTTAAATGGGGATTAAGACTGTGAGCCTTATGTGGGACAGAGATTGTGTTCAACCCTATTTCTTGTATCTTCTCCATCATTTAGTACAGTGATTGGCACATAGTAAGCACTTAAATTCCATAGTTATTATTATTATTATTCTTATTTGGTCCAGGGGGAGTCCTCGGGGGAGGAACCAGAGTCAGGAGGACCCCCCAGCTATGGAGTATCCTGACACACGTCTCCTTCTCCATGCTCTGCCTGAAGCAAATTCTGCTGCAGAATAAGGGCTTATCATACAATAGGTCAGTGTTCTGATGATGAAACACACACACGCACACACACACAAGTTAGAAATCTCTACTAGGGCAGAGATGTGAAATTTTGACAGAGATTTCTGACTTCTAATCTCCAAATTGCCTCAACACCAAATCCACTTTTCCTCTTTCTGCTGAAACACCTCCCCAACCAAGAAATCAACAACATTTCTCCATCAGGTATTTACCTGGAGTGCTAGGGAAATAGTGGGGCTGGAGATGACTAGCACCTATTTCTCTTAATGGGTGGATAGGTTAAGTGAGAAGGAAGAGGAGGCAGTGAATTAATAGAGAAACAATCCAAGAGCTTTGGGGCATAAAGGCTCCTTTCTTAGATAGCCCATTGCCTGAAATTCAAAGGGCAGTGCTCCCTTTAAGATATAGACAAGCTAGAGTAGGCTACCTCCTGGTGATGTTTTAAAAAAGACTAATTAGGTCACCAACTTCATAATACTGAAGCTGCAGCCATTTAGGTAAGGTCAAGAGGGGGTGTGATGTTGACAGTTGGCTAAGACCCGTTAAGCCCAAGGCCCCTGGGCTGATGCTCTGGCCCACAATGGGTGACTCATGCCGAGGGCCCAATGGGGATGAGGAAACTGAAGAATTAAAGAATTCAAGGAGAGAAACATATCTCTTTCTGACTTTTGAATTAATTCATTTTGCCTTTGATCCCTCCAGCCTCTTGAGTACAGTTACCAGATTGTAAGCTCCTAGAGGTTGGGGATCAGGTCTTCTAACTCCATTTTATTCTTCCACCTGCTAAGTGCTCAGTAAATACCATTGTTAGAATGATACTAAAGTCTGTGGCACTCAGATACACACCCTCAGTGTGAAAGCTGAAAGGAAAAGCAGAAACAACTAGAGGAGAAGGGGGGGCCAGGGTTCCTGAATCTATATGGGGTCACCAGGCAGGATTGACAAATCTAGCTCCTCTCCAATGAAATATTCTGCTGTTGGCAGTTAAATGGAGCTAGTGTCATTAAGGAACATAGTAGTTCCTGATGTACTGTAAAGCTGAAAAACAGGGTGTAAATTTAGAAACATTCTAAGTTGAAGATTACCAGTTTTTGCATCAAATCTTATGAATTTATAAACAGTCCCAGATGCAATGATATCGTGATTGGTTACCTGTAATAATGAATAATAATGATAGTATTAAGTATTTATTATGCATCATGCACTGAGCAGGGAAAAGTTAATTAGATCAAACACAGTCCCTTTTCCACAAAGGAACAGCCTAAGAGATAGGGAAAGCAGTCATCTCCTCCCTTTTATACAGCTGAGCAAATGGAAGCACCAAGATGTTAAATGATTTGCCCAAGGTCACACAGCAGATGAATGGGAGAGAATAGACTATAAGCTTCCTGTGGACAGGGATCCTTACTACTGACTCTATTATGTTGTACTTTCCTATGTGCTTAGTACAGTGTTCTATGACCTGCGATCTGTGACCTTTAGACATTTGATATTCACCCCACCCCAAACCCCAAAGCACATATCTTTAAATTATATATCATAAATTACTTATTTATTCATATTAATGTCTGCCTCCCCCTCTAGTCTGTAAGCTCATTATGGTCAGGGAACACATCTGCTAAATCTCTTGTATTGTACTCTCCCAAGCGCTTAGTGCCGCACTCTACACATAGTGAGTGCTCAATGAATACTTTTGATCAGTTGATTAATTGATGTTCTACACACAGTAAGGTCTCAGTAAATACCACTGATTGGTTGATTGATTGATTGATTGTATCCTGACTCTTAGTATTATACCTGTCCATTAAACTATGCTAACAGCATACTTTCCTTGTTTGGATGCACTTTTGGGGATTCTACACTCATCCCACTCTTTTTACTGACCTCTGAAAATTTGGCCAGAAGTTTTTATGTAACACTGTGCTAGAGTGGTTTCTTTATTGCCAGAAAAATCAAAACAGACAACATCTTTTAAAGGGCAAGAAAAATAATTGACTTGAATTTGCCTTACCTTTACTGGACTGTTTTCTTTCTGTTTGATCATGATTAACTTTGTAAAGAATAATATGTTTGCACCATCTCCTCTTAGTCATAATGGTATTAATCATCTCCAGAGTAATCTCAGTTACCACGGCAACATTGGTGTTTATTTCTGCTCCACAGGCTTGGCTGATCTCTAAAGGTTGGGGTGCCATAGGGTAATTCTAAAATGCTAAATCTCCATCATAAATATTTCATCCCTGATGTCAGAATGAGTTTGTCCTTTACAGGAATGAATTCTCGTCCACATTCAGTTAAATTGAAAAGGTTTTGGGGGATGAACCTATTCTTTGGTCCAAAATTGTCCTTCTTTAAAGCCCATAGGACATTTTACTCCTAAAACAGTTTTTTTTGGTATGGCCTTTTCAATAGAATTTTAGAAATATTTATACAATGTGAAAGGATAATCTCGAGTTATGCTCAAGATCTTTTATGTGAAAGAAAAATGTTTTGTAGGACTTGACTTATTCTTAATTCTCCCCCTTAATTAGGGATACCAGTCAATTCAGACTCATCTACTTTTGAAAAAAAGTTTTTCAACTGCATTTAGTGATAGGATGGAATAAAAAAATAGTCATAGTACGTTTGAGTGGCATAACATAGGCAGCTTATTGAAAATGGGAACATTAAGCTGTAATTTCATTACCTATGACACTTGTTTAATTTCAATCTGTTTCATTTTGTTCCCTTTGACTAAATTATATTTGAATATTTAGGTAAAAAGATGGAGATGGTTCACTTCTCTCATTTCTAGAAGACCTCAAACTTCCAAGGACTCAGTGACCTTAAGCTTCCAAATCCAATCTTCCAAAGATCCCCTTCTCTAATTCTAAACAATGCCCTTCTATGGGTTTTCCTTTTATTATCTATTCTTTCATCACAACAATATCAAAGAATAAAGGCTTCTAACAGATTCCTATCTCTCTCCAGGGTCTCTTCCAGAATATGGTGACCCTGTTCTTTTCAAATGCTAACCCTAATAGAGGTGGGGTGCCTCAGTGAGTAGAAGCAGGGCTAATTTCAGACAACAACGTAATGTAATGGTCTAATGACTCACAGGTCTGTGAGTCAGAGAACTTGGGTTCCAATCCAAATCAATTAATCAATAATATTTATTGAGTGCTTACTGTGAACAGACCATTGTACTGAGCATTTAGAAGAATACAATATCAGAGTCAATAGACATGTTCCCTGCTCACAGTTTCACCACTTGCCTGCAGTGTGACTTTGGGCAAGTAATTTAATTTATCTGTGCCTCAGTTTCCTCACCTGTAAAATGGAGATTTAATATCTGTGGCAGGGGCAGCAATATGAGTGCATTGGCGGTTAAAAATTTTAAGGTGTTCTTCCTGAGTTGGAAAGATCATCTGTGTTCACAGAGGACAAGAATAGGAATGTGATAGCTCAGGAGCCAGTGGGAGCAGATTAGGGGTCCCCCAAGAGAAACATTCCAGGTTCTGAATGTTGAATAGGCTTCAGAATGATGTCATTATTTTCCTCTGAGTGCAAGCGTGTATACGTGCATAGTATAGCTTGATGATAATATGCAGAAAGAGCTGAAAGGAATTTTTTTCCCTTGTTCAGGTAATAACTGTGGTATTTGTTAATCACTTAATAATAATAATAATAATAATAATAATGTTGGTATTTAAGCACTTACTATGTGCAGAGCACTGTTCTAAGCGCTGGGGTAGATACAGGGTAATCAGGTTGTCCCACGTGAGGCTCACAGTTAATCCCCATTTTACAGATGAGGTAACTGAGGCACAGAGAAGTTAAGTGACTTGCCCACAGTCACACAGCTGACAAGTGGCAGAGCCGGGAATCGAACCCATGACCTCTGACTCCGAAGCCCAGGCTCTTTCCCCTGAGCCATGCGAAGCAGCATGGCATAGTGGATAGAGCACAGGCCTGGGAGTCAGAAGGTTATGAGATCTTATCCTGTCTCCTATGTGACCTTGGACAAGTCACTTCACCTCTCTGTGCCTGAGTTACTGCATCTGTGAAATGGGGATTTAGACTGTGAGCCTCATGTGGGAGAGGGACTGTGTTGTTTGTATCCACCCCGTGCTTAGTTCAGTGACTGGCACATATTAAGTGCTTCACAAATGCCATAATTATCATTATCATTATTATGTTCCAGGTATTATTCTAAGCACTGGGGTGCTTACAAGTAAATCAAGTTGGACACAGCCCCTGTCCCACGTGGGGCTCCAATCTTAATCCCCATTTTACAGATGAGGTAAATGAGACACAGAGAAACTAAGTGACTTGCCTAAGGTCAGTGGCAGACAAGTGACAGAGTAGGGATTAGAACCCAGGTCCTTCTGACTCCCAGGCTCATACTCTTTCCACTAGGCCATGCTGTTTCTCTGAGGTAACAGAGGAGAATCAGTAAGGGTAAGGTAAATTGTTTGAGATTAGTTGAGATTAATAAAGGCTGGAAGGAGAGAGAAACAAGGAAAGAGACAGAGATGGGGGAGAGAGAGAAAGATGACCAACATGCAGTTCTTCCCTCCCCCAAACTAAAGAAGTCTTTGCTTGGAGGAAGGACTGCGGCAAGGCATCAAATCTGCCTTTTGCTCTCTGGCTATTCTCTGCCTCAGGAAATGCTACTGCCAGTTTTCTCCTGTTCCACGAGGCGCTCCTGCCACTACTCGTCCTGCTTTTGCTCTGCTCCAAGGGGTATTACGTAGCAGAGGAGAGTTTCAAGCTGAAAACTTGAGGGAGAGGAGCCCACTGTAGCCAGAGTGGGTGAGGGAGTAGGAGTGGAAGCAGGAATGGGAGGAAAAGCAGCAGCAGGAGCAGCAGGAGGAAGAGCAACAAGATCACAAGCAGCAGAAGCAGCAATACCAACAGTAGCAGCAGGAACTGGAGCAAAGGCAGGAGCAGCAAAGAAGGAGCAGAAGCTGCAGCAAAGATCACAAGCAGGAACTGGAGCAGAAGTAGCAGGGGGCAGGAGCAAGAAAAAGATTAAGAGCAGGACAAGTGTAGCCCCAGGAGCAGCAGTAGGAACTGGGATCCAGAGCAGGAAGAGGAGCAGGAGCAGAAGGAGGAGCGAGGAGCAGGAGCAAGAAAAGGAGAGGAAGAAGATCAGGATCAGCACCAGGAGTGGGATCAAAAGCGGGAAGAGGAGCAGGAACAGGGCAAACTGGTCATTCCCACTAATGACAACGTTCTGAGTAGCAGCATGGCCTAGTGGAAACAGTTCTGGCCTCGGCATCAGAGGACCTGGGTTTTAACCCCATCTCTTCCACTTATCTGCTGTGTGACTTTGAGCAAGTCACTAAACTTCTCTTGGCCTCAGTTCTGACATCTGTAAAATGAGGTTTAAGGCTGTGGGCCTCATGTGGAACAGGGACTGTGACCAACCTGATTATCTTATATCTACTCCACTGCTTAGTATAGTGCCTGCCACATAATAAGTGCTTGACAAATACCATAATTATTATTAACATTCAGCAGATGTTTATGGGTCCTCTTGGCAAGCATCCCTGACTCAACCAGAAAAAAGGGTACTGCAGCAAGAATTAACCCCAAACTCTAGAAGGGCCATGTTTCAGAATCTCTCAGCTACGATTCTGTTTTACAGTGTAATGTTCAATATGGTCAATAAGTGTCTATGATGAAAATGCTCATCGAGAAGTTGAATGAGCTAGCTTTCTTGGACTACCACTGCTCTGAGGTCCTGTTTGAGCTAGAACTTAATTTCTGACACCACATACGATGGTGAGCCTCCCAAACCTTCTCCACTATGGGGAACCTGTTGGATAAGGCTCTCCTTAATAGGTGGTCTTAAAACTGTTAAGATGTAATCAATCAATGGAATTTATTGAGCACTTACTGTGTGCAGAGCACTGTACTAAGCACTTGGGATAATACAACAGTGTTGGTAGTTGTAATGCAATTCAGACTTACAGTGATGTCTTAGTTATTGAGTAAGGCAGATAGGGGCATACAGAAAACAGCACTAAATGCTGTGAACATCAAATATGACAACATAACAAGGGGAAGACAATGCACACAATGTGGCTTGGACTGTAAACCCTGAACTGGCCATTTCTGAGCTATATGCACTGATGAGTTCATTCATTCATTCAGTCATATTTATTAAGGACTTACTGTGTACAGAGCACTGTACTAATCGCTTGGGAAAGTACAATACAAAAATAAACAGTGATATTCTCTGCCCACAATGAGCTCACACTCTGTGGGGGTGGGGGGAGTGGGGTACAGACATCAGGGTGAATAAATAAAATTTCAGATATATACATAAGTGCTATGGGGCTGGGAGCAGTGGGGAAGAGTAAAAGGAGCAAGTCAGGGCGATGCAGAAGGGAGTAGGAGATGAGGAAAAGTGGGGCTTAGTCTGGGAAGGCCACTGGGAGGAGATGTGCCTTTAATAAGGCTTTGAAGGGGGTAAGAGTAATTGAAATAAGTGATGTAACTAAAGAATAATGATAATAATAATGGTATTTATTAAGCACTTACTATGTGCCAGGCACTGATCTAAGCTCTAAGGGTAGATATAAGGTTGGACACAGTCCCTGTCTCAAGTGGGGCTGACAGTCTCAATCCCCACTTTACAGATGAGGTAACTGAGGCACAGAGAAGTGAAGTGACTTGCCCAGGGTCACACAGGAGACAAATGGCAGAGCTGGGATAAGAACTGAAGTCCTGACTCCCAGGCCTGTGCTCTATCCACAACACCATGAAGTGAATTCCAACAGCCGCAGTGGTATTTATTAAGTACTTATGGTATGAAGAGCACTGTACTCTTCCAATACCAAGGACACCTATATATGCCATTTCTTTAAGGTGGAATTGTCTTCTTAATATTATTATTGAAATTTCTTAGTCTTTTAAAAATTCAGACCAAGTCTATGATCAAGATAGGAAGATAGGAACATACCAGAATCCATTAACTTGGCCCGTCCTGCTGAGAATGTCAGACATTGACACTTTTCAGGAAAGAGCACTAAGAGGTCAAGAGATTTAAAAAGACAAAATGATGAGTGGTATCTGTTTTCCTCAGAGTGAAAGTCACACTACTGTAGTAAACTCAACATTTAAAGAGATCCAACAGTAATACACTAGATGGTCCCCAGAGGTTTAAGAGAGTGAGCAAACCTGGTCAAAAATGATGTCTAAAGAAAAAAACCTCTTAGATTGAAAGTTTGGGCTGATGTTCTAGTCATATTTTGTATCCTCTCCTGTAGGTTCTCCATTCTCAAGAATGGAATAATAATAATAATAATTATGGTACTTGTTAAGTGCTTGCTATGTGCCAAGCACTATTCTAAGCAATGAGGTAGATACGAGTTAATCAGGTTGGACACAGTTCCTGTCTCACATGGGGCTTAAACTCTAAATAGGCAGGAGCAGGATTTAATCCTCATTTTACAGATTAGGTAACTGAGTCATAGAGAAGTGAAGTGACTTGCCCAAGGTCACAACATAGACACGTGGCAGAGAGACTCCAAGACCCATTTTCTTACTGCTAAGCCATGCTGCTTCTCTGTGACATGAGAATAAAAGATGAGAAACAAATTAGTTAATTTTCCTCAAAAGAAGCAGAGTTTGTGATTTTTAAGGCAAGAGTTGAGATTTCCACAGAGGAACTTCAGTAATAAAAGGAACAAATATGGAAGCATTAACTAATTGAATTTAGTTTCCTGAAAGAAAAACTAGAGTGTGTGGATTCCCAGTGCTGTATATACTAACCTCTGGATTAAAGAAAATGCAGCTCAGGTTCAAGTTCCTCGGATCAGCTCTTGAGAGGAAAAGATAGTCCGGTTTACTTTAGCCCAGTTAATTTTTTCTCTGTCTTCCTTAATAATATTGCTTTATCCTTGCTTCAGCTAGACTCCAGCTAGACTACTAACCTGTTTTAAAAAGACCTCCAAATATTTTTTACACTGTGCAGCTGTATACTTCAGATCTGAGGATAATATTAATGATGATGAAATTCTACCTGTCAGAATCAGAGTGAGGATAATAAATCCAATGTGTAATGAACAATCTTTTCTACACTGGGTGCATGCAAAAATCATCCCCAGCTTCCTGATTATGTTTGTTATTCAGTTTCACCTCCAAGCCTTGCAAATGTCTTGGAACTCTAAGAGAGTAACCCTATCACTAATGTTTATGCTATGAAAACATAAAACTATGCACTGCCATTATTGGGTGACCAGATCCATCCAAGTGGTAATGTTTTTGAAGAAACAGTATGATAGCACATCAGTTACCACTAATGATAATAATAATTATGGTATTTGTTACACGCTGTGTGCCAGGTCCTGTACTAACTGCTAGAGTGGATACTAGCAAATGGGGTTGGACACAAACCCCATCCCATGTGGGGCTCACAGTCTCACTCTGTGTTTTACAGATGAAGTAACTGAGTCCCAGAGAAGTGAAGTGCCTTGCCCACGCACACACAGGAGACAAGTGCCAGAATCGGGATTAGAGCCCATGACCTTCTGGCTCCCAGGCCCATGCTCTATTCACTACACCAACCTGCTTAAATAAATACATACTAAATAAATATATTATAGAATTTAAAGGTATGTACATGGATGTTGTGGGCTTGAGGGTGGGGCGAAGATCAAAAGCCCAGAGATCACTGATCCAAGTGCATAGACAACATAGAAGGGAGAGTGAGTCTGGGAAAAGAGGGCTTAACTGAGAAGGCCTCTTGGAGGAGAGGTGTTTGAAGGTGAGGAGATTGATAATCCGGCATATATGGAGGGGATGGGAGTTCTTGGCCAGAGGGAGGATGTGGGAAACAGGTCAGTGGTAAAATAAATGAGATTGGGGCACAGTGGGTAAACTGGCACTAGAGGACCAGAATGTGTGGGCTGGCCTGCAGTGGGAGATCAGTGAGGTGAGACAGGATGGGGTGAGTTGGTTCAGTGCTTTAAAGTTGATGGCAAGCAGTTTCTGTTTGATGTGGAGGCTGATGGGCAGCCCCTGGAGGTTCTTGAGGCATGGGGAAACATGAACTGATGGTTTGGTTTTTTAGAAAAATGATCTGTGTAGCAGAGTGGAGTAGGGAGAAACAGGTGGCCGGGAGGTCAGTGAGGATGCATATGCAATAGTCAAGGAAGGATAGGATAATCAATCAATCACTGGTTTTTCGTGAGTGCTTACCTTGTGCACAGCACTGTCCTAAATTCTTGGGAAAGTGCAATACAACAGAATTAGCAGCACATTCCCTGCCCATAAGGAGCTTACAGCCTAGAGGGGGAGACAGAAATTAATATGAATAAATAAGTAATTTATAAGTTAAAGGTATATGCACAAGTACTGTGTGGATGTAGGTGGTGTCAATATCAAATGCTCATAGGTCACAGATCCAAGTGCATAGATGATGCAAAAGGGAAAGAGTGTCAGGAAAAGAGGGCTTAATTGGGGAAGGCCTCTTGGAGAAGATGTGACCTTAATAATGTTTTAAAGTTGGAGAGAGTGGTGGTCTAGCATACACAGAGGGGGAAGGCATTCTAGGCTAGAAGGAAGATATGGGAGAGCTCAACAACTAGAGAGACAAGATCAGGGCACACTGAATAAACTGGCACTAGAGGAATGAATGTGTGGGCTGGGCTGTAGTAGGAAATTGGTGAGGTAAGGTAAGATGGGGCAAGCTGATTGACAGCTTTAAAGCTAATTGTAAGGAGTTTCTGTTTGATGTAGAAGTGGATGGGCAGCAAATGGAGTTTCTTGAGGAATGGGGAGACATGGAGTGAACGTTTTTGTTGATAAACATTCCATGCGAGCATTCACTCATTCAATCGTATTTACTGAGGGCTCGTTGTGTGCAGAACACTGCACTAAGTGCTTGAGAGGATACAATACAACAATAAACAGGCACATTCCCTGCCCCCAACCAGCTTACAGTCTAGAGAGGGAGACAGACAATAACATAAATAAATAGAGATATATACATAAATGGGGTGGGATTGGGAGGGGGTGGTGAATAAAAGGAGCAGGTCAGGGTGACACAGGAGTGCGAGAAGAGGAAAGGAGGGCTTAGTCAGGGAAGGCCTCTTGGAGGAGATGTGCCAGCCGAGTAAAGTATGGTTAAGTGCTTGGATCAGTTTGTTAGCAGTTTGGATGGAGAGGAAAGGGAGGAATTTAGCAGTGTTGTCAAGGTAGAACTGACAGGACTTGGTGACAGATTGCCTATATGGGTGTAAACAGAGGGATATGTTGAGGACAAGCCTATGGGCTTGTTAGTTAAGGGAAGATAGTGGTATTGTCAACAGCAATGAGAAAGATAGGAGGAGGACAGGATTTGGGTGGGAAGATAAGGAGTTCAGTTTTGGACATGTTTAGATGGAGGTGACGCTGGGACATTCAGGTAGAGATGTCCTGAAGGCTGGAGGAAATGTGAAATTGCATGGAAGCAGAGAGGTGATAGCCGAATTTGTAGATTTGGGAATCATCAGCATAGGGATGATAGTTGAAGCCATAGGAATGAATAAATAGGAGAATAAAAGGGGACCTAGAACTAAGCCTCTGAGGGATCCTTCAGTATCCTGACTTCAGTTCACCACGCAAAACAGCTATTTGAGTATTTTGTAGTTGTCCCTTCTTACATGTCTCATCCAGTGAAGTGTCAGAATCAGCCTTTGTATGATTTTCATTCATTCACTCATTCATTCATTCAATCATATTTACTGAGTGCTTACCGTGTGCAGAGCACTGTACTAAGCGTTTGGAAAGACCAATTTGGCAACAGATAGAGACAATCCCTACCCAACAACGGGTTCACAGTCTAGAAGAGGGAATTCAAAACATCCAGTCAGAAATCATATTGAAAATTGACAAGAGAATTGCTTTTTCCAAGAAGCAAAACCACTGAGTTACTTTGCAACTCTTCAGTGGCTGTTCTGGGTGAAGACAAAGTCCCTGAGTTCTCTTGGAAGAGGTGGAGCTAAGAAATGTATTGAGGGCCCCTGAGTGCGGTGCTTTGTAGTGACTCACTTCTCAGGCTTTTGCTGAGAGGTGATTATTCTCTGCACTGGAACAACGTCTTGCATTTGGTGAGCTCTCTTTGCTTAGTCAGACTTGAGGGGAAATAAGCTAGAGCAATAACGGTTTGCGGCTTACTTTGGGGATTTATGATTTAAATTTTATTCTTCCCTTTTCATGTCTTTCCCAAGCAAAAGCTTTAGAGTAAAACTTATTCTGCTCTGAGACCTAGAACTACAATACGATAAGGAGTCTCTTTAGTCAATCTTTCCGGGAAAGTTTTGTCAGAACAACAAAGGACTAGCTTTTTGGTTTCCTTACTGGTAAACCTGGTATATTTCTGAATCTTCTCTTGCATTCCTTTTAGAGTAAATTCTTCTGAACAAAATAGTTGTTGGTGGCCATTATTTTGTTTAGGAACTATTCTCTCACAGGGTAAGTCCCATGTGGGTCATGGACTGTGTTTGAGCTGATTGTAGGGTATCTATCCCAGTCCTTAGCATAGTGCTTGGAATTTAAAAGATGCCAGAGTCATTATTATTGTTATTTTCATTATTATTAATAGTCTTCTCTGTCTTCCATGTTCACCAAGCCTCCCATTTGGAACCTTTAAACTCTTCCTCTCCCTTATTCCTTCTGATTGTCAATCAATCAACCAGTGGTATTTATTGAGTGCTGACTGTGTGCAGAGCATTGACCTAAGTGCTTGGGAGAGTATAGCTCAATAGAATTGGTAAACATGATCCCTTCCCTCAAGAACCTCACAATCCAGTGGGAGAACTAGACTTTAAAATAAAGTACAGAGGGCTTGTTCTGTTCCACATTTGAGTATTTTCTGCTCCACATTTGTGGAATTTTACAAAGAAGGCCCCAGTCGCAGAAATGTGAAACTAACAAAACACACAGCAACGGTGTGAGTATTTTTTGTTGTCAGATCTTTTTATATATCCCAAACAGTAAATCTATTAGGAAACTACCATGGATTTGATGGGAGTGGGGGGCAGGGGGTGGATTCCAGGACATCCTGGTTTGAAATCATGCCTCGCATTTAATGTTAACTAGATGGTGCTGATAGCACAGTTCTAGAAGGAGGATGAAGGTTGTGAGACATGACCAGGTTTCATGGCCGTAGAGAAGAATGGGCCCAACAATTGCTTTAGACTTCTATTTCGATTTAAATTTTAATGCCATATCAATATCACACACGTCTGTTTCCCAAATGATATTCTGTCTTTGTTCCTCTAATACTAACCTACTCTTTATATCTTGATCTTGTCTACTTCACCACCAACCCCTTCGCTGCGTTCATCCCTCTGATCTGAAACTCCCTCTCCCTTCGTATTCAACAGTCCACCATTCTCCCCACCTCCAACCCTCCTAAAATCATATCTCCTCCAAGAGGCCTTCCCTGACTAAGCCCTTTAGTTCTCCTATATGCCCTCCCCTCTGTATAGAGTCTGAACTTGGCACTTGGATACTCACCCTAGCCCCACAGTATCAATCAACTTTATTTATTAAATGCTTACTGGATACAGAGCACTCTACTAAGTGCTTGGGAGAGTAAAATATAACAGTATTACAGACGTATTCCCTGCCCACAATGAGCTTACAGTCTACATGTAAATAGTCTATACTCTACTATTTCCTGTACCCCTTATATATTTTAATGTATGTCTCCCCCTGTGGGATATAAGCTCCTTCAGAGAAGGGGTCACATTAACCAAATCTGTTGCATTGTACTTTCCCAAGCACTTCATACAAAACTCTGCTCACAGTAAGTGCTCAGTAAATATTACGGATTCACTGATGGATATCTTTATGCTTAATTATCATTATTATTATATTTGTAAATCAATCTGTAAATAGTATTTACTGAGTGCTTAGTGTATACAGAACATTGTATGATGTGCTTGTGAGAGTACGATACAGCAGAGCTGGTAGACACCCCCTGCTCACAAGGAGTAAGTGCTCTTATACATCAAGCACTGTTCTAAGCAGTGGGGTAAGTAACAAGTTAATCAGATCGGACACAGTCCCTGTCCCACATGGGATTCACAGTCTTAGTAGGAAGGAGAATAGGTATTTCATCCCCATTTTACAGATGAGAAAACTGAGGCACATAAGGAGATAAGTACTTCTTCAATTTGGTTTTCTATCTCTATGTCTCTTTTGTAAATTATGCTGGTCAGGTAACATAATAATTCAGGGATAGTATTTAGTTCTGTGTTGCCAATGAATCTCCTTGGCTATGACTTTTTCACACCTTTATTCTGAAGAGCTAGACTGAATTCATAGCCATGAAATGAAAGCTTCAGCAGCTCGGGGTTGTCCCCTCAGGTTTCCTGTCACCAAACAGACGGACTCTGACTAGGTTTGGTCCAAAATGTTGTGTTGAACCTGAGAAGAGGAAGCTCCTTAACACAGTGCGTATCTCATGTGACATTAACCAATAGGCCCAACTGATGATAATGGATGATGCTGGAGTCTTCAGCCAGGAGTGATGGATGAGGCTTGGGCCTGAGACTTTAGGATCAAGTGTCTGCAAAATAAATTTAATATGGTGGTAGTGGATTGGGCCACACCTCTTGCAGTCTCTCATTCCTGTCAGACATTTTCCCGCTAGGGCATGGAGTTCAATGAGTGACTAGGTGTGCAGGGGTGCAGCACATTGTGAAACACTTGAGAAGCAGCATGGCCTAGTAGTGGAAAGTGCCAGGATGTGAAAGTCAGAGGACCTGGGTTCTAATCCTTGGTCCACCACTTCCCTGCTGTGTGACCTGGGTCAAGTCACTTAACTTCTCTGTGCCTGTTACTCCTCTGAAAAATGGGGATTAAAACAGTGAGCCCTGAGTGTTTCTGTCCAACCGATTATCTTATATCTCAGCACTTCATACAGTGCCTGCCACATTGCTTACCAAATACCATTAAAAGCAACAACAACAACAAAAAAACCTCCTTGTGTTGTCCTTGCCCATGTTAGCCAGCTACAAGAGGAACCCCAAATCCTGGTTCCCAAAACAGTGTCTTTCCTCTGAAATAACGGCAGGTCTACTCTCAATCCCGTCTATCACATTCACATACGTAATAATTATGGCATTTGTTAAGTGCTTATTATGAGCCAAGTAGCATTCTAAGCACTGGGGTGGATGCAGGTTAATCAGGTCAGACAAAGTCCCTGTCCCACATGAGACTCACAGTCACGGTACATGCCCCGGTAATGTCAGCTGTGGTGCACTGAAAGGAGGAAAGAATAGAGTGATTATATACCCTGCCCTGACACTAATTCTCTTCATCGCCTTGGGAAATGTGATGCTGAGTTTCCAAATGCCATCTTAACTTATTCCTGTGATGACAGTTAAAAGTCACTTTGTACAAACTCGTAAGATGCATGCATCTTTTTCATATTAGAATGGCAGTGAAGGGGGAGTAAAAAAAAAATATCAGGTATCTATCTTTGGAACAGGATGACTCCAAATGGAAGAAAACCCTATTCCTTGTGGCCCCACCAACCATTTACAAGTACAGTTCAAATACTCTCTGGACATTTCTGTTCTCATTTGTTCTGTGATCCTCGAGAGCCAGTCACACAAGTCTAGCTTCTGCTCTGCCTCAGGGTCTTGTGAGGGTTTATAAAGAATTCTCACAATATGGGATGAAAGGAGCTGATCTAGATCTGTAGGGCATCCTACCCTGCTGTAATCTTCAGGATATATGTGTGATCCTCGTGCTCCTCATTGGCTTGACACACTACCACCATGAGTCAGAAGTCTCTTTGGCCTGCACTTTAGTGTAAAAACGACTTCACCAGACTTTCTAGGGTCTCTGGCATTGTAGAGCACTACTTCATAGCCAAACTAGAAAGAAGCAATCTAGGAGGAAATTAATGTTTGGCTTTGATATAGCTGGTACCACGACAAGATGTGAACATAGCCAAAAGTGATTTTGAGGAAGTTTTAAAGCACATGAATATCTGATATTGTATCATCGAACCATCTGGAATGTAAATTCCTTGTGGTCAGGGACTGTCTACCAACTCTGTTGCACTGTACTCTTCCAAGGATTTAGTACGGTGCTCTGCACTCAGTAAGAGCTCAATAAATACCATTGATTGATTGATGACTGACTGGTACTGAGTAAATATCATCCCTACTACTCCATGCATATTACAGTGGATGCTGGTGACCTCCATTTATGCCTGGCAACTTGTCTTCTTTTCTTGGGTATTTCCTTCCCTCCACCCCAGATTTTAAACCTTTTGTGGGCCCAGGATCTGTCTGGATCTAGATCTACCTTTTACTTTTTCCAGTGCTTAGCACAGTGCTCTGCATATTATAAGAGCTTAATAAATTGCATAGCAACCCATTGCAGAAGTTTTTGTTTTTTTAAATGGTATTTGTTCAGCATTTACTATGTGCCAGCCATTGTTCTTACTGGGATAGATAGAAGATAATCAGGTTGGACACAGTCCTTGTTCCACATGGGCCTCACTATCTTAATCCCCATTTTACAGATCAGGTAACTGAGGCACAAAGAATTAAAGTGATTTGACCAAGGTCACACAGCAGGCAAGTGGCAGAGATGGGATTAGAACCCTGGTCCTTCTGATTCCCAGATCCATGCTCTACCCACTAAGTCATACTCCTTACTTGTATACATGTTTCATTCATTCAATAGTTGTATTTATTGAGCGCTTACTATGTGCAGAGCACTGTACTAAGTGCTTGGAATGTACAATTCGGCAACAGAGACAATCCCTGCCCACTGACGGGCTTACAGTCTAATCGGGGGAGACAGACAAAAACAATAGCAATAAATAGAATCAAGGTGATGTACACCTCATTAACAAAATAAATAGGGTAGTAAAAATATATACAAATGAGCAAATGAGCACAGTGCTGAGGGGAGGGGAATGGAGAAGGGAGGGGCAGGGGGAAAGGGTGCTTAGCTGAGGGGAGGTGAAGGTGAGGGGCAGAGAGGCAGCAGAGAGAGCAGAGGGAAAAGGGGAAGCTCAGTCTGGGAAGGCCTCTTGGAGGAAGTGAGCTCTCAGTAGGGCTTTGAAGAGGGGAAGAGAGTTAGTTTGGCTGAGGTGAGGAGGGAGGCCATTCCAGGACAGTGGGAGGACGTGGCCAAGGGGTCGACGGCAGGATAGGCGAGAACAGGGGACGGTGAGGAGGTGGGCGGCAGAGGAACGGAGAGTGCGGGGTAGGCAGTGGAAAGAGAGAAGGGAGGAGAGGTAGGAGGGGGAAGGTGATGGAGAGTTTTGAAGCCTAGAGTGAGAAGTTTTCGTTTCGTGAGGAGGTCGATAGGCAACCACTGGAGGTTTTTAAGAAAGGGAGTGACATGCCCAGAGCATTTCTGCAGGAAGATGAGCTGGGCAGAAGAATGAAGAATAGACTGGAGTGGGGAGAGACAGGAGAGAAGCAGCGTGGCTCAGTGGAAAGAGCATGGGCTTTGGAGTCAGGGCTCATGAGTTTGAATCCCAGCTCTGCCACTTGTCGGCTGTGTGACTGTGGGCGAGTCACTTAACTTCTCGGTGCCTCAGTTCCCTCATCTGTAAAATGGAGATTAAGACTGTGAGCCCCACGTGGGACAACCTGATTCCCCTATGTCTACCCCAGCGCTTAGAACAGTGCTCGGCACATAGTAAGCGCTTAACAAATACCAACATTATTATTATTAAGGGAGATCAGAAAGAAGGCTGACACAGTAATCCAGCCGGGGTATTATGAGAGCCTGTACCAGTAAGATAGCTGTTTGGATGGAGAGGAAAGGGCAGATCTTGGCGATATTATAAAGGTGAGACTGGCAGGCCTTGGTGACGGATTGGATGCGTGGGGTGAATGAGAGAGCTGAGTCAAGGATGACATCGAGGTGGCGGGCTTGAGAGACGAGAAGAATGGTCGTACCATCCACAGTGATAGGGAAGTCAGGGAGAGGACAGGGCTTGGGAGGGAAGATAAGGAGCTAAGTTTTGGACATGTTGAGTTTTAGCTGGAGGGCAGACATCCAGGTGGAGATGTCCTGGAGGCAGGAGGAGATACGAGCCTGAAGGGAGGGGGAGAGAACAGGGGCGGAGATGTAGATTTGTGTGTCAACTGCAAAGAGATGATAGTTGAAGTCATAGGAGCGAATGAATTCACCAAGGGAGTGAGTGTAAATGGAGAACAGAAGAGGGCCGAGAACTGACCCCTGAGGAACTCCAACAGTTAGAAGATGGGAGGGGGAGGAGGAGCCTGCGAAGGAGACCGAGAATGAACGGCCAGAGAGATAAGAGGAGAACCGGGAGAGGATGGAGTCCATGAAGCCAAGGTGAGATAAGGTGTGGAGGAGAAGGGGATGGTCTACAGTGTCAAAGGCAGCTGAGAGGTCGAGAGGATTAGGATAGAGTAGGATCCATTTGATTTGGCAAGAAGGAGGTCAGGGGTGACCTTTGAGAGAGCAGTCTCGGTAGAGTGGAGGGGACGGAAGGCAGATTGGAGGGGGTCCAGGAGAGAACTGTAGTTAAGGAATACTAGGCAGTGAGTGTAGACGACTCATTCTAGGAGCTTGGAAAGGAAGGGTATTAGGGAGATCAGGCGATAACTGGAAGGGGAAGTGGGGTCGAGAGAGGGTTTTTTTAGGATGGGGGAGAGATGGGCCTGTTTGAAGGCAGAGGGGAAGGAGCCATTGGAGATTGAGTGGTTAAAGATAGAAGTTAAGGAAGGGAGGAGGGAAGGGGAGATGGTTCATCCTACAGGTACATTTTTTGAGTGTAATTGACACTTTTATAGTTCAATAACAATTGCAACTGGATCCTGTGCTTGACCACAGGAGTGGTGCGATTGTGAAAGTGAGTCAGAATGTTGCTTTTAAAATAGCAGTTGATATAAAGGAATGGCTGAAAAAAGCTCATTGTACAAAACCATCTAAAGCGATGATCGAAAAAGGTGTTATAATAAATAAGCTGAAGGGGGTGGCACTAAGCTTAGTGACTTTGGGCAGTAAATTGCTCACTCTAGTTCTGCCCACTGATGAGGGGACGGGGAAAGGAGAGGAGAGAAAATAAGAAACAGCTGAGAGCCAAGAATTTTCCTTTGACTGAAGGCTTGACTTCATAAAAAACGGTGGAGAAATCATTTGCTGAAATGTTCAGAAGAGCGGATGCCTTGAAGGCAATAATTTTACCTTGCATTTTGCTATGACAGTCTTCTGGGGAGCAGAAACCACAGACCACAACTGAACACAAAAAAGGGTCTTTTGAAGTCAGCAGCAAGGCTCTCAGGTCTGCCGCCCACTGAATAAGTCATAGTTCACTGTAAACAAGGTGTTGCACATTCAGTATTCCCACAGTGCAAAATAACCACACGGGACATGCCCAGAAGAACCAGCCTCCCTGATCATGCTGAAGGACATTTGTCTTTACCCAAATCCTGGCAGTTTCTCCATGATTCTGTTGGATGGTTTGTCAGTAAGGAGACAGATGGCTGGAGTTAGAAAGGAGAGTTCTGAAATTTCAGGATCAATCTCACCTCTTGCTTTAGTTTCTTCAGCAAACTTTAATGTCTCTGCAAAAGAAACAAAAAACACTGGAGCAGGGGGGAAGTGTTACCAAGCAGGGCTGGAAGTAAAATTCGACCCTTACTGGAATGGAGCTGAGATACTTAAATGTACTTAGGTAGTCTGCTAAGTTCAGGCATTTCATGGAGAGTTGTAATCTTCAAAATAATGATGATAACAATAATAATAATTTTTTATGACATTTGTCAAATGATTATTATGTGCAAGGCACTGTCCTAAGTGCTGGGGTGAATACAAACAAATCGGGTTTGACACAGTTCCTGTCCCGCATGGGGCTCACAGTCTTAATCCCCATTTTACAGATGAGTGAACTGAAGCACAGAGAAGTGAAGTGTCTTGTCTAAGGTCACACAGCAGACAAGTGGTGGAGCTGGCATTAGAACCCGCGACCATGACCCTTGACCATGAGACTCCCAGGCCCATGCTCTATCCACTAGGCCACACTGCAGGGAGACATCTTCAAACCATGGCAGTGGTGAAGGTGAGAATCCAGTTCCTCGACCTGTCACAGGTAGGGGGAACCTCACTTCAGGCCCACAGGCCAAGCCAAAATGCCTCCCGCCGGCCAAAATGGCAGTAACTGCTCGAACACCAGCTGGCCTTCCTCTGCCTCCTTCCCCAAACATCTCCATGCCCTCCCTGCCCTTCCCAGAGCTGTGCCTACCCTCCCTGCTACCCCCAGAACTGGCCCACTTGCTATGGGAACGGACACTGTCGCCGGTGCCAGACCATCTTCCTGGCCCACTGCAACTCAGGCCCTGTGCTGCAACCTTGGGGCAGGGCTCGAGCCGGGTTGGGACCAAGTCTGCTTGGAGCTCATGCCAGTGAGGGGTAGCCCTGCCCTGCCACCATGAAGCCGATAAACAACCAGTTCAAGCTGGAACAGGAACACTGATGCCTTTTCTTTCACCGGTGCCCAGTTCGTAATGGTATCACCTTATTATCCCACTGCTGTTGAGATGTGTGTGCATCTTGGCTTGGTGGCAGGGTTGAAATAGGAAAAAAGATGAGAGCCCTTGTTGAAGTGGTAGAGGAGTGGTTGAGGTTGAAGACAAAAAAGGGAGCTTTACAGGTCAGGACCCTGCTTAACCTGCTGCCCTAGAACCAGATACATTTTCCAGACATCCCTGGCTGCAGGAGTCTTCCACAGTCCAAGAACCCCAGCTCTGGATGTTGCAACCCAAACCGATGAAGTTCTGCAGAAGTGGCACTGTCTATTGGAAAGAGCATGGGCCTGAGAGTCAAAGGACCTGGGTTCTAATCCCAGGTCTTCCATTTACTCTGCCGGTTGCTTGCTGGGTGACCTTGGGAAAGTCACTTAGCTTCTGAGTGCCTCAGTTTTCTCAACTGCAAAATGGGGCTTCAACACCTATTCTCCCTCCTATTTCAGACTGTGACCCCCGTGCGGGACAGGGATTGTGTCTGACCCAATTGCCTTGTACCCACTGCAGCACTTAGAACAGTGTTTGACATACTTAACAAGTGCTTAACAAGTACCATAAAACAAATTCTGTTACCTTAAGATGAGGACTCACCTGTGGATTTTGATGTCAAGGCACTGTAACAAGACCATACCCTGCTGCCTGGCTCCTGGGAAAGAAGGGGAAGAGATGGGGTGGGACTCACCCTCCCATGATATCCCTGGGGATTTGTGGCCTCTACCACACCAAGCCAGTGCTCTAAGTAGAGTATAAGCATTGGGACAAAGTGATGCAGTTTCCACCCAACACAAAGTGAATTGGAGATTTAGCAGTAATCGTATTAGTAGTAATAGTATTTACTAGGTGCATACCATGTGCCGAGCCCTGAACTGAACATCGGGAAAAAAATACATAGGTGAGAGTTAGAGAGGGTCTTCAGCCTTCCAGGAGATCACAATCTAAAAATAGGGTGCAGAGTTTAGCAACGGACACCATAAGAAAAACAACTGGGCAATTATCTGGTAACTCTGACCAAGAGGTGACTAAACTGCAGTCTTCAAGCCCCAGAATTGATCTTTTGGGGTCTGATTTCCCTGATTTAACTATATATATAGTTATAGCATATATATATGTGTATATATATGTGCATATGTATATATGCATTAAATTAACTGAAAAATTACCAAATGACTGCTCTACATTTAGTGCCATGAAGATTCAAAACATTTATTATTTGAAAGGGATAGGAAGGAATTTTAAAAAAATCTTAAGCCATAAAACTGTCTTTCCTTTGAACTGGTTTTCCCATTACAAAAAGTTCTAGGATCTTATCCAAACCAATCACTGGTAATTAGAGGGAGGGGATATCTGTCAGTAAATGAGAATATTTCCACCATCCTCAAACAAGGGTGGCTAACAGGTAATTAAGGCTGGCATATTTCTAATTGGAACCCTAATTACATCAAGCCTTTCTACTCAAAACAGCAAACAATGATTCCTACTGCTTAATGAAAGAAAAATTCTTCCCAATCAACACTCTAGTCTAATGCTCATTCATTCATGTAAAGGTCAATTGCTACACAATATCCACTGCCGATTGCTACCCACAGGTAAAACATGGTAAGGGAGAAATAAAATTCATCTGACAAGATTTCCTCTCACCAGCTTTCTGGTTTAAATGCCAATTCAGAATGTTGTAAGCATTTTGAGGTATTGACTCTAACCTTGGTGTTCCAAATGATAGGAAATAGGTTTTTAATGGTAATGTAATATCAGTTTG
Source organism: Ornithorhynchus anatinus (assembly GCF_004115215.2). Classification (NCBI taxonomy): domain Eukaryota; kingdom Metazoa; phylum Chordata; class Mammalia; order Monotremata; family Ornithorhynchidae; genus Ornithorhynchus; species Ornithorhynchus anatinus. Next base: position 94,765,865 of record NC_041729.1, on the reverse strand, counting down.
TTTTGGCAGAACAGTAAGTTCCTATGTTTGTTAGTCATGCATTAAGAGCATCAGAATGCCTAGCTCAATTTCATGAACTTTCTCCATCACAAATTGGAAAGTGAGTGCCAAGCACAATTCCTATCCCGACACCCTGCCTTCATCAACCATTAAACACTATTTTCAGATTCATCCAGAGCAAGATAAGATTATTGGACTGGCCTTCAGAAAAGTCTCCAAAATAAGGGGGAGTCAGTTGCAGAACTCATATTCCTCATCTCAAATACGTTCAGTTAAGTGAATTAGGAATTGCTATCCCAAAAGAATTCTCCTGCTTTGCTCATTTTCAGAACACTGAAACAGAAATAACAATTCCCAGCCTTAGCCACTGGTGATTATCTGGCTAAAGACAAGGCAAACATAACACTAATCATAAAATAGGAAATAAGCATAGTGAGGAAATATTTTTTAATGGTATTTGTTAATTGTTTACTTTTTGCCAGACACTGTACTAAATGCTGGGGTAGATACAAGTTAATCAGGTTGAACACAGTCCATAGCCCAACATGGGGCTCACAGTCTTAATCCCCATTTTACAGATGATTGAAGCATAGAGAAGTGAATTGATTTGCCCAAGCTCACACAACAGAAAAGTGGTGGAGCTGACATTGGAACCCAGGTCTTTCTGATGCCCAGGCCCATGGTCTATCCACTAGGCCATGCTGCTTCTATTGTATATAAAACAGCCTTCAACCCAAGCTAACCTTCTTAATGTAAGTAACCTGTGTTTCTCTGATCTCCAACCCATTGTTCTTACTTTCCCCTTGAATGGATCACCCTGCTCCTTTCAGCTTCTGCCAGCTACATCCTTCCCCCACCAAAGAATAATCTCCATGACACCTTCCGTAATTAACGCCCCTACCTTCCTGACCTGCCACTCCATTTGTACATCTGTACATCTATTTTTTTTTTTTGGTATTTATTAAGCATTTACTATGCGCCAGGCAAAGGAGGAGCAAAGGGAAAGGGAGGGCTCAGTCTGGGAAGGCCTCCTGGAGGAGGTAAGCTCTCAGTAGGGCTTTGAAGAGGGGAAGAGAGTTAGTTTGGTGGATGTGAGGAGGGAGGGCATTCCAGGTCAGTGGTAAGACGTGGGCCAGGGGTCAACGGCGGGACAGGCGAGAATGAGGAACCGTGAGGAGGTTAGCAGAGGAGCGGAGTGTACGGGGTGGGCTGTAGAAGGAGAGAAGGGAGATGAGGTAGGAGGGGGCCAGGTGATGGAGAGCTTTGAAGCCAAGAGTGAGGAGTTTTTGTTTCATGCTAAGGTTGATAGGCAAACTGGAGGTTTTTGAGGAGGGGAGTGTCATGTCCAGTGCGTTTCTGTAGAAAGATAATCCGGGCAATGGAATGAAGAATAGACTGTAGCAGGGAAAGACAGGAGGATAGGAGGTCAGAGAGGAGGTTGATGCAATAATCCAGTCAGGATATTATGACAGCTTGTACCAGCAAGGTAGCAGTTTGGATGGACAGGAAAGGGCGGATCTTGGAGATACTGTGAAGGTGAGATTGGCAGGTTTTGATGACGGAGGGGGGTGAGGTGAAAGAGAGAGCAGAGTCAAGGATGGCATCAAGGTTATGGGCCTGTGAGATGGGAAGGATGGTAGTGCTGTCCACAGTGACAGGGAAGTCAGGGAGAGGGCAGGGTTAGATTAGAACCCACAACCTCTGACTCCTATGCCCATGCTCTTTCCACTAAGCCACGCTGATTCTAGAGACAGGAGGCAGGGAGATCAGCAAGGAGGCTTATGCAATAGTTAAGGTGGGATATAAGTAGTTAATAATATCATTGATTAATTACCTGGTTAATTGCTTTAAACATCATTCTGCACACATTTCCTCATTCCTCTAACACCTCTAAGAGTTTGCCCATTTGTCTTCTGCTCATCAGCTTTATCAATTGCCTCCTTGCTACTTATCCATTTCTCCCATTATACTTGCAGCCTTTGACCCTGAAACCTCATTGTGAAGGTAGCTGAGAGATCAGTCAGTCAGACAATTGCTTACTGTGTGAAGCGCACTATAGTAAGTGCCTGAGAGAGACACATTCCCTGCTCACATGGGGCTTACAGTCTTGAGTGGGAGGTAGACATTGATATAAATAAATAAATTTCAGATGTGAGGATTAGGGTGGAGTAGAGAAGCAGCATGGAAAAGTGGAAAGAGAATTGATCTGGGAGTCAGAGGACTTGGATTCTAATCTTGGCTCTGCCACTTGTCTGCTGTGTGACCTTGAACAAGTCACTTAACTTCTCTGTGCCTTACCTCATCTATAAAATGGGGAGTCAGTCTGTGAACTTTTTGTGGCACAGGGACTGCATCAAATCTGGCTATCTTTTATTTACCTCCGTGCTTAAATCAGTGCCTGCAACACAGTAAGCACTTAACAGATACCATTAAAAAAAAAAAAAAGGAGAGACAATTAGATTCTGCCCTTTCCTCTCTGTTCAAACTGTCACCACATTAATTTAAGCATTTATCCTATCCTGCCTTGATTACTGTATCAGCCTCCTTGTTGACCTCCCTGCCTCTCCTCATTCACTCATTCATTCATTCAATCAGCTACTTGTCAGCTGTGTGACTGTGGGCAAGTCACTTAACTTCTCTGTGCCCCAGTTACCTCATTTGTAAAATGGGGATTAACTGTGAGCCCCACGTGGGACAACCTGATTACTCTGTATCTACCCCAGCTCTTAGAACAGTGCTCTGCACCTAGTAAGCACTTAAATACCAACATTATATTTATTGACCTCTTACTGTGTGAAGAACACTGTACTAAGCTCTTGGGAGAGTACAGTACAACAATAAACAGACACATTCCCTGCCTACAACAAGATTAAGTCCATACTTCACTCTGCTGCCCAGATCATTTTTCTCCAGAAATGTTCAGTCCATGTTTCCCCACTCCTTAAAAATCACCAGCAGTTGCCCATCTACCTCCACACAAAACAGAAACTACTCTCTTTTGGCTTTAAAGCACTCAATCAACCTGCCCCCTCCTACCTCACCTAACTGCTCTCCATCTACAACCCAGCTGGAACACTTTGCTCCTTTAATGCCAACCTATTCACTGTACCTCAGTCTTCTCTATCTCACCACCAACTACTCACCCACATCCTGTCTCTGGTCTGGAACGTCCACCCTCACTTCCTCTTTTCCCACTTCCTTCTGCATCACCCTGATATGCTTCATTTAACCACCCCTCCTTCAACCCCATAGTGCTTATGTACATATCCATAATTTATTCATTTATCTTGATGTCTTTGTCCCCTTTCAGACTGCGAGCTCATTTTGGGCAGGGAATGTGTCTACCAATTCTGCTGTATTGTACTCTCACAAGCGCTTAGTATTCATTCATTCAATCATATTTATTGAGTGCTTACTATGTGCAGGGCGCTGTACTAAGCACTTTGGAAGTATAATGCAGCAAGAAAGAGAGACAATCCCTGCCCACAGTGGGCTTACAGTCTAATAATAATAATAATAATAATAACAACAATGTTGGTATTTGTTAAGCGCTTACTATGTGCAGAGCACTGTTCTAAGCACTGGGGTTGATACAGGGTAATCAGTTTGTCCCACATGAAGCTCACAGTTAATCCCCATTTGACAGATGAGGTAAATGAGGCACAGAGAAGTTAAGTGATTTGCCCACAGTCACACAGCTGACAAGTGGCAGAGCTGGGGGGCAATACAGACATCGAAACAAGTTAACAGGCATCAATATAAATAAATACATATATAGATATATACATCTATAGATAAGTGCTGTGGGGTGGGTAAAGGGGAGGAAGAGCAAAGGGAGCGAGTCGAGGTGAAGCAGAAGGGAGGGGGAGCTGAGGCAAAGGGGGCTTATTCTGGGAAGGTCTCTTGGAGGAGGTGCACCTTCAGTAGGGCTTTGAAGGGAGGAAGAGTGATTGTTGGTGGATTTGAGGAGGGAGGGCATTCCAAGCCAGAGGTAGAACGTGGGCAAGGGGTCGGCAGCGAGACAGGTGAGACTGAGGCACAGTGAGAAGGTTAGTACCAGAGGAGAAGAGTGTGCGGGCTGAGATGTAGAAGGAGAGAAGGGATGTGAGATAAGAAGGGGCAAGGTGGTGAAAAGCTTTAAAGCCTATAAGAAAGAAGTTTTTGTTTGATACAGAGGTTGACAGGCAACCACTGGAGGTTTTTTGGGGGGGGGGGGCGGGGACATGCCCTGAACGTTTCTGTAGAAAGATAATCTAGGTGGCGGAATGAAGCATGGACTGCAGTGGGGAGAGGCAGGAGGTTGATAGGTCAAATGGGAGTTTGATGCAGTAATCCAGTAGGATGCATTATTGTACTTAATGTGGAAGTCCTTTGGATGGAGAGGAAAGGGTGGATCTTTGCGATGTTGTTAAGGTGAGACCGGCAGGATTTGGTGACAGACTGGATATGTGGGGTGAATGAGAGAGTGGAGTCAAGGATGACACCAAGGTTGCATGCTTTGCACACAGTAAGTTCTCAATAAAGACAACTGATTGATTGATGGCATTTGGCAAGAAAAAGATCATTGGTGACCTTTGGCAGAGAAGTTTCTGGGAATGAAAGGGGCGAAGCCAAATTGGAGGAATTTGGAGAGAATTGGAGCAGAGGAAGTGGAGGACATGGGTGTATACAATTCACTCAGGGTTTTAGAGAGGAATGGTAGGAAAGAGATGGGGTAATAACTGGAGGGAGCTGTGGGGTCAAGGGAAGGGGTTTTTTTTAGTACAGGGGATGCATGAGCATGCTTAAAAGCACCGGGGAAGAAGACACTGGAAAGCAAATGACTGAAGATGGCAATCGGGGAGGGAAGAAAGGAGGGGGCAAGTGCTTTGATAAGATATACTCATACTTTGAAGAAAATACAAAATATCCAAATAAAATTTCCACTTCATCAAGATTACTAGGGAAGAGAGAGTGTGAGTAGCATTGTACAAATCACGGGCTCTAAAACCAATTCTTTCGCACAAATTCTCCATCCTGGGACTCGTTCCATTGTTCTAGACATCAGACTCCATCCATTTACCTGAGTACAATCTCACACTTATCCAACAGTAAGAAATCCTAGAATGTGCCAAACTACATTTTGATCTTTCATTAATTAGTTTCATGGGACTTGGGCAGTGAATATATAACCTTTTTAATGTCTTTATCTAATTTTGCTGTTTCATCATGCTTATTGATTTGGAAGTCAAGAAGACATTCTCTGGCATGGTAGAGGATTTTTGACACACTGCATTGCACTGACACATTGAAATCCATTATTAGTATACCATTTATGACATCCAATAGGCAGAATAGAGACTCCTGAAAGATTAGAAGAGTGACTCAACTTGCCATCCATTCCTATTAGATTTTTTGGTAGTAGCAAAATGTTCTATCTGGATCCTGATGGTGTCATCAATCTGAAAGGTGAGTCCTAGCAAGTCCTTGTTGAGAGGATGAAGTGTCTAGTGGTTTATGTGATAAGAGAACCAGGTAGCAATGAGCCCTTCAGGGAGGAAGAGTAATATCTCAGTCTTGTCATTGAACACAATGTTGAAGTTCATCACTTTGCTGAAGTTTTCAGACCATGATAAATCCATGAGTTTGAGTCTTGAAAAATAGGATGTTATGAACAACTTCCCTCTTCATGCAATAGTTTCTTTGGTAAATAGGTGAAAAGGTTTAAGGCAGATATTCTTTGTCTTTTCTGTTTCAAGTCCAGAAGGCTGGATTGCCAGGGTCCTCAATCACTTCCTATGCCCAGTTAACCAATCAATCAGTCAGAGGTATTTATTGAGTACTTAGTATGTGCACAGCACTGTACTAAGTCCTTAGGAGAATATAATGTATAAAGTTGGTAGATAAGATCCTTGTCTACAAAGAACTTACAGTCTACAAGGGGAAACAAATTAGAATAGCATTGCGTAATGGATAGAGCATGGGCCTGGGAGTCAGAACGTCATATGTTCTAATCCCGGGTCTGGCACTTGTTTGCTGTGGGACCTTGGGCAAGTCCCTTCAATTCTCTGTGCCTCAATTACCTCATCTGTAAAATGGGGATTGAGACTGTGAGCCCCATTTGAGACAGGGACTGGGTCCAACCCAATGTGCTGGTATCCACCGCAGTGTTTACTACAGTGCCTGGCACATACCATAATTATTATTATTATAAGGAATAGGGGAAATCGTAGAGTATGAATATATGTATATAAGTGCTGTGGGAGTGGGATGAGTATCAAAGTGCTTCAAGGATAGATAGCCAAGTGCATAGTCGAAGTAGAGTGGGGAGAAGATGGGGAAAATAAGGACTTAGTCAGGGAAGACCTTTTGGAAATGGGACTTTAGGGGAGGGCTTTGAGGGTGAGCAGAATGATGGTCTGTCAGATTTGAAAAGGAAGGGAGTACCAGGCCAGAGGGAAGACATGGGCAAGGGGTAGGTAAATGGGATGATGAGACTGAGGTATAGAGAGCAGGCTGTCATTAGAGGAGTGGAAGGTGTAGGTTGGGTTGTAATAGGAGATAATTTGGGTAAAGTAGGACAAGAACTGATTCAGTGCCTTGAAGCCAATGGTAAGGAGTTTTTGTTTGATGAGGACTTTGGATGGGCAACCACGGGGGTTTTCTGAGGAGTGGGGTTTTATGGACTGAATGGTTTTTCAGAAAAATGATCCTGGCAGCAGACTGAAGTATGGACAGAAGAGGAGGAAGTAAGAATGAGGAGAGTTCAGTGAGGAGGCTGATACAGTCAGTAGTCAAGGCAAGATATGATCAGTACTTGGATCAGCTTAGTGTCAGTTTGAGTGGAGAGGTAAGGGTTGATTTTAGTGATGTTGTGAATGAAGAACCAACAGGATTTGGTGACAGATTGAATGTATGGGTTAAATAAGAGAGATGAGTAAAGGATAATGCCAAGGATAGAGGTTTGTAAGACAAGAGGGTGGTGGTGTTGGCTATGGTGACAAGAAAGTTAGGGAAAGGATAGGGTTTGGTTGGGAAGATAAGGAGTTCTGTTTTGGACAGGTTTTGTTTGAGGTGGTGACAGGACATCCATTGGAGATGTCCTGAAGGCAGGAAGAGATGAGAGACTGGAGAGAGGGAGAGAAGTCGGGCCTGGAAAGGTAGATTTGGTAATCATCTACACAGAGATGGTAGTTGAAGCTGTGGGAAAGAATGAGTCCTCTGAGGGAGTGGTTATAGGTGAAGAATATAAGTGGACCTGGAACTCAGCCTTGAGGGACTCCCACAGTTAGAATGTGGAAGCCAGAGGAAGAGGGTGTGAAAGAGACTGAGAAGGAGTAGTCAGAGACTGGAGGAGAATCAAGGAGAGGAGAGTCTTGATGAAACTAAAGGAGATAATGTTTGCAGGAGAAGGGGGAGTGGGCCACAGTGTTGAAGGCAACTGCAACTGAGAAGTTGAGGAGGAATAAAATGGAGTAGAGGTCACTGTATTTGTCAAGAAGGAGATCAGTGGTGACTTTAGAGAGGCCTGTTTCTGTGGATTAAAGGGGGTGGAAGCCAGATTGTAGAAGGTCAAGGAGTTGTAGGAGAGGACGTAGAGGCAGCTAATGTAGACTACTCATTCAAGGAGGTTGGAAAAGAATGATAACAGGGGATGGGGTGAAAACTGGAGGGAGCCGTGGGGTCAAGAGTGGGTATTTTCACAATAGAAATACATGGACATATTTGAAAGTAGTGGGGAAGTTGTTATTGGAATGTTTTGGTTGAAGAGGGGGCGTCAGAGAGGGAAGGGAGATGAGGCCGGTTGTTTTGAAAAGGTGAGAATAGATGGGGTCAGAGGCACAGTTGGAGGTTGTACAATTTGAAGAGGGAGATCTCTGGAGATACTGCTGGGAAGGAATGTGAGAGATGATGCAAGTATTGGAGGAGGAAGGGACCAGAGAGGAGAAGGGGGAGAACTGAGGGACAATGCCCCTGATGGCATGTAATGGGTCAGGGTGTATGAGGAGGAAGTTCACATTCTAAAACAGCTGTCACAGACATTGGATAGGAGAGTTAATAAGGATGGAGAAGTATTGTTTCCGGGAGGAAGAGAGGGCAAAATTAAAGCAGGCTCTACGTAGCCATCATTACTTTTCAGCTCTTTCTGGTATCCAAGGTGGTGCAGAATTGAGGCATTGTTCACTTTGGTCCTATAGATCTAAATCACAGTGACTCTTGATCCTCTTTCTGTTCAATTAGTTGCTCAACCCCAGGACATAATCTTTCACTATGAGAAAATCCAGGATGATTCTGTATTCAGTATAGCAAATTACTTCCTGTCTTCAAAGAAGGCTAGATTTTGAACTCAAATGATTTCACTCTCAGTGAAGGCAATTGGTGATACTGAAAAATACTGAACAGATAGAATTTTAATATAATATGTAAAAACAGCAAGTGGTTTATGTTTCGATGGGGTTTTAAGGAACAGATCAGCCAAATTTATAATGGGTAGGTACATACTGAAACAAAGTGGATTACCAATATTATTATTATCATTCCTATTATAATGATATTACCCTTTTTTTTTACTTTCTGCACTTACTGAGGGAAAACATTCATTTTAGCCTCCTTGTCAAGACATTTTATGGGTCTTATATCATTGAATTTCTTGCATACACAAAAAAAGAAGTTTTCAACCTCATTTATAGCAGCTGGAGAATCCACCCACTAAACTAAAATCAATTTTCTTTTAAAATTGGATTAACCTCATTCAGTATTATCATCCTTAAACAATATAATAATAATAATGATAGAAGTACTTCAATCCCGAATTTTGATAGCCTCCAATTTTAGAACTTAGTGGCTAAAGGTTGAATTTTATCAATAGGTGTTTCATCAAATCAATATTTTTTCTGGTCAGAAGAGACCATTACAAGATGACCCATTTCCTGCTTCAAATTCCCTACTTCTTCCAACAGTAGCTCACTTCCTTAGCCAGAAGCCCTAGCTTCTCCTGCCCCAGTTCCCTTTCATCTTGTTTTGTTCCCAGCATGGAGACAATCAAGTTGGTCCATGTCCCCAGTGGATCATCCCCCAGTTCCCCCTCAGCTGAAAAAATCTACTGTGGAAACAAAACTCAGTGTATTGCCTTGGCAGCCTCTCCTGACCTCCTTGCAGACTACTGTCCTACACCTGGGCTCACAGTCTTACTCCCGGCAGTTCACATAAGCATCATCCAGAGGGTGGAGCAATGTTGGTCATTCCCCACTCCACCCAGTCTACCGTGCAGGATTAGCATGCACTTATCTGTTACAGATGCTTGATGTGACCGGTCCAATGTGTCTCTTGTGATTTAAAAACAGTCTTCTGCATATGCTTGGTTGTCATGACAAGTCCTCAGGTCATCTTCTAGATTGTCATTTTCCCCTAGATCTCAGCAGCACTTCTACTTCACTTCCAAAGGGCTCCAGTGGCTTGCTCTCCATGTTGTCTACTGGCATCCTTAGTTTCACACCCTATCCACTTTCCTGCCATTATCTTGGGGAACTGGTCACCTTGGGAATGTGAAACTCCTCACCAGGGGCACTCCAAACTTAACTCTTTCATTCCTCAACATCATCCTGGATGTTTGGCCAGTTACTCATTTCCCTGTTTTCAGTGCTCTCTTTTCTATGCACCATAAAGCAGCTATTAGGATATCCAATTGCTGTCCATTCTCCTCACTGGTCCCACCCCACTCAGCTGGACTCAAGACGAGAGGAGTTTCAATGTTCTTTTTAGAGTCGTTCAGACAATAAGGGTGCTTTTATGTCTCCTGTCACACTTTTTCAGAGGTCTTTGGGCTAGAAATTTGGAGGAAAGAGGAAAGGGGCATCTCACCTTAAGCAGAAATACTCTTGGGTTGCTTATGATGTAGCAGGGATGGGTTGTTCATTCATTCAATCGTATTTTTTGAGCGCTTACTGAGTGCAAACACTGTACTAAACTCTTGGGAGAATACATTAGACAGATTCCCTGCCCACAGTGAGTTTACAGTCTAGAGGGGAAGATAGATAATATAAATAAATGAATGACAGATATCTAAATAAGTACTGTGGGGCTGGGAGGAAGGATAAATAAAGAGAACAAGTCAGGGCAATGCAGAAGGGAGTGGGAGAAGAGGAAAGGAGGGCTTAGTCAGGGAAGGCCTCTTGGTGGAGATGTGCCTTCAATAAGGCTTTTAAGTTGGAGAGAGTAATTGTCAAACTTGAGGACCTGTTGCATAACCTGTATTTTCTCACTTAGTTTCACGTATATCAAACAGCAAGCTTTGAGAGATTGTTGTCAGTATGGGCAATGGGTGCAATTTGTGGTCATGAAGCTCCTTTTTCAGCGACAGCCACCAGTGGGCCCTCCTCTGTTCCCTAAATCATGATAGAGTGAGGCACTCCAGTTAGTGGTACTTTGGAACTTCAATTAGTTGTACTTTGGAATGGGGATCTTGTCATTGGTTGATAAAAATCCAGTAGAAGTTTACAATTTTTTTTTTAAAGAATAAAGAAAAAAAAAGAAAACAACCAAAGGAGGAATAACAAAGAAAACTGAGTTCTGTGCATCCTGAGGAGTGCAGACATCTTTGTAAAAAATGAAATATTAAAGGGGGCTTGACCAGAGATTCTTCTCCAATCAATCTTATTTATTGAGCACTTACTGTGTGCAGAGCACTGTACTCTAGACTCATCCCAGCCCAGGTCTTCTTCTGTTTCCCCCAAGGAAACAAGAGACACCCACTGTAGATAACGATGTTAGAAAATGCCTTTTACTGTGGTCTTTAATTCCACCAAGATCATTTTTAATTTTCAAAATTTGGTATCTAAGGAGGAGTCAAAACCCCAATTAATTCTGGCAAAATGATGATTTTTCTAAGAGAAAACTTGCAGATAAATAAAGCAACCTAATCCCCTTTGGGGGTCCAAAATTGATTTATTTTGCACTTTAACCATCTGTTTTAATTAAAACCTTATTTTCATTTCAATGTGTTAATATAGCTGTCAAGAAAACTTTAATTTGGCTTTTTGGTTAGGAAACCTCTTGTGGCAAAGTTTGGGTGAAGAAAGCTATTGAATACAGTTATTGAATAATAAAGTATGGTCACCACTTCAGTACATGAGACAGGCACTCAGAAGAAAAGATTGGGTTTCCCTCTAATAAATTCACTTGTTTCCAATTCTAGCTGAGAGCCCAGGAACAGTAATACAAAGATTAAGATCAAAATTGATCATTTAAAAAAAGTGATTATTGTAAACTTAAAAAGGGCAAAAAAAAGCCTGACTTTCTCCTGACTTTCTCCTTGATCCTATGAAAGCTAATGTCAGTCGGGTCAGCTCCAAAGTCAAGTCCAGGAAAAACCCATTGACTTCTGTATTACCCTTCTCAGGAATCAACTCTGAGAAGTGGTACCTTCTGGCTCGAGGAAAAATCAGAATTGATGTATGACATGAGAAGTTTTTATTGTGGTCAGAAAAATGAACGACCTACAGTTAAGAGCAAATCAATCAATGTCACTCATATTAATTGAGGGCTTACTGTGTGCTGGGCACTGTACTAACCACTTGAGAGAGTACACACAACAATATAACAGACACATTCTCTGCCCAGATGAGTCCAAGGGTGAAATTTCTGGGTAAAGGAATTTCAGAAATTCAGTGGTTGACCATGGAGTCCATTCCTCACTTTTATCTCCATGAGACAGGGCTGCCCAGAAGGATTTAGTAGTCGTAATCATGGTGTTTACTGAATGCCCTCTTGGTACCGTGTTTGGGAAAACACAACAGAGGTAAAACTATGAGCCTTATGTGAGACAGACTGTGGCCAACTGATTATCTTGTACCTATCAGCATTTAGTACAGTGCCTGACACATAGTAAGCTCTTAGCAAATGTCATAAAAAGTAAAAAATAAAAAAAAAAGAAACAAAAGTCATGTTCCGTCTTCTAGACTGTAAGCTAGTTCTGGGTAGGGAATGTGTCTGCCAACACTGTCATCGGGTTCTCTCCCAAGTAGATAGTACAGTGTTCTCCACACAGTAAGCGATCAACAAATGCCATTATTGATGATGGTGATGATGTCCTCAAGGAGCTTATGTTCACATGGATATTCAGGCATAAAAATATTTACAAATAGAATAGATAAATAATGTAGAACACAATTTATCATACGTTGATACACAAGTGCTACTTTGATACACAAGTGCTGAGCATGGGTATTAATAACTATTTAGGTGCTAGAACTAGCTGTTGGGTTGATATGACTTGGGAAATTGAAAATTGGAAATGGCTTGTTAAAGGAAATGGGATTTTAGCAGAGCTTTGTCACTGGGGAGAGCTGTGGTCTGTTGGATTTGAGGGGCAAGGGAGTTCCAGGCTAGGAAAATTATGAGCAATTATTTTTTTAACTCTGAAATCCAAGGCTTATGAACAGGGGTCCAGCACTCAGAAGAACTGCCCCAGGAATGTGATAGTTCTGCACTTTTGGATCAACTCCATTCTCCCTGACACTCACTCTTCTTTTCCCTAAGCTCCCACTCCAAACCAGTCTCATTCCCAGAGATGCTTCATTCTGATGAAGAATTCTACTTAAGCATAAATGACTGGCCTGAACTTCACATACAGTGTAAGATGTTTTATATGAATTAAAATGGATTTGTTGCAAGGAGTCATTTTCTCCTTCCAAATTCTAACCTGTTACATGGGCAAGAGTCTGTTCTGATCACCTTTAAGGCGACAAATCCAAGAAGAGAGGCACAAGGATCTGTCCATAGTCTTAAGATCTGAATTGCATTTTCCCACGTATTGTGATTTCCTTAGATCTATTTGTGCTGTATTTATTTTTTTTGCTGTTGTTTTTCAACATCTTTTTTGAAGCTGAATTTCCCTGGAGGGCAGATTTTTTGTTTGCCTTATTGACTTGATTCAAAATTTATACTCCAATAATTGTAACACTATCACAAATGAAAATATCTTTGAACAGACACACTGTGCTTGGCTTTGTTCTGAACATGGAGGTATATGTGGACTCTACCCAGATGGCTTTTCATCTAAATATAGTTCTCCACAGACAGAGGATCTGGTTTTTGTTTTAGATTTGACATCTGGTTTTCTGTTGAATTTCTGTCTCTATTTTTTTGGCTGAATGTGAAGCTTAGCTTCCCACACCCTCTTTTTCTTTACTGGATATGGCAACAGTTTAGTAGTTAACAGTGAGCATTATTCACTTGGGGGTTGACACAAACACTGTATATAATACATGGGCTATGTTGCCCTATAATCCAAGTTTCTACGGGTTGGGGTTAATCAGTAGGATCATAATCAACCCAATTCTCCCCTTTGAACTAAAGAAGGTACAAGATGAAACAGTGTGGTCTACTGGATCAAGGGCAGGCCTGGGATTCAGAACGTCCTGGGTTTTAATCCCAGCTTCTTTACTTGTCTGCTGTGTGACCTTGGGAAAGTCACTTCAGTTCTCTGGGCTTCAGTTACCTCATCTGGAAAATGGGAATTTAGACTGTGAGCCCTATGTGGGACAGGGAATGTGTCCAATCTGATTTTCTTGTATCTGCCCCAGTACTTAGTATAGTGCCTGGCATATAGTAAGTGCTTCACAAATATTATTATTATTATTACTAACATGGTCCCAGAGAGGAGAAAGCCCATCCTTTGACCTCTGTGGTAGCTAGGTTTGCCCTAGAAGACCACAGAATGAATGAATGGATGGATGATTTAATCACCATCCAGGAAGCTCTGCTCCCAGCTCTGTGCAACAGCACCCCTTTTCACTACTCACGCCTCTCCCTTTCTTAATCAATTAATCAAAAGTATTTATTAAGCACTTACTGTGTGCTTACTATACTATGTGCTTGGAAAAGTAAAATACAACAGAGTTGGTCAAACATTTTCCCTGCCCACAAGAAGTTTACAGTCTAGAGGGAGTTTACAGTCTAGAACGAGGCCATTTACTGGCTCTAATCAATGTTCCGTCCAGCTCAGTGTTCCCTCTCCAGCAGTGACAAAGAGGCTCATTGTTCTGTGTGTCTGGTCTTCTAGCTCTCTTTCCTCAAATTGCTGGGTCCTTGCTGGTGATTGGCATCTTCTTCACTGCCTGGTTCTCTCCCAGAGACACCTTGGACATCCACAGAGTTGCTCATCTCTTTGGTGACCTCACTCTTTATACGTTTTGCTATCTTTTCCTCACTTTTTTAAAAATGCTATTTGTTAAGCAATTACTATGTACCAGGCACTGTACTCAGTACTGGGGTAGTAGATACAAGCTAATTAGGTCAGACACAGTCCAAGTCCCACATGGAACTCACAGTCTTAATCCCCATATTACAACTGAGGTAATTGAGGTACAGATAAGTGAGTTGCCCAAGGTCACACAGCCGGCAAGTGGTGGTTCCTCTGAATCCCAACCTATGCTCGTTCCACAAGGGCAGGCTCTTTTTTTTCCCTACTTCCCTCTGTTGGCATTCATGTCTGGCTTAAACACCTCTGGCTTAAATTGCTTAGGAGTTGGCCAATTTAGACTGTGAGCCCCTTGTGGAAGAGGAACCTCTCTTAATTAACGAAGATTGTGCCTACTATTTGGTGCTGCCCTGTATGCTTAGAACTATCCTTGAAGTCTTGATTCTATTTAGTTGCCATTGTTTTTACGAGATGTTCTTCCCCTCGACGCTGTTTAGTGCCATTGTTCTTGTCTGTCCGTCTCCCCCGATTAGACTGTAAGCCCGTCAAACGGCAGGGACTGTCTCTATCTGTTGCCGACTTGCTCATCCCAAGCGCTTAGTACAGTGCTCTGCACATAGTAAGCGCTCAATAAATACTATTGAATGAATGAATGAGTATAAATGTAATGGTCTTTGTAAAGACAGTAAAAAAAAAAAATACTCCCACTGGCTACATTTCACTTCCCTCAAATTTATTTCATCTATTCTGGCTTTATTTAGATTGAGAAATAAAATTTTGTTTCCAGTCAATCAATAGTATTTATTGAGCACTTACAATGTGCAGAGCACTGTACTAAGTATTTGGGAGAGAACAATATAATGGAATTGGAGGGAACCCTACAACAAGCTTACAGACTGGAGGGAGAGACAGACATTGATGTAAATAAATTAATAACAAATCCATACATAAGTACTGTGAGGCTGAGCTTGGGGTGGAATATCAAATGCCCAAAGGCATAAATGGTGCAAAAGGAAGAGGGAGTCAGAGAAAGTGGGCTTAGTTGAGAAAGGTTTCTTAGAGGAGGTGTGACCTTAAGGCTTTGAAGGTGGAGAGAGTGGTAGTCTGGCGTAAATGGAGGGGGAGGGGGTTCCAGGCCAGAGGGAGGATGTAGGAAAGGGGTCTGCAGCAACATAGATGAGACTGGGGTACAGTCAGCAAGCTGCCACTAGAGGAGCAAAGTGTGCAGGCTGGGCAGTAGTAAGAGATCAGTGAGGTGAGGTAGGAGGGGGCAAGCTGATTGAATACTTTACAGAGGGTGGTAAGGAGTTTGTTTCCTGTGGAAATAGTTGGGCAACCCTGGAGGTTCCTGAGAAGTAGGGAGACATGGACTGAACTGTTTTAAGAAAAATGATCTGAGCAGCAGAGTGAAGTATGATTTTAAAGTATTTTATCAACAATATTTTCAAATCAGATTTTCATAGGAAATGGTAAATGGCTCATGGACTAGTCTATCCTAATCCTCCTCAACTTCCCAGCTGTCTTTTACATGGTGATCTCTTGTACCTTGAAGGGAGAAGAAGAACTCCCTTCTTCTGGAAATTTTGGTTTTATTGGTACTGTTTTCTCTCTAGGGACTTCTCCTACCTCTATGGTGCCTCCTTCTCTGTCATTTTTGGTGTGTCAATCGATTGTATTTACTGAGAATTTATTGTATGCAGGGTACTGTACGAAGTGCTTGGGAGCAACAATGTTCCTCCTTCTCTTACCCCCAATAGTGTAAAAACATACTCTTCCAAGAACTTAGTACAGTATTGTGTGTTGAATGAACACAGTTGACTAACTGTGCGTGTCACTCAAAGCTCTTTCTGGGTCTCTTTCTCTTCAAGTATTTATTGAGTTCCCACTGGGGGAAATGCACAGGTCTAAGTACTTGGGAAGTACAAGACAAAGAAGTGGCATGTCCTCTGCCCACAAGAGTTTTCACTTTAATTAAGGAGACAGACATAAAGGTAATTGCAAATTGGTTAACAATGATTATACGGCTGAGTAAACATGTGCACATTAGTATTGAGGTTGGGTATAAATAAGTACATAAGTGCTAAATTCCTTTGATATGCAAATGCTGCTTTTTTTGAAAGCTGTGAATAAAGGCAGTAGCCATACACACAGGATGTAAGCATATGTACCTTGGAATTGAGTCAGCAGCTTCTTTTAACCAACATTCAAATACTTTGATGTGAATGAGTTCATTGATGTTTAAATCTATATGATAACGCTGATTCGTTCATGAAATAAGTTCCTTATTCCCCAAAAGGGCTCAAAAGTTATCATCTCTTGCTCTACAGGAAATAATAATTATGGTATTTGTTAAGCGCTTACTATGTGCCAAGCACTGTTTTACAGAGAGGTAACAAGCACAGAGAAGTTAAGTGACTTGCCCAAAGTCACACAGCTGACAAGTGGTGGAGCCGGGATTAGAATCCACGACCTACCACTTTCAAGCCTGTGCTCTTTTCCTTAAACCCCACTGTTTCTCACATTACATTCACTCCCTTGAGGAGCCTTGACAACTTCGACTGTCACCTCTATGACTACTACCTACCTCCATGCAGTTGAATCTTGTATCTACTTCACTTCCCTGATCTCTCACTTCTGCAATGATACATTTCCTCTTGCTTCCAGGACTTCTTCACATAGATGCCTCACCTGAACCTTAAGTACAATAGATCTAAAAATAAACTCATCTTCCTTCCCAAATCCTTTCCACATCCTAACTTTCCCATCACAGTTGGTTAATATCACTGTTCTTGATCTCATGAGGAGTATGCAATCTGGGCATCATAGCTGAGTTACTCAAACATGAGTTGCATTTAGTGAGTGCTTACTATATGCAGAGCACTGTACT
Organism: Ornithorhynchus anatinus; assembly: GCF_004115215.2. Classification (NCBI taxonomy): domain Eukaryota; kingdom Metazoa; phylum Chordata; class Mammalia; order Monotremata; family Ornithorhynchidae; genus Ornithorhynchus; species Ornithorhynchus anatinus. Next base: position 94,748,799 of record NC_041729.1, on the reverse strand, counting down.
AAGCCCTAGGGAGAATACATTATAACAAAGTTGGTAGGCCCGTTACCGGCCCACAAGGAGGTTACTGTTTTGACTCCCACTCCTCTTTTGACACCCATATCAGTCAGCTGTTAATTCCTTTTGGTTTTTCCCCATAACATTTCTGGAATCCACCCCTTCTTCTCCATTCAAATGGGCACCCCTTTGGTCCAGGCTCTTATCAAATCTCCAAGCTCGACTATTTCATCAGCCTCCTCACTAGTCACCATGAATCAAGTAATCCCCTTTTACAGACTATCCTTCAATTTTCCATACGGATCTTTTTTAAAAAAAAGTTGTTCTGAACATGTTTCTCTACTCCTCAAACATCTTCCAGATCACAGCTCTCCCCATCCTCAAAGCTGTTCTGAGAAACCATTTCTTCCAAGAGTTCTTCCTTGATTAATTTGTTTCTTTTCCCCAATTTATAAACCCTGATTCCTCCTTAACACTTTTCTGACATCTACACTTGTTTACTTACAATCACATGTAGCACCACACATCTATACCTTATACAATTAATTATGTACTTATAAAGTGCACATTCCTTTACGTATTTACTTTTCCTTATCTCCTCTATATTAATTGCATTTATGTCTTTCTCCACTAGATTGTAAGCTCCTTTAATAAAGGAATCATGTTTTCTAATGTATTTTCTTATACTTTTATATTGGTCTGAACACAATAGGTGCTCAATAAATACTATCGATAGATTTATTATGTCAGCCAAACTTAGTATTTGTGTGTATGTTGATTTATTTGTTTCATTTATTCATTTACTCATTTTTTTCTCTGGTGAATTTTGCTGAGCCAGCTGCATCTATATTCTTAATCCTGTTTTCTTTTTCTCTGGGCTGTTAACTCATGGTCAGGGACTGTGTCTAACAACAATGCTATTTCATACTCTTCCAAGTGTTTAGTACAGGTGCTCTGCCCACAGTGAGCACTCAAGAAATATTCATTCATTCATTCAATAGTATTTATTGAGTGCTTACTATGTGCAGAGCACTGTACTAAACACTTGGAATGTACAAATCGGTAACAGATATAGTCCCTGCCCTTTGACGGGCTTACAGTCTAATCAGGGTAGGCAGACAGACAAAAACAATAGCAATAAATAGAATCAAGGTGATGTACATCTCATTAACCAAATAAATAGGATAATGAAAATATATACAGTTGAGCAGATGAATACAGTGTTAAGGGGAGGGGAAGGGAGAGGGGGAGGAGCAGAGGGAAAGGGGGGAAAAAAGGGCTTAGCTGAGGGGAGGTGAAGGGGGGGTAGAGGGGGAGCAGAGGGAGGGAGCAGAGGGAAAAGGGGGAGCTCAGTCTGGGAAGGCCTCTTGGAGGAGGTGAGCTCTAAGTAGGGTTTTGAAGAGGGGAAGGGAATTAGTTTGGTGGAGGTGAGGAGGGAGGGCATTCCAGGACCATGGGAGGACGTGGCCCAGGGGTTGACGGCGGGATAGGCGAGAACGGGGGACGGTGAGGAGGTGGGCGGCAGAGGAGCGGAGCGTGCGGGGTGGGCAGTAGAAAGAAGAGAGGAGAGGTAGGAGGGGGAGAGCCTTGAAGCCTACAGTGAGAAGTTTTTGTTTCGTGCGGTGGTTGACGCGGAACTATCATTAATTGATTGTGGAAATATCACTGATTGGTTGATGTATACAATTTGTGTCTGCCTGTATTTTCCACTAGACTGTGAATATCTCAAGGGGAGTGATCCTGTCCTCTATTTGTGTTATAAGCTCCCAAGTGCCCATTCAAAAAATCAATCATTTTCTGCAATAATACTATACATTATTAATGATATTACATGTTCTGTAATAATACTGATTATTACCCACACACGCATAATGAAATCCAAGGCACCCTTATGAGAACTGATGCTTATTCAATCAAAAAGATGGTGAATGGGGGAAATTTTTAGGTTGGTTGGGAACAGGCTGAATCTGATCCCTCTAGGCTGTAAGCTTATTGTGAGTAGGGAACGTGTCTATCAAATCTGCTATACAGTACTCTCCCAAGTGCTTAGAACAATGCTCTGCATACAGTAAGTGCTCAAGAAATATGAAGGGTTGATTGATTTTACCATTCATCAGAAAGGCTGCTGTGTAAGTGTATGTCCCCTCTCCATATCCCAGCATCATCTACCTGATGCTCTCACTTTTATTCCAGAGTCCCACAGTTCAAATCCCAGGGTGGGCTAAAAGTGATCTCTTCCTAACAAATTTCTACCATATACTTAGGCATTGCTACTCGATAATCTGAAAATCTGGCAGTCATATCCCTTATTTTTATGTCTCCACTCAGTGTACTGACTGCCCCAGGTGTCAATATATGAAATTTACTTTATTTTCTATTGTGCTATGGAACAATCTAAGGAGAGAAATGACAGACCTACTCAAAGCTCCATTATCCCAAGGCACTGATTTTTCAAGCCTGAAGGCAATCAATAAACAACTTGAAATTAAAATGTTTGCATCTTTGTTTCCTAGCAGAAGCTATAATCGTAAGACAATTCACTCACTAGCCAAGCTGCCTGGAACATGCCAGCCAATTGCATTTTGGCTTCCAATTTCATTTCTTCTTTTAGAGCTTGATTTTATTTTTAGGCCCTTTAGGATTTAGACATGCAGATCTCTCGAAGAACAGCCCTGAAAATTTCTCAGAATCTCTTATCAATCATTTGCTCTGGCTCACAGGGTACCAAGTGGGTTGAATGATGAAAGAAATGATTGGTCTCATTCCACCGCTCCCTCTGTAATAGATAGAGACCAAAGTCATCCCTCATAACAATTTGGACTCCAAGACTATGTGAATCTGTTTGCTTTGGCACGATGCCTCAGGTTTCAAAGGAAAGTGTGATCTTCACATTTATTCAATCACATGCTCAATCAACAAAATAACCAAGGTTTTCATTTGTGGAAGTCATGTTACCTTTGTTTTGGTTTCAAAGTATTGCACAAATACAAAATTTCCTGACTCTAAAACAGATGAAAGATTCTGAAGTGGCTTTCCCAGAAGAAAACAGGTGAGCAGCGTGACCTAGGGAAAAAGCAATCTTAGACTGCGTATCCCATGTGGGCCACGGACTGTGTGCAGCCTGATTATCTTGTATCTATATCAGTACATTAAATAGTGCTTGGCATTTAGTGAATGTTTAACAGGCACTCCAATTATTATTAGAGCACAGGTCTGAGAATCAGAGGACATGGGCTCTGCCATTTGTCTACTGTGGGACCTGGGGCAAGTCATTTGGGCCTCAGTTTTTCTTATCTCTAAAATGGAGATTCAATACCTACTCTCCTATTCAGACTGTTCCACATGTAAGTTGGGGACTATGTTTCACCTGATTACTACCCCAGCACTTAGGTACACTGCTTGTTATATCACAAAACCTTAACTAATACCACAGTGATGATGATGATGATGGATATCCTTTAATTCTTTGCTGATTTGTTACTCAGTAAGTGACACTCCTATGAATCAATGCTTTATCATGGCAGGAGATTTTGAATATGCCAATGAAATCTAGAGTTATGCCATTTGAAAGTTATTCTCTCATCAGGCTGACCGATAATGGAAAGGTCTATGTCAAAGCTTCAGACAAAGTTGATTCACCTGTGCTGGGCAGTAGTTTTATGGGAAAGCATCAAAGCCAGATGATCAAGTGATCAAAATATTGATCAAAGACAACAGCAGAGACTTACGTTTTTATTGTGTGGAAGGAGATAATGGTAAATCACTTCCATATTTTTTGCCAAGAAAATTCTATGGAAAATCCATAAAGTCTCTATGACTTGATGGCATTTGATAATGATGAGGTGACATTAGGTTTGGCATTTCAGGAAATAGGAGATGGAACGCAATGGAGTATATGACTGGTGATTTAAAGGATTAAATGAAGACTAAGTGCATAGAGATGAGGGGACAGAGAGAAATCAGGGAGAGTAAAATTGGAGGTTGAGTAGCAGTGGCACAAAAATATGTCAGGTGTCTGAGACGGGAGTTAAAAGGTGTGGACTGTCAGGAGAAGTCCAGTAGTATTTGAGTGATTCCATACAAAACAAGTTAAAGACATTAACTCTAGCCCTTCAAGAGTTTACTATTTAATGGGAAAGAGAGTGGACATAAATGGATGAAAACAACAAGATTTACTGTTCGCTTGGTTGACAGGAGGATGCAAACCTCATATTAAACTCCATGTCCCAGACTGTCTAATAAATATTTCTCTGATTGACTGAGATCTGGTTCTCTCATTAAGAAACTAACACCTACGCCTGCAAAAGCTGGTTTATTTTTTGAAAGACTATTTATTTGCCATCATTTACACAAGCGTTCTGTGAGATCTTAATTATCTCTAGATGAATCTATTTCAGTTTACCAAATTAAATTCTGGCAGTTTTACAAATCATACAAGGTTACATTAACCTGTCAAGGAATTTAATTTGATTAGGATTCATTGTTCAATGTCTTCTAAAAAGTTAAATAAGTAATTTCACTCTAGAAGGGCTGGTTCTGATTTTGTTACAGGAGCTTTTCATTTTCTCTGTCCATTAATTATTTATATTCCTTTTGGGAATATCAGAAAAATAGATGCCAAATAGTAAAAATGAAAGCCATCAGAAACAGGAAAATGGATGTTGAGTTGATGGAACAAGTGATTTTTAATGTACTCTGTGTGGATTCAGCTGTGATTATTCCACAGTTGGGTCTGCTCTGGAAAGGGGGCAACAAGACTAGGAGTGTTATCCATAATTCTTTGAGTGGGGTGGGAGGGGCAGCCTTGTGGATGGTCTTTGGGTCCATTGACTTCTAATGTTCAAAAACCCATGCGAGTGGAAGAATTTCCCAAGTATCTCTTCATGAGTAGTGAGGGTCACCAACTTTGATTTGACTAAGCATGTGAAGGCATATGTGCTCACAAGGGTACACTGAAATTTAGGATAGCAGTGCCACCAAATTTTCCAGATCCAGCAGGATGGTTGCCCATCATACCTATGTGGTAAGAATCAGGGTTTGATTCATATATTCCTCTCCCCTGAGGAGGAGCCCAGACACCACCCCCAACCTTTCATATGACAGTTGTGTCACACTGCATTTACAAGCAATATAACATGATGTCATCAGAAACAATGCCTTTCAGGATAGAGTTTCTCTGCTGCCCTTTTGTCATTTCCCCTGACATCCCAGGAGATATTCCTCTACTGAGGGCCCCAATTAGCTTGCCTATAATATCCTAAGTTATCTCCAGCCCATGACCATCTCTTGGAAGGACTGCAGGGAGGCCATTTGTGAGAGAAAGCATGCGCTGGCCATCTTTGAGAGGTCACTGACATGGCTCTTTTCAAGAAACTTTGGGCGATGACCATCACCATCATTGAAAGGTGCCATGTGACCATTCTCAGACCATGACTCACTGAGGTTTAGGCTTACCTTGTGTACCATCTGAAGCTGGAAAGATGAGGAGTTCTCTTTGGGATATATTTAGTTTGGAGTGTCTGCAGGACACCCAAGTAGAGATGTCCTGAAGGCAGGAAAAAATATGAGACTGCAGTAAAAGAGAGGGATCAGGGCTGGAGATACAGATTTAGGAATCATCCACACAGAAATGGTAGTTGAAGATGGGAGCAAATGAGTTCTCCAAGACCCTGGATGTTGAGAAAATTGTAAGTACTAGATACCAAGCAGAAGAGAGATACTTGTTCTTTTCCCTATAGCAGACAAGGCTAATTAACTTACTAACAAACTGCACCAATGTAGCTGCTTTTTAAATGAGAAGCAGCATGACATAGTGGATAGATCACAACAGGCCTGGGAGTCAGAAGATAATGGGTTCTAATCCTGGCTCCGCTGTGTGCTTGTCTGCTGTGTGACATGGGACAAGTCACTTTACTTCTCTGTGCCTCAGTTACCTCATCTGAACAGGGACTTGATTTGCTGGCATTCATTTAATCATATTTATTGAGCACATACTGTGTGCAGAGCATGGTATTAAGTGTTTGGTAAGTAAAATTTGGCAATAAAGAAAGACATTCCCTGCCCTCACAGACAGGGAGGCAACCTTCTCAAGGTGCATCACCAGATAGGACAATCATGGTTGAAAATTTGAAAGCTAAGTCAGAAGTGACCCTGTGTTAACAGCGACTTAGGAGAGGATCACAGTGTCTCTCTCTCTCCTATGAATCAATGCCTTCTCGTGGTAGGAGAGTTTGTGTACGCCAATGAAGTTTAGAACTGTGCCATATAGGACAATCCATAATCGAAAGCATCAGACAAAGTTGATTCACCTATCCTGGGCAGCAGTGGCATGGGAGTTAAAGGTGGATGATCAAGTGATTAAAACATTTATCAAAGACAACAGCAGAGACTCAAGTTTTTACTGCATGGAGGATGGCAGTGGTAAAATACTTCCATATCTTTACCAAGAAAACTTTACAGATACAAGTACCATAACGACCTTATGTCAGAAGATGGGATGCTCTGAAGAGGAAATGTCCATGGAATTGCTATGGGTCGGAAATGACTTGACGGCACTTGAAGAAGACAGTGTCTCTGGAGCAAGTTGGAGGCTTAAGTGTCGTCCTAGAAAAATGCTCTAGGTTCCAGAGTTTGGCACTGTTCTGCTATTGCTATATAGAGTGGGAAGGGGGGGCAAATTTTTCCTCATCTCAGGTTAGGCAAATCTATGAAGCCAGATTTACTATCAATATTACACACACACAAACACACACACTGGGCTTTAGTAATGAACAATAAGGAGTGATGATGATAATAATAATAACATTTGTTAAGCATTTACTATGTGGCAAGACCTATAGTAAACTTTAGGGTAGGTACAATGTAAGTAGATAATAATAATTATGGTACTTGTTAAGCACTTACTATGTACCAAGCACTGTTCTAAGCTGTGGGGTAAGTACCCATGTGGGACTCACATCAGAAATAGTCCCTGTTTTACGTGAGGTTTACAGTTTGAAAGGGAAGGAAAACCAGCATTTAATCCCTATTTTACAGGCGAGGAAAGAGGCCCAGAGATTTGTATTTGCTAAGTACTTACTACATGACAGATACTGTACTCAATATTGGGATAGATAGAAGCTAATCAGGTTGGACACAGTCTATGTCCCACATGGGGATCACAATCTTAATCCCTATTTTACAGATGAAGTAACTGAGGCACCTTGGGTCCTTCGGTCTCCCAAGCCAATGCTCTATCTATTATGACTTTCTGCTTCCATAAACTTCGATGTAAAGGTCCCCACAGTCAACCAATCATATTGACAGAGCACTTAATTTATGTAGAGCACTGTACTAAGCACTTGGGAGAATGCAGTATAGCAGAGGTGGTAGGTACCTTCCCTGCCAACACATTTGGTAATGATAATTGTAGTTTTTATATATTTACAGAGTAAGCCTCTAGAGGCTTTGATCTGTTTATTATTATAATCAGTTGCTCTATAAACTCTGTAGCTGGAAGTGAAAAATAAGTAATATTCCTTACCCTAAGTCCTCTCTGCCCATACATCCACATGTTGGTGAAGCAACAAAATGTGTTTTATGTCAGGGGTTTTCTGCCAAGTGTTTCATTGGGTTACTGACTTTGAATTTCTTTGATCCAGAACAGGTTAAAATGAACCACTAAAGTGTGTGACACATGCAAATAAGATTTTTAAAAACCCAATAAACTAAGGACTGCTGAAAATCATTAGCAAAGCATATTTTAACATCTGAATCATGTCAGTAAGGAGCATCATGTGCCAAAAGCATCTTGTTTTCATTTTCATTCCCATCTATTAATAGTTGTTATAGGCACAGTGTCTCCAGTTAGAGTTGACTAATTGTTGCTCTTTGTCCACTGGGACTGAAAGCTGTTGGGATGTCAACTCCAAGGCTATTGTGCCAGTGCAGAGTGGCAACATCTGTGTTTCATCCAATGTCCAAATTTGGGAAACTTTTCAGACTGAGGAAGGAGAGTTTCTGGAGAAGCACATTGGACTAATTACCTTAAACAAATGACAATCTGCACTTGGGGATAACATATTTTGGTTCTCTGTATTTAATGGCAGCCTTTGTTAATTTGATGGAGATCTTTTTTTCAAATCAATACTGAACTGTAACCTTTTTGAAAATTGAGCTATCCATATTCCTGTCCCATACAAGTTTTTCCAAAGGTGAACTGGATAACAGTATAAATCAATTAGTAGCATTTATTGCACATTTACTCTGTGCAGAGCACTCTTCTAAATGCTAGGGAAAGTACTATGGAGTTAAAAACACAATCCCTGCCCTTTGGAAGATTACAGTCTTACCAAAGATAGTATTTTTCTCTGACACAATAAACGGTTCGATGAAATAGGTAAGTATGATTTGCCGGATATTTGTCACATTTTTTATATTATGTATCAGGTCTGCACTAACAAAGGAATATCAAGAATTAATCTCTCAAGGAGTAACATTTATTGACAGATTCTATGTGCAAAACCCTGTACCAAGCACTTGGGAGAATACAATAGAATTAAAAGACTTGATACCTTCCTTCAAGGAGCTTACTATCTGATAGTTACAAAGTTAATTATATTGATAGACCAGAGGAAACCCCTACTTTGGGGCTATAGATTGAATGGATAATTATCTGGATAAATTCTTAACTCTCTGCTCAGGTCTACTCTTGCAAAGTGAAGTGGAGAATTAAGGCAAATATCCAGATAGATGATGCTACAAAATAATTTTTCCTAGATTTTTGAGTGAAAGCATTTCTTTCATCTGGGACTCTAACACTAGCCAGTGAAGATGATTATGTGGTCAGTTGCCTTAGTTTCCCCTTCAATTGCAAAGTGCTCTTATAAACCTGGTCTACATAATCAATTTTCCTGTGCAAGCACAGACAAAATTTCCTCACTTTTAAGAAGTACACATCAGACACTCTTCCAGGTGAGCACAAAGAGAGTAGTTGTAGTAGTAGTAATGATAAGCACTTAGTACAGTGCTCTGCACATAGTAAGCATGCAATAAATACTATTGAATGAATGAATGATGATAATATTTGTTAAGAACTTACTATGTGTCAAGCACTATATTAAGTACTGGGGTAAGTACAAGGAAATAAGGTCCCACATGAGGCTCACGTTTTAAGTAGAAGGGAGCATAGGCATTGAATCCCCACTTTGCAGAGGAGGGAATTGAGGCCCGGAGAAGTAAAGTGACTTTCTCAAGGTCACACAGCAGACAAGTGGTGGAGCTGGGATTAGAACCCATGGCTTCTGACTCCCAGGCCCATGTTCTTTCCACTAGGCAGCACTGCTTCTGTACTAGTCATAGTAATAGCAGCAGCAGTAGTATTGATTAAGTGCTTACTATGTGCAAAGAAAGCACTGTACTAAATGCTGGAAAATAATAACAATGATGATGGCATTTGTTAAGCGCTTGCTACGTGCAAAGCACTGTTCTAAGTGCTGGGGAGGATACAACATGATCAGATTGTCCCACGTGGGGCTCACAGGCTTAATCCCCATTTTACAGATGGGGTAACTGAGGCCAGGAGAAGTGAAGTGACTTGCCCAAAGTCACACAACTGACAAGTGGCTGAGCCGCGATTTGAACCCATGACCTCTGACTCCCAAGCCCGGGCTCTTTCCACTGAGCCACGTAGGTAAATTATAGACATGGTCCCTGACCCCTAAGGAACTCACAATCTAAGAAGGAGGAGGGGTTTTGTGAGACACAATCATTGTAGGCAACACTATCATCCTCCCTCTCTTACAAGCCTATAATCTTGGCATTAACCTGACTCATCTCTAATAATAATAATAATGGCATTTGTTAAGCATTTACTATGTGCCAGGCACTCTTCTAAGCACTGAGGTAGGTACAAGGTAATAAGTTTGGACACATGGGGCTCACAGTATTAGTCCCCATTTTATAGATGAGAGAACTGAGGCCCAGAGAAGTGAAATGACTTTCCCAAGGTCACATAGCAGACAGGTGGCGGAGCCAGGATTAGAAGCCGAAACCTTCTGACTCCCAGGGCCATGCTCTATCCACTATGCCAGGCTGCTTCTCTTTCATTCAATCCACACAATCTGTTTCAAAATCCGGTAGGTTCTTCCTTTGCAACATCTCTAGAATTCACCCTTTCCTCTTCATCCAAGCTGCTACCAGGATGATCCAAGCATTTGTTATAGTCTGCCTTGACTACCATATCAGCCGTCTCGCTGACTTCCCTGACTCCTGTCTCTCCCCTTTCTAGTCCACACTTCACTTGCCTGCCCAGACCATTTTTTCTGAAAACCAATACAGTCCATACCTCCCCTCTCCTCAAAAAACTCCAAAGGTTGCCCACCCACCTCCACATCAAATAGAAATTTCTTACCATTGGCTTTAAGGCACTCAGTGAGCTTTCCCCCTCCTGCTTTACCTCCCTGATCTCCCACTCCATCCTAGTCAACTCTGCCGATACCAATCTAATCTCTGTTCCCTTGCACTCATCTATCTTGCTGCTGACACCTTGCCCACATCTTCCATCTGGACTAGAACTCCCTCCCCCTTCATAACTGACTGTCTCCCACTCTCCCCACTTTCAAAGCCCTCTTAAAATCACAACCCCCGAAGAGGTCTTTCCTGTCTAAGCCCTCATTTTCCCTACCTACCCTCCTCTCTGTGTCACCTATGAACTTGGCTGTGGACCCTTAAGCACTCTGATATTCACTCCAGACCCACAGCACTCTATGTATTTATCCTTATATTGTACTGTTTCCCTTAGCTGTAATTTATTTTAATAGTGGGCTCCCTCTGCAGACTGTAAGTTCCCCGTTAGGCAAGGATCTCATCAATCAACTCTATTGTGCTGTACTTTTCCAAGAGTTTAGTACAGTGTCATACACACAGTAATCCCACAATAAATACCAAACAATCATCCAATCAATTTATTGAGCACTTGCTTTGTGCAGAGCACTGTACTACTGATTGATTGATTGATTGATTGATACACACAGCAGTGACTTTCTCAACCTTCTGGAAATTGAGAAGGAATGATGGCACTGGCAGAGATCTTCCCAGAGCTGACAAAGGGGTTGATGGGAGTCCCAGAAGCATGAAGAAGGGCCATGTCTTACCCACATTACTGGTCCCAGTTTGGAGGAGGGGTTAGAGCCGAGAGTAAGAAGAACAATGGAGTGAACCACGCGCCTGCTGATGATCAAATCCTTTCTGAGGATGAAACACTGGTTCAAAAGTTTAACTGTTCCTACTTTGCACAACCAGCCCCAAGGTGCGCTTCCTACCTTACCTTAGAGCACTAATGTAAAGAATGGAAGCTAGATGATGTTTTCTGTTCTCCCCTTCTCTCTTTTTCTCTCTCTCTTTCAAAACACTGACCAACATCACCTTTCATTTTTCCTGGAGTCTTAATCTTTTTAAATTCATTTGTCAATAGATTCCACAAGCTTTATGTGACACACAATCTAAAACAACCCGAAGGTCCAGCTCTAGCTGAATTTCACTTCACATTTTAATGTCCTTAGAGACTTGAGGTCTAGACATACTACACAGTCTCTTTGAAATGGAAAAAGCTACTTGATTTTCAGCACTGCCTTAGAGTAAACATTTATTTCTCAAGAGGCTCTTTATATATTAGGCATATCAGAGGTTGCTAATCATTTTGGAGTATAAATGATTTATTGAATATCCTTGGATAATTCTTTATGAACCTGCCATTATCTGGGCGAGAGATGATGACTCTAATAATTCAACTCCATCAGATCATCCTTGATGGATTTTTTTTTTAACAACTTGGCTGGTCTCCTAAATGCAGGTTCCCCTCTAAATTGGAATCTCCTCTTTATGGTATTTGTTAAGCACTTACTATGTGCCAGGTGTACTAAGCACTGGGGTAGATACAAGGTTGTCAGGTTAGACACAGTCCCTGTCCCACATGGGGCTCACAATCTTAATCTCCATATTACAGATGAGGGAGTTGAGGCCCAGAGAAGGGAAGTGACTTGCCCAAGGCCACAGCAGACATATGGCACAGCTGGGATTAGAACCCAGATCCTTCTGATTCCCAGTCTCAGGCTTTACCCACTATGTCATGCTGCTTCTCAGCGGGCAGGGAATGTGTCTAACAACTTTGTTATACTGTACTCTCCCAAATATTTAGTACAGTGCCCTGTACAGTTAAGTACTCAATAAATACCACTGACTGATTGTTTTATTGATTACCACTGTTTCCAACACCCAACCATCTAGATCTGGATAGTGGGGTTCTGTTTTCAAAACATAACATTTAGCTTAATGAAGTGTAAGTTTCACATTTAAAGCCTAGAATTCATCAGCATTTTCTAGCTTAGAGATTTAGGGCTCAATTTTTGATCCATAATTTAGAAGTAGGGATAGATAAAAGATTGATCTTTACTTGCAAGAATAGCAACCTCAGGAACTATGAACATTTCACTTATACCATTCCATCTCGAATTGAACCCTTTCCTTCTGGAAGTTTGGGAAAGACTGCAGTAGCCTAGAAATTAGAAATTAGAGAATGAACCCTCATTTCCGCCCCTTCCTCTCCATCTGAACTGCTACCACATTAACGCAAGCCCTATCTTATCCTGCCTTGATTATTCTATCAGCCTCTTTGCTGACCTCCCAGCTTCCTGTTTCTTTCCACTCCGGTCCCCATTCCATTCTGCTGCCCAAATCATTTTCCTTCAAAAACATTCAGACCATGTTTCCACACTCCTCAAGAAACTCCAGGGGTTGCCCATCCACCTCAAGCAAAAACTGCTCACCCATGACTTTAAAGCACTTACCCACCTTGCCCCCTCCTACCTCACCTGGCTGCTCTACTACAACCCAGCCCTCACACTTCGTTCCTCTGGTGCTAACCTTCTCATTGTACCTCAATCTCATTCATTCATTCAATAGTATTTATTGAGTGCTTACTATGTGCAGAACACTGTACTAAGCGCCTGGAATGTACAAATCGGTAACAGATACAGACAGTCCCTGCCCTTTGATGGGCTTACAGTCTAATCAGGGGAGACAGACAGACAAGAACAATGGCAATAAATAGAATCATCTATCTTGCCACTGACCTCAGGCCCACATCCGATCTCTGGCCTGGAATGCCCTTCCTCTTCATATCAGACAATTTCTCTCCCCACTTCAAAACCTTATTGAAGGCACGTCTCTTCCAGGAAGCCTTCCCTGACCGAGCCCTCCTCTCCTCTTCTCCCACTCCCTTCTGAGCCGCTCATACTTGTTCTTTCATTCATCCTCCCTCCCTTCCCCACAGCACATGCGTATATATCTGAATATATTTGTAATTTATGTATTCATTTATCTATTTATTTATATTAAATGCAGTCTCCCACTCTAGATGGTGAGCTCACTGTGGGCATAAAATGTGTCTGATGTTATACTGTACTCTCTCCCAAGCTCTCAGTACAGTGCTTTGCATACATGAAGCTCCTTTATTCATCCTCCCCCTCTTCCCCACAACACATTTGTATAGATTTGTAATGTACTTATTCATTTATCTATTTATTTATATTAATATCTGTCTTCCCCCTAGACTGTGAGCTTGTAGTGGGCAGGGAATGTGTCTGGTATGATATTGTACTCTTCCAAGTTCTTAGTACAGTGCTTTGCACACAGAAAGCCCTCAATAAATAAGATTATTATCATTAAAAATCATAATTTCCACCTTTATTAAAATAGATTCCAAGAATTACGATCATCACACTTTCCTCCGGGCATCCTGTAGTTACAGTCAGAGAAAGAATCCAGGCCTAGAGAAGCCAGTGATCTAATTTTGTAATAGCTTATGTTTTTACACAGCTATTTTATATCTAACCCATCTGGGGAATAGAGATCAAAGCTGAAAAACATTTCTGTTGTCCATCAATCACTAATATCAGTTAAAGCCTCACTGAATGCACATCTCCTCCAAGAGGTCTTCCCTGATTAAGTCCTCAAGTCCTCTTTTCCCACTCCCTTCTACATCACCCTTATTTGCTCCCTTTATTCAATCCTTCCTCAGCCCCACAGCACTTATGTACATATCTGTAGTATATTTCTTTATATTAATGACTGTCTCCCCCTTTAGACTGTGAGCTCATTCTGAACAGGGAATGTGTTTACCAACTCTGGTGCACTGTACTCTCCCAAGCACTTAGTACAGTGTCCTGCATACAGTAAGCACTCAGTAAATAAGATCAATTGATTGACACCATTTATTGAGTGCTTCCTCTATGCAGAACTCTGCATTAAGCATTTGTGAGAGTACAATAGAGCTAAAAGGCATGAGCCTGCTCTCAACGACCTTACACTGTAGTGGGGATAAATCACATTTCTATTAAGGAATGTGCAAAGTCAGGATTTTCTTTGAGGGTGAGCGGGGTCACGGCCAACATTTAGGCCACGTAGTTTCAATTCTTTGCCATTTGGAGAAATGCTACACACATAGACCAGCAAATAGTTATCAGACTTTTGGGAAAAACACCAAAACCTAAACCTTCTTTCCCAGGCTGTTCCCCAAGCAATATTTGTCGGCAGGGATGAAGCACGTGGCTTCCGTTAATCATATCCTCAACATGAACCTGAGAGCCTTGAACCTCAAAGGCTTCAAAAATGGCCTGACAAACCCAAACTAAACAATTTTCTCCTGGGTTCTTTGCCTATTTGTGTTACAAATTAAAACCCTATTTTAATCATTTTTAATGGTATTTGTTAATCACTTACTAAGTGTCAAACACTGTTCTCAAGTTCTGGAGAAAATACAAGTTTTGTTTGGGAGGCTGACTCAGTATTGGTCACTAGGGATAAACAGAACTCTTAACTGCCTAATACAGTGTGACCAGTCATTTTAGCCCTTATCTGGGTGTTCTCTGCTAGCTGAAAGACCCCAACTTCGATCTCCAGAGGAAACAGCCAAGGTGGAGTCTACTATAACTTGCTGCCTCACCTCACTGATGGAAGCCCTGGCAACAGACCCTATTTGGTAGTGGCTTTATAAAAGCAAAATGCACTCCGTAGTCAGTCAGTCAGTCAGTCGATAGTATTTATTGAGTGCCTATTGTGTGCAAAGCACTATATTAAATGCTTGGGAGAGTACAGTGTAACAAGACAAAAGACACATTCCCTGCCCACAGTGAGCTTACAGTCTAGAGGGGGAGATAGCGAATAATATAAATGAATACAATTACAGATATTTCTATAAGTGCTTTTTTTTAATGGCATTTGTTAAGCACTTACTATGTGCCAGGCACTGTTCTTACTAAACCCTGGGGTAGAAAAAATTAATCGGGTTAGATACAATCCCTGTCCCACATCGGGCACACAGCCCTTATTATTATTATTAAGTGCCATCGAGTCATTTCTGATTCCTTGCAACTCCATGGAGGTACTTTCTCCAGAACATCATGTCCTCTGCCCTAATTCGCAACCTTTCTAATGGTTATTCCATTATCGTTATGGTCCTTATCCTTTCAGCTGCCAGTCTGCCTCTTCCATATTTTCCCTGGACTTTTCCTAGCATTAGTGTCCTCTCCAGAGAATTAGTCCTCCTGATGATGTGTCCAAAATATGCTAATCTCAGTTGAGTCATTTGGCCTTCCAAAGACTACTTTGGTTTAATTTACTCCAAAATCCATGTATTTGTTTTTCAGGCAGTCCATGGTATTCGCAAAAGCAGCGTGGCTCAGTGGAAAGAGGTCATGAGTTCGACTCCCGGCTCTGTCACTTGTCAGCTGTGTGACTGTGGGCAAGTCACTTTACTTTTCTGTACCTCAGTTACCTCATCTGTAAAATGGGGATTAACTGTGAGCCTCACGTGGGACAACCTGATTACCCTGTATCTACCCCAGCGCTTAGAACAGTGCTCTGCACATAGTAAGCGCTTAACAAATACCAACATTATTATTAAAAGCCTTCTCCAATACCACATTTCAAAAGAATCAATTATCTTTCTATCCTGCTTTTTCAATGTCCAGCTTTCAGATCCATACATTGATACTGGAAACACCACAGAGTTGACAATTTGTATTTTGGTGGCAATTGTAACATCAGCACATTTCAGGCCCATAGGCTCTGTTCCTTGATTTTTAATAATAAGTCCTTCAAATCTTCTTCACTTTCTGCTAGTAGGGTTGTATCATCAGCATGAAAAAGGTTGTTTACACTCCTTCCTCTCATCTTTAATCCCAGTTCATGTTCATCCTAATCTGGCTTCTCTCATTAGGTATTTGGTATGATGATGATACTTGTTAAGCCCTTACTATGTGCCCAGCACTGTTCTAAGCTCTGGGGTAGATACAAGGCATTCAGTTTGTCCCACGTGGGACTCACAGTCTTAATCCCCATTTTACAGATGAGGTAACAGAGGCACAGAGAAGTTAAGTGACTTGCCCAAAGTCACACAGCTGACAAATGGCAGAGCTGGGATTAGAACCCACAACCTCTGACTCCCAAGCCTGGGTTCTTTCCATCAAACCACGCTGTTTCTGCATTTTATAGATAAGGTAACTGAGGCACGGAGAAGTGAAGTGACTGGCCCAAGGTCACACAGCAGACAAGTGGCAGAGCCAGAATTAGAACCCAGGCAAGTCTGACTTCCAGGCCTGTGCTCTATCCACCCGGCTACACTGCTTGTCATTCTAATCATCCAGTTCATTCTAATCCAACCAGTCACCGACCAACGTTTACATGTAGTTTATAATACCCCTCTTAGGAGAGGCTAATCATGAGCCCAAATCCTTCTGGGGGCAAAGGAGCTCTCTAATATGGCAAAGGGACAGAAAGAGGAGGCGGATAAACTTCTACAGTTCCACCACGGGACTCCCCTGTGGCTCTGAAGGCACCAGAAACTGTCTGTGGCTAAGCTTAGAAGAAGCATAGAAACTAGCAAATCAACTTTGTTTGGCCAAGCTCTTTGAGTTTTGTTTGCGAACTCGGAGACATTTGCCAAGTTCGGTTTTGAGCCTATGTCAGGCCCAACTCATCATTTGAGGCATGTTTCATTTGAATTTTATGTTTAGTTTCATAAGGAAGACAAAACTGCAAATCTTTCCCAAACCACACTTTCTCCTGGCTGAACTGAAGAGCATGAATGTGTGCCTATGTCTTTGGGTTTAACTGCCTGGATAAACAAAGGATTTCATAGAAAATTTTGCATGCCCGAACTTTGTCTTTCCAATACAACCATTAAAACATTCCTGCCATGGAAAATAATCATTTACTCACCACTTTCTCCTCAGCTTGTCGGGGCAGCCAGGATGTCATTTTTAAAATGGGGAGAGGATGCTTTATGCAGCTGAGAAGCAGAATGGTGTAGTGGATAGAGCAAGGGCCTGGGAGTCAGAGGTCATGAGTTCTAATCCCAGCTCTGCCACATGTCTGCTGTGTGACATTGGGCATGTCACTTTACTTCTCTGTGCCTCAGATATCTCACTGGTAAAATAGGGATGGAGACTTTGAGCTCCATGTGGAAGAGGGACTGTGTCCAACTCAATTTGTTTGTATGCACCCCAGTGCCTGGCACATAGTAAGTGCTCAACAAATATCACAATTATTAATATTATTAGTAAATGTGCTGCCAAGGGTACATGGAAAGAGTTAGAACTTCCAAATGACAGAATGTTGGACAATGGGACTCTATGGGTGTCTCTGTACTAAAAGCATGACCACTGGGAGGAAAACTTTGGGGAATAAGATAAAAACATGTAGGATTATGTTTCTCAAGCTGCCTGCACTGAACATTAAATGGTCCTCATTTATTTATAGTTGCCCTTTGTATTCATAGAAGACACCATTGACAGTGATGTTCACCAATGTGTGCATGTCCGGGTGAAAAGGCAAACAGCCTCAGTCATATCTTCAGACAAAAAGGCTGTCTCTTGTGTTGTCATGTATAAATGCTTCTAGTGCCTGGTGCTATTTTCTCTTTTGTATCCTTTTCTCTCACTCTTTGTGAAGTTTTTGCTCCAAGATTGTTTGTTCGCTTGTTTGTTTTATGGTACTTGTTAAGCGCTTACTCTGTGTCAAACACTTTTCTAAGCACTGGGTTAGGTACAAGTCATTTAGGTAGGACACAGTCCCTGTTCCGCATGGAGCTCACAGTCTGAAGTAGGAGGGAGAACAGGTATTAAATCTCCATTTTACAGTTGAGGAAACTGAGGCACAGAGAAGTTAAGTGACTTGCCCAAGGAAACAGCAAGGAATTAGAGCAATTGGCAGAGCCAGGATTAGAACCCAGGTCTTCTGACTCCCAGGCCCATGCTCTATCCATTAGGCCACAAAAGACTTGTTGTGTGTCACATACTGAATTAAGGTAAACAGTCATGCCTTACATGGAGCTCACAGTTTTGAAGGAAATGAGAATATTATCATCGTCATTTTACAGATGAGGAATTTTACAGATGAGAGGTTAAGTGACTTGCCCAAGGTCACACAGTAGGCAAATGCTGAGATGGGACTAAAACCTGGGTTCGCTGACTCCAAGTCCCATGCTTTTTCCAGGGGGCCAGTGAGATCACATTGATGCAATCTTAATATCCTCTTTAGTAGGCAAATATCTATATACAACAAATGTCACCACTATCACCCATCTCCTGGAATTCCTTGTTGTAGAACCAAAATAATTCATGTTCAAATATGCAACCATTTTAGTCATTACAACTGTCACCAGTCCTGAAGATAGATACAAAATTTATATATATATATATATTTCTAAATGAAAGAGTGCTTCAGATGGCTTAAATAAGGCATCAGCTGCTCTTTAGTAATTGCACAAGATGTTTGCTTGCCAGTGGTTCCTAAATTTGGCCCTTGTAACATTCTTACCATTAAATACTAAAAATACCAGGGAAAGTATAAAATGGAGCATGAAGGGAGTGTTAGAAAAATCTATTTTAGAAACAGACTTGGAAAATAAATACTCTTTATTAGCAACTGTGGCATTAGGGGACTATTCATTATTAATGAAGCCATTGTCTTGCTAAAGAAACTGACACTTCCATTCTGTATCTTTTTGGTGAGTACTAAAGTTTGTGTGTGAACCATTGGTGAAAGGTACCAGATGAACATCTCTGAAGCCTGAAGCTTCTTTCCATTTTTGATACCAGGGTCGTGATTCTCATCCTGCAGTGATTTCCAAGTGCCTTCATTGTGTAACTGCCTTCTTTTTTTCTACTTCTCCTACCACATCCCATCCCATCCATTTCCAAACCACTCTTCCTGGGATTGTAGCCTTCACTTATCACCCCCCTCAAAGAAAAATAAAGTGGGGAAAAAATATATATTTCCCAGCCAAAGAAAAGGGGATAATGTCGACAGTACGATCCCTGTGGTTCAGGATAATCTGGGCTGAGGGAAGTAGAGGTTGTGAGATAATAGTAAAGTCAACAGGGACATGAAAAGCTTCCAGAAGATGCCCAACAAATGTCAACAGTAATCAAGAAACTGGTTTGTTAAGGATGATCCCAGCATGTGAACTATGCTAAGACCCCATCTCAACTCCATTTTGAAATACACCACCAGGTGGCCTGCCATTCCATGCAAATTGTCTCCTGGAAGGACTCTTTTAGGAGGAAAACACTAAGGCAGATGATCTCATTGATACTGAGCCTTTTGAATGACACTAACAAGGAGAGTCTCAAGAGAAGCAGCATGGCATAGTGGATAGAGGACAGGCCTGGGAATAAGAAGGTTGCGGGTTCTAATACCAGCTCCTCCACTTGTCTGCTGTGTGACCTTGGGCAGGTCACTTCACTTCTCTATGCCTCAGGTACCTCAACTGTAAAATGGGGATTGAGACTGTGATCCCTACATGGGACAAGGACTTTGTCCAACTCAATTTGCTTGTATCCACCCCAGTGCTTAATGCAGTGAGTACCTGCCACATAGTAAGTACTTAACAAATGCCAGGATTATTAATGGATAGAGCACAGGCCTAGGAGTCAGAGGACCTAAGTTCCAATCCCAGTTCCACCACTTTGCTGTGTGACCTGTAGCAAGTCACCTAACTTGTCTGTGTCTCAGTTCCCTCATCTGCAAAATGAGGATTAAGACTGCAAATGCAATGTGCACAGTCATTGTGTCCAAACTGATTATTCCATCTCTACCCCAGCGCATAATACATTGCCTGGCATATAGTAAGGACATAACAAATACCTTAAAAAATGCCTGAATATGCTTCTTCAGCCTGTCTTACATGCAAATGCAAATATCATCTCTTCATTAGCCTGGACAGATGGCATATTCTCCTCCCCCAAAACCTCCAGTGATTACCCATTTCTTCTCACCTTAAACATAAAACTCCTAACCATGAACATCAAGACTCTCCACCATTAGCCCCCACCCCTTTTTTATCCAGTGTTTTTTCCTGCTTCTCCCAGTTTCTACTTTTCCTTCCTCCCAAACTAACCTTCTCACTATATTCAGTCATTCAATCGTATCTATGGAGCACTTACTATGTGCACAGCACTGTACTAAGCACTTTATAGATATCTCATCTATTCTGTCTCTGACCCACTCTTCACACCTTTCCCCTTAAATGAAACTCGCTTTTCCCTCAAATACATTTAACTACATCCATTCCCAACTTCAGAGTTTTCCTAAAAAGCCATCTTCAAGTCAATCAATGGTATTTTAGTGCTTACTTTTCAAGCACAGCAATGTGCCAAAATCATGATGCCTGCTGAGGGCATAGTTTGGCAGCAGACGAGAATCATATAGGTATAGGAGCACCAAGAGCATCAGTATATTGGGTTGAAGTGCCCAAATGAATATGTGTGTACACTAATGCTGAAGGTTGATGATTAGATCATGGACTTGGGAGGCAGAGGATGTGGGTTTAATCCGGCTCTGCTACTTGTCTGCTGCGTGACCTTGGGTAAGTCATTTAACTTCTGTACCTCAGTTACCTCCTCAGTTACCTTAATGGGGATTAAGGTAATCAGGTTGGACCCAGTCTCTGTTGCAGATGGGGCCCATGTGGGCAGGGAATGGGTCCAACCTGATTACCTTGTATCTAACCCAGTGCTTAGAACAGCGTGGCTCAGTGGAAAGAGCATGGGCTTTGGAGTCAGAGGTCATGGGTTCGAATGCCGGCTCTGCCACTTGTCAGCTTTGTGACTGTGGGCAAGTCACTTAACTTCTCTGTGCCTCAGTTCCCTCATCTGTAAAATGGGGATTAAGACTGTGAGCCCCACATGGGACAACCTGATTACCCTGTATCTACCCCAGCGCTTAGAACAGTGCTCTGCACATAGTAAGCACTTAACAAATACCAACATTATTAGAACAGTGTTTAGCATATAGTAAGTGCTTAACATATACCATTATTATTAGTATTATTATTTTCCCCTCTCATTGCACTTGTTCTGGTGTATAATAATAGTACTTTGGTTGGCACACAGTAAGTGCCTAACAAATACCATCATTATTATTATATTATTATTGTTATTTTTCAAAGTGCTTTCACATCAATTTTCTTTTTTTATCCTCACAACATCCCAAAGGTAAAGATTTCACATTAAATCAGCAGTTCTTATTGAGTGTTTACTGTGTGCAAAATCCTTTATTATGCAGCTGGGAGAATACAGTACAATAGAGTTGGTAGACTAGATCCCTGTCCTCCTAATGCTTACAGTCTAGTGGGAACTTAAAGTTTATCGATTACACCGAAACACAAGCAAGTCAAGTGACTAAACCAAGATCCTCCAGCAGGCCAAGGGCAGTGCTGGGACTAGAGTTCAGGTTGCCTGACTTCTAGTTCTGTAGCTCTTTTCACTTGATCATACTTCCTGAGCTGTCTGAAAGCAAGTTACCTGTCAGGGAGCATATTTCACTGCTCCTAAGACCCTCAGAAGTTATGTCTATGACCTGGTTCCTGTTCACTTACAGAAATCTAGTTTTGACCCCTTTGAAATACGAAACCCCAGACCAGTTCCCTTTTGCAACTTTCTGTCTTTTACAGCTCCTGCAGGAGCTCCCTCCTGCTGTTCCTCCACATATACCAGACTCTAGGCATTTGACAAACCCAGTTTTCTGGAACGGGAAAGTTGGGAGGTTTGAGATGGACTGGGATGGGATAGGGGAATGCTGGTGGTGACAGAAGAACAGTACCCTTTATTCACCCCCCCAACTTCATCCTCGCAGCACAGCACTTAGTACATATCTGTAATATATTTTAATGTCTGACTCCCCCACTAGACTGTAAGCTCCTTTTTTTATGGTATTTGTTAAAAACATATGTGCTAAGCACTGTACTGAACACTGGGGTAGATGCAAGTTAATCAGTCTGAATATGGTCCCTGAGCCACATGGGACTCAAAGTTTAAGTAAGAGGGAGAACAGGTATTGAGTCTCTATTTTGAAGTTAAGGAAATGAAACTGAGGGATAGAAAAGTTAAGTGACTTGCTCAAGATCCCACAGCAAGCAACTGTTGGAGTCAGATTAGAAGCCGGGTAGGTACTCTAGTTGCCAGGCTAGTGCTTTATCCACATTATCCTTGTGGGCAGAGAACATGTCAACCAACTCTGTTATATCATACTCTCCCACATTCTTAGCACAGTGGTTGGCACAAAATAAGTGCTCAATAAATACGATTGATTTATCATTTGAGAGCTTTGGACCCCTTCTTTCACGTCCCTTTCCTCTTCCTTCACTGCTGATTGCTCTCCTGTATCCCACCCTGGTCTGGCCCCTGCCCCTGACTGTACAGACAGTGATTTCCACACAAGGGACCAAGACAGAAGAAGCAGCAGGAGCAACAAGACCCCTTGTGTTGATGCTCTAGAAAAACAATCAGATAAATGTTCCAAAAATTAATAGAGAATTAGAAGGGACATAGGAATGCCAGGAGGTGAGTTTGAAGCATGGAGAGATGGGGCCAGAAAAGCCATGGCACAAATTCACAAGAGTAGAGATTTAATCAGCCAGCACTTCCACTGAGACGATGTGGAAGCCAAGCCAGCAGAGCTGCAGTGGCTGCATTGACAGCTGAATTCCCAGAGTGTGTTACCTCCCTCCAGTCTCCCAGCCAGCCCTTGACCATATCCTCAGGGGGCTCCTTGCCATATCTTTGTGCTCTAGGCGGGGAACCACACATTCTTGCCCTTCCCTCACTGAAGTCACCACAGACACCCCCACATGATTTGTGACAGCCCCTTCTCTGGGTTTTACAGGCTATGCCTGTTTTCTTCGTCTGTTCTACTATAATTCATAATAATCAGAAAATCTAAAGGGCTTGTATGAAGCAATGACAATCTATCACCTTGTGGACAAATGACCTATTCCCTGTTGTTCCCAGTTCAAACTATCGGTCTTTGGAAGAGAGAGAGAGAGGGAGGGAGAGAGGAAAGGAGGGAAGAAGTAGACAGGGAAAGAGGATGGGAGAGAGAAAAAAGGAGGAAGAAGGATGGGAGAGAGAAAAGGGAGAGCAAGAGGTAGAGAGAGATTAAAAGAGAAAAATTGACAGAGAAAAGATGGATAAAGTGTGAGAGAGAATCTGGCTTTTGATCCATTTGTTCCAGAAGCAACCTGGCCTAGTGGAAAGAGCAAAGGCCTGGGAGTCAGAAGACCTGAATTCTAATCCTGACTCTGACACTTTTCTGCTGTGTACCCTTGGGCAAGTCCCTTAATCTTTCTGTGCCTCAGTTCCCTCATCTGAAAATGGGGATTCAACACCTGTTCTCCCTCCTACTTAAACTGTGAGCCTCATGTGGGAAAACTTATTATCTTGTGTATACCCCAGCTCTTAGGACAGTGCTTTGAACAAAGTAAGAATTTAAATACCATCATTATTATTATTATCATCATTTTTATTATTATTATTACACTGCACTTTATAAAATCATCAGTGTCCTCCTTATTGCCAAGTCCCAAGAGCTATACTCCATCCTGATCCTCCTCAACTTCTCAACTACTTTTGATTCTATGGACCACTCCTTCCTCCTCTTCGAAAGAAGAGAAGACAAGAGAAGAGGAGACTTTCCTTGGTGGTTTTGTAAAGTGGAAGTTGCTTTTCAGGAATTTTCCTGTAGGGATACTCTCTCCCATTGCCCTCTTCCTAGAACAATATACAGAGAGAAAATTCTCAAGAAATATATTCATAATTGACAGAGGGATGCATAATTGCTCAGGTTAGGTGGAGTAACAGGAGTGACTAGAGTGAGATGGAATTAATCCAGGAAGGTTTCTTGGAAGGATTGAGTTTTGAAATTGGGGAAGGTGAAGAAAATTAGGAGAGTACTGCAGGAAATTGAAAGGAAAATGGTTCTTCAGTTCTGGAAGTATGCAGGAAAAGAAACAGGAGTGATAGTACATATTAACTGCTTAATTGTGATATACAATTGCACTGGCCTTCAAGTTTACATTTTAGTTTAAATAAAACCCAAAGGATAAAATCACAGAAAGAAAAGAACATGAAAGAGCAATTTTCAAATCACAAAAGTGTAACCACTTTGTCAGTTCTGAAGAGGGTGGCTAGAAGGGATGAACTATCTTTTGCATCTTACAAAACACTATTTAGAAAAACCATGATGGTTCTGAATGAAATGGCAGCTTCAGGGCAACCAGGGCAAACACACAGGTTGGTGACTCTCACGATTGGATAAGTGAACATAAGTATCCAGATGCCTCCATCAGACCAGTGACACTCTCCCCTGTGGAGGAACACATCTGCATCATTCAGGATCCACACGGAGCACGGAGCTATTGCTATAGTAACCAGCACAAGAGATTTTTTCCATCGGTTTTAAGTTCATCGTTTAAGGGCAAGTGTACATCCTCTATTTTAAAGACTAAATTATTCTCTCAGAAAAGGGAGCTTTTACTCTGCATTGCCTCATTACTCTACATTATACACTAAATGTAGGCCCTATGTAGACTAAGATAAGCAAATTTCCCAAGCAATAATGTTTTAGCCCTAACCAGTCTAATTTGGAGTTAGCATTTGTGATAAAGGATAAAAGGAAGAACTGATCAGTTAGAAAAACTATTCGCCTCCTATGGAACTATGTTGGTCAACACCTATGAATATATCACTATAGAGATTGGCATTACATATCAATCTTTGTATGCTGCTTAATTACCAATTTACTTTTCTTTTTCCCCTTCCATACTCTTGTTATTACGTAGTCTATCTTTGCCCTTCTGCCTACACTCACTTTTTGTAAGCAATTTATTTCTGTCGGTCTCTCCCACTAGATTCAAAGATCCTTGAGGACAGGGTCTATGTATGTTTTTGCTTCTGGTATACTCACAAAGCAATCAGTCATTCATGGGGCTTTCTCCAAATTTACACTCAATATATTCAATGCACTCAATACATTGGCACTGATGATAATAATAATAATAATAGTGCTTCAATGCTTAGTATGTGCCAAAAACTGTTCTAAACATCAGCTAGATGCAGGATAACCAAGTCCCACATAGGGTTCACAGTCTAAGTAGGAGGGAGAACAAATAATGAAACCCCACTGTTCAGATGAAGGAATTGAGGCAGAGAGAACTCTAGTGACTTGTGCAAGATTACCCAGCAGATACATGGTAGAATTGGGATTAGAACCCAGGTCCTCTGACTCCCAGGTTCATGATCTTTCAACAAGGCTACATTGCTTCTATCAATTGATAGGTTTATTTATTCAAAATAAGTGCTGGGATGAACTGTTTATGATTACCCAACATTTCCCTTGGACTCCTCATTTTATCATAAATAACAGTTACTTCTGAATCCCTGAAGTTACTCACCAGTTGTCAAATGTGGAAGCTGCTTATATCTGTCAAGTTACAAGACTACTATTCAGTTTATTTTTGCAGCCAACTCAACAAACCTTTAGTAAAAGTTTATTGACCTAGCCACCTATGTTTGAAGATCCATCTTTAACCATGAGGATGAATACTAAGAAGGGCAATCGTTTGGTGATGACACCAGTGACAGTCAAATCTTATCCATGTGTGACAGACCATTTCATATTAATACAACACTGATTATGAAATAATGTAGAATTGACTTCCCTTTCTAATGGTATTTGTTAAGTGCTTACTATGTGCCAGGCACTCTACTAAATGCCTGGGTAGATATCAGCTAATCAGGTCAGACCCAGTCTCTGTCCCATCTAGAATTCCCAATCTTAATCTCCAATTTGAAGATGAGGTAACTGAGGCATAGAGAAGTTAAGTGATTTGCCCAAGCTCACAAAACAGACCAATGGTGGAGCTGGGATTAGAACTCAGATCCTTCTAACTCCCAGGCCCTTGCTCTATCAACTAAGCTACACTGCTTCATTACCTTATACTCAATATGACTACCATATCTTTAGACTGTAAGGTCAATATGGGCAGGCAATGTGTCCGCTAATTCTGTTGTATTGCACTCTACCAAGCACTTAGTACATGCTCTACTCGTAGTAAGTGTTCAATAAATACGATTGGTGATGGAGAACATTCAAGAGAGATTTTCATAAGCTCAGAGATGAAAAGATCAAGAATGGAATAAAAAGATAAGTCATTTGGTCCATCTCTACCCATGGAGATGAATCTCGCTGCCGAGCTCTCGCTCATTTCCTGCCTCTGGCCAGAAACGGAACCTCCTCATATCTAACACACAATTACTCTCCCTCTCTTCAAAACCTGTGTTGCCCTGACTTGTTCCCTGTATTCACCCCTCTTTCCTGCCCCACAGCACTAACGTATATATCTGTAATTTTATTTATTTATATTTAGGTCTGTCTTCCCCTATAAGCTGCAAGATCAGTGTGGACAGGGAATGTGTCTGTTTATTGTTATAGTGTACTCTCCCAAGCATTTAGTACAGTGCTCTACCACAGTAATCACCCAAAAAATAGGATTGAATGAATGAATAAATGAATTAATATCAAGATGCCAGCAATCCGATGATTCTTCTAAGGGTCTTGTTATCACTGTCAGAGATAGAATACTGAGCTGGATGAGCCATTGGTTTGATCCATTAGTGGCATTGCTTATATTTGTAACACAAGCACAAATTTCCATGAATCAAGAAATTAACTCTACTAATACACCTTATTTTTCTCTCTGAGCCCTTTCTGCAACTAGAACTCCTCTTTATCATTAGCATTATTGTATCTAATGTGCAGAAGAGCAGAGGTATTTAGCTTTTTTAATGAAATAACATATTCATAAAATTTTATCTGGAAAAGTCCAAATTTAGGTCAACTTTTAGGCTGTAGAGTGCACTTGATTACTTCCAAAACTAAAAGGGTAATTCATATGTCAGATTCAGCAATGGATAATATATGAAGCTCAGAAAAATTGGAGGAAACTGTCTTGCTTTTTTAACCCAAATGAAGTTTTTCTTTTTCTCATATTTTTCTGTTTCCTGCAAAATTGTCCTCCTATTTCTCACTTATCAAGTGGAGTCCTTTCTCCTTTTCTTCTATCACATATCATATTTTCACCTTTCCAACACATTATTGATTTATCAATCAATCAATGGAATTTTGAGTGCTTGCGGTATGGAGAGCACTATACTAAGCATGTGGGAGAGTATACTACAACAGAATTGGTAAACACATTTCCTACCCAAAATGATCTCACAGCCTAGGAGACAAACATTAATATAAATGAATAATTTTAAAATATGTACATAAATGTTGTAGGGCTGAGGGTGGACAATTGGTATTCACCCCAAAAGGTACTCAAAAAGCAGCATAGCCTAGTGGATAGAGCACAGAGCAGAGATTCAGAAGCACCTGGGCTTTAGTCCCAGCTCTGCCACTTGCATGCTTTGAGACTTTGGGCAAGTCACAACTTCTCTGTGCCTCAGTAATCTCAACTGTAAAATGGGGATTAAGAATGTGAGCTGTATATGGACAGAGACTGTGTCCAACTTGATTAGTTTATCTACTCCATTGCTTACTATGGTGCCTGGCACATAGTAACTGCTTAACAAATGCCATTAAAAAAAGAAGCTACAGATCCAAGTGCATAGATGATGCAGAAGGGAGAGAGAGTTGGGAATAAAAGGCTTAATCAGGGAAGGCCTCTTGAAGGACATGTCACCTTAATTTTTCATATACATTTTCTCCTAGGAATTAGAGTCCATCCTGCAATACTGTCTCTGAACAGTTTAACTCAGGAGACAGGAGACAGGGCATTTTCCAAAAGTAATTTCTGGAAATTATGGAATTTCTATCCCCTGGCCTAGAAGTTCTATTCTCACATATTCCAAAGAGGATGTGAATTAATGGATGATTTATTGGGGACATTATTGTGATTTCTGTGTTTTCCATCTTGAATCTTATAGAACTGTATTCATAGCTGAATCAACTCATTATTGTAATAACAATAATAGTAATAATAATTGTGGTATTTGTTAAGCATTTGCTGTATGGACACAAGCAAATCAAGTTGGACACAGTCCCTGTCCCATGTGGGACTCACAGTCTTAATCCCAGTTTTACAGATGGGGTAACTGAAGCACAAAGAAGCTAAGTGATTTATCCAAGGTTACCCATCAGACAAATGGCAGAACCAGGATTAGAACCCATGTCTTTCTGACTTCCAGGCTCATGATCAATTGCTTCTTTTTCTTATCTTGGTTTCAATTCCCCACAAATATTGCCTAGGTTTAATTTATATAATGTAATAAGAGTTTCTTAATCAATGGAAAAACAATTTTGAAAACAAATAATGTTCTATCTTTTGGAATATTTGATTCAGTATCTTGAGATTCCCTAGGTATAAATTATTTATAAACTATTTTCTGTCTCTCCCTAGTTATTTCACAGATATAGTAATGAGCATATTTGTGGAAAGATAAATTAGTCTGATAAACAGTACCAGTGAAGTGATTTTAGAACTTCCGTTTGAATGCTTCACCGAAGTGATGAAATGTTAGGTGAAATAGAAATATTGTTCAAAACCATTTCCTATTACACCTCAATTCAGTTTCAAACAACTTCTTTCCTGGATCTGCAGCAGCTATTTCATTTTTGCACAATGACAAGGAAGCTGAAAACATTAGGGAGCATGGAATGTTTTGCTTTGATTACAACAATTTTCAGGTGATCTGGGAACAAAAAAAGGGGACAAACAAAATTGAGTGGAAAATAACTACTGTTTTGTATTTATTGAATTATTAAATTGCCCAGCTCATGACTATGGTTATACTAAGGTTCTAGAAAGGAAACCAATGCTTTTTGTCTTGTCCTGAAGGGCAGTTCACTTATCCAAGTTCATAACAGTCCAACTGGTGAAGGGTCATTGATCAGAAGTATGCCCTTATGTGCAATTACCTCTGCAGCATCCAATATGAAGCAGTGATGCTGTGCTCCATGTATTAGCTTCAAGTGGAAAATTCATTAAACTCTTCTGACAGTAATGGAACATTTGAGTCTTAGACGAGACAAATAATATCTGTGTGTAATTACTCTGCCCTTATCTTGAAACCTTGGTAGGTGAATTGCTAACATGTCTGCAGTATAAACTCCAATGATTAGGGAGCTAACCTTCTTATTCAATCTTAGCCTCATCCCCAGAAACTTTAGTGATGAGGGAGAAAGGGAGAGAAAAAGAGAAACAGGAAAGGAAAAGTGGCCAAAGCAATCAATCAATGGTATTTATTGAGCACTTACTATGTGTAGATCATTGTACTAATAATAATGTTGGTATTTGTTAAGCACTTACTATGTGCCGAGCACTGTTCTAAGCGCTGGATAAACACTTGGAAGAGTACAAAAGAATTAGCAGACATGTTTCCTGCCCATAAGAGTTTACCTTCAAAATTCCAAGTCCATAAGTTTGTAAATGAAATACATTTTCTGTGCCAAACCAACAGGGCATGGGTAAATAGTTTATTTGGTTGTTATGTTTTGGGATCATCTGAAAGCCTCTTGTTTCACCTAATCAAGTGGTGGATTTGAGGCTAAGGCAAAGGACTTAGCCATGTCCCCCAGTTGACCTTAGAGAAATCTAATCATATTTTGCAGCCAAAGTGAATTGGGCACTTTCTGCCCCCCATCTCTCCTCTACCAGTTAATCAGATAATTTGGAGACTGCTATGTAACACTCCTCAGGGCTAAAACTGAGCCAGGGGACAGGGCCAGGGAGAGGGAACTCCAATGCCAACTACCCATAAGGAAGATACATTGAGATTAGAGTACCAAAGAGCTATCTGAGTCGGGATGTATCTGACTTCATGTTAAGCCTATCGGCATAGAACACTCCCCATAAATGTTTCCTTTTCTCTAGGGGTTAGTGTTCCCCTCCAGATTCAAGATAAACTTAAAACGTCCACAGAAAAATCATGTCCATCATCATCATCACCATATTATCATTCTCACCTCCTTTATCATTATTTATTGAGTACCTATTGTGCACAGAACAAGGCAGTAGACAATTGGAAACTCACGATTAAAGTAGAAGACCCAATTTTCATCCTCAGAGAGCTCACAACCTAATGGGGGAGCAGTTTATTGAGATACAATGAGAACAAATGGGGAAAAGTGTCCAAATATAACAATAGTAATGGTATTTGTTCAGCGCTATGTGCCAAGCACTGTACTAAGCACAGGAGTCGATACAAGCAAATTGCATTTCACAGAGTCCCTATTCCTCATGGGGCTCACAGTCTTAATCCCCATTTTACAGATAAGGTAATTGAGGCCCAGAGAAGTTAAGTCACTTGCCCAAGGCCACACAGCACACAAGTGGTGGAATTGGGATTAAAACCCATGACCTTCTGACTCCCAGCCCCATGCTCTATCCACTCTGCCATACTGCTTCTTATGGAGTAGCTGGAGAAGAAGTCCTGGGTTCAACTGTGGTACTGTGTTATTAGATACCTGGCCTTTGCTACTGAAGAGAGAGAGAGTGCACTAGAGAGAGATACTTTCCTCATGCAGACTAGTCTGAAGTTGAAATGGCGAATCAGGGTGAAGGAGTTATAAGTAAGTCTGACAACTGGTCATCAAAATGGAAACAATCAAAGGCAAATGGTTCAAGTATTGAATCGCTGGAAAGCTTCAGAAATCAAACTCAGCCAAACTGAAAAGACTTGTTGAAGGATCTCTTTATCATTTTGGGCAATTAGATGATTGTAAGAAGATGCACAGTAAGAGGGTGCAGCTTTTAGGGGTCCATCTTAAAAATTTGAGTGTGGAATACATTTCTAAAGATTACTGAACCCTCTGGAGAGTCTTTGAAAGTTCCCAGTACTGCACATTTGATGCTTGAACATGTTGCACTGGGCATGCTCAGTGACAGGGGTGCTGCTTGGACAACAAAAGCCATGAATACCGGAGGATCTTAACTCCCTTCTCCTCTGCTTCCACATTTGTTGGGCTGCTAAATTTCATTATCCTAGACCTCTGCTCCTAGGTATGCGTGTTGTGGGCAGGTATTGTCTCTGTTGCTGAATTGTACTTTCCAAGCACTTAGTACGGTGCTCTGCACACAGTAAGTGCTCAATAAATACGATTGAATGAATGAATAATTTGTTCCTCCCATGATACATTCCAATGCAGTCGCACCCACAGCACATATACAAGCACCCACATCCCCCTCCACCTTCATGTACACACACATGCATAGATACATCATGCATATAACTGCCCTTTGCATATGTAGAAACCACCACTGACCTTGGGCATTGTTCTTGTTTGACCTTGCCCAAGTCACTTCACTGCTCTGATACTTCCATTTTCTCATCTGTAAAATGAGGATTCAAAAATTTTCAATTAAAAAGAAATATGAGTTCTCCCTTATACTGAGACTGTGAGCCCCATGTAGGGCTGGAACTGTGTCCAACCTAATTATTTTGTTTCTAGCCAAGGTCTTAGTACAGTGCTTAGTACATAGTAAGTCCTTAACGCAATGAAATTCAATGAAATTAATAAATCAATGAAATTCACCTCTGAGATGTAGTGAGCACTTAACAATTACCATAAATATTATTATTGACAATGAAGTTCACCTATAAGAGTGTGTGTGTGTGTGTGTGTGCGTGTGTGTTTGTATGTGACTGAAAAAGCCAATGCAGCACCCACATTGTATGCATAAAAATGTTGAAGTAGCATGATGTAGTGGACAGAGCACAGGCCTGGGAGTCAGAAGGTCATGCATGGATTCTAATCCCTGCTCTGCCATTTGACTGCTGTGTGACCTTGGGCAAGCCACTTTACTTCCCTATGCCTCAGTTACCACATCTGTAAAATGGAGATTGGGACTGTGAGCCCCATGAGAGGCAAGGACTGTGTCCAGCTGGATTTGCTTGTATCTACCCCACCCCTTTGTATAATATCTGGCACATAGTAAGGATTTAACAAATACCATTGTTACTATAATTATCATTATTATTATTGTTACTATTATTATAGCACCTGGCATTCTTTTGCCTGTTTGTTTTGCAAGAAGAACTGCTCCCTTTTTTGCTAGCAGTATGCCATGCAGGCCTATCCTTGGCAACTGATCCCCCCACTTTTCCCAGACTGAGTGCCCCCATTTTCCTCTGCTCCTCCCACCTGCTGCTCCTTCCCCTTCCCCTCCCCTCAGCACTGTGCTCATTTGTATATATTATTACCCTATTTATTTTGTTAATGAGGTGTACATCCCCTTGATTCTGTTTACTGTGATTAAGTTGTCTTGTTTTTGTTTTGTTCCGATTTGCTCTGCTGTTTCCCCCGATTAGACTATGAGCCCATCATTGGGCAGGATTGTCGCTATCTGTTGCTGAATTGTACATTTCAAGCACTTAGTACAGTGTTCTGCACATAGTAAGTGCTCAATAAATACTATTGAATGAACTGACTCCTAGTTTCAGCTGGGACTCAGCAGTGTTTGAAGTTTTCTTTTTCTGTGACCTTAAAACATGTCTTCTGTCATTCTGGCTTTTATTTTCCCAGTCTCAGCTCTTTATGCATCAGTTGTTTGGGTATCCTGTTGTTTGTTCATTCTCCTCATTTGTCCCACCAAGCTCTGTTTTGCTACATTGAGCATAATTTCAGTCTAAGAGCAAACACACATAAACTTAGGCGCACACACACACACACACACACACACACACACCTCCCCCCACCACACCTCCCCCAGAGATACCTATGAAGAAATGCAGATTCACCTAACTGGAAACTGCTCAACTGCACATTACTAATCATTAAGATAAGAGTTTGGTTTGTGTTTTGCTCATTTCACATGAAATGCGATAATAGCATATCTTGAAGTTGTCCTTAAAACATTCATTTAAAGCAAAATGTCTTAGAACCTAATTAAAGAATTATGGAACAGGAAGAATGAACAGTTAAAATTTCCTACACATTTCAATGCTTAGTACTGTTTTATGCAAATAAGTAGGGGTCTTAATACATTTTTGCTTGCTGATTATCATTCCTACATGAAAGAATTTCTCTGGTTTCCTGCATTCCACTGACCCCAAATCCTCATCCACATCAAGTCATTGTGGGCAGGGAACCTGTTACCAACTGTGTTAGACTGTACTCGAGCAAGAGCTTAATACAGGGCTCTGCACACACTATGCTCTCAATAAATACAATTGATTGACTGATATCCAACTGAACTCTGGGTTATTTTCTACACCTTATGATAGCTTGTTCACTTATTACTTTAAATGTTACAAAGAGCACTCAGACCCCTGTTAGCTTTGCCACCAAAATAAATGTCTCTTCTTTAAAACTAAGGGAGCATGTGTACACAGGCACACATTCACCTAGAGATAGCTGCTGTATACTGAATTCATAATGCCTATTTTTAGCCATTCATCAATATTAAAAAAAAATTGAATCCCTTCCAGATACCCTTCCTCTGCCTCCATTATGTGACTGTCGGTCCAGGAAAAATCATGACAAGATGCAAAGCCTTCCAAATCCTTGGGCTGTCAGAGTATGCATTGGTTTGACTCCCCAAAGCAGCACAGACAAATTTCTGAATAAAAACACAGCTGTCCACAGTGTTTCCCCATCAATTGCCCAGATCACAATTGGCTAAAAATTGCCAAGGGGCCTTTTTGCCTGCTCTATGGAGAAAGTGTTTGCTTGTGGGTTGATGTTGATATTGAATCCTCAGCTGTTGATGTTGGATCCCCATGCTCATTCTCCAACCATTCAGGCCTGTACTTACCCAGGGGGGAGGAGCATTCAAACAGTCACAAGAGAGGATAGATACCTTGAAGCTCGATGCCTATCGTAATTTAGAAAGTTAATAGAGACACAGTCAGCTCCCATGGAGGAAAATGGGGAAAACCAGTGACTAGATTAGGAAGGCACTTCCAAATGAAGACAAAATGAAAATAAACTTGAAAGCAGGGTGTAGGAGGATGAGTGTAAAACCTTCCATCTCAAGAGAATTCACCCACACGCAAACTCACACACACACACACACACACACACACATAGACACAAACCTCTGTCACTGAGTCACCTACCACTTACTCAGGCAATTCTTCAAATACACTCAAGCAAGAGCCAAATCATAGAACAGCACTATATTTATCATTAGTTGTATTAAATCTAGAAAACTTTGCTTTTCTGTCAAAGTGTATTTCTTCATGGTGGAGGGCATGGAAACAATGTACTGAGATCCATATGTTTCATTCATGAAATCGTATAATCTCTGGAGATGGGGGAAGTAATAATAATAATTTTGTTATTAAGTCCTGTACTAAGTGCTGGGGTAAATCAGCCCCATGTGGGACAGGGACTGTCTTCAACATGAAGCAGCATGGCCTAGTGGATAGAGTATAGGGCTGGAGTCAGAGGACCTGGGTTCAAATCCCAGCTCTGCCACTTGCCTGCTGTGTGACCTTGGGCAAGTCACTTCACTTCTCTGTGTCTCAGTTGTCTCATCTGTAAAATGGAGATTGAGACTGTTAGTCCCAAGTGGGACAGGGACTGTTTCTAACCTAATTTGCTTGTATCCACCCTAGCGCTTAGTACAGTGCCTGGCACAGAGTCAGCACTTAATAAACACCACTATTGTTATTATTTTTATGATTACAGTTCCTGGCACTAGTAAGAACTTAATAAATACCATTAAAAAAGGAAAAAAAGAATATCTTGTATCTACTGCAGCACTTAGTATGGTGCTTGACACACAGTAAGTGCAGAAAGAGTTACTTGCCCAAGGTCACACAGCAGGCAAAGTGATGGAGCTGGGTTTAAAATCCAGGTCTTCTGAATCCCAGGCCCCTAGTCTTTCCACTAAGTCACACTGCTTCTTAACAAATCAATGCATCAATCAGTCAATTGTATTTATTGAGTGATTACTGTGTGCAGAGCACTATACTTAGCTCTTGGCAGAGTACGATACAGAAGAGTAGATAAGTATGTTCCCTTCCCACAGTGAGCTTCCAGTCTAGTGGGGAAAAAGAAAGAAGAAGAAGATAATTAGTGTAGGCTCCTTAGAGGATGGCAGAAGCTAATGGCCTAGCATGGAACTGGGAGACAGATGATCCAGGTTCTAATGAAGGTTCTGCCACTAGCCTACTGGGTGAATTTGGGCAAGTCACTTAACAACTCTGGGCCTCAGTTCCCTCATCTCTAAATTGAGGATAAAATAACTGCCCTCTCTGCCTCTTTTACTGTGCCTCATATGGGCCAGAGATTGTGTCCTAGCTGATTATTTTGTATCTATCCTAGTATTTAGCATATCATCTGTCCCATAGCAGTCACTTAATAAATACCATAATTATCACTGTCATGATTATTTTTCCTTGTGCTTCATCTGGGGATTATCAAATTCATTCAGTTTATTCAGTCATATTTATTAAATGCTTACTGTGTGCAGAGCACTGCACTAAATGCTCGGGAAAGTACAATACGGCAATATAGAGAGACAATCCCTGCCCACAGCGAACTCACAGACTGTGGTATAAGACATATAAAGTCATAAAATGGCACCCTTACCCTGGTGCTGAGGGGAGTGACATGCTCCTTAAGTTGGGGAACACTACCCCTTCCCCCTACTAAGCAACCCCCGATTCAAAGGTCCAGGATGTGTTATGACACAAAATCATGGCTATTCCAAAGGGACTAAAGTAGCTAGATGTACAACTGGAGTTTCCTCTTTTCTACCTAAGTTTTGCATAATATGCTCTTTCACACACACTGCCTAAACTGGCCACGGGCAAAACTCCAGGAGTGACCTGACCATTACAGTGGCATCAAAAAATCAAAAGATTTACATCCACTTCCCACAGTCATATCCTTCAGCTGCATGAAAATTGCTGGGAAATGTGGTTTCTAACTCGAGCTTGAATTGATTGCCTGAAGCTGCATGGGCTTGTGAGGAATTTAAGTGGATTTGTAGAAAACATGCACAGAAGAGAGCAATTACATGAAATTCTAATGTATAATCTTGATCAACCCAGGGGCCCCTCAGTGAATTAACCTAAACTTAGTATGGGTAGATTTTACACTGGGCAAGGAATCTTGAAGCAAAGCTTGACTGAACTGGGGTGGGAGGGAGACACTGGAATTAATTGGAGGATTAATAACAATGTTATTTGTTAAGTGCTTACTATGTGCAAAGCACTGTTCTAAGCGCTGGGGGATATAAGGTGATCAGGTTGTCCCTCATGGGGCTCACGGTCTTCACCCCCATTTTACAGATGAGGTAACTGAGGCCCAGAGAAGCAGTGTGGCTCAGTGGAAAGAGCATGGGCTTTGGAGTCAGAGGTCATAGGTTCGAATTCCAGCTCAGCCACTTGTCAGCTGTGTGACTTTGGGCAAGTCACTTAACTTCTCGATGCCTCAGTTACCTCATCTGTAAAATGGGGATTAAGACTGTGAGCCCCACGTGGGACAACCTGATTCCCTTGTGTCTACCCCAGCACTTAGAACAGTGCTCGGCACATAGTAAGCGCTTAACAAATACCAACATTATTATTATAATTATTAAGTGACTTGCCCAAAGTCACACAGCTGACAAGTGGTGGAGCCGGGATTAGAACCCATGACCTCTGACTCCCAAGCCCATGCTCTTTCCACTGAGCCACACTGCTTCTCTTAGGTTAGGATTAGGTAGGTGCAGTGCTGCCTGGTGGATAGAGCATGGGCCTGAGAGTCAGAAGGACCTGGGTTCTAGTTTCAGTTTCTCCACTTGTCATCTGTATGATCTTGGGCAAGTCACTTAACTTCTCTGTGCCTTACTTACCTCATCTGTAAAATGGAGGTGAAGACTGTAAGCCCCATGTGAGACAGGGACTGTGTCCACCTTCATTAGTTGGTGTCTTCCCCAGCACTTAGAACAGTGCCTGGCACATAGTAAGCACTTTACAAATACCATAAAAAACCTTATGTCAGCAGCAGTTGTGCTATTTACTGAGTGGCTACTGTGCACAGAACCTATCAGTTAATCAGTGGTATTTGTTGAACACTTACAACCCCCAAACACTGTATTAAGTGGGGGATGTTCAGTACAGTAGAGCCGGAATAATAATAATAGTTATTATTATTATGATATTTGTTAAGTGCTTACTATGTGCGCTGGGGTAGATATGGGCAAATTGGGTTGAAAACAGTCCCTGTCCCACGTGCAGCTCACAGGCTCAATCCCCATTTTAAAGATGAAATACCTGAGACCCAGAGAAGTTAAGTGATTTCCCCAAGGTAACACAGCAGGAAAGTGGAGGATCCAGGATTAGAACCCAGATGGAAGACTCTATCCCTGCCCAGCAAGATATGTACATAAGTGCTGGTGGGTGGGAAGGGAGGTGAGTGTCAAAGTGTTTGAGATATATGTGGGTTGTGGGGAGGAGGGAACAGTGGACTAATCTGAACTAAATGTGTGTGGGGTGATACTCAATACACTAGCTCCTTGCCCTGTCTTTCCTTTTGGTCTGAAACTCCATCCACCTTCATGTCTGACAGACCACCACTCTTCCCACCTTCAAAACCCTGCTAAAATCACATCTCTTCCAAGAGGCCCTAATTCCTTACTTCCTCTTTTGTCTTCCCTTCAGCTTCACCTATGTACTTGGATCTATACTCCTTAAGCACTTTGATTTTCACCTGATCCCTGGCTACATACCACTTATGTGTCTATCTACCTGAAAGATATTTTATTGACTTCCTCGTTCTCTAATTATAAGTTTCTAGTGGACAGGAATCATGTTTACCAACTCTATTGTATTGTACTCTTCCAAACATTTAATACAGTACACTGTATACAGAAAGTGCTCAATAAATATCACTGATTGATGGATATGCCTCAATCACTGCCTTTGAGGTGCTACAGTTAATGTGGGAAACAGATATAAATTAATATGCATCTAATCAAAGCAATAATATCAAATAAGGAGTGAGATGGAGAAGAGTAGTGGATAGGGAAGAAAACAAAGAATGACCAATCAGTAGCCAAAAGTAACTCTTTCATCAGCAGGCTCATTCATTCAACTCGTGGAAACCCTGTCCTCCCCTGAGTTTCCCAACACTGTAGACAGCACTACCATAAATCTCTGATTCACAAACCCATAACTTTGGCATTATCCTCAACTCATCTCTTTCATTCAACCCACATATTCAATCTTCTACCAAACCCTTTAGATTCAATAATAATAATAATAATAATTGTGGTATTTGTTAAGTGCTTAGTATGTGTCAGGCTTTGTACTAAGTGCTGGGTTGGGTACAAGCAAATTGGGTTAGACACAGTACTAAAACTCTCACAGTTTTAATCCTCATTTTACAGATGAGATAACTGAGGCACCGAGAAGTTAAGTGACTTCCCCAAGATCACACAGCAGACAAGTGGTGCATATGGGATTAGAACTCAGGTCATCCTGACTTCCAGCCCCATGCTGTAACTGCTAGGCCACAGTGCTTCTAGTGCTTCTCAAACCTCACAACATCACTAAAATCCATCCTTTCCTCTTCATTCAAAATGCTATTATCCTGATCCAAGTACTTATCCTATCTTGCCTTTACTACTCTGCCACCTTGCTGATATCCCTGTCTCCTATCTCTTCCCACTGTGGTCAATAATTTACTCTGCTGTACTAGGTCATTTTTGCAAAAAAAAATTAAAAAATTCAGTCCACATCTCCCCACTCCTCAAGAATCAGTAATTACCAATCTTGTTCTACATCTAACAGAAATTCCTTACTATCAATTTTAAAGCTCTCAATCAGTCTCCCTCTCCTAACATACCCTGCTGATTTCCTATTATAACCCAGCCCAATGAACCCAGATAGAACTTGTCTATCTTGCCACTGACCCTTCATCCATGTCCTGCCTTTGCCCTAGAACTCTCTCCCTCTTCATAGCCAACAGACCACCTCTCTCCCCTCCTTCAAAACCTTACTAAAATCACATCTCCTCCAAGAGTCCTTCCCTAAGCCCTCATTCATTCATGCAATAGTATTTATTGAGCGCTTACTATGTGCAGAGCACTGTACTAAGTGCTTGGCATGTACAATTAGGCAACAGATAGAGACAATCCCTGCCCAATGATGGGCTCACAGTCTCTTTCCCCTATTCCTTCTTCCTTCTGTAACATCCCTGTACTTGGATTTGTGCCCTTTATTCACCTCACCCTCAGCCTAAAAACATTTATGTAATATATCTGTAATTTATCTTAATGTTTGTCTCCCTACCTAGAGTGTAAGCACCTTGTGGGTAGAGAACATGTCTAGCAATTCTGTTATATTGTCCTCTTCCAAGTGCTTAGTACAGTGCTCAGCACACAGTGAATGCACAATAAATTCTTTGAGAAACAGTGTGGCTTAGTGGAAAGAGCACGGGCCTGCGAGTCAGTGACCTGGGTTCTAATTCCAACTCCGCCACTTATATACTGTGTGACCTTGGAAAGTCACTTAACACCTCTGTGCCTCAGTTACCTCATCTGTAAAATTGGATTAAGATGGCCCCCCTTATGTGGGACAGGGACTGTGTCCAACCTGATTAGCCTGTATCTATCCCAGAGCTTAGTACAGTGCTTGGCACATGGTAAGTACTTAACAAATATGTAAACAACAAAAAACATTAAAAACAAAAAAAATATGATTGAGGATCACATCCTTTTCTAGGATAAATTTATCCTAGCAAAAACCTGTAAAATGGGGATTAAGACTGCCCCCCTTTTGTGGGACAGAGACTGTGTTCAACCTGATTAGCTTGTATCTATCCCTGCACTTAGTACAGTGTCTGACACATGGTAAGTACTTAATAAATATGTAGAAAAATACCATTAAAAACAAAAAAATATGACTGAGAATCACGCCCTTTGCTAGGATAAATTTGCTCTCTTTAGAGAATCAATTAGATGAAAAAGAATCTCCTGACCTTACCTGCCTCTTCTCTAATCGTATGAGGGATACAAGGACTCAGATATGACCCTCATCCTTTATTTCATTATCCTCCTCATCATCATCACGACCATCATCATCAATCAGTGGTATTTACTGAGTGCTTATTGTGTGCAGAACACTGTACTAAGCATCTGGGAGAGTGCACTACAATACAGTTGATAGACACAATCCCTGCCTACAAAGAGTTTCATCATCATCACTCTTAGAGATTTATTTTCGTTCTGCTTTTGCAGTTCATTTTCCTTATAATCAATCATTCATTTCTATTGCATGTTTGTTCTGTTCCTCGGTTTGAGGGGCTGAAACCTAATCAGATATAATGGAACAGTAAGTTTTCACAAGTAATAGCTATTGATTCCCTGTGACTGTGTTATTAACGTTGAGAGTAAATCTAAGAACAGTGACCCTCAGTGACCCACAAAAGCCTAATTTGTTTAGCTCACTGTCCTCCAGCTCTGTTTCAACAGAACAGCTGATAAAGAAATGCTGCCATTCTAAATAATAGAATCTTACAGAAATAAAGCACTCATTTAAAAAAATAAAAACTCTTACAGGCCCGATCTTATTCACCAGCCTCATTTTTCCTGAGGAGTGTAGTGGTAGTGGGGTCCGAGGTGTACACACTGAGGAAACTTCGGTGCAGAGCATTTAAATAGCTGAGTGGCCCCTGGTAACACAGTGACAGAGCCTAAAATAGAAATCAGGTTTTCCGAGTCCCAGGCGAGGGTTCCTGCCAACTCCTGCTGCCGTTTCTCCAGAGACACAACTCAGCGGCATCGGCTCCCATTAGCTCATAATATTATCAGCAGCGTATTTCCCCTGAAACTGGGCCATGTTTTAAGTGCCATAAAGTGTGTGTAAATGGGCTGTAGCCACAGGTGCTCCAGGTACATTTAAGTCTCTACTGTCCACTGAGTTTTAAAAAGAAATCTAGTCACTCTCTGAGGCGAGGAAGTGTGGGCCCCCATACGGTTCTGTGGTTCGTTTACTCATAAGATTTGTTCCTGGCTTTTAGCTGAGGAGAGAGAGCTAAATAAAAACCAGTCCACTGGCAAGACCACTGGAGCCCGGCATGCAAGCCACCGTGCTGATAGAAATTTCACTTCTATAATTTCTGCTTGCCATTCTAAACCATCCTAAAACCACCGGCAAGCCAGAGAGCTGCCATGGGAAATGGATTGCCCACTGAGCTCAAAATTATGCAATCCTGATTCTGGAAAGGTCCTCAGAAAGGTTAAAAGCACCTCTTCCATGCAGCAAGCTAGAAAAGACTGATTCCTCCAGTTCTTATGGAGCAATGAAAATCCAAATCCTGTACAGGTGAAGCAGTGTGGCCTACTGGAAAGAGGACTTGTTCTAATCCTTGCTCAGCCTGCTCTGTGATCTTGGGCAAGTCACTTAACTTCTCTGTGCTTCAGTTATCTCATCTGTAAAAGGGGGATCAAATCCTATTCCCTCCTACTTAGACTGTGAGCCCCAGGTTGGATGGGGATGTGTCCAATCTGATTAATATGTACCTACTCCAGTGATTAGGACAGTGCTTGGCACATAGTAAATGCTTAACAATACCATGAAGGAAACAGAAGAAGTAATTTGGGCTTATAGCTCAGTTTATCTTTAATTGGTCTATACCTGTTTTCCATGGTCACCAGGATAATGGTAGTAATAACATTTATTAAGTGATAACTATGTGCAGAACACTAGACTAAGCATTGGAAAGAATACAGAGGTGGGAATTAGACGCTGTCCCCGGTCCTCTGAAAACATAATGGGGCAGAAGGAACTGTGGGTCTGCTTCCCACTCATTTCTGGGTCTCCATCTACACCCACTCCCTCAGAGAACAAATTCACTCCCACAGCTTCAACTACTATCTCTAAGTTGATGAATCCCAAATCTGTATGTCCAGCTGTGACCTCTCTCCTTCTTATAGGCTTCTTATAATAGGCTCATATTTCCTCCTGCCTTCAGGACATCTCTAATTGATGTCCCTAAGAACTCCCTACCTTCCCACCCAATCTCTGCCCTCACCAACTTTCCCATCACTCTAGACAATACCACTTTCCTTACTACCTCACAAGCATGTAACCTAGGCCTCATCCTGGATTCAATTCTCACATTCAAACCATACATTCAGAGTAACCAAATCCTATCTGTTCTTCCTTCATATCATCACTAAAATATGCTTTTTTCTCTCCATCCAAACTACTATTTAGCTGATCCAAGCACTTATCTCATCCTGCCTTGACAAGTGCATCAACCTCGTTGCTGACCTCCCTGTCTCCTGTCTCTCCCCACTCCAGATCATAGTTCACTTTGTTGGTCCTATCATTTTTCTATAAAAAACATTCAGTCCATGTCTCCCCACTCTTCAAGAACCCCGAGTGATTGCCCACTAGCTCTGCATTAAACCAAAACTTCTTACCATCGATTTAAAACACTTAATCAACTCACCTCCTTCGTTCTTACCTTGATGATTTCCTGCTACAACCCAGCTTAGACACTTCACATACTCACTGTACCTTGATCTCATCTATCTTGCTTCTGACCTCTTGCCCATATCCTCCTTCTGGCCTGAAACTACCTTCCCCTTCATATACGCCAGCCTACCATTAAAACTACCTTCCCCTTCATATACGCCAGCCTACCATTATCCCCATCTTTTAAGCCTTATTAAAATCACATCTCCTCCAGGAGGCCTTCCCCAATTGTGATATCCTTTCCACTCCTGCCTCTCCTTCCTGTGTTGCTTATGCACTTGCAGCTGTACTCTTTTAACATATGATATGAACTCCACCCTCAGCCCCACAGCACATACATGCATATTGGTAATGTGTTTATTTATATTAATGTCTGTCTCCCCCTCTAACTATAAAGTCCTCTGGTCAGGAAATATGTCTACCAACTCCTTTGTAGTGTGCTCTGCCCAGCACTTAGTATGGCCATGCCCATCACCCTCACCTGTTGTTCCAGACATTTAACTCTCT
Source organism: Ornithorhynchus anatinus (assembly GCF_004115215.2). Taxonomy (NCBI): domain Eukaryota; kingdom Metazoa; phylum Chordata; class Mammalia; order Monotremata; family Ornithorhynchidae; genus Ornithorhynchus; species Ornithorhynchus anatinus. Next base: position 94,705,501 of record NC_041729.1, on the reverse strand, counting down.
CCTCAATCCCTCTGTCCTCTGGCCTCCCCTATCCCTTGCCCTCAATCATCTGGTTACCCACTTCATCAACAAAATTCACACTATCAGGTGTGATCAAAAATCTTCCCTGCTCCTCTCCAGTTCCTCCCGTCTCCTGCCCCTTCTTCAACTCTTCCTTCTTTCCCAGTATTTCTAGGGGAAATCTACCTCATCTCAAAATCCATCCCCTCCATCCACACATCCGACCCCATTCCTTCACACCTCCTCAACACGCTTGCCACCTTCCTCTTCCCTCCAAGCAATATTGTTGTAGAACTTTCCATGGGGAAGCAGCGTGGCTTAGTGGAAAGAGCCTGGGCTTCGGAGTCAGAGGTCAGGGGTTCGACTCCCGGCTCTGCCACTTGTCAGCTGTGTGACTGTGGGCAAGTCATTTAACTTCTCTGTGCCTCAGTTACCTCATCTGTAAAATAGGGATTAACTGTGAGCCTCACGTGGGACAACCTGATTACCCTGTATCTCCCCCAGCACTTAGAACAGTGCTCGGCACATTGTAAGCGTTTAACAAATACCAACATTATTATTATTATTATTCCAAATAAGTATGAAACTGTTTTTTGTGGGCATGAGGAAAATGAGAAGGGATTTGGCAGGAGCCATCTCTGAAGCAAACACAGTTGGGTAAAAAGCAAATTGTAGGCAGTCCTGGGGGTCCCCCATCCTTTAGACTATTCTGGTCAGCCCAGGATATTACAGTCAAAGAAGGTTTGCTCTCATTCATGGCTCTCCCCACAGTTTTGGTTCAGCCTTGGTCACTACCACTCCTGAAGATCCACGGGGGACTTGGTCAATTCCGGGAGCCTCCTGAAGGTTTGGGTCCATTCTCTAGGATTGATTTACTTTAGTGTTTATCTCCCTACCTGGATTGTAAGCTGCTTAAAGGCATGGATCATGTCTACTAATTTTACTGTATTCCCCCAGGCACTTAGTACCATATTCTGCACAGAGTAGACACTCAATTCAATTGATTGATTTGATTGATTGATTTGAGGAATTCTCAATTTTTTTAAGAGAGGAAACTCTCCAATCTAACCTGATAATCAGGTCTTTCATCACACGATGATTTTTTGACTTCTGTGTAGATTTTCTTGATCCATCTCTTCCAAACCCAGATTAAAAACATGCCTGTTATTCATTCATTCAATCAATCGTATTTATTGAGCACTTATTGTGTGCAAAGCACTGTACTAAACACTTGATTATTCATCCTGCTCTTTCTTTTCCTGTGTCTTCTACCATACGTAACTGTCTAACCATGGAAATGGGCCTCTATTATTTGTAACCACTTTGTCGAAAGTACTTTGTTTCATGCTGCTAATATGTATTATTCAGAATGACCAGATGTGGTTCACTTTCTCCAGGAAATGGCATTTATGTATAATCCATGTGCTGCCCTTTAAAAAGGGAAAACACTGGGCTTTGTAAAAACAAACAACCAATCATGAACCTCATTATTAAAGTTTACTGGGGAAAGTTTGCCTAAAACTATTCATCACTAGCAAAGCCTAAGAAGAGGTCATTATCAAACCAGCCAAATATCTTTCTAAAAAAATGATCCATCCATTAACCAAATCTTACTGCAAAGTAGTATCCTTCAAAAACTGGAGCACTAAATAGAACCATTGTTATTGTCAGATAATTATTTCAAAAGAGAGGACTCACAAAGTTTGGAGTTCAAATTTCTAAATCTTAATTAATTCTCTGAGCACACTAGTCCAAATCATGACAAACTTCACGCATACAAGATTATTTTTGCTTTCAGTCTCCTTGGAGGTCATTTTTACAAGAATAATCACTAAAAGGGATTGTGCCAAAGGATAAAGATAGTGCTTGGCCTTGGAACCCCTCCATGAAGGACACTGCAGTTCTCATGCACACCTTGTTTGGTTGGGCATTGCAGGGAATAAAGCAAATGCAAATGCTGAGAAGGCAAAATCAAGTATTTTAGAGTCAGTGAGGGTTCAATTAAAAGCACAGTGAGGACTTACTTAAATGTTTTTAAATTATGAGGTGAGGAAAAATGTCATACATTTTTTCAAATTCACTTTCCTTTGAATTGAATTTTAGGGCAGGCAGGTTGTCATTTCCAGAGGCAGGTCCCTTTCCTAAGACATAGAATTTGTCTAATGCTGGACTAGAGAAATCACTGGATAATGGATAGAACACGGGCCTGGGAGTCAGAAGGTCATGGGTTCTAATCCCAGCTCTGCCACTTGTCTGCTGTGTGACCTTGGGCAAGTCACTTGACTTCTCTCTGCCTCAGTTACCTCATCTGCAAAATGAGGATTGAGATTTTGAGCCCCATGTAGGACAGGGACTGGGTTCAACCTGATTTGCTTGTATCCACTCCAATGTTTAGGACAGTGCCTGGTGCATAGTAAGCACATAACAAATACCATATTTATTCCTCTAGACTTTGAGCTCATCCTGGGCAGGGAATGTGTCTGTTTTACTTACTGTACTCTCTCAAGCACTTAATACAGTGCTCTGCACACAGTAAGTGCTCAATAAATACAATTGAATGAATAAATAGAACATGATGATCCTTTGTTGTTTGACCACTGTTCTTTCTCTTCCAGTTCTGAGCACTTCCACAAGCAGTCACAAGACAGGTCTGGCAGTTCTTTTTCTCTTTTTCACTCTTTCTTTCTCTCTCTCTCTCTCTCTCTCTCTCTCTCCAGTAACCATTAACATTTCCAATCATTAAAGGTAAACTATCCTGACGTTTCCTCCACATGTATCACCATTCTTTCCGTCTCAAGATAGGCCCTTTGTCAATGAGATAGAGCACATCAATTCTAAGTATTTTCATATGCCCCGACATTGATTAACTCATCGAGCTAAGATATACTCATTTATATTCAAGATGCAGTGTGTTTCCTCTCTTCTGGGGCTGATTTATTCAGGGTTTCTTCAGTGTGCTTCACTCTCTCTTGAACAAGCTTCTTAACCCATATTCTCTATTCATTTGATGAATGGTGGGATTCCATGGCTGATACTAAAGTTGGGTCTTTGTAATACTAAAGTTGTATTCTAGCTCCAATGAGAGCTGGGGCAAGGGGGTCATTGAGTGATTCTGTTGGGAAAGGTTTGTTGCAATAACCATATTTGTCCTTTTCTGCTACTGAAGATAAAGTCATTTTTACATCATTACTTATTGTTAGTGGCTTGTTCAGTGTCCCAAATTAGCACAATTCCACAGATCCTATGCCTAAGTACATTACTGCAAGGCTAGGAAAACAGAATAAGAAAAAATCATACCTGAACTGCACTTGATATGCTATCATCAGAATATTAGTTTATGTCCAAAGGAGTGCTGAAACCTGTTCTTGCTGGTAAAGAATTTTGCTGACTGATGAATGACTTGAGCATATCTATGCAGATGGATCTGAAGCCCTGGAAAATAAATGAACTATTATTTTCCTACTAGAACATTTACATGTCTTATAGAAAATTGAAAAACAAAGAAGTAAAACCTGATATCTTCTGCCTGTTATACTCCACCATTTGTATGCTTTTACTTCAACTTCAGGAATTATACTAATAATAATGAAGATAATTATGATATTTGTCAAGCACTTTCTATGTGCCAAGCATCGCATGTGTTGGGGTAGACACCGGATAATTGGATTAGACACAATCCCTGTTCCACATGGAGCTCACAGTCTAAGGGGGAGGAAGTACAGGTATTTAATCCTTATTTTACAGATGCGGAATCTGAACCACAGAGAAGTCAAGTGTCTTGCCCAAGGTCACACAGCAGGCAATTGGCAGAGCAGGAGGAGAAGCAAGATCTCCTGATTCCCAGTCTTGTGTTCTTTCCATGAGGACATGCTGCTTCTCAATCCTCTGCTGAGCACCTACCTGCTAGAATACCAAAGAGCTCTGGTGGCATGGCTCAAGACCCTGTGTTTCTGCTTGGCTGAGCCAGGAAGAGGCAAGAGATTAATCCTAGGAAAGATTTTCTGGGATTCCATTATTGTGGAGAAGAGGCAACCAGAAGCTATTAACAGTAGGGCGAAAACTTTCATAGCCTACAACAAATCATTCTTTCCCGGTTATGCCCTCACTTGTTTCAAAATAAAGATGGTTGATAGACATGTCACAAATGGGATTGCCACATTTTAACAGATCTGTTTTTAAGAGAATAACTATAAAAAGAATACAATTTGTTCATAATTGTAAACCTCTTGTGCTTGAGGCAAAAAATGTAACATTGAAAGGAGCTATGTAAACAAATGGAAGTCAATTTCTACAACACTGATCTGAAAATGTAAGGTCATCACAGAAAAGAGGTGGTAATTTCACCAACTCACGAAGCTGAACTTGATTTCTAAATAAACAAAGGTGTCTAAATCTTCCTTACTTTGTAGCACTCCAGTTTTTCCAAAGTCCTCAGTTCATCGCTGAAAGATAGTGAGATTATAGGATCATTATCCTGGATCAATCTATCAATGGTATTTATTGAGAGTTTCTGAGGAAAGTGAGGCAGAGATAGGTTAAGTGGCTTACCCAGGGTTAAACAGTAAGGCAGTGGTACTACTGGGAATAGAAACCTGATCCTCTAATTCTCAGATCCACATATTTTTTATAGATGTGTGTGCATGTGTGCGCTAGAGAGTTGGTGTGTATAGACAACTTGTTTTGAAGATGACTCTAAGTTCCTCACCCTATATGTTAGTGTGGCTGAAAAGATGTCACATTGTTTGAATGTAAGGCTAGAGCTTTGATGCATTGATGTGTTAGTCTCTTACAAGGTTGTCTCTGTTTTTCAAGCCTGTTTCTTAGCAACACGATCTCTGGGAGACTTTGTTCAAGGAAAGCAACTCTTCTCCATATTGTTGCCTACCACACTGGTCAACCACACTGAAGATACCCCAAGAAAGGCTGAGCACACAGAATTCTACATATTTTAGTCATTATTTAAGGAGATTCACTTCAAAATGTAATGTAATGACATTTCCCTCCTAGTTTCCACAAAGACAACACTCCAAAAGCTAATTTCCACAGTATATATTTTTCTCTTAACATTGTGCTGAGTATCTTTTCCCATTACCTTATGTCAGGATTCTTTTAAATGTACAGTATATCAATCTTTCCCCAGATATGTAATTGTCTCATTTGTCTCAAAGTCATAATAATGACATGAATAAATTTAATAGACTAAAACCACATGACAAGAAATCCAAAGACAATCTCTTGTGTTCACAGAGTGTCATTTCTAAAAAAAAATCAAACCACAAAATATGCCAATGAGAAGTTTTGAATGGAAGTATTTTAGAATATTAATGATTATTTGGACATTTAGATGAAGGAAAGACCCCTATTTTATAATAGTTTACAATGAATACTCGAGAAGCTTTTCCCAGAGCTGTGAGTAGATGGATGCCACTTCAGTTGTTTTTAAAATTGTTATTATTATTAATTATAATAATAATATATCCTCTAGGCTTGTAAGCTCACTGTGAGCAAGGAACATGTCTACCAACTCGTTGTACTGTACTCTCATAAGCATTTAATTCACTGGTCTGAACACAGTAAGCACTCAACAAATATGGTGAAGTATTATTATTATTATCATTGTTTTTATTATCATTAACATCATTACTATTGTTCTTATTGAGGTATTAAGTGCCTACTATGTGCCAAGCACTCAACTAAACACTGGGTAATAATAATAATTAATAATTATATGTCAGGCATTGTACTAAACACTTGGACGGATTCAAGCAAATGAGGTTGGACACAGTCTCTGGCTCACATGGGGCTTACAGTTTTAATCCCCATTTTGCAGATGAGGTAACTGAGACACAGAGAAGTTAAGTGACTTACTCAAGAGCAAGAGGCAGAGAGCCAGCATTAGAACCCAGGTGCTGTGACTCCCAGGTCCATGTTCTTTCCGTTAGGCCATACTTCTCATTAGACGCAGTGTGGCCTAGTGCATAGAATCTAGGCTTGTGAGTCAGAAGGACCTGAGTTCTAATTCCACCCGTTGTCTGCTGTGTGACCTTGAGCAAGTTGCTTCACTCCTCTGTGCCTCATTTACCTTATCTGTAAAATGGGGATTAAGACTGTGAGCCCCAAGTGGGATAGGGACTGTATCCAACCCAAATTTCCTGTATCTACCCCAGTGCTTAGTACAGTGCCTGGAACATAGTAACCAATTAACAAATACTTGTGGGCAAGGAATGCCACTGTTTATTGTTGCATTGTACTTTCCCAAGCACTTAGTACAGTGCTCTGCACATGGTTAGCACTCAATAAATATGATTGAGTGAAATACAATTATTATTATTATTATGAGGAAAATTTATGAGGCTTGTTGGCCTTTGTCCCTTTTGGGCTTCTGCCTCGTAATATATGTCATGGACCCTACCAGGCAGAGGAGGAGAAAGAAGTCTTCTGACTCATTCCCATCCCTTCTTTACCTCACCAGTCATATTTTTGGGAAAAGGGGAAAGGGGTGCTAAGCCTGCCCTGGGGCCTATATGGACCTTCAGCAGAGCTTTTTCTGCCCCACACAGACATTTTGTGGGCTCAGGGAAGGTTCATCACCTTTCAAAATGCCTCTGGAGGTCACTCCTTGAAGAATATGGCCCTTAATCATGCTCTGGCCCTTCCTTTTTCCTAGGCACACCCTTTCTGAACTATGCACACATGGAAAATAACAACAGTAATAATAATAATTGTGGTGTTTGTTTAGCAACTATTATATGCCAGGCACTGTACTAATTGCTAGGGTAGGCACAAGCAAATTGGACTGGACACAGTTCCTGTCCCATGTGGGGCTCACAATCACAATCCCCATTTTACAGATGAGGTAACTGAGGCCGAGAGAAGCAAAGTGACGTGCCTAAGGCCCAGAGAAGCAAAGTGACTTGCCTAAGGTTACACAGCAGACATGTGATACAGCAGGAATTAGAATCCATGACCTTCTGACTCCCAAGCCTGTGGTCTTCACATACACCATGCTGCTTCATTTGTCCTTTGAGGAGGGATCTGATCCTCCTTGACCTCTCTGCTGCCTTTGACACTGTCGACCATCCTCTCCTCCTCCATACCTTATCTCACCTTGGCTTCACGGACTCTGTCCTCTCCTGGTTCTCCTCTTACCTCTCTGGCCGATCATTCTCGGTCTCCTTCGCTGGAGCCTCCTCCCCCTCCCATCCTTTAACTGTTGGAGTTCCTCAAGGGTCAGTTCTTGGCCCTCTTCTGTTCTCCATTTACACTCACTCCCTCGGTGAACTCATCCGCTCTCACGGCTTTGACTACCATCTCTATGCAGATGACACGCAGATCTACATCTCCGCCCCTGTCCTCTCCCCCTCCCTTCAGGCTTGCATCTCCTCCTGCCTCCGGGACGTCTCCACCTAAAACTCAACATGTCGGCCCGCCACCTAAAACTCAACATGAGCAAGACTGAGCTCCTCATCTTCCCTCCCAAACCCGGTCCTCTCCCAGACTTCTCTATCACCGTGGATGGCACGACCATCCTTCCCGTCTCTCAGGCTCGCAATCTCGGTGTCATCCTTGACTCGTCCCTCTCGTTCACCCCACACATCCTATCCGTTACCAAGACCTGCCGGTTTCACCTCTACAATATCGCCAAGATCCGCCCTTTCCTCTCCACCCAAACGGCTACCTTACTATTACGGGCTCTCATTATATCCTGGCTAGACTACTGTGTCAGCCTTCTCTCTGACCTCCCTTCCTCCTCTCTCGCCCCGCTCCGGTCTATTCTTCACTCCGCTGCCCGGCTCATCTTCCTGCAGAAACGATCTGGGCATGTCACTCCCCTTCTTAAACAACTCCAGTGGTTGCCTATCGACCTCCGCTCCAAACAAAAACTCCTCACTCTAGGCTTCAAGGCTCTCCATCACCTTGCCCCTTCCTACCTCTCCTCCCTTCTCTCTTTCTACCGCCCACCCCGCACGCTCCGCTCCTCTGCTGCCCACCTCCTCACCGTCCCTCGGTCTCGCCTATCCCGCCGTCGACCCCTGGGTCATGTCCTCCCGCGGTCCTGGAACGCCCTCCCTCCTCACCTCCGCCAAACTGATTCTCTTTCCCTCTTCAAAACCCTACTTAAAAATCACCTCCTCCAAGAGGCGTTCCCAGACTGAGCTCCTCTTCCCCCTCTACTCCCTCTGCCATCCCCCCTTTACCTCTCCACAGCTAAAGCCTCATTTTCCCCTTTTCCCTCTGCTCCTCCACCTCTCCCTTCCCATCCCCACAGCACTGTACTCGTCCGCTCAACTGTATATATTTTCGTTACCCTATTTATTTTGTTAATGAATTGTACATCGCCTTGATTCTATTTAGTTGCCATTGTTTTTACGAGATGTTCTTCCCCTTGACGCTGTTTATTGCCATTGTTCTTGTCTGTCTGTCTCCCCCGATTAGATTGTAAGCCCGTCAAATGGCAGGGACTGTCTCTATCTGTTGCCGACTTGTTCATCCCAAGCGCTTAGTATAGTGCTCTGCACATAGTAAGCGCTCAATAAATACTATTGAATGAATGAATGAATGGATCCCCACAACCAAAATCCTCTCAGTTCTTTCTTCACAGAATCTAAAGAATCTACCCCAACTCTCCATCCAAACTGCTACCATGCTGATCAAAGCATGTCCCAACTTATTTATTCCACCTGTCTCTTCACAGATCTCCCCACTTCCAGCTTATCCCTTCTCCAGTCAGCTGTCTTCACTCTGCTGGCTGGATCATTTTTTAAAACATTATTTTGCACTCCTCCACACTATTCAAATTCCTCCAGTTCCATTCCTCTTCACAACGTGCATCTACTCCAGACCATTGGCTTTAAGGCACCTTATTAGGTTTTTATACCCTACTTATCTTCCTCCTCACCCTGTATAAATCAACTCTCATACTTTGCTCCTCTCAAGCCATCCTACCCACTGAACCATTTTCTCATTTCTCTTCCCTTCATCCTCTTCCTCAGACACTCCCCTTTGCTTAAAACTTCTTCCCTCTTCCCACTGGTCAGACAACTACTTTCCCTATTTTAAAAGCCCTTCTAAAATCATGTCTCCTCCAGGAGAAGTAGGAGAGTTAGGTTATACCACAATGAGAAATAAGGAGAGCAGGAAATATATGTCCATTTTATAGAAGAAGAAACAGACTCAGAGAGATTTAGAAATTCACATAAGGTAATAAGTAAATACAATCCCCTCTAGACTGTAAGCTTGGTGTGGGCAGGGAAGGTGTCTATTGTTATATTGTATTCTCCCAAGCTCTTAATACATTGCTCTGCACACAGTAAGTGCATAATAAATACGATTGAATGAATAATATAGCAGACCGGTGGCAGAATTCAAACTCAAGTCCTTTTTCCCCTACACCCATGTCCTTTCCACTAGTTTGTGTTGTCACCACATAACTTAGGGAAGATATAGTTATGAGCATCCTAAAAATAGAAAGAATCTTGAAGAATGCTTGGTATTATTCCTTGGTAGAACATTTAAACAATGCAGTGGGTCTACACTCTCTGAAAACCATCTACATTTAAAGGTCTCTGGATACTAAAATTCATTTTCATGCTGCCTAAAGCCCAAGTCATTAACAAAATGAAAAACAAATCACCAGAGAAAAGTTTCGACCGATCAAGAGTGTTATTAGAAAGCTGTAGGCAGCCTAACATTTTACATGGCCATCTATACTTGGAAAAACAAGAGAAATCAAACGTGAATGTTTCTTGAAAAAGCTTAAATCCAAAATAAAGCCTCCAACTTTTCATCACAAATGAGATTATATTTTCCATTTGGTAGAAATCAAAAGGATCATCAATCCATGCTACTCAACGTGAAAATGAAGACATACAAAACTGGAATGTATTGGGAAGCATATCAGATGAGCTTCTGTTTTCACAGACAGATTTCTGGGCTGAAGCTGTTAGCCAATTTTGGATTAGAGAATGCTTGGAATGTGATGCAAAAATGAAAGAGAAAAAGCAAACAAAAGTATCTATAAATATGCAAAAACAAATCCTTTTCAGTTAGCTATAGCTGCTACTCAGCACAGCCCAGTGAAGAACCAAAATCTAATTCTGTTCATCTCTGAAGATAAGAAGGAACAGAAATGGAATAAAATGAAATAGCATACATGCAAAGAAGCCAAAATGCATTCAGCTGCCTGCAGAATATTTTGATTTTCTGGTATACTATACCCAATAGCCATGAGGTTGGTCTACATCTAACTCTGGAACAATTATAAACAAGAGGGCTCATTTGGAGTGAATCAAAAGATGGGTTTATTAACAGCCAAAAGTGGGGGATTCACACTGGACCTTACCCAGGAAAAACAGTTCAAAGAGTGGCTTTTCAAACCACTACCAACCCAAACAGAAAATTGTGTTCTTGACAGCTTTATCTTTGGTTAATAATAATAATGATGGTATTTGTTAAGTGCTTACTATGTGCCAACCACTCTTCTAAGTGCTGAGGTAGATAAAAGGCAATCAGGTTGCCCCATGTGGGGCTCACATCTTAATCCTCATTTTATAGATGAGGAAACTGAGGCTCAGAGAAGTTAAGTGGCTTGCCCAAGGTCACACAAGCAGACAAGTGGTGGAGGCGGAATTAGAACCCACATCCTCTGACTCCCAAGCCTGAGTTCTTTCCACTAATCCATGCTGCTTCAGAAACTGGCCAAATGTGAGATGAGATTAGAATGGTAAGAGGTGAGCCTCAGATTTTCATGTCATTATAGAATGTCACCAAGATCATTCAGTAAGAGTACTGGACTAAGCTACAGGGCCAAAACAAACAAAAGAAAACCATTTTTTCCAAATAGTGAGAGATAAATACATGGGATTTTGTTAATTTAAGAAGTTGTGCAGGCCTAAAATATCAGTAAGTTCAAATCGTGACAGGATAAATTCAAGAATAAGAAGTCCATAATGGAGTATTGGAGAGGAGAGGGTTAAGGATTAATAATTAATAATGGTATTTACTAAGCACTTACTGTGTGCCAGGCACTGTACTAAGTGCTGGGGTGGATACAAGCAAATTAGGTTGAACACTCCTGGCCCCACATGGGGCTCACAGTGACGTAGAGAGAAAGTTAGGGATGTTAGATCATTCTTCCCTGTTCAATCAATCATATTTATTGAGCATTTACTGGGTGCAGAGCACTGAACTGTCCTTGGGAGAGTAGGATATGACAAAGTTGGTAGATACGTCTCCTGTCCAGAGAAACCTACAGTCTAGATGGGCTTTCCAAGAAGACAACTGTCACACAGCTCATTCAAGTCTCAAGGTGACACTGTCAGAGGCAGAAAACTGGACCGACTGCCAGATGGGACTGACCTAGAAATTTCCTCCTTTCCGCTCATATGCATAAAGAGAACTATGTATGTATGAGGTGCATCAGTTTTACCCAAGGGATTCAGGGGCTGGAATAATTAAAGTCATTAGAGTTTGTGAGGTCAGGGTGTCCTTCTCAAGCAGTGGTGCATCTCCAAGTTCTGGTCAAGGATATTACACTCTGTTCTCTATGCTAATCACACTCTCTAGGTCTCCCAGCAATAAGCTGCTAATGAGTGGTGGGTGTGAAGGGAAGGAAGCACAGTTGTAGGGTCTCTATAAATACCTCTCTTCATAAATAGCACTTATCCTATCCCATCTTGATTACTGCATCAGGCTCCTTGCTGACCTCCCTGCCTCCTGTCTCTCCCCATCACTCCAGGTCATACTTCACTCAGCTGCCTGGATCGTTTTTTTTTTTTTACAAAAAGATTCAGTCCATGTTTCCCCACTCTTGGGGAACCTCCAGTGGCTGCCCATCCACCTCTGCCTCAGACAGAGCTCCTTACTGTCTGCTTTAAAGCACTCAATCCCCTTGCACCCTTCTACTTTATGTCCTTGATTTGCTACTACAACTCAGCATGCACACTTTGCTCCTCTGATGCCAACCTACTCACTGTACCCTGATCTCAACTATTTCACCTCTGAACCCTTACCCACATCATGCCTGTGGCCTGGAACTCCCTCCCTCTTCAAATCCAACAGCTGATCACTCTCCCCACCTCCAAAGCCTTATTAAAAGTCTATCTCCTCCAAGAGTCCTTCCCTGTCATTCTTGCTCTTGTATTTGCACCCTTTATTCATCCCTCCATTATCCCACTTATGTACATATCTGTAATTTATTTATTTATTTATATTAATGTCTCTAGACTGTAAGTTTGTGTTGACAGGGAATATGTCTACCAACTCTGCCATATTGTACTCTCCCAAGTGCATAGTACAATGCACTGAACATAGTAAGCACTCAATAAATATGATTAATTGATGGATTGACTGCCAGCATATTGACCTGAGGGTCAGAAGCTGTTCTGAGAGCAGGATCCTCACACTCAACATGGTTAAATAAACATGTCATCTTTCCCCCTAAACTCATTCCTCCTTCAACATTAGAGAAGCGGCATGTCCCAGTGGAAAGATCACAGGCCTGGGAGTCAGAAGGACACTGTATTCCAATTCCAGCTCTCCCATATGTCCACTGTATGACCTTGGGTAAATCACTTCAGTTCTCTGTGCCTCAGCTACCTCATCTGTAAAATGGGGGTTAAGATTGTGAGCCCCATGTGGGACAGGGACTGTGTTCAACCTGATTAGTTTATAGTTATTCTAGCACTTGGAACAGTGCTTGGCACATAGTAAGCACTTAACAAGTACTACAATTATTATTATTATTATTATTAGAAGCAGCTTTGCCTAGTGGTTAGGGCACGGACCTGAGAGTCAGAAGGACCTGGGTTCTAATCCCCGCTCCACCATGTGTCTGCTGTGTAATCTTGGGTAAGTCACTTCACTTCTCTGTGCCTCAGTTCCCTCATCTGTAAAATGGGGATTGAGACTGTGAGCCCCATGTGGGACAGGGACTATGTCCAACCTGATTAGCTTATATTTACTTAGAACAGTGCTTAATAGTAGTAAGTGCATCATCATCATCATCATTATCATCATCATTATTATTACTTTCCCTTTACAGCCCTTAACATCACCATCCTCCCTGACCAAGAAGCTGGTAACCTTGATTTCACCTTTGATTCTTTGCTATCATTCACCTTTCACATTCAGTGTTCTGCCAAAACCTGCCAGCACCTTCTGCATGACATCTCACAGATTCATTCCTTCCTCTTCACCCAAACTGCTACTACACTGGTAAAAACTCTGGTTTTACCAAGTCTAAGCTAGTGTGTGTCACTCCTTGCTGGTCTCCCAGCTTCCAGCTTCTCTCCACTTAATCTATACTACAAACTGTTGGATGGATCGCCTTCCTGAAGTGCACATCTCTGCTCTCCTTAAAACCTTTCCCTGGGTTCCTGCTTCTGTTGCTTAAAAAAAAAAAGAAAATGGCTTACAGTCATCTTTAAGGCTTTCTAACATCTGGCCCTACCTTACCGTAGCTTTCTGTAACAAAAACTCCTTACCATTGGCTTAAGGCACTCCATCAGCTCTTCCTCATCTTATTGTACTATAAGCTTACTGTGGGCAGGGAATGTGTCTATCAACTCTGTTATATTGTACTCTCCCAAGCTCTCAGTACTATGCTCTGCACACAGTAAGCTCTCAATAAATATGATTGACTGATCGATTGATTTACGTTGCTGATCTCCTACTACAACTCAGAGCTTACACTTTACTCCTTCAACACCAACCAGCTCACTTCATTCAATCTCATCTGCCAAGCCAATGGCCCTTTTCTCATGTCATCCCTTCAGCCTGGAATTCCTTCAGCAATTTCTAGCACTTAGGAGCTTATTAATTCCTACCCCAGATCTCATATATCCTTGTGTAGTCAATCACTTATTTTGACCACTCTGCTTAGAGAAGCAGCATGGCTCAGTGGAAAGAGCATGGGCTTGGGAGTCAGAGGTCATGAGTTCGAATCCCACTCTGCCACTTGTCCGCTGTGTGACTGGGCAAGTAACTTAACTTCTCTGTGCCTCAGTTACCTCATCTGTAAAATGTGGATTAAGACTGTGAGCCTCACGTGGGACAACCTGATCACCCTGTATCTACCCCAGCACTTAGAACAGTGCTCTGCACATAGTAAGCACTTAACAAATACCATCATTATTATTATTATTATATTTCAGTGTTCATTTCCCTGTTAGAGTAAAAGCTCCTTGTGGGCAGGGAACATATCACTTCCTTATTCTGCATTACCCACACCCTTAGCAGAAGCTCCATAAAAACTATTACTACTTTCAGAGATTTCTTTCCATAGGGTGAGAGAAGTATCATTGCTCAGAAAAAGGTATTATCTGCTGCCGCTAGCAATAAAAAATTAATCCCTGGGCTACAAAGAAAGATCAGCCTCCTACTTCTCCTCCACTCACCACCCCCAAACACAAACCTCATTCTCAGACCATGAGCTCCTTGGGGGTCAGGAATCATGTCTAACCTCATCCATACATTTATTTCCAACAGCTTAGTTCAGTTCTTTACACATAATGAGTTTTTTATGGTATTTGTTAAGTACTTACTATGTACCAAGCACTATACTAAGCGCTGGGGAAGATACAAGTTAATCAGGTGGAACACAGTCCTTGTCCCACATAGGGCTCACAGTCTTAATCCCCATTTTACATATGAGGTAACTAAGACACAGAAAAGTGAAGTGAATTGCCCAAGGTCACACAGCAGGCAAGTGGCAGAGCAGGGATTAGAATCCAAGTCCTTCTGATCCCCAGGGCCATGCTTTATCCACTAGGTCATGATGCTTCTCAAGTGTTTAATAAATATGATTACTCCTACTTATTCCTACTATCATTACTCTACCTGAGTTTTTCCAAGCAGCATGCGGAAAAAGAACATATCTGGAGCAATTTGTAAGCTGTGATGAAGAGGAAGACCCACCCAGAGCTGCAGCTGAACTAGAAACTAAAGCAACAGATGGAGACAGTACTGTGGACTGAATGGCCAGGAGGAGTGTGCAAAAGCCCAAATAAAAATACTTGAAAATCAGTTCAAACTGTCCTTGGAACAGAGCTTTATACGGACATGTCCTCACAGTCTAAGAACAGCCACTGAATGTGGGGCCCTCCTCCCCATCATCAATAGTCTTGATTAATTACCCAACAAGTACTGATCATTACATAAAAATCAAAACTTTACCAGAATGACCTTAATTAGAACAGAAAAAAGTTCACCAGAAAAAAATCTCCACTATCTGTATAGGCAGTGCCTCAGAGGCAGAGCTGGGGCAAAGGTCCAAGCACTCTAGCAGTCAGTGGCTGCAGAATTCAGACCTGGGGTCCAGGGTGTCACCCACCTCTGCCAATGCCACAGCTGCCATTGAGCAGTATGGGCCAGGCTATCAAGTGGAACCTTAGAGGACCCAGCCACTAATACTGTCTCTAGACTCATGGCTTTGCCAAATCTCCTTTCTCCCTTTGGCCCTACTGTGTTCTAAGCCATCATCAATACTCCTGCAGCTGTCACTGATTCCTGGCTCTAGGAGACAAACTCCCCATAAATCAGCGCCCCTGCCAGACAGTGGGTCAGGAAAAGCTAAAATGGATCACCGGTGTCTTGTCTTGGCCTCATTTAAAGGAAATCTGGGTAAGTCAGCCAGCCATCAGATATTTTGTCTGCCAAACACTTCAAAACAGTCAAATCACATGAGGGGGATTGCCTTTTCTCCAGAAACTCACAGCATTTGTGGTATCTATGCCTTCTCGGTATTTACACAATACAATATAATGAGTGTTTTCTGAGTGCAGAGCACTATACAAGCCCCTTGGGAGAATACAGTTGAAGTTAAATTTATCATCCGTGCAACTCCACCATGAAAAGCATTTGTGGTAACCAGTACCTTCCCTTCCTTCAATGAGGGTCCCTGCTCCTGGCATGCTCTATGTGTGCCGGGCCAGGGATAAAAGCCACTCCCACAACAAATTCAGTAAACACTTAGTATGGTGCTCTGCACATAGCAAGTACTCAATAAATATGATTGATTGATTGGTAACATACCCACAGCATGGGGACTCCACAAACTTCTGGGAAGACTGGTGGATACAGGTGTTTCCCAAACCCTGAGTCCCAAGGAGCCTGATATTCTGTTCCCTTAGCCACACAGTTTACTCATTTTGTTTTTATTTTGTGTATTTGTCCATTTTGTATTTTGATGTTTCATCATTGCTGATTATCTGTTTTCAGTCTCTTTTACTTTGTTCTTGTACTTTTAGATTGCAAGCTCCCCAGGGGACAGGGACCATATCTAATTTTCACCTGTGAATTTTCTCAGACCTTAGCATAGTGTCCTGCACACAGTAAATGCTTAATTAATACTACTGCTACTCCTCCTCCTCTGACTACTATTACCACTACTACTTTAACAGTATACTTTCTATTCCTACCAATGAATCGATTTATATTATTTATTGAGCAATGTAGGTGAGTTCAGTGAAAGATAGAGACCCAGTCTCTGCCCTTGAGAAGCGTGCAATCTGTAATGGTCACTTGTCTCTTCCTGGAGCCATAAAAACAGCTTCTTCAGTCTCCTGGGAAGTTTCTGGTCAGGCAAATGAGCCCAACTATCAATCAATCAATCGTACCTATTGAGCACTTACCTGTGTGCAGAGCACTGTACTAAGCACTGGGGAAAGTACAATGTAACAGAGTTGGTAGACATTTTTCTTGCTCACAACAAGCTTATGGTCTGGAGGAAAGTTCTCAAGTTCTCAGGATAAGTGTGACTGGAGAGAATCCCAACCATCCAGGAAAAGTCCTGATCTGACCATTCTGGATGAATGGACTCAGATTTTCACGAAACAAACCAGATAACTTAGAAGCTGCATCCCAGAGACACCCTTGAAAACGAAGATGGAGTAAATATGCAAAAGATCTTTTTGCGCAATATTATTAAAATGCTTGGAAGCCCTCTATTTTCATACCAATCACTGATTTCTAACTGCTACTGCTAAAGAATCCTTTAAGAAAATGAAACACCTTTCCTGAAATGCTAATCCTGTGGTAATTGTATGCATACAGAGTTAAATAAATTACTAAGCCATACAGGCCTATCTGCAGAGCAGCAGTTCTTCATTAAAGAAACTTCCACTTTCATAACTGATTGTCATAGCTTATCTGCACTGTTGCACATCACACTGTCCCACCTTTTGGATACATATCCTATGTAATCAATCCTGCATATCTTCAAAATAAAACTACCATAGAATTACTACATTCAAAGGAGTGTGAAAGAAAGCTTTGTAGTTAAAAAATAAAAGTTTAAAAGTGCCCTTTTGATTGATATGCTACCTGTCTTTACAACACCAATCAACCTCCATAAGAATCTACATTCTGAGGAAGAGACAATAATTTCTTGGCTTTTGGTGAATATAAATTCTGCAGTTAATGGATGGTTGTCCTAATTTCATATTACAGACCCATGTTCTTACACATAAACTTAGGTAACACTGGGAAGTTCAAACATATTAGGTGGTAAAGTTTCTGATTGGCAGGAATGTCTCTACCAACTCTGTTATATTGTACTCTCCCTAGGGCTTAGTCCAGTGCTCTGCACACAGTAGCCATTCAATAAATGTGATTGATTGGTTGATTGGCTACATCTAAGCTTCTTCAGTTTGTTCCCTTAGTGTCTAAGTAGTGGGGATTGATAAGCATCCTAGAATGCTGATGCTCATTTCATCATGCAACTTCCCTCTCTCACTTACCTCTCATCTTTCCATCCTATTCTCCCTCACTTCGACATTTCCTATTCACTTGGGTCCATGCTCCCTAAGTCTTTGGTACTCACATTACCTTTACTCCCTTCAGCACTTATGTACATATCCTTTACTCGGTTGCTTTTCTTAGTTGTAATTTATTTTCATCTCTGTCTCCCCGCAAGAAATAATTGTCAGGCCTTGTTAGCAGAAATGTCTACCAACTAATAATGTCTACCACTTTCCCAAGCACATAGTACAGTACTCCACACACAATAAGTGCATAATAAATACCTTTGAGTGATTGATGTTAGCAAACTTTTCCACACTCAAACATGAAAATATGGGTTCACAGGACATTATGCTTTACTGAGATAAATACCTCTGTGTAGTTGCATTTCTTCGGCAAAGGCCTAGGAGCAAAGACTATATCAGGAATAATGCATCAGGATCCAGAGCTGCACTGGCTTTCAGGAAGTATTCTTTCTGTCAGCTGGTCAGTTAGACACTTCAGCATTTCTCTGGCTAGCACCTTCCCAGCAGCGGTCAGGAAAGATATCCCAGGGAGATTATCATGAGACACATGATTGCCCTTCCTCTTATATAAATGGACAGCAGATCAGTGAGCTTTCTGGTAAACTCGTACACACCATGCATGTACATCTCCTCTATCCTGAAAGGTCCTTTTGGGCAGGGAGCAAGTCTACTAACTCGGTTGTACTGTATGCTCCCTAGCACTTGCACACAGTAAGTGCCCAATGGATACCACTGATTGATTGATTGACCTTCATGAGGCTGCATCTGGATGATCTACTTTTCCATCAGAAGCTTGAATTTCAGCCTTCAGTACTTCTGATATTGTTGGCGGTCATGGAATATTGTTAATTGAAAAAAGCTGCTCCAGATAATGTTGAGCAGTAGCTAAGATTGTTCCTAGGAAATAAAGAACTCTGTGGAAGTGTTCAGACCACCTGTCCCAGGACTACAAGGAAGAGTCATAGTAAATACCATAACTTACAGCATGTTGAAAATAAGACTAATTTGCTAAGGCAGTTTCCTGCAGGCTCTAGCTATACCTCTATGTATAGTACTTGTTTGGACCCAATATTTGTGTTTTTCAGTGGAAGGGTTCCCAATATGCCCTAGATTGTAGTCTCCCTAAGGGCCAGAATGTATCATTCATTCATTCAATCGTATTTATTGAGCACTTACTGTGTGCAGAGCACTGTACTAGGCGTTTGGAATGTACAGTTCGGCAACAGATAGAGACAATCCCTGCCCAACAATGGACTCACAGTCTAAAATGGGAAAACAACAGCAAAGCAAAACAAGTAGTCAGGCGGTTTCTGTTTCTGTTGTCATCTGTTTCATCTGTTGTCATTATCCGTTTCTGGTGTCTCTAGTCTCATGTGCAGCACTTGTTTGGACCCAATATTTTTGTTTTTCAAAGGAAGGGTTCCCAATAGACCCTAGATTGTAGTCTCCCTAAGAGACAGAATTTATCATCTGTTTCTGGCATCTCTAGTCTGTTTCAAGTACTTAATACAGTGTACTTCACCCAATGAGCACTGAACCAATACTCTTGATTAATTGACTGATAAAGGGCCCAGCCTACAGAAGCTCATTTTTGGAGAAGAAAAAAGGATGAAAATTATTTAGTGGGGAAAATTTTTTTTATTAATAGTGTAAGGTACCTGACTGTGCAGTTTTCATTTTCAGTTTGTGTCTCACAATCTATACAAATATACTGCAACACAATAACCAATTCCATGCATGACTGTGGATGCTTAAAAGTGAGCTCACCTTTAGATGGGCCCAAATGGGTTCATAAGAAAAAATTACCTCCCTGATTTCCTACTACAACCAAGCCCTCACACTTCATTCCTCCAAGGGCAACCTACTCACTTTACCTCAATCTCATCTATCTTGCAGCGATCCCTTACCACATCCTACCTCTAGCCTGGAACTCCCTTCCTTTCCATATCTGAAGAAGATCATTCTCCCCACATTCACAGCCTTATTTTTTGATATATTTTTAAGTACTTACTCTGTACCAGTCACTCTACTAAGCGCTGAGCAGATACAAGCTAATCAGGTTGGACATAGTCCATATCCCACATGGAGGTTATAGAATTAATCACAAGTTTACAGATGAGGTAAATGAGGCACAGATTATTTAAATGACTAGCCCAAGGTCAACCAACAGACAAGTGGCCAAGCCAGGGTTAAAACCCACATCCTTCTGACTCCCAGGCCCATTCTCTAACCATTAGACCATACTGTTTCAAAGCATTCATTAAAAACACATCAACTCCAAGAGGACTTTCCCAACTAAGCCCTCATTTCCTCTTCCCCACTCCCTTCTGTGTCACCCTTGCTCTAGGAGTTGCACCCTTTATTCACCCCTCCCTCAACCCCACAGCAATGAACTACATATCCATAATTTTATTTGTTCATTTATTTATAGTAATATCTGTCTCTACCTAGAGACTGGGCAGAGTCCAAACAATGTGTCTACCCATTCTGTTATACTATACTCTCCCAAACACTTAGTACAGTGCTCTAGCCATAGTAAGTTCTCAATAAATACAAGTGGCTGATTAACTTGATATTGCTCAGCCACTTGGCAGCTGTGTGACTGTGGGCAAGTCACAACCTCTCTGTGCTTTAGTTACCTCATCTGTAAAATGGGGATTAAGACTGTGAGCCTCTCGTGGGACAACTTGATTACCCTATATCTACCCCAGCGCTTAGAACAGTGCTCTGCACATAGTAAGCGCTTAACAAATACCAACATTATTCTATTGCCTGAGAGGGGCAAAATGTATGCTTATATTCTTTAAGAGACAATATGATCTATGCATGTGATAGGCCTCTGGTTAGAGGAGGAAGATGGAGGATTTAAAAAAGGCATTTCTTTCCCAGCCCAGATTGAGGTGCTTTTTTCACAAATGGCCTGGCTACATATCTAATTCTTAAACGAGTTGGACAAGAAAACTCCATCATATTTTATGATTCATCACAAGTGTCTAAAGAAAGTATCAGAGAAAAATTGTTTTTGAATCTTTTCTGCAGGAGGTACTGATGGAATCATTCATTATGGTAGTAGAATGAGATCGATCCTTCATCATGATGTTAGCAATTTTGTCTTGATTTAGGTAAAAAAGGATTTTTATTTCTTTTCATATGAAGTCATTTATATAGCTAAATTGAGAAAACTTGGTTTTCTGAAGATATAATTGTAATGCATTTTAGTAAGTCTCTCCTACAAAATGTCTTCCCTACTAAATGGGAAGCTCCTAGAGGGCAGGGATCTTGTCTAATAATTTTATTGTACTCTTCTAATGGATTAGTAAAGCTATCACACACATCAAATGCTCAATAAATACAGATGATTGTCCTGGAATTTAGTAATAATTATAATTATGGTACTTCTTAAGCGCTTTCTATGTGCCAAGCACTGTTCTAAGTACTGGGGTAGATACAAGTTAATCAGGTGGGACACAGTCCCTATCTCCCATGGAGCTCACACTCTTAATCCCCATATTACAGATGAGGTAACTGAGGCCTAGAGAAGTGAAGTGCCCTGCCCAAGATCACATAGCAGACATGAGGTGGAACCGGGTTTAGAACCCATGACCATCTGACTTCCAGTCTCGTGCTCTATCCACTATGCCATGCCACTTCTCAAACAAGTGTGAACCACCCTTAGAAACAAGACATTTCTAATAAAGTAGCAATGTGACAGTCCCCATTAGGACTCCCTCTTGTGCCAAGTGGCTGGAATAGTTCTTCTGAAAGAGGATACTCATTATAACACTCTAGAGGAAAGGATGTGGAGAAAGTTAGAATATTTTTAATTCTCAAATCTGGAACACTAATGTTGGTCTAAATGACACCTTGCCTCAGTGATCTTTGGGGCATCCCTTTCAGGAATCAGCCTCATCATGAATCTTAGTAAATGCTCATGATGATCATTCTGAATTCAACTTAAAAAAACTTAAACAGAAATGCCTACAAGAGATTACTTAGTACAGGCATTTAGGCATATTTTCACCAGTACAAGAGGGGAAAGGATTTAACACAGGCCACACACACATACACACTCACCTTTCATTTTTGAAGATTATGCCCCTGACAGTGAGGTTCTCTCCATGTGGGTAAGGTTACCTGAATAAACTAATTCAGGGTAGACATACAATTAGCATTGTTCATGAGTAAGGATAAATCTGTTACACTAATGGCTTAGTCTCATATTGAGTTTGTCTCTATTTTGGACAGCACCTCCTAACATCATAATCTTTCATAAAACCTTTGCTCTGAATGAGCAGCTCCTCCTGACTTCTGCCCACCAGGCTGGACTGTTAGAGGCAGTGGTCTCCATCTACCCATTGCTTTGTTGCATTGTCAGAAGTGCTTCACAGTTCTTTAAAAACATTTATTCTGCCCTCTAGGATTGCTTGTGTCTCTTATCAGTTTCCCAGACAATATCTTCTTGGGTATCCTGCTGTTACTCATTCTCTTGTGTTCCAGCTAGAGGAGTTGCACTGCTGAGATCATTGCTTCAATACTGATGAGCTGACTGTGTTGCTGGCCTTTGTTGTTAGTGTCATATGTAATAAAATGTCCTGACACATGGGCAGAAGGAGACAGGGAGGAGACAAACCCTAAAACACACCAGAGAGCTACAAGCTTGGCTGGTTACTTATTAAGAGAAGTCCCCATCTAAATAACAGAGATAAGAGAGGTAGGTGTGGGCAGGGATAGTCTCTCTTTATTGCTGAATTGCACTTTCCAAGTGTTTAGTATAATGCTCTGCACACAGTGCTCAGTAAAAATGATTGAATTAATGAATTTATCTAAAAGCCACACAAACCCATTTCAGCCCAAGTAAATTAGTGCATTAGGTTAGCTATTTAATCTGTTAAACCCCAGTGAGTAATTAGTAAGAGCCAAAAATTAGGAAGAAGAGAAGGGGTGGATTATAGAAAAAAAGAAGAATAAAAGGAGCCATGGGAAGATGAGACCTTTGGGGCTACAGGAAAATGGTCAAAGATGCTTCATCATCTGCCGAAGGATGCAGAAATGGATGTTGCCAATGATCTGTATACAGCTAATGGAATGAGCCAGGGACCTCCTGGGAAATGAAAGTGGGGAATCATTTTTGGTTAGAAAGCGGCTGTACATTGCTCAGGCTAAATGGTTCTGTTGAAATTTAGTTTTGTCTATTTGCACAAGAATCTTTTCCCATTTTAATAAGCTTTCAAGTCTGAAAGCCAGAGGACCTGGATTCTCATTCTGGCCCATGTTTACCTACTAACCTGGGCTTCTGTTCATTGGTAGGGAGGCAGACCAGATTCCAACTCTGGAGGGACACAGTATCAAGGAGAGAGAACAACTGAAGCCCATGATCTCTCTGTCTTGACAGCCTCAGCCCCTAGGGTTCCCTGGGAGATTGGCACCCCCTCTTAATCCATTTTTATATGAATTGTTGTATAGTGTAATTCTAAGATTTAGTCTTCACTTTTTAAGGGGATTAGAATTTTTTTAATTTTTAAAAAATGATTAGGGTGGGGGGATGCTGTGAAATCAGAAACTAATACATTTCACATTATGAACCCCATATTGAAAAGAAGGTTTTGTTTTTATATACCATAGTTGCTTTCATATGAGAATTTCAATTTCAGGAACAAGATGTACTTCCCATATCAGATCAGTCAATAAAGAATTGTCAAATCACTGTCTGCCTTTATCAGATTCGAGGAGTGTCAAATCAGGGATGGACCTAAATCTATTCTACTCCAATTATTAAATAAAAATTTTATTGTTATTCATAAAAGCTCAGTAGAATGTTGGAGACAAAGTTAGAGGAGCAGTCTGGCCTAGTTTCTCCTTCTGGCCCAGCCACTTGCCTGATGTTTGACCTTTGATGTCATTTGATTTCTCTCTCTCTCAGATTCCTCATCTATAAAATGGAGATTCAATACTTGTTCTCCCTTCTACTTAGAATGTGAGTCTCACATGGGACAGGGACTTGTGTCCAAACTGATTAACTAACTACCCTAGTGTTTAGGACAGTACTTGGTACACAGTAAGCACTTAACAGAGATCATTATTATTATCATCATTAGTAGTAGTAATAATGATAATAAATATTATAAAGCTGGAGTTGATGGGGAATAGAAGCCCCTAGATGAATCAGCATTCTCATCCTTCATATGATCATCATCATCCGTAGCATTTCCTGAATGCCTACTGTAGATAGAGCACTGTACCAGACTCCTGGGTCAGATAAAATAGAAATACAAAGTGCCGCCTTTTTCTTTCAGGGGCTTACAGTCTAAGGGGAAAACAGACACAAATTTCTAGATACACAAAAATACATTCAAAAAGTAAAAAAAAAAACCTTCCAAAATTGAATTATAAATAATGAACACAAGTGAATAAACTCCAAATACACAGAGAAACCAATACACAAGTACTGACATTGCTAAAGTGAAGGCATGACAGGGAAGTGGGGGTAGGGGTTAGTCAACTGGGAGTCCTGGACTAGAGAGATCATCCTTCCTAAAAAAATTGTCCCTCCAACCAAAAGCCCCCTAGCCTTGAGTTATGTTAATACTAGGCCATGTCATTCTTTAGGTGTCCTTAAGACAAATTATGATTCCCAATATTGTTGCATATAACACCCTTAGTACTGAAATTCAGTCACTGCTCCTCCTGATTTTTTTCCAATTCAATTGTATTCAATGAAAGTAATTAAAACTCTCACTTTCAGTTGCCCTGGCATGTGGGCCAAACAGCAATAGGAGAGGGAGCAAAAACAGAAGAGTAAGATTAAGATCGCAGTGCTTAGAAAGACAAAGAACTACTTTTCAGTGAGTAATCACTCACAGTTGGTTGTTTGAACAATTCAGCAATCCTCCTCTTAAACTCTGGATACTCATTGGTCAGAAATTCAATCAAACAAATGATAGCACTTACTGAGTGTCTTCTGTGGGCAGAACACTGTATTAAGCACATGGGAAAGTAACATAGAGGTAGAAGATACAATCTCTCCTTACAATCCAGCAGGAAAAACAGAAACAAAATTGTAGGTAGGATGAAAAAGAGTCTGAAAAGTTAAACTTGTGGAAAAGCAAGTGCTTAAACAGTAGATGTGCGAATTGACATAAGTGGCTATGACTACTTAAGTGTGACGGTGGTGAAAAAGTGCTGAGATGGTAGTTGGAGGATTTGGCCTTGAGAGGAAAAACATTAGTAGCAAAGAGCTTCTCCTATGAGATAGGTTTTCCAAAGGGACTTTGAAGATGGGTAAAGCTGGGGTCCGGAGGATTTAAAGAGAGAGGGACTTCCAGGCTGGGCATGGGAGAGTTGCAAGCTGAGCATGGGAGAGTTGAGACTGAGGTCAGATTTTGGGGAATGAAGAGAGATAGAGGGAGAAAAGAGTGCCTAAGCAGGAGGAAGAATGAAGTTTCTTAAAGCCAATTATTAGTAGTTTCTGCTTCATAGAGAGCTGAATAGAGAATTATTGAAAAATTTAGAAGCTTGAGCAGAATGATGTTTTAGAAAGATGAGTCACCAGTCAGCAGGGTGACGTATGGCCTGGAGAAAGGAGAGGCTGAAGGTAGGGAGATAAGCGAAGCAGTTGATACTGTTGCCTAGTCAGGATATGATGAGCACCTGAACCAGGATAGTGACTGTTTGGACAAAAAACAAGGGGACAATCTTGGAAATGTGGAGGAAAAAATGATATGATTCAGCAACAGATTGAATGACAGAATCAAATGAGATAATTCTAAGTACAGGATAATTCTTAGGTTGTGGGTTTCAGAGACAGGGGAGGTGAAGTCTGTGTGTGCTGAAAAGGGAAAATTAGGTGTGGATTTGAAGGAAAGGTGAGCTGTTTATATACAGATGCTTCGTTCTACATTAATATGGAAGGGATTTTTTTTTAGCTTTAACAGTGTATCCTACTGTGTGGTGTTAGACTATTGTATGTACTTAGCCAGAGCTTTGTGACTGCAAATCATCCAACCAGTGGTAAAGTTACAGACAGTCCAGGGAGTTGTAGAAAACAAAGTAAGAAAATGGCATTTCTAAAGGCAAAAGACATGATGGCCTACATTTTTCAGCATCCGTTGTCACTTTCTGGGTGGTACTTGTCTCCACTGGCCAGGAGAGAGTTTAAACCCACTTCTGGAGAGGAGCATTTGTCATGCCAATGCCAGGCAATCAATCAATCAATCTTATTTACTGAGCACTTACTATGTGCAGAGCATTGTACTACATTCTTGGGAGACTCTAACAGAAATAGCGGACAGATTCCCTGCCCATAATGAACTCTACAGTCTAGAGGGGGAGACAGACATTAATATGAAAAAAATAAATTACAGATATGTACATAAATGCTGTGGGGCAGAATAAGGACATGATGTTCTTGTTCCAAGCTCCTTTGTTCTGGTATGTGTTTGCCACTGAAATCTCCTCTTGCATTCTTTTCAGGCGCATCTTTGATTAAAATATTAGTTTCTGGCCTTCATTTTGTCTTGGGAAATATTCTCTTGTAGTCACCTTTACCAAGGCTTTTGTAGGACTTTCAGTCAAATTCTGACCAGGTTCCTTATTTCCTTTTTCCTTCTGAATTGTCCTGTTCATTGGAGGGCCAGAATTTCTGATCCTTATTTTACATCAACAAGAAGTTCCCAGGGTCACAAATTTCTCTTTAATGTCCAGCCATGTAATTTCTAAAGACTACCCATGAAGAAATACACATATCAGCTAACACCACCACATCATAATTTCCTTCATTCTTAGCCATTAAAGACCTAAATTTAAGTTTCAATTTTCTTTACTTTTTGTTGATCTGTGTATTCAAGGGCAAGCAAGATGTTACTATTAGTTCTGAGGTGCTCTTAATGGGGTGAATCTATTTTAATAAAACCAAATGTATCCCAGCAAACAGCCAAACAGGATGTGCTGTTTCCATAGAAACAGAAACATATATTATTAAAAAGGAATAAGCTATTCTAGAGTGGATTCCCCTTTGGGACCCCATTTTCAGCCAGTTCCTTGAAAATGCTGGAAATGTGAATTTTACCACCTGATGATCAGGATGATGAGACATGTTCGCTAAAAGCTTCTCTTCATATTTGCCCTGCAAGAAAATTGGACTGAGGGAAAACAGCCCTGAGTGCCTGAAGATATATTTAGGATTGTACTTGAAAATGAAACTCGGAAGCAAAACTCATTAAAGACTGACATCCTCAGGAGTAGCTCCCCTTTACATTAGAATTTGAGTCAGAATCACAGGGCTCCCTGGTATAGCTGGCCTTGTGTACATTTCTTAACCAGAAAGATAAGTCGGTATGTTCTGAATTGCAATCATGAAATGTGCCATAATTATGAAGGTTATTAGTCAAAATAAGCTTTTTCTTTAGTGACATGTAGTCCAGGCATGAGAAGCAATGTGACTTAGAGGATAGAGCACGGGTCTAGGAGTCAGAAGGACCAGGGTTATAATCCCAACTCTACCATATGTCTGCTGTGTGACCTAGGACAAGTCACTTCACTTCTCTGGGCCTCAGTTCCCTCATCTATATAATGAAGATGAAGACTGTGAGCCCCATGTGGGACATGGACTGTCCCCAACCTGATTAACTTTCATCTATACCAGTACTTATAACAGTGGTTGTCACATAGTAAGCACTTAACAAGTACCCTAATTATTATTATTATTGCTATTATTATTAAGTCAGTACAAGACCAACTAGGTATGTGTTGGCAATCCTCCTTCTAGTTCAGGCTGCTGCAGGCAGAAAAGATCAAAGAAGTCCGCTCATGCAATAAGAGAGATTAGTACAGCGCACTTTCATGGAGACAGTTAAAAACCGACATGTCAATGCCCAATTTCTTTCAGCTTCTGCTTGTTGGACCCTGGAAGGAGAGGGAAGGAGCAGAAGCCCATGGGAGCCAGGGGTCAAAGTCCCCCTTCTTGTGTCTTGAACCAGAGAAAAATATCAACGAGAGCTGCCATCAGGGATTGTTCAGTTTGCCTTACTGGAAAAAGTGCCATCTGCCACTGGTTTAATCCCAATCATAATGAACTTGGAAAAACTATGGTGGAGTCTAAATGGAGTTTTTGCCCACAGATGAAATCATAACTGAATGGAATTTCTGTCAGGGCTCCCTAGTAACATGGATCTCAGAAGTTCACATGCTTCTCTACCTACTCTGTTGTATTTTATTCTCCCAAGTGTTCAGTACCGTGTTCTGCACACAGTAAGATCTCAATAAATACCATTGATTGATTGATTGAGTACTGACTGAATTAATAGGGTGTTCTTGTTAAATGTATTCATTCAATAGTATTTATTGAGCACTTACTATGTGCAGAGCACTGTACTAAGCGCTTGGAATGAACAAGTCGGCAACAGATAGAGACAGTCCCTGCCGTTTGACGGGTTTACGGTCTAATCGGGGGAGACGGACAGACAAGAACAATGGCAATAAATAGAGTCAAGGGGAAGAACATCTCGTAAAAACAATAGCAACTAAATAGAATCAAGGCGATGTACATTTCATTAACAAAATAAATAGGGTAATAAATATATACAGTTGAGCAGACGAGTTCAGTGCTGAGGGGATGGGAAGGGAGAGGAGGAGGAGCAGAGGGAAATGGGGGGAAAAGAGGGTTAAGCTGCGGAGAGGTGAAGGGGGGGTGGTAGAGGGAGTAGAGGGAGAAGAGGAGCTCAGTCTGGGAAGGCCTCTTGGAGGAGGTGAGTTTTAAGTAGGGTTTTGAAGAGGGGAAGACAATCAGTTTGGCAGAGGTGAGGAGGGAGGGCGTTCCGGGACCGCGGGAGGACGTGGCCCGGGGGTCGACGGCGGGATAGGCGAGACTGAGGGATGGTGAGGAGGTGGGCGGTGGAGGAGCGGAGCGTGCGGGGTGGGCGGTAGAAAGAGAGAAGGGAGGAGAGGTAGGAAGGGGCATGGTGATGTAGAGCCTTGAAGCCTAGAGTGAGGAGTTTTTGTTTGGAGCTGAGGTTGATAGGCAACCACTGGAGTTGTTTAAGAAGGGGAGTGACATGCCCAGATCGTTTCTGCAGGAAGATGAGCCGGGCAGTGGAGTGAAGAATAGACTGGAGCGAGGCGAGAGAGGAGGAAGGGAGATGAGAGAGAAGGCTGACACGGTAGTCTAGCCGGGATATAACGAGAGCCCGTAGCAGTAAGGTAGCCGTTTGGATGGAGAGGAAAGGGCGGATCTTGGCGATATTGTGTATATTACCCTATTAATAATAATAATGATGGTATTTGTTAAGTGCTTACTATGTGCAAAGCACTGTGCTAAGCACTGGAGAGGATCCAAGGTGATCAGGTTGTCCCACGTGGGGCTCACAGTCTTAATCCCTACTTTACAGATGAGTTAAATTAGGCACAGAGAAGTTAAGTGACTTGCCCAAAGTCACACAGCTGACAAGCCACTTAGCCGGGATTTGAACCTCTGACTCCCAGGCCCGTGCTCTTTCCACTGAGCCACGTTGCTTCTCTAAAAATGCTCTACTATAGAAAGGGAAAGAGATGCCAGGTGAAGAGAAGGAAGCTATAAATATATGAATAATAATAACAATGATAATTATGGTATGTGTTAGATAACAATGATTACTATGTGCCAAACACTGTACTAGGTGCTGAGGTAGGTATAAGGCAAACAGGTCAGAAACAGAGAATGATACCAGCAAACACAGGAAATGGCTCATCTTCTCTGCAATAGCAAATCTACAAAATGCTATTCTTTATCAATAATTTTGTAATTGGTATATCTGGAGAGACTAATCATCAGACTTCTTCAGATTTACCTCAGCATTTAGGAATATTTCTGGGAAATAAAGGATCATGAATAGTAACCATCATCTCTTAACAATCCCAGGGAAGACTCTCAAGACTGTGCAAAGTGCTCATTCTTCTAAAGGGATGAAATCAGGAAAACAGATTTAAATCCAGGAGACTGATCATTTCTAGATTTGAGAATCCAGGGATGAGTTCAGAAATATGCCACCAGGAAATGTGGGGACAAGTAGTGGTAATTACAGCATTCACTGAGTTCCTACTGGGTTGTTAAGCATTCTACTAAGCCCTTCACTCAATCACTCAGGGATTGTCTCTGTTGCCGAATTGTACTTTCCAAGTGCTTAGTACAGTGCTCTGCACAAAGTAAGTGCTCAATAAATACGATTGAATAGATGAATATCGATTGAGCACATACTATGTACATAGAACTGTACTAAGTGTTTGGGAAAGTACAATACAATAGTGTTGGTAGACACATTCCCTTACCACAAGGAGTTTACAGTCTACAGGTGGAGACAGATATGAAAATAAAGTACAAATAAGTTTTGGTGAGCATTTGGTTATCCTATTCATATCCTTTTTAAAAACACTAAACTTAAAGGATACAATCACACCTTTATAACAGAGAGGGTAGAAATGATTGTTTCTGGAACCCAGACTGCTCTTACCTAAAACCCCTTGGTCTTGCCTTATGCTGTTGTCGCCTCCAACCCACAGTGACTCCAAGGACACATCTCTCCCAGGATGCCCCACTTCCATCTGCAATCATTCTGGTAGTGTACCCATAGAGTTTGCTTGGTAAAAATATGCGAGTGGTTTACCATTGACTCCTTCCATGCAGTAAACTTGAGTCTCTGCTCTCGACTCTCCCATGCCACTACTGCCCAGCACAAATGAGTTTTGACTTGGAGCAGATTACCTTCCATTTGGTAGCCACTCCCCAAGCTAGAAATGGAATGGATATGGTTCTGCTTGACTGTCCCCTTTAGCTGAGACTGGTAGAGTACTTGAAACTCTCCAGATGTGGTCCTGAGAGGGGCAAAAACCCCTAGTGCCCTTTAAGTGCTTTCAATACCATGGGTCTGGGAGTCCTAGAATTTTGTCTAGAGTACTCTCTCTCCCCTCTCACATAAGTGAGTAATAGATTCTACCAGCGGTTGAGGCAATTTTGAGCCCATGCATGTTTGTGCACAATTAAATTCTCTCTATTGTGTTGATTATACTCCTCCAATTAGATTTTACATTTATTGAGGTTAGGGTCCTTGCTTATTCTTTAGTATACATCCCTCACATTTGTAGTACAGAACTAAACCCCTTCAGGTGAAATGAAGATGCTCCTTCCGGTTGGATTCTACCAGTGCTAGGGTCACTGATTAGACTGATGATTGATCGAAAGACTCTTGGACACTGTGAACATATAAAGATAGCATTTGTTACTCAAAGCATTATTTTCTTTCTTCCTCTCAGTGTCCCCCAAATCCTATCTGAATGACTGGTAAACTTACTTATTTCTCTTTTATCACATGCATTAAAAATATAAATGTCATGCACTGGGTGCTTAGTCTGAGAAGAACACTGTACTAAGTGCTTGGGAAAGCACAACAGAGTTAGGATGAAATAGTGGATAGAGCACAAGCCTGGCAGTCAGAAAGCGATGGGTTCTAATCCTGCCTCCACCACTTGTATGCTGTGTGATCTTGGGCAAGTCACTTTACTTCTCTGTGCCACAGTTAGCTCATCAGTCAAAGGGGAATTGAGACTATGAGCCCTACATGGGACAAGGACTGTGTCCAATCTGATTTGCTTGTATTCACCGCAGTGTTTAGTACAGTGCTTGGCATATAGTAAGTGCTTAATAAAAACCATAATGAATTAATTAGATTAGGGTAAGGCAGAGAAAGATCTTTATTATGCAGAGCATATAAAAGAAATTTGCCAAGGATAGACACTTCCTTTTAGACTAATGCCTGAGTCAAGCTTTTAAGCTGGGTGGCACATGCTTGAGACAGCTTTACAAATGGACGGAGCAACATTGTTTGGAATGTCAAGGAAATGTTTACTGTGAAATGGGAGTAAGCAAAGTTTGTGCAAGCATGAAACACAAACTACAGCAGAAAATAAATCAAATATTCAAATTACTCAAATATCAAATAAATAAAATAAACAAAATATTCATAGGGTATTTACCAACAACCCTCTAAACTATAATATCACTGTGGGCAGGGAACATGGTTTTAATTATGTTGCACTGTGGCCTCCCAAGCTCTTAGTTCAGTGTTCTGCCCATAGGAAGTGCTCAGTTAATGCAACCGATTGTTTAACTGAGCCTTCATTCTTCTCTTTCACTGGCCAGGGGTTTCAAGATCTTAGTTTGAAGGTTAATGGAACAATTATAGCATGCAAATAGTTCTTGTGTGGTTGTGAGTTGCCAGAGATTTTACATCAGCAACAATTTTATACCATCTATGGCAGAATAGGATCACAAAAGAGGGAGTCTGGGGAACACAGTCATTCTCACTCACATCTAAAGAAAGAAGCATAACTGCAAAAATCCACTGAGAGGTATGCAGAGAATAGTTGTCAGCTGATTCCTAATCAGCTGCTATACAATAAGTTTCAATCAAACAATGGTATGCAGAGAACTGTACTAAGTGCTTGGTAGAGTACATTACAAGAACTGATAGGCACAATCCCTGCCTTCAAGGAGTTTACAGTCTAATGGAGGAGGGACAGACATTGAAATAAATATAAGATAGGGGAAACAGCAGAATATAAGCCCTACATAAGTGCTGTGGGGCTATGGGTGGGGTGAGTATCACAGTGCTTAAGGTGTACAGACCTAAGTGCAAAGGTGACCTGGGAGAAGGGTGAATAGGGTAAGGAAATGAGGGGTTAGTCAGGGAAGGCCTCTTGGAAAGGTTGTGTTTTTAAGAGGCCTTTGAAGATGGGGAGAGTGGTGTGGGCTGTCAGATATGAGAAGCAGCGTGGCTCAGTGGAAAGAGCGTGGGCTTTGGAGTCAGGGCTCATGAGTTCGAATCCCAGCTCTGCCACTTGTCGGCTGTGTGACTGTAGGCAAGTCACTTAACTTCTCTGTGCCTCAGTTCCCTCATCTGTAAAATGGGGATGAAGACTGTGAGCCCCACGTGGGACAACCTGATTCCCCTATGTCTACCCCAGCGCTTAGAACAGTGCTCGGCATATAGTAAGCGCTTAACAAATACCAACATTATTATTATTAAGAGGAAGGGAATTCCAGGCCAGGGGGAGGACCTGGGCAAGCAGTTGGCAGCGAGACAAATGAAACAAAAGTAGAGTGAACACGTTGGCATTGGAAGAGCAAAATATGTGACAGTGCAAACAGAAATATATTAATGTCTGTTCCCGTCTAGACTGCAAGCTCATTGTGGGCAGGGAATGTGTCTGCTAACTGTTGTAGTGTACTCTTCCAAGCGCTTAATGCAATGTTCTGCACAAAGTAAGCACTCAGTAAATATCGTGGATTGATTGAATGAGTGACTGATTTTAAAGATGAGCACTCCAAGGTAGATGCCTGGAAAATAAGGAGCCTCAACAGCTACAGCAGTCCAGCATAGGGTGAGGTGATGAATTCTGCTCAGCAACTCTCCCTGAACTGGAAATCTCTCCTGGCCTATCAGGACCATACCAAAACCTCAGACCATCTAGTGTATACTTCGTGTGGTCTTACCTTAGGTGAACTTCACTGGCAGTGGTGGCTTCTTCAAGCATAAAGGGCAAGTGTTTTGTGTTTATGTATGTCTGTGTACTTCATGTGGACCTGTAGGTCCACAAGCATCCACACCTCATATCCCCAGATAGGAAGCTCAAAACAACAGATGCACAACACAGACAATACAATCAGCAGGGTTGGGGGATGTCTCACAAACAACACAGAATTATGGGTTTCTCACAGACAACACACTGCCACGGGGGTCTCACAGATATCAAAGGGAACCCACAGGATATTTCCTGACCAACTCCCTTAAGCAGAAACACTACTCAGCAGGCAGAAGCCCTGTTCAAAGCCCTCTGGAAGGTATTCAGCGAAACATCTGTGGAAGAAGCTCACAAAGAAAATACTGAGTTTCTGCATCTACTATGGCCAGTGAAAATCTATTCTACAACATACTACAGCGTTCACACATATATTCAGTCAAAGCAAATCTGAGGCCCATTGTCAATCTTACATCCAGAGTCTTTGGGCTATGTCAGTGTTATTGTTCATCGGAGAGGTCATATATTGCTAGTCCATAAATTGTCCTAAGACTGATATCAATTCACTCACCTGCTTGGAGTGTATTTTATTTAGATCCCATTCTTGACCCCTGACCCAACTGCTAGTCTCAGTGATTTTAAGACAGTCTCCAAAAGAAAGGCAA
This sequence comes from Ornithorhynchus anatinus, assembly GCF_004115215.2. Classification (NCBI taxonomy): domain Eukaryota; kingdom Metazoa; phylum Chordata; class Mammalia; order Monotremata; family Ornithorhynchidae; genus Ornithorhynchus; species Ornithorhynchus anatinus. The sequence continues at coordinate 94,671,528 of NC_041729.1, read as the reverse complement.
CATTCCCAGAATTGAGCAGTCAGCTATACAGTTCCTGGGCCAATTAGGAGACCCTCTTTACCCCCACTGTAAGGAATAGTAATAATAATAATTGTCACATTTGTTAAATGCTTCCTATACATTAAATTCTGCTAAATGCTGGGGTAAATACAATATAATCAGGTCCCACGTGGGGTTCCCAGTCCAAGTAGAAGAGACCATGGGTTTTGAATTGTCATTTTGCATAGGGGAGTTAAGCAACTTGCCCAAGGTCATACAGCAGATAGTGGGGGATTCAGAATTCAAACCCAGGTCTCTGGCTCCCAGGAGAGTGCTCATTCCACTAAACTAGACTGCTTCTCACTAGGTCACACTTAATCTCACGCCACAGGTCTCCTGCTTAGTCTCCATGAACCCAACTGAGCATTTGCCAGGTTTCAATTTCAACAAAAACAAAAATAGCAATCCCCATTCACTGGGTTGAAACAACAAGCTAGAATTTCAACAGCTGTTATGAAAGTGTTACTATCTATTCAAAAACATTTAAACTGCCCAACTGTCATGCTATCTGTGAGTGTAGACATGATATCTGGCATTATGCAGCCTTTGGAGGAATTTGTAAAAATCACAAACAAAAACAAGCCTGTCCAAGCTACATTTCTTTAGACAAGAAGAAGCCAAATGTGATGAGTGGTAGCTGCTCAGGCAATGAAAGATTTTGATTTTCCAAAATATCTACCAACCAATGCGGAGAGCACTCTACTAAATCCTTGAGAGAGTACCATACAACAGAGTTGACAGACATGTTCCCTTCTCACAATGGGCTTACAGTCTAGAGGGGTAGATAGGCATTGACATAAACAAATAATGGATATGTACAAAAGTGCCATGGGGCTGATGGTGGGGTGAATACCAAGTGCCCAAAAGGTACAGATCCAAGTACATAGATGACACAGATGGGATAGGAAGTCTGGCTAAAGACGGCTTAACTGGCAAAGGCCTCTTAGGGGAGATGTGACCTTAATAAGACTTTGAAGGTAGTGGTGATCTGATGATATGGATGGGGAAAAAAATCCAGGCCATACCTAAAGCCATTTTTTCTAACACAGTGAAGCACTCTATCTAGACAAGCTAATGCTTTCGCAAGAAAGTTTTCCAATTCTACTTTCTTCTAGCCAAAAACACTTTGAAAATATATGCTATAGAAAAGCTGAGGTTATTCGTGCAAACAGTTCATTGGTGGTGGCAATACATCTAGGTAGCTTCGAGTCCTCTCATGGCAAAAGGAAATATCAAAGTAAAATGAGGAAGTGCCATTGAAAGTCAAGATCTACAATATATCAATTTGGTAGCTTTAGTCAGAGGTTTCATGTGTTTACTGAGAAAGCAAAAACTACGTTAATGATAGTTACCACTGAAAGGTCAACTGTTGAAAACCACAGTTTCAAAAATATTGAAGATGATCCTAAAAGGAATCCTTACTCCCTTTCATTGAATTCTAATTGATAAAACTTTCTTCATATGGATAGAATGAGGCAAAACTAAAAACCCAAGGTTTCACTGAAAATTAAATTTTAACATTTTCTGGATTTGTATCATTGTTATATGAGAGAAACCAGAACCGCTTTAAGGCAGTTTCATCTAACCCTTTTAACACATCTAACACATTTAATCTCAAATAAAAATATGACATTAAAGTGATCGTGGAATGAGGCCCCCTTTTTGCTAAAATTAAAACTGGTAAAAATTTAAAACAGATCTCAAAAGACAGAGCAGTGCTCCCATTCCTTGCCTCTGCCTTGCCCTAACCCTTCCTAATCTCATCCCTTTCAGAGTGGATAACTCCCTAATAATATGTAGGAACATATGTGTCAAAATGTAAAGTGATATATGGAGGGGGTAGCGGTCATTATTGTCAATAGTATTTATTAAACACTTACTGAATGAAAAGCACTGCACTAAATGCTTACAGGTGTACAAGAAAGTTAGAAGACAATCTCTGCCCTCATAAATCTTACAGTCTAGGTAGTGGCAAGTCAAAGAGTATGAAAACAAGGAACTGCTTTCAAGATGCTGATAAAAAGCCTCTCAGAGAGTATTATTTCATCCATTTATTTTTTAATCCCTAGAAATACATTGAGAACTTCAAAAAAGATATGTATGCATAAAATGCCTCAGTAGTTGGGAAGCAGCATGGCTCAGTGGAAAGAGCCTGGGCTTCGGAGTCAGAGTTCATGGGTTCAACTCCTGGCTCTGCCACTTGTCAGCTGTGTGACTGTGGGCAAGTCACTTAACTTCTCTGGGCCTCAGTTACCTCATCTGTAAAATGGGGATTCACTGTGAGCCTCACGTGGGACGACCTGATTACCCTGTATCTCCCCTAGCGATTAGAACAGTGCTTTGCACATAGTAAGCGCTTAACAAATACCAACATTATTATTATTAGTTGGAAGTCAGAATGCAAGTCCCTTAATTAGTAATATTTACTGGAAACTTACTGGGTTTAGAGTACTATACTAAAGGCTTGAGAGGGTACAGCTGAATAAGAGACACAGTCCCTGACATCAAGGAGTTTGCAGTCTACTGAAGGAGACTGACTGAAAAATGACAGCTGTGGATAGCAAAATTGTCTTAGTGAAGGGGAAAAGAGGTGGAGTACAATGGGTCAATGACTAAGTTGAAAGAGAGTTAGTGAAGGCAGGGGTTACACACAACTGGTGTGAGGTTTAATCAATCATATTTATTGAGTGCTTATCTTGTGCAGAGCACTGTATTAAGGACTTGTGAGAGTACAATAGAGTTATTTGCTTGGTTTGGGAGCTGGGCAGTCAGGGGATAGTCATAATAAATCAAACAGTGGCATTCATTGAGGATTTATTATTTGCAAAGTACTGTTTTTAGTACTTGAGAAGCAGCATGGTCTAGAGGAAAGAGGACTAGTCCGGGAGTAAGAGGACCTAGGTTCTAATCCCAGCTCCACCATTTCTCTGCTGAATGACCTTGGGCAAGTCACTTCAATTATCTGGGCCTTAATGATTGAATCTGTGAAACGGGGACTAAGACTGTGAGCCCCAGTAGGACAGGGACTATGTCCAACCTGATTAATTTGGCACATACTAACCACAAAAATACCATTAAAAAAAGAAAAGCCCTTGGGAGAATATAACAGAGTTGGTAGACACATTCCCTGCCCACAGGTTTACAACCTAGAAAGGGAGACAGACAAAATAAATTCTGGGTATGTGTGTCAGTGCTGTGGGGCTGAGGGTGGGGAGAATATGAAGTGTTTAAACAGTACAGATCCAAGTGCTTAGGTGATGCAGAGGGAGGGGAGCAGGGGAAATGAGGGCTTAGTAGAAAAGACCTCTTGGAAGAGATGTGATTGTAATAATAATAATTGTGGTATTTGTTAAGCACTTACTATATACCAAGCACTGTATTAAGTGCTGGAATAGATACAAGATAATCAGCTCCCACATGGGGCTCACAGAATAAGTAGGAGGGAATCAATCCCAGAAGTTAATAATAATAATGATATGAATTAAGCGCTTACTATGTGCCAGCAATCTACTAAGGACTGGGGTGGATTCAAGCAAATCAAGTTGGACACAGTCCCTGCCCTGTGTGGGGCTCACCGTCTCAATTCCCAGTTACAGATGAGGTAAAGAGAAGTGAAGTGACTTGCCCAGGGACAAACAGCTGACAAGTGGCAGAACTGGGATTAAAACCCAAAACCTTCTGACTCCCAGGCCCATGTTCTATCCACTATGTCATGCTGCTTGACTTGCCTAAGGTCACACAACAGGTAGAGCTGGACTTAGAATCCAGGTCCTCTGACTCCCAGGCTCACGTTCTTTCGACTAGGCCGCACTGCTTCTTAGTCTTTGAAGGTGGGGAGAGTGGTGGTCTGTCATATATGAAGGAGGAGGGAGCTCCAGGCCATAGGGTAACTAGGTGCATGAAGTTTGAAGTGAGATAGAAGAGATCAAGGTTCAATGTAAAGAAGGATCCAAAGAAGACTTGCTTAGTACAGGAAAGATCCAAATATGTTTTTCTGAGGAAAAAAATATTTGCTCTCACAGTTACCTGCACTGAGTTTCTGAAGAATATAATGAGATTCTTTTCAATCAGTCACTTGGTGCTTTAATACTGGACATAGCCAAATGGCATTTGCAAAGTGTTAATAAAAGCATTGGAAGGAAAATTAATGGCAGGAGTTTTAAGACTGCTAATGTTTGAGAAGTCTTCAATATGATAAATCACCTGAATAATTCATACGTTCAGGAAATCTTAACATGGCTCTTTCTTCTCTTTGGATTCACCAGCCACTGACATTTCAGTTTGTCAGTCACTTTAGAACAATTCTGGTGAAAAAAGGAATAGAGAAAATTGGCTAAAGATAAATGCTCTTATTTTCATGGGGACCTATTTAGCATTGCATGAGAAAACTTGAGTTTCTATTTAAATCAGTTAATGATATTTTGGGGGCTCTTACTGTTTTCAGAGAAATGTACTGAATGCTTAGGAGAGTACAATACAGCAGTTTAAAGAATGGCTTTGTACCTGAAAATGTCTTTGATCAACCAGGAGGGTAATTTTAACATTTTTAAGATGGTACACCATAAAAAGAAAAATCTCCAGCAAGTTTTAGGTGTCAAAAGCAAATTCTTATAACATCCAAGGGAATTTCTTGGAAAGGTTACCAGAAAGATGCTTCATAAATCGTTCTTGATGTGATAAAACTCAGCTTCAAAGCAATATTCAGAAGCCTTGAACTTCCCTTTAATATTTATGACATGGTAAGAGTCAGTATGAGTGTTAGATTTGGTTTTCATAACTGTACTTGAAGTGGATATAGTTTTTAAAGGGAAACTATTTTATCAAAACCCAGATTTGCTTTGAAGAACATTACATGAGAGGCATTATATTATTTTATTGAAGATTTTACATTATCATTACAGATTAATACAATGCAATTACTATACTACCATAGTATGGTAATAACAATAAAACACAGACTGGAACAATTTATATTACCTCAGACTTGCTCCTTTAGATTCATACCATCTAAAAATGGGCTTTCAGACTTTTATCTTGTGTTCAACTTTTCAGTGACAGATTTTCAGGATTTTAGAAATGTATCAGAAATATTTATTCACCATCTAGTGTGCACTTGACAACCCATTATAGAAGTAAAGGACAGTCCCTACCTTAAAAGGGCTTATGTAAAACTCCTAGGGATCATTAGTTTTGCCACCACTGTGACTTAAATAATTTAAATTCAGCTTCTCTTGGAAAGGTTAAGGAACTCGTCTTATAAGACACGACTACCTCTTCAAAAAGCAGCATGGCCTGATAGATCGAGCATGGTCCTGGGAGTAAGAAGGGCCTGGGTTCTAATTCCAGCTCCACCACTTGTCTGCTATGTGACCTTGGGAAAGTCAATTAACTTCCCTGTGCCTAAATTACCTCATTCTATAAAATGGGGATTAAGACTGAGTCCCACTCAGGACATAGACTCTGTGCAACTTGATTATCTTGCTTCTACCCTAGTGCTTAGGACAGTGCCTGGAACATAGTAAACATTTAATAAATGCCTTTAAAAAATTAAGGATAGTAGTGAAAATATTTCAAAATCTTAAATTTTAAGGAGTTATTGTGATAATAGGATATATAAAAAGATTCTCCAGATCTTGTGTGTTTTTTTCAGGCACTAAAAGGAACAGGAGCTGCTTCATTATGTTTATTTTCCATGACAAATAATGATTCAGGACAAGGTTGATGATGAATTAACTTCTAGCACAGTTGGTGGAAAGAGCCTTTTACAGGTCATGGAGAAGTCTGTGTTCAGCTGGGAACACTTCCCGGGATGATGTAAGAGTAATTGAAACTTCTCTTGGAGGTCATTAAGAGATTTACTCTGTCTGCATGGCCCTCTTCATTTGAGAGGAAGATGAAGAAGTTAAAAAATAAGTCTGCTGTGAACTTCTCAAAAGGTATTACTTCTGGTACCTATTTTTTGGAGTTAGGTGTGCCCAAGTATCTGGGCTTCCATCTCTAAAATTTACACAACCTGTTAGGAGCTCTTTATAAAGTATTCCCGTACTAAATAATTTACTTTTTGTTCTTATTAGATTTGCCACTCCAGGAATAGTACTTACAAAGAAGATTGAACTATTAGGCTGTTGTCTGTAAGGAGCAAAGTTTAAGAATTCTTAGGGTGATCTGTAGTTCGGACCTTGGTAGCAGCAAAGGGGTGGTAAATGCATAGAGTTTTTTTACCACGGGGATTGGGTAGAGAGAAGAAATAGTTTATTAATTCATTCACTAGCAATGGTTTCATTTTTTAATGGTACTTGTTAAGAGCTTACTAGGTGCCAGGAATTGTTTTAAGTAGATAAAAGCAAATCAGGTTGGACACAATCCACATCCCATATGGGGCTCCCAGTCTTAATCCTCATTTTAAAGATGAGGTAACTGAGGCACAGGGAAGATAAGTGATTTGCCCAAGGTTCCATAACAGACAAGTGGCAGAGCTGGAATTAGAACCCAGATCCTTCTGACTCCCAGGACCATGTTCAATCCATTAGACCATGCTGCTTCTTGAAGAGGTCATGTGGCATATGAGTTTCTTAATCTTTTCAAGAGAAGCTGAATTTAAATTATTTAAGCCCTAAGTTGACAAAGTTGGTACCTAAAAAGGTTTTACATAAACCCTTGATGGCAGGGACCTGCCCAAGGTCACACAGCAGTCGTGGTCAAGCTGGGATTAGAACTCAGATCCTGACTCCCAGGCCCATGATCTTTCCACTAGGCCATTCTGCTTCTACAGTGTATAGAGGCATTCTACTAAAAGTACAAGGATGATAAATTAAGACATAGTTCCTAGATCACAGAAGGCTCACAGTCTGGGACTGGTAATAGATACACAAGGAATGATGGAAAAAATAAAAAAAGTAAAGTAAAAATAACAATATAAACTGAACATCTTGCTTGGAAGAACCTTATTCAGGTTTTACACACTCCATCAATAAAAAGTATCTTTGGAATGTCTATTGAGTGCTAAGAACTGTATTTAGTGGTAAAACAGAAGCATGACATAGGATCCCTGCCCTTAAGGATTGTAATGCCTTCTAAACTTGGAAATTTGGAATCTTTTTAATTGGGGTGATGGAGATACATACATTTTTAATGAATAGTGGAAACAGGAAGAAGAAAATAGAGCAAGAAAAAGAACAAATACATCAGGAGGAATAACTGGAGTAATTGAACATGCAATAATAATAATTATTATTATGCTATTTGTAAAGTGCTTACTATCTGCCAGGCACTGTACTAAGCATGGGGGTGGATACAAGCAAATTGGGTTGGACACAGTTCCTGTCCTGCACAGGGCTCATGGTCTTCATCCCACTTTTAAAGATGAGGTAACTGAGGCACAGAGAAGTGAAGTAGCTTGCCCAAGTGGTGGAGCTGGGATTAAAACCCATGACTTCTGACTCCCAAGCCCATCCTCTTGCCACTAGGCCATGCTGCTTCTCATATAGCTATGAGTGTTGAGGATAGGAATAAAATGTATAAATGGTAAATATTGGTGTTGGGTTGATTTGACTGACCATTTCTGTTGTACTCTCTGCACACAGTATTCAATAGATATTAATGATTGATTGAATGGTTTCTGGTGTTTTAATCAGAGTATTCCTGGGGTGAGGAAAAATAGTAATAAAAAAAAAATGACCTCACTTACCCCAGAAAGCCTTCTCTGATTTAAACACAGATATCACAATGATAATAATCATTACTATTAGTAATGACAAAAATAATAATAATACTGGTATTCATTAAGTGCTTACTATGTGCCAAGCACTGTACTGTACTAAGTGCCAAGCACTGGGGTAGATAGAAGATCATCAGATCCTACATGGGGCTTACAGTCTATGTAGGAAGGAGCACAGGTATTCAATCTCCATTTTGCAGATGAGGGAACTAAGGCACAGAGAGAAGTAAAGTGACATAATAAGTTCTCAATAAATAGATTGAAGTTTTAATAATGATAATAATAATAATGGTATTTGTTAAACTCTTACTATGTGCCAGGCACTATATTAAGCTTTGGAGTGGATACAAGCAAATTGGGTTGGACACAGTCCCTGTCCCCTTTGGGGCTCCCAGTCTCAATCCCCACTTTTCAGATGAGGTAACTGAGGCACAGAGAAGTGAAGTGACTTGCCCGAGGACTCACAGCAGACAAGTGGCAGAACTTGGATTAGAACCCATGACCTTCTGAATCCCAGCCTGTGCTCTATCCACTACACCATACAGATGAGAAAACTGAGGCAAAGTGAAGTTGAGTGCCTCACCCTTGGTCACAAACAAGCAGAAGTCAGATCTGGGATTAGGAGCTAGGTCCTCTTACTCCAGTGCCAATGTTCCCTTCACGGGGCTTTGAAGATTCATTCATTCATTCAGTCATATTTACTGAGTGCTTACTGTGTGCAGAGCACTGTAATAAGTGCTTGGGAGAGTATGATACAATAGTAAACAGACACATTCTCTGCCCACAATGAGCTTACAGTCTAGAAGGGGGCGGAAGTCAGATATCAGTACAAACAAGTAAATTACAGATATGTACATAGGTGCTGTGGGTCTGGGAGAGGGAAGGAACAAGGGAGCAAGTCAGAGTGATGCAGAAGGGAGTGGACGAAGAGGAAAGGAGAGGCTTAGTCTGGAAAGGCCTCTTGGAGGGTATGTGACTTAAAATAAGGCTTTGAAAGAGATTGGGGATGGGGGAAGTAATTGTCTGACAGGTTTGAGGAAGGAAGTCTTTCCAGGCCAGAGGCAGGATGAGGGGTGAGGGGTCAGCGGTGAGTTAGGTGAGACCGAGGCTCTGTAAGAAGGTTAGCACTAGAGGAGCGAAGTGTGGGAGAGGTGAGGTATGGAAGAATTGGGACCGTGAGGAAAGGAGAGCTAATGAGAATTCCAGATTGGGGGAATAGCATGAGCAAGGGATCAGAGGGAGAATAATCAAGAGTGAAGCAAAGTGAGGAAAGCATGGGAAGAGCCAAGAGTGTGCATAAGTCTGCTGATATGTAAAGTGGAGAAAGCTGGTGGAGAGCCTGAAAACCAATGATAAATAGGAATACTGTGCCAGGAAAGTGATCAGTGCAACAGTGTGGACTATGGACCGAAATGGGCAGAGAAGCTGGAGGCGAGAACAGCGAGAAAACTGAAATGATTGAAGTGTGGACCAGGATGATAGCCACTGGATAAAGACGAAAGGATAGATTTGGAAAATGTTATGGAGAAAAAAAACAGCAAGATTGCACAGTTGATTAAATAGGAAAGCAGAAGCAATGTGGCCTAGTGGATAGTAAAGCATGGGCCTGGGAATCTGAAGGACCTGGGTTCTAAACCCAGCTCTGCCACTTGTCTGGTGCATGACCTTGGGCAAATCACTTAATAATAATGTATTTGTTAAGTGCTCACTATGTGCAGAGCACTGTTCTAAGCACTGGGGTAGATACAGGGTGATCAGGTTGTCCCACGTGAGACTCACAGTTAATCCCCATTTTTCAGATGAGGTAACTGAGGCACAGAGAAGTGAAGTGACTTGCCCACAGTCACACAGCTGACAAGTGGCAGAGGTGGAATTCAAACCCATGACCTCTGACTCACAAGCCCGGGCTCTTTCCACTGAGCCACACTTCACTTCTCTGTGTCTCAGATACCTCATCTGTAAAATGGGGATTAAGACTGTAAACCCCATGTGGGACATGGACTGTGTCCAAACTGTTTAGCTTTTATCTACCCCAGAGCTTAGTACATGGTGACTGGCACATAAATTAAATAATGGCATTTATTAAGTGCTTCACTAATACCATTAAAACACATACACAACACCCACAAAATACATTCAGTAGAATTTGTTGAGGGTTTAGTGAGTATAGAGCACTTGACTTAGTACTTAGAGTACAGTAGAGGTAGACGACACGATCCCTGCCCTAAAGGAATTTTCAATTGAATCTCAGAGATAGACCAGAAATAAATTACAGAAAAGAGGAAGAAGTGCTTAAATAGTAGAAAATGTAAATTGATAAGTACAAAAGTGTTCCGGGAATGCATAAGTGCTAAGGTGGTGCAAAAGCACTAAGAAATTAGATAGGTGAAGGAAAAACTAATTATGGAAAGCCTCCTGGAAGAAGTGGACTTTCAGAAGGGCCTTGAAGAAGGGAAGAGCAAGGGTCAAGTGGTTTTAAAGTAGGAGGAAGGGCATGAGCCAGGGCAGATTTAGGGGAAGGAGACATGAAAACAAGCTACGGTAAGAAGGTGAGTTTGTGAGAAATGGAGAGCATAAACTAAGTTGAAGTAGAATAGAGAGGGTAGGTTAGAGGGAGGAGTCAAAGGCCACCAAGGTTATAGAGATCCAGGTGGATATGTCCTGGAGGCAAGAGAAAATACTGGTTTGTAGGTTAGATGAGCATTTGTAGCAGGAAAGGGAGTTACCTAAAGCCAAATGAGTGAGTTATCTAGGCCATGATATTGCTGGATATTTTTTTTTTGCCACAGAGGACCACGTTAGCTGAGACTGTAAAATCGGACAATAAATGCTATTTAATTATCACTTACTGTGTGCTGAGCACTTGGGGGAGTTTGGTGTAGTGGAAAAAGTCAGAGCACCTGGGTTCTAACTCCAGCGCAACCAGTTCCCTGCTGTGTGCCCTTGGGCAAGTCACTTAATTATCTGCAAAATGCGGACTGAATTTCTGTTTTCCCTCCTACTTAGACTGTGAGTCCCATGTATGACCTGATCTTGTATCTACCCCAGCATTTAGTACAGTGCTTGGCACATAATAGAAGCTCAATAAATATCATTAGATTCTTAGATTCTCTGATGGGGAAAATATTTGCCCCATCTACTCTTGTATCACAACACTGGAGATGTTCTGCCTTATCAACCTGAAAAAAAAAATTCATTTCTGAGTATCAGTCATAAATATAGTTATAAAAAGTTCATAGCCATTGTTACATATTTAAAATACACCTAGATCTGAGAAAGTCCAGTAGTCCACCAGGAAAGTCAGAAAATTGATTTTTTTTAATTTGAAAATCTGAATAGTTTTGAATTTTGCTTAACTGGGATGGTTCAAGAATGGCAGCACCATACTCTGGCTAAAATTATAATGTGAGTAAATATAAAAACATTTTTAACAAATCTTAAAGCCAAAAGGCACCAATTACACATTTCTAAGAGGCCAGAAATTTCTGTTTTAATAGCTAATCCATCCATTTCCTGCTGGAAACATATGTCTGCCCCCTGGATTATTCATGTTTCACCCATCACTGAATCCAGACCCTGTTCTTTATATTTAATTTCAGGGCATGCACTGTGGCACTAATGTCTAGGGCGTATATGCCTTGAGAATGCCACTGTGTATCAATGATGGCAATTCACAGCAAAAGCCACTTAGTGACTAGATCTGCACAGCCCATAGAGAAATGGAAGTGGAACATGGGATCATTATCCAGTTGATTTTTGAACCTGAATTATGCAGTCAGGCTGTCTTCCTAGGGTAATTCAATGAGATAACTATTATCATTATTATCATTATTGTATTTAAGTGTTTACTTTGTATCAAGAACTGTCCTAAGCACTGGGGCAGATACAAGTTAATCACAAGCTGTTAGAGAAGCAGCATGGCCTAGTGATAGACCCCGGACCTGAGAGTCAGAAAGGTCTGGGTTTTAATCCCAGCTCCTTCACTGGTCTGTTGTGTGACCTGGGGTAAGTCACTTCACTTCTCTGTGCCTCAGTTATCTCATATGTAAATTAGGAATTAAGACTGTGAACCCCATCTGAGATGTGGACTGTATCTAACCTGATTAGTATGTATCCACCCCAGAACTTAATACAGTGCCTAGTACATAATAAGCACTTAAATACCATTAAAAAAAATCAGGTTGGCCCCATTATCTGCCCCACACAGGGCTCACAGTCTAAGTAGGAGAGAGACCAGATGTTGAATCCCCATTTACATATGAGGAAACTGAAGCACAGGGAAGTGAAGTGACTTGTCCAGGGTCACACAGCAGGCAACTGGCAGAGTTGGGCTTAAAAGCCAGGTCCTCAAACTCCTAGGCCTGTGCTCTTTCCACTAGGCCACACTATGCTTCTTATGACTAGATAAGCTGTCCATGACTACTAGAGGGTAAATTGGAGATATAGAGGTGAAAAATTAAGGATGCTGGATTGGATGGAATGTCTGTAATACTAATGATAGTATTATTTATTAAGTGCTTACACTGTGCTAGGCACTGAGGTGATACATGATAACAGATCCAACAGTCTAAGAGGAAAATTCAACAGGCATTTTATCACCATTTTACAGATGAGGAAACTCAGTTATAGAAGCCAAAGTCACACAGTGGACTAGTGGCATGGTCAGAACTCAGGTCAGTCAGCTGTATTCATTGTACTGTTTGCAGAACACTGTACTAAGCACTTGGGAGAGTACAGTACAACAATATAACACACATTCTCTTCCCACAACGAACTTACAGTCTAAAGGATACATCTCCCAACTCCTCTTTCCACAAGACAATGCTGGCTTCCAGATGGCCAGGAGGATAACCATTACAAGGCTTCTCCAAGTATCCTGTTTTCCTTGGCAGAGAATGAATGATAGGCTGTTTGCACTAAGGAATGTCATTTTTTGATGGTCTAATGATTATGCAAAACCTTCCATTAAGTCAGTTTAATTTGCTAAATAATGATTAGGTAGACTCACTCCAACGGGAACATTCAATAAATGTAGCTCAGAAAGATATGGAAGTCAGAGAATAATAACACGATTTTATAAGAACTCATATAGTAAAATTGTTTTTGTTTTTTTTTTCAAATCAGGTCTCACCTACAAAGAATATCTGTTGTGAAAATGTAAGCTCTCAGAAATAAAGATTACCATAGATATTCCAGGTAGAATCTTCAAGGAAAAGGAAATTGTATGTTACATCATGGTTTTCACATTTCTGGCCTTTAAGTGGCATTGCAAACAACCTAGAGAAACACTAAAGAAGATCTGTAATGTACTGATATGGCTTTGAAAAGTCTTCCATTTGGTTCTAATGACTTCATAGAAAAAATGTTTAACAGCAAAATTATTTCTCTTTTTAAAATAAATGTCATTCCATACCATCAGCCACCTTAACTCCTTAACTTGAGAAGCAGCGTGGCTCAGTGGAAAGAGCACGGGCTTTGGAGTCAGGGCTCATGGGTTCGAATCCCAGCTCTGCCACTTGTCGGCTGTGTGACTGTGGGCAAGTCACTTAACTTCTCTGTGCCTCAGTTCCCTCATCTGTAAAATGGGGATTAAGACTGTGAGCCCCACGTGGGACAACCTGATTCCCCTATGTCTACCCCAGCGCTTAGAACAGTGCTCGGCACATAGTAAGCGCTTAACAAATACCAACATTATTATTAACTCCTGCATATTTATCAGTATGATTTAGATTCTGCTTTTGTTCTTTTAACACCCCTACATTTTTCTAGTCCCACCCTTCTCCAGCCTTTCATCAGATGTCATCTCTCAGTAGATCTCCCACTTCCATTCCAATTCTACTTTCTCCACCTGCACCCTCGGATCCATCCTTTCACAACTTATTAAAAGCCCCTGCCCCTCCCTATGTGCCATCTTCAACTGCTTCGTCTCCAATGACTTCTTCCCCTAGGCATTTAAACATTTCCATATATCCCCATTCCTGAAAAAAGCCTTCCTTGACCTCCATGCTACCCTTCAGTTATCACCGCTTCACCTTCCTGTCATTCTTTTCCAAACTTCTAGCGTGGTTTATTTATACTGACTGCCTCCACTTACTCTCTTCCAAATCTGACTTCTGCCCTCTCCAAGGTTTCCTTCTTGCCAAATCCAATGGCCTCCATTCCAACCTCATCCTTTTAAACCTCCCAGCTGCTTTCGACACTGTGGACCATCCTCTTCTCCTGGAAACATTATCAAATCAATCAGTTATATTTACTGAGCACTTACCATATACAGAACACTAGTATCTAACCTTGGTTTGACTGACACCCCTCCTTTCTCTGGCCACTCCTCATCTCCTTCACCAGTTCCTCCTCTTCCTCTATCCACTACTGTAAGGGTCCCTCAAGGTTCAGTTCTTTCCTTTTATTTGCCTTCTATACCCACTCCCTTGGCTTCAACTACCATATCTACATGTATGATTTCCAAATCTGCCTCTCCAGTGCCAACCTCTCTCATTCTGTGTGGTCTTGCATTTCCTCCTACTTTTAGGACATTTCTACTTGGACATCCCACAAACACCTCAAACTTAACATATACAAAACAGAATTCCTCATCTTACCACCTATCCTTCTTCATGCCCTGTCACTCAGCTGTCCTGGTCATTTTTAGAAAAAAAAAAGTTTTTTGCACTTCTCCCCACTCCTCAAAACGTCCAGTGGTAACTTGTCCATCTCCACATTAAGCAGAAATTATTCACCAATGGATTGAAAGCAATTAATCAGATCTTTCCCTTTTAACCACTCTTCAGTTACAACCCAGCCCACATACTTCACTACATTAACTCCATTCTACCTACTGTGCCTCCATCTTGTCTGTCTCACTGTTGAACCTTGCTTTTGCTTTTGCCCTCCTTTCTACTTGGTACTCCCTTTCCCCTTCTTAGCCAACAGACCAATACTCTCCCCATTTTTAAAGCCCGAATAAAATCATATCTCCTCCAGGAAGCCCTCCCTGACTGATTCCTTATCCTCCTCCTTTTTCTCCCTCCCTTCTGTATCACCTATGCACTTGGATCTGTGTCCACTAAGTACTGTGATACTCACCCCTCCCTATCCCAACAGAGCTTATGTACCTATCCTTATAGCCTGTTCTTACCCTACCTGAAATTTATTTTATTTTCTATTTTTCCCTACTAGATTGTAAGCTTCTTGAAGGCTGTGATCATGTCTTGCATGATCATGCAGAAACGCTCTGGGCATGTCACTCCCCTTCTTAAACACCTCCAGTGGTTGCCTATCAACCTCTGCACAAAACAAAAACTTCTGACTCTAGGCTTCAAGGCTCTCCATCACCTTGCCCCTTCCTACCTCTTCTCCCTTATCTCTTTCTACTGCCCACCCCACATGCTCCGCTCCTCTGCCGCCCACCTCCTCACCATCCCCCGTTCTCGCCTATCCCGCCATCGACCCCTGGGACACGTCCTCCTGCGGTCCTGGAATGCCCTCCCTCCTCACCTCCGCCAAACTAATTCTCTTCCCCTCTTCAAAACCCTACTTAAAGCTCACCTCCTCCAAGAGGCCTCCCCAGACTGAGCTCCCCTTTTCCCTCTACCCCCCCCACCTCTCCACAGCTAAACCCTCTTCTCCCCCCTTTCCCTCTGTTCCTCCCCCTCTCCCTTCCCATCCCCTCAGCACTGTACTTGTCCGCTCAACTGTATATATCTTCATGACCCTATTTATTTTGTTAATGAGATGTACATCACCTTGATTCTATTTATTTGCTATTGTTTTAATGAGATGTTCTTCCCCTTGATTCTATTTATTGCCATTGTTCTTGTCTGTCTGTCTCCCCTGATTAGACTGTAAGCCCATCAAAGAGCAGGACTCTCTCTATCTGTTACCGATTTGTACATTCCAAGCACTTGGTACAGTGTTCTGCACATAGTAAGTGCTCAATAAATACTATTGAATGTCTTCCAACTGCACTGTATCAATCATTCAAATTTATTTTACTCTTGTCCCTTAGACCATGAGATGCAAATCAACTCAAATAGGACAGGGACTGTGTCCAAACCAAATACCTTGTATCTACCTCAGCACTTGATTGTAAGTGCTTGACAAATAACACTATTATTATTACACTGTGAACCCTATGTGTACAGGGACTGTATCTTGGCACAATTCTTCGCATATAGTAAGCACTTAACTATTACCATACTTTTAAAATTATCATCATTATGCTATTTATACCTATTTATCAATATCCGATAATTTGTGCCTATTTGTCTCTATCATTCAAAAAATAAGCCTCTTTGGGGACGGGGTCATGCCTTTATTCCCATTTGTACAAGCAAGGCCAGGACTCTGTATGCACACAGTAAATTCTGTTCTGATTGATTGATTATGCTATTAAATGTGGACTAGATGGTGAGCATTATGCTGAGTAGATACAAATGAACAGTTTAGTCCCTGTCCTATAAGGGCTCCAAAGACTGAAAGCACATTGTAGGCAGGGAATGTGCCTGTATGTCATCATATTGTACTCACCCAAGTGCTTTGTACACTGCTCTGCACACAGTAAGCGTTCAATAAACACAATTGACTAACAATCCAACTGTGGCAAAACAATAATAATAATAATAATGTTGGTATTTGTTAAGCGCTTACTATGTGCCGAGCACTGTTCTAAGCGCTGGGGTAGACACAGGGGAATCAGGTTGTCCCACGTGGGGCTCACAGTCTTAATCCCCATTTTACAGATGAGGGAACTGAGGCACAGAGAAGTTAAGTGACTTGCCCACAGTCACACAGCCGACAAGTGGCAGAGCTGGGATTCGAACTCATGAGCCCTGACTCCAAAGCCCGTGCTCTTTCCACTGAGCCACGCTGCTTCTCGTGGCTATAGGCTAAACAGGCCTATACACCTAGGAATGAGGTGAAAAGCAATAAGAGAAGTCACAACACAGAGTTTAGAAATGAAGATCAAATGCATGGGAAAACAGGTTTTGGAGGGGAGGTCTATAGAAGCCTCCCTCTCCCAGGTCACAGTCCTTGTGGTCACCAACAACTCAGTCTTCCCAAAGTTCTGTCTGATCAGAAAGGGAGGCTTCAGAGGCTCTGCTCTTTCTATAGAGGGTGACCTGATCTCCCGATGTTCAGGAAGGGGCTGGTCATGATTATTAGCATCAGTGGGATTTATTGAGTGTTAAGCATTTGGGAGAGTACAATAGACTATGAAAATAAAGAGGAGGATTGCTGTCCTAAATAAAACTAAGAATGAAACCTTTGTTGTTCTGCTTATGTGTTTCCTGCCTTAGTGCATTACAGAGCAACTGCTTTGGTATCCTACTCTCATCCACTCTTTCCACCTGCCCTGCAAAGTTATGCTGCCATGAATACATTATCAATGCTGGTGAGCTGACTGTGGAGTGTCACTCATTGTAGTGGTCCTTCTCTGCCATTTGATGTGAACCGTGGCTCACTGGCGTTGCTGATGTAATCTCTCAAAAAGCTGAACACGTCTTTTGTGTAGGGTGGAGTCTAAACCGTATAGAACTTTGGACACCACCATAGTTATTGCTGTCCTTTATTTTGGTTCTGACGCTCTTGCCCTTCTGTAGCTATATTCTATCTCCCAAAAGATCAGCTGGCCTTTGGGGTTCATTATTTTCTTTCTCCATGCTCAGTCTCAAACTAGACTGCAGAGTGTCAGTCTCTTCTGGGAAATAACTGTGATAAGCAGACCAACTTGGCATTTAGCCATCAGGGCATGGGTTGCTTTCCTTGATAAGAGATTTGGGGATGATCGGTAAACCAAGAGGTAGATTTGAAAAGAGTGAGCAGAGATGAAGCAAGTGGAAAGCACATCAGCTTGAGAAAAGGCCAACTTTGTGTGCAGAGTGTGGATCAGATTGTTGGTTATTGGTAGGGCTTTTCAGTCACACCCACAAGCACATCAGTCAATCAATCAATGGCATTTGTGAGGTTATCGTGTGCAGAGCACTGTACTAAGTACTTGGGAGAGTACAACATAACAGAATTGGTAAATGTGTTCCCTGCTCACAATGAGCTTACAATCTCGAAGGTCTTACTGTCTGTGGTATATCATTATTTAATATAAGGGACAGTTATAAATGTGCATAAATTTTATATGTATGCACACAAAATAAAACTCTAGGGAACATTAGGAAATAATTTTCCCAAAACTATAATTACCGCTTTTAACATATGATTTGCCATCTTCTCTGTAAGTATAATTAAAGCATCCACTTTAAAGTATGGCAAAGTTCTTGGGATCTATCAGCCATAATTATACCCATAAATAATAGCCATAAATTCTTAATGTAGCAGGGTTTTTTAACAACCAACCAAAAACATGTTTTGAATGGATTAATGTGCTAAAAATGAGGGGTTAGTCTTTCTTGAAATTAACTCTTGTTTAGGGGGTTTAGCTGAAGTAAGAATTTTCCTTGTGACCTGAAATTCGAAAAAAAAAAAAGAATTAGACACTTGCTTCAATTTCCCTAATACATTTTCAGTTAAAACCTTTCTGACCTTCGCTCACAGTTTTTCAACGTTCACTTTTGTCTTTGCACTGACCTCTCACTCACGTCCTGCCTCTGGCTTGGAATCCCCTCTGCTTCATACCCAGCAGATGAGCACTCTCCCCACCTTCAAAGCCTTATTAAAAGTACATCTCCCCCAAGAGGCCTTACTCAACTAGGCCCATTTCCTCATCTCCTTCCCCTTCTGTGTTGCTCTTGCACTTGGGTTTGCACTCTTTATTCACCACTCTCTCAGCTCCACAGCACTCATGTGCATACCATTATATTTATGTCTGACTCCCCCTTTAAACTGTAAGGTCACTGCGAGAAGGGAAAATGTCTGCCAACTCTGTTATATTGGATTCTCCCAAGCACGTAGTATAGTGCTCTGCACACAATAAGTACTCAATAATTCAATTGATTGATTAACTGATTGATTTCCAGGCTTCACTTATTGTTTTTTCTGGTTGGGTCTATCTAGGGCTAAAAATAGGCCATTTTGTCTAAAACAATGATATTGGATTCATAACAAAGAAGTCTGTCACCCAAAGTGAAAATGGATTAGTTTAGAAATGGAAAATCTAGATTCTTTTAAATTCATCTGCTTCACACATCCTAGTTTCATGTCTTTAATTTTCTAGAACGCTAACCTCACTTTAAATACTATAGTATTTACTCTGTTAAGTGCTGAAGTACATACAAAATAATCAGATCAGACACACTCTTTGCCCCACGTGGGACTCACAGTCTAAGAAGCATGGAAGGTATCTTATCCCCATTTTACAGACAACTAAACTGAGATACAGAAATGTTAGTGACTTGCCCACGGTCATATGACAAGCAGGTGAAGGAACTGGGACTACAATCCAGGTCTCCTACCCTGTCCCATGCTCTTCCACAAGGCCATGCTCCCACCCAGGAATTTAAAAGTTCTTTGTACAGGAGATAATAATAATGATTGTGGTATGTGCTAAGTACCATATTAAGTATGGCAGTGTACATAAGATAAACATGTTAAACACAGTCCCGGTTCCATTTAAGGCTCACAATCTGGGGAAGGAGAAGAGTTACTGAATTCCCTATTTCACAGATAAAGAAACTGAGGCACAGAGAAGTTAAATTATTTGCTCAAGATCACAAAACAGGCAAGTGGCTGAGCCAGAATTGGAACCCAGGTCACCTGACTCCCAGGCCCATGCTCTTTCCACTAGACCATACTGCTTCTCCTCCTGGTCTGTTCCCATCTTTAGGGAGATATTGGCTGAACCTGCAAAAGGCAGAGGATATGCTTGAGACAAGTTTTTATAATAACTAATAATTATGGTATTTGTTAAGCTCTCATAATGTACCAGACACTGTACTAAGCACTAGGGTGGATGCAAGCAAATTGAGTTGGACACACTCCCTAACCCACTTGGGGCTCAAAGCCTCAGTAACCAATTTACAGATGAGGTAAGTGAGGCACAGAAAAGTGACTTGCCTAAGATCACAGAGCAGACAAGAGAAGGAAAGGATTAGAACCCATGACCTTCTGACTCCCAGGCCCGTGTTCTATCCACTATGGCATGCTGCTGAAATATCCACTTCAGACCAGAGGTTGCATAGAATCAGATAAATCTCTGGGCACTAAAACTTATCACCTTCGATAATTTCCCAGATCAGATGAGAAGCACATTGCTTTACCAGTTGAAACCACAGCTAAATCAGAAAAAAATGTACATGAGATATAGCAATGATTATACTATAATTCAGGTTTGCAAATGAGTATAAATTGTTGCCAAGGAAACTGTTTTTTGTTTATTGGAGGGAAAAGGAATGGTGGAAGGAAAAACTGCCCTTTTCCAAAGAAGGTGCTCAGGAGTGGACTCCAGACCCTTAATAGTTTGCCTGCAATATTTATTAGGATCAGTCAATCCTATTTGAGTGCTTATTATGTGCAAAGAGCTGTACTAAAGTGCTGCAATGCATGGAGAAGCAGCATGGCCTAGTGGATAGAGCACAGGTCGGGGAGTGAGAAGTTCGTGGGTTCTAATCCTGTCCCTGCCACTTGTCTGCTGTGTGACCTTGGACAAGTCACTTAACTTCTCTGGGTGTCAGTTACCTCATCTGAAAATTGGGGATTAAGCCTGTGTGCCCCTTGTGGGACAGGGACTCTGTCCAACCTGAATAGGACTTCTTTAAATTTTATGATATTTGTTAAACACTATGTGCAGGTCCTGTACCAAGTTCTGGGGTAGATACAGGTTGAACAGGTTGGACACAGTCCCTGTCCCACATGGGGCTCACAGTCTTCATCCCCATTTTACAGATGAGGTAACTGAGGCACAGGAAATTTAAGTGACTTGCCCAAGGTCACCCAGCAGACAAGTGACAGAGGCAGAATTTGAAACCTTTATCTGGAGAGGCTTTCAGCAACGGTCTCTACAGAAAGAGTCTGCTCTGAACAAGAAAATCAAGTTCCATTTGCTCCGTGTTCCACTTTAACTCTAGGTTCTGCACAAATTTATACTTGCTTAGATACCAGATGCTGTATTTCTGGTGTTGATCTAGTCAAGACTACTCCAGCTGGGATTCCTCACACCACCAGGGAAGCTGTAAGAATTCTCACTTTGGATAATTTCCCCAGGAGAAAAAAGTAATTTCTTCCAGCTGAGTTCACTGAAATGACAATGAGCAGCACTGGAATGTACCAGACTGATAGGCTTACATTTTATTTGAGTTTATTCCTTCTACAGATTTTGGTAGAAGACAGGACATTCTGGAGAAAATATATCCATAAAATCGCTGTGAGTCGAAACGGCTCAACTGCATTTGATAATAATAATAATAATAATACTCAGCCTTCAGAGATAGGGAAGTGTCATTCACTCCCTCCTCAGATAACACTCCTGAAAGGGAAAGCTCTTTTGCAACCTCCATCTACACAGTGGATGTGACAAACCAGACTAATATGCTTCCCTCAGAAGGATCACCATACTTTTTTTCTATGGAATTTGTTAAGAGCTTGCTATGTGTTAAAATACTGTTCTAAGCACTGAAATAGGTACATGTTAATTAAGTCGAACACAGTCCCTGTCCAGCATGGGGCTCAGAGTCCAAGTAGGAGGGAGAACTGGTATTTAATCTCCATTTTACAGTTGAGGAAACTGAGGCATGGAGAAGTTAAGTGATTTGCTCAAGGTCACACAACCAGCAACTGGCAGAGTCAGGATTAGAACTCAGGTTCTTCTGACTCCCAGGCCCATGCTCTGAACACTAGGCCATGCTACTTCCCAACGATGCACTGCATCCTTGGGCCACTGGAATACAGTTCAAAGACCTACCTCTTTAGGACCTCGTAGGTAAATGAAGACTACATTCATATACTTTTGCTTATTTTTTTCAGGGTAATGAGCAATGCTTCATCTTCAGCTTGAAGACTATGTTGGTTGTTCTTTTCCAAGCACTTAGTAAAGAAGCTTGCATTTATAGGGGCTCAAATACCACCTATTTATTAGTGGCAGTTTCCAACTAAAATTTTTGCAAAAGTCACCCTAGAAGACCCTTCAAGAGTCTTCCTTCTTTGAAAAAAACCCAAAAAAACCAAACAGGCCAATCACTTTCCCTTAGTCCACCTTAGCTATCCAGGATAATTGGTGAAAGTTTGTATCAACTGCTCTTTCAAAAAGGTTATCACAGCTCAGTTCAAACTTCTCAACTGTGTAACTTCAAATCAATGGAATTTACTGAGCATTTACGATGTGCAGGGCATGTTACTAAGCACTTGGGAAAGTACAGTGCAACACAGTTGGTAGGCACCATCCCTGCTCAAAAGGAGCTTAAAGTCTACAGGGGCAGGGAGACATTAAAATAAATTACGGATAGGGGAAATAATAGAATATTAGGATATCTGTGTAAGTGTGCTCCTGAAATATTTGATAAAAATTAAAACTTTTTCCACAGACTATTTTTTATAAGTCCTCTCACACTATAGCTTGCCTGAACTAAGTGAGAAGTTTTTACCACACAAACCTCCTACTTACCTAGTTTTTTTTCCAGGCAATTTGTCCTAAAAATGATGTTACCTTAATTATATTGGCTAGTGTATGATTAATATTTTCATTCTTAGGAAGAGAAAGCATTTAAACACTGATCATTCCAGTATTTTGAATCAAATCATTTTAAAACTAGGATAGTTGACATATTTACAAAGATTGTCTTCTTATGAAATGGGCAGATGAGGAACATAAAGCACAAAGCCAGGACCCAAAATAAAGTGTGCATGTGCCACAATCTGAAAGTTCTTGGTAGCGAAGGGGCAAAGCTGGGGACATACAATTGCCAAGTGATCATTTCCAGATCTCACAGCAAGTCAAAGGAGAACTATTGGACCAGATGTGATCTTTCAGGTCAACTTCACTTTATCCTTTTCCTAGCAGCATCATTTTAATTTTGAAAAAGGTAAATAAAATGTGTTTTGAATACCTCATCACAGATTATGTTTTACAGAAAACTGTGTTTTTAATTTGCCTTCTTAATGGACCAGGAAGTATGTCAGTGCAAAAGAGTAAAATTTCTCCTTATTTGTAGGTTTATTACTGGAATAATTTAAGTCAACTGGATTTGAAAATGTATTGGAGCAAACTATTGTAAAAGTGCTTGTACTGATAGAGAGATCTGGCCCTTCATTTTCAAAAATGAGGCCACTGACAGTAACTTTCACCCAGAAGGCCAATGTGTGACCGACAGTTTATGTTCCATCATGTACCCCTGGTACTGACAAGTTTGCTATCATGTTTGTTTACAGAACTTGGTGTAGGTTTTGGTTTGGCTTCAATCTCATGATTCTAACAGTTTCTGCTTGAAAAGAGCAACTCTGTCTACCCCTTGTGATACAGGTACTGCATCTGACCTGATTATTATCTACCTCAGTGCTTAATATAGTGTTTCACATATAGTAAGCACTTAAATACCACTAATGTTATTACTATCATTATCATTACTAATAATAATGCCACGTGTCAGCCTGATTGGTCTATCAGAAGTAAAACAAATCCAGAAAATGTGCAGCATTACTTCCCCCCATCCTTCTCTGCTTAGAACTGGGGGGGGGGAGGGCTTTTATTCACCCATTTCTCCTATAATTATGGTTTTTGTTAAGCACTTATGTGCCAAGCACTGCACTAACACTGGAGTATATACAAAATAATCAGATCCCACCCGAGCAAGGTTCACAGTCTAAGTATGAGGGAAAATGGGTATTGAATCTCCATTTTCCAGATGAAGCAGCTGAGGCACAGAGATGTGAAGTGATTTACCCAAGGTCACACAGTAGATAAATAGCAGAGTTTGGATTTGAACCCAGGTCCTCTGACTCCAAGGCCCAGGATCACACTATAGTCCAACAGGTTCACATTGTCAGAGAGTATTCCCTCATCCTGACCCAAACTACTACCCTAAATATGAAGTGGAAAACATATGTTCTGACATAATTGAGTGTACCTCCATGATAGGGTTAGATTTCCTTACAATTAGCTACATTTGAATATATATTAGTGGAACAAAGAAGCAATGAAAAATCAGAGAGAATTCTGTTCACTCCTGAAGAGAATCATTTAGGAAGACTGTCTCTAAAGCTGTTCTTTCCAGATGCTAAGTAAATAAATTGAGAACCATAAAAACACACACACAAACATCTGTCAATGCAAAGGACATTAGGTCTGACAGTAAATGCATTTATAATACATCTCAGATTCAGTAGACTACCCTGAAATGTCAAATCTACATCTCAGCAGTAACAATATGGAAAACTAAAGGGACTAGACCACAAACTGAGTGAATAACATAAACAATTTAAAAATATAGTGAATCCCATGTGCAAGTAATGTGGAAGAAAATAGTGGCTGAAAGATCAGCTTGCTAAACAGCCATCAAAAGCACCAGGAAGAGAATGATACTACAAGGACGAATCAAAAACAGTCCCAAATACGAATTAGACAGGGATCATTTTTATGGGAAAGCTCCTTGAGGGTAGCTATTGTACTCTCCCAAGCATTTCTACAGTGCTCTGCACACAGTAAGCATTCAGTAAATATCACTGGCGGATGTACAAATCATAGAGAAGGGGCTCGTGTACACCCTTCAGTCCTTTCAGCAACGCCTGCACATGTGATGCTATCGGTAATGCTGCTGCTGCTTCTAATGATGAAGGAGTCTCCTGTGAAGAACAGGCAAGCTTCGGTCATAAGATTTCAGAACCAACAACCTGACTGAGGAAATTAAGTATAGTGATAGTCAGTTTGCACAGTTCCACTTGCATTCTCTCCTCCCTGCCAGTCATGTTCCTGATATGGGACCATGGGAAGAGAGGTGACCACCTCTTAGAGCAGGGGGATCAATGGCAGCCACAGCTGCTTGAGCTGGACTCCCAGACTTGCTCAACCCAGGGCCTTCAATGGCACCTGAATGTTTTCACTCAGGGCTGGAAAGACCTAAAATGATGCCCTTAGACTGTAAGGTCCTCCTGTAGGTTCCAAGGTCCTTGTGGGCCAGCACTGTGTTTACTAACTCTGTTGCACTGTACTTTCCAAAGAGCTTAATACAGTGCTCTACACACAGTAGGTGCTCAATAAATACTGATTGTTCTGGTCTCTTAGAAGTCTTTTCCCTCCCTGCACTCATCTCTCCTAGAATCCCTAGCTCCTTTTCACCATAATGCTCAAAACAAAATTTTGGCATCACCAATCAGGGGTGCCAATAACTGAGCAGAAACACAGATACACACACAAGCCAGGAACCCCTGGATGCCATGGGTGACCTTTTATTTTTAGGCAACCATCTGTTTGGAGATTGGAATTACAGGAGAGCAAGAGGACACCAGGCACTATTTTCTGATTCTGGATTCCACCCAAGAGCTGAAAACAAACAGGCAGCCCCAAACTGTAGGCAAAAATTGGTACCCTCTAATTTAGAGAACAGAGCCACAGGGGATCAGGAGACCCTTACACTTTCTGTCTTTGATTCGAATCCCTCACCTCCTATGTTCCACTCTGTTCCTTCAGATTTATGAAATCACATTCCTTCTTTCCTTCCTTCCTTGCTATCTTTCTTCCTCCCTCCCTCACCTTTATAAAAAAACTATCTCCTTCAGATAGCATTTCTTGGCTTCTCTCCATCTTTGCCAAATATGCCTCACTTCAGCCACTCAATTCTTTTCCATATTTCATGTTAATTTAGTTTATTGATTTATCCACTTGTGGTTATTATTTAAACCTAACCTCTCTCATTCTTTTAACTATTGTATATTTGTCAGCTTACATCTACTCACCCACCCACCGATCATCTTGATTGTCCTTCCCTCCACTAAGTTCTTGGGAGAGTGCAATGTAACAGAGTTGGTAGATATGTTCCCTGCGTGCCTACCAACTCTGATACACTGCACTCTCCCAAGCACTTAGTGCTCTGTATGCAGTAAATGCTCAATAAATACGATTGACTGACAATTGATCGTATTTATTGAGCACTTACTGTTTGCAGAACACTGTACTAAATGCTTGGGGAAGTACAATAGAAAAATAAAACAGACACAATCCCTGCCCACAATGAGTTTACAGTCCAGAGGGAGAGATTGATTGAAAGATGGATTGATTCTCCAGCTCTATAATGCCCTTCCTAAAACTTAGGAGCCAGAACTGCAGGTATGCTGGAGTTCTATAAGAAAGCAGACCTCTGCCTTTGGTTTGGATTCTATCCCCTTCCTAATGGAGATTGGATATATTTTTTAAAAAGGTATGTCACTTTGGGACTTACCAGAATGAAAAATATGAAAAATGCCATGACGAAAAGATGAAGAAAACATGCTCCCCAAATAAAGCCATTTCAAACATTATTATGCCACTTCCTTGAGAATTTGGATGTGAAATATTTGTGCATCTACAATGTGCCAATGATTGAGGGAATTTATCTGAAATTACTGGGCTGATTTCATGTTAATTCTGGTCTAGACAGAAGGGGAATAATTAATTCAGAATGAAGGAAGCCTATGCAGAGTGATAACAGGGGGTCATTGAAAGGGGTTTTTTTTGTGTTTTTTGTTTTTGTTTTTATTTCATGATATTTGTTAAGCACTTACTATGTACCAGGCACTGTACTAAGCACTGGGGTAGATACAAGCTAATTAGGTGGACATAGCCCACATGCCACATCGGGCTCACAGTCTTAATCCCCATTTTACAGATTAGGTAACTGACACCCAGAGAAGTTAACTGACTTCCCCAAGGTCACGGCAGCAGATAAGTGGTGGAGACGGAATTAGAACCTAGGTGCATGAGCATGCACAATAGTGTGACTTTGGAATATGGATCCCATGAACCTAGAACATTCTTTGGTGGACACTTGAACACCCACCTTGCTTCAGAGTCATTGTGGTTTCATTGCAGGTCTTTGGTCATGCAGATGCTCGTTCTAACTTGGGTCGGAGGTGTTCAAATTTCTAAATGCCACCACCCTGCCTGTCTTCCCCCACACCAGTGGGCCAGGTGATTATCTCAACATCTGAAGCTGGCCCTGCTCTTCAACTTCCAGCTTAGATGTATCTTGGGCAAGTCCCTTAACATCTCTGTACCTCCATTTCCTCATCTGTAATTTGGGAATTCAAAACCTATTTTCCCTCCTACTAAAACTGAGAGCCCCATGTGGCACTCAGGCAATAGATATACTGTATCTACCCCAGCACTTAGAACAGTGCTTGGTACATAGTAAGTGCTTAGCAAATAAAACAATTCTTTTTATGATTATTATTACCAACCCAAACCTTGAATTTCTCCAAACTTCTCTTTAGCCACCTGAATTTTTTTTGCCTCCTGTGGGAACAAATTCCAAAATTCCTCCTCAAGTGAGAAGCATTTGTTTTTGTTTTACTTTGATCTACCATCTTCAGCCATGGTCCCATTTAAACCTGGTGTTCAGTAGCAATGGTAATATGATTTTGTGAGCACCCAGTAGATGTGGTGCACTGCTCTAAGAACTTCAGAAAATATGACACAACGAAGTGACACATTCCCTGACCACAAGGAGTTTATTTGGAGAAAAAAAATTCTGTGTTCAACTTTTTTATGCCTTTGTTACCATTTTCTCCTTCGTGATTAGGAATATTTTTTTTCCAAATCAACCACTGAAGCTGGCCTGTTACCTCCTAGGAAAATGTAATGTCAAACCACTAGATGCCTCCTCAATTAACTCGATATCTCGCTTTAGGCAGTGCAAAG
This sequence comes from Ornithorhynchus anatinus, assembly GCF_004115215.2. Classification (NCBI taxonomy): domain Eukaryota; kingdom Metazoa; phylum Chordata; class Mammalia; order Monotremata; family Ornithorhynchidae; genus Ornithorhynchus; species Ornithorhynchus anatinus. The sequence continues at coordinate 94,644,004 of NC_041729.1, read as the reverse complement.
TGAGAAGTCAGGATACTCTTAAAGATGCATCTTTTGATTTCACTGACAATGCCCTCTTCTTTGTTCTCCTCCTTTCTCTCTAGCTACTCATTCTTAATCCCTTTTTCAGGCCCCTCCTCTGCCTCCCACCCCCTAACTGTAGGAATATCTCAATTCTCAGTTCTGCATCCCCTTCTATCCTCAATCTATTCCTTTGGGACTCATTTGCTCCTATGACTTCAACAACCATCTCTTTGAGGATGACTCCGAAATCTACACCTCCAGCCCTGATTTTTCTCCTTTGCAGTTTCATATGTCCTCCTGATTTCAGGATTTCTTTACTTGGCTATTCCAGCAACACCTTAAACTTAGCATGTCCATAGCAGAATTCATCATCTTCTCACCCAAAACGTATACACCCCCTGACTCTCCCATCACTGTGCACACCACCACCGTCTTTCTGTCTCACAAGCCTGTAAACTTGCATTATCCTGATTCATCTAGCTCACTCAAACAACATATTCAATATGTCACCAAATTCCGTTGGTTCTACTTTCAATACATCACTAAAATCTACCCTTTCCTCTCCAGCAGTTCTATAACTATGCTGATTCAAGCACTTATCTTATCCCACCTTGATTACAGCATCAAGCCACCTTGCTGACCTCTCTGTCTGCTGTCCTTCCCCAGTCCATCACGTACTTTGCTCTGCTGCCTGTATCATTTTCCTAAAAAAAACCAAAAAACAGTCCATGTTTCCCTCAAGAACTTTCAGTAGTTGCCCAACCAACTCAAACATACACTTGTCATTGGTTTAAAAACACTCAATCACTTTGCCCTCTCCTATCTTACCTCACTGACTTCCTATTACAAAACCAGCCTGCACCCTTCACTACACTAATGCCAACCTACTCAGTATACCTCATTCTTAACTATCTGCCTGTCAACCCTTCGCCTACATCCTGCCTCTGACCTAATACTCCTTCCCCCATCATATCCAACAGAAAACCACTCTACCCACATTCAAAGGTTTATTAAAAGCACAGCACCTGCAAGAGGCCTTTCCTCACTAAACTCTCATTTCTCCTATTCCCTCTTCCTTCTGCATCCGGCTTATACTTGGATTTGTACACTTTATTCACCCCAACCTTCAGTCCCACAGGATTTATGCACATATCTATAATTTACTTTAATCTCCATCTCCCACTCTAGGCTATAAACTCCTTGAGGACAGGGAACGTCTCAGTAAATACCACTGATTGATGCTGGTAGGAGTAGTAGCAATAGTATTCATTAAGCATTTACTGGGTGCAGACCAATTTAATAAGCAGTGTGAAAGAATACAATATAGTCCCTGACCCTCAGGAGCACACAATCTAAAACTATAAGAGGGGAGAGGGTCCTCTTCACAGACACAAAAGGAGAGGTGAAACGAAAAAAAATTAAGGCAACAAAGACCTGGACAGTTACATGAAACAAAAATCAGTAGGGACTATGGCTAAAGGAGTAGAATTTCAGGATACTCACATCCAGATCCAGAGTGACCTCTACAGCAACAGCAGTCGTCACATTCTTAGCTTGTGGACAGGGAATGTGTCTACAAACTCTGTTATATTGTACTCTACTAAAAGCTTAGTACTGTGCTCTGCACACTGTAAGCGCTCAATGAATACCATTGATAGACTGATTTTGTGGAAGAGGTGTCAGGCTGAGGCTGCTTTTTTGTCCCACCAGGTTGGCACTGGGCAGATTGGGATGGAGATTCTTCAGTGATGCAGAGGAGGGCATGAAGAGCCCCCTGACCAGGAGATAACAGAATATCACTTGTATGACCTCAAAATTTTGTGACCAGTATTCAAGGATTGAACATCAAGAAGCAACTGACTCCACTAAGCGTCACATTTGAAAGACAGCAGTCACCGGAGCTGGGTGTGGAATTATTTGGTTCCCTCTTCTTCTGTTACACCCCTGGGGCAACATGGCATAGTGGGTAGAGCACGGGCCCTGGAGTCAGGAGGTCATGGGTTCTAATACCCGCAACGCCACTTGTCTGCTGTGGGACCTTGGGCAAGTCTCTTCATTTCTCTGGGCCTCAGTTACCTCATCTGTAAAATGGGGATTGAGGCTGTGAGCCCCATGTGGGACAGGAACTGTCTCTACCCTGATATACTTGTATACACCCAGCACTTAATACAGTGCCTGGCACATATAGTAAGCAATTTTAAAAATACCATCGTTGTTATTATTATCCTTCATGATTGATTTTGATTTAGAAAGGGCTGTCACTGATTTTAAGGGTTCTGTTAATAATAATGTTAGTATTTGTTAAGCACTTACTATGTGCCGAGCACTGTTCTAAGTGCTGGGGAAGATACAGGGTAATCAGGTTGTCCCACATGAGGCTCACATCTTAATCCCCATTTTACAAATGAGGTAACTGAGGCACTGAGAAGTTACAAGACTTGCCCAAAGTCACACAGCTGACAGGTGGTGGAGCCGGGATTAGAACCCATGACCTCTGACTCCTAAACCTGTGCTCTTTCCATTGAGCCATGCTGTTCCTCTATTCTATTCTAGAGAAGCAGCGTGGTGCAGTGGAAAGAGCACGGGCTTTGGAGTCAGGGCTCATGAGTTCGAATCCCTGCTCTGCCACTTGTCAGCTGTGTGACTGTGGGCAAGTCACAACTTCTCTGTGCCTCAGTTCCCTCATCTGTAAAATGGGGATTAAGACTGTGAGCCCCACGTGGGACAACCTGATTCCCCTGTGTTTACCCCAGTGCTTAGAACAGTGCTCGGCACATAGTAAGCGCTTAACAAATACCAACATTATTATTATTATTCCATTCTGACTCCTGAAAGGTCTGGGCTGGTAGCCAGTAGAATTCCGCTTTCAACCTCTATGGAAGAAGAGGATTGGGCCAATGTGAGGCAGCACAGCAGCAAAAGCAGCAAGGGAGAAGAATTCATAATAATAACTGTGATATTTGTTAAGGCTCTGTGCGCCAAGCACTATGCTAAGCACTGGCTAGATACCAGAGTATCAGGTCCCACATAGGGCTCATACCCTCAGTAGGAGGGAGAACAGTATTGAATCCCCAATTTGCAGATGAGAGAACTGAAGCACAGAGAAGCTAACTGACTTGCCAAAGGTTCCACAGCAGGCAAGTAGCAGAACTGGGAGTAGAGCCCAGATCTTCTAACTCCTAGGATCGTGCTCCTTCCACAAGGCCACACTGCTTCCCTGATTCATGAAGAAGCCACCCATCCGGGGCAGTCCGCTCCTCTTTGCTGGTGGCTGATCCTGCCTCCCTGGGCTACTCTTTGGAGTTTCTGGGTCTGCAGCATGGTCAGTTTCTAGGCAGGCAAGAATTGCTAATCTACATTTGAAGATAAAATCTCGGTGGGCTGGAAATGTGTCACTTGGCTATTTTCTTTTCTCCAGCACTTAATACAGTCCGTGGCACCCTGTGGGCAATCAATAAATGTCACTAATAGAACTACACCTATTCTAAGGGACAAGCTGTGAGGGGGCTACTTCATTCATGAGAGGAGTAGTGGTAGTAGACTGGGCCGCCATAGTCCGCATCACTGCTTTTGTTCAGAGGAAGAGGCAGTATCACTGACTGCTTGAAAACATGAGCCAATGGTGATGGATGGCAAACGGTAGTTAGACAAGGGAGATCTGTCTTTACCTTTCTGCTCCTCCCCTTTCCTTCCTCTTTCATCTGGCCCGAGCAAAGCCCTGGGCTCTCAAGGATCTAGTCTTTATGCAGCTTCTTTCTCTGTCTCAGACAAATATCCACTTAGCTTTCTGGGATTTTTTTTCCTCTCAGTAATTGCTGAATAACTTGTTAGGCTAGAAATTATTTTCATGAATAGAATCCCACTCTAGAGTTTGGGTTCATCAGTTGAAAGGGCATCGTGGAAAAGCTCAACTTTTTGATTTCTAATATGGGACATTGTAGATGACTTTCATCCCTTTTGAAAGAGGAAAGGAAGCCTTTAACATGGAATATCTAGGTAGATCTGCCATTCTTATCTGCCATTAAAATTCCTGGTTTCTTCTCTAGGATGTGAAATGAGATTGTAGATAGGACGAGGAATATTAGCAACTTCTTGGTACTTCAATTTCATATCATCTTGGTGCTCTTCAAATAAATAAGTTCCAGTGCAGAAAATTGAAGCAGCTGTAGGCATTTCTCTATTTTTAGGCTCACCCTTCCTATAGTCACTTAGCAATTTTCAACCTGATACTTTAAGTAATGCCCCCAATATCCTATTAAGCTGCATGTATGTTTGCTATGATGGTGAAATTACTTTTCAACAGCCAGAAAAATGGTGACGCTTGGTATGACTTGCCTAGCAACATAGTTCTCTGACGTTTTTTCATAAAAAAGTCAAACCTCTAAAATGCTTCGTGACCTTTGAAAATCTTGTGTTTTCCTCACTGTCTCACTATAAAGCTAGCACCCTATTCTGACAGATGTCAATAAACATTGTCCTTAGAGGCTTAGAATTAGACAATTCTGAGCCATGCACATACAGTATTGACAATGCTCAGGTTCCACACAGTTCACTGTGTGATCTTGGGCAAGTTTTTTTAATGTCTCTATGCCTTAATTGCCTCATCTGTACAGTGAGGATTCATTACCTGTTCTTCCAATTTAGACTGAGCCCCACAAGGGACAGGGACTATTTCCGACCAGATTATCCTGTATCTACCCCAGGGCTTAGTGCTTGTCACATAGTAAATGACATACCATGTAAATGACTATAGTTATTTCAGGTCTTCCTTATGCCAGAATTCACCATGATAAATTTACATTCAAGAGTCAAATTTAGGAATAATCTTTCACAGCTGAAACAAGCCACCTGTAACCACCCTTAGTTTATCCTTCCCCTGGAAAGAACTAAGCAAATGTTGTATTATTAGTCAGGTCTTAATTATTCTTTCAAAGTGAAAGTGTATAAATAGGAATAAAGTCTTCATTTGTATTGAATTTCATGAAATGGGTTGTCATATCACCTGAGATGGGCTGCAGATGACATAGCCTTCGTTGATTCATTTATTCAGTAGCATTAATTGAGTACCAACTGCATCCCAACTACTGTAATAGGGTCATTCAATAAAATGAGTTTGTAGTCTTTTCCAAATGTCAAACTCTACTGTCCAAGCTTAACTTAATTTTCTTAGCTTCCCATGACCCTCTTGCCTACTGAACAGCCTGTAGCTCGATGTGAAACCACAGCTCCAGTAAAAATCAAAACCTATTGTTCACGTACCTGAGTAAATTAATTTTGATCACTAAATGGTATTAATTGAGCATGTATTGAGTGCAGAGCATTGTACTAAGCTTTTGGGAGAGCACAATAGAGTTAGTAAACATAGTCTCAGCAATCGAGGAGCAAATAATCTAGCAGGAGAGACTGACTTTAAAACTAATTACAGGTAGGAGAAGCAATAGAGCATAGGGATATGTATCTAAATCCTTTGGGTTGGGGTTGGGGTGAGAATTAAAGTGCTTAAGAATTGACTTAAATGCATAACAGAATTATTCATCTTCCCATCTAAACCCTGTCTTCCTCCTGTCTTTCCCATCACTGCTGGCAATATCTCTATCCTCCTTATCTCACAAGCCCATAACCTTGGCATTATCCTTGTTTCATCTCTCTCATTCAACCCACATATTCAATCTGTGACCAAATTCTGTTGATTCTACCTTCATGACATCACTAAAATCCACCCTCTCCTCTCCATCCAAACTGCTTCTACAATGAATCAATCACTTACACGCACCTTGACTAATGCATCGGTCTCTTCACTGACCTCTCTGTCTCCTCTCTCTCCCCGACACCAATGCTGCTCAGATCATTTTTCTAAAAAAAAAACTTAGTCCATGTCTCCCCACTCCTCTAAAACCTCCACTAGTTGCCAATCCACATCAAACAGAAACTCCTCACTATGGGCTTTAAACCACTCAAGTCACCCCTTCCTACCTTACTTCTCTGTTTTCCTACTACTACCCAGCCCACATGCTTTGTTCCTCTAATACCCCAGCCTATTCAGAGGTATCTCAATCTTATCTATCTCACTGAAAACTCCTTTTTTTGCCCTTCTGTCTTGGAACTTCCTCCTCCTACATAAATGCAAAACAACCTCTCACCTTATCTCCTCCAAGAAGCCTTCCCAACTAAGCCTTCTTTTTCCCTATTCTCTCTCCCTTCTGTGTCATCTATGCACTTAGATCTATCCCTTTGAGTTCTTGATATTCTCTCTGTCCTCAGGCCCATATCACTTACATACATATCCATAAGTACATTATTGTAATTTTGCTTCCCCTTTTAGATTGTAAGCTCCTAGTGGACAGGAAACATGTTTGCCACCTTGTACTCTCTTAAGTGCTTAGTACAGTATTCTGCCAACAGTAAATTCTCAATAAAGGTCATTTATTAGATGGCAGAAAAGGTGGCCTAGGCTCAGTCCCAAAATTATTCACTTTGAACATGACATTCCCATTACTGGTAAGTATGATCACTTGTGGCTCAATTTGGGTTTTCAAGAATTGCTTTCATGTTCATTATATTCATGATGACAGGTGGCTTGGCTAGATTCTAGTACCTAGTCAGATCCATTAAACAGGCAAATCTTTAAGGCTAAGAGCCATCTATTTAGCTGACATAATAAATCAGTTACAACTAATTTTGTAGTTTTTCCTTGCCACACACTTTTAAGGTCACTGACAAGGTGGAGGCAATTAGCAACTTGTCTTCCTGAAGGAGTAAGCTGATCTGACTAAAACCATTCATTCGTTGGGAGAGAGGTTTTGCTACAGCCTGATATTATGAAGAGAATAACGTTGCCCATCCTGTTTTCTTGCTTTGACTAATGATTCCAGGTTTTGATTCAATGGTATCCATATTCCAGACTGCCCAATATCAATTAGCTGGAGGGCAGAAGGAATCTAGAATAAGTGGGTCACCAGCCTTGAAGGATCTTTAGTGATCCTCAGCCTCCATTTTTTATGGTATCTGTTAAGTGTTTATCATGTGCCAGCACTATATTAAGTGCTGAGGTAGCTATAAGTTAGTCTTTCTGGCTTGGAACTGCCTCCTCCTTCATATATGAAAAACATCCTCTCAACTTATCTCCTCCAAGAAGCCTTCCCCAACTAAGTCCTCCACATGGGGCTCCCAGTCTTAATCCTCACTTTACAAATGAAGTAACAGGCACAGAGAAATGAAGTGACTTGCCTAAGGTCATACAGCAAATGGTGGAGCTGGGATTAGAACCCAGGTCCTTCTGACTCCCAGGCCCATCCTCTCTCCACTAGGCCATGCTGCTTCCACTGAAGCCTCCTGGCTACCGGATCACTTCCAGAGTGCGGAGATCCAGGGGTAGTGGGGCCCTTTAGGGCTTAGAGCATACATGCACTCATGGTGTAGTTTATAGCCATTAATAGGCTCTTAGCTCCCCAAACCAAGGATAAAGCCCAGAATTTGGCATATGGGAGGCTAAGAGCATAAGTGCAGATGTACACTGTTAACTCCCTTGTAGTCAGGCATTGTGTCTACCAACTCTATTTTATTGTGCTCTCCCAAGCCCTTATTACAGTGCTCTGCACACAGTAAGTGCTCAATAAATAGCACTGATTAACTGATTATTGAAGATGCCCAATATGCAGGCCCTAAACCCAGGGAGATTTGAGTGCTTAACTGTTACCTCTCTCTCAAAATCCATAGCATGATGCTGAGCTGTCCCTATCAAAGTACAAACTGAGGAGCTCCATTCCTAGCTATTCAATCAATGGTACTTATGGAGAATTTCTGTGTGTAGAGTATTGAACTAAGGGCTTAACTATGCCATGGTAGACCTGGGAAATACCATATCTGCCAGCCCTCTTATTTCAAGAGTTCACAAGTAAGAGGTTTGCTTCTTCTGAAATGCTCTTAGAAGGATTGGAACAGGATTCTCTCAATGGTTGTGTACGCTAATACGTCTCTCCCAGTTTTGAATGAAGCACACATCTGAAAGGGAGATTCTGACTGCGGGTGATCGATTGCTGAGTTCACCTTGTTTCCCTATGTGGATAGACATTCAAGAGAAGGAAGGAGGACTGAGAAACTTGTGTGTTTCTGTTGGGTTTGGGAGGCAAAAATCCATGCCTCCCATTAGTGAACAGTCTGAGAATTAAAATGGAAAGAGTCCAAATCAGTCGAGACTCTAATGAGATCAAATAATGAGGTACATAAACTCAGGTCAGTATCAGAACAGAATGTATTATTACTTATGTGGGTTTATAACACCTCTGCACCATGTAAAGTCAGAAAGCTGAATTTATGTGCTACATGGTACATGGTAAAATCAAGATTATATTTATAATTAAAATACCTAGCATGGAATCAACACTGGGCTTTATTGGTAGATTAAGAACTGGGCATCCAAGATCTCCTCCCCCAACTCCTTGTGATGATAACTGTGTGGCTTAATCTCTCTGCAACTCAGTTTTCCTGTTGATAAAATGGATGGAATACTTCTCTCTGGGGAGGGGAGGCTTAATTAAACTTCGCAATGTGCTTTGAAAGACTTTGCTATAAAGTGCTGTCTGTGAAAAATCAGTATCTTTATTAGAAAGGCATGCCTCTAAACAGCCTTCTTCACCAACATCTGTCTTCAATTCGGCAACTCTGCTATTTCAGTCCCAAGGGGAAGAGAGAAAGGACATCCAAGTGGACATTTTCCACATGACTAATTTGTTCTTTCGCCTGCATTCCCTCTTTAAAAAATGTAATTTCACAGGGTGGTGCCAGGAGCCATATTTATACAAGATATGTAGCTCTGCTAGTATTGTACTATGTGGGCCAGCCCTTCCCCCTCCCTCCAGGACTGATTTTTGGTGAGGGTTCATTCATTCATTCATTCAATAGTATTTATTGAGCGCTTACTATGTGCAGAGCACTGTACTAAGCGCTTGGGATGAACAAGTCGGCAACAGATAGAGACAGTCCCTGCCGTTTGACGGGCTTACAGTCTAATCGGGGGAGACGGACAGACAAGAACAATGGCAATAAACAGAGTCAAGGGGAAGAACATCTCGTAAAAACCGATGGCAACTAAATAGAATCGAGGCGATGTACAATTCATTAACAAAATAAATAGGGTAACGAAAATATATACAGTTGAGCGGACGAGTACAGTGCTGTGGGGATGGGAAGGGAGAGGTGGAGGAGCAGAGGGAAAAGGGGAAAATGAGGCTTTAGCTGCGGAGAGGTAAAGGGGGGATGGCAGAGGGAGTAGAGGGGGAAGAGGAGCTCAGTCTGGGAAGGCCTCTTGGAGGAGGTGATTTTTAAGTAAGGTTTTGAAGAGGGAAAGAGAATCAGTTTGGCGGAGGTGAGGAGGGAGGGCGTTCCAGGACCGCGGGAGGACGTGACCCAGGGGTCGACGGCGGGACGGGCGAGACCGAGGGACGGTGAGGAGGTGGGCGGCGGAGGAGCGGAGCGTGCGGGGTGGGCGGTAGAAAGAGAGAAGGGAGGAGAGGTAGGAAGGGGCAAGGTGATGGAGAGCCTTGAAGCCTAGAGTGAGGAGTTTTTGTTTGGAGCGGAGGTCGATAGGCAGCCACTGGAGTTGTTTAAGAAGGGGAGTGACATGCCCAGATCGTTTCTGCAGGAAGATGAGCCGGGCAGCGGAGTGAAGAATAGACCGGAGCGGGGCGAGAGAGGAGGAAGGGAGGTCAGAGAGAAGGCTGACACAGTAGTCTAGCCGGGATATAACGAGAGCCCGTAACAGTAAGGTAGCCGTTAAAGAGGGTTAAAGAGGGTGCAAATGTATAGAGAACTATAGGTGCCAATACTACAGAGTTGATGTTGGCCATTTCCCTCCAGGCATGGCCTAATTGGAAAGACCATGGGATAAGGACCTAGGTTCAAGACTGAGGCTCCTCCACTTTTCTACTATGTGACCTAAGGCAAGTCACTGAGTCACTCTGTGCCTCAAATGTGTCCTTGTCTTTGAAATGATAAAATACCTGTTCTCCTTCCTTAGCCTGAAAGCCCAGTGTGGAACAGGGACTGTATCCAATCTGATATCCATTTATCTACCGCAGTGCTTTGCACATAGTAAGTGCTTAATAAACAGCATCACTGTTATTGGCATCGAGGGCCTGCTGCCACCCTCCTCCACTCTCCCACCTCCTCCCTGACACAAACATGAACACACACACAACCTACTGGGTAGTACAGTCATCCTAAACTAGCCTGCTCAGTCCCTTGGAGCTGCAAAGGGACCAGAGGGGAAGCCACGATTATGGCTCCACCCTTTGCCCCCACAGGGGTTCTTATGCCTGACCCCTGCCTGGTCCCTAATGGATTCTCCAGGCTTCCTGGGTGGACCAGATGGAGGAGAAGAGGGTAATCAGCTTGTCCCCACAGGGCTCCAGTCCAGGGGCAAGAGATCCCAGCTATCGAGAAGGTAAGGGTAATGGAGATGGTGGAGAAAGAGAAGTCATCGTGCTGGTGGAGCAGTACATTTTCTCTCCTTTTTACCCTTTTTTCATCCTTTATTCATTCTCCTTGCTCCTTCATTCTCTTCCCCCCCATTTCTCCTCATTTTCTCCTCCAATTCATCCTTTTCTGCTTCCCCAAAGCCCCAGTTCTTCAATGATTTCCTCCAATCCCCTACCCAAAGGTCACTAAATGAACTAAAAGGAAATTTGGCACCCTGTATGCAGCCACTTCAGTACATTCAAACACGAGCACACACAATTTGTGTAGCCTATTTATTGATTGATCTACTCATCTCATTTTCTATTCTACTATTATCAGCACTCTCTTTGTTCTTCCTCCATTTCTCATTACTTGTAACCTGTCTACCTGTTTCTCCCAGGGGCATAATGAGAAGGTTAGCACCAGAGGAGCAGAGTATGTGGGCTGGGATGTAGAAGGAAACAAGGGAGGTGGGATAAGAAAGGACAAGGTGATGGAGAGATTTGAAGCCAATAGTGAGGAGTTTTTGTTTGATATGGAGGTTGATTGGCAACCACTTGAGATTTTTGAGGAGGGGTGTGCACACTAACAATAATAATAATAGTAATGTTGGTATTTGTTCAGTGCTTACTATGTGCAAAGCACTGTTTTAAGTGCTGGGGGTGCATACAAGTTGATCAGGTTGTCCCTCATGGGGCTCACAGTCTTCATCCCCATTTTACAGATGAGGTAACTGAGGCCCAGAGAAGTTAAGTGACTTGCCCAAAGTCACACAGCTGACAAGTGGCGGAGCCAGGATTAGAACCCATGACCTCTGACTCCCAAGCCCGGGCTCTTTCCATTGACCCACACTGCTTCTAAAAACTGAATGTTCAGTAAATACTACTGGTTGAGTGATTGACCCAAACCAGCATAGCTCCACCCATAGACTAACTTTAGAGATCACAGAACAAAATCACTAGGGCCGAGGATCTAGTGTCTCCATTTCCCACTCCTGCTTATTCTTTCCAGACTATAACTCGATGTGGATAGGGTACATGACTCTGTTATATTGTACTCTCCCAAGTGCCTAGTGCAGTACTCTGCACAGAGAGCACTCAATAAATATGTTTGATTAACTGATTGATACTTAATCCCAAGGAAAACCATTCTAATTTCAAAAATTTCAAAAGCCTTGAGCCATCATGTCACCCCCAATATCTGGCTCTGTGGCCAGGCATAGAATTTCCCAGTGGAGTGGCGGAGTCCGAAGCCATGTAACCTTGATCCTAGCTTCAACCTGACAGAAACAATTGCCACAAAAATGGGAGGAAATGGGATAGATGTTCCTCTGATCTGAACAGTGGGGGAGACATCACCTCCTACTACAACCAGCAACAGAAGCGGCAAGTGGCAAATACAACAGGTCAGCAAAGAACCACCTTTTCCAGCTTGGGTGGATGGTCTGTTGAGGGTAAGGTTTCCTTCCCTTGTGTCTACCCCAGCGCTTAGAACAGTGCTCGGCACATAGTAAGCGCTTAACAAATACCAACATTATTATTATTATTAGCCACAGCCAAAGCACTCATTAATCAAGTAGCGTATTTGAGTGTTTACTGTATGCCAAGAGCAGGACTGGATTTCACCATTACAAGAGTTATTTTTTAAAAATCACAGCCTACTGTTAGATACTCCATTTTCTCTGCAAGACACATCACTATCATCCTCAACAAGATGACATATTTGGGGCTCTGAGATGAATTACAAAAGAAGCTTTGACACGCCTTCTGCACTTGGGAGTACTACAGGACAGAACACTTCACCAGTTTTGTTAATCATTCAATCAACAATATTTATTACTTACTCAGTGCACAGCACTGTACTATGCACTTGGAAAAGTACAATAGTATAGAATTAGCAGACATGTTCACCACCCATAATGAGCCTACAGTCTAGAAAGGGGAACAGACATTAACATTGTTCATTCACAGTATCCTGATCCTCATCCCGTTTTATTCTAATTTATATCAGTTAACAAGCATCCAAAATCTTTTAAAGATTATTCTACTCTATCAGAATATTTTTCCCATTTGCATACGAGCTTTGTAAAGATCTAAGCCCCTTTTAAATCTGGGTTTATTAATTTATTCCATCACTGCTGAGCAGTGTCTAGAAGTTGGCAGTAACTTTGATTGCTAATCATTTTTAAGCATGCTTTTTGAAAAATAAAAACAAAAAATAATTGTACATGTGGGACAGGGACTGTATCTTAACTGATTTTCTTGTATCTACCTCAGCCCTTAATAGAGTGCTTGGCACATTGTAAGCACCTAACAAAAACAATTATTATTATCAATAGTATTACTGTCTTTAACTTCATAGTTCATTTATGAATGTTACATAATTTTGTTAACTTAAAAAGAACCAATGTGAGGTTAATGACATGAGTTCCTGTAATTAAGCCATATCTAAGTTAAAGTCTTTCCAAAAGATCACTTGAGAAATCCAACCCACCCTGAGCATTTGGGTATTTTTATCCATTCTCATTGTTTTAGACTGTGACCCCATTGTTGGGCAGGAATTGTCTCTATCTGTTGCTGAACTGTACATTCCAAGCCCTTAGTACAGTGCTCTGCACACAGTAAGTGCTCAATACGATTGAATGAATGAATATATTTTCAATCATATATGAAATTAAATCTTCTATTATTGCTAAATGTAAGCTTCTGTGGGCAGGGAGCCTATCTAACAACTCTGTTGTATTGTATTTTCCCAAACACTTAGTATAGTACTCTGCACAGAGTAAGAGCTCAACAAATATAATTTATTGATTGTTTTATCCTTTTAATATCCTACCTATTTCATCCTTGTTCTTTCTCCTGATTCCAGAATTTAGAAGTAGTCTGTCTCCCACATTAGACTGTAAGACTTCTGAGGATAAGAAACATGTTTTTTCTATTCTATTATAATCTCTCAAGATTGACTGATTGAATGAGTCCTAGGAAAGACTGAGTAGACTTTGGAGAATTGGGTATGGGTGGAAAAAGGGTGCCAGATAGGGCTTAGTGAGGATAGATAATTCAGAACATGGACCTGGGAGTCAGAGGATGTGGATTCTAATCTTGGTACTGTTGCTTGCCTGCTGTGTTACCTTGGGCAAGTCATTTAACTGTGGATTCAATACCCATTCTCCCTCCCACTTAGACTGTGAACCACATGCAGGACAGGGACGGTATCACATCTGATTTTATTTTATATCTAACTCCAGCACTTACTACATTGCTTGGCATATGCTAGGACTTAAGAAGTACCATTATCATTATCATATAGTAGTATCTACTAGTAGTAGATATAAACACTATAAAAAGTCTTGAGATTCTAGTGAGACTTTCCAGTGGTGGTGAATTGCACTTAGCAAGCTCCAAAATTTCATGATAGCCTTTCTTCATGATCACTTTAGAGACAGGATAGATGTCAGGGAATGCAATCCTCACATAAACCTCCTCAGTCACCTTCTGTGCTATAGTCGAAGAAAATGCATAAGACTGGATGGACCTCTGGTCTGATCTGATAATGGCCTTGCTTTTTATCTTAAGGCTGTTGACATTTTGGTCATATATTTCCTGTTGCTCTACTATGCACTATCAGGAGTTTCTGACATCTTGATTTTAGAGTAAATTGTCAAGACTTGATTCTTCTCTGTATTAAGATCTGGTCAGCAAAAGGTGACTCAGTCCTAATGAAGCATTAGGTTGCAGGAAGGAAATATTTCAGGAAGACACTGATGCCACAGATTTTAGACAGTTCGTAAAGACAACTGACCTTCGTCAGAGAGGAGAAGCCTTAAGGAGGTGGAGTCTGGAGAAGCTGAAAAGTGACTCCCCTGAATGATCAGAACTCACTTTGCTCCTTGAGTTACTTCCAATTCTTGATTTTAATCTCCCAAGCAAGGAACAGCAGTGGCTGAGCTAGACTTCAGTTAAGCAATTTTCTGACTGCAATAGATGACCCTTGGGGTTTGGACCACCAAAGTGTTGGGGTTTTTTATCCATTCTTTTCTCTTTTAAAACTCCCACATCAGAGAGAGGCGCCAGGGGAGGGGAGGGAAAAATGACAGAATATTTCAGCTGCTCAAAGATAAGAAATTTTTAGTTGGACCACCTACCTCGTCTTCTGAATGTGCTGTGCTGTTTTCTAAGGTTTTTCTATGATGCAGCCTGGAACAATATCTGAGGGCCTGAGATCTGTTCTCAGCCCTACTGCAGACCAGTCATTGATTGTTTCACATTCCATTGCTTCATTTATAATCCATATGTCTTGAGATCATATTTTTAAGGCATCAACAAAGATTCAAATTAAAGCTACAGCTCAAATATTATTCAGTGTATTTTGCCCTGGTACCCTGACCTCTTCAGCAGAAGAAAACTTAAGGTAGTGGAAGAAATCTACAGTGATGCCTACGTTGGCAGTAGGCTTCTTTTGGAACTGTTCCAGTTGCTTCTTAGTTCTACTTTGTTTTTGTGGTTGTTGGAAGAGGAAGAAATACAGTGCTTGGAACAGTTCCTGGCACATAGTGTTTAACAAATACCATAAAACTATAAGACAAAGCATAAACACTATCATGCCAGTTGCCTAGCAGACTCGAACCCAACCAGGAACTCCCAGTCATGGCAACCTTCCACTGTGGGAGATCCTGTGGCCACCTCACCATTGATCTTGGGCACTAATTGGGAAGAGTCCCCTCCTTCCTGTGAAATATTCCCTGGAGGGTCAAGGAACTGATTTCACTGGGCTGCCCTGCAACCTCCCTGACTTCTAAGCAGCGTGGCTCAGTGGAAAGAGCCCAGGCTTGGGAGTCAGAGGTCATGGGTTCTATCCCTGGCTCTGCATTTGTCAGCTGTGTGACCTTGGGAAAGTCACTTCACTTCTCTGGGCCTCAGTTCCCTCATCAGGAAAATGGGGATGAAGCCTGAGCCCCACTTGGGACAATGTCTGAGCCCCACTTGGGACAATGTGATTACCTTGTATCTACCCCAGCACTTAGAAAAGTGTTTGGCACATAGTAAGCGCTTAACAAATATCAACATTATTATTCCACCATTTCACTTGGCTCCAGTGCCAAATACAAGTCATCTGAACATCAAGAATACTATCATGAATACTACTACAAGGTAGGGTTGCAGCTAATGTCAAAATGCCCTGGATGCAAACTTTTATAGCAGCTGAGACCCATCCTGTCCTTCTTTCACTTTCTTGTCAGCCCTGAGTTTTCTCAGGCCCTGTATGCTACAGCTGTCCCCTTACCCCATGGCCTTTCATATCTTCCTTTGTGGATTCGCACACTGAAAATACCAGAGTATTGCATTTCAGGCACTTAGCACCAGAGAGGCGTCAGGCTAAAAACAACCCAAACCCATAAGGCAGGGGTGGTTCTGTACTTGTAGAATTCACCAGTCAACCAATGGTACCTATTAAATGCTTACTGTGTGCAGAGCACTGCCCTAAACCCTTGGGAGAGTACACTACTACAGAGTTGGTAGACTTGTTCCCTGCCCACAAGGACTTTAGTCCAAAATTACCAAGACTTCTATTTATAGTCATGCTTAATTTCACCATAAAGTTAATCACTCATATTTATTGAGTGCTTACTGTTTGCAGAACACTGAGCACTTAGGAGAGTAAAATACAAAAAAAGAATTGATAGATTCCCTGCCTACAGTGAGCTCACATTTTTCACCACATAAAATCTTCTAGATCATAATAAATGTATGTATATAACTTCTCAGCTTTCTTTCTTTAAATCACATTATTGAGTGCCTGTCATGGACAGAGCACTATACTAAATTAGCACAGAGTACAGTTAAGGACAAATCAGACAGTCATAGGCCCACTATCTAAGAAGAATTGTCCATCTCTGGCTTCTTTCTCCAATATTCCTCAGTTAAACTGTGTATCCATTACATTTACCATCAGGTGCTTTAGGTGAGAGAAATAAAGGAAGTGCGATAGGATGGGGTACTAGTGCATTTTGACAAATAGGAGAGTGGAAAGACAATGATCCACATGATTTGAGTAGTATACTTAACTTAGTAACAGCATAGCAGTAATGTTCACAGAGGAAGAAGAGGATGTCTCTATTGCTGCAGCAATCCTCTCTATGGTTTTGTTTGCCTGAAAAGGCTTTTGAGCAACTGATACTCCGCTACACACATTGTGCTTTAATGCACTGTCCTTTGCTTGGTTGATGCATTTTTCAATTGCAGAGCTTGTCACTGCCTTAATAATAACAACAGTAATAGTATTAATGGTACTTGCTAAGCTCTTACTATGTACAGGCACTTTACTAAGTGCTGGAGTGAATACAAGTAAATCAGGTTGGACACAGAGCCTGTCCCACATGGGGCTCACACTCGTAAAACCCATTTTACAGATGAGGTAACAGGCTCAGAGAAGTTAAGTGATTGCCCAAGGTCACACAGCAGACATGTGGCAGAGCTGGAATTAGAACCCAGGTCCTTCTGACTCCCAGGCCCAAGTTCTATCCACTAAGCCATACTGCTTCTCATATCTGTCTCTAGTTCTTGATCTTTCTCAATCCTCTGCTCAAGCAAAAACCCTTTAATCAATCAATGGCATTTTTGAGTGCCTGCTGCATGCAGAGCACTGTACTAAGCACTTGGGAGAGTACCTTAGAATTATTAGAACTCAATCAGTGGTATTTTTTGAGCATTTACTGTGTGCAGATCACTTTATTAAACACTTAGGAGTGTTCAATACAACAAAGTTGATAGACACATTCCCTGCCCACAGTCTCGAGGAAGAAACAGACATAAATGAAAATAGATAATTTATACCATCATTTATAAATAGGTACATAAGTGCTGTGGGGATAGAGGGTGGGGAGGCAGCAAACAGCAAATACCCAAAGGTCACAGATCAAATGCATAAATGAGGCAGAAGGAAGAAGAAGCTGGGGAAGAGGGGGCTTAATTAGGGTAGGCCTCTTGGACATGAACCCTGGCCTCAAATTAATTATAATTTGACAGCAGAGACAGATGCTAAAACAAATTACAGGTATGAGGAAGCAATTTGTGTAAAGATATGTACCTAAGTGTAATGGAGTTAAAGTGTTGGGCAAAAATCTGGGGGAAGACCTGAAAGTGCTGAAGAGGCAGTCATGGGGAGATGAGAAAATAATCAGGGAAGACTCCCTGGAAGAGAAGTGATTTCAGAAGGGCCTTGAAGATGGGAAAAGCACTGGTCCACTGGTTGTGGAGGAGAAGGGAGTTCCAGGCAGAAGGGAGGGTGTGACCAAGGGGTCAATCGAGAGACGAGAAGGAGGCACAAGTGGGTTCGTCCTATTGCATATTACTCAAAAAAAAAAAAAAGAAGCATTTACAATCTCCTTTATCGTTAATATAAACCACATTGGCTGCAGGAATTTAATTCCATACTTTTTAAAGGAGTCACCTTTTCCATGTTGTCTAATTAAAAGGCACTAGAAAAGCACTTTTGGATGACTAGATTTTTCAGCATTCAGCACCCTAAAAGGTAAGTTAGGTATTCTATTAAAATCATGCAGATGATTAAATCATCCCACTCTCCTATTTCTCCAAATGTGCCAGAGCCCCAACCCACCTCACTTCCTTAATTTCTCTCACCTAAAGCACCTAATATAAGTGTAATGGATACACAGTTTATCTGAGGCAGTTCGGAGAAACAAGCCAGAGAGAACATGCCTACAGAATATAGAGTGATTTCTCATGCGCTTTTTGTTCATGTTCTCTCAAAATATTTTACCTAAAATCCCTTGTCCATTTTTTTTTCCATTTACAAGCCACCTGTAATATTTTTAAAATCTGATAACACCATGTGGGCAGGGATCATGTCTACCAACTTTATTATACCATACTTTCCCAAGATCTTAGACCGGTGCTCTGCTCACAGTAAGCACTCAACAAGTATCACTGAATGATTGAATAAATCCTCCTCACTTACTTAGAAATGAAATACTATCTACTACAATTTACCCCTCAAAGAGGCACACTTTATTTGTAACTCTCTTTAGAATTTTGGGCAGTAGAGATTCAGACATTCATCCCTAGAAGGCCATTCTAATGGGAACCGCTTTCCCTGGGTGGATACAGGAGAGAAGCTTATAAAATTAGATTAGTAATCAGCTAAATGTCAAGAAGACAAGGTTGATAACCTGTTGCCATATCAGCATGGAGGAAACCCTGGCAGGTTGAGAAAAATGTTACAGAATCACAGGCCTCTTCATTGTCCTTTCCCCACAATACTACTAAACCACATGGACTCAGGTGTGATGTGTTTCCTTTTGATGTTAAATGAGAAGCCAGTATCAAAGAGGAAGTCTTCGGTACACCCTTGGAAAAGTGAAAAACAATTCCCCCAAATAACACCATTCTGCCCCCCATTGTCATTCTGATATTTGAAATTTCAGGAGCATTATTTTAGTCACTTTCCACCTCCTCATACCAGTTTAATCTGTAAAAATGTTTTGGACCATGAATGATATCTGAGGAGTTATTTTGAAGAAACAGCATTAAAGATGTTGCCACTGGTTTCCAAATCTGAAGCCCAATCTCTAAAATGAACTGGACTTTCTCTGAACCTTCTCAGATCTGTTGCTCTGGTCCTCCAGCTTCAAAACCATTTTGTGGGGGAGAGAAACCAAGCTCTGAGAAACATATTCTCAGCTGGCTGGAGATGAGTGGGATCAAAGCCCATTTATCTCATTTTATTTACTTAAACAGAAAAGCCCTATGAGAAATCAAAATCCATTATCTTGAGCCAAACCCTTTCCTGTTTACAAGGTTTTCTCCAAGTTGCATAATTGATCGAGCAGTTGTGGACCCAAAGTTACATGCATCACCACTTACTCTATATTTAGATTGCATTCATTTTATCTGCAGTTTCTGAGGTTGGAAAAATAGCTCACTGCTACATATGCATCACAAAACGGTCTTCCAGTGCCTTTGGAATGTTTTCTCAGCTAATAACCTTTTACCCAGGTTCAGTGGTAAAAAGGTTTAGAAAATCTAAACTAGCCCAGTAGTACTTTGTAGTAGCATTTTTCTATTCCCAATTTCCTCCTTTTCTGACATTTTTCCCCATCCTCTTCCTCCTCTGTGAACATTACTGCTTTGCCGGTACTAACCTCAACTCTCTCTCACGCCACAGCTGCTCAGCACAGCTTAGCTTACCTAGCCTTATTAACTTGGGTCAGTAAAAGCACAAGAGTCAAGGTGAACTGCTTGTAAAACATACTGGTCCTTCCAGATCTTACTTATAACCAAGAGGAAGGTCTACCTATTTTTTTTCCCTCATGGACAGCTGACATGATTTCCCTTTCTTTGGCAGCAATACCCTTGGCACCTGACTAAATTTCCTTGAATCTTTGCCATTTTAGAGTTTACCATTCCCACTCCAGGGATACTCCTTCATATCTAACACAAACATCCTTAAATTCAATAGGGGGTTTATGAGGCTCACTTGTTAAAAAGACTCAGTATTTACTTTAAATACCACCTATTAAATATTTGATATTTGGACTTCCTCCTCCCTCTTTGACTTCCGCCAAAGTTGACTCACCTTTTCAGATTAAAAGGGAACCAGTCAATTCATTTTTGTCCTCACAACCATCCATAGCTCTTCTATACCAATTAGCTTGTCTTGTCTTATGCTGTCAAGTCATTTAAGACCCATAGTGATGCCATGGACACATCTCTATCTGTTACTGATTTGTACATTCCAAGCGCTTAGTACAGTGCTCTGCACATAGTAAGCGTTCAATAAATACTATTGAATGAATGAATCTCTCCCAGAATGCCCCACCTCCATTTGCAATCGTTCTAGTAGTGGATCCGTAGAGTTTTCTTGGTAAAAATACAGAAGTGGTTTACGATTGCCTCCTTCCACTCAGTAAACTTGAGTCTCCACTTTCAAATCTCTCTCATGCCACAGCTGCCCCGCACAGCTTAGCTTACCTAGCCTTAACTGCTAGCCATATCCATTTGTATCTCTTCCTGCTCTCTGTAATTTATTTCAGTGTTTGTCTTCAAGGTGAAATTGTAAGAACCTTGAAGGTAGAGTGTCAACTAATTTCCAAGTACTTAGTACAGTGGCCTATTCAGAGTAGCAGTTCAAACAATACAATTGATTGAGTCACATACTGTATCATAGTGGGAAGCAGCACGGCCTAGTGATAAAGTACAGTCCTGGGAGCCAGTGGCTCTGGTTTTTATTTTCAGATTCACCACTTGCCTCCTGTGTGACCTTGGGCAAGTCACTTAGCCTCTCTGCCTAAGTTTACTCACCTGCAAAATGGGGATTTAATACCTGTTCTTTCATTCATTCAACTGCATTTCTTGAGAGCTTACTGTGTGCAGAGCACTGTACTAAGCACTTGGAAAGTGCAATTCAGCAACAAAGAGAGACAATCCCTGCCCAGACTGGGCTTATAGTCTGCGTGGGGGCAGACAACAAAACAAGTAATAATAATAGTAATATAAATAAATAGAATTATGGATATATACATAACAAAACCAGTAAACGGGCATTAATATAAATAGAATTATTGATATGTACATATATACACTAGTGCTGTGGGGTGGAGAGGGGTAGAGCAAAGGGAGAGAGTCAGGGTGACACAGAGGGGAGGGGGATCTGAGGAAAAGGGTGGCTTAGTCTGAGAAGGCCTCTTGGAGGAGGTGAGCCCTCAGTAGGGCTTTGAAGGGGGAGAAGTGTTATCGTTTGGCAGATCTGAGGAGGGAGGGCATTCCAGGCCAGAGGTAGGATGTGGGCCAAGAGTCAATGGCAGGACAAGCGAGAACAAGGCACAGTAAGAAGATTAACACCAGAGGAGTGGAGTGTGTGGGCTGGGGTATAGAAGGAGAGAAGGGAGGTGAGTTAAGAGGGGACAGGGTAATGGAGAGCTTTGAAGCCAAGAATGAGGAGTTTTTGCTCCTAGTTAGACTTTGAGCTCCATGTGGGTCAATGACTGTATTCAACTTGAATAATTTTTATCTATCCTAGTGCCTTGAATGCTGCTTGACAGATAGTAAGTGCTTAACAAATACCATTAAAAAAATAGAGTTTTATTTCAAGACTAAAAGTGTGAACTTCTGTGGGTGTAAGTACATTGATGTGAGTGGGCTAAGCTTAAGTAAAGTTTCCTGATGTCTGTACTGTTCTGTCTTTCTCTAGCTCTCCTTTTAAATCTTGATTGACTGAATCTATACTACATGCTGCTGTAAGAATCATTTTGCCAAAGTGGTGCTTAGTAGATGTCCAATCTTCAAATTCCTCCAATGTCTCTCCATCTCTCTTTGAAACAAAAACTCACAATCAGCTTCAAGTTTCATTTTTTATGGAATTCGTTAAGTGTTTACTGTGTCAGACACTGTACTCAGTGCTAGGGTAGATACAAGCTAATCATGTCAGATACAGTCCCTGTCCTACATTGGGTTCACAATCTTAATCCCCATTTTACAGATGTGGTAAATTTGACCCAAGATCACACAGCAAAAATGTAGCAGAGCCAGGGTTAGAAGCCAGATCCTTCTGACTCCTGGGCCCGTGCTCTATCCACTAGACCATGCTGCTTCTCCACCATTTTGCTCCACCTTATCTATCCTTTGACTCAATATCCCAAAGGTTGTCAAATCAACTTTCTATCTACCCCACTTCACTTTGCCTCCATCTGCTTACTCCTACTGTTCCCCAGGTTTATCATACCCTCCCCTCCCACATTCAGTCCTCCTAAAATCTCATCACTTTCTAAAAGACCTTTCAGATTAATTTCCCTGCACCCTGAGCCATATTATCCCTTGAATCAACTCTGGGACTTATGAATTTACTTACATCCTCCTCACATTCACATATATGTGCTAAATTTTTACTTTGGCCATTCTAGTTATATCATTATATATTTTTTAAATTCTGTACTTCCAAAGCACTTAATACAGTGCACTAGGCCAAGTGGGTGCTCAAAAAATGGTACTACTGCTACTACAACATTGAACTTTCAGTCTTTATCAGAAGAGTGGATAAAATGTCATTTATCCTGGAAAAGGAAGAACAGTTATATATTTGTTTTGAGCCCCATTGATCTCACCATTTAAGCTTAGCTCATCCACATTAATAGCCCATGTAAGAATCACTTTAATAATTCCTTTTGTCATTATAAGCCCATCAGTTTTATCAATCTTACATAGACTTCAGTAAAGTCCCTCGAGATCTTGAAGAATGCTTTGGCTTAAATGCTTCAGTTCTGAAATTAGCAATATATTAACAGAACTACTCTTGCTGTGGCTATAAGCAGTATTTCAGAACACAAAGGACAAATGGGAAAAAGTGGTGGAATTTAGAGAACCCCCAAAGGGCTGCAATATGACAGATTTAAGCCGAACAATTTGTGCCAATGAGTTTTTAGAATCTCAAATGTATGAAAGGATCAACGATGAACTATTTACACTCTGATCTAAAGGACTTGGTGCTATGTTAGAGAAAGCTAACATAAAGAAAGCTTTAGTGAGAGCTATGTGATTTCAAACCATACAATCAAAGGTCCTGTTGAAAGTTGGCAAGGGAATAGTAGAAAAGGAAAGGAAGAACAACAATTTGCCAGGAAGCAAAGGGGCTGATTCACCACATTTAATGAGTAAAGAGCTGTTCTAGGAGGACCTTAGCTCCCAGAGTTCTCTTGGAGGAGTTGGGTCTAAATTTTGACTTTCTGGTTGAATTTGGGGACTGTTTTGCTGTCCTTGCCCTGGTACGAGGACATCCAATGGGGGTGGTGAACTCCTTCTCTCTCTGCTTAATTAGGACTTCACAAAAAAATAGGCCAGAGATATAAAAATTAGTAAATGGACTTTGGGAATGTACTGGGTAAATCTTCATTTTTGCTTTGACACTCTTTTCCCAAGTAAAACTGTAAAATAAAATTGCCTTTCCTCTGAGACTGAAGTTCACAACCACAAGGTGAGTTGTCTCTTTATCGCTTAGAAAAAACTTGAAGGCAAGGAGGTTAAACAAGCAATAAAGAGCTGGATATCTGGTACATGGTGTATTCCTGACTTTTTGACTTCATTGTGACTCTTGTCTTGCATTCCTTTTCAAGTCATAGTAATAATAGTATTTGTAAAGTGCTTACTGTGTGCAGAGCCCTGTACTAAGATCTGGGAGAGAATACACAGGTGGGAATTAGACAGGTACCTGCCCCTCTCAGGGTTCACAATCTAAGAGGGTACGTGGGGCAAAGGGACTGGAGACAGAGACATCAGGAATGATGAAACTGTAAACTCCTTGTGGGAAGGGATAGCATCTACCAACTCTGTTGGATTGCACTTTACCTAAAACTTGGTATAGTGCTCTGCACACAGTAAGCACTCAGGTGCCACTGATCAATGAAATATGAATACAATATATACAAATACAAATTATAACAAAATCAGTAGGGAGGTGTGTCTAGAGGAGTATAATTTCAGGCTCCTTGGAGCTCAGGGTTCAAGACATACCCACCACCACCAGTCTGCCCAGCTTTTATCTCTGACCCAGTGCACACAGAGCATTATGGGATCAAGGGCCCTCAGTGATGGGAAGGTGGCAGTTACCACAGAACCTTTTCTTGGTGGCAATAAATGGGCCCAACAGCAGACACTAATCCAAGCACTAATATATTGAACAAAATATTAGTGACTGGACCATTTTTTTTTTAAACCACTGCTTTGCACACATCTCCCCACTCCTAAAAATCCTCCAATAGCTGCCCATTCCTTTCTGTATCAGACACAAACTCCAATCTACTGGCTTGAAGGCAAATAGTCAGCTCTCTCCCTGCTAGAACACAACTCCTCTCCTCGACCTATTCACTGTGACTCAGTCTTGTCTTTCTCGCAACCGACCTCTCGTTACACCCTTCTTCCTTCCTGGAACTCAGTGTTCCTTCAACATACCACTACACTTCCCATCTTCAAAGCCCATCTAAAAATCACAACTCATCCAGAAAGACTTCCCTGATTAATTTCTCATCTCCACACCCTATTTCCCCCTCCTAAGGTCATTTCAGAACTTCCATGTCACATAAGCACTTGAATACTAGCTCTCCCTTCTTTCCCATATTAGTCCACATCTAATCTGCTGCTCCCTGCCAATTTGATTCAATTCAATTGTATTTATTGAGCACTTACTGTGTGCAAAGCACTGTACTAAGGGCTTGAGAGAATGCAATATAACAAATACATTCCTTACATTCCTGTAAAACAGTACATTGCTTACAGCCCCCCACCTGAAGTTTACTTTAGTGTCTGTCTAGAATGTAAGCTCCTTGAGGGAAGGAATCATGCTTACTAACTCAACTGGACTCTTCTCCAAGTACTTAGTACAATGCCCTGCACAGAGAAAGTGTTCAATAAATACTATTGATTGATTCATTGAAGATGTATAGACCATCACTTCTTCAAGGAAATTATTCTCTCTAGGCCAAGTTCACAAAGGCTTCTGTAGACCTTCCACTTCTGTCAGAGATGCCCTCTCCACAGGAGAGATGGGGACTGATGATTCCCCACAGCTTTTTCAGCTGGATTTGCAGCCAGGTGCACCCCAGCTTTCTGACAAGACCTGAGAGCTTCCAACTGGGCCTGTAAAAGAACCAAAATGCTGGCTTTCTGAACTGTTAGTTCTTTGAAAACCTGTTGCCTTCCAGTTATTATCCACCAGGCTCAAAGTAAAAGTTGGCACTTGAGGTTCCTGGGCAGACTTCTTGTCTCTCTAATTCCTTCTGAATGTCCTGTTTGGCAGAGGGCTGTTAATTTAGGTCTTCATTCAGATTAGTTTAACCATAAGGACCCAGTCTGTAGACAACTGAGTGTAATAACATCGAAGGAAGTTGAAATAATCAGAATAAAATAAGATTTGGAAATTTCCTTTATTTAAATTAGGGAAAACTCCAAGAAAAACAACATTTACCAAAATGCTGTGGAAAATCCTATCTCTGTGGGTTCCTATCTTCTCTTCTCAAATCTTCCACTACACCAAGACAATGGAATGCAGTCCACTGCTTGTCATGTAACACAGAGTTACAGGCCCAACCTCAACTACATGCACAAGGGAAAACCTCAGATGCTCTGAAGTCACTTTAGCAACTTCCCATTTGAAACTTGCTTAACAAACTCTCCCCTCAGCTTCTGTTATCACCTTCTTCCTCCTCCTCACTGATAAATCTTGACTGAATGTACGATGGGAGGGAGACCTTTTAGGACTAGGGATCATGTCTAAATTGCAACCCATGTACTATTTCCCAGTGCTTAGTTCAGTGTTTTACACATACTAAGTGCTTAATAAATACTATTATTACTTCTCCTATTCCTCCAATATTTAAATTAGGATGTTTCTAATGGAAGCCACATGGAAGGGAAGCTTCCTGAGCAGTTGCTTCATATTTACGATCAATCACTTAATCAGTGGCATTTATTGAGTACCCTTTGAATAAAAAATACTGTACTACACACATGGGAAGTACAAGCTCCTTACCTTCAATGAGCTATCGATCTAACAGTATCACAGAAAGCAGCATGTCCAAGTGGAAAGAGCATTGATTTGGTAGTCAGTGGACCTGGGTTCTAATCCCAGTTCCTCCACTTGTCTGTTGTGTGACTTTGGGCAAGTCATTAAACTTTTGTATGCCTTGGTTCCCTCATCTGTGAAATGGGGATTAAGACTGTGTGCCCTACATGGGGGCAGGGACTCTGTCCAACCCAATTATTTTGTGATTACACCGGTGCTTAGCAAAGTGACTGGCACATAGTAAGCACTTAAATACCAATAAAATAAAAAGGCCACAGTCTCCAGTCTTGCCCAATTCAGCAACAACAAAATGCAACCTCCTTCTCCTCAGGCACTGACCTTCACAGCCCATCAGAGTTCTCAATTTTTTTTTAATGTTTTCAGTCTAATCAAGGTATATATACACTTATCCTTCATGTCTGAAGGAAAAGACACTAACAGTGAAGGTTATTTATGAAGTCAAACGAGACTGAGTTGGGGAAGGTGGTACATGCCAAAAGATTATCCCTTGCTGAACTGTTGCATTTGATGTACCTGGTGCTGATTTAATTTTTGCTTCTTGGTCTCATGAACCTCTTGGATCATCTTCCCACAAAGCACCACTCTTTTCTGGATTTTTTAAATGGTATTTTTTTTTTTAAAGCTTACTAGTGCTAGGCACTGTATTTAGCTCTGGAGTAGATACAGGCTAATCAGGTTGGACACAGCTCATATCCCACATGGGGCTCACAGTCTTAATGACCATTTTACAGATGAGCTAACTGAGGCAGAGAGAAGTTAAGTGACTTGTCCAAGGTTACACAGACATATAGTGGAGCCAGAATTAGAACCCAAGTTCTATTGTCTCCCAGGCCTGTACTCCAACTACTAGGCCATGCTGCTTCTCAATGAATTGTGATGCAGTAAGCTAGTCTGTCTTCCTCTCTCTGCTTTCAGCCATGTTACTCCACTGTCAGAAGCTGAATTCTAGTAAACCTTAAAGTATTGGTCCCTGCCCACTGGAATTCATAATCTGCATCCAAACAATAGAAATTGGATTTGCTTCTGATTGGAACCAACAAGAGATGAGGAGCCTCACCTAAAAAAATAATCTAAAGGCTAGTTTAATCAGAGGAAATTCTAGCCCATGATTTTATAAATATAAAATGAAATAAGAGTCTTGTCAATCCATCAGCGGACAGCTAGGTAGACAAGGGAAGACATCGAATGCAATTTATCAAGTCGCCGTGGTGAGATCTCTCTTCCTATGTGGAAATTGAACATAAGTAAAATACCAGGCTCTTTTGGACTCTTCGGGTGACAAGATCTCATACAGGTTTCAAACGTCTTAAATGCCAGAGCTCAAAATAAGATTCTTTTCCAATTCATGCACCCGCAAACACATGCTGGAAGGCAATGCCAGATTTATCAGATTCCACAGAACAGAGGTAGAGGATAAAATTTCTGGGCTAGTGATAGTCATTCTCCCATTACACTGGCGCCCATCTATCACACAAATGACATGTTCCTTTAACTGACCGCTCCTGGAAGGACCTGGGATATTTTAATCCCCTAGTTCTTCTAAGCCGAAGCTCATCATTCATCTCACATTTTCTCCCCTTGTGCAGGGGGATGTTACCATTAAAGAAGAAAAAGCAGAAGAACTAGAAAACTATTACAAAGATAGAGTCTTATCCAGGTTTAGAAATCATTTTTATCTGCTCTGACATGATTGTATTGCATCTACCTCACCCCTTAGCAAAATGTTTAGCACACAGTAAGAGCTTAAAAAAAATTAATTTAAATAAGCTCATGCACTGACCAAAATTCACAGATATCTTCCTCCAAGACCAAGTTTGAACATGTTACTTCTCTACTAGTCTGACAAGATGTGTCCATTTAACACCATAAGTGTAGGCACTTAGCATTCCTTTGAACCATTTTCTTATCAGTTGTATCTATTTTCAACTCTTGCTACCACTGTACATATACACCTTGTGACTACCTAATGGAACCATTTACACTCACTCCCTCGGTGAACTCATCCGCTCTCACGGCTTTGACTACCATCTCTACGCAGATGACACGCAGATCTACATCTCCGCCCCTGTCCTCTCCCCCTCCCTTCAGGCTCGCATCTCCTCCTGCCTCCGGGACGTCTCCACCTGGATGTCGGCCCGCCACCTAAAACTCAACAGGAGCAAGACTGAGCTCCTCATCTTCCCTCCCAAACCCGGTCCTCTCCCAGACTTCTCTATCACCGTGGATGGCACGACCATCCTTCCCGTCCCGCAGGCCCGCAATCTCGGTGTCATCCTTGATTCGTCCCTCTCGTTCACCCCACACATCCTATCCGTTACCAAGACCTGCCGGTTTCACCTCTACAATATCGCCAAGATCCGCCCTTTCCTCTCCACCCAAACGGCTACCTTACTATTACGGGCTCTCGTTATATCCCGGCTAGACTACTGTGTCAGCCTTCTCTCTGACCTCCCTTCCTCCTCTCTCGCCCCGCTCCGGTCTATTCTTCACTCCACTGCCCGGCTCATCTTCCTGCAGAAACGATCTGGGCATGTCACTCCCCTTCTTAAACAACTCCAGTGGTTGCCTATCGACCTCCGCTCCAAACAACAACTCCTCACTCTAGGCTTCAAGGCTCTCCATCACCTTGCCCCTTCCTACCTCTCCTCCCTTCTCTCTTTCTACCGCCCACCCCGCACGCTCCGCTCCTCTGCCGCCCACCTCCTCACCGTCCCTCGGTCTCGCCTACCCCGCCGTCGACCCCTGGGTCACGTCCTCCCGCGGTCCTGGAACGCCCTCCCTCCTCACCTCCGCCAAACCGATTCTCTTTCCCTCTTCAAAACCCTACTTAAAAATCACCTCCTCCAAGAGGCGTTCCCAGACTGAGCTCCTCGTCCCCCTCTACTCCCTCTGCCACCCCCCCTTTACCTCTCCGCAGCTAAAGCCTCATTTTCCCCTTTTCCCTCTGCTCCTCCACCTCTCCCTTCCCATCCCCACAGCACTGTACTCGTCCGCTCAACTGTATATATTTTCGTTACCCTATTTATTTTGTTAATGAATTGTACATCGCCTTGATTCTATTTAGTTGCCATCGGTTTTTACGAGATGTTCTTCCCCTTGACGCTGTTTAGTGCCATTGTTCTTGTCTGTCCGTCTCCCCCGATTAGACTGTAAGCCCGTCAAACGGCAGGGACCGTCTCTATCTGTTGCCGACTTGTTCATCCCAAGCGCTTAGTACAGTGCTCTGCACATAGTAAGCGCTCAATAAATACTATTGAATGAATGAATGAATGAAAAGGTTCATGGGCCTGGGAGTTAGAAGACCTGGGTTCTAATCCCAGTTCCACCACTTGTCTGCTCTGTTACCTTGGACAATTCACTTAATTTATTTGCGTTTAATCATGCCCCCTTCCCTCCCCAGCACTTATGTACATATCTGTAATTTATTTATTCATATTAATGTTTGACTTTTCCTTTAAACTATTAGCTTGTTGTGGGTAGAGAATGTATCTGTTTATTTTTAAAATGTACTCTCCCATGTGCATAATACAGTGCTCTGCACCAAGTGCTCAATAAACATGGTTGAATGAATGAAAGAATGAATAAAATCCTCCTCCTTCTGACTTAGACCATGAGCCCTACGTGGGATAGGAAATGTGTCCAACCTAATTACTTTGTCTCAACCCCAGTGCTTAGAATAGTGCTTGACAGCAAGTAAAGTGCTTTAACAAAAACCATTAAAAAAGACAGGGATTGTGTCCTTTATTTTTACTATAATCTCCCCAAATCCTTAGTTCAGAGCACTGCACATAGCCAACATTTAATAAATACTATTGAATGAATGAATGAGCTTGAACCCTATTTACCTGTCCAGCAATTGAAAGCAGCTAGAAACAGCAAGGTCCACCAGAGGAGCTCTGTTTGGCTGCTTCCACTGTTCTGTAAACTAGAAGCAGTGTGGCTTGTGGAAAAAGCACGGGCTGGGGGGTCAGAGGTCATGGGTTCTAATCCCACCTCTGCCACTTGTCAACTGTGTGAATTTGGAGCAAGACACTTCATTTTTCTGTGCTTCAATTACCTCATTTATAAAATGGGATGAAGACTGAGCCCCACATGGGACAACCCCCACGTGGGACAATCTGATTACCTTGTATCTACCCCAGCGCTTAGAACAGTACCTGGAACATAGAAAGTGCTTAACAAATGCCATCACTGTAGAAGCAGCATGGCTTAGTGGAAAGAGCATGGGCTTGGGAGTCAGAGGATGTGGGTTCTAATTCCGCCTCTGCCACCTGCCTGCTGCATGACCTTGGGCAAGTCACTTAAGTTCTCTGGGCCTCCATTATCTCATCTGGAAAATGGGGATTAAAAGTATGAGCCCCATATGGGACAACCTGATTACCCTGTATCTATACCAGCACTTAGAACAGTCTTGGCACATAGTAAGTGGTTAACAAATATCATAATTATTATTATTATTATTATTAACAGGGGCCTGGAGAATGAGGCAGCAATTTACTCTGCTCAGTTCTACTCAGAGAGCAGGAAAAATAGGGACCTGGAGTTGCAAGTCAACAGGCTCCAACAGGATTGGCACATCATTATTTCACACCCTATACAGCATGTGCTAACACAAAAATGAATGCCTAATTTAAACAACATCATTGACATTTCCATTTTAAATTAATACTTTCAAATGATATTCACAAAAATAAGTTATGTAGAGTCAGGGGTTATGTAGTATTTAGGCAAATACAGTATTGCATTCTCAAATACTTAACCTATTTTCTCTGCTGCAAATCTCCCTATTTCGTTAGTTGAAGGTCTTTTGGAGCAAGTCCCTCCCAGACCATGCCATATGATGGAGTTGACTCATCATTGTTTTCAATATTCTGATGTTGTGCTAATTTTACCTTCCACAAGTATTTCTCTTCCTTTCACCTTCAGACACATTCCAAAATGTTCAGGAGACTATCCATCCCCTTGAGCCAAGTGGTCAAATGATTATGATAGAAGTGGAGCATGGCCTAGTGGATAGAGCACAGGCCTGGGAGTCAGAAGGATGTGGGTTCTAATCCTGGCTCCACCATTTGTCTGCTGTATGACCTTGGGCAAGTCACTTGGCTTCTCTATGCCTTATTTACCTCATCTGTAAAGTAGGGATTAAGACTGTGAGCCCCATGTAGTACATAGATTATGTCCAACCTGATTAACTTGTATCTAGCTCTGCACTTAGTATGGTGACTGGCACATAATAAGTGCTTAACAAATATCATAAAAGATGGTGGAGGCCCAGAGAAGCCAGACTGTTCAGTAGTCAGTGGCTCAGTGGAAAGAGCACGGGCTTTGGAGTCAGAGGTCATGGGTTTGAATCCCTGTCCTGCCACTTGTCAGCTGTGTGACTGTGGGCAAGTCACTTCACTTCTCTGTGCCTCAGTTCCCTCATCTGTAAAATGGGGATTATAACTGTGAGCCCCACATGGGACAACCTGATCACCCTGTATCTCTGCCAGCACTTAGAACAGTGCTCTGCACATAGTAAGTGCTTTACAAATACCAACATTATTAGTCAATCAAGAAATATTTATCGAAGGCTCCCAGGAGCCATTGCACTGGCACAGCAGGTGACAGGATCTACCCCAGATCAAAGGGCTTGCAAAAATAAGCAAAGAGCACTGCACCTAATTAATCTTCTTTTCTACTATTCAAATTTCTCTACCAACATGTCTACAAACTCTGTTGAATTATACTCTCCCAAACACTTAATGCAGTGCTTGATGGAGGCTCTAGAAAATAAGAACATATGCATTGCCATTATTGGGTCAGGAGTAACAGTGGCAACAGGATATCAAAGATATCCTAATGGATATGGATGCACAATTTAACACTGGATATGAATGTACAATCTATCATCCTTCTCTTGCCCCACTTCATCACTAGCCTTTCTTTCTAGGGACTCATAATGGAATTCATGTCCATGAAGAGATCCAAACACCTCCTGAACATTGAACCTTTTCAGTCTGCACAAGGTTTTATGGTAAAGAATTTCATATACTTACTACCCAGGGTGTGAAAAAGCATCTCCCTTTCCAACTTCAAGTTTAACTGAGATCTTTCATCCTGGTGCAATAGGATTTGGGGAATGGCAGTTCTATATTTGCTCTGTCCACACATTTCATGATTCTGTAGATTTCAACCATGCCCCCTCTATTCTTTAGTTTTTCTGACAGAGATTGCACATTTTCCCTCCAGATTATAATCTCCCTGAGGGCAGAGATCCTTCTTCTTAGAGAAGCAGTGTGGCTCGGCGGAAAGGGCCCGGGCTTGGGAGTCAGAGGTCATGAGTTCGAATCCCAGCTCTGCCACTTGTCAGCTGTGTGACTGTGGGCAAGTCACTTCACTTCTCTGTGCCTCAGTTACCTCACATGTAAAATGGGCATTAACTGTGAACCTCACGTGGGACAATCCGATTACCCTGTATCTACCCCAGCGCTTAGAACAGTGCTCGGCACATAGTAAGCGCTTAACAAATGCCAACATTATTTATTATTATTAGATCCTGTCTAATATATCTATTATCCTCTCCCAAGAACTTAATACTGGTCTCTGTACACAGAAAGTACTCAATAAATACTAATGATGGAAGAGTCCTAATCACTGCCATCCATCCTCATAAGACAGTTGCTGAGTTTCTCCCAATTCTGTTTTTAAATTGTTCAACAAAAACAGCTTGGTTTCTATTACTGCACCAGAAAGATATCACCTCTAGTCAAATATGCATAAAGAACAAATAGAACCAATTGCTATCCAACTAAAGTCAAAATCATCATCTCGTGAGCTAGAAGCAGCATAGCCTAGGGGAAAAAGCATCGGCCTGGGAGTCAGAGGATGTGGGTTCTGATCCTGACTCCGTCACATCTGCTGTGTGTCCTTGGGCAAGTCACTTAACTTCTCGGTGCCTCAGTTACCTCATCTGTTAAATGGGGATTGAGACTGTGATTAAGGTTATTATTATTACTAGAAGGGATGTCTAGAGAGCACTGTTTAAAGGACACATCTTATCCTTATGATCTGTATCACTCACCCAACGATCCATTCTCATCTAATGATATTTCCCATCCTACCAATAAGTCAATGGTATTTATTGAACACTTACTATATACAGAGCACTATACTAAGTGCTTGGGGAAATACAATACCAGAGAGTTGTGAGATGTGCTAAGGTAATGATTTCCACAAAAATACAAATTGTCAATTCTATGGTGTTTCCATTGACACTGAATAGATCTCAATCGACTTAGATTAGCACAGCATTAGCATTTGTGAGAGAAGCAGCGTGGCTCAGTGGAAAGAGCACGGGCTTTGGAGTCAGAGGTCATGGGTTTGAATCCTGGATCTGCCACTTGTCGGCTGTGTGACTGTGGGCAAGTCACAACTTCTCTGTGCCTCAGTTACCTCATCTGTAAAATGGGAATGAAGACTGTGAGCCCCATGTGGGACAAGCTGATTCCCTTGTGTCTACCCCAGCGCTTAGAACAGTGCTCTGCACATAGTAAGCGCTTAACAAATACCAACATTATTACATTATTATTATTTGTTCTCCCTCCTACTTCATAGTGCTTCATGTGAACCATGGACTGTGTACAGTCTGATTATCTTGTACCTACTCCTGTGCTTAGTAAAATGTTTGGCACATAGTAAACACTTAACGAATACCATTTTTAAAAACAGGAATGTAGGATAGCCACACACAGAGAGATAGGATCTCACCATAAGTAGTGTCAATTGAAAGCAATGAGCATCTACACAAGCTAAAGATTTCCATTGCCCTAACAGACTTACTTTTTGTAGGACCAGAGCACATGGCAGCAAAAAGAACACTTATTCTTTTTTTTTCGCAGGCTTTGGCTCACTGAGGATAAAGAACAAGGTTAAGGCTATAAAATGTAACAGTAAGCACAGATGAACTAGTTTAGAGGGAACTTTTACAAAGAATGAACACAAAGTTTACATATCTTCCCCAAATTTGAATTGGTTTCCTTAATTTGGGAAATTTATATTCTTTTCTAGGCTCATTTTTTTTTAAATAAAAATAAAAGTCTTGACAGCAAGAACTTTTTATATATTTATGACATTCCCCACCCAGTAGAACCTTAGAGCATCTAAGTCATTCTTTTGTTTTGAGTTGTTTGACCTGCTTTTTTTAAATTTAAAGTTAAGTTTGGTATAACATTTTGAGAATACTGATTTGAACATCAAAGGTACCTACAAACCTCTGTGATCCATCTACCACCAGACAACATTTACTAAGGACACTAAAGTCTGTTCTCAAAACATAACAAGCTCTTCTATCCAAATCTTTATTTAAAACCTAAAACATAACACCATGTCCTATTCATTCGTGTTTAGCATTCTTGATGGGAACAAAGGCCAAGGGCCTTAGTGAAATTTGACAAAGTTATTCAGCTACAAAGTCTAATCACACTTATAGAAACATATTTTAATAAATATTTGCATTGCTAATCAGGTAATTAGTCCCAAGTCGTGAACAAGAAATCAGCACAGTTCACTGCTCAAAGCTCTGAATTGCAAATTGTGCAGATTACAATGTCTCTGAATTTTTGTCAGCTAAGCAGACATTAGCCTGGTCTCTGCTGGGTAAAGCATATTTTTGGAAAGAACTTCTGAGTGGAAAATTTCAGTTTTAGGCAGACTCTCCCTGGGATGAAATTCATTCTTGGTACCAAGCAAATATTTTCAGTGATAGCCCCATGCAGACAAACTAATAGCTTTTGATTCACAGAATGCTCATCCCAGAATCTGCAGGCCAATTTTACATTTTGAATACAGAGGTGGCAAAGGGGCAAGGATTTTAGTGGGGATGAGGTGAGGTTAGAGGAAGCAGGCTTCAGAGAGCTATTGGGATTTCAAAGAGCCTTCAAAGTCTTCAAAGAGCTCCAGGTGACCTAGTGGAAAAAGCATATCCCTGGGACTCATTCATTCTCGTGGCTCTGACTACCATGTCTACACACGATTCCCAAATCTACATCTCGAGCCCTGCTCTCTCTCCTTCTCTGTAGTCTCACATTTTCTAATGCCTTCAGAAATCTCTACTTAGATGTTCCTCATACACCTCAAACTTAAGTCCAAAACAGAACTCCTCTTATCTTTCCACAGAAACCCTGCCCTTCCCCAGCTTTCCCATCACTGTAGGTAGCATCAACACCCTCCTTGTCTCAAGAACCTGTAACCTTGGCATTATCCTTGATTTCTCTCTCTCATTCATCCCACACATTCAATCTTTCACCAAATCCTTTCCATTCAACCTTCACAACATCGTTATAATCTGCCCTTTCCTCCCCTTCTACACTCTGATGTTAATCAAAACATTTATCCTATTCCACCTGATGACTACATTAGCCTCCTTACTGACCTCCCTGCCTCCTGTCTCTCCCCACTCCAGTCCATACTTCACTCTGTGGCCCAGATCATTTTTCTACAAAGCCATTCAGTTGGTTTTCCTTCTCCTCAAGAAACTCCAGTGATGGCTCATCCACCTCCACATCACACAGAAACTCCTTACCATAGGGTTTAAATAACTCAATCAATCATCTTGCCCCCTCCTACCTTGCCTTCCTGATTTCCTACTACAGTCCAGTCTACACACTCTTTTCTGATGTAAATTTGCTCATTGTACCTGTCATGTCTCCCCACCGACCCCCTACCCATGTCCCACCTCTAGCCTGGAATGTCCTCACTCTTCATATCCAACAACAATCAGTCTCCCCACCCTCAAAGACTTATTAATATCATATCTC
The DNA here is from genome assembly GCF_004115215.2 of Ornithorhynchus anatinus. NCBI lineage: Eukaryota > Metazoa > Chordata > Mammalia > Monotremata > Ornithorhynchidae > Ornithorhynchus > Ornithorhynchus anatinus. Next base: position 94,608,161 of record NC_041729.1, on the reverse strand, counting down.
CTTCAAGAGGCCTCCTCCATCTAAGCGCCCATATTTCCTTCTGTGTCACCCTTGAGCTTGGATTTGCACCCATATTAATGTCAGTCTCCCCCTATGAATTGCAAGCTCAGCCCCACAGCACTTATGTACATATCCGTAACATTCATATTAATGTCCGGGTCCCCCTCTAAACTGCAAGCTCGGTGTGGGTGGAGAATGTATCTACCAACTCTTGTATTGTACTCTCCTAAGCACTTAGTACAATATTCTGCACACGACTGCTCAATAAATAAGATTGATTGATTTATTGTTTGAGTCATCGGACCTGGGTTCTAAACCCAGCTCTGCCACTTACCTGCCGTGACCTTCTCAAGTCATTTACATCATCTGTGCCTCCATTTCCTCAACTGTAAAATGGGGATTCAACACCTGTTCTCTCCCCTACTTAAAAACTGTGAGCCCCACGTAGGACAGGGACTGTTTCTGACCTGATTATATGTCTTCACTAGTGTTTAGTACAGGGTTTTGCAAAAACAAGCACTTGAGGAATGTCATATTTATTTATTCGTTTAGGATATACAGTCTTCACATGGGGTCTTTTCATCCCTAACTAGAAATTCTCGGGTCTTCTTAGAAACTTGGAATAAGGAAATTTAGTACTTGAGATTAAAAAGGGTGTGGGGATATCACTCCAATCATCTCAGTGGAGTTGATATCTAGATCCCAGAATCCAATCTGACCACCCTGTCAGTCTAAAGCTGTGTGCTTAGTGGAAACAGTGCAGGTCTGGGAGTCAGGACCTGGGTTCTAATTCTAGTTCTGCCACTTGTCTCCTGTGTGACCTTGGGCAAGTCACTTCACTTCTCTGTGCTTCAGTTACCTCATCTGTAAAATGGGGATGGAGACTGTGAACCCCAAGTGAGACGGGGCAGTGTCCAACTCGATTTGCTTGTATCCACCCCACTGCAGATAGTAAGTACTTAAATACCATTATTATTATTAGTATTATTATTACAGTGCCTGGAACATAGTAAGCCTTTAACAAATACCTTTTCTGGGGAGTATTCAGCAATCCTGAGGATTCAGGCATACTGAGTAGTACTCATCAATTAGACCAATTCTCAGGTCAATCGGGGAAAAGTGCAAGTTCCCAATTTCCAATCAGAATGCAAAAAAAAAAAATCTATCCTAGTTTGAGAGACAAAGGAGCTAGCCTTGTAGCATTACAAAGTGCATGAGGGCTGAATTTGTTCAGAAATGACAATGGATTTTGCTTAGAGGAAGTTCTATGACTATTTCTTCATTCAGTAATAGTTTTGTTTCATTTTTCAATAGAAATCCTAAATGTCAGGGAAAGAGTAGAGATATATCTCTGGAAGAAAAGCACAAGCCTACTCCTGCCTCTGTCATGCTGGGTAGGACAGGTTTTGACACTGGGGGCAGTGAAACATGTGCTGCCAAAGTAAAGTGTTCATTTGTATATGGTATTTGCTAAGCACATACTATGTGCCAGGTACTGTACTAAGCACTGGGGTAGGGACAAGGTAATCTGGTTGGACACAGTCCTTGCCCCACATGAGGCTCACTGTCTTAATCCCCATTTTATAGATGAGGTAACTGAGGCAGAGAGAAGTTAAGTGATTTGCCCAAGGTCACACAGCAGACAAGTGTGGAGCTGGGATTAGACCCAGGTCATTCTGACTCCCAAGCCCTGGTCCATCCACTAGGCCATACTGCTTGTGCCACTATTCTGCCAAATAGTGGTCTTTTGGTCTTGCCCTTGGCACATCAAGCAGCAGGTCAACCTCAGTTTGGAAATCTGTCCTATTTTCACCCCTCCTGAGGAAAAAAGAAAAAGCAATGCTATCTCCTCTCTTCCAGAAAAAGAAACGTTATGGGGTGTGATTTAGTGGGGGACACCTGAACCATGGCCAGTGGGATAACATAGACCTCCCCAATTCAGGATCCAGTGATCATCTGGGGACTGGTCGCCCTCAGATTAATTGCTATAATGTGAATCAGCCTTCCTCTAGGGCAAGGAAACATTGCTTTAGAGGATGCAGGGACTCAGTTTCCTTTACCAGTCTGAGAGGATATGGGCTCTGGAGTGTTGGGAGGCAAGAAGCAGTATGGTCTAGTGGATAGGACATGGGCCTGTGAGTTAGAAGGACCTGCATTCTAATTCTGGCTCCACCATTTTTCTGCTGGGTGACCTTGAGCAAGTCACTTAGCTTCTCTGTGCCTCAGTTACTTCATCTGTAAAATGGGTATTGATTATTAGCCCCATATGGGACATGGAGTATATCCAACCTGATTAGCTTGTATTTATACTGTGCCTGGCATATAATAATAATGTTGGTATTTGTTAAGTGCTTACCATGTGCAGAGCACTTTTCTAAGCACTGGGGTAGACACAGGGTAATCAGGTTGTCCCACATGAGGATCATAGTTAATCCCCATTTTACAGATGAGGTAACGGAGGCACAGAGAAGTTAAGTGACTTGCCCACAGTCACACAGATGACAAGTGGCAGAGCCGGGATTCGAACCCATGACCTCTGGCTCTCAAGTCCGGGCACTTTCCACTGAGCCACGCTGCTTCTCTAGTAACCACTTAAATTTTATTCCAAAATAAATAAATAAATAAACAGGGCTCAGGGGCAGGTGGGAGGTTTTAGTTCCCATGAAGCTCCGCTGGGCTCTAGGCCCTGCAGAACCCTTCCTAGATTCTTCACCTGTTTACACACTTTGCTCTCCTATGGATTGCCCAGCCCAATTTTTGCTCAAACTTTTCCTCCTCTGGAGATTTCAATGATTGGGGACTCTCCTGCCCTGCAACTTCAGAGAAGTCAGAAACCAGGAAGTCATGGGTCTGTTAGAAAAGGCTGTAATTACAGGACTGAGTAATTCCATGACCAAAAATCCCTGAAGCAGTGTAACTGTGAATAGAGCCTGAGCTTGCTACTGATGAAAACAAAATTGGGATTCTTTCATGCATGGCCTCTTCCTTTTGCACTGCTGTCCTTTAAAAAAAAAAAGGGGGGGGGGCAAAACAAAGAGAATTGCTTTGTTTTACAAAACAGAGAATTGCTCTTACCATAGGGAAAGAATGAAATCAATTTATATCCAACTTTAAATTATCTAGAATTATTTTCATTAACTACAAAAGTGCTTATTCTCTCACCTTCCCTGAGGCAGTAGTGATCAGTCATAATTGAGTGCTTACTGTGTGCAGTGCACTATACTAAGTGCTTGGGAGAGAACAACACAACAATTTAACAAATTCCCTGCCCAAAATGAGTTTACAGTCTAGAGGGTGAGACAGACAGTAAAGTAAATAAATTACGGATAGGTACTTAAGGGCTCTGCATCTGTAGTAATCTTGAATTCATTCATTCAATTGTATTTGAGCACTTACTGTGTGCAGAGCACTGTACTAAGTGCTTGGAAAGTACAATTCGCAACAAAGAGACAATCCCTGCCCACAACAGGCTCACGATCTAAAAATATGTGCTCTCTCAGCTCTGTACATTAACTGTGTTTCTGATGACCGTTCAGATATTAAGCAAGTTCCAAATTATCAATCCATGGTATTAGGCATGGCCAGCAGTTTTATGAAAATTTTGGTGATCAGATTTTCCATGGGGTAATATCAAAAACCCCGATGACCTAGCTAGCTAGATACCATAGTGCTATCCCCACTACACGGCTATTTGGAACTGTCAATTTTTCCCCCCACCTCCCTGACTAGAATACTTGCTTCCCCTTCATCACACTGGTTTCTCCATGTTTCCCTCCTCCTTCCAAGCCACACCAAAAGTTCCACCACCTGAAGGCGTTCCCTGATTAATGCTCCATTTCCATGCAAACGAATTCATCAACCACCTCTGCAGTCACCTATCTGCTTATTCACTTGATCCTATTATGTATATCCATTTTCTCACTCTTAAAGATGACATATTTGTCCATTTATGTCTACAAGCTCCTCCAGAGAAGAAATTGCACCTTATCTTTTCATTTGGCATGCTACCAAGTATAGCCCTTTGCTCATAGCCTATCATTTTTATTGCTACTGAATCTGGTCAGGAACCAATCCACTTTCTTCAGACACCTGTGTTCTATTAACCTGTCTGTATCTTTCCTCATTAAAGACTCATGGTTTATAGAATTCCACTCAAGAAGGGCATCTATCTTAGTTTATTTCCTCGACATTCGGCCACAAGTCATTTACCCTCAGACTACAAGAAATACTTGGATAAATTGTGGTTCACGAAAATACTTTGCCAGCAGAAAAAAAAACACAACAGACTATTTTATCTTGCTACTAGAAGCTGAAAATTCGAATATAAGCACCTTTTGTTCTATAGAAGTTCAAATATTTTATCAATTTTAAATAAATTTAGAGAACACATGCTGCCCTCACTCTGTTAGTTGTTCTCACTGGTAACCTAGGAGATGGGTGTGATGACAATAATAATTGTGGTATTTGTTAAGCACTTACCATGTGTCAGGTGCGATAATAAGTGATGATGATGTTGGTATTTGTTAAGCGCTTACTATGTGCAGAGCACTGTTCTAAGTGCTGGGGTAGATACAGGATAATCAGGTTGTCCCACGTGAGGCTCACAGTCTTCATCCTCATTTTCCAGATGAGGCAACTGAGGCCCAGAGAAGTGAAGTGACTTGCCCAAGGTCACACAGCCAACAAGTAGTAGAGCTGGGATTAGAACCCATGACCTCTGGCTCCCAAGACCAGGCTCTTTCCACTGAGCCACGCTGCTTTTCAAGTGCTGGGGTTGATACAAGCAAATCAGGTTGGACACAATCCATGTCACATGAGGCTTGCAGTCTTAATCCCTATTTTACAGATGAGGTTAATTGAGGCCCAGAGAAATTGACTTGTCCAAGGTCACACAGCAATGTGTGGAGTTAGGATTAGAATCTAGGTCCTTCTCAATCCCAGGCCTGTGATCTATACTCTAGGCCATGAGATTCAAGAACAACAAGAGATAATATTGGGAAAATAATCAACAAGGGTACATAGCTACAGAGAAAACTAGTATCAAGCCAAGAGATCAATAGCTCTTTATTCACAATATATAAAGTATGATAAAATAAAGTTTGTATAGGTCTGATGAAAAATTTTTAAATAAGTTAGATGCATTAAAATCTACACTCTCCTGGTATAGAGTCATAAAAGAATAAGTCAGAGTAATTCTAGGACTTCTAGCAACTATTTTGGAGAATGTGTAGATGACTAGGGAAGTTTCTGATTATTGGAAAAGGGACAACACAATGCCTATACTTAAGAAATGGAACTTGAATTACCATGGAAATGAAAAGATGTATTATGTATTAACTAATATGGCAATTACCATGTTTTGCATTATTAGTAGTAGTATTTAAAGTATCTGGGAAAAGACTGGATTAAATCAACCCAAAAATCAATAGTACTGAGTTTACTGTGTGCAGAGCACTCTACTCAGCCCTTGGGAGAGTACTATAGAGTTGGTAGGTGTGTTCTCTGCCCACGTGGAACATAGAGTTTAAAGTTAAGATGTGGTTGCCTTGGTCCTAGGTTAAAAAAAATTAAAAAATGGATCCCTACTGCCTCATCAGCTGGAGAAGGACATGTTACCCACACTCCACTGTCTTGTTAGCAGTGAATTTGTGAGGAAGGAAAACAATGGAAGGGAAAATTCAACCACAGCTTTCTGTGAGTTAAATTATATTCAATTTTTAAATCTCCTCAGGAAAAGAACTTTACAAAAAACATAAAAAGCCTTGGGCCTCCCTCCCACATGGAGTGAAGGCAAGGAATGGAGTGGATAGAAAGAAGGGAGAGAGATAGGAATTGTGACAAAGAGAAATGGAAGGATGGATCAGTCAATCAGTGATACTTATTGAGTTCCAAAAATGTGCAGAGCACTAAACTGTTTGGGAAAGTACAATAGAGTTAGTAGATATGGTCTATACTCTCGAAGACTAACAACCTATAGGCGGAGACTAAAATAAATTACAGCTAGAGGGTAGTAATAAAATGTAGAGTTATGTTCATTGGTGCTACAGGGTAGGAGTGAGTATTGAAATATTAGATGATGCCAAACTCCTCAAGAGACAGTTGTGGAGAACTTGAGATGGGAATATAAGAGTTAAGTCAAGGAAAGCCTACTGGAGGAGATGTGATTTCAGAAGAATTATGAAGATAGAAAGTGCAATAGTCCACAGATGTAAATTTGCAGGGGAAGTGAGAGGAGGAGGAATTCCAGGCAGAAGTGAGGGTGTCAATGAGAGGTCAGTAACAAAAAAGAACAGGGCTTGGTGAGTAGGTTGGCTCTACAGGATCAAAGTATGTGAGTTGGAGAAGTAGTGGGAGAAGTGAGAGAAAAATCAGGAAAGAGAAAGATAATTAACAGCCATAAAATCAAGGGTTAGAAGTTTCTGCTTGAAAAAAAATGGGCAACCACTGAACGTTTTTGAGGAGTGGAGAAATGTGCACAAATCAGTGTTGGAACAGAAATCATCCGGGCAACAGAGTGAAGGATGTACTGGTGAGGAAACAGACTATAGGTAGGAAGGTCAGCTAAGAGGTCTTTGTAGTGCTAAAGACGGGATTTAAGAACTGCTAGACCAGTATGGTGACAGCTTCAAAGGAGAGGAAAGAGCAGATTCTGAAAATGTGGAAAAGGAACAGGAGAGAGAGATTGTCCAGGGATCTCTGCCCTCCATCAGGGTGTCTGCCAGCTTGGCTCCTGCAGTACTGAGTGGGAATATGGGGGCCACTTGGGCTATCAGTCTGCCCCCATAACTAAATTGCCATATTTTCCTGTAGTAGAATGTGCTCTTTTCCAGAGCTTTGTCTCTAATCTACTCAACCCGTTCCCTGCAGTTTCACAGAACAGTCTACAAAAGGGAGCAAAAACAAAAGAAAAATCCTCACTATTTGTATAAGCTGCATGGGTCACTTAAATCCTCCTCTCTGTTAGTACTTGTTAAATGGTGATGATGCTGCTTAACCCGTCGGGTGGTTTAGGAGCAAGAGTTGCAAAATATTATGAAATTTGCTGCTGAAATTTAATTCATAAGAGACCAGCATGCCCACCTCTTCCACTTAAGAATCTTTGTAAATCACCTCGTTTGCTTAAGTGACAGCTTCAATAGATGTCAGCCCCACTGTAGCTTATTAAAGTGAGCCACAGGATATTTAATTACTAAACTCTGTACCGGCAACAATTCAAAGCTAGACAGATTTTCAGGAATCTGATTTGAGGCCTGATTTTTAAAGAGAAAATTTTAGCAACTCTTTTTTCCATGGTCTCTGATTATGCTTTGTCTAAATATTTAGTGACCATGAATCCTGTGAAATACCCTGGTGAAAAATGAAGACCTCTAATCAAGTGTCAGTTTCTCAGACCTACCTAGTACAGTCAGTGACTTTTTGTGCCTTCAGGTCATAAATACACTTATTGGAACTTCATCATTTCAGAGAAAAAGCTTCCAACTTGCAGTGGGTAATAGGTGAGAGAAAGTTTTGGAAGAAAATATTTTAATACTTGGAGTGCCAAGAAACAGCTGTTCGTTTAAACAGGAAACTCTGCAGAAGAATAGCTGAAACTCACTGTTGTGCTGATTTATACTATTAAATACAGTTTACATTATTAACATAATACTGGAAACCTAGTTGCTCCAACTGGGGTCTGTTAAGGGTTAGTCAATCATTTATTGACTGCTTTAATGTGTGCAGAGCACTGTATTAAGCACTTGGGAGAGTACAATATAACAGAGTTGGTAGGTAAGTTCTCTGCCTACAATGAGCTTACAGTCTAGAGGGGGAGAGAGACATTAATATAATAAGTTACAGAGATGTAGATAAGTGCTATGGGTCTAAGGGCAGGGTGATGATAGGGTGCAAATCCCAATTCAAGGGCAACACCAAAGGGAGAGGAAGAAAAGGAAATGTAGGCTTAGCTGGGGAAGGCTTCTTGGAGGAGATGTGATTTTATAAAAGACTTCAAAAGTGAGGGAGAGTGGTGATTTAGTGAATATGGAAAGGGAGGAAGCACCAGGACAAAGGGAGGATGCAGACAAGGGGTCAGTAGTGAGATAAAAGAGATCAAGGGACATTGAGTAGGTTGGTATTAGTGGACCACTGTGTGTGGTCTGGGTTGTAGTAGGAACACAGCAAAATAAAATAGGAGGGAACAAATTGACAGAGTGCTTTCAAGCCGATGGTGAGAAATTTGCTTGATGTACAGGTGGATAGACAACCACTGAGGAGTTCTTGAGGAGTGGGGATATATGGACTGTTACATGAGCCCTCTGTTCATACCAACCAGGACCTTTCTGGATTGGGGGAGCCTCAGAGATATGTAGTAAAGTTCAAACCACACTTCTGATCACCAAGGGTATTGGGGAAAGTTTTTTACCTAGTTTTACCAACATACAAGGGAGCGACACATACATAAATACAATCATTCACTCCACCACATAAGGGTCCAATACCAGTCTGTGGTCTGCCAATGTTTCTTCTTTCTCCTTCCAAGTGCTGCTATCTTCTGCTGCTTTCCAACACCACTCACCTGCTGCCTCAGTGACTCCAGGTGCTCCCCTGCGTTTCAAAGCCTTTTATCTGCCTTAGGCATTGCAGCTGTAGCTCTAGGTAGCAGTCACTGATTGGCCCACAGTAGGGCCTTACTGGGTAGAACAGGAAGAGAAAGTCCCGCCTCCCTCTGTGATCTGCTCCCACAGGCCCACAATCATCTCTCTCGAGTGAAGCCCATCAGTGCCTTTGCCAGTCTATTCCTTGTTGTTGTTCATGGTATCACAGACAGTCTCTAACAAGGCAGCTTGTTTTGGGCTCACCACAGCCTGAACTTTTTTTAGAAAAATAATCCAGGCAGTAGAGTGAAGTATGGACTGGAGTGGGAAGAGACAGGAGGCAGGAAGGTAAGTAAGGAGGCTGATATAGGAGTGGAGGTGGTATAGGATAAATGCTTGGATCAACATGGTAGCCATTTGGAAGGAGAGGAAAGGACCTCTTTTTAGTGATGTGGTGAAGGTAGAATTGGCAGGATTTGGTGACCATATTAACTATGTGGACTGAATGAGAAACATGAGTCAAGGATAATGCCAAGGTTATAGCTTTTGGAGATAGGGAGGATGGTGATACTACCTACAGTGATGGGAAAGTCTTGGGGTGGTGGACAGGCCTTGGGTGAGAAAATGAGGAATTCTGTTTGGGATGTGTCAAGTTTGCGGTGTCAGTGGATCATCCAAGTACCTTCAGAAGTCCTGAAAGCAAGAAGAAATGTATGAGACTGTATAGAAGACTGTAGAAACGGAGAGATTGGGGCTGGAGATGTAGATTTGGGAACTATCCACATAGAGATGGTAGTTGAAGCCATGGGCATGAAAGGATGTTGATAATAATAATAATAATAGTGGTATTTAAGTGCTTATTATGTGCCAGGTACTGTACTAAGCTCTGGGGTGGATATAAGCAAATTGGGTTGGACACAGTCTTTGTGTCCATGGGACTCAGTCTTAAATCCCATTCCACAGATAACTGAGGCACAGAGAAGTGGCGTGACTTGCCCAAGGTCACATAGCAGACAAGTGGTGATTAGAACCGTTTACCTTCTGACTCCCAGGCCGGTGCTCTATCCACTACTCCATGCATATAGAGAAGCAGCGTGGCTCAGTGGAAAGAGCCTGGGCTTGGGAGTCAGAGGTCATGGGTTCAAATCCCGGCTCTGTCACTCATCAGCTGTGTGACTGTGGGCAAGTCACTTAACTTCTCTGTGCCTCAGTTACCTCATTTATAAAATGTGAATGAAGTCTGTGAACCCCATATGGGACAACCTGATTACCCTGTATCTACCCCAGCGCTTAGAACAGTGCTCAGCACATAGTAAGCGCTTAACAAATACCAATTTTTTTTCCCTTTGTGTAGTGTTTCACAGGTGGAGTAGTACTAAGACATGTACTCATCTCCCTCCGTTGAGTAATCTCAATTTATACTTTAGATGAAAAACAGCATGGTCTAATAGAAAATGTACAGGTCTAAGAGTCAGAAGACCTGGGTTCTAATCCTGACTTTACCACTTGCTTACTGTGGCCTTGGAAAAGTCATTTTAAACTCTAGGTACCTCAGTTTCCTCATCTGTAAAATGTGAATTCAATACCTGTTCTCTCTATCCCTTATACTGTGAGCCCTATGGAAACTGTGTCTAATATGACTGTATTATATCCCCTCTTATCTAAAACTTCCACTGACTGCCCATCCATCTCCACATCAATCAGAAATTCTCATCATTAGCCTTAAAGCACTCAATCTGCCTCTCTTCCTTTTAGTCAGTGGTACATTTTGAGTGCTTTCTGTGTAGAGAGCACTGTACTATACTAGGGTTAACAAAAAGCCCCTGGGAATTGCAGAGGGAGATTGGAGTCCAGTCTACTGGGCACATTGTCTCCCTCCCAGCCCTTTCCAAGCGTTTCAATGGGGGTTGAAAAATATGCCATGCCATGCCACATGCCATGTGGCTTCCACAGTTGTCAGGAAACTAAAGAACAGAATTCTATAAACCCATTCATGATTGGGTCAGACCAATGACTGTCCAACTCTGAATTCAGTTTCTGGCAGTGGGAAGGTATACTTGGAGGTCAGTTTGGTGACTGCTTTCTCTGACATCCATCTCTCTGTTTTGGGATGGACAATTCTTATCCAAGAGGCCCTCCCTCAACATATATAACAGACAATCCCTCTCCCCACCTCCAAACCTTTATTGAAGGCACATCTCTTCCAAGATGGCTTCACAGACTAAACCCTCATTTTCTCTTCCTCCACTCCCTTCTGTGCCACCCTTGAATTTAGATTTGCACTCTTTAGTTACCCCACTCTCAGTCCCACATCACTTATTTACATATCCCTAATTTATTTATTTATAATCATATCCATCTCCTCCTCTGTACTGTAAGCTTGTTGAGGGCAGGGAACATACCTACCAACTCTGTTATGTTGTACTCTCCCAAGTGCTTAGGACAGTGCTCAGCCCATAGTAAGCACTCAATAATATCGATTGACTTTAAGGGAGCAACAGCATATGCTGAGCAACTACTGTGGGCAGAGCATGTACTAAGTACTAAATCCTTGGGAGAGAGCAATAAAATACGTGATCACTGCCTGCAAAGAGCTTACAGTCAAAAGGGGAGAGAGACTCATAAATAAATTACAGATAGGAGGAATGATTTTTGTAGGAACAGAGTAACATGGAGATTTTACTTAAAACTTAAGAGATTTTGGCTGTAAAAAGCCTGAAGAGGCATTTGGGATAGATAAATAGTAGAGAGATGAATAACTGCTTAGGGTAGCCCTTCATCAATCACATCAATAGTATTTATTGATCACTTACTGTATGCAAAACACTGTATTAAGTGCTTGGGTGAGTACAGTTCATCTGGTAGACAAGAACTCTGTGCACAGTGAAGAATATTGTACTGTTTTGGAGAGCACAGTTCAATTAGTACATATGCTCCCTCCTCAAAAATTGCTTGCAATTTAGTGAGACAGACAAAATAAATTATTATTAATAATAGTAATAGGTACTTACCATGTGTACTAAGCTTTGGGGTAGATACAAAATAATCAGGTTCCAAGTGGACCTCACAGTCTAAGTTCAGGGATTAGGATGGCAGTAGAGGGGTGAAATGTGTGTACTGGGTTGTAGTAGGAAAACAGCGAGGTCAGGTAAGAAGGGGTAAGCTGATTGAGTGCCTTAAAGTTGGGTAAGGACTTTCTATCTGATGTGGAGGTGGATGAGCAACCAAGGAGGGAGAACAGGTTTTGAGTCTCCAATTTGCAGATGAGGGAGCTGAAGCACAGCACAATTAAATGACTTCCCAAGGTCACACAGCAGTCAAGTGGTACAGCGGGGATTAGAATACAGGTCCTCTGACTCCTTGGCCTGTGTTCTCTCCAATAGGCCAAGCTGCTTCTCAACACAACTAGTCAACTTGTCCCTTGTGCTCCTCACTGGCATACCCACTGTAAACCAGCTGAAGGGTCACCCCAATGCTGATCGGAGCTGTGGTGAGCCACTCAGTCAATCGTATTTATTGAGTGCTTTCTAAGGTCTTGGGAGAGTACAATATAATTATCTAGCAGACATATTCCTTGCCCAAAAAGTGCTTACAGTCCAGAGGGGGAGATGGACATTAATATAAATAAATTATATATTTGTACATAGTGATGTGGAGCTGGGAGGAGAGGTGAATGAAGGGAGCAAGTCAGGGTGTTGGAGAAGTGAGAGGGAAAAGAGGAAAGGAGGACTTAATCAGGGAAAGCCTCTTGGAGGAGATAGACCTTTGAAGATGAGGAGAGTAATTGCCTTTCAGATTTGAGGAGGGAGGGTATTCCTGACCAAAGGCAGGAGGTGGATGAGAGGTCAGTGGTGAGATAGACGAGTTGGAGATAGAGTGAGAAGTTTAACATTAGAGGAGTGAAGTGTGTGGGCTGGGTTGTAATAGGAGAGTAGTGAGGTGAGGTAGGAGGGGTCAAGGTGGTTGGCTACTTTAAAGAAGCCAGAAGCCTCAGAAACCACTGCAAGTCTTAGGCAGATGTAGGAGAGCTGCTGGCATCTCAGACACCCTGGCGACTGTCAGACTGCACCCTGGGAAGCTTCTCTTAGCCAAAGGAAAATCAGCAGAATAGGAACAGGGAAACATTTTAGGAAAATCCTTTCTCACCTGAAATGATCCGTTAATTCCCACTTTATAACAGATTCATCTTCAAGCAACTTACTTTCTGTCCATATGGCTCTCCTACAGAATTATATGTTGTCCCCTTGGGAGAAATGACACTTCTGGAGATTTGATGTTCTCCTTCCATATTACAGGTAGCAGGTGTCAAAGCCTTCTGCCTTGCCACCTACCAGAATGAATGAAAATAACTACAGATGACCTTGATTAATTACCCCATGGTCATGCCAGCCCCCAAGCCACCTCTACAAACATTAATCTGTTTATTTGTATGTTATTTATCCACTTCGGTCATTTTTTCTATCTATTCTCTCACTCACAATGGTATAGTCATCAGTTTCTGTCAGTTGCCCCCATTAAATTGTAAGCTCCTTAAGAATAGGTGGTGTGTCATTTACATCTTGAGCATATTCTGTATAACTGAGATCTGCCCACAAAAGATGCTCAATTCATGATTTGCAGTGAATAGGAGAGAAAGAGAGGCAGGGGAACCTGGTAAAAAAAAAAGATAGAGCTAGGATTAAAGGCAAGAAAAATTACAAGTTGGGAAAACAATATAACCTAAGTAAGGCAAAATGTTTCTGAAATAAGGAGAAAATGGAAAAGGATGTTGAAGAATGTTTTAAACTACATGAGGATAGTCAACTGGCTTTACACTTAGTCTTTTATGCTAGCACATGGGAGCACTGAGGTCAAATCAATAACCTATTTCTCATATTCCAAGGCATAAATAAAAGAGCAAACCAGCCAATCTGAGTGGCAAATATCACCTCTGGAGTGCTCTGTCAGTGACCAAGAAAAAAATGGTTCTGGTGTTGCCAGACTCCAGTGAGTATCCCTGGCCAACACCAACACTGCATCTTGAAATTTTATAGGATAAGTTCCAAAACTTGGAAATTAGGCCAGAAGGTGTACTTTATCCTGAATTTTCAGTCATAAGTCTGAGGTAGAAACACTCTTTGTTCTTCAGAAAGTAGTATATTTCATGGAACCACATCCCTTGTTCTCCAGAATCTCTCTATCCATAGAGACTTTATGTATATATGATGATGATGGTATTTGTTAAGCACCTACTATGTGCCAAGCACTGTTCTAAGTGCTAAATATATATCCCCACAACTGTCCACCCCCCAAAAAAAAATTAAGGTAAAACCTCTTTCTGTATATCCCAGGTTAGAATAGGTGTCATTTTTTCTAATTGACCGCTTAAGCTTCTGAAACTCATTCCAAGTATGTGATTCCAACCAAAAGGGTGATTCTATAGCTAACAGATCGCTCACTCTACATCTTCCCTTTCTCCCTTGAAGGACCACAAAATGGTTCTCAGAAACCCTTGCCACCTTCTTATGGCAATCGCGTGGGCCACCCTCGAAATTGCAATTATGATGCAGAATTGTTGCATTTTGGTGCCACCCAGTGGCAGAGTTGGACAGTGCCCTCACCGTTTCCTTAGTCACTCACTGGCTGGGTTGAAAGTTTGTCTGCCCAAAACAGACACCCTTCCAGATGTAATCCTTCTCTTCCAAGTGTGAAATCACCGAGAGAACCTCTAGGCTCAATAGAGGAATTAATTTTCCTGTGAAGCTTCCTTTCAATCACCAATCAGTCACTCCGTCCTACTGGGTGCCCACTACTGTACTAGGCATTTGGAGGAGGAAAAACTGTAGAAGCAAAAGGCATGCTGCCTGAAACTTACACTCTCAAAGGATTTCCACTCTAATGGAGGCGACAGACATAAATTGGATATTCAGTAATCCTCTTTATGGGGTTTTAGGGTGACCCACATGGAAGATAACCAAATCACAGAGTCGAGAGACAATGGGAGAAAGTTTCCAGGAATAAATTCCTTCCTTTCTCTCCTTTACTTTCACCTCCTTCCTACACCTTCTTCTCTTACTTCTTCTCCCTCCCCTTGGTTAGAAAGGGGAAAGGAAAGACTCACAAAGGGTGGGTATTTCCCAGCCCAGTCCAGCCCAGCCCTCCTCCCCGACCCTTCCTTGGCTCAACTGGATATACCAGCCTGAACCTTCTTCAAGTCAACAGGGCCCATTCACCCATCCCAAGCCACAGTTTAATAGTTTAAAGTAAGTATTTTCATCAACCATTAGAGACCATTAAGCTTACAGCTGAGCCAAAGAGATTTACCTCAAAGGACATTTAGGTGGAGTTGCTTTTTAACAGACTCTGGTTATTTCTCCTATAAAGCAGGGTCATGTTCCTAAAGAGCTTCATGTTAAGGAAGTGGGTTTTGTAGCACTAATGGTAGTAATAATTGTGATATTTATTAATCACTTACTAGGTACTAAGCTCTGGTGTAGATGCAAAATAATCTCATCTAACTTGCCACTGACTCCTCACCCTCCCTCTTCATATCTGAAGACAATAGCTCGCCCCACCTTCAAAGCCTTATTAAAACCGTTCCTCCAAAAGGCCTTCTCCAATGAGCCCTCATTTCCCCTTCTCCTATTCCCTTCTGCATTGCCTTTAAACTTGGATTTTCACCCTTTATTCACCCCTCCCTCAGCCCCACAAGTACTCATTTCCCCCTCCAGAGTGTAAGCTTGTTGTTGGCAGGTAACCTATCACTGTTACATTGTACTCTCCCAAACACTTAGTACAGTGCTGTGCACACAGTAAGCACTCAATAAATATGATTGAATGATTGATAAGTCCCTCGGTAGCTCCCAAACTAAATAGGAGGGACCACAGGTGTCAAATCCCCATTTTGCAAATGAGATAAACTGAGTCACAGAGAAGTTAAGTAAATTACCCTACTTTACAGGGCAGACAGGTAGAGGAGCTGGGATTAGAACCCAGGCCCTCTGATATCCAGGCCAATGCTCTTTCCATTAGGCCATGCTGCTTCCCTCCCTATGTCTCTGAACCTACATGCATGCAGACAGCCATTTCTTCAGACATTGTGTCGTCCTATATCCAGGTTGATGTGCTCTGTGAGAGAGCATTCCCTAATTTGGGCCATCACAATTCTGTCATCATGATTTAGCAAAACCATGGAGTGGTAGAAATGATGGTATGGCATTTCAGGGACTATTCTAAAAAATGAGAGATTAAATTTGAGCCCTCCTTTCCATAAGAAATCAGTTAATTAAAAAAAAAAAACTTCTGATACTGCAGTGTGATCTGGGGATTACAAGAACAAAGAAAAGTTTCCTACATAAATTGAAATAAATTACAGAAAAATGGTTATCTTTTAGCCACGCTTAATAGCATAATTCTAGGATTTGAGAGGTAGTGGGATGGAGGTGACAAAATAATCCTTCAAAAGTTATTATTTCTGTTTTGTCAGTTAAAGGGAGAGAATCTTCAAAGTGTTTAAGATAAAACATACTTAGATTTCCAGAAAATGAATTCACGAATCTGTAAACTAAGGTGCCATAGGAAGAAGTGTTCTCTCTGTGGGGCTGCATATTTTTTTCTTTTTTAAACCACAGGCTCAGCTGTTTTGCTCCTGTTTGTGAACCACCTGAAGTTCTCAGACCAGTGTAAGAATGTAGAATGCCGTTTCTATGGTAACCAGACTTTATTCCAGGGAAAGCTACCCTCTATTCTGCACTCTAAGGGGATCTAATCAGAGTTCTAATAGAGTCAGATACCTAGATATTTTCAGCCTTCAAAGTACATCACAGAACTGCAAACATTTTTCACATATTTAGTTGCATTTTTACTCTTTGGGAAAATAAAGCTAAAGTCTAGAATCTGCCTGAAACTAGAGTTACCCATATATTTTTCTTTAAAAAGCTGCATTTCATTAATCCATTTCTCCAATTTTGGAACCTCAATTAAAGAATACCTCTAAGTATTTAAACCCTCCAGGCCTTATGTCCCCTTAAGCCCCACAGCACTTAGGCACATATCTGTAATTTTTATTTATAATAATTTCTGTGCCCCCCTTTAGATTGTAAACTCACTGTGGGCTGGGATTGTGTCTGTAGTGTTTCTATATTAAACTCTCCCAAGTACTTAGTACAGTGCTCTGCGCACAATAAGCGCTTAATAAATACAATTGAATGACTGACTGAAAGCCACAGGTCATTCAAGATCATCAGTACAAAAAGTATATCATTTTGTTCAGTGTAATGTATTTAATTTGTATTAATGTTTCCCCCTCTAAACTGTCAGCTCATTGTGGACAGGGAGCATGTCTACCATCTCTGTTATATTGTACCTTCCCAAGTGCATAGTACAGTGCTCTGCACACAATAATTGCTCAATAAATATGATTGATTTATATTGTATCTACTCCAGCACTTACTACAGCACATAGTAAGTACTTAACAAATTCCACAAGTATTATTATTTTATTCAGTAGGGAAAGAGAAAAACTGGTGCCTTGGTTACACCATGGAGTTAATATTCATCATCACATAGGGCAAAGCACTCTATTTCAACAGCAAATAGCACTGAAAGACTGGAAAATAAATAAGTAATGAAAATAACCCACTTGAATCACACTACTCCTCTCAAGATTATTTGAAACTGAAAAGAACTTGTTTGTTGAGAATCAATTGATGGAATTAGGAAAAAGTGTCTTACCCAGCATTTCCTGAACCTGATCACCAACAAACAGGAGGGAAGATACTCAGATTTTTCCAAAAACTGACACACTTGGGTCAGCCACATATACCAAATGACTCCAATACAGGCTCTGCTGAATATGCTGGGTAAAGAAAAAGAAGACAAATTTGAAGAACTCTATCCCTAGGTAGAAATTTGGTGAATCCTTGAGAAATGAACTGATTAGTCCATTCTGCACTGCAGAGGAGCTGTTAGCCTTCGTGCTATGATTATGCTAAGTCCTGTGGCAACAAACTCCATAAATCCACTATTTGAGGGTGAAGAAGTTTTTCCTTGGGCTTGTTCTGCAACTACCAACTAGAAGCTTCTTCAGTGGGTGTCTGTCTCCTCATTTTGGTCTTCAGCATAAAAGAACACGGGCCTTGGAGTCAAAGGGCTGGGTTCAATTCCCAGCTCTGCCACTTGTTGATTGTGTGATCTTGGGTGAGTCACATAACTTCTCTGTGTCTCAGTTTCCTCATCTGTAAAATAGGGATTCAATACCTATTCTCTCTCCTACTTAGACTGTGAGCCCCACGAAGAACAGGATCTCTGTCCTACCTCATCATCTTGACTCTTCTCCAGCATAAAATATAGAGCTTGACATGTAGTGAGTAGTTAACAAATATCACTCTTATTATTATATGGTGCACAGCAATCCTGTGTATAGTCCGTCACACTTTTCATAATTTTATAGATTTCCCTTGTTCCCAAACCAAAAAGTCTTAATCTTTTTGGTCTCTCCTCACTTGGGAGCTGCATCATTTTCCAATCATTTTGGAAATCATTTGAGACTTCCCTTGAAGCAGAACGAGGCCTCCACAAGGTGGTTAGAACATCAGGAAAGCTTCACTTGTGACTAGACGCTGGACTTGGTGGCAACCAGTCCACCAAAGCCCCTGCTGGTCCTCCAAATCTAGACTGAAGGCCAGAATTCTGTGTTTGATGTGATTATCTTGCATCTATCCCAGCTCCTAGCACAGTGCTGGGGACACAGTAAGTGCTTAATACTAGTAATTATAGCCATTGGGAGGAATAAAGGTGTTATAGATACATTTATGTGATTGAATTTTGTGCGTCATTCCACTGTTTAAGAATCTGCAAAGACTCCAGAGGTGAGTAATTGATGAGACTAGTAACTTCCACATCAAGCTCTTATAGTCCTAAATTCTTTAAGCCCTTTGGACTGAGAGCCTTTGCCAAGTATTTTGCTGAGGTGTAACTGTGTTTTTTTATGATATTTGTTAAGCACTTGCTATGTGCCAGGCACTGTACTAAGCTCTGGAGTAAATATGAGCAAATCAGGTTGGACACATTCTCTGTCCCACGTGAGACTCACAGTCTTAATCCCCATTTTACAGATGAGGAAACTGAGCCACAAAGAAGTTAAATGACTTGCCCAAGGTCATACAGCATACAAGTGGCAGATTCAGGTCCATGTCTTCATCAATTTTTAGTTTGGAACTAGTAGTAGAAGAAGAAGAATGTATTATTACTACTAATTGCCAAATGTGTGCAAAGCTTTGACCCACAATCCAAAATGAGGTGGAAGAAGTTTGTTGACAGACCTGTTGGCCTGTGAGCTTTGATTTGCATGTTGGGTTTTTTTTTTCCATTTATATTATTTCATCTCTCCTAACGTGTTCCTCAACAAACTCTTTCAACCTCATTTTGGACTTTGGGTTAGCACTTTTCATACAATTGGTATTTATTATTATTATTATCAAGTGTCGTCTAGTCACTTCCAACATAGTGACTCTATGGATATATTTTCTCCAGAACGTCTTGTCTTCTGCCATAATCCGTAACCTTTCCATCAGTTCTTCTGTTATCGTTGTTACAGTCTCTATCTACGGTCTTTAACTGCTGGTCTGCCTCTTCCATGTTTTCCCTGGATTTTTCCTAGGATTAGTGTCTTCAGAGAATTAGTCCTCCTGATTGTGTGTTCAGAATATGCTAATCTAACTCCAGTCATTTGGTCTTCCAAAGACCACTTAGGCTTAATTTGCTCCAAAATCCATTTGTTTGCCTTTCAGGCAGTTCATGGTATTCGCAAAAGTCTTCTCCAACACCACATTTCAAAAAAATTGATGCTCTTTCTATCCTGTTGGCATTTAGTAGTAGTAATAAATTAATAATAATAATGTTGGTATTTGTTAAGCGCATACTATGTGCCGAGCACTGTTCTAAGCGCTGGGGTAGATACAGGGTAATCAGGTTGTCCCACGTGAGACTCACAATCTTAATCCCCATTTTACAGATGAGGTCACTGAGGCACAGAGAAGTTAAGTGACTCGCCCACAGTCACACAGCTGACAAGTGGCAGAGCTGGGAGTCGAACTCATGACCTCTGACTCCGAAGCCCAGGCTCTTTCCACTGAGCCACGCTGCTTCCCCATTATTCTACTACTATAACTACTATCAAATTAAAATGATGAGATGCAGTTGTACCCCACTGGATTTTTTTTAAATACTTCACAAAGGCTTTCAGTTCAAAGACATCAAAGCTCTTAGGAATATAGTAGCTCAACATAGAAGCTGCTAGACTCAGTCAATCAATCAATTGTATTTATTGAGCACTTTCTACATACAGTGCACTGTTCCAAGCATTAGGGAAGGTACAGTATACAGAGTTGGCAGACCCATTCCCTGCCTACAGTGAGTTTACAGAATCAATTGCTCACCTCTTGAGCCATTTCAGACTCTTAAGCAATGGAATAATACAGAAAAGTAAATCAGATAAATGTATCCATAGCACCTTTATGCCTCCTAATAGCCACAATATTTAGTATTAAGCACTTACTATTGGTCCAGCACTGGGCTGGGTGCTGGGACAGATACAAGACAATCGCATCGGACACAGAATTCTGTTCTCCAGACTAGATTTGGAAGACAATACTTTTATGATGAGAACCTGTAGTCATCCAGGAACTGTTTAAGTTTTCAGCATGGGACAGGAGATTTATTCATTCATTCATTCATTCATTAAATTATATTTATTGAGCACTTACTGTGTGCAGAGCACTGTACTAAGCACCTGGAAAGTACAATTCAGCAATAAAGAGAGACAATTACTTCCCACACCGGCCTTAGAAGTCTAGAAGATGGGAGACAGACATCAAAACAAGTAAACAGGAATCAATATAAATAAATAGAATTGTAGAATTGTAGATATATACACTTCAAAACAAGTAAACAGGGATCAATATGAATAGATAGAATTATACATATATACATACATAAGTGCTGTGGGGTGTGGAGGGGGAAGGGCAAAGGGAGCAAGTCAAGGTAATGCAGAAGGGAGGGGGAGCTGAAGCAAAGGGGGGCTTATTCTGGGAAGGCCTCTAGGAGACGGAAAGCCTTCAGTAGAGTTTTGAGTCAGGGAAGAACGATTGGCAGATTTGAGGAGGGAGGGCGTTTCAACACAGAGGTAGGCCTTAGGCCAGGAGTTGATGGTGGGACAGGTGAGATCACGGCACGGTGTGGTTAACACCAGAGAATCAGAGTGTGTGGGCTGCGATGTAGAAGGAGAGAAGGGAGATTAGGTAAGAAGAGACAAGGTGATGGAGAGCTTTGAAGCCAATAGTGTGGAGTTTTTGCTTAATGCAAAGGTTGATAGGCAACCACTGGAGATTTTTGAGGCGGGAGGTGAACATGCCCAGAATGTTTCTGTAGGAAGATAATCCAGGCAGCAGAGTGAAGTATGGGCTGAAGTTGGGAGAGAAAGGAGGTTGGGAGGTGAGGAAGGTGGTTGATGCAGTAATCCAGTCAGGATAGGATGAGTGATTGTACTAAAGTGGTAATGGTTTGGATGGAGAGGGAAGGGTGGACCTTGGCGATGTTGTGAAGGTGAAACTGGCAGGATTTGGTGACTGATTGGATATGTGGCGTGAACGAGAGAGTGGAGTCAAGGATGACACCAAGGTGGCAGGCTTGTGATACAAGAAGGATGGTTATATATATATAAGGATGGCTGAAGGAGGTTTGGGTTCTAGTCCCAGCTTTGCCATTGACTTGCTGTGTGACCTTTGGCAAGTCACATAACCTCTTTGGGTCTCTGTTTTCTCATGTTCCAAAGGGAAATAAAATGGATTACTTGCCCTATGTGGGGCAGGGACTATGTCCGATCTGATGACATTGTGTAACAATAAACAACTACAACAACAGCAATAATAATAATGATAATAATAATAATAGTGTTGGTTAAACACTTATGGTCTAAGTACTCTACTCAGAGCTGGGGTGGGCACAGGTTAATCAAGTTAGAGACAGTCCCTGTTCCCCATTGCTCAATAATTATTAAATGCTTAGTAAAGGACAAAATCAATGTTTTCATTCAGGCCTCAGCCAATCTTTATTTAAGGTGGAAACTTCTTTATACCCTCCATAAACAGTGCTTCAGAACCATTCAGGAGAAACTTGGAATTACATATGGGATCTGAGACTGCATGGAATGGCTGAAATCTTTTCCTTCCTTTGGATGATTAAGCATTGTTATTCACTGTTTCAGGCATTTGAAGTCCCACATACTGGAGAAATAACTGATAAAACAGTAAGAAAAACATTGTCCCCAAATTTATCATTTGATTAATTTTCTTTTCAACTTTTTAAAAAATTTTCTCTAGTCCTTTCAAAGAGGCCATTAAGTTAGAAGCTCCAAAAGGATTATATACCCCTCTCCCAATTGCTCTCCGGACTGGAGTGTAAAGGTCAGTGAGTGAACTAATGCAAGTCTGATGCTAGGTGATCCTTACCCAGGGCTAATGAGTAAAAGCAAAATTACAGGTGCACTTTGCTGCAGGAATGATGACTGAGTCTCTGTAGAGGCAAGCAAATTGCTGATTCCCTGAACTTGGGGGCAGAGGCCGAGGGAGTTGCGGGGGTGGGGAAGGGGAAGGTAGGGGAGGAGGTGCAGAAGGGACGAGAGGAGTGGAGGAGAAAGAGAAAAGGTAAAGGGGGAGGGGGAAAAGGAGGTCAGAAGTGAAGAAGGGAAGGAAGAAGAGTAATAAGAGTAGGAGTAGTAACCATATTCATTAAGTGACTCGTGTACCATATTAAGCACTGGAGAAAATACTCAGATGAAAATTAGACACAGTTACTGGCCTTCAAGAGCTTTTTCCATCTAAGAATAAAGTGGAGAGTAGGGACTGGAGTCAGACATATAAGGAAAGATTAAACAATAAAAATACACAAACAGCATAAAATACAAGACAAAGAGCACATGGTGACTGTGGCTACAGGAGCAGAGTTTACAACTCCTCGAAGGTCTAAGGCCTTCAGGCACAGCTGCTGCCAATTTCACCACCATAGTTCCAAATTTTGCGGAAGCTTCTTGCTTTTGCTGCTTGTGTCCTTTCCACTGATGCAAAGCAGGAAGAGAGTGAGGACCCAGGATGGTATGGAGTGGGAGTCAGCAGGGGAGAGGAGATAGAGAAAGAAATGGGAGGAGAGAGAAACCCATAATTCAGAGGCGGGATTATTTCTGATTTAGAGCTCAGGGAACTTGATCCGAATTTCCTTCCACAACTCCCAATTGTTTGGACTCCTCAAAGGTATGCTTTGAGGAGTCAGTGCTTCAATACATGCAATTGACTGAGTGACTGAGAGTGCTATTTTCCCTTTTCATTTAGCTGCTTTTCAAACAATTACATAATAATAATAATAATAATGTTGGTATTTGTTAAGCGCTTACTATGTGCCAAGCACTGTTCTAAGCGCTGGGGTAGACATAGGGGAATCAGGTTGTCCCACATGGGGCTCACAGTCTTAATCCCCATTTTACAGATGAGGGAACTGAGGCACAGAGAAGTTAAGTGACTTGCCCACAGTCACACAGCTGACAAGTGGCAGAGCTGGGATTCGAACTCATGAGCCCTGACTCCAAAGCCCGTGCTCTTTCCACTGAGCCACGCTGCTTCTCTGACACATGGGGCTCATTACAATCCCATTACATCATGGGGCTCGTCCAGTCATGGAAGAGAAATGGATGGGGTGATGATTTCTCACCTCTGACTATTGGAGTCCATCTGTCGGAGCCTCCTTCACCAACAATTCTCTGGCCTCGTTATTATCAATAGTATAAATAATGATGCCACATTCTGCCAATCTTGACTGTAAGTATGACCTAGTGGATAGAGCACAGTCCTGGGAATCAGAGGACCTGAGTTCTAATCCCAGCTCTACCATTTGCACCTGCTGTTTGACTTCTGCAATTTTTTATGGCATTTTTTAAGCCCTTACTATGTGCCAGACCCTCTACTGAGCGCTAAGGTACATACAAGCTTTCATTCATTCATTCGATAGAATTTACTGAGCGCTTGCTATGTGCAGAGCACTGTACTAAGCGCTTGGAATGTACAATTCGGCAACAGATAGAGACAATCCCTGTCCATTGATGGCCTTACAGTCTAAGCTTCTCAGGTTGGACACCATCTGTATCCCACATGGGGCTCCCAGTCATAATCCCCATTTTACAAATGAGGTAACTGAGGCACAGAGAAGTTAAGTGACTTACCCACGATCACATAGCAGACAAATGGCTGAACCAGGATTAGAACTTAAGTCCTCCTGACTCCCAGGCCTGTGTTGTATCCACTAGGCCATGCTGTTTCTCTGTGCCTCAGTTTTCTCAACTGAAAAATGGAGATTAAATTCTACTCCCTCCTATTCAGGCTGTGAGCCCCAGGTGGGACAGAGACTGTATCCAACCTGATTATCTTGTGTCTACACCAGTGTTTAGTACAGTGCTTGGCACACAGTAAGCACTGAACAAATATCCCAAATATTATCAATGCTTTTATTATTATTGTTCTTATTATCATTATTACTATTCTAATTAAGGAAAGAGAAAAACTGGTGCCTTGCTTCTGATCCCATTCTGTAGGGGTTGTGTCTAGGCAGGGCTGATGGGAGGGCATCCCAATATTTTAGACTCTAAACCATGTGTGGTTGGAGGACGTGCTTGTTTACTTTTGCTGAGTACAATATACCCATGGGCACGGAGACACTGAGGTGTGTATTGCATCTACAAAATGAATTAATTTCTTCAGCAGCTGCTCAGCATTTTGAAAAAGTTCTGTAACTTTGGGGTAGCTATGCAATTTACCATGGAACTCATAGATTCAGATCGTTGAAGATTTTTGTCAGGTAAGGAGAAAAGCTCGAAAAATTGGAATCACTCATATCCTAAGAGGAGACAGGAGATAATCAGTGAATTTTTATATAGGGGTCCTAAGATTGTGTTTTGACAGTGAACAATCAATTTTGACAAGACCTCATAGTTTTTCAATTGCTGCAGGGAAATTTTCCTCTCAAGTGTCTCTTGTGGTGCTGAGGATCCAATTTATGATGGGAAATGAAGTCACTCTAGGCAATGTGGAAGGATTTGGGTGAAACCAATCCCAGTACAGATGCACCGAGAATTTCTCTCTGCTGATTTATTTGTAAATTTAAAGATGAATTTATAAATGAATATTTATATGGACAAACCCAGGGCAGTAGTGTTAATGGGGAGACCACATCTTCACTACTACGAAGTGCTTCACTTCTTGCATCCATCTTCTTTAGGTTTTGCAAATTTAAAGTTGGTTTTTATTTTTATTAATTGATACTTTGCCTTAAACCATTAGATTTCTTAAATTAATTTTCCCCTTAAAAGTACAATAGTCAGTTATTTAAATGGAAACGCTGTCTGACTAGCCTACCACTAATAAAACAAAAAGGAGAATTTTTTCCCCTCTATGAATAAAATTTCACAGAAAAAGTAAAGGATAACCTAGAAAATTGAGCTGTTAGAAGGTCCACCCAATGTCTTTAGCTGGATCACAAGGATAGCATAGGAATACATTTTAACATTCAATATTTGTGAGATTGCAAGACCCAGGCAATGACATTACTGAATCAGACCATTTATATTTTGTCCTTCATAGTACCAGTGGAATGCTGGGAAAGACAGTGTGAGCATGTTACACACTGTGTTTATTCTATAGTACTTATTGAATGCCTATGGTAGTAGGCATTTGGGAGCATCCAAAAAATAAAAGATACAGCACCTGCCCTGGAGTAGTTTACAAATAAACGTAAGAGACAGGCAGTCTCAGAATGTATGCATACAGAAGAAGCAGGGGGGAAAAGAATAAAACAGCTAGTAGCAAAATTATGGGAAGATGACTAAACAAACAAATAAATGGAGTATTAAAATTGATATATGTCTAAAAGCTAAGATTGACTGTTGGGTTGCCCTCCTGAAATCCATCAATCAATAGTATTTATTGAGCACTTAGCATATGTGCAGCACTGTACTAAGCAATTGGGAGTGTTCAACACAATGGAGCTGGTAGACACATTCTCTTCCCATAAGGAGTTTACAGTCTTGAGATTAGTTCTGTGCCTTATGTATACCTAACTTTTCCCACTAGCAGTCTTTTATGTCTCTCACATCTGTGAATTTTTCCAAATCCTTATAATTTCTGACTTTTCTATAAAGTATCATTTATTTTGTTACTATAGGAAACTATTTTTTAGTCTACTGTCAGAAAGCTACAACTCTCACTGCCACATTTGAATCAATCAGAGGTATTTACCTGAGCACTTACTATTTGCAGAGCACTGTGCTAAATGCTTGGGAGAGTGCAGTACAACAGAGTTGGTAGATATTATTCCCTGCCCACAAAAAGCTTACAGAAAAAGTCATTGTGTAGTCAGTTCTCCCATGCTCTGTGCCTTCACTGTGGATTTTGGATAGGGCACTCTTGCAAGATTAAGGTGTGCTTTTTCTGTAATGATTATCTGCCTGGATGGAAAGTGGGGTCAAAAGAAATACATGTGCACCCACAGAGCTGGTCCAAGATTATGTCCCAAAACACACAGGTTCCTGACTGCAGGTTCTTCAAGATTGTAAGCCCCCTACATGAGAGGAGAATTGGCTTTTGGTTCAATTTTGCACATCACCCCGTGAAATGGACTTCAGTATCATTTGTCATTTCTGTCTAAAACAAAATGTCTCGCCTCCGCATCACTTCTCCACAGCTGTAGCTTTCATAGCAAACTCAGATCCTTAAAAGTAGTGAACCCACTGAGATAAACTGAGGTGTCTGAGGCAGGGTTTATCACTTCCTCATCAGTGTGCCAAATGGAGTTAAAGGGCATGAAACTGGGAAAATTTACATCTGTATTCATAGGGGGTGTGTGATCAGAATGAGATTAATTTGAAATATTATGTAGAAATCTATTTTTTCCATTTTCAGTTTAGGTAACTTCAAAAGGACAATACATGCAAATGATTTCAGTTCCTTGGCATGCTGATGGTTCTATCAGAAAACCCTGACTGAGCAGAATGGATTTTTTTTTCCCAATTACCACAACAGTGGGCCTCCTTATGGGGGAAGCCCTTTCTTGGAGCAACCGGAAGATTTGGGGATGGGACATGAATTAGTAGGTGTCTGGGAAGCAACGAGAATCTCTAGGGGGCTTTTTCTGACCAAGGACCAGACCATCATGGACACCCATTGTGCATGATGCAGATTATACAGAGGACTAGCCCAGTCTTTCATCTAGAAGAGTACAATTCCCTGCCTGATTTCTCTGCAGACTTGTGAACTTCATCTTTAATCAATTCCAGGTGTGGGCAGAGGAGCAGGGCTCAGAAGAGGATATCCTTAGCCCCCTTCAGACTTTGACCTCATATTTATTTTTTTATTTATTCATTGGTATTTGTTAAACACTATGTGTAAAACACTGTTCTAAGCATTAGAGTAGGTACACATTAATTAGGTTGGACACAACCCCTGTCCTCTATGGGGCTCACAGTCTAAATAGGAGGGAGAACTGGTATTAATCCCTATTTTACAGTTGAGGAAACTGGGGCCCAGAAAAGTTAAGTGACTTGCCCAAGGTCACACAGCAAGCAACTAGGAGAGTAGATATTAGAACCCAGGTCCTTTGACTTCCAGGCCTGTGCTTTTTCTACTAGGCCAAACTGCTTCTCTGTTTACTGTGGGCAAGGAATCTGAGAGCTAAATCTGTGGTGTTGTACCTTCCCAAGAACCTAGTAAAATGTTCTGTACACAGTAAGCATTCAATAAAGACCATTGACTGACTGACACTGATTCTTTCCTGTGCTAAGTTGATATGCTAGCCCGACAAATAGGTTTTAGTATGTTTGGCTATGGGCCGCTGCTGCAGTGGTAATTATTGGTTCGTCTTAATGCTATGACTCATACATACTAATGATAGATGATGGGTCTAGTCAGTGTCCTCCCATCCATTAAAGAAGCAGCATGGTCCAATGGATAGAGCACAGACCTGGGAATCAGAAGGACCTGGGTTCTAATCTTAGCTCCTCCACCTGTCTGCTGTGTGACTTTGGGCAAGTCACTTAACTTCTCTGTGCCTCAGTTACCTCATCTGTAAAATGGGAATTAAGACTGTGAGCTCCATGTGGGATATGGACTGCATCCAATCTGATTAGCTTGTATCTACCCCGGTGCTTAATACAGTGCCTGCTTAAATACCATAAAAAAGAGCCTCTTTCTGGTGGTGTCTGCTGCTTCAAGGCAGCATGAAAATACTGCCTTACAGTTTGAACTCAAGCATGAAATCAGGATGGCATTTATTTCTGTTCTTAGAAGCAAATCTACAGAGCTGCAGTATGGCATTTTAGGAAGAGGAATTGTCTTTAAATAAAAAGTATTAAAATGGTTGCAATGCCACCATTCTAATGTAATACCATCTAATGTAATCCCATATGAAGGATTCATCTTGGAAGTGCTCAAATCTAAGCAAGCAGCCAGGAAGGAAAAATAAGGCAATACTAAAAATATAACTCCTTTTGTATTTTTAGGACAATTCATGT
The DNA here is from genome assembly GCF_004115215.2 of Ornithorhynchus anatinus. Classification (NCBI taxonomy): domain Eukaryota; kingdom Metazoa; phylum Chordata; class Mammalia; order Monotremata; family Ornithorhynchidae; genus Ornithorhynchus; species Ornithorhynchus anatinus. Next base: position 94,580,000 of record NC_041729.1, on the reverse strand, counting down.
TTTTATTCCATTCATGTACATTCACATCTAATCAGGATTCTCTCAATTTTTTTTTTAAATGTACCAGTTATGTTGAGTGCACTACATTCAGTTATCTAATTAAATGAATAACAGCCTTCCTGAATTCAAAAACAAAATATAAAGATTCCCAAAGATAATAGTGGAAAAAACTAAAATATTCTTATGTACCTGTAAATAGAAAAGGATTCGGTAGCAATACTTTTTATGCTAAGCAAAATTATTATTGAAAGGCTTCAAGAGCAATTTTGACTTGGAATGGGAACATATTTGAAACATTTAAGACTCTGAGCCCATCACTGGGCAGGGATTGTCTCTATCTGTTGCCGAATTGTACGTTCCAGGTGCTTAGTACAGTGCTCTGCACATAGTAAGAGCTTAATAAATACTATTGAATGCATGAATTTAAGAAAGACTGTGAATATTGGTTCACTGCCCTAACTTTTGATAAGGGTGAGGACAATGAGATGATGGCTAGTGTGACTTCAAGTATCCTCTGCCCCTCAAATGTGGGTTGGTTGGGTTAGGGTTTGATGGACTGGAGAAATGTACATTAGGAGCTCCTATGACATCCCTGTTACCAGAGAGTTGGTGCCACTTGGCACAACAACATTCATTCATTTATTCAATCATATTTAATAATAATAATGTTGGTATTTGTTAAGCACTTACTATGTGCAGAGCACTGTTCTGAGAGCTGGGGTAGATACAGAGTAATCAGGTTGTCCCACGTAAGGCTCACAGTCTTAATCCCCATTTTACAGATGAGGTAACTGAGGTACAGAGAATAAATATTATTATTATGGCACTTAAGTGCTTACTATGTGCCAAACAGTGTTCTAAGCACTGAGGTAGATACAAGATAATCAGTTCGGACATAGTCCCTGTCCCACGTGGGGCTCACACTCTTACCCCATTTTGCAGATGAGGTAACTGAGGCCCCGAGAAGATAAGTGACTTGCTCAAGGTCACAGAACAGACAAGTGGTGGAGCTGGGATTAGCACCCAGGTGCTTCTGACTCCCAGGCCTGTGCTCTATCCACCAAGCCATGCAAGGTACCTCTTGTTCCTGAATCTCTGAGTCAACCCTCTTTCCTCTGCCTTCCCATGCAGGGGCAGAGATTTATATAGGACAGGGACTTTATCCTACCCAGTTATCTTGTATCTCCCCCTGTACTTGGAAAGGTGCCTGGCACATAGTAAGCACTTAGCAAATATCATTAGTATTATTAACATTATTATTACTATAATTATCCCTCTTTCCTCTGCCTTCCCATGCAAGGGCAGAGTGTTTCTTGTGATGTTTTCTCTGATGCACTACATTGGCCCAGGGGATCTGAATGAGGAGCATAATTTAAGGCTGAGCTCACAGTCTTTAACTTCTCCAAGTCCAGCACTGCTCAGAGATGACCCTGATTATATGTCCCCTTTCAGCAGACCTTTCCAGAACAACAAGACAGTAAGAAGCAGTGTGACCTAGTGGAAGAATATGGGCCTGGGAGTTAGAGGACCTGGGTTCTAAACTCAGATTTGCCACTTTTCTGCTGTATGACCTTGGAAAATCATTTAACTTCTCTGAACCTTAGTGACCTCATCTGTAAGATGGGGATTGACTACTACTCCCTCCTACTTAGTCTTTGAGCCCTATTTGGGGAGAAGGACTGTGTCCAATCTGATTAACTTGTATAATAATGATGATGTTTGTAAAGCACTTACTATGTGCCAGGCACTGTTCTAAGCAGTGAGCAATGTTTTCTACCCCAGGGCTTAGTACACAGTTCCTTGCTACATAGTATTTGCTTAATAACAATAATAATAAAATAAAATGATCATTAAAGGTCAATCAATCCAGCCTTATGGGATGTCTTACACCTTAAGCTATGGAAGTAGGACCACCTAACAAAAATTAGCCATCAGGCAGCTGGAGTGATTTCTGAAAGTTCTTGAAATATACATAAGAGAGATAGGATTCTCCATGTGATGGTCAATTAAACTGGAAAATGATAACACTGTGAACAAATCATCTAGTTACCAGCTTCTACGCCCTCTTTCTCTTTCCAGGATCTTGGGCAATGCAAATATTTTCAAATGTTGAACACAGAGGCTGAAGTTTGCCATCTGACATTCCTTAAAAAAAAAAAAAGAAAATCATTTTAGAATAAAAGTTTTTTTAAAAAACAGTTTATAGGAATGTTCTAAAAGGTTTAAGGGAGATGATTAGACTTTTTAGACCACCCTGATAAATGTAAATCTGACTTTTAAAGGGTTCCCTTGTCTTTCAAGACTCACATAGAAAGTCAAATTATATTGTTCAAGATTTATAGTACCAAACTTTTGGGGTAAAAAGGGTGGATGGGATTATAAAATCTATCAATATTATGATTTAATGTGGATTACTTTCCCTTTGGGAATTGGATTAAATTTGTTGAAACTCCAAAATTCCTTAATCTTATTGAAAAATCAATAGAACATTTTCTCTTCCTCCTCATCAACAGAAGCATTTATTAAATACCTATTTGACATGGTTAGGGCTAAGAAAAAAACAATGAATATGGTTCCTGACCTTGAATTTCTTACAACTAAGAGAAATGTCATTGATAAAGACAGGCAAATTAAGTATGTTCAGTCCACTGAACAATATCACACAAACAAAATTTAATACTTGAATAAAACATCTTTATTACATGCAAAGGGGTAAACATACCTATTCACTTGAGTGCTCACCCCCTCTCCCTCCCTCACCAGAGCACTTATGTACTTGTCTTTAAATGCTGCTGCTTCCCGCTACCTTTATTTTGGGTTCTGTCTCCCCCATTAGATTGTAAACTCTTCAAGGGCAGTGTTGTGATATTAACTACTGTACTTTCCTAAGCCCTTCATAAGAGTGGTCTGCACACAGAAAGCGCTCCTTCAATAGTACTGATTGAATTAGTGAGCTGAGGAATGATGATTTGAAGTTCTGGGATTTGTATGTTGAAGGGAAATGTTATCTCTTTCCATTACCAAGAGATAGCACATGCTTTGCATCCTCTTTCAAAATCAGTGGGAATCCTGGCACAGTCATGGCAGAGAGGGGTTCATCACTTCCAAATCATCAATACCGAAAAATAACCACTCCAGCACTCAATTTTGGAACTCGAATTCTGTTCTGGTGACTCCTAGTTTACTTTCACCTTTGGGCTAAGCCCACTGTGACTCAAGTAGCGAGCTGAGGCCTGATTATGTTCCTCTGTGGTCTGTTCAGGAGGACACTCATTCTTGCCAGCAATGAACCAGATGGGTTAGTGACATTACACCAAATAATAATAATAATGATCCTTGTTAAGCGCTTACCATATGTGAAGAACTGTTCTAAGTGCTAGGGTAGATTAAAGCTAATAGGATCAGACACAGGTCCTGTCCCACATGGGGTGCACACTCTAATTCTTAACCCCCATTTTACAGATGAGGTAACTGAGGCCCTGAGAAGTTAAGTGATTTGCCCAAAGTCACTCAGCAGACATGTGGTGGAGCCAGAATTAGAACCCAGATCCTTCTGATTCCCAAGTCAGTGCTCTAGCCACTCAGCCACGATGCTTCTCATTCCTTCCCCTTCTTCTTGATTTGCACAGTGGTCCCATAGGTACCAATCAATCTATGACATATATTGAGTGCTTACTCTATGCAGAGCACTATACTAAGTCCTTGGGAGAGCACAATACAATAAAGTTGGTTAGACATGATTTCCTGTCCTTTAGGAGCTTGTAATCATCTGAGGATCTTTGCTTATAGATCTCTGCTATGTCTGCAGATCCAAACACTTTTCTGTTTTCATGGCTTTGACTACAGAGATAACTACCTTTAAAGTTGCAACTAAGATCACATCTCCTCATTCAGGCTGATTTTCCATGTTTTGGAAAGCCTTCTTGATGATGGTAGGAATAGGAGAAAGACAAGTAATAAATTGCGATAGATTTTATTGAAAGCTTACTGGGCTTAGTTACTTTATTGAGCACTTGGATGTTCTTGTTGTCTCTGTAAGGTTCCCTGTCTGTGATAAAGGTGATTCCTCTAATAATAATAATAATTGTAATAATTGTGGTATTTGTTAAGCATTTACTATGTGCCAAGCACTGGTCTAAGTGCTGGGGTAGGTACAAGGTAATCAGGTTGGTCACTGACCCTGTCCCACATGGTGCTCATAGTCTTAATTCCCATTTTACAGATGAAGTCACCAAAGCACAGTTAAGTAATTTGCTCAAGGTCACACAACAGACATATGACAGGGCTGGGATTAGAACCCATATCTTCTGACTCCCAGGCCTGTGTTTTTTCCACTAGGCCACAGTGTAAGCTTGTTGTGGGGATGGAATGTGTCTACCTATTCTATTATGTTGTACTCTCCCAAGCACTTAGTACAGTGCTCTGCACCCAATAAACTCTCAATAAATATGATTGATTGATTCCACCTGTTCTCTGCAGCAGTACAGTACAATTATGTAGGGATCAGCACGTCCTTTTGTGTGTAATAAAAGTTTTTAATTTGGTGGCAGACAGCACTTCTCATGGGCTCCTCAGCTTTGGCATCCTACCTCTGGTTGCACTTGCTGCATGGCTTGATCTCCAAGGCCCTCATGGATGGAAAGGGGTAAGCTGAGCTCCCTGAAGTTTAGGGGGAGAAAAGAGGAATTTATAACAAGGATATTCCTTTCTCCTGCTTCAGCTGTCTGTGTTTCTCCTCTCCAAAAACTGACATTCCATCGTCCATAATCAGAAACAATTCAACTCCAAATGCTATATAGGCACTTGAGGAGAAACAATGGCTATTTTAAAAGGGCAAAACCTCCTCTGGAGAAAACTTCTCATCCTTATTATCTATCAGTAAATGCAAATTTAAAACCTTCACCTGTAGCTTGCAAGACACTGACTGGTCCCAGACCATAGCGAATTTTTGTAAAGCATGGCTACTTGTTTCAAAACATCACTATTTCATTCAAACTTAAAAAAAAAAAATACTCTGACTTTTCAGCATGCGTATTACACATATGTCAAAGGCAGTAAAGGTGTCACTCAGTATCCCATAAGGACAACATATTTTTATAAGCCCATTACTTTAATTCACTGGGCTATGCTTAAAATTCCTCAAGTTACTATGACAACTGTTAAATTCATGACTGCCTACCCAGGTATGCTTGCACTTTTATTAAAAGTGGTTTTCCTTACCAAGCATTGTTTAAACTGCAGCAAAGTCATAACATTTTGCAAAAATAAAATGATGATCATTAGAGAAAAGAGTAAGCCACATCTGGGAAATTCAAAGGAGGGCTGAGGTGTATGGCAGCAGTTAAAGAAACCAGTGTGGTGTAGTGGATAGAGCATGGCCCTAGGAGTCAGAAGGTCATGGGTTCCAATCCCACTTGTCTGCTGTGTAGCCTTAGGTAAGTCACTTCACTCCTCTGTTCCTCACTTACCTCATCTGTAAAATGGGGATTGAGACTGTGAGCCCCACATGGGACAGGGACTATGCCCAACCTTATTTCCTTCTATCCACCCCAGTGCTTAGTACAGTGCCTGGCACATAGTAAGCACTTAACAAATACCACAATTACTAATATTATTATTATTATTACCAAGGGACTGGGCTTTTATTTTGGAAATATCTGTCATTCTGTGAACACTCCACCAGCTCTGGATTGGGTAGGTCAGATAGTTAATGTGAAGCCAGTTTTAAAGGTCATTCAGATGTTTCCTTGTCATCTTTATCCTACCATTCAAATCCCTCCCACTCTGTGATGCTTCAATTTGTCTCTCTATGAGGAGAGGTATATTTCTCTTGACATGCCTGAGAGAAATGAGTTTTGCTTTACCCTAGTGGCTTATTTGCCAGCTTGTAAAACCTGCATAGAAAGGACTGAAAGTTCCTAGGGCACTGACTAATATCAAGATGGCATTCAACAAACGCATGGGTTTGAGGGCTAAAACCCTTTCACTTCCTCCTCCCTCTTAAAAGTCAGACCACCACTCTTCCCAACTTCAATTCCTTACTAAAATCACATCTCCTCCAAGAGGCCTGTCCCAAATAAGTCCTTATTTCCCATACTCCCTCTCCCTTCTGCATCACCTATGCTTTTGGATCTGTTCCCTTTAGGCACTTGATTTTCATCCCATCCTCAGGCCCACACCTCTTATGAGAAGCAGGATGGTCTAGCAGAAAAACCATGACCCAGGGGTCAGAAGACCTGAGTTCTGATCCCAATTCTGCCACTTGTCTGCTGTGGGATCTCAGGCACGTCCCATCACTTCTACAGGTTTCAGTTACCTCATGTGTAAAATGATTAAATTCTACTCCCCCTTAAACTGCGAGCCCTGTGTGGGGAAGAGACTGTATCTAACCTAATTTACTTGTATCTACCCCAGTGTTCACTATAGTGCTTAGCACACAGTAAGTGCCTAACAAGAGCCATATCCATGGCTCAGTGGATAGAGCCCAGGCTTGGGAGTCAGAGGTCATGGGTTTGAATCCCAGCTCTGCCACCTGTCAGCTGTGTGACGTTGGGCAAGTCACTTCACTTCTCTGGGCCTCAGTTCCCTCATCTGTAAAATGGGGATTAACTGTGAGCCTCACGTGGGACAACCTGATTACCCTGTATCTACCCCAGCACTGAGGATAGTGCTCTGCACATAGTAAGCGATTAACAAATACCAACATTATTATTATTATTAATTTTTTTCCTGCTTGTATCCCCTTCTAGATTGTAAATTCCTTGTGGTCAGGGATCATTTCTACCAACTCTATTGTATTATACTCTCCCAAGAACTGAGTACAGTGCTTTGCACCCAGTAAGCACTCAATAAATATGATTGATTGATAATTCACCTTAGAGAAAT